>NC_071999.2:74159653-75409653 GCF_028885655.2 Pongo abelii
GTCATGGTGGTTTGCTGCACCCATCAACCCATCATCTAGGTTTTAAGCTCCACATGCATTAGTTGTTTGTCCTAATGTTCTCCCTCCCCTTTTCTCCTATCCCCTAACAGGCCCTGGTGTGTGATGTTCCCCTCCCTGTGTCCATGTGTTCTCATTTTTCAGCTCCCACTTACGAATGAGAACACGTGGTATTTGGTTTTCCTTTCCTGTGTTAGTTTGCTGAAAATGATAGTTTCCAGCTTAATCCATGTCCCTGCAAAGGACATGAACTCATTCTTTTTTATGGCTGCATATATTCCATGGTGTATATGTGACACATTTTCTTTATCCAGTGTATCACTGATAGGCATTTGGGTTGCTTCCAAGTCTTTGGTATTGTAAATAGTGCTGCAATAAACATATGTGTGCATGTATCTTCATAGTAGTATGATTTATAATCCTTTGGGTATATACCCAGTAATGGGATTGCTGGGTTAAATGGCATTTCTGGTTCTATATCCTTGAGGAATCGTGACACTATCTTCCATAATGGTTAAACTAATTTACACTCCCACTAGCAGTGTAAAAACGTTCCTATTTCTCTGCATCCCTGCTAGCATCTGTTGTTTCCTGACTTTTTAATGATCGCCATTCTAACTGGCATGAGATGGTATCTCATTGTGGTTTTGATTTGCATTTCTCTAATGACCAGTGATGATGAGCTTTTTTTCACATGTTTATTGGCCGCATAAGTGTCTTCTTTTGAGAAGTGTCTGTTCATATCCTTTGCCTGGGCGGAAATCAACACAGCGCAGTAAAGCGGCTGCGGCCAATTAGGACTGTTTTCTAAAAATCTAGTCAGTTTGCATGCTTTTATTGTTTCAGAGACAACAAGGATTATCTTGTTTGACAATAAATGTTTTGAAAGAATGACCCAATCCAATATTTGAAGATGTTATTTTTTCCAGTATGAGAGAAAAAATATAATCCTTTAAATATATAATTTATTAAAAACAATAAAATATAAATAAATTTGATATAAAAGCTTTGACTTCTTCTAAATTTTTAATTCATTGCTACCTATGCGAAGCGATTTGAAATGGTACACAACCATACTAGACATAAATCCACCATCAAACACTATGGGGCACTCAAAATTAGAGCTATAAATTTCTCATTCTAAAATAAGTGAAATAATTTGATTAACTTTTTGATTTATTTTAGGAGAATTTTATTTTTCTTATTTATATGATTGCTGCACTAGGTATCTTTAAGAAAATAAAACACTTATTGCTGAATATATTGACAAAAATAATGCTATGTTTAAAAAACTAGGAAACAGTCTTCAAAATAGCAGTTTCCTTATTTGGAGTGAAACATAAGAAATGTCAAAATAATGAGAAAATGGAGCATGGAGCATAAATTTCAGGATTTGATGTTATTTATTGCACTTATATTTATTTTTATTTCTAATATACTCCCTTTTTATATGTCTTTTTGTATGTCAATTATACCTCCATGTTTTTTAAAAAATACAACTAAATTGAGTTTTGCTGTATTTTCTAAGCATTAAATGAAAAAAAAAAGTAAAACCAGTAGTGAGTTATTAATTTTCTTAACAAATAATAGAGGCTAACACAAACAGCACATCCAAACAAAGGCACTCATTTGTCTAAACCCACTGATATACTTAAATAAATCAAAAGTTTTGTAATGAGCCCATAATCAAAATTAACAACTTTTATTTTCCTGTAAAAGTCGTGAAGATGCTTGTGTTTGGTCATTTCATGTCATTATGATTATACTTGCTACCAGTTATGGAGAATTTAGAGAATACGAAGTTCTATGTGGAAGACTTTCATTCTAAAAAGAAAGTGTACATAAAGATCCATTTTACAGAATGAGAAATTAAGAATTAAAGTGGTTATGTTTCTAGGTCAATAACACATTTCGAGAAACCGATATACAGAAGTTAAAACATATGTCTTTATCGATTTCCAAGCCTCTGAAGTTTTAATGATGTCAAACATGCCTCTAAGTTTGATGTTGTACAACCCTTCAATGTATTTGATTTACATAATAAACATAGCCAAGCTAAAAAGTAACACAAAATTTACTTGCACCACTTTATTATCATTGATATATTTACCGATATTATTAATTTGCCAAATAAATTGGTACATAATTTACCAAATTTATTAAGTAAATTGTTGGGCCTTATGTCTTTTTATCATGAAGATGAAACAAAATATTGTTTGCTAAATGTTTGATATTTTAAATACAAAAAATAAATTAAATGGGTTTAATATAGTTAAATATATAAATACCATACAGAAAGATATTTATCTGGACTTCCAGTTTAACAGAAATAAATAAGACACATATTTTTCTACTCCATATCAGGCCATTATAAACTATCTACAGTTATGTGCCCCATAACAACTTTTTAGTCAACAATGGACAGCATATATGATGATTATCACGTAGGATTATAATGGATCTGAAAATTTCCTATCCTTTAGTGATATCGTAGCTGTAGCTGTTATAATGTTGTAGTTCAACACATTACTTAGGTATTTGTGATGCTGGTGTAAACAAACCTGCTGCAGTACTGTGCTCCAAGTCATAAAGTATATCATATACAATTGTGTACAGTACACAATACTTGATAGTAAATGATGACGTTACTGTTTCTGTATTTACTACACTATATTTTATTACTAGTTTAGAGTATGCTCCTTCTACTTTAAAAAAAATAAAGTTAACCATAGGGCTCAGGCAGGACCTTCAGGGGATATTCCAGAAGACATTATCATCACAGGAGATGACAGCTTCATGCACGTTACTACTACTTCCAGTGAGACAAGATGCGGAATGGAAGATGTTATATTCACGATCTTGACCCTGCGTAGGCCTAGGCTGATGTACGTGTTTGCGTCTCAGTTTTTTAACAAGAAGTTTAAAAAGTTAAAAAAATTAAAAACAGGAAAAGCTTATAGAATAAGGATATAAACAAAATAATTGTGTATGGTTGTGCAATGTGTTTGTGTTTTAATCTGTTACTGCAAGAGACTCAAAAAATTAAAAAATCAAAGTTAATAAGGTTAAAAAATTACAGTAAGCTAAGGTTGATATTATTGACGAAAAGCTTTTTTAATAAATTTAGTGTGGCCTAAGTATACATTGTTTATAAAGTCTACAGTAGTGCACAGTAAGGTCCAACGTCTTCACATTCACTCACCACTCACTCAATAACTCATGGAGAGCAATTTTCAGTCCTGCAAGCTCTATTCATTGTTAAGTTCCCTGTATTGATGTACCATATTTTATCTTTTATACTATATTTCTACTGTACCTTTTCTGTTTAGATATGTTTAAATATGCAGATACTTACCATTGTGTTGCACTTGCCTGTAGTATTTGATAAAGTAACATTCTGTACAGGTTTGCAGCCTAGGAGCAATAGACTGTATCACACAGCTAGGTGTATAGTAGGCTATACCATCTTGGTTTGTGTAAGTACACTCTATGATGTTTTCATATGACAAAATTGCCTAATGAGACCTTTTTCAAAACATATCCCTATCGGTAAGAATTTCATAGCTATAGTTACAAACATAAGTTTGAATTTTTCACAAAAATGTGTATATTCAAGATAATTATTCAAGATAATTATTTCTCTTCCCATGTGATGAGATCAAATACCTATGTGATGGATCAAGGAGCTAGTAGATACTAATTATCTAACTTAATTTCTGAAACATGATGTGCAAATAATGATAGATTGATTTCCCTCTTCTATGAGACATTAAGGCTCATAGTGAATACTTTTAAAAACATATAATGACCTGTATTAAAGTTATTTCTCATTTATATTGACATCAATTAAAATACAGTTACTATTATTTTTATATAATATTTACAAAGTGAGATTCATATATTCTTGAATGGCATGGGAAGGTTATAGTAACACTTTATCCTATATTCTCTAATTTTATACACACAAAAATAATATAGACATAGCTTTAAATCATGTGCCTAGGTAATTTTGATATACATATCCATGGAAATTAGCATGACATAAACAGTTCTAGGAGGTCTTTGACTAAAACTTTTAAAAAATTGTTCAATTATTTTACAATGTAAAACAACATAAACATAATGAAAATATATTTTTATATTATGTTGGTCATTTTAAAGATAATTTTCCAAGAAATACATAAAACAATAAAGAATGCATTAAGCTTTATGTAAAATTTAAAAAAAGGAGCAAGCAAACATTTCTCAAGCAGTACTTCAAGACAATGCACAAATCAGGACAAATAATATCCTTCAAAGATATATTATGCCTTGCCAAAACTTCATTAGAAATATTTCATTTACTAAAGTTATTATTTGCACACCATCATAATTTTATATTTATATATTAATAATTTAATATTATATTTCAAGATGAAAGTACATTTCTGTTTTTGTTTCTCAGAGACTGAATTATTCACAGATCCTTAAATGAATACAAACCATTTTCTGTTTTCTTCAAATATTACTTGCTACTGTTAAACCAGTTACAAAGCAGTGAATCCAGATGATGATCAACTCAGTAAGAAATTGCCCTCAAATTATAATTTCACTAGATCTTGAGTGGTAATTACCACTGCAACATCAGCATTAATGGCAAAGATAATTTAGTTTTCCTACCGTCCTTATATCAGAATGACCCTTTATAATATCATCTTCTGTATGTAGGAAGATATTTTCATGAGTTGACATTTATGGCACATGTAAGAATAAGCTGTTTAAAGCACAAAGCAATTGATTTCTACAAAATAATTGAGAGTGGAATTATACTGAATTAAATCATTGATAGGAGCAGTTTTACAGAGTACATATTTTTAAATAGATTTAACCAATTTAGAAAACACAGTTATTAAAATATATTTTCATATCAGATAAAGTGAGTCTAGAATTATAGACTATAGGTAAGTTTATTCTTATCATTTTAAATTATATTAACCATGTGCTTTGTAAAAGAAAGAAGCAATGTATAAAAACTATTCCTACCAAATCTGTGAGTTTAGTCCAGACTAATATTTGAGAGAATTTTCAAGACACATTAACATACATTGTAATAAAATGAAATGCTGAACAACCTGTTTAGCAGAAAAAAAGATAATTATATTTGAGCAGGAGATATTCATTTATTGCTTAAATGGTAAAGAAACAGAACATTTAATGTTGCTTCTGAACTTGGTTTTCTATCTGATGTATTGTGCAGGTTTTGAACAATTTACTTAAGAGCATTTTCTCTAAGAACTTGAAATTTGGAGGGTGAAATACCTTAGAGAGTCGAAAACAAAACTGCTTTGTTAGAAGTTTACGTCTTATGTAGGTTTTATCCCTCTAGATTATATTTTCCACTGTTTGTGTTATCTGTCTGATTTCACTCTCTATACCTTGGGGACTGATTAGATGATTTCTCTCTATTTTTGCTCTCTCTGTTTTTGGCTGTCTTAAATTTCCTCCTTAGAATTGCTAAGATTGCTTCTTTCCTGTGTCACAAGATTTTTAACCCATCTCCATCTCCCTTTAGTTTGTGCTTTTGCCCATAGTGTTTTTCCCACAGTGCTTTAACTTTGCCTGGCTTCCTCCTGTCTACTTTTCCCAGTATCATTCACATTGTCTGTTATATCATATGGATCTATGCTAGGATTTCTGAACTTTGGTAATATTGACATTTTGGACTAGATAACTTTTTTGTTTTTGTGTATTGGGCAGAGCTGGGCATGTGGAACAAGTTATATGAAGTGTTTTTATTACTTACAGATAGGCACCAGGGACAAAAGAAGCTAGGATTTATTGCCAGCTGGTACCCCAAGAAAGCTTCTCCAGGGCAGATGGAGTCTCAACTGTGTGTGTCCTGCTTGCACCACAGCTGAGGGACCCAAAAAGGCAGTCCTCCCTGGGTTATATACCTCAGGGGTGAAGCGGTTCACTGGACAAAACTTTGAAGCACATCCTGATTCCAGAGGAGAGAGGAACAATCCCCAGGCTGTACCAGACAGTTCCTCTCTAACTCAGAATATTGTATTTCCAGTCCATTTTAGAATGATTCTTTAGAACTACAAGCAAGAAAGTGGGAGAAATGGGTCAGTCTAAAGGCATCCGGAGAACTGTCCTGATGTTACTACTAAAATATTTTTGTTTAAAAACTCTATCTGGAAGTCCTAGGTATTAATTTATGTTTTTTTAAATTATAGTACTAATAGTAAAATATCTTAGTCAAAAATTAGTTTAAAATGAGTGTTTCTGTTTATGTAATAGGTAGCAGTTGTAGGACAAAATCTGTCAGGCATTTCTCTAAGAATTACCATGTCCCATTTATTATTCTGGTCCAGCACGCATTAAACTAGAAACACCTGATGAACTACAGCTGCTGAATTTTATTGATTACAATTTCACAAAAGTACTATTAAAGCTGATTAAGGATATTTAGATGAATTGGACCATAAAAACATGTTTCTCTCTTCTATTTCTGGAAATTCAGGAGATCAGATATGCTGAATGACCTTTTAGATTGTCACAACTAAATGTATGATATAATATTTAAAAACATACTTTAAAATACAGTGGAAAATGTTCATAAAATTAAGTAATGCACAGATAACAAAAACAAGTTGAAAGTATCAATTCTTGGCAATAAGAGAACACCAAACCACCTTTTGCCCTGAAGCTTTCTGTTTAATATTTGAGAACTTGAGCTGCTTTGACGGTTGCTGTAGCAACTAGGACATGTGATAAAGCTTAATGCCTAAGCAATGCAATGTGATAGGAGATTACCACATTAAATTGAGAATCCAAAGTCTACAATCTAATGAGAATAAAATATAAGCTTTCCTAGATGTTGTTCCCGACTTTAGAACTGTGTAAAAGAAAAAAAAATCTCACAAATAACAATCCACCATGAGCACGGGACCAGGAAGGTTTGGATTATGGCTTTTTATAAAAAGTTTGGACTATTTACATTATAGTGCTTGCACATCTCAAATCAGGAAATACAAAATTCGAAATACTCCAATGAGCATTTCCTTTGTCATCTTTGAAAGATGTTTTAGATTTTGGAGCATTTCAGATTTCAGATTTTGGGGTTTGGGATGCTCTTTTTATTAGAGTTATATATAACAATATGAGGATCTCTAGGCTATTCCTCTATTGTACAAATTCACTAGTTGTCACAGAATATGTCACAGATAGCCTGAAATCTCTCTAATTGTCTTAATGAATATGTGGGCTGGCAAAAAAAAAAAAAAATCTGTCTCTCATTTTGTCTCTCTGTCTACACACACACACGTGCGTGCTCACACACACACACCTATACCAACAGTAAATGCAAAGGGTTTATATTTAGTTATTTTGCTTGAATGTATATTTTGTTGAACTTTCACCAGAAAGATAAGATGACATTGAACACCTATTTAGGTATTAAACTGCTTTTTCTATCACTATTTTCCAAAGCAGAGATTTAAGCACAAAAATAGAAATTTAACTTTTTTAATTATGAGGATAATTCACATGGGAATTAATCAAAAAGAACTTGGACCTGAGTCTCATGTGTTTAAATGTGGTCTGGTAACAAAGTCCCAGGTTCTAGGAAGGTGAAATGTAGGCTACATATTCCTTCTTTGGTAAGTGGCAGATTTAATATCATTACTTTATGCCTATATAACATTAATTTCAAATTATCATTAAATATTATTTTAAATCCTAAAGTTAATCAATATTAAATCATGACGTTGAAAAATTATTGGCTAAACTTAAATAAAATGTTTCTCTTGATTTATTCTATTTTAATAAGTGCTGTTACTGCAGAATACAAAATAGAGACTTTGGTACCTTACATGTTTGATTCAGTATAAGAATTTAGGTTTTTGAGTGAATCTAAATAATTCTACCTTTACATCAATATACTCTAATTGAGATACATTTTAATTGTTAAAAAAAGGTATATGTTATCAAATGGTTCTGGGAGTGCCTGGATAATTTGAAAATCATATGAATGTATTAAAAAATTTACTTGAATTTTCAGAGAATGTGTAAAAGGTGTAATACCTGATGTATTTCCAGTTTGAAATTTTGTAATCTTATTGTATTTTTATTGATATGTTTATTTTATAATTTTCTTAATTCTTTTGAAATTTAAAATGTGCACAGTTGTGAGGAAATGGATATTTTGTTTTACCAAAGGCTCATGAGAAATTGGGGTTCTATATTACATATAATTAATGTAAGGGTGCTCATTTCATATATATTAAGACAAGACTGAATATCAACCTGTAAGTCAAAATGTAAGCATCTCCTAAGATTATAAATAAATTAAAAATGTCCTCAGCATTTATTTAAGATCAAAATCAAGTCCGGGTGTGGTGGCTCATGCCTGTAATCCCAGCACTTTGAGAGGCCAAGGCGGGTGGATCATCTGAGGTCAGGAGTTCAAGAGCAGCCTGGCCAACATGGCGAAACCATGTCTCTACTAAAAGTACAAAAATTAGCCAGGCATGGTGGTGGGCACCTGTAATTCCAGCTACTCAGGAGGCTGAGGCAGGAGAACTGCTTGAACCCGGGAGGTGGAGGTTGCAGTGAGCCGAGATCGCACCACTGCACTCAAGCCTGAGTGACAAGAGCAAGACTCCATCTCAAAAAAATAATAATAATAATCAGAGATATACATTTAAAAGGGAAAATATTTTTTATCTATCTTAAAACCTTATCAACTCGGGCAGGAGCTGGGGATGTATTTCAATGTATAGAAAAAAACAGTAAGTATTATGTACAACTTGAATTTAGGAAGTGCTCTATGAAGACTTTCCCCTCCAGAAGTTATGGAATCCTTGACACTATAATATAAAGAGTTTTACTCATTTCATCGGAATTACCAACAAGATGGTGAATTTCAACCTAAATATCTGTCAGTAGAAAGCACTAGTTGAATAAATCAGGCCTCAGTGATCTGACACCTTAATAATTCTCTGTGTGAATGATAGGCTGCTGTTCAAAAGACAGTGGGTTTGCAAATTTTTTTCCTGAATCTGTTGGCTGCATTTTCTTGTTTACTTTTGCTTTTGTTGCCTGTGTTTTTGGTGAAACATCCAAAAAATTCTTTCTAAGTCATGCCAAGTAAAATAATCCACAGAATGAAAAATACCGCATGATCTCACTTATATGTCAAATCTAAAATAAAACAAAGCAAAACTGAAATGTATAGAAACAGAATAGAAATGTGGTTATCAGAGGTGGAAGAGGTGGGAGTGGGGTCAAAGAAAGGAGATGTCTTTCTTTGGTCCTTTAGACCTTTAGATGTCTTTCTTTGGTCCTTTAGATGTCTTTGATCCTTTAGACCAAAGAAAGAAAGGGTCTAAAGTTTCAGTTATGCAGAATGAATGTCTAGAAATATACTGCATGAAAACTATTTACAATATATTGGAAATTTGATAAAAGTAGATTTTAGGTACTGTTACTACACAAGAATATAACAATTGGAGATTGTATATATGTTAATTTTATTCACTGTAGTAATATTTTCCCTACATATAGGATATAAAAACATCATATTCTACATTAAATAATACAAAAAAGAAGGAAAACCTCTTTGATTTAAATAGACTACAGCCATGCCAGTATATGATGTTTTAAACCCTGGATGTTAACACAGAGAAGTAAATAGAGGTTATATTACTTTAAAAAAAAACAAAACAAAAACACACAAAAGAGCAATAGGGATTAGACCACAAAATATTTCTATGGGAAGGCCAATGATAGTTTCAGCTTCTATTTTAGCTTTTTCCTTTAACCCTTAGAAGATACATCACTGTTATGTTAAAGACTCATTTTTATTCTAAATACCTTTATAGAGTAAGTGTGGGTTGCCAGGACTACATGAAAATATACTGTGAGTCTCTTCTTTATATTTGTTGGGACAATGTAAAAAAGTTCTAGTGAATAATTTGCCTCAGAGCAAGTTGTGTGTGATATTCTCTTGATCATACCCATGGCTGTTTGATGTCACTAAATAAGATGCACTTGAATACTGTAAATAGGTACCAAAGTTTTCATGCAGTACATGGCTAGACATGTCTACATTTCTAGACATTTATCCTGCATAATCTAAACTTTAGCTCTTTGATTTCCATCTATTTCTTTTCTTCAACCCCACTCCCCCCTCCTTTGATTACCACTTGAATATTGTAAATAGGTACCATCTAGAATCCTGAAATGCAGGAAACTAATACATTTTAACCTTCCTGTAGTAGCTTTAACTTAATTGCAAAGAAGGACCACCCTGTGGAACTTATGACTGTGAAGACCACAACAGAGTCAAGAAAAACAGTGCAGAGATGGAGAACAAATAGTCTCAGAAAAATGATAAGAACTGAAACCACTAATCTTATGACAAGAGTACTACTTGTGATATAGTTTGCTGTTGCCCAAAAGGAAGTTCCTCTTTCATTAAATATCTCTAACAGAGATATTGAGTAACTTTATTACCTGTAAAATATATAGTTCAATAAATATAAAAGTAAAAATGTATGCACAGTGTGAGAGGGTATAATAGAAACAGACAATTCCTTGCATATAACCAGGAAATCAGTAGTATATGAAATATATTAATATATGAAATATAGATACAACTTCTTAAAATCAGTAAGACAAATTATAATGAATTGACTAAAACAGGGGCAAAGAATATAAATAAAAAAATAACAGGATAGAAAACATGAATAATGAATGAACATATAATGAGATTCTCAATTTTCCTAGCAATAAGATAGTTAACATTTAAATGATCATCTGATATCATTTGGACATCCCCTCCCAATCTCATGTTGAGGTGTAATCTCCAATATTGGAGGTAGGGCTGGGAGAATCATGGGGGCTGATTTTTCACGAATGGTTTAGTGCCATCTCCTTGATGTTGTCCTCATGATAGTGAGGGTGTTAATGTAAGATCTGGCTGTTTAAAATTGAGGGTCATCTCCCTCTCGCTCTCTCCTGACCCCGCTCTTGCCATCCCTGCTTCACCTTCCACCATGAGTAAAAGCTCCCTGAGGCCTCCTCAGAAGCCAAGACAGATACTAATGCTATGATTCCTGTACAGCCTGCAGAACTGTGAGCCAATTAAATGTATTTTCTTTATAAATTACCCAGTCGCAGGTATTTCTTTATAGCAATGCAAGAACAGCCTAATACAAAAAATTGGTACCAGAAGTGTGGTATTGCTGTAAAGAAACCTGAATGTGGAAGCAACTTTGGAACTGAGTAATGGGCAGAGAGACTCTGGAACAGTTTGGAGGTCTCAGAAGACAGAAGATGAAAGAAAGCTTGTAACTTCTTAGAGACTGGTTAAATGGTTCTCACCAAAATGCTGATAAAAATGTGGACAGTGACCTCCAGCCTGACCAGGTCTCAGATGGAAATGAGGACCCTATTGGAAACTGGAGTAAAGGTCATCCTTGTTATGCCTCAGCAAAGAACTTGGCTGCATTATGTTCATGCCCTAGGGGGATATGTGGAAATCCAAATTTAAGAGTGATGACTTAGGGCATCTGGTAGAAAAAATTTTTGTTCAACAAAGCCTTCAAAAAATGACCTACGTGCTTCTAACATCTTCTGTATATACATATATACACACACACACGTACATATATATATATATATATATATATATATTTTTTTTTTTTTTTTTTTTTTTTAGAGACAGAGTCTCATTCTGTCACCCAGGCTGGAGTGCAGTGGCACAATCTCAGCTCATTGCAACCTCTGCCTCCCAGGTTCAAGCAATTCTCTTGTCTCAGCCTCTCAACTAGCTGGGACTACAGGTGTGTGCCACCATGCCCAGCTAATTTTTGTATTTTTAGTAGAGATGAGGTTTCACCATATTGGTCAGGCTGGTCTCAAACTCCTGACTTCAGGTGATCCACCCACCTCAGCCTCCCAAATTGCTAGGATTATAGGCGTGAGCCACCGTGCCTGGCCAGAAGTTATATTTAAAAGGAAAGCAGCATGTAATAGTTTGGAAAGTTTGCAACCTCACCATGTGGAAAAGAAATAAAAAGCTTTCTGGGAGAGGATTCCAAGCAGACTTTGGAGTAATCACCTGTTAGAGAGATTATAATTACTAAGAAGGAGCCAACTGCTAATAGCCAAGACAATGGGAGAAAGACCTTGAAGGCATTTTAGAGATCTTCAGGACAGCCCTTTTCATCACAGGGCCAGAGGCCTAAGAGGAAAAACTGGTTTCCTGGGCCAGTTCCAAGTTCCCACTGCCCTGTTCCGGCTTGGGACACTGCTCCCTGCATCCAGGCCACTATAGCTCCATCATTGGCTCAAAGAGCCCCAGATACAGCTTGGGCCACTGCTTCAGGTTGTAAGCCATAAACCTTGGCAGCTTCTACATGTGTTAAGCCTGCAGGTACATAGAAAACAAGGGTGACAGAGACTTGGCAGCTTTTGCCTAGATTTCAGAGGATGGATAAGAAAACCTGGATGCCCAGGCAGAAGCCTGCTGCAGGGGCAGAGACCTAACAGAAATACTCTACAAGGGTAGTGCAGAGATGGAATGTGAGGTAGGAGGCCCCACACAGAGTCCCCACTGTGGCACTTCCTAGTGCAGCTGTAGAAAGGAGGACACTGTTCTCCAGATCCCAGAATGGCAGCTTGCACCCTTCACCTGGAAAAGCCACAGACACTAAACTTCAATTCATTAGAGCAGCCATGGGGGCTGTACTTTGCAAAGCCACATGTCATGAGAGACCACCTCATGGAGCAGAGTGCCCTGAATGTGGGACATGGAGTCAAAGAGTATGTTAGAGCTTTGAGATTTAATGACTGTCCTGCTAGATTTCAGACTCTGTGTGGCCTGTAACCCCTTTCTTTTGGCTGATTTCTCCCTTGGAATGGAAATGTTTATCCAATGACTGTACCCCCGTTTTATCTTGTAGGTAAATAACTTGTTTTGATTTTACAGGCTTATAAGTGGAAGGAACAAATCTCTAGATGAGACTCTAGGCCTGGACTTGGAAATTGGGACTTTTGAGCTAATGCTAGAATCAGTTAAGACTGTGAGGCACTGTTAGGAAGAGATGATTGTATTTTACAATAGGATAAAAACATGAAATTTAAGAGGCTGGGGTGGAATAATATAGTTTGCATATCCCCTCCAAATATCATGTTGAGATGTAATCCTGTGGTGGAGATGAGGCCCAGTGTGAGGTGACTGGATCATGGGGGCAAATTTCTCAGGAATGATTTAGTGCCATTCTCTTGGTGCTGTCCTCCTGATAGTAAGTGAGTTTTTGAGAGATATGGCTGTTTTAAACTGTATGGTATCTTCCCCTACACTCTCTCTTGCTCCCACTCTTGCCACCTGATATGTCTACTCTTGTTTTGTCTTCCACTATGAGTAAAAGCTTCCTGAGGCCTCCCCAGAAACCAAGCAGATACTGGCACCATGCTTCCTGTATAGCCTGCAGAACCATGAGCTAATTAAACCTATTTTCTTTATAATCTACCTAGAGACATGTACTTCTTTATAGCAATGCAGAAATGGCCTAACACACCACCTCACAAATTTTGGCAAAAAACAATAAATTTGAAGATAACAGATACTCAGATTGTAGTTAGGATGTGGGACAACAAAAACTTCGTCCAAGTGTCTAGCAGTTTCAAATTGGTACAATATGCAAGCTCGTATATTTGAACGTATTTTTTCCATGTGCCCAATAATTACATTCTTAGATATATGCCCTTGAGAAACTCCTGCAGATATGCACATAAAAATATTTTATATAAATATAAATATTAATTGTAGTTTTATTTATAATGCTAAATATGAGAAGCAAACTAGATATTCATAGGTTAAAGAATAGATATATTAATTATAACATAACACAATGCAATGGCAAATGGTAACATAAATGAGCAACATAGAGAACATATGCCTACATGGATGACTCTCAAAAATATCCATTTACAAAATAATAAGAAAATTACAACCAATTATACATATTAAAACTTATAAAGCAATATGTTATACCTCCTTAATGCATAAATATTTAGTAGATTTATATGGTATGCATGGAAAAGATTTTGAAAAGCAGAGATACTAGTTATAAATTTGGGGAATGGAAGAGCAAGGAGAAGAAAAGTAAAAAGGATAGCTCTTAAAGTATAGCTAAGGTTGTATCTTAAAATAGCTTCTGAAACAAACATGGTAAAATGTTAAAATTGGCTAAAATAACAAATCCAGGTATTTGTTATTTTATTCACATTTTCTTATTATTTCATTAATATAAAAATGCCTATTTTTATATTTTATTTAGAAAAATACCAAAATTGTTTGTTTCGTAAATAATCTGATATTTATTTATATTTTTCTTCATTTCCTATTACCATTTGTTGACTACCTTCAAGGATTGTTGCTAATGGGTCACACTGGTCTTCTTTCTGTCCCTGTTATATTCTGAGGGTGAGCCTCAAGGGTCTAGCACTGGCCATTCCCTCTGTCTGATAACCTCCTCCCCAAGGTTTCTTACAGATCAGGTCTTTTTTCACTTTTGGGTGTTAGGATAACATTCCACATGTGGTGAGCTTCTGTTAAGCACCATTTATTTAATTACGTTTACATAGGAACAGAGGTTCTTCTAAATCCTTCTGCCCTCTTGTGAGATTAAGCTGAACCCAGTGTCTACTGAGCTGCTTAGCTGTTAGGGCTCAGAGACAACTACATAGAAACAAAAATGGACATAGTTGCTACACTTAGTATACAGGACTCAATTTCCTGGGCTTTTTGAATAGACTGTTTGGCCTGTCGATTTGAACACTGTAGACGGGCAGGTTAAAGCCACCCTTTCTAAGGCTCTGAATTATGGAAGCAAATCACCATTGGAGACTCATTTGTGTGAGCCACTCCTGTAGATGTCCACAGGAGGGTCTTTTTATTTAGTGTGACAACCTGAAACCAAACTGATGTATGTGCCTGATGCGATGTTTCTGAGGAGATGCTACTACAACACACCAGACTTGTAACTCATGCTAAAGTTGGACTGCATATCTAGATCTAGATATAATCTTCTAGAAAAAGGAACATCATATCACAAGGGGCATTGTTTTATATGGAGCCTGAAAGAATGACTAGATTATACCTTTAACCTCCTCTTGAGGCTATTGATAATAGCTCCTTAATGTTGACACTTTTTCAGGTGACTGATCAGTGATTCCAGCTGCACCATTGTGAGTCTTGAATCCAATTTGTGTCATTTATTTGGCTTTCTGGAACATTTGAAGTCAGATGACGATATTACTTCTGTCACAAAACCTACCCAACAATGGCTGATAGTTGACCCTCCCTCCCTCTCTAATATCTTCCCTGTCCATAACAATTCGGTCATTATTCATTAAATACAGCTTTCCCATAAAGAATCATATCTTCTCAACTTTTTAGGAGTAATTATCAGGATTAAAGATTGAGAGATTAAATGTGTGTGTGTGTGTGTGTGTGTGTGTGTGTACTTTTATTTGTATTTTCTTAGTTTTTTCTTAACTTATAATTTCAGGGGAACAAGTGCGGTTTATTACATAGGTAAACTTGTGTCACGGGGGTTTGTTGTACACTGATACTGTGATAATGTTGCATAAATAATTTTATAACTAACAAAGAGACAAAAGGAGTAGAATATGCAAGAAAATATGGTATATTAATATGAGTTTCCCCATACTTCAGACTAGAAAATTAATAGAAAAAATACACAGGAGTTTTTGGTGCTTTAAAATTTGTTGCAAGTATGTTTGATTGTATTTATGCCTCACATAGTATCAGTGTTAAAGTTTACAACATTTTATTCTCCTTGGTAGCCACTATTTTAATAGTTGATAAATCTTAATGATGTATTTAAGTGGACTAAACATTCACCAAGTATTTATTTTTATTTTTTGATTCACAAATCTGTTGATTACATTTTATGAACTACTTTTTTCAAGACTGTCTCAGAATTTCTGTATTTCTAGATATTGTGAAGCATAAGGTAACAATTTCATTAATCATGAATAATGAATTTTTAAAAAAAAAAACTAGAGATGATCTTATTATGCTAATAGGATTGCTCCTTAAAGAGTGAACATAATTATGGACCACAGTAAGGGAGTTGGAGATGCCAGAAGGGCCATAGCAGAAAATTAAAGAAGGAGAGGGGAAGCTTAAGAGTTAGGCATCTTGGAAAGAATTGATTATATGAGACGGAAAATCTACTCTCTACCTATGTTCCCCAGGAGGATCCTAAAGACACTTCCTTCATTAATGCAATAAAGAATGTCATTATATTTTAAAAATATCACCTTTGAGAAACTCAGTAGTGCCCATCATGCTGTGTAAGTCATACTTGATAATACGAGAGACCACCATTGAGTTAAACTAAAATAGTAAGGCATTTTCTAAAAAGAAATTAAAAAGATATTTACCATATGATCCAGAAATTTTATGTCTGGGTATATAGTCTAAAAAATTGAAAGCAGGGATTAACAGATATTTTTAAATACATGTGTATAGCAGTATTATTCACAATAACTAAAATGTGGAAGCAACCTGTGTTTATTGATGGATGAATGGACAAAATGTGGTATATTCATTGATATGATTGGCTGTGTCCCCACCCAAATCTCATCTTGAATTGTAGCTCCCGTAATTCCCACGTGTTATTGGAAGGACCTCGTGGGGGGTAACTGAATCATGTAGGTGGGTTTTTCCCTTGCTCCTCTCATAATAGTGAATGAGTATCATGAGATCTGATGGTTTTACATAGAGGAGTTCCCCTGCACAAGTTCACTCTCTGTGCCTGCTGCCATCTATGTAAGACATGACTTGCTCTTCCTTGCCTTCTGCCATGATTTTGAGGCCTCCCCAGTCATGTGGAACTGTAAGTCCATTAAATCTCTTTCTTTGCAAATTGCACAGTCTTGGGTGTCTTTGTTAGCAGCATGAAAACAAACCAATACATTCATAAAATGGTATACTGTTCAACTTTCAAAAGGAAGAAAATTCTAATATATGCCACAGGACAGATGAAGCTTGAGAATGTTAGGCTACGTAAAATAAGCCATTCACAAAAACACAGATACTGTCTTATTTACTTATATGCAGTACCTAAAGTAGTCAAATTTATATTAACAGAAGGTAGAATTGTGCTTGTCAGGTGCTGGAGGGAATGGGGGATATAGAATTATTGTTTAATGGGTACAGAGCTTCAGTTTCACAAGATGGAATGTGTTTTTGAGATGAATGGTGGTGATGATGGCACAACAATATGAATGTATTTAATCCTATTGAGCTGTAGAGTTAATATAGTTAAGAAAATAAATTTTATGCTATATTCATTTCACCACTATTAAACAGATGAAAATAAAAAGTTTAAAATGTATTATTTGTTCATTATTTTACTATTTTAGTTGGTAACTGTTAAAAGAAATTGGGAGACAAGGATGATAATGACAAAGATCTTTTTGCATGGTAATTTCTTACATGGATAGCAAAAACAGGAAATAGGTCTAGACCTTTTTTATTTTTAAAATTAAATTATACAGTGAGGTTCCAATTTCAATGTTTAGAATAAATTATATTTTGTTTTGTTTAAATAACAAAGCAAAAAGTATATAGTAGAATTGAAATACAGTGTCAAAATAATGGATTTGAGTTTCTATAAGATTATTAAAAATACACCCAATTTTCTGAAATATACATATTTATCTGTATTTGATGTATGCATCATGGTGTCTAGGAATCATGCAGCTCATTTTACTTCATTGTGTAATGCATCACAGTGCATTATTATTGGAATTAACTTTTCAAAACCATGGATGACAGCAAGTAATAATTAAGTATTTTGGACATTTTGCTGCTGTGTACAAAGTTAAGGAAGATAACATCAAAGAACAAATGATTTGAGTAGTTTTGGCAACAAATGTGTGAGGACAAAGTAGCATAAAGTGAATAAACTATAATATTATAGCTTATAATCCTGCCTGAAAGAGAGAAAATAAACATTAAATTGCTATTCAGCTGGTTGTCAATCTAATTTCTCTCCTGCTGTGGCTTTATTTTATCAGGTATATATTTTGTATGAGATAAAATTTTAAAATGTCTTTCACAAGGTTTTTTAATTAAAATATATTTAGATATTGAACCATCTTATTTAAAAGTACCATAAAAATAAAAATATAATTGTAGTTATATATGCCTCAAACTACAATTAATCAAGAACTATTCAGCTAAAATTGATTTTATTTGGGTAAACATACAATCCCAGAAAACAAATAGTTATTTTTTTCTCTTTTATAACATCTAGGTGCATTTAGACAAACAATCTTATTTAAGAAAATTGTTGGTTAAAATTAAGCTTATCTTCTGGACATGGTCCTTAAAAGTTTTCAATTCTTTTAACTTACAGTATGGTTTAAAATAAATGTAATAATTTGAAACAAGAACTTCATAAACACATTATTACTTTAATGATGTATTAGTTTTGTATAAATTTAATATTCTTGAAAGGACTCATCTCAAAGACAGTAGGTTTAGAAATTTTATATTTTTGTACCCTACAGTAATAAACTCTTTAACACATTTCTCACCAATGCCCTTGTTTGTGAACTCATTTCTAGAGGACAATGGACCTTCACCTTTCCTGTAGGACTGTTAATACTGTCAAGAAGAACAAATAACTTTTACCCTTTCAGGTCTCAGGGGACCACTGCTCTCTCTTTGTTTCATCAAAGGTGAGAACTGTCAGTAGGCACATTTAATCACAGGCCATATCAGGAATATCTTCTGGGACCAAAGTGAACCTAAAGCCTTACTCAAAGCTCTTAAGTAGGTTACTGGACTTTACTGGTTGGTAAAGAATTGTGACATCGGTTCTTATCAGTTCTTATTGTGGGAGTATTGAGACATAATACAATATAGTTTTAAAATAGAATAGTATAGTTTTTAAAAAGCTACACCTTCAAAACTGAATATAACCACAAATCAATTACTCCCAGTTTAGAAACAATACTAGATTACTACTATAGTAAAATATTTACATATGTTGTCATTTATTTATCACGATAATCAATAAAGAATATTTTTTACAAATGAGACCAAAGAAAAATTAAAGTCAGTTTTTAGAGATAATGAACAACTTAGAACTTAAAGTCAGGTAAGCATAAGTAGAAAATCATTCCCTTTTCACTCTGTAGCATGGCATTCCTTATTTTCAGGATTTGGTAATAGACATAAATGTCATTCAGAAGTTCAACTGAACACAATTAATTTAAAATATTACTTACAATTTTCAATTTTGGTGTATTAAATAAGTTACAAATAGTCTAATTGTCTCAGTGTGATTTTTTTGTCACTTTGTATTACAATTAATATAACGTATGTGCCCTTGAGGCTAATTTTGGTCCAAAATACTTTTCAGACTGTGGCTAATTCACCCACGTCAGCTCTGTCACAACGTTTTTGTCCGTTATTTTGTTTTAATGGTGGCACCAGCATAGCGGCACTTAATTTCAACTAATGAAAATACTGCAATATTTGAATTATAAGTGTATTAGAACAAATAATGTGATGTGGGCATCACTACTAAATGAAAAGCTTTGTCTTACATTAAAGTAAATGAATCTGAGACATTTTGAAAATGAAAGTGCAAATTAATCTTCAAGAGAGTCAATCTCTGGTTCTTGTTTTCCTAGGAGAGAGACAGTCAATAGTGCTTTTGTGGTTAGGTGAGAATCTCATGATCACACCAATAAATGCTTCTTATTTATCTTGTGTGGTTTGAGTTGAGTTTCCGTTATTTTTGACAATTATTTGTCTTAGTAACATAAGCTGGATACTGAAGTCCTGCTATAAGTCCTCAAGCCCAAGATATCTGTTCTCTTTTACAGTATGCAAATATTATAATATTTAATATACTGCAATAGTAATATTTCAGACCTAATGAGCAGAAATAGTGCTTCAGCAAACAATTATCTGAACATATTACCAGTGATTTCAGGAATGCTGAAAATGATAAGTGACCATCAATATAATTCTCTGCATTTATAAACTTTTATGTTATAATAAAAGAAAAACATAAACATGAATTATGAATTGAAAAAAATTGGAATGCTGAAGTTAAAGTAATATTTTAGACAGAAAGAACGCGTTCTTAAATTAAAAATAATAATTAATGGGGAACATCAAAGGTCTTATTTGGTAAGACCTGAGAACTTAAAGGCAGTGGATAACGACACTAAAAGAAAATCTGACAGTGGGACTGTAGAAAACAGTTACATGTATATTAAATTATTTTATGTATAATAAACAGAAGAATAGAGAAAGAAGTAAAAGTATCGTGTAAGTCACATCTCTTCAGATGTGGCACATATGAGTCACATCTCATCTCAGCAAAGTCCTTTGTCTCCAAAATTATAGGGCTTTCTAAATAAAAATAAAAACAGTAAAAATAGAATGAACTGATATTTGGTCAAACTAACCAGAAGTAAAAAGGTTTTATTAAAAAGCAGATACTATAAAAGGAGACAAATATGTAATATATAGAAAAAAATCTCTGTAGATAGAATACTCAATTTTAAACACTTTGAATTAAGATGTGGTATAAAAGTGAGGTTGGGAGCCAGGGACAGTGGCTCACACCTGTAATCCCAATACTTTGGGAGGCCAAGGTGGGTGGATTACCTGAGGTCGGGAGTTCCAGACCAGCAAGACCAACGTGCAGAACCCCCGTCTCTACTAAAAATACAAAATTAGCCAGGCATGGTGGCACGTGCCTGTAGTCCCAGCTACTCGGGAGGCTGAGGAAGGAGAATCGCTTGAACTTGGTAGGCAGAGGTTGCAGTGAGCCAAGATCGTGCCATTGCACTCCAGCCTGGACAACAAGAGCGAAACTCCGTCTAAAAAAAAAAAAAAAAAAAGTGAAAGTGAGGTGGTTGGATTTAGTTAGGAGCTGTGATAGGAAGCCATTAAATTGGCCCCCAATTATCCGACAATATCCTGATATTGGCAACCTTTAGTACTTTTCTCCTGTTGAGTGTAGCTTGGATATGCCCTTTACTTCTGACCAATGCAATACTGCGAAAGAGATGAGATACCATTTTCCCGATTGCATTACATACAACTTCTATCTCGCTAGCAGCAGGCTCTCTCCATTGACTGTCTCCTTTGCAGGCTTTGACAAAATAAGCCAAAATATGGGAAAGCTCACTTAGTAGGAATTAGGGAACAGCCTCTGACAGCTAGGCAGCAAAAACCTCAGGCACTCAGCCTGTTATCACACAAAGAATTGAATCTTAACATTTATGTGAGTTGGCAGTGGATCGTTCCCCAGTCAAGATTCTGATAAAATGCATCCCACTTTGTGAAATGCAGAAGAGCAGCAGATACAGAGAGATAATGCGTGGACTTATAACTCAGAGAAAAATGTGAGCTAATAATGCATGCATTTTTAGTTATTACATTTGTGTAATATTGTCACAAAAATTGCTTGGTAGAGAGAATGTATGAAAATTCTCTTGGGAAAACTTCAGAATGTTAAGTGAAACAAAAAGCAAGATCATTAGATGAATCTGAAAAAAGAAAAAATTAATAATAACAAAAACATTAACTTTTTAAAGCAGAGTTTTATATGTCATATTTTAACACCATGAAATCAAAATTTTAAAAATAAGATAAATACTACCTGGAAATAAAGAAATGTACTCAGAAAATCTTTAGATAAAAATAGAAAATAAAATGGAGATAAAAATACCTAAAATATAAAGCAAAAAACAAAATTGGTTATAAAACTGACAGGAGAATATGGTCACTGAACATAGAAAAAATATGATATTAAACACCTTGATTGAAAAAAACATTAAAAAAGTAAAATGAAATAATTATGTTTTAGTTAAATAAATGAGTAAAACAACAGTGTAAAATATTATAAGTATTATAAAAAAATCTAGCAAAAGAAAAATTGGAATTCACAAAATTAAAGATTTAATTAGTACATGTGAAAACAATAATTATGCAATAATTATGCAAAAAAATTATGAAACAACCACCAATATATAGAAAACTCTCACAAGCTTGTTTAAGAAAATACAGAAATAGATAAAAATTGGATTTTCACAATTGGAACAGAAATGTGCTTACTTAAAAATACAGCTATATACAGCTGTATACAAGTAATGTTGTATGTAAATTTATAGATAAAATTGGAATAATAAAAACATAATGCTTTTCAGAAAACTGTAAATAATCAAAATGACCTGAAAAAAAAAAACTTGGAAATATGAACAGGTGAAATCTATAACAAAATTCATTACATAAATACGTTAAAACAGAAAGCAAAACAAAAATGAAAGAAAAATGTTGGACATGGCTGCTGATAAAAATTCTCAACTACACATGAAAGATGAAAAGTATAAAACTTAAGTTAGAATCAAAGAAATATATTGAAATTAAAAATTAATTTTTTCAGCTTCAATTTTTGTAAAACACGATAACTTCATGGCTAGGGTCACATAAGACCGTACATAAGCATAGATATTAATTAATTCATACACACACAAACAATTCTACAATAATAGTTGGAGTTGGCAATAGCCATACACGATAATGGATAGAACAACCAAATGGAAAATGAGCAAAGATAAAGGAAACTTGAACAGCACTATTAACCAACTTTCTTTAACTCAAATCTAATGAATACATCACATATCAAGAGTAGAATGGACAATTTTCTGAAGAAAACAGGGAAGACACTTCATGATATACACTAAACAATAAAAAAGTTAATAAATTTAAAAGAATTTAAATAATACAAAGTATATTGTCTGACCATTAGAGTATTAGAATAAGAAAGCAGAGGGATATTGGCAATCCCTAAATATTTTTAAGTTAAAAAATTACTTGTATACATAGCCAATGAGAGTAAGGAAACGTCCAAGAGAAATTAGAAAATATTTTGAGATGAATGAAATAAAAGGACAATATCAGAATTTATGAGATGTGGCTAAAGTAGTATTTAGAAAGGCATTCATGTCTGTAAATTTCTATATTAAAAGAGAAAAAATCAAGGTATTAATCTGAGCTTCCACCTTAAGCAACTAAATAAAGAGCAACCTAATCACAAAACAAACATAAAGAAGAAAGTAAAAATTCGATAAAAAATAAATGAAGCAGACAGCAGAAAACTTAAAAAGACATTTATAGAAGTGAAAGTTGGTTTTTGAATAGATTTTTTGAAAAGACAAACTTCTAGCTAGATTGGCCATATTGAAAAAGACAAAAGACTATAAAATAGAACATAATGAATGATCTTACAAAAATTAAAACTATTATAAAGGAACACTATAAATAACTTTATTCAAACAAATTAGACTGCAAAAGATAAAATTTTGAATTTAATATCACTCACAATAATACCAAAATAATAAAATTCTTAGGAATACATTTAACAAAAGAAAAATAAATGTATACTGAAAACTGCTATAATTTGCTAAAAAATATTAAAAAGGATCTAAATAAATAGTGAGACATTCCACACAAATCTACTGTAAGACCCAAAATTATTAAAATTTATCCTGAGTTGATTGCAATTCTTATGATAATCCTGGAAGGGATAATTTCTTCATAAATGACTAAGCTCATTCTAAAATGTATATGGAAATGCAACACTTAGAATGTAAAAATCATTTTTTAAAAAATGAAGTAAGTTGAAGCACTTATTCTTTCTGATTTCAGACTTACTGTAATACTACAGTAAGCAAGATCTTGTTTAGCTGAATAAACATTAGGTAAGTGGAGCAGAATTCCAAGTGATAACTAAAGATAAGGAATCATCACAGCTTCAGTGTCTACTTACGCTGTTTTTGCTTGTAGTATTGTTAATGTACAACACTTCAGTCTTTGTTTTTGTTTAACTTTTTGGAGGTTCTCTCTAGGTGTCGTGATCTAGTATTCAGCAAAGATCTAAATAGTCTCTATGTAGACTTATGAAGCTCTTAATATGAGATCATGTTTCCAGTATTCTTTCCTAGAACTTCAAGCTTCACCAATCTCTCTGAACTTAAAATATGATCTACTGAACTTAATTTGCCCATTAGCCTGTGTTGCAGGGAAGTCCAATCCTTTGGCTCCCCTGTGCCACATAAGAAGAATTGTCTTGGGCCACATATATAATGCACTAACACTAACAATAGCTGATGAACTAAAAAATAAAATCACAAAAAAACTCATAATATTTTAAGAAAGTATATTAATTTGTGTGGAGGCTGCACTCAAAGCCATTCTGGACTGCATGCGGCCCACGTGCCGCAGGTTGGACAAGCTTGGTTGAAGATTCCATTTTTATGTTCCTGTTGACAAACTATCCCTCAAGCAGAAGTCAGGACTCCCTTCCAATTTCTTCCCTTGTCTCAAGTATCACGCTGAATGTTGTCTAATACATTACCACAGACGCATTTTTTTTTCTTGTTTTCTACTTGCTTGAGTCAAGGGATTAATTTAGACACTTGTCACTTTCTGATAGCCGTATCTGGAAATTAGAGTAATATTTCCATATGCTCAGCATAACGCAGCCTTTCTATTATGTAGTTACTACAAGGTAAACCAACTTCTGAAAAATATAGTGAATCAATGTTACTTCGTATTCAGCCTCATCACTTTATTTTTTGAAATGTAACTACAGCTATGAAGTTCTAATGGAGTACAGCCTGTATTGTTTCTTTTGTAAAGAAAACCATGCTCTTTTGGGTATGACCTTCTTTATGTATTGTAATTTTCTGTCACCTTCTGATATTTGTTAGTGGTCATTCTTTTGTCTCTTTCCATGTAGACACTTTTTTGTATAACTACTATTTTGCAGATACCCCTTTTGTTTTAAAAAAAAAAATTAGGTTCAGGGGTACATGTGAAGATTTGTTGTATAGGTAAACTCATGTTACAGGGGTTTGTTGTACAGATTATTTCATCACCCAGTACCCAACAGTTATCTTTTCTGATCCTCACCCTCCTCCCACACTCCACCCTCAAGTAGACCCCAATGTCTGTTGTTTCCTTTGTTATGTTCATAAGTTCTCGTATTGAGCTGCCACTTATAAGTGAGAACATGCAGTATTTGGTTTTCTGTTCCAGTATTAGTTTGCTGAAGATAATAGCCTTTAGTTCCATCCATGTTCCCGGAAAGCACATGCACAAAGCACATTTAGTCAAATAATCAGAACCTTCAGACTTAAGATAGGTTACAGAAAATTTCAATGATTTTGTATTCTTTTATGTGTAAGGGCACAATAAAGATATGATCAAGGCACATAAAACCTCAGAAGGTTTACTACATTAAAATCTTTGAAAATTGTGGGAGTAATATTAGTAAGAAGAAATACATATCAAATTGGAAAAAATGTGTGTGCATATATAAAACAAAGTTTTGTTTTGTTTTGTTTTGTTTTTTTGGTGGAGGGGGACGGAGTCTCGCTCTGTCGCCCAGGCTGGAGTGCGGTGGCGCCATCTCGGCTCACTGAAAGCTCCGCCTCCCGAGTTCAGGCCATTCTCTTGCCTCAGCCTCCCGACTAGCTGGGACTACAGGCGCCCGCCACCATGCCCGGCTAATTTTTTTTATTTTTAGTAGAGTGTTAGCCAGGATGGTCTGGATCTCTTCACCTCGTGATCCGCCTGCCCAAGCCTCCCAGAGTGCTGGGATTACAGGCGTGAGCCACCGCGCCTGGCCACAAAGTCTACTTTTAATCTAAAATATTCATGAGTCTCCCCTTTCCAGTAAGGATAGAAAAACATTATCAATCTAAATCTTTCACTATGAAAACCAAAACAAGCTATATAAGCTATAGAATCACATTGTTTTATTTATTTATTTTTACCTAGGAGAGATTTAGGATTCAAAAGCTCATAAATAAACTAAATTGCAAAAGGGATAGTCCTTGATATGAGAGAACATATCACAGTGTTCTTGTCCCTGGTGAAAAACTAGGTGGAGAAATCAGATAAATCTAAATAGGAGAAACTAAATGTAATCATGAGATGGCATGAAAGAATAAAACTCTGATAAAATCTAACTACAGAGCAAGTCACCACAAAATAAATTTTTCCCATGTGTTTTTACCAACAGTTTTTCATCCTCCTTAACATGAGAGTAAGATAATAGGCCAGAGAGGGCTCCTCCCTCATAAAAATATCTTCAGGCTGAGGGGAATTATATCAAATATATCTTACACAAAGTGTGTAGAATAGTTAAATGAAACCATATATATGCACATATACATATATTTACACAGGTTTAAATTTAAAAGTAAAAGGAAGTTTTTTTGTATTCAAAGCAAATATAAACATAATCGATTCAGGGTGTATAACATATAAAATGCATATGTAGAAGCAAAATAAATAAAAGAGCTCAAAGGGTAGAAAATAATTCCTGAATTTTATTTAGTTTGCTAAATTTATTAGAGTTTTACAACTTTTTATTGAGATTTTTTTTTTTTAATACTAAAAATGTATGATCTATCCAAAAGAGGAAAAAAAAAAAAATAAGGTCGGAAGAACAAATGTCAAATAGGAAAAAATGGCCAATGTGATAAACAAATACACTATTCAAAGAATTACATTAATGCAAATAAGTAAAATTGTTAAAAGCAAGAAACTGTCAAATGTAAAGAAATATAAGCACACACCTATCTGTTCTTTACAATAAAAACACTTAAATTTAAGGACAGATAAATAGAAAATAGTGGGTTGAGAAAAGATATTTCATGCAAATATTATGTACAAAAATCTGGATGTGACATTAATGTCAGAAAGAAGGACTTCAAATAAAGAGCACTGCTAAAAAAATCAAAATCAGTCATTGTCCAATAATGAATGATTTAATTCATCAAGGATATATAACAATCATAGATAGACAGATAGATATCCCTGATAATATAGCTTAAAAAGTCAGAAAAAATTGTTGACAGAAGTGAATGTAAGAAGTAGAGCCACAATCCTAATCTCTATGTATTTGCTGAACAACTAGGTAAAATAGTGAACATGCATATAAAACATGCAAACAACACTATTATCCATACTGACCTAACAATGATCTGATTGTGACAAAATAGAAATAAAACACCCTCATACCCCGCATCTGTTAAAACTATTCAATAGTAAAACAAACAAAACAATAAACCACTTCATTCTTTTCCAGTGAACTTTTCAAACTTTTCAGGAAGAAATAAGACCAATGCTATGCAAAGTTTAAGAGGAGAAACAACTTCACAATCACATTATGAGACAAGCATAAATGTGATTTCAGCAACTGACAAAGTAATTTCAAGACAAGAGACTTATGGAAGAATATACCCCACAAACCATGACATAATAATTTATTATAAAACATTAGAAACTGGATTTGCCAACATAAAAGGAAATCATACATCATGAGAGGGCTTTACCTGAGAATTGCAAGTTTTGTTTACCATTTTTAAAACAATAAAAATAATTCCTGACAGTTAAGCATAAAAACAAAACACACGATCATCTCTATTGATGCAAAAGAAAATTACTAGACAAAATGTAACACCTATTCATAAGAAAGAGAACTTCTTAAAAGAGCATGTTTGAAAAAGTTACTGCTATTATGATACTTAGGTTTAGGAATTAAGGACTTTTTCACAAAGACTGCAAACAGAAAGATCTTCTTTCAAAATTCCACTGAATTACTTATTGGAAAACCTACCAACTGCAATAAGACAAGGAAAAAAATTATGAAGATTGGAATGAAATAAATGAAGCTATGTTTTTCAAAGAAAATATGTTTATGTAGAGATGCAATGAAATGTCTGCAATGTATTAACATAAAACTCTTACAACAAATACATGCATAAATAATTACTGCTTTAACTAAGGAACAAAAGTGTAATATATAGAAATGTATCTAACAAAAGATTTCCAAGCTGTGTAGCAATAAATACACTAATATTACAGAGAAACTAAAAATCTAAAAAAATGAAGAGTTATGTATTTCTTAATTAGTGGCTTAATAAATAGAAAAACTGTCTAAACTCACACAAAAAAGCAATTGCAAGACGAGTATACAAGATCCAGCAATATATCATATACAAAAATTATTAAAAATAAAGTTACATAGAAGGAAGCGAAGAAATAAATTAGCATATAATTTCACCAAAAGCAAGAATAGTTAAATTTAAAAATAAAAAAATAAATTTTAAGACAAAATGCATAAGAAAATAATAACAGAATTTATACTAAGAAATAAACAATAGTTTAATAAAATGTAAAAACCAGAAGGTGACTGGCAAGATGGCCAAATAGGAACAACTCTGGTCTGCAGCTCCCAGGAAGATCAACACAGAAGGTGGGTGGTTTCTGCATTTCCAACTGAGGTACCCAGGTCATCTCACTGGGACTGGTTAGACAGTGGGTGCAGCCCACAGAGGGCGAGCTGAAGCAGAGTGGGGCATCACCTCACCCAGGAGGCACAAGTGGTCAGGGAACTCCCTCCCCTAGCCAATGGAGGCCCTGAGGGACTGTGTCATGAGGAACGGTGCATGCCTTAGCCAAAGCCAGGGAGCCGAGTGGTCTAGCTCAGTGGATCCCACCCCCACGGAGCACAGCAAGCTAAGATCCACTGCCTTGAAATTCTTGCTGCCAGCACAGCAGTCTGAAGTCGACCTGGGATGCTCCAGCTTAGTGGGGTGGAGGGGCGCCTGCCATTACTGAGGCTTGAGTAGGCGGTTTTCCCCTTACAGTGCAAACAAAGCTGCCAGGAAGTTTGAACTCAGCAGAGCACACTGCAGTTCAGCAAAGCCACTGTAGCCAGACTGCCTCTCTAGATTGCTCCTCTCTGGGAAGATTTCCTCATCTCTGAAAGAAACGCAGCAGCCCCAGTCAAGGGCTTGTAGATCAAATTCCCATCTCCCTGGGTCAGAGCACCTGGGGTAAGGGGCAGCTGTGGGCGCAGCTTCAGCAGACTTATACATTCCTGCCTGCTGGCTCTGAAGAGAGCAGCGGATCTCCCAGCACAGCACTCTAGCTCTGCTAAGGGACAGACTCCCTCCTCAAGTGGGTCTCTGACCCCCATGTCTCCTGACTGGGAGACACCTCCCAGGAAGGATCGACAGACACCTCATACGGGAGTGCTCCAACTGGCATCTGGCAGGCACCCCTCTGGAACAAAGCTTCCAGAGGAAGGAACTGGTAGCAATCTTTGTTGTTCTGCAGCCTCCACTGGTGATACCAGGCAAACAGGCTGTGGAGTGGACCTCCAGCAAACTCTAGCAGACCTGCAGCAGAGGGGCCTGACTGCCAGAAGAAAACTAACAAACAGAAAGGAAGGGCATCAACATCAACAAAAAGGACGTCCACACAAAAACCCTATCCAAAGGTCACTAACATCAAAGACCAAAGGTAGATAAATTCACGAAGATGAGGAAAAACCAGCGAGCGCAAAAAGGCTGAAAATTCCAAAAGCCGAAAGGCCTCTTCTCCTCCAAAGGATCACAACTCCTGGCTAGCAAGGGAACAAAACTGGATGGATAATGAGTTTGATGAATTGACAAAGTAGGCTTCAGAAGGTGAGTAATAACAAACTCCTGTGAGCTAAAGGAGTGTGTTCTAACCCAATGCGAGGAAGCTAAGAACCTCGAAAAAAAGGTTAGAAGAATTGCAAACTAGAATAACCAGTTTAGAGAAGAACATAAATGACCTGATGGAGCTGAAAAACACAGCACAAGAACTTCGAGAAGCATACACAAGTATTGATAGCTGAATTGATCAAGTGGAGGAGAGGATGTCAGAGAGTGAGGATAAACTTAATGAAATAAAGTGTGAAGACAAGATTAGAGAGAAAAGAATGAAAAGGAACAAAGCCTCCAAGAAATATGGGACTATGTGAAAAGACCAAACCTACCTAAAAGTGATGGGGGGAATGGAACCAAGTTGGAAAACAGTCTTCAGGATATAATCCAGGAGAACTTCCCCAACCTAGCAGGACAGGCCAACATTCAAATTCAGGACATACAGAGAACATTACAAAGATACTCCTTGAGAAGCGCAACCCTAAGACACATAATCGTCAGATTCACCAAGGTTGAAATGAAGGAAAAAATCTTAAAATCAGCCAAAGAGAAAGTTCGGGTTACCCAGAAAAGGGAAGCCCGTCAGACTAACAGCAGATCTCTCTGTAGAAACCCTACAGGCCAGAAGAGAGTGTGGGCCAATATTCAACATTATTAAAAAAAAGAATTTTCAGATGGGGTGGTGGCTCATGCCTGTAATCCAGCACTTTGGGAGGCCAAGGCGGGGGGATCTTGAGGTCAAGAGATCAAGACTATCCTGCACAACATGGTGAAACCCCATCTCTACTAAAAATACATAAATTATCTAGGTGTGGTGGCAGACACCTGTAGTCCCAGCTACTCAGGAGGCTGAGGCAGGAGAATTGCTTGAACCGGGGAGGCAGAGGTTGCACTGAGCTGAGATCGTGCCACTGCACTCCAGCCCAGTGACAGAGTGAGACTCCATCTCAAAAAAACAAACAAACAAACAAAAAAAACAAAAAATTTTCAACCTAGAATTTCATATCCAGCCAAACTAAGCTTTATAAGTGAAGGGGAAATAGAATCCTTTACAGACAAGCAAGTGCTGAGAGATTTTGTCACCACCAGGCCTGCATTACAAGAGCTCTTGAAGGAAGCACTGCATATGTAAATGAAAAACCAGTACTAGCCACTGCAAAAAACACACCAGATTGTAAAGTCCATTGACACTATGAAAAAACTACATCAACTAACAGGCAAAATAACCAGCTAGCATCATAATAACAGAATCAAATGCACACATAACAATATTAACCTTAAATGTAAATGGGCTAAATGCCCCAATTAGAAGAGACACAGACTGGCAAATTGGATAAACAGTCAAGACCCATTGCTGTGCTGTATTCAGGAGACCCATCTCATGTGCAAAGACATACATAGGCTTAAGAGAAAGGGATGGAGGAATATTTATCAAGCAAATGGAAAGCAAAAAAAAGCAGGGGTTACATTCCTAGTCTCTGATAAAGTAGACTTTAAACCACCAAAGATCAAAAAGGACAAAGAAGGGCATTACATAATGGTAAAGGGATCAATGAAACAAGAAGAGCTAACTAAATATATATGCACCAAATATATATATACACTGTATATAACTAATATATATAGAATATATATTACTATAATAGTATATATATACTATATATAAAATGAAATATATATGCATCCAATACAGGAGCAAAGCATAAAGCAAGATTCATAAAGCAAATTCTTAGAGACCTACAAAGAGACTTAGACTCACACACAATAATAATGGGAGACTTTAACACCCCACTGTCAATATTAGACAGATCAACAAGACAGAAAATTAACAAGGATATTTAGGACTTGATCTCAGCTCTGGAATAAGTGGATCTAGTAGACATCTACAGAACTTTCCACCCCAAATGAACAGAATATACATTCTTCTCAGCACCACATTACACTTATTCTAAAATTGACCACATAATTGGAAGTAAAACACTGCTCAGCAAATACAAAAGAACGGAAATCATAACAAACAGTCTCTCAGACCATAGTGCAATCAAATTAGAACTCGGCATTAAGAAACTCACTAAAAACTGCACAACTACATGGAAACTGAACAAACTGCTCCTGAATGACTATTGGGTAAATAACAAAATTAAAGCAGAAATAAGTAAGTTCTTTGAAACCAATGGGAACAAAGACACAATGTACCAGGATCTCTAGCACACAGCTAAAGCAGTGTTTAGAGTGAAATTTATGGCACTAAATGCCCACAGAAGAAAGTGGGAAAGATCTAAAATCAACACCCTAACATCCCAATTAAAAGAATTAGAAAAACAAGAGCAAACAAATTCAAAAGCTAGCAAAAGACAAGTAATAACTAAGATCAGAGCAGAATTGAAGGAGATAGAGCCACAAAAATACCTTCAAAAAGTCAATGAATCCAGGAGCTGGTTTTTTGAAAAGATTAACAAAATAGATAGACCACTAGCCAGACTATTAAAGAAGAAAAGAGAGAGGAATCAAATAGATACAATAAAAGATGATAAAAGGGAGATCACCACTGATTCCACAGAAATACAAACTACTATCAGAGAATACTATAAACACATCTATCCATATAAATTAGACAATCTAGAAGAAATGGATAAATTCCTGGACACATACACCCCACCCCCCAAGACTAAACCAGGAAGAAGTCAAATCCCTGAATAGATCAATAATGAGTTCTGAAACTGAGGCAGCAATTAATAGCCTAACAACCAAAAAAAGTCCAGGACCAGATGGATTCACAGCCGAATTCTACCAGAGGTGCAAAGAGGAGCTGGTACCATTCCTTCAGAAACTATTCCAAACAATAGAAAAAGAGGGAATCCTCCCTAATTCATTTCATGAGTCCAGCATCATCCTGATACCAAAACTTGGAAGAGTCACAAAAAAAAAAAAGAAAGAAAATTGAAAATTTCAGGTCAATATCCCTGATGAACACTGATGCAAAAATCCTCAATAGAATACTGGCAAACCAAATCCAGCAGCATATGAAAGAGCTTATCCACCACAATCAAGTCAGCTTCCACCCTGGGATGCAAGGCTGGTTCAACATACACAAGTCATTCAACATAATCCATCACATCAACAGAACCAATGACAAAAACCACGTTTAGCTGAATAGACGCGCAAAAGGCCTTCAGTATAATTCAACACCCCTTTATGCTAAAAACCCTCAATAAACTAAGTATTGATGGAACGTATCTCAAAATAATAAGAGCTACTTATGACAAACCCACAGCCAATATCATACTGAATGGGCAAAAGCTGAAAGCATTCCCTTTGAAAATCAGCACAAGACAAGGATGCCCTCTCTCACCACTCCCATTCAACATAGTATTGGAAGTTCCGGCCAGGGCAATCAGGCAAGATAAACAAATAAAGCATATTCAAATAGGAAGAGAGGAAGTCAAATAGTCTCTGTTTGCAGATGACATGATTGTAAATTTAGAAAACCTCATTGTCTCAGCCCAAAATCTCCTTAAGCTGATAAGCAACTTCAGGAAAGTCTCAGGATACAAAATCAATGTGCAAAAATCACAAGCATTCCTATACACCAATAATAGACAAACAGAGAGCCAAATCATGAGCAAACTCACATTCACAATTGCTACAAAGAGAATAAAATACCTAGGAATCCAACTTACAAGGGATGTGAAGGATCTCTTCAAGGAGAACTACAAACTACTGCTCAAGGAAATAAGAGAGGACACATACAAATGGAAAAACATTCCATGCTCATGGATAGAAAGAATCAATATTGTGAAAATGGCTATACTGCCCAAAGTAATTTGTAGATTCAGTGCTATACCCATCAAGCTACCATTGACTTTCTTCACAGAATTAGAAAAATCTACTTTAAATTTCATGTGGAACAACAACAAAAAAAGAGCCTGTATAGCCAAGACAATCCTAAGCAAAACAAAAACAAACAAGCAAAAAAAAAAAACAAAGTTGGAGGCATCACACTACCTGACATCAAACAATATTACAAGGCTACAGTAACCAAAACAGCATGGTACTGGTACCAAAACAGCATGGTACTGGTACCAAAACAAATATATAGACCAAGAGAACAGAACAGAGGCCTCAGAAATAACACCACACATTACAACCATCTGATCTTTGACAAACCTAACAAAAGCAAGCAATTGGGAAAAGGATTTCTTATTTAATAATGGTGTTGGGAAAAATGGCTAGCCATATGCAGAAAACTGAAACTGGACTCCTTCCTTACACCTTAAACAAAAATTAACTCAAGATGGATTAAAGACTTAAATGTAAGACCTAAAACCATAAAAACCCTAGAAGAAAACCTAGGCAATACCGTTCAGGATATAGGCATGGGCAAAGACTTCATGAGTAAAACACCAAAAGCAATGGCAACAAAAGCCAAAATTGACAAATGGGATCTAATTAAACTAAAGAGCTTCTACACAGCAAAAGAAACTATTACTAGAATTAACAGGCCACCTACAGAATGGAAGAAAAGTTTTGCAATCTATCCATCTGACAAAGAGCTAATATCCAGAATCTACAAGGAACTTAAACAAATTTACAAGAAAAAAACGAACAACCCCATCAAATAGTGGGCGAAGGATATCAACAGACACTTCTCAAAAGAAGACATTTATGCTGCCAACAAACATATGAAAAAAAGCTCATCATCACTGGTCATTAGAGAAATGCAAATCAAAACCACAATGAGATACCATCTCACGCCAGTTAGAATGGCGATCATTAAAAAGTCAGGAAACAACAGATGCTGGAGAGGATGTGGAGAAATAGGAACGCTTTTACACAGTTTGTGGGAGTGTAAGTTAGTTCAACCATTTTGGAAGACAGTATGGTGATTCCTCAAAGATCTAGAACCGGAAATACCATCTGACCCAGCAATCCCATTATTGGGTACATAGCCAAAGGATTATAAATCATTCTACTGTAAAGACACATGCACATGTATATTTATTGCAGCACTATCCACGATAGCAAAGACTTGGAACCAACCCAAATATCCATCAATGATAGACTAGATTAAGAAAATGTAGCACATATACACCATGGAATACTATGCAACCATAAAAAAGGATGAGTTCATGTACTTTGCAGGCACATGGATGAAACTGTAAACCATCATTCTCAGCATACTAACACAGGACCAGAAAACCAAACACCACATGTTCTCACTCATAAGTGGGAGTTGAACAATGAGAATACATGGACACAGGGAGGGGAATATTACACACTGAGGTCTGTTGGCGGATGGCAGACTAGGGGAAGGATAGCATTAGGAGAAATACCTAATTAGATGACGGGTTGATGGGTGCAGCAAACCACCATAGCACGTGTTTACCTATGTAACAATCTTGCATGTTCTACAAGTGTCCCAGAACTTAAAGTATAATTTAAAAAACTGTAAAAATCATTTCCACATTTTATAATTCAAAACTATTTATTTGGGAATAGATAAGTGTCTATTTTTTCCTTGGTTTTGTATTTAGTGTTTTGTGTACTTTGATTTTCTTTTCCTGTTTGTTGCTTTTATTTCAATCATTTTTTAAAAATAAGCAAATTTTTTCTTAGTTTCCACTAAACATCTTGATAGTAACACTTTTTAATCTCTTGATTTATTGCTAACGACTTAGTAATGTTCGTGTTCCCCTACAATTCATATGTTTAATCCCTCATCCCCAATGTGATGGTATTTGGAGATGGAGTATTTTATTAGTGTCCTTCTAGAGATCCCAGAGATTGCATCTCTTCCTCTGTGTCTCTCTGTTTACCACGGAGGTGGTTAACCAATAAAATAAATTTTTAGACAAAATGCACAAGAAAATAAAAACAAATAATTTACACTGAGATGAACAAAAGTTTAGTAACATATAAAAAGGAAAGTTTGTACAATTTAGGAGATGGCTTTCTGCAAACCAGAAAGAGAGCCCTCACCGGGAACCAATTACCCGGCACCCTCAACTTGGACTTTCCAGCCTCCAAAATTGTGAGTAATAAGTGTTTGTTTTCTAAGCCACTTAATTTACGGTAATTTGTTATAGTAGCCCCAGATCACTAAGACATTCATTAATTTAAATATTTTTCCTGATATAACCAATTGTTTAATTTCTTTTGTTTATAAATCATTATTGAAATATCAGCTCTAAAATTATTTATAAATCTACAGATTTTCTTTTAACTTAATTCAGCACTTAAAAATATACATACTGTCAACACCACTTTCTTCCTGGTTCACTTCATTTTATTGTATTGTATTCCTTTTCTAATCTATTTAAATATTTTAATTTGTTTAAATGACTTAAATGCTTAACCAGTATAAGTTCCAAATGCAAGACTATGTAGGGGTAAGTAAAAGCTAGTTCATGATGCATACAGGGTGTGAGTGAAAACAACATTTTGTCATTTTGAGTTAAAAAGATTTGGGAGTTATATTACTCCCAAAGTTGAATACAGTTGAATATAGCTAATGATGATAAAAGTGTAGTTTAAATTGTAAATGCTTTTCCTCTTCTTTCTCTGTCTCTTCCTCATCTTTTTATTCTCTAATTTTTGGCTATTTATATCTGTAGGCTTTTTTATTTTATAGTCTGTATTTAGTTCTTCTAATGATTTTACTTATATCTGTCTCTTCCTCATCTTTTTATTCTTTAATTTTTGGCTATTTATACCTGTAGGCTTTTTTATTTTATAGTCTGTATTTAGTTCTTCTAATGATTTTACTTATATCTGTATTCTTATAATGTAGTTCATCCTCACTTTTGCTATGCATTATGTTTCACTGCCTTGCACACACATACACAGAGAAAAAACACAAAAAGTTATTTCTGAATTCTTTATTCTTTTACATATAATACATTTGAACCTCCACTCATATCTGAATTCTCACTTATTGGAAAATATACACTAACACACCAATAGGAATAAGTAAGCAGCTCTTAGTTACTGCTGGTGGGAATGCGTATAGCCACTTAAGAATAGAGTTTGTCAATTAACAACACTAAATATATTCTTACCATATCCAGCAACCACTTTCCCTGGCATTTACTCAAATGAGTTGAAAACTTATGTCCATGCAAAATTGAACATGAATGTTTATAGCAGATTTATTCATAATGCCAAAACTTGGGAGTAACCAAAATGTCCTTCACTATGTGAATGGGTACATTAACTTAGATATATCCATAGTATAGGTTATTATTCAGTAATAAAATAAAAATAAAACAAACCACAAAAAAGACGTGGAGAGACCTTAAATGCATACTGCTAAGTAGAGATGGTAAAAATATCAGTGGCTGCCAAGGGTTGGAGTGAGGGGATGAGAGAGAATAAGGAAGTGCTGGATAAGTGAAGCACAGGGAATTTTTAGGGCAATGAACTACTTTGTATAATTTGTAATTGTGGATACGTGTCCTTATAGTTTGTCAAACCCCATAAAGTGTACAAAACAGTGAACCATGGACTTTAGTTAATAATAATGTATCAATATTGACTCATCAATTGAAGCAAATTCACCACACTTAAGCATGATCTAATAATAGAGGAAACTGAGGGAAGAGGAAAATGGTGTAAAGGAACATACTTTTGTTCATTCTCTTCTAAACATAAAATTGCTCAAAAAATCAATTCTATTGATTACAAAAAAATTCAATTCAACATGCCAGTGTCTTCTGTTGTTCCTCATCTACTCACCCACTTTTAGAAATAAAAATGCACGTGTATATGTTCGTATAAAGATATTACATGTATTTCTATATCATCATGGTTTAATTTGTTTCAATTAACATATTTCTTGAATTCTTTAAAGATGTTTAATTGCATTTTAAAGTATTTTACAAATAATTTGGGATATGTTTCAATAGCTTCACAATCAATAATATATTTATACAAGGTTGTACTTACCTGAAGAGTTTGAAATTATGTTATATTAATAAAATAATTTTTAAAGAAAAAGAAATTTATGGAATATCTGGATTCTCCCAGCATACGGTCTCTAGTACTTACATGGGTCAAACAACATCCGGGGGTTTTCCAGCTATATGTGTATGGCTGTATCAAGGGCAAGAGAATTATGTTTCCTTTAGATCATTTTAGTAAAATTTTAGAAATTAAGTTTTTACATATTTACCTTGCTTCCTGTTCTGTCTTCCCAAAATACCTTTAGTTATATATGTATTGAATCTCAATTTTCCAATTTGTCTTTGTTCTACAATTTTGTAATCATTTATAATTCTTCATTTTCGTTCATGTTTTTGTCCACATTCCCCAAGATTCTTTCACATGAATGTATATCTACAATTGCATTTTTAAATGTCCCTACCCTTCCTACTCCCTTTTTTCTGTGACTTCTAATAAGTTATTTTTTCTTATTCCTTGCTTTCCTTATAGATGCCAGTTGATGTTTTACCTAGTTCTGTAATTTTCTTTCTTTCTTATATATTGTAAGTAAAATCAAAATTAAAATGCAATATTTATTTACGAGGCTTTGGATTTCAGAGAAAACCTCTGGTCACATTTTCACCAAATGTATGGTCATTTTTAAAATTATACTGTTTATTTACTTCTCGTTAATTTTCTTCTTTATTTTACACCTTCTTTTAAACTGTCCTACTTTTGTATTATTCATATTCCAAAGAGGATATTTTTTCCTGAGTTATTTATAAACTAATATATTCTGAGAGGAGCCAGCAGAATGTTCATGAATAGGCAGGTGATCTCCATAAATAAAAAGTGTGTTGATGGGTGTGTGTGTGTGTGCGTGTGTGTGTGTGTGTGTTGATTTTGCCTCTACTATCTGCTGATGAAAAATATCAGCAAAATAGCTTCTCATACACTTGGATAACTCTTACTCCTCTTCTACTGCTGTTCTCTGTTACTTCAGAGTAATACGAAATGAATCAGGTCCATTCATTCCAATCTATCTGTTCAAACAACAGACAGATCTGTTGTTTTGGTTCACTTTTTGTTTTCAGAGTGTGTCACCTACTTTGGAGAACTTACTACACCCCCGCCCCACCACCATTTTATTATTTCTAAAGCATAGGTGTCTACCCTTCATCATTTCTTATTACAAAGTGCATTTTTCTTCATTGAACTTGGCATTTTTCATTATATTCTAATGTTCAGAATAAGAGCTTAGCCTACTTCCCTTGAAGATGAAATTACTCTTCATATTCCTCTCATTTTTGATGAATTCAGAGAAAATGAGGCACTGCTATTGTTATGGCATTATTTTAAACTCAGAAATTTTATAACACTTAATTACATCTTGAAATGTTATTAGTTCTACAAGTTTTGGCCATATTTAAATACTCAAAATGTACTGAGTCCCTTCAATACAAAAAGTATTCTGTGTCATGAAAAATGAGTATGATACAATTCAATTCCTCAAGTTGTTAAAAATTTTGTCAGTGAGAATACATATACATCTAATCACAATACATGTCAGAGTGTGATAAGGTCTAAAATCATAATTGATTAAGACATAATGTTGTTTAGTAAAATAAAAAGATGACTGTTAAAGCTATCATATTTCTTTTCTGAGTTATGAAATTATGACAGTCCACCATAAATATTCTTTTCAATTTTTCCACATCAGATCTTAAAATCTTTCACTGTAGATTTACAGTGGTCTGGAAAGACTTGCTTTGTATTACTCTGAATACTGTAAAATATTCATGAATCAGCATTTTTCATGTTAAACCAAAGTTGTAAAATTGTCTGAACTATGGTTCAGACTATAGTAAGATATATTAATATCTTACTATAAAAGATATTTGTCTCTAACCCTTTAAGTGTGACTACTTTTATGTCTCAGCCACATGTTAGTAAGCAAAGATGGCATATCTTTCCAGGTAAAGGACCATAATCAGTATTCGTTAATATCTTTAGCTTGTCACATAATAACTAAATGAGATTAATTTTAATGATTAAAATTTTAAGTCACTTTATATTGTGTTAAAATGTTTACAAAATGACCTCACAATTCTATGTTCTCCTTCAGAGTCCTCATGAGCAAATGTCTAAGCATGAATTTTGTTTATAGCCTTATTCTTTCATATAGTTACCTTACTGCCCAAAACATAGTGAACCTTTTTTCTCTGAAGACATATACAAACATTCATGTTTTCTTTACTCAGCTAGTACACATTTTTCTCACATATTTTTATATTTTTTTCAAAGGTTTATAAGCATTGCAGAAGTATAGTTTATTGTTCTCTCAGTTCCCTCTACCCACATCAAGATATTACATACTTAATTTGCAAGATATTTTACATCATGTGTTTTAGGTTAAAGATCAGAGATAACTTTGTAAGTATATTATTCTAGAAAACAAAGACTGATACATCTAAGTAATCTTAAATTAATGTAAAAAATGAGGTGACTATAGAGAACAATGAATTTAATTTAATAAATACAGTTGTCAAAGGTGAATAATTTAGAACTTCCAACTCACTTTTTCTCTTAATTAGTAACAAAAATATAAAAGACTGTTGAACATTTCCTACATACTGTACCTAATGCTCAGAATAGATTTTTAAAAAGACAGAAACTTTCCATTTCTTATTAAACTGTAGAAAACAGATATAAAAACAAAAGTTTACATATAATTATTCACATACTTTCAATTGTGCAATGATGAAGTGACTTTTTAATCAAACCAGAAGAATAAACTGTGATTTAATGAAGAAAGATTTGGCATAGGAAGAAGGCAGATGCTTTCTAGAGAGAGGGCATAACATACAGGAATATTGGGAACAGGATGAAACTATTGATTTCAAAACTGCAAGTAGATTTTAAAAAGGTGAATCCTACAGAGAAAAAGGCAATAGTCAGAAAATGAGTTTATATAAGATAGCCAAGGATATGCCACAAAAAGCATATATAATAATTTTGGACTGTATTTGAAGGGTTTTAAATTGGGAGGGTAACATTATTCACTGTTCATCATCCAAATTTAGAAACAAGGAGATTTTGAAATTATTACTTTTGAGTATTATCAACTTCGAGGAACTGCTACTCTTTACTGAATCAAAGAACACAAGAAGAAGCAAATATATGTGTGTGCATGAAGGAAAAGGTCTTGGACTCAATTTTAGAACATGGCTATTCAAAGAAGCCGATGAAATACTCGAAAAGAGATTTAATAAATAATATATTTAATGATTGGTTATTGAATTTTTGAGTTTTTAAGACAAAAACATGCAAAATAACTCTCATGAAGTTTATATTGAAGTGAAGGTAAAAAACAATGAATAACAAAGTGAATATGTAGAGTGAAATGGTTGACTTCAGGATAATGCTGATTTGACATTTATTGGCTCATCTCTGCAAGGTAAGGCCTGAGATCAGACAATATGACTCACTCAAGGATGAAGCCTTAATACTGAGCTCTGTACATTTTCCTATTTAATATCATAATCAGTCTCTTAAGATGTTAAAGTTCTTCAGGATAAAAATTTTAACCACTGCTTTATTCAGGGTGTTGGAAGGAAATGTTGACACAGTTTGGGGGCAAAAAGAACTTCTTAGAATATTCCAGGGTAGGTTATTAGAACCCACTTTTCCCAAGTCAGGTCATGATAAGACTCAATGTTAATTATTGACTTCATTTTTGGCCATGAGGGGAGGTGATGTCTCGAGGCTGTTATATTTTAGTTTTAAGACCTGGGCTCAGTTTAAATTGCGCACATTCTTTATGCATGAAAGTGACGTTCCTACCCTCTAGCAAGGTGAAGATGCCACCTCAATAGAGCCAAAGGGTTCAATTGGTTCAGAGTTTAAATGTTTTTGAGCATATTCACCAGATACCACCATCTCAAGTCTTATAGACTCCATCTGAACATCATGGTGTAAAAGGCTTTTCTAATGCTACTTTTTTAACTTTCTTTGAAATCTGGTTCTCACACATTTAGGTTCTGGTCTTGATTTTCATTACAATCTGAATGTCCCATAGGCATTGTAATTACGTATCAGTATTCCTGCTCCTTAACTCAGCTAGGTCCAAGTTCTTGTTTCATGACCAGGAAGAATTAGGCACACAGAAAGTGGAGAGTGAGTGGAGTATAATTTATTAAACAAAAGGAAAACACTCAGTGGAAAGCGGGTGTGGGCAAGTGGTTCCCCTACCCAAAGGTGGGGAAGTCTCCTGTGTGGCTGGGTCCGGGGCCTCGTATGGGCTCAGAATGTGAAGTGTGTGCTTATTGGTTTGTGAGTATGCAAAAAAGATTAAAATAAAGATACCACTCAAAGGTGGGCACAACAGTGTAGAAAACCAATTAGGAAAGGGTAGGTATATGTAAAATAGGTGAAGGGTGGGGATCAATCAGAGGAAAGTGTGTGAAACAGGAAGACAAGTTCTCAGTCTGGTCCCAGGATTTAACCTGTAGCTTGGCTTTTAGGCTTAAAACTGTCTTCAGCTTGGAGGTGGGGTTTCACCACGGACCTGTCTCTAACTTCCTGGGCATTTGACTGGGCTGCCTCCTGCCACTCTCAATTACTGTATCCTTTATATTCAGAGCTTGTGTTTTTTCTTTAGTCATATCTTCCCTGAAACCCTAATAAATTTGACTCTTCTCCAAAATTGCCATTTACTTGGTTTCTCTGATTTTCCTATCTGAGAGTAAAAACTTTGGCAGGATTCTACCACCATCTCAAAATCCAGCTATAGGATTCAGGTTAGGGGACAAGACACAGATATAAAAGTACTGTGTATGTGCATGTTCATTTCCCTTTCAAAATCTTTCTCTCCTCCTGAGTAGTTCAGATGGTATAATTTTGGGGGGCAGCAGGAATGTTGTGCAGGCAACAATTCAGATGATGTCATATACTTTAAAATCTTCTTAAATATTGGCCCCTGCTTTTAAAATTTGGATTAAAATAAAAGAGAATGTTATGGAATAATTATATGACTTTTTTTGCTCCCTCTTTATTATCTTCTTTAACTCTTCCCTAGAGTAAGTCAGTTATAAGTGTGGCACATGGGATTGTAGTTTTTCCAAGAGTGTTGTTGTCACAAAATCCAGCAAGCAAAATGGCACATATTTTAGATTCTGAGATCAAAAGTAACCATCTGTGTTTGAAACAGAAATGATTCAATGTGCATATTAATATGCAGAATAAGATATTATGCCTAGCACTGTTAGTAAATAATATTCTCAAAGGTTAGAGAAATAGGCTGGGTGCTGTGGCTTATGCCTGTGATCATAGCACTTTGGGAGGCCAAGGTGGGTGGATCACCTGAGGTCAGAAGTTCGAGACCAGCCTGGCCAACATGGTGGCAGGTGCCTGTAATCCCAGCTACTCGGGAGGCTGAGACATGAGAATCGCTCGAACCCAGGAGGCAGAGGTTGCAGTGAGCCAAGATCACGCCACTGCACTTTAGCCTGAGGGACAGAGCGAGAGTCTTTCTCAAAAAAAAAAAAAAAAAAAAGAAAGAGAAATAGAGTAAGGGTAAGAGACGAACATGATGAACATTTGCATACTATTTCCTGTTAATATTTCACCTGAGTATGAGAGTCAGAGACCGTTAAGACCACGAAGGAACTCTTCTAAAGGCAATAAACTTGAGAATACATACAGTTGGCACCTTGATTCCAGGTGAGGCCAGGATATGCAACAAGTATGTAGCAAATGCTCCCTGAATATGATGGTAGAGCAACCTATATTAAAATGGTGGTATAATGTGAAAACATGGAGAATAGTGAAGGTCAGTTATGAGAAAACTCGTCATTTTCAAGTTATGTTGTAGTTGTATCAGGCTTCAGAGCGCCATAATAGAACATCTAGGATTTCCTGTGACTCAAACTGGAGTAAAAAAAAAAGTTCAGAGTTTTAAAGGATATCTTGTTAAGTATGCTGGGGGTCCTGAAGATAGGAGGAGAAGATCCTGGGTGAATCAAATAAACTGTTCTCAGGGGATCTACAGCACTACAAAGCTAGGAGGGGCTGAGTTCCTGTCTGCAGGTAATCCATTTGTATTAATCCATTTTCTGTTGCCTATAACAGAATACTTGAGATAGGGAAATTTATAAAGAAAATGAATTTATTTATTACAGTTATGGAGGATAGGAAGTCCAAGGTTGAGGGGCACTTCTGGTAGAGGCCTTCTTCTTGGTGGGGACTCTGAAGAGTTTCAAAGTTGGCACAGAGCATCACATGGCAAGGAACCTGAATATGTTAGCTCAGATTTGTCTTCCTCTTGTTATAAAGCTCCAAGTTCCACTCCCATAATAACCCATTAATACATTAATCCAAGAATGAATTAATTCATTCATGAGGGCAGATCCCTCATGATCTAATCATCTTTTGAAGTTCCCACCTTTCAGTACTGCCACATTTGGGATTAAGTTTCCAACACTTGAAGTTTGGGGGACACATTTAAACCATAACACCATTTTATTTATTTTAAATATAATAATTCATACTTATCTATACTAGGTTAGAAGAGAGCATAGAACCTTGACAAAATAGGACAGAAAGTAGGCATTCCCATTTTAATCACCAATATTTCGTATTTTTCATTGTCTTTCAGAAAAGAGAAATGAATCCTTCAGCTCAATCTTTCCAGGGACATTCTTAACACAAACCATATGTTGTATTAGGTCATGGGAATTGTAATAATTTCAAAAATTAGAATTTAAATAGGCCTAATTTATAAAATATTAAACAGTTAAAACAATTATTGCAAAACACAAGTAATGCAATGTCTAGGAATTTGTGCAAAATAGTTATAAAAATACACACATATATATTTACTATATATATACATATAAGTTGTATTTGTAAACATAAATAATTATATTCAAAATAAACTTTTGTACAAATTATAGTCATAATTTGTATTGCAGATTAATGAAAAATTATTGTAAAATGAAACCTACGTACTTCATAAACAACTGTGCTCATTAGAAACAAACAACAAAAATATTTGTTTGTTTAATAATAATACTCTTTTTTTTGAGGTGGTGTCTTGTTCTGTCACACAAGCTGGATCATAGCTCACTGTATCCTCAAACTCCTGGGCTCAAGCAATCCTCTTTCCTCAGACTCCTGAGTAGCTGGGACTGCAGGAGAAAGCCACTGTGGCCAGCTAAGTTTTTAATGTTTGTAGAGACAGGGTCTTGCATTTTTAACCAGGCTGATCTCAAACTCCTGGCCTCAGGCTATCCTCCCACCTCTGCCTCCCAAAGTGCTGAAATTATAATTGTGAGCCACCATGCCAAGTCTAATAATAATACATTTTAATATTGATGGTAATGATGATGTATTTGTCATTTAATAGAAAAAAACTGAGAAAGAGAATCGTAAAATAATTATATAAAAATGAAATATGTTTGATATCACTGATTGCAGACAGAACATCCTCTTTTCCACCCCATCAAATAATTTACCATAATAACAGATGCTTCAGCTATCTCTCTCCTCCTTGACTGTACACTTCAGAAAAATTGACTTCACTAACAACTTTAGCATTGGAATTACTATGAGATATTTCTATTTCTTTTGCCACTAATTTGTTGCTGAATGGATATGTGACATTTCTGGCCAATAAAATGCTAAGAAAGTCACAGGAAAGGATGACTTATTTTCTATGTCAGAATGCTATTGATTCTATTTGCAGTGGTTGAAACTGTGCTTGCTTTCTTCATAGCATTTGGGCATGAACTGAACACTAATAACGAACGATGAAAAGAACGATGCTTTGATGAAATTATTGAGTCAGTGAATCAACCTGAAGGTCACTAATTCTCAATAATTCTCAAGAGAGATTGTACATTTTTCTTAGTGTCTAAGCAATTTTGAATCATGTATTTTTCATTCTCTGCCAAAAGCATTCTAATTATCAGCAAAAAGTATTGAATTAAGACCAAAGTAAAATTAATTAGAGAACCAAAAAAGGTGATGAACATGTACAACAGTCAGACATGTGTAATAAACAATACAAATAAACAACCAATTAAAATAACATAAAAATGAGAGCAATATTATTTATAAATCCCCAAAATTGAGATGAAGAGAGAAAATAAAATCAGATATATGAGGAATATAAGAAATGTTAAGGGCATTCATTAATGCATACAGAGCTTAAAACATTTACCCACAAAAGACATCATGCATTGTATGAAAGGAACATCCGTCAAAAAAAGAACACAGGACGTATTTCTCAACATAGTTTTCTTAAAATTATCACAGAATAGAAAATACTGGTCTTATTTGAATTGAGCATAACATAAAGTTTTTTTTCTGATATTTCATTCAAAATAACACAATGTGTCAAAGTATTATCTGTGTTGGCAAGAACAAGCACCTTAAAAAAGGTGGCGAAAATACCGCCAAGATAAAAGCAGTTCATGCATGTTCTAAGAAAGATTGGTATGAGGTGAAAGCACCAGTTATGGTGATTATAGGAAATATTGGATAAAACACTAGTCGCAAGGACTCAAGGAGCCAAAATTGCATCTGATACCTGGAAATCATCATGTTTTTGAAGTGAACTTTGCTGATCTGCAGAATGATGAATTTGCATTAGAAACTCAAACCAATTACGGAGAATGTTCAAGGCAAAAACTGCCTGGTCAACTTTCATGTTGCATTGCATATGTATATTTTATTTTCTATAAATTATGATGTTTTGACATGTTAAGAACGCTTTCTAGCTGGAGAAGAGACTGCCCCTCCTGAGGCTAGTGAATTCTTAAGAGAGAGCAAAGAGCTCGTGAGCACATCTTTTTATGCAAACCAATCACTTCAGATTGGATAGTTCCAAACAACTTGACTATCTCTCACACACCACACCAATATCACCACTACTCTTAATTCTTTCCAGGACCAGGTGCCTGGCAACTAGAGTTTACTGGAATTATTCAGACTAGCCAATCCTAAACTGTTTGTTCTGCCCTGTCACATTTCCAGCAAAACCCTTCCAAAACACTTTGGCCTAGATTTTCTTCTAACTTCTGTCTTTGTCTCCCGCCTATCCTGTTGTTTCCTGGGGGGCCCTATGTGGCCGCTTATCTTGGAAATGTGAGTAAGAAATAGAAGAGCCTTGGCAGTCCTTGTATTTTCTCTAAAATTATTTGTAATATGGAGAAACATCAATATGTTAGTAATATTTAAGGAAAAGATAACCAATAAATAGTAATTTCAGATATTGAAATTAATAGGAACATATTTAAGGAAGCTATTATATGACTGGGGAGGTAATGGAAAATATGCTTATAATGAATGAACAAATTAGATGCCATAGCAGAGCAATAAAAAAATCAAAAAGTACCAAAATGAATTTCTAGAATTGAGAAACACAATAACTGAAACAAATAATTCAGAGTATGAGTTCAATAGCACATTGGAGAAGAGTGAAGGAAATGTCAGTTAATTTGTAGTAGACTGATAAGATTAATTCAAAATAGTCATCAGGGAAAATAAAATTAAATAGAAAAATAAATGAGACAAGCCTTAGGGACCCACAAGGTGACATAAAAATCTAATGTAAATGAATTAAATGAAGTAGAGGGAAGAATGAAGTAAAGCAGAGAAAATATTTGAAGATATAGCAATGAAAATTATCCAATTGTTTGAAAGCATAGTTCAGAAAATAACAGATTCATAAATGACTATATTAAAATTAAGAATTTAATTTTTCAGAAGAAAGCCTAAGATGGAGAACACTATCTTTAAATTGGTAAAATTTTGTTAAGTAAACTTATTTGAGGCAAAAAAAATAAAAATAAAATTCCTTTCAAATAAGAGAAAACATAAATTGTCCATAGTTTATGAAAATATATTCAAACTCATTTTTAATTAGAACCACACAATTGTAAATAAAAAACACAATGGCTCCATTTCATACTTAACAGAATAACAAAATCTGATGTCAGTTCAATGAATTTCTGTTTCAGGGAGATCTATTTATTTATTTTTATTTTTTTTTCTGAGACAAAGTCTCACTCTGTTGCCCAGGCTGAAGTGCAATGGCGCGAGTTCGGGGTTCAGTGCAACCTCCGCCTCCCGAGTTCAAGTGATTCTCCTGCCTCAGCCTCCTGAGTAGCTGGGATTACAGGCAGTGCCACCACTTCCGGATAATCTTTGTATTTTTTGTAGAGATGGGGTTTCACCATTTTGGCCAGGCTCGCCTCAAACTCCTGACCTCAGGTGATGTGCCCATCTCAGCCTCCCAAAGTGCTGGGATTGCAAGCATGTGCCACTGTGCCCAACCAATGATGTTTAAAGCAAAATTCAGGATTATAAATTTAGAAGACAGAGGAATGCGACCAGGAAGGGCCATCTTTGGGGGCTTCTTAGTTACTGGTAAAATTAAGAGGGATGGTGTTATAAAAGGGAGATGTACAAAAATTAATATAAGAAAGCATATCATATAGCTCAATAAAAAGATAATTTAAATTCCTAGTATTTATAGCTTTGAACAAAGTTTAAATGTCTGTATCATAAAATTTAAATCAGTAAAAATTTAAATAAATTTAAAGCAGTAATGTGTGCTTTTAAGCTATGTGATAGATTTAAGAGAAAAAAAATCAATTTATTATTTATTATTGATATACCTAGGGGAATTTCATTAATTTTTAACAATGCTTAAGTAATAATTATTTGAAAAACAATGTAATGATTTTTAAATTTTTTATGTAATAATTTGGTGGGTAATTTTTTTTTTTTAATTATTTAATACAGTCATAAAGCCCTGCATTAACAAAGACTAAAATCAGTAATAATCCTCTGTGTCAAAAAATAGCCTTTCAGTTATGTAAGGATTCTGTCACTCCCCAGATGTAGAAAATTCACCTCAAATACATATTTTGGAAACTAGTCTCTGCCCCAAGTTTTTACAAACGGGTCAGTTTCTCTCCCAGGTTGTGCTATTCAAATGCTCTTACTTTTTTTTTTTTTTTTTTTAACAGTCCTAACTCGTCAAGAGAATAACGCCTTTTAGTTTATTAGTGAATTTACTTCACTGAAACTCATACATTTATGTACAGAAAACTAAGCTCAAAATACAGAAGTTACAACCACAATCAACATATGGATCACCAGACCAATTACTGGACCCTCATAGTGAGGGTTCCTTTATTTAGCTCTTAATCTGACATGGCCAGGGAACCGTCATAACGCTGGGCAGAGTAATCCTAAACCACCGCTGACACCTTTGTAGTCTTTCAGTGCACAAAATACACTGCATTGCTTTGAAGCTTGATTTTTGATTTCCTATTACTACGAACATTTTTCAGACTAGAAGGCTTCAGATGTGATTCTGTCCACATTTTAAAGTTTTTAGAATAAACAGACAACCTAGGTCCATGTGGTGCAGCATCTTACAAGATAGGTTAAATTCTTCAGAAATTCAATTAGCTTAAAATAAGTAACTTATTTATTAACTTATTTATAAATAATTACATCTTATCATCCAAAATGGAATACTTATAAGTTTAAAAGAGACTGATAAAATTTTAGATACTTCAAAAATTTTTAATATTTTTCTATGGTCAAATAATTGTTTTAATGTTATTTTATACAAAAACTAATTTCAAAAATATATATTCTAAAATAAAAATTGTATGTATCTCTATATAAAGATAAAAATAATGTTATTATCTGAGTGTTAAGATAACACTGAAGTGGTAGTACACATTATTGCCAACACTAAGAAAACTGTGTCTACTATGTTCTACTAAAGTTTGTGTTCATGTTTTCATCACAAAATAAATACTTTCTGTTTAATGTTAAATGTTTTATAAGACCTTAAAATAAAAACTAGAAGATTATATTTAAGGTTCCAATTTTCAAATGAACAAATCTTCTGAAATTGTTATTTTGAATGCATAGATTGAAAAAATAAGATTAATAGTTTTTCTGTTTGAAAGTCTAATGAGGCTGATAATGCAGTTGCTGGCCTCTAATTTTAAGTAGGATTTTCCTTGTCATAAAGCAAACTCAATAAAATCTACTGCTTCATTTTTTTGTATGCACAAGAAAAGTTGGATTTTAAAATGAGGAAAAATAATTGGCAGGAAGCATCCAAAAGAAAACGTATGCTTTATATTTCAAATCATTGTTTATGGCACAATCTTCTTAAAATCACAACTTTATTTTGAAGTAGGTGTTGCTTCAGCTTAAGCAAGTTTGTGTCTTTACAAAGATAGTGGTATGACTATGAACTTACGTTTGCGTGGTGAATGTTCACAAATACTGTGTGAAGTTTTATACTTATTATGACTTTGAGAAACAGAAATTTAATACATAATTTTAAAATAAATACATGTATTTGTGTTTTTTTTCTTTTGACTGTTAATCCAATTATTGCAAAATTGCAAAGCCTTAACAGTAAAGCAAAAACATCTTCAACCGTATGATAAATGATAAAACCACTAAAACGAAAATCTTTGGATAAACCACCTTCACTCTATGGTCAGGATGCTCACTTCTATTTTCTCACATATGTATCCAGCACAGATAAGTAATAATTTCTCAAGTTTCCTATTGACACACCTCCTGGTGACCTGGTTATTTCACTCATCAGAAAGTCCATATAGCATGAAGCAAGGAATAAGTGGCTGTATGGCTGTCAAGTATATCTGCAAAACGGAAAGGAGAGAGCTGTCTAATTGTACTTCAATTTAATTAAAAAGCATCCTACATGCTGTCCTTGAAGTGAAAGGAGTACTAACTGCATCTGGAAAAGGATAAAGGATACAAGAAGGTAGACAATTCACCTCTGATCATCTATCAGGTATGGCAACGTGCTAACAAACTGTGCTCACTGCAACTGTGTCTCACGTACCATTATATGAGTTCACGGCAGAAGTTAGAAGCCCAGTGAAAACGTTTTCCCAGCTCCATTTATTGAAGAGACTTTCCCCAATATATGATCTTGGCACCATATCCCAGTTTATTTTATTCACGTATTAGAAGAATTTCCCATTAATGTTTTAAAGTCTATAAAAAATACTACACAAGATGTCAAGTATTCTTTGTGAACTATTTAAATCAGATTATCATTAAGCTTTATCATTAAAGCTTTCAGTTATTTTTACTTTAGACATGCAAAATGCTAATAAATTTGAAGTAAACTAAGGCACAATTTCATCTGTATAATCATTGCTTAATAAAAACCTATATATCCAAATAGAAAATCAAACAGAAAGACACATATTCAGAAATTAATATATTTACTATTTAAAGGTATCTTTTCAAAAATTTAGGACTACTATCCACAGGTTAATATCTAGATTTTTAGTTTGACTCTGACTTTTTATTCTCCCTCTATATAAAAAGAGCATTGTATACTTAGGCATAATTTCTTCCTTCCTTGAGGTCTTTAGCAGAGGTTTGGTACCAGAAAGACATCAATGCATGAAAGCATAAGTAATTTAATTTTTTTTCCATGGCAATGCCCAACTGAAAGAAAGTTAAGAGAATATAATAATACCTACAGATCATTGAACAGATGTACACACACACACACACACACACACAGAATTGTCACTTTTTAATTAAAAAAGAAAATAAGCCAATGTTAGAAGTTTAATATATGAAGAAAAGATGAAGAAAAGAAAAAGGACTGAACATGAAAGAATCTGAAGCTATTTTTGTATATCTTAGGACATATTTTGAAAAGAGTGGTATAGCAATATCCACTATCAAATACAAAATGATTTTGAGTTGCAAGTAATCTTAGAAAGAAAAAAATATATTATGTATAAGACTGACCACAATGGTTTGAGTAGCACAGCTTACTATGAGGTTGATTCATAGTAAGGAATCAAGTTCCATGATATTAAGTAAACTAAACTTCAAAGGATTAAGCTTCAAAAATCCAATCTATTGAAGCTGTGGACATTGGATAACATTTCACAAGAGCAGATTTTTACTAGAATGTTTTTCAGAATTTCAATCTTTTCTTCAGAAAGTTCAACATCTTTGGTAGTAAACTAAAGAAAATAAGCGGCATTCAATTTTGTGTTTAATAATTTGTATTCCAATTGTATAAATCTTTGAATATCATTCTTAAAAGGTAAAAACAAAAATATTAGTAAAGATTATACATTTTCTGCTTAAATAAATTGTAAATTATTATTTTGACATTTAATGCCTGCAACTATGTATTTCTTCATAAAATAACACTTTAAATATGATTTCCTAGAAATGGATTTATAAAAGGACTAATGTGAGCCTTAATAAATAATTGACATAATGGTTTGTGAGATTAACATCTTTGAACTTGAGGAATATATCTTTTATTTTAATTTTATTATTTTATTTTTAATGATTACAATCTAGTATATATCATAGAATGTAAGTCATTGAATAAGTATTTGTTAAGCAGATTATTGAATCAACAAATATATGTTACTTAGTATGTAGCCCTTAACACTAAATGTTCAAAAATGCCAATATCAGTTTATGATAGAATTTTAATATTTAAAAAGAAGATGATTTGGCTGAGTTGGCACAAGTAAGGGACTCATAATTATTTTTGAAATTATATCTCATCCATTGTTATTGTCAAGATAACTTTTCTCTTACAAGATTATGCTTAGTGAAATTTATTTTCATTTTTCTTACTTTTGAAAAATGTTGTCAAATGTATGTCTGTCTCCACATTAAGTATAATACTGATGGTATAAAACAAACACACACAAAACTGATAATCTACATAGCAACTTTACACATAATTTCATAATAAACTTTTCAAAATAAAGTATAAGCAAATCATATTTAATTTAAATGATATCTAATTTCATTCATAGTATAGTGAGTACATAGTATAGTACTTATATTACAGTAAAAAAGATATAATTTCAATATTCAGTTATATATTTCTGTCCCTGAGACATTCAATTATGAGTTATTTGAGAACATTTCATTTACAGAGGTTGGCCTCTAAGACTAAGGAATTGGTAAATACTGATGAATATTTTCTCCATTAAGATGGAAAGCCATCAAGGCAAAAGTTTTTTTTATTTTACTATCCTTTAGTTTTCCACAGAGCGTATATTTGAGAAATATTTATTAAGTGAATGAAAAATCATTAATTACGGTGAGCACAATAAAGAGATGTCAGTGATGAAATGACCACAGGATTTGATCTTGGAAGTTCTCAGTGACAAAGATGAGAATAATTTCAATCGAGTTTTGAAAATAGAAGCCTAGAAAGATTATCTTCAAAAAAGGAGGTTAGCCTAAGAAGACAAAAATAATAAATAACAACTTTAATACATTTTCTTCGAAACTGATACAACCCGAAAATATTTCAAGGCCTGGCGCGGTGGCTCATGCCTGTAATCCCTGCACTTTGGAAGGCCGAGGTGGGCGGATCACGAGGTAAGAGATAGAGACCATCCCCGCCAACATGGTGAAACCCCATCTCTACTAAAAATACAAAAATTAACTGGGCATGGTGGCGGGTGCCTGTAGTCCCAGCTGCTCGGGAGGCTGAGGCAGAATTGCTTGAACCTGGGAGGCGGAGGTTGCAGTGAGCCAATATGGAGCCACTGCACTCCAGCCTGACAACAGAGCAAGACTCCATCTCAAAAAAAATAAATTAAATTAAATTAAATTAAAATTAAAATAATATTTCACTCATATATCTAACTCCAAGAATATTCCCTATTCCTTCTGCATAGTGTACATTTAAAATAAATGTTTGAAAACTATTAATTCATCAATATATACAATTACATTTTGGAGTGTTACAAGCTATTCTCTTCAAATTATTATAATTAATTATAAATGTGTAATAGTATTCCCATTTCACTTCTAATGAAGTGGGAATTAATCTCCATTTTTGCTAATGGCATTGGAGGAATGAATCAAATGAATTGGTTATTTTATGTTTTAAGCAACCTATTCGTAGTGATGCATATTTTATTCCTAGAGTTTTCAAATCCCTTCATTCATAATTATATTGTTATTCTCATACTTATTAAGAAGTATTTATATTGTATTACACAGTTTTGTCTGTTTTGAAACAGACATCATATAAAAATATTTACATATAATCTCTCTGTATGTCTGCATTTTCTATTTCTATGTATTTATATTCTCTTATTATATTTACTAAGTCTGTCTTTTCACTTTTTTCCTTTATTATGATGCACAGTTTTTAGTATCATATATGTAGACTAAAAAGAAAAAAGCAAAATTAAGGCTATGCATTCTTTTTTAGTGTATCTGGTGACATTTTCTAATAATTTTATTATGTAATATAATACATTTATCTGTTATTATAAATGCTGTATAGTATTTTTATCCAGTAGCTTTTTATGTTTCAATCATTAAGAACTCATTTTTAATTATTTTGCATTAAAATTGGGAAAAGTGAGCTGTAAAATATATCCATCAAAAAATATTGAGATTTCTTTTGTAGAGCTATGTATTTTTTTTTACATATTCCATTACATGGATGTATATGTATTTATCTGGCTTTACACTGTCCAACATTACATTAAAAAATAGACATTTTAATTTTACAATCTTGAACTCCAGAGGCTTTATTATGTAACAAAAAATTGTGGCATTATAAAGCAATCAATTAATAGACTATTATCTGGAGTCTATGAAAAGATTACTAACAGTGTAAGTAAACTATCATCTTTCCAGTAATATCATTCTCCTCTGGAAACATCTGGTGCAAAAATACAATTACCATTAATGAATCTCAGGGAATATGCTAAATTTAAATTGAAGTAATCAAATTTTCTTGCTCAATTGATAATATGTACTAGTCAAGCGTCAAGTATGTAAAAATTTTGTTTTCAAAATTGCAATAACCTCAAATATACACAAGAGCATAAGCAGGGTAATACATGCACATTTTTTTGTTTTGGTTTTGGAGCTTACATTTTTGCTATTTTATTGACTTAGTGGCAGAGGATGTTCAGATGATAATATTGACAATTTTTAAATAACTAAAAGCTATTTTAATACCTTAATTCCTATCCAAAAAACTTAGTAGTCAGCAATGTACCTTGAGCACAAAATCAATAATGAACTAGCACACCAAGTATTATTTATGTATATTCAGAATACATAATTCCATTAACATTTGTTTCAAGGATATTTTAAGTAACATTGATTGTTTCTTATTGAATCACATTATCAAGTTTACCAAAATAAAGATATTGCACATTTCAGCTGATAAGAACAGTAGTCAAAGAATTATATGATGACAGTATTTAGGCTCATTTATCAATGAGGTATTAATGTTCACCTTCAACTGTGTTGGATGGGTCAAGAATAATGAAAACTGAGACTTTGCCATTAGTCTAAGAGTAGTGGATGTTACTGATGACCTTCCTAAGAGCAGTATCAGCGGAGTGCTGCAAGTGCCAGCTTCATTTGTATTGGTAGAAAAAAAGATTAAGAGAAAAGATAGAGGAAGTGAGCTTAGATAGCACCTCGAAGATTTTTGTACTGTGGTTTCGGTTGTTGCTTTTTGTTTGCAAAGGGAAGGAGAAAAAAATAGAGTAAAGAAAGATGAGACTGTTCATGAGTTTATTTATTTTTAAAATTAAAAAAAATTTTATTGAATATGTGAAAGCTTCCAATAGAATGAAGAAAATGATGATACAAGAGAGGAACTGAAAAATTGTCAACATGCTTGAGTTACTTAAGGAGGATACAATTTTTATATACAAATGGCATTAAATACTCTTGTAGAAATACAGAGAAACATGGAGAAAATAGTAACAGGAGAAAAGTCAAAGTATGCGCTTAGGTGCAGGTGGACAGATGCTGTGAATGGAGCACACAGAGGTCATCTCCTTGTTTTATTTCTAAGGGAAATGGAGAGCAATGTCAAAGTGGAAGCTCACAATGTGCAACAGCTTGGTGGAAATTAAAGGAAAAAAGAAAATCCCCTAAACATATCCAGAAGAGTGGGATAATAAAAAGAAGTAGGGTAGTAAAGGGAAGTAGGGCAGTTAAGGGGCTAGAGACATTTTAGTAAAGCATTAAGGAGCACACTTAGGTCTCTTAGTATGAATTTAAATTGGCTCCATTACTATGGCTTTGTATTGTACTCTGGCTGTAATTAGCTATGTGGGTTCAGACATGGAACAACCTGAGACTGGATTTTTGTTTGGTCAGAGTAGCAAAATGAAGTTAAAGGAGACAAGGGAATGAAGGATATGTGCAAGGTTCTGATAGGCTTCTAGATTCAGGTGTTGCTACATCAAATTAAGTGACCTGGAGCCATAGCATGTGATGTCCAGAGACTGGAGTGAACAGGATCAAAATTATAGATGCCAAGATATTGCCAGTATTATTTATATGACTACAATTAACAAGAGAATTTTGACAAGAACAGTGTTGAAGAGAGTGGGAGTCAATCCAATGCTGAAATCTGTTGTAATATCTACATAAAAGGAATAAACTCATATTTCTTCCAAACTAATTTGCTGGTATTAATATTAGCAAGCTCAATTCTCTAAATACTGTGGTAAATGTACTGTGCTTTGACTGTACGTTACTATACTATTGACTGATTATTTATAGTTCTCTTGTAGTAATGCAGTAAGATAAAAGGGGAAATAATGGTGTTTTTTTCCCTTTTTCTTTGGAGAAACAAGGTCCTTTTTCCTGGTTTTTTGTTTTTTTTGTTTGTTTGTTTGTTTTTGTTTTTGTTTTAGAACTGAGACATGAGTTTTCTTTGGGATGTTTGAGGACCATTCTGCCATTGACATCCCAGAGTTTAGTTCCTTCTCGACATCCCAGAGTATAGTTTCTTCACTGGGATTGGTATACAAATGTTAAACAAACAAAAAGCAACACCTAACAAGCAGCTAATAGGGATTCCTCATGCACTCTCCAGCTGACAGGATTTATTTTTGCCAGCTTTGTAGTTGGAAAAAATTGGTTTCTTCTGGAGGCTTTGCTGCTTGTGCCTATTAAGCAATTCCAGGACTCAGGCCCATCCTTGGGCCAAAGGTTTAAAAAAGAAACAAAAGAAGGCAAAATAAATCACGTCAGTGCTGTACAGGTCTTTCTTGAGGTTTTGAATCCCATTTCAATCCACGTGCTTTTGTTTATTTTTCAGAGTCCTTGGATAGTTGTTCTTATATATTCTGTCAAGAACTTTCCATTGTAATCTGTGGGAAAACTAGAATTGAATAGGTCCATCTTTACCAGCACTAGAGTTCCAAGGTTGCACTATTTAATTGATAAAAATGAACTTATGTTCAAAGGAAAAAATAATCACAACCAATAGTAGAAGGGCAATTGAGTTTTCTTCCAGAAAAAATTTGCTGATAAAATGAAAATTTATCATATAGATAGCATATCTATTATAGATAGCATATTAAAGAATTAAAATTTGGTTTTGGCCTATAATTTCAGGTTAAATTATAAATATATATTTTCATTATTGTTAATTATTAAAAATAATATGTATAATCTCTGACATTTAGATAATCTAAAAGTTGTTTTCATTAGTTTTGTGTAGTTGTATGCAAGAATGGAATACTTTTTTCTGAAATATATTTTATTAGATAGTAAATGCATGTTCTCTTTTGCTCATTATAATATTTTATAAGATTAAAAACTAAGGTAAAATAAAATTGAAATAGCTCATAATCATTCCTATGGAATAAATAATAAAACACTCATGAGAAAAAAATTACCATGTGCCAAATAAAATTCTATGACAGCCTCAGTAGGAAAGAAGGGAACATCATACTCTTTATGAAATAAAATCTCTTCTTATGTGACGTACTGAAATTTATTTGTTTTGGCACCTAATAATGTTGTAATCTATTTCTTGACTGAAATATGGTAGCCATCTAATTTAAGTAAAAACTGCCAACACTGAACATTAAGCATTTAGTTTCTACTTGAAACCATGCCAGATAATGTGTATGTGGTATGTGTGTGTATCTGCACATACAAAAAGAAAATCATTTGATGTTGTATCAGAAATGTCCAAGTGCACAAGCCAAAGATAAACAGTACAGTGACAAAATTTCTGTATCATTCAATGTCATATGCCTTGGCTGCAGCATCCCATTAAAAGGCATATAAATTATTGTCCAGTTTTACATCAATGGTTGGAAATAAATTACTTGCACATCTCTTGTGGATTAAGTTATCTCTATGCCTACATATAAATCATGCTGAAAGAAACCAAATTACCCCCCAAATGCTCATAGACCCGTATTCTTCATTCATAATAACACACATTTCATCTACAGACATTTAATAGTGTAGTGCAGTTAATATGTTTTAAAGATGACCCTATAACACTCAGGATTATTAACTACAACAAATCTGAACAGCAATTCAAGGTTGCTAGTTTCTTGTCAGTATAGTAGATCATTTTAATTCAAGATATACCTGATACATTTCAGCTGCTCTCTACTTTTGAAAGCCATTTCCCCTACTCCCTCCTTTCAGGACCAATAAAAGAAGAGAGTCAGAATGTTAAGGTAACTTTAATTTAGTTACTCTAACTCTAGAGTGTTTAAATCTATCCCGGTTTAAATATATTTTCAGCTGCTTAAAACTTACCTTCTACTACATGTTCCAACTTTAAAACACAGAGTTAGTTTTGGGAAGGCATTATAGGATTTTTTTTTTTTAAAGTAACTCAGCCGTGACTTTGCAACTGAATTTCGGTCAGAACTGCCATAATTGAACTAAATATTGCAGAGAAAATATTAAACAGAAACAAAAATTTTGAACATGATGCATTCATTTTAAGTTACATCAAAAACAAATAAACGTTTCCAAATATATTTGCATTTTTCAAAATTGGAATAAAAAAGCTATGGAAATAGCATTTATAGAACTGCTTAAATAATAACGCTAATAAAGATAAATAGAAATAATAATAAAAACAAAAATAAGACCTTAATTGAGTAAAGGCTACTATTACCAGTAGAAGATTTGGTGAAGAGGAGACATATTGCAATCCAAACATATTCCACCCTATACATAATGGTATGTTTTTGTGAATCACATGCAATCAGAAGAATTCATTACATCATAAGAAAAAGAATTGAAATGTTAATTTTGACTCATACACACTATAAAACTCATCCAATACTAACGTTACTAAAAATTCAATTACTACAGAGAATCACCAGATAGAGGCAAAACATTCTTTTCTTAGAGAAGTCCAAGCATATCTGATGCTCATATTTCCCATATTTCCCACCAAAAAAAATGTAGCCTTTTGCTCCAGAATTATGGTCCATTATTGTTTTGGATTTAAAAGGCAAACAGTTTTGAGCAGAAATAATACTAAAATCAATTTAAAATTTAATATATTTTTTACTTTCTGCTAAGAGATCAAATTGGGGATCATTATCATGTTTAGAAGTAGATTTTTGGGGGTCATTCATTACATCATACAGAGGTTCCCAATAGAGGTGTACAGGCTACAACTTGTGTTTAACTCTTTATTTCCCAGTTTTAATATAATATTAGTATGACAACTACAATCTACATGTGGATTTGGTTAGGACAAAAGCACAGGAAAAGTGGTGGGTTCAATAAAGTAGAACAGAGGTAATAAAAAGAATGGTTATTCTCCAATAAAAGCAGTGGAAAGGGGAAATTTAAAGTATATATTCTATTATATATATCAGTGTTACACTAAATATGTAATAGTGCATTACAAAGAGGAAGGATGCAACTATGAAAATCTGGTCATGTTAAAAAATGCATACATATACTTATGTGACAAGTAAGTCATATGTATTTTATGTGACAACTTTCTTCCTCATAAATGTCCACATTTATATTCTTAAGAAAATCTTACTTCAATAAAGAAACAGTTTACCAAAAAAATCATAGAAGAAAATACTGTATTGAAGATGGGAAATTGTAAACAAAAATACAGAATTTTCTATACTTAATATGCATCTCATAATACAAATAAGTGGTGATTTCAAAGACATAGAGTTAGGTTGGTGTGGAAAACTTCAGATTATTAAAAACCACAGTGCAAATAGAATAAGGAAATGATAATTTCCATAAGAATAGATTGCTGAATGCTTTATATTAATTATTGAAATGTTAATACAGATACTGTAATGTTATGGATAATATACGCTTTGGGAATTCATTATTTACTTGTTATTTATTGTCTTACATATGCTAGCTACAGAAATTATACAAACCTTCAAAATTTGGCTATTTATCCTGGTCATATGTGAGGTTATTTAAATGAATCTTTTATTTATGTGTTTGTGTGTGTGTGTGTATACATGTATATAATATAGATATACATGATAGATACACATCTTAACATACATTTTGTCTCTAATTATACACAGTCTATTTCACAAGTTCAAAGATGTGTCTTTTCACATTTTAACAATTTTGAAAAATTTCCATATTGTAAAATGCTGTTAGAATATACCTACCAGCCATTACAAAGAACAAGAAGTTGTGAGGAAGAGTATGACCTTGTTGGATTACTAGACACAATCTGCTCTCAAATGTAAGGAATAATTGTTCATGTTATATAGAGAGATTTTAAAACAATAATGATAATGACTAAAAGTGAGTCTGTTTCCTGTTATCATCATGTACAGGTAATTCTAAACAGTCAGTGATAAAATATTACTCGCTGAAAACATAGACACTCTGCCAAAAAAAAAAAACTGCTCTTTAAAGTTTTATGGATGTATTTCTAATATTTAAGTTATTTTAAAATTTAATCTTTTGTAAATCAATTTAATTATGAACGTTATCATCAAATTGGAAATGCAGATGAAATTATAATTTTCAGAAACAATACTAATCATTGAGGCTGTAAGAGACAGAAATAATCAGTGTCCAATTGTTGATAATTAAGTAAACCAATGAAATCTCTGCAAGTGAAGAAAACTAACATTCAAATTCTTATTTTGACATTTAGAAAAAAAGTGAGGTTCTTCAAAATAAGTGTGAGCTTGCACAAAGAGTAAAAACACGTTACATTACAGCACTTCTTATTCTTTTTCATTATAAAAATAGCTATTATAAATTCATATATTTCTCCAATAGCTAAGGTGAAAATTTCTTTTATTGCTTAACAAGCTGTTTATAATAAATGTAATAATAGGTAATTAAATTGTCTCTTGGTCTCACATCTCTCAATTTTACACAGAAAAAAACATAATATAAAGACTGACTATAAGAAGTTTACAGCTTTATGTCTCCAAGACACCTTTGTACATCAAATTAATTTTGGACCAAACAATATATTATAAAGCATGACAACATCATTATTTGTATTGCTGTTGCAGTGGCTTATATAGGCAAACTTCGTAAAAGGATTGTTGTATATCTTCATATAATGACACTTGTGTAATACATAATGCAACACCCTCTATATGAACAAATACTTTCTTATAATAGGAACAAAACATATATATAACTTCCAAAAGTGAGTCATAAGTTCTCAATGAATAAATAATATTTCCAAGTGGATTAAAATGCTAAAATCTAACATAGATAATTGAACATACAAGGGAATTTCCACATATCTTCTGAGCAAAGAAATACAATCAAACACCACCATTTCCCCAGATCTTAACTCTAGATAAACTCTTTGATGCTAACATGAGCAATCAGAATAAACAAGTGAACTGAAATGAAATAAAATAAAAAGCATAACAGTTAATGCTAAGGGTCTCATTCGTTTGTTTTCAATATTCAAATACTACCTTTTATATAAAAAAAACCCAAAATAAGGAAAAATTCCATAGAAGAAAATAAACCATCAAATCATAAATAATATTTATATATGATTTTTAAAATGTTTACTATATTTGTTTATTTTCATTGATACATATTAGATGTTCATACTTTGGGGGTACATGTGACAGTTTGGTACATGTATATAATCAAATCAGGGTAACTGGGATATCCATCACCTTAAATATTTATAATTTCTTTAGGAACATTCAAATTATTCTCTATTTTGAAGTCTACAAACAACTATGTTAACTATAGTCACCCTACTAATCCTCAAGTTTTATTTCTTCTGTGTAAGAGTATATATTTACCTATTAATTAACCTTTCTTTATCTCTTTCCTCCACTTTTCCCCACCCCTCCTGGCCTCTGGTAACCAGTAATTTCTCTCTTCAGGAGATACACTTTTTAAATTTTCCACATGTGAGTGAGAACATGCAATATTTGTCTTCTTGTGCTTGGTTTATTTCACTTACCGTAATGACCTCCAGATCCATCCATGTTACTACAGATGATACGATTTTATTATACGTTATGGCTGAATTATATTCCATTGTGTATATATGCCACATTTTCTTTATCCATTCACTCACTGATGGACATAGATTGATTCCATATTTTGCCTTTCATGAATAGCGCTGCAAGAACACAGGCATGCAGATATCTCTTTGATATGTAGATTTCCTTTTTTTGAATATACACCCAGTAGCAGAAGTGTTCTTATAAAAATTCAAGGCCCAGAGCGGTGGCTCAAGCCTGTAATCCCAGCACTTTGGGAGGCTGAGGCGGGCAGATCACAAGGTCAGAAGATTAAGACCATCCTGGCTAACACAGTGAAACCCCGTTGACACTATTTTCTATTGTTATCTGGACTTTGGTATTAAAAATCTAACAATATGAAATTTTATACCTTGAGCATTCATATTAATTCTCATAAATTAATACCATATACAAACATACCTTATTGTATTTTGCTTCATTTTACTGCACTTCACAGATACTGTGATTTTTATACAAATAAAAGGCTTGTGTCAAGCCTGAATCATACAGTACTGTCAGAATTATTTTTCCAACAGCACATGCTCACTTCATGTTTCTGTGTCACATTTTGGTAATTCTCAAAATATTTTAAACTTTTAAAATTATTATTATTATAATTATTATTGTGATCTGTGATCAGTAATCTTTGCTGTTACTTTTGTAATAGTTTTGGGGTGCCACGAATCATGCTCATATAAAATGGCCGGCAAACTTGATCCATAAATGCTGTGTGTGTTCTGACTGCTCCCTCAACGGGCCGTTTCCCCATCTCTCTCCCTCTCCTCAGGCCTCCCTTTTCCCTAAGACACAACAATTGAAAGCAGGCCAATTAAGAACTCTTCGCTGGCCTCTAAGTGTTCATATAAAAGAAAGAGTCACATGTCTCTCACTTTAAATAAAAAACTAGAAATAATTAAGCTTAGTGAGAAAGCCATGTTGAAAGCTGAGATAGGCCTGAAAGCTGGACCCTTTGTGCCAGTTAGCAAAGTTCTGAATTCAAAATAAAAGTTTTGAAGGAAATTACAAGTGCTACTTCAGTGAACATACGAACGATGAGAAGCCAAAACAGCCTTGTTGATCATATGGAGAAATTTTAGCGGTCTGAAGAGATCAAATCAGCCACCTAATCCAGGGCAATTCCTGACTTCAATTCTCTGAAGGCTGAGTGAGAGGAGGAAGCTGCTGAAGAGAAATTGAAGCTAGTAGAGAGTTGGTTCATGTCATTTAACAAACGGAGCTATTTCCAGAACATAACAGTGCAAGTTGAAGCAGGAGTGCTGATGTAGCAGCTGCAGCAAATTATCCAGAAGATCTAGCTAAGATAATTTTTGAAGGTGGCTACACCAAACAATACATTTTCAGTGTAGTAGAAACAACCTTCTATTGGAAAAAGATACCATCAAGGACTTCCATAGCTAGAGAGGACAAGTCAATTCCTGGCTTCGAAGCTTTAAAAGACAGGTGGGCATGGTGGCACAGGCCTGTTGTCCCAGAGGGTTGAGGTAGGAACACTGCTTGAGCACAGGGGTTCAAGTCCAGCCTGTGCACCATTGCAAGACCCCATCCATTAAAAAAAATATTCAAAGAACAGGCTTCAAAGGACAAATGACTCTTACAAGGAACTAATGCAGCTGGGGACCTTAGGTGGAAGCCAATGCTCATTTATCATTCTGAAAAGTCTAGGGTCCTTAAGATTTATCCTAAATTGACTCTGCCTATGCCCTAGAAATGGAACAACAAAGTCTGGATAACAGCATATCCAATTACAACATGGTTTATTGAATATTTTAAATTTGCTGTAGAAACCTACTTTACAAGAAAAAAAATTTCTTTCAAATTATTATTGCTCATTGACAATGCACTCAAGAGCTCTGATGAAGAGGTACAATGAGATGAATGTTGTTTTCTTGCCTAACACAATACCTTTTCTGCAGCCCATGGATCAAGGAGTAATTTTGACATTGAAGTCTTATTAGTTAAGAAATACAGTTTGTAAGGCTATAACTGCTATAGATAATGATTCCTCTGATGAATCTGGGAAAGTAAATTGAAAGAAATTAGTGTGACTCACTTTCTTGCAATATTTGCTTTTTTGCAGTTGTCTGGAAGTGCACCTGCAATATCTCTGAGGTGTGACTGTATTCCCAAATCTGTTTAAGCTATCTTCTGTCTATCTATCTATATCAGTCATTCTACCTAATATATATATATAATATTTATGCATGTGATAGCAATGTAAATATAAGTAGATTAATTCAACAAACCCTCTCTAGAAGGCTTTAATCTTCTTAGATTCTGTTCTGTTTTCCTAAACACCAAAATTTATCTTCCAAATTCCAGTTCTCTAACAATAAGAAGACATTTTTCACATTTCTTTAGTAACACTTTCAGGAATCTGACAAAATGTAGTACATGATCTAGTAATATCTTCAATATTTTACTTTTACAGGAATTTGGTTCTTTCGACCCATAGTTTCAGAACATTTTTTTAATGGCATGTGCTAAAGATACATTTCAACCTCTGGTTTTTCTGTATTTACTGAATTATAGTTGAGAAAAATAGGTTAAAAAAGAAAAAAGAAAGTATTAAAGTTGGAGTGGGTTGTTGAATCAGGCATATCACAGGCTATCCCAGAACAGAACCAACACTTTAGGAAAGTGGGTGATTTACACTGAAGAGAGTCATAAGTGCTAAATCTGTTACTATTTACCTCAGCTATCTGTCCTCTTTTTAAAAAGGTTTGCTTGAGTGTGAGGCATGCTTATGTTGCCAATGGTTGTTCTCTATCCAGGTTAGTTGGCTTCTTTTTGACTATGTTTTTCTTTGAATTTAATTTTTTCTTCTTTACATTCATAGATTTTAAAAATAGAGACTGTAATTAATAGAATTGTAATGCTTTAAATTTTTTTCTCTGTGGTGGTGTTGTTAGTAGATGTGTGTTTGCTTGCATGTACACATGACTTTCTAAAATAAGTTTACAATGATATATGTTACCCATTATTGACTGAGTAGCTATCTTGGTTTTCAGATCAAGGGTCCCACTATCATAGTGCTTTTGTTCATGTAACCTCCATTTTACTTAATAATGGCTCCAAAGTGCAAGGGTAGTGATGCTAGAAATATGACTATGCCAAAGACAACTTGCAAAGTGGTTCCTTTAAGTGAGGAGGTGTAACTTACCGACTTAATATGGAAAGGAAAACAATTACCTACTCATGTTGCTAATATCTACAGTAAGAGTGAATTTTATATCTGTGAAATTGTGAATGTTAAGAATATATTTGTCCTCAAGATCTCCCATACATGCAGTGGATTTAATGTACCATATGATCCAGCAATCCCATTATTGGATATATATTCAAAGGAAATGAAATCAGTCTGCAAATCCAAGTATGTTGCAGCAGTATTCACAATAGCCAATATATGGAGTCAACCTGAATGCCCATCTCATGATTAATGAATAAAGGAAACATTTTATATATATATATATATATATATATATATAATATATGGAATATATATACACACATAGTATAATACAATGGATTATAGTTCAACTGTAAAACAGGATAAAATCTTGTAACTTGTGGCAACATGGATGGATGAACCTAGACCACATTATGTTAAGTGAAATAAGCCAGGTACAAAGAGACAAACACTGCATGATCTCACTCATATGTAAAATCTAAAAAAGTCAATTTCATAAAAATAGAGAGTAGAATAGTGATTACCAGAGGCTGGGGAGAGTAGGGGTGTTTGGGGAACTGAATAAGGTTGACCAATGGATACAATGTTACAGCTAGACAGGAAGACTAAGCTTTGGTGTTCTATTACACAGGAGGATGACTATAGCAAATAACAGTGTATTTTATATTTCAAAGCAGCTAGAAGAGATTTTGAATGTTTCTACCAAAGAAATAATAAATTTTTAAAGCAATGGATATGATATGACCTCAATTTCATCATTATACTATATATATGTGCATTACCACATCATGTACCCCATGAATATGTACAATTATTATGTGTTAATTATAAAAACATTAAATATATTTTATTAAAAAAACATAATTAAGAATTGGCATGAACAGGCACTGACCTTTTTGCAGTGACTTTACACCTAGCTATCTGGACCCATACAAGAAGAATAATAAGGTTTGCATTAGCATATCCTTATTTTAAAGAATCATCTAATATTAATCATATTTATGTCCTTGAAAATAAATTATAAAAATAAACTATAAGTTTTAAATATGGATCTTTGTGAATTCCTAACAGAATTAACTAACGTAAACTCATATAATCAAGTAAATTTAGTAAAATTATTGCTTCCAAATACATACTAAGATTTGAAAAAAGTCATAATTTTAGCTTTCAGCCTTTGGATCAGAGAAGGCCAAGGTGCATCCTTCTTTGTTTGCCCAATGTCTAGGTTCATGTGATACCTCCTGCCTCCACAATGTCACCTCAATTCAACCACAATGAGTTCAAAGTCACATAACTGAAGTACTTTGGTGACAAAGCTGGTGCAGCATCTGCCCTGGCCCCCAAGATCAGCGCCCTGGGTCTACCTTCAGCAAAGATTGGCAATAATATCACCAAGGCAACCCGTGACTGGGAGGGTCTGAGGATTACAGTGAAACTGACCATTTAGAACAGACAAGCCCAGATTGAGGGGGTGCTTTTTGCCTCTGGCCTGATCATCGAATCCCTGAAGGAACTGCTAGGAGAAAGAAACAGAACATCAAACACAGTGAAAAGATCACTTTTGATGAGATTGTGAACATTTCCCAACACATGCATTGCTGATCTTTAGCCAGAGAGTTTTCTAAAACCATTAAAGATATTCTGGGTACTGCCCAGAATGTGGGCTACACCACTGTTGCTGCCACCTTTATGGTATCATAGATTGCATAAACAGAGGTATGTGCAATGCCAAAGTACGTGCAATGCCCAGATAGTAAGATATAAGGGAAATATTTCAACAAAGGATCACTTGACAACCAAAATAAAAAGGAAATTAATTGTATAATCATAATTTAAAATGGGAAAGAAATCTTGGTTAAAATATATCCAGTAGAGTTTTAATTAAAAATTATAAAGTTCATAATCTCAAGCATTAGTTGGCTTGATTTGCCTTACATATAACTGTTATCCTCAGACCTTTCCACTCACTGGTTGCTTTGGTGATATTATCACCACCCTTTGCTAAAGGTAGACAGAGGGGGCTGACCTTGGGGGCTCAAGCAGTTGCTGTACCAAGACCGTATCATTTAGAAACAGATACAGTCTTCTTACGGAAATTTTTACCATATACTCTAATTTTAGTGTCCAGTTTTGTTAGTTTATAATTATATATAAATATTTAAACATAATTGTATTGGTCTGTTCTCACATTGCTAATAAAGACACAGCTGAGACTCAGTAATTTACAAAGGAAAGAGGTTTGACTCACACCTAGCATGGCTGGAGAGGCCTCAGGAAGCCTACGATCGTGGCAGAAGATAAAGTAAAAACGTCCTTCTTCATGGGGTGGCAGCAAGGAGAAGTGCAGAGTGAAGAGGGGAGGGGAAAATCCCTTGTAAAACCATCAGGGCTTGTGAGAACTCACTCACTATCACAAGAACAGCATGGAGGTAACTGCCCCCACGATTCAATTACCTCCCACCAGGTCCCTCCCACTACACATGAGGATTATGGGAACTATAATTCAAAATGAAATTTTGGTGGGAACACAGCCAAACCATATCAATAATATTAGTTTATAAGTAAACGTTCCTTATGTGAAGAAAAGTTTTACCTGAAAATACTATTATTTTAGATGTCTTTGATGCCTTAAAATTTAGATGTGTACAAGCTTATTGTTGTTTATGAATTATAATCTTGTTTCTACCTATTCAGTATATTTAACAAATCTCTATATTAGTTCAAATATATTTTGACTTCCTCTCATATTTAAGTTATTATGAAGAAATTCAAACATTTGAAATTGAATCAATACTGTATCTATAAAACATATATTTGAAAAAATCTGAGATTTATATATTTTATATTTTTATATTTACTTATTTCCCATTTCTAAATTTTTTTTTCCTGAGGAAAATGGAATTTGTCACAGTTTCCTTTTAAACCAATGATGTCCTTGCTAGGTTAGGAGGTTCCTTGAAAAATAGTAGTCATTATGTGGTCCATAAAATATACATCTCACTGATGCTCACATATTGGTTCCAAAGACAAGATAAAATGTATCTACTGATAGGTAGGCATGCTGATATTTCTTAAGTTCTGAAGAATAATTGGGATGTCTTCCCAGAATACAAAAATGAAAGAAGGGTGCCACTGACAAAAATAACTATATTCCAGTCAACTGGAGTAATTAGAACTAGGCAGACAGACAAGGGAAGTAAGGCTCATAGGTAGGCAATGGACTAAATCTTTAATGGAGTTTTAGCAAACATGAGTTTTGGCTTTTAAAGAAAGAGCAAAGGAAACTAATGAACTAAGTTAAAACTGAATGTGATATGATCATAGTTTCATAAAAGCACTGTTTTCCCATTCTATGGAAAATTTTTAAATGGGTGCACTAAAAACATATGTAAGTCTGTTAGGAAGATTTTTTTTAATGCTCCAAGTGGGAGATGAAGATAGACCCAACTGGAACAGTATTGGGAGAGATCTCTAATTTTAGGAATCTACAGACCAAGGTAGATTTCTCATAATTACTCTTTAATTCGTGTTTTAAATGCACAAATATTACTGGGTAGCACTTCTCAATTTGGCAACAACAGAGTATCAAAATATATTTTTACCAGGTTGTGCAGGGTGGTTCATACCTGCAGTCCCAGTGCTATGGCGGGCTAAGGCTGGAGGATTGCTTCAGGCCAGTAGTTTGAGACTGATCTGCACAACATAGCAAGGCCTATTTATACAACAACAACAACAAGCCACGCATAGTGGCACACATCTGTAGTCCTGGCTACTGGGGAAGCTGAAGGAGGAGAATCACTTGAGCCCAGGAGTTCTAGGCTGCAGTGAGCTCTGATCACACCACTGCACTACAGTCTGGGTGACAAAGCAAGACACTGTCTTTAAAACAAACAAACAAACAAAAAACCTTAACATTTGAAAGCAAAAGCCAATAGATATGCCTTATAGTACAGTCATGTAAATTACGGCATGTGAGGTAAAATTTGTGGCAATAATCTTTTCGTTAAAAGACAAACTGAAAGTTGCAGTGATCTTTATCTCCAGGACTTATAATGGTACTCTGGAAAAATACAGCAAAGAAAATTAATAAATCAGGTATTGTTTAGTAGAATAATCTTATCTTCCAGTGGTAAGTAAAAGCTATATAATTATCTCTACTTATGTGCATAATTTTGCCAACTGTTTTAAACATTTGATTTAATCTTTTATTTTAAATGAAATAACTACAAGTTGTTTAGTATTCTAGTGCTGTACACTGGCTACTTTTTTGAAATACTCAGAAAAGCTTTTCACTCTGGAATCAATTTTTAAATTGCCATTAAAAATTTTCCTTTCTTTTCACCTAGTGCCTTATCATGCTGAAAGTGTAGAGAGGGAAGAAGCATATCAAAGACCAAATGACCTTGCTCATAGAATTGGTTTTTCTAATCTCCAAGGTGTAACTCCTTGCTTAAACTCACAACTTTCTTCTTTCCCATATAAACAATTGATTTATTTTTTTTTCTGTAAAACACATCTAAAAACATATTCAATGATCAAAGCTCCTCACTTTGAAAATATTCTTTGTTTTTATTCCAGGTTATCTAATATTTATGGTGATTTCTTACCTATATTATGTCTACCTTTGGGGAAAATATCAGAATTTATTTGATGAACTAAAAGTTTACTGATGATTGATTATATGAACATTTAGTAAAATCGTGGCATTTTATCAATTTTATGTACTACCTCTAAGCAAGGTATTTATGTTTCTTGAAAATGAAAAAATCATAATTCTTAAAAGCACCTTCAGCATCGTTGTTGGCTTATAACACATTTAGTAATAATATTAATATTTTTAAAAGCATACTTATAAAGTGTTGTTTTTTAGAATGAATGTCAGACTATATCCACATGCCTCTTTTGTTTGTACGCCATGATGTTTTAATTCTTACTACTTTGCTTGTGCCTATGCTTTTTCCATAGACATAACTGGGTACTTCAGAGTCTGATGGAAGGACTCTTTTGTTTATATTAATGCTTGTATTCCACAGGTAGATGTGATAATCTGTGACAATTCTACACTCACCTCTTCTTTCTTATTAAAAGTACAATACTTTATTACTATATTTGACCCAATTATTTAATATTACATATTGCTTCCATGTGACAAAAATATTTTGCAACTTTTTATCCTTAACTTCATCAATATCTCATATTATAGAGTATTTTACTCAACTTAAAAAATATTTTTTACTTTTCTTTCTGTTTGTTCTTAATCCTTTTTAAAGTGACGGCCAAAATTTTAAAGTGAGACACTATCCAGCACTTTGGGAGGCCGAGGCGGGTGGATTACGAGGTCAGGAGATCCAGACCATCCTGGCTAACACGGTGAAACCCCGTCTCTACTAAAAATACAAAAATTAGCCAGGCGTGGTGGCGGGCGCCTGTAGTCCCAGCTACTCGGGAGGCTGAGGCAGGAGAATGGCAGAGGCAGAGCTTGCAGTGATCCGAGATCGTGCCACTGCACTCCAGCCTGGGGGACAGAGCTAGACTCCATCTCAAAAAAAAAAAAAAAAAAAAAAATTGTGAGACACTAATATTTCTTAAACACCCACAGGATATCTTTCTGATCTAAGAGGGACTTTTGCAACTTTAAATGATAAACCTATTGACCGTTTTATCTTTAGAGTGTATTTCTTTGCATCATTTTACTTTCCTCCATTCTTCTCCCAACAAATACACTGAGAAAATTATAATTAAGTAAATAATGTTCCTTTCAGAATCATCAAGTAGTGTGATTGAATGTGTAAAGAAAGAGATGTAATCCTATCACAAAATCTTTGCCAGGATCTCCTCCTCTCCAGCTTTCTGTCTTACCATTTTGTTGCCAATTACAGTGCTCTGTTTTTCTGTTGTTTATTTTATCGTTATTCATGCCAATCATCACTTTATCATGTACCTTAATTTACTTATTTGTTGTGAATATTGCTTATTTCCTGCCTGTATCAATGTCAGTGTAAGTGTCAAGGGGTTGCAACGCCCTTAGTTGCTTTATTCATTTGTCTAGCATACAGATTGTGGTTTATGCTCAATATTTATTGAATTAGTAAAAGCATTAGTGCTCCTTTAACCTTCATCAACTATGCCCCTGATGATCAACCCCATAATGTGCCTGTCATACCCATTCACATATGAATTTAAAAATGAGCAATATTCAGGCTCAAGCTAGGAATCTTCTAAACAATATAGGATTAGTTGTAGCTTAACTACCACACACATTAATTCAATTACAGACCAAATTGAACTAATAAAAAATTTTAAACCCATAGATAAATGCTGATACTTCAAAATAAGAGAGGATAATGTTACTGTTATTTATGGAGCTTATATCAAATATGTAAACAAATTAATAAAAGTAATTAAAATTTAACCAAAAACCACAGGGTTTTATGGAGTACTGTCTGGAGAAAGGGGAGTCCACTAAGAGGGAAGGTTGACACTAAATACCTCTCAGAGAGGGACATGTAATCAGGCAATTAAAATGGCATAGTGTAACCATATGAGATCACATATATAACTAGGGCCAAGTTTATAATCTGTTATAGATCCTGGTAAAAAAAAAAAATGTCGATATTATTCTAAGACTACAAGTAGCATAACCAGCACACTTAGCATCTGTTTTGTTTATTTTTTCCACTCAAGAGAACTCTCTATTGAGCTCTTTCTTTGATTTTCCAGTTATAGAATACTAAGTATCTCTCATTCTCTTCAAACATGTGAATCTCAGTTTTACTCTGTTTTACCAACTCTCAATTCACACAAAAAAATAGAAATCAAAAGAAAAAAACACTTAAAATATTTCCACCTTCCTAGGTTTAACATCTGGGTGACAAAATAATCTATATAGCAAACCCTCATGACACAAGTTTACTTATGTAATAAACCTGCATAGGTACCCCTGAACTTAAAAATAAAACATAAAAAAAGAAAAAAAAGTGTTTCCACCCAAAATTACAAATAAAATGTGAATATGCAGTTATTCATATAAAATAATATAGTTTACAATGTTAATATAATGTTACAATAAATATTATGCCTATCCTTCTTATTTAATACGCTCCTGGCCTCACAGAGATCTGCACTATGAACTCTTTATCCTCATTTTTCTAAATGTCATTTTTGGAAAAAATCACATTATCACCTGTATGCTGAGCTAGTTATCTCAATTTAATCAATGCATCAATTGTCATTCTCATTACAACCACTTTGAAGACTTTTAAATCAACCAATCATGAAAGCCTAACTCTCTTAGAAATCTTTTCAATTTTAGAATCCACGTTAGAACTTCCAATACTGTATTTTAGGACCTATGTTTTACAAAGGAAAGCATGTAAATGTAAGTTGAATGAGCCCCATATATAGCTCAAGACTGCTACAATGGATATTTTGCATATTTCCTGAAATATCCATAGCAAATACTATGTTATTAGATGCTCAGGAGGTTCAGCTGTCTTTATCTTCATCTTAGAAGACACTTACCTTTTAAATATATCTCACTATGGGGACAAATTGTGAGGGAAATACTTGCTTTTTTCTATTCCAATTAATCCTGAAGAAACATCCCTCTGTGTTTTCTTTGTTGTAAAATTTGAATATTTCTACTACTCTTCTTATATTAGTATTCTATAAGGTATTTGCTGAGATACTTATCACCATGTTTTATTGTGAGATCATGGAATATGGAAGCTGGGTCTTACTCATCTCCATATTCAGAGTACCTGTTGAGTGTTTGGTTCATGATGAACAAGTAAATATTGAACAACAGCATTTTAAACACATTATCTGAAATTATATTGCACAGTGTTAAGCCCAGCTTGCTTGGTCCATAATTACCCAGAAGTACTAAAAATGTCTTAATCCTCCAGCTTGTGAAATAATAGCTAATATTTTTGCATGCTTAAGTTTTATTCCATACATGCATCCCAGGAATTTTGTTAATTATATCTAACATGAATTGTGCATTTTATTGAAATATGTCGAATACATGTTGTTCATTTTGTTGAAATGTATTGAAGGAATTATTATCAGAATATTCAGATGCCAACCAATCACAATAAAGGTTGTTGAGTTGACCTATTAACAGTTACTCAATCCATGTCTTTGTGGAACTTGTTGAACATCAACACTTCCATAAAGTATACATAATGATATAAAGAAAAAACTTGTAGTTAATAGTATTTCTATTAATTTAAATATTTCAGTCTTAATGACATTATATAATTCTACATGATATTGAAAATGGGGAAGTCATGGGCTTTTCCAAAGTAGTTATACTCTCTTGCTGTCCTTGCTTAATCCAATGCATGCTAATTTTTTTTTATTGTGGTAAAACACACATAGCATGGAATTTAGCATTTAAACATTTTAAGTGTACAATGCAGTACTGTTAACTATATGCACACCATGTACAACAGACCTTCCAAAATTTTTCATCTTACAACACTGAGATTCTATAGCCATTGAAGAGTGAGTGCTATTTATTTTTAAAGGAGAATAATGTCATGTCAAAGGCCCGCATAGAAAATTGTTTTCTCTAATATTCAATTATTATGTTAGCTATAGTTATTTTTCATCTGGTACTATTAACCATCCCATATTATAGCAACAGGAATTAAGAACTGTCATTCAACATCAAAATGTGATTTCTTAGGACTTTTATTATTTAATAATTATTATGCTAAATAACTATTAATACTATAAGGTAAATAATAACTAACTATATATAGAAAATAAAAAGAAATTATTGTTAATGATTAGCAAGTAGTTAACAAATGTAGTAACACTTTAAATATATTTGCTATGAAGTTTTTAAAATTTGATATTTAATCAAAGATAGATGCCTCTGGATGTCCAACAAGATAGTAAAGTTTTTAAAATTTTTTAAGCTGTTCCCATTAAATATATTAATTTTTTTTAAAAAAGAGAATATTTGCAAAACTGTATAGTCAAAGTGATACTTTTCTGCTAATTTTGATTGATGTCAGAAGAGATTATAGAAGGCATGAGTCCATTTTTAGGGGTAATCAGTGGATGGAATGAGCTTTATTAAGCTTTCATTTTTGGTCCAGGGATCTTGCAGTATAAAAACTGTGAAGAAAATGATGATATTTATAAAATCATTATGAAATATTTACTGCCTGGAATAGTTGCCCTAAACAGATATATGAATACCAGAAAATATGTTTTGCAGATCCCAAATATCGGGATTGGCTTTCATTCCTAATATTAAATGTACTACCAAAAAACAATCTACTTATCTTGTATAAAATAATTTTTAATGTTGAGACCAAAAATAAACGTAATTATCATAGCTAGGTCAACTGTCATTATTTTTTCTGTAATAAACAATGTATATTCATATATTTCTCCTTATTTCACATACTCACATACTTATATATTTCCATTTCAGTTAAATTAATTTAATGAGCAAACTAATATACTTTTATGCCCATAAATCAAGACATGAATATAAATGCCTGTAAATTCATACACATAAGTGTTTCTATACATGCAACAATAATGTATATATTATTTTAACATACAAAGTTGCATTAGTGTATATGTATGTGTATATAGTTGTTAATATATATGATTTATATTCATATTATATATATGCATATGCCACTATATAGCATCCCATAAATATATACAATTATTATTTGACAATTATCAATAAAATAAATATTTGTCAAAAAAGATATTCACTGGGTGATGTGTGTGTGTTTGTTATTATTACAACAAGAAAAGTACAGCATAAATAATAAAGGATACATTGTGATGTCTGATTCCTAACTTTGATACTTTCTGTAGGGCCTTGGAAAAGGTATTATATCTATTTGTTGTTTCCATTTTCTCATCCAAAAAGATGAAGATGATAATAATGGCTTACCACAGTATTTGTTCTGAGAAGTACTTGAGCTATGCCACATTAGTTCTTAGTAAACTGACTGCCAATAAAACCTATTTAATACATACGTTTTTACTATTATTTTAGTCTTTTTCATATGTTGAATGTAATAAGTAATATCAATATTTGGCTTACATGATGCTTTAACTAAATTGTGTTTCTATAATAAATAAGAATTTTTTGTTGTTTCTCATTAAATGAAACAATAAAACCATCTATTTCTAATTGGTCTACATTTTAAAAACTAAATAATATGTAGACAGTGTTAGAAATATTTATATGTACTAGCATATAATAATTTCCAAATCCTAATATCTCTTAGCAGTATATTCAAAACCTATACATTTTCTAAAATAGATAAGTATTTCTTTCTTCTAAAATGGCATGTTTACAAAATGTCATAATAGTTATTTATATTAGTATTCTATTAATGTGTTCTGCCATCACATAATTTTAATTATGCAAACTATTTAACTTAAGAACATAGGACTATATTTGTCTGTTTTTAAAATTTCTGCTTCTTTGTCTTAAAATCTATAAGACATAAATGTTCGAATTCTTTATAGGACATTTTATTATCTTCCAGATTTATAATATATTTTATAATATTACTTGTTTAGCAACTTCAGGGAAATACAAAGGTAGTAATTAAACTTGTCATAAATTTAAGTGCATTGAGATCTTTCTATTGTTACTCCATCACATAGGTGTATAAATGACAGTAACTTTTCTTACATGTAGTGACCATAAGAATTACAGAACCCTACAAGTTGTAGACTCAATGTGAAATGTTGGAACCAATGTCCCTTTGGGCCTAATTTTCCTTTCTACTTCCCCTTTCCCCTGACTTCATGCCTACCCTAGACTATGACATTTAAAAGGAACTTGTGAAAAGTATCCAAACACCACAAACATAACGCAAATAATGAGCTATATATACAGAGAGTTTTTGCTTGTTTTGCAGGTGTCATGGGACTCTAGAAACGTGGTCACATCGAAGTGAATATGCTAAACCACTAGTTCATCATCCTGCATTGCACGAAGACAAGCATTTTAAGTCTATTGCTTTTCATCATTTAGATGTGCAGTCATTGTTGGTGGTATCGTCAAGAGATTAGCAAAAATAATTATGAGTGAGATCATTTTAATTTCTTCTTTATTTCCATGTTCAGCTTTTCTTTGTAAAACTGTGTTAGCTTTGTGAGAAAATTAGTAAGAACCAGTAATGTGGATGCTACTACAGATGTTACCATTTGGCCTGAAGGTTGAGGACAGGCATGGCCACAGGATTGATAATGTGTGGGGTTGCCATAACAAAGTACCACAGACTGTGTAGCTCAGTCTACAGAAACTTACTTCTTCACTATTCTGGAGGGCATAAATCCCAGACCAAGTTGTCAGTGGAGGTGGTTCTTTCAGAAGCCTCTATCCCTGGCTTGCAAGATGACCATCTTTTCCATGTGCCTTCACACAGTCTTCCCTCTGTGTGTGTCTACGTCCTATTCTCCTCTTCTTATAAGGACCCCAGTTCATATTGGAGGAGGGCCCTAACCTAATGACCCCATTTTAGCTTAATTAGCTCTTCAGAGGGATTGGATTTCCACACTTGAATTTAGGGGGAGGCAGGTAGACACCTGGGAAAACCAACATTGGCTTATCACCCTGTATGTAAGGCTGAAGTTAAATTACTCATTGAGCAAAACATTGCTACTTAGAACAAAAAGATTTGAAAGGGTGCTTCACGACTAACAACCTGTGAGAGTGGGGAAACTAAGACTGAGTTTAGAAAGTCAGAAAGGGAGAAACTTTTGGTTTAATTCCAGGAATACGAGCAGAAGGTAAAAGCCCATTAGGAATTCTACTATAAATGAAAAATATAAATACTGCAAGACTGACAGAAGAGTCTAGAGAAAATTACAAATATTTCACATTTTCTGGGAAATTATAACTAATTTTCAATTATTGTGATAAGGTAAATATAATCATAATAAATAAGCCTGAAATTTATATTTCATAACCTACAATTTAGGTTTTTAGAAAGGTTAATAAAGGACTTCTTTCAGAGTAGATAGAAAGTTCAGGATTCAGAGAATCCTTACAGAGGTCAAAAATAACCTCAGAGAACAGTGGCTCTGGCAGTCACATAAGAACCAAGAGTACAGGGATAAGTAGCTTACACAATTGTTAGTTTATAAACTCCCCTCTGTTAAAACAAGAATAAGTCATCTGTCATACTTATCTTTAAATCTCCCGTTGAGAAACGTGAACACTTATAAGCAATTCTCAATGTGGATAAAACAATTTTTGGACAGCAAAATACCACACAAGATTTATGAGACAATGCATTGTTTCTGATCCATCTTTTTATTATCAGTTGAAAATAACTAAAGGATTAAAACTTTTAATAGAATGTGAATATCTGTAACGAAAATGGTAATGAATATGAAAATTCATTGTTATAATATTATGTATATATAACTTAATTAGCATAATAGATGTGTTATGCTGTATCACTCTTCTTTTCTAGCGCTTTGTTGCAATAGTTTGAAACTGGTAAAAAGTAAGGACTCCAGAACTCTATTGTCTAAGTTCCGCCCCCAGTCCATCACTTAAGAGCTATAAGAACTCAGTCATGTTACTCAGCCTCTGTGCTTTAGGTGTAAATGGAGGATATATTGGCAATAATTACTTCATAATGTTCTATGAAAATTATCTTTCTGTGATCTCAACACATTCTGCTCAAAGAAAACTTGTTCATGTCCAAATTTAGCTATTTCCTCCAAGAATGTTCTTCTGGACCTCAAGTGTGACCTCCAAAGCTCAGTTAAATGTACTCCTCTCTGTGGTTATCACAATATCATTTATCTTATAAGACATTTATCAGATTAAATTGCAATTCCCTAGCAAACTGAGAGATTGAGGAAAGCAAGTATTGTGGCTATGTGGAATAGTTTTCTATCTCCAGTGATTTGTACTGTCAGACACATGATAGGCAATCAATAAATATGTGCTGACGAATGTAGTGAGTTTTTAAAATACATCTTTAAAGAATAACCTGGGATCCTGAAGGAAACAATTCATTTTCCAGAATCAAATGATATATATATGTATAAAGTATCTGAGGAGCAAGTTTTATTATTGTCTTTCCCTCAAGCTGGAGATATTCTTAATAGCTATTTTATTATTCTACTAAAGAGAAAACTTCATGGTCAGAGAAAATAATATCATTACAGAATTTGGTTTACTGACCGTGACTTGAAGATAAATAATGAAAGGACGTTAACTAATTCAAATACAAATGCATTGTAAAGAAATATACCTGTAATTATTTTCTAGAGATGCAATTGTCATTTATATTTATACGTAAATGGATAAGTAGGTTTAAAATAGAACTCTCAATTTTTGCCAATGTTGGTAACTATTGCAAATATTAAAAAAAAAAAAAAAGAAACCTGTCATTTAACTAGAGTGTAACAAATCCAGCCCCATGAATCAGAAACCTAGGGTCTAGTTTTCAGCCTACTACTTTGTAGCTGGTAGATACTGATCATGATTACCTCAGTGGTTTTTAAAATATTCTAATAGAGGAAATCATTTTTAAAAGACAATTTTGTATATTTTGGAGCAGTTTTAGAGTCAAAGCAAAACTGAGTTGAAAGTATGGAGAGTTCTTATACACATACTGCCCCCGTCATGCATGGATAGCCTCCCTGGATAGCAACATCTCTCACCAGAGTGGTACATTTGTTATAATCAACGAAGCTACAGTTGACATATCAGTATTATCCAAAGTTCATAGTTTACATTAGGATTCATTGTTGGTATACATTCTCTGATTTTTTTAACAAACGTGATAATATGTATCTACCATTAAACAGAATATGTTCTGTATGACTGCCCTAAAAATCCCCTGTGTTCAGCCTATTCATCTCTTCCTCCTGCAAACTCCTGGCAACTACATAATTTTTTACTGTGTGCATATTTTTGCACTTGACTGAGAGTCTTGTGTTTTTAACAGAGAAGAAATTTTTAATTTCAATGAAATTTGGCTTAACAATTTTTTTTTTTTTTTTTGAGACAGGGTCTCACTCTGTCACCCAGACTTAAGTGCAGTGGCATGATCTCCGCTCACTGCAACCTCTGTCTCCTGGGTTCGAACCTCAAACTCCTGCATAGCTGGGATCACAGGCATGTGCCACCATGTCCAGCTAAATTTTGTATTTTATTGGAGACAGAGTTTATTAGAGACAGAGTTGTTGGCCAGGCTGGTCTCAAACTGACCTCAAGTGATCCACCGCCTCAGCCTCCTAAAGTGCTGTGATTACAGACAAGAGCCACTGCACCTGGCCCTATTTCTTTCTTTTTAATTTTTTAAAAAATTTTAATTTTGTGGGTACATAATAGGTGTATATATTTATGGGATACATGAGATGTTTTGACACAGGCATGAAATGTGAAATAAACACAGCATGAAGAATGGAGTATCCTTCCCCTTAAGCATTTATCCATTGAGCTACAAACAATCCAATTACAATCTTTATTTTAAAATGTACAGTTATTATTGACTGTAGTCATCCTGTTGTGCTATCAAATAATAGGTCTTATTTATTATTCCTGTTTTTTGCACCTATTAATCATCCCCACTTCCCCTCACTCTCAGCCCTCTGTGACCAAATAAGCCAAATATGTCATTTTGGACTTTAGGGAACCTAATATCCTGCTAAATCTTAAACACTGACAGCAGTTAAGGTCTCATCCTCAGGCACAGCAGAAGATGCCAATCAAAAGACACTGCATCCCTGAGACATGGGGCCAGCAATGAAAGCTATTCAACTCAAGGCTCAGGCACTATGGCAGAAGAGGTGGGCATGTGAGATTGTAAGAGCTGATATCGAGAGAGAAAATAAGTTCAGTTTCTCTATAAATTAATCATTAATGTCAAAGGCATGCTGATATCAGACCAGCGTATGGGCCCCTTTGTCAGATTAACAAGATTTTCTTGAAGAATTAACCAACTCCTTAATAGAGATTATAAAGGTTATAAAACGCTTATGGAAGTTATATCTTATGGTAGAAATTAAAATTTATAGATTCTTTACAATTTCATTGGCTTCATGCTGTTTTTGTTAAGGCTTATTGTTTGGAAAATTAAGTCTCCTCTCTCAAAGAATAAAGGTTTTTGCCTTTATTTTAAAAAAATCCTTGAGTTATCACTTTGGTTAAATGAATGACTTATTTTACAATGACCTGTGATCCTATTTTGTGATATCAAGTGTTTTAAAACTTTGATATTTGATAAACTTTCCAAAATCAAATTATAAATTATGTCTTTTTCTGAACTAATTAATTCTTTAAGATATTAGGTTCCCTAAACTCCAAAAATGACATATTTAATTTATTTTATATAAAAATTATACAGGAAGCATTGTCAAATAGGAAATTTTCTTTGTTTTTTGGAGGGCTGTATTTGTATAAATATGTTATTGGTATGTGTTTCAAAATTATGGAAAACTCCTGTAATTCTGATATGCCTTAGTGTATGTTATCAGTAATAATTATGATTGCTGTGTTAAATAATTGTGTGCCACAGATGTAAAAAATTTCCTTTTCAATGTGTCTTTCACTATGGCTGCCCTAAAACTTTTTGACATTCACGTACAATTGTATTGTTTTGGTCCTCTTCAGAAGGTGGTTTTATAATCACCTGTGAAACTCTGACAGGTGTTCTTGAATGCAGGTTTCTGATAACTTTGGAGATTGTGGCATCAGAATAGAGAAAATACTTTCAGGTGTCATGGGAGCTGAAATGTTCATGAATATCAAGCAGAACAATAATTAACTGCATGGAATGAACAAATAGAAGACTGAAGTAATCTTTTGACTTTTTGCTTAAAACCTTGCTGATCCTTTGTTTTGTTTTTCAGAGTCAATGAAACTTTTCTTTTGAGCTATTGACAGCTTTTAACAATTTAGTGTACTCCTGTGAACCAAATTTGGAGCATTTGTTTCTCTCTACCTGATTTCTACAGAATTTGGAAACTACTGTGACTGTTCTTAAATTACGGCTCTACCGTTATTTGCATAAGTACAATAAGAATCTGTTTTCATTGTAACAGGACACAATTGGAGAAACTGGTTATTTTACCCAGGCTTTGACTAGAATGATATTCTTTCCATTAAGGAATTAAACTTTACTTATGGAGCCAATAAAAGCCCCTTGGGAAAACTGGCCTCATACTTTATTGACATAGTCCCTGTACAGGGTTCCTGACCTGTGGTCAATAAAGAATGTCACTTTCTGACAGGCCCAGGAGACCCAAAATTATCTTGGGACCTCAAGAAGACAGGAATTCTCCCAACTCTTAGGTATTTGATGGTACAAATCCATGGCTGGGCTTAGCTTTTAAAAAGTCTTTCCTGAGATTGCTTCTATGGAACAAAGTTCCATCAAAGCCAGTTTAAAAAGACTATGTGCAAAATAATTATTCTTGCTGTACTTTATACAAATAATCTAACCAAGTATAATAAACTAAATCATTCCTACCATAACATGTCTTCATTAAAAATGGGAAACTGTAGAGAGGAAAATTGTGTTTCAAAAACTATAGTAAACCTGTTGTTAGATTCTAGTCTTGTCTAATGTTTTTCCATTCTTATTATTTTCTACAGTTTGGATTGAATTCTAATTTTTCTTGGCTACAAGTCTTCGAAATAATATTTTCAACTATTTTTTCTTTCTTTTCCTTTTTCCCTCCATTTTTTTCTAATTTGAAATCACTGAAAACTAAGCTGTGCTTTCTTAAAGCCCTGTGAACTGAAGCTAGACAACTTAAATGTCAGAAGAAAATAACAGCAACCTGCTAACATAGTTAAGCCACTTTCATACCTGCCTACTGATGTATGGACTTCAGAGTAAGGTGCCTATATAGATTTTCCAGGAGTGTTCTTTTGTTTGTTGTTGTTTTTCTCCCTTCTTCTCCCTGTTTTCTCTTCATAGGGCATGGGACTTCACAACCTGCTAACAATGAGGTTTCCTAATAACTTGGGACCTACCCCTCTAGGAATCAACCATCCTAACCATGAAAGATTAGGTGAAACCTGAGACCTGAGACTCATTTTCTTCTAAAATGCTTTCTCCAAATGAATTTCAAACCAGAAAAGGGGGAAATGTGAAAGAAAAATAAATCTTTGGGCCCCAAAATCACTAAGCTAAAGGAAAAAGTGAATCTGGGAACTGCTTAGGACAAACCTGCCTCCCATTCTATTCAAAGTCATCCCTCTGCTCACTGAGATAAATGTGTATCAATTGCCTCCTTTGGAAAGGCTAATCAGAAACTCAAAAGAATGCCACCATTTGTCTCTCACTTCCCTGTGAACTGGAAGCCCCCTCGCTGCTTGGGTCATACTGCCTTTCCTGATGGAGCCAATGTACATCTTACATACATTTATTGATGTCTCATGTATCCCTAAAATGTAAGCTGTGCCCCGACCACCTTGAGCACATCATCAGGATCTCCTGAGGCTGTGTTATGGGTGCGCATCCTCAACTTCGACAAAATAAACTTTCTAAATTAACTGAGACCTGTCTCTGATATTCAAGGTTCACAAGTCAAAAGAGATTATTTTAGATTTTTAAGATTAGAGACTGTCCTGCTGGATTGGGACTTGCATGAGGCCTGTAGTCACTTTGTTTGGCCAATTTCAGGCATTTATTCAATGTCTGTAGCACCATTGTATCTTGGAACTAACTTGCTTTAGATTTTATAGGCTCCTAGGCAGAAGGGACTTGCCATGTCTCAGTTGATACTTTGGACTTGGACCTCTGGGTTAATGCTGAAATAAGTTAAGACTTTGGGAGACTATTGTTGTGAAGGCATGATTGGTTTTGAAATGTGAAAAGACATAAGATTTGGAGGGGCCAGAGACACAATGATATGGTGTGGCTCTGTGTTCCCACCCAAATCTCATCTCGAATAGTAAACCCCATAATCTTCATGTGTTGCAGATAGGACCTGGTGGGAGGTAATTGGGTCATGGAGGTGGTTTCCCCCATGCTGTTCTCGTGATAGTGAGTTCTTTATAGCAGTGTGAACATGAATTAATACACTTGCTGCCTTCATAATCTTTTCTTTATTCTTGACCTTTGGGAGTTTGATTATTGAATACCTTGATTTAGTCTTCTTTGGCTTAAATCTGCTTGGTATTCTATAACCTTCTTGTGCTTAGATATCTTTTTCTGAAAGTTCTCTGTTAGTATCCCTTTAAATAAGCTTTCTACCCCTATGTCTTTCTCTACCTCCTCTTTAAAGCCAATAACTTATAGATTTGCCCTTTTGAGGCTATTTTCTATATATTTTAGGCATTGTTTTTTATTCTTCATTGTTTTTTCTTCTTTTTGTCTTTTGTCTCTCTGACTGTGTATTTTCAAATAGGCTGACTTTAAGTTCACCAATACTTTCTTCTGCTTGATCTGCTATTGAATGACTCTGATGCATTCTTCAGTACACCAACTGCATTTTTCAATTCCCGAATTTCTGTTAGATTTTTTAAATTATTGCAGTCAAAATAATGTAGTATTCATGACAGAATAGACAAATATTACATTGGTGCAAAAGTAATTGTGATTTTTGCCTTTAAAAGATGTCAAAAACCGCAATTACTTTTGCACCAACCTAATAGATCAATGGAACAGGATTGGAAGGCCAGAAAAAGACCCACATAAAAATATTCAACTGATCTTAGACAAAGGTGCAAAGGCAATATAATGGAGAAAAGGCAGTCTTTCAAAAAATAGTACTGGAACAACTGGATAGCCACAAGCAAAAATTAGATGCATAAGATTATATACCCCTTATAAAAATTAATCCAAAATCAATTATAAACTTAAGTATATAACACAAAACTATAACATGCTTGGAGAAAATATAGGAGAAAATCTAGGTGACCCTGGGGATGGTAATCACTTTTTAGATACAACACCAATGGCATAATACATGAAAGAAAGAATTGATAAGCCAAAAGAGGCAGAGCAAGATGGTGGAACAGAGGGCTCCATCGATTGTCCTCCACCCTCACCCCTGCAAGGACACCAAGTTAACAACTATCTACACAGAAATAAAACATCATCATAAGAACCAAAAACCAGGTGAGCACTCATAGTACAGGGTTTTAACTTCATATTGCTGAAAGAGACACGGAAGAGATAGAAGAAACAGCCCTGAATCTCTAGCTCCTCCCCTCCCCAACCCTCACCCTGGACAGCAGCAGTGTGATGTGGAGAGCATATCTGGGTGCTGCTGCAAGGGAACACAGCAATTGTGAGTCATTGAACTCAGTGCTGTTAGGTTAGAGCAGAGATGAAAACCAGACCAAACTCAGATGTTGCCCATCCACAGACGGAGTGTTTAAACCACCCCTAGCAAGAGGGGAATTGCTGATCCCAGGTATCTGAACTTGAGTACCCACAAAGCCTGCCACCAAAGTGGCGTCTCAGTCTCTAAGAAAACTTGAAAGGCGTCTAGGCCATAAGAACTGCCAACTCTCAGGCAAGATCTAGGGCAGAAGGGACATGCAGCATACTGAGACACCAGCTGGGGAAGCCAACCTAGTGCTAGCAACATCCCTCCCTTAGTCCCAGGCTGTACAAATGAGACCCCTTTCTTTTGCTTGAGGAGAAGAGACACAGTGGGGAGCACTTTGTCTTATATCTTGGATACCAGCTCATTCACAGCAGGATAGGGTGCTGGTTAGTCATGAGGCCCCTACTGCAGGCCCTAGCTCCTAGATGGCATTTGTAGACGTATCCTGAGCCAGAAGGGAACCTTCTGCCTTGAAGGAATGTTTAGAGATGAAGGCTTTTGAGCTAAACTGGAACTGTAAAAAAGTAGAAGTCAAGTAAATGGTCTTTGTTGCATTTCTCCTCTTTTGTTTTCACTACTGTAACCCTGGAGGAGCCAGAAACAGCTTCTATGAGTATGCAGACTTAAGTGGGAGTTGGTACAACTCATCTATTCAATAAGTCATTTATTGACTAATATGAGTCACTCAATGTTCAAAGAGCTATAATTATAGACATATATTTAATTATTTTCATTATTTTTAAGCCAAGATATTATACTTTGCTTACTAGGATATAAAAGTTGTTACTTTGTTTGCTTATTTTTGCTTTCACGATATATTCCAATGGAATTTTCTTACTCTCTATTGTATATTTTTCTATTGATTTTCTTTATCCATTTTCAATTATATCATTTAAAAATAATCATTTTGTCTTAAAATATCAAAAATGATATCTTTATCATTCACTTAGATTAATTTCATTGGATATTACTTAAAAGGAAACAAAACATGATATATGAAAAGGAGCTTCTTGTAATTTATAGTATTTTTCTAATGTTTCTTATGTATCATGATGCAAAAGTTTAATAGAAAATATAGTTTAGCATCCCTATTTTATGAATAATTATTATCAGTAACAGAAACTGAATGTCATCAATTGTGTAGCTTCTGTCTTTAGAAATGATTGACTATATATTTTTTCTTTTTATCCATTTTAATTCCCACCGATAATATTAATGATTATACTAATATAAAACAGCCCTGCATTGTTAATCTTTTGATTTTATACTTCATACTTACTTTAAGAATACTTTTGTTTGAGAAGAAGCCACAAATTAATGTGATAAAATTGATGAAATAAAAAATGTTAAAATATATTTTACTCATAAAATTAACTAATAAAAATATTTAAATAGGTTATACTCATAAAATGTGTTCTTATGAATTTTTTAAAATTTAAGATTTTCAGGATTATTATTTTTAGCCCTCACTTCTATATTCATGTGCTACTATGTCCTAGTACATTAAAAAAAATTGAGATGTTTGGGTTTTGTCATTCAGTAGCATACATTTTATTGACTGTATCTGTAATGATGTTATCTGTATTACAATCTATTTAGTCTGATATTAATATTGTTACTACTAGTTTATTTTAGTTGGTATTGGCCTGCATATGTTTTTCATTGCTTAATTTTAAAGTTTCTGTCTTTTTATACTTTAAGTTTCTCTTTGAAAACACCATTTAGCTGAATCTTTGTTTGCAACCAGAAGATCTCTGCTTTTTAATGGTTACACATTCATGTATATTAAAATTGTATATGATGTGTATAATGATTTATTTTTACCATCTTCCTTTTGATTTCAAATTATTGTTATTTTAAAAATTATATTTTTATCTCTTAATGCATATTTGAATTTTTGTTTTTCTTGCCCTATTTAACACCACATTTTATATTTTTCTCCTTATATCTACTTCCCACTCTCCATAGTGGTTACAAAAACAAATGTATTATGTAGAATTAATTTAAAGCTTAAACAGTGGCTTGATAATTATTTTAAAATAATATACAAATTTTAGAACATATTAATCCAAACACTACTCATCCAAACTGAATACCATTGTGACTCAGTATTTAACTTTGTACATTATCTAAAACTCTTCAGTTGTACAGGTGATCTTGAATTTACATTTATTGTACAATTTTATAGGTTTTCCATTATTTTTTATCAAAAATAAACTTTGTGATCATTCTTCATAAAGCATATCTTTCTTAGAATTACCTTAAGTTGGCTAAAATGTATTTTTAAGCAGCACTATTAAGAAAAACAATTGAGCTATTAATATCTCTATTTCTAAAGTTAAAAGTTTGATAATTTTTCACGCATGTGTATAGCCACAAAACCATCAACTCGATCAAGAGGATAAACTGTATTAATCATTGATAAATGTTTCCTAGTGCCATATTATGATAATTTCCTTTACTGATCTGCTTTCTGACACTATAGCTTACATTTTTAGTATTATTTTATTTTATTTTATTTTATTTTATTTTATTTTATTTTAGTCAGAGAGTCTCACTCTGTCACCCAGGCTGGAGTGCAGTGGGTGATCTTGTCACTGCAACCTCCACCTCCCTGGTTCAAATGATTCTCCTGCCTCAGCCTCCTGAGTAGCTGGGAATACATTCACGAGCCACCACACCTGGGGCTAATTTTTGTATTATTAGTAGAGACAGGGTTTCGCCATGTTGGCCAGGGTGGTCTCAAAACTCTGGATCTCAGATGATCCACCAGCCTCAGCCTCCCAAAGTGCTGGGATTACAGGTGTAAGCCACCACGGCTGGCCCCCATTTTTAATATAAATTTATATAAATGATATTCTACAGTATTAATCTTTTTTTGTCCAGCTTCTGTCACCCATCATAAATATTTTCAAAATTATCCATGTTGTTGCTGTGTAGTATTTCATTTTATGAATATATATTTGTTTCTTCATTAGCCTGTTTATTGTCATTTTGGCTTTATTTCCAGTTATTATTAAAAAGATATGTTAATATTCATGTGCAGGTCATTGTAGTTGCATTTATTTCTCTAATAGGAGTAGAAAGACTAGGATATATTATAGGTAGGTGGTACAGATTGTAAAAAAAACTGTCAAAATATTTTAAAAGTCTTTGGAATATTTTATATTTCCATCAGCTGTATATGAAAGTTCCAATTCCTCAACATTCTCACTAATGCCTGATATGGGATGCAAATCATTTATTTATGTTAATTTTGCCTCATGTAACCTTATTGAATTCAGTTAATAGTTGCAGAAACTTTTTTATAGATTCCATTGCATTTCTGTGTATTAGACAATTAGATATTTCTATGTATTAGATAATTTGTCTGTATTAGATAATGTCAGTTCCATATAAAGATTCTTATTACTTCCTTTGCAATCTGAAGGCAATTTAGTTTTTTTCTTCCCCTATTGAATTGGCTAAAACTCAGTACAACATCAAACAGAAGTAGCAAAGAGAGATACCATTGTCTTACTCTTTAACTTTAAGGAAAAACATTCTCTTTTATCAATTAAGTAAGCTATTAACCTTAAGATTTTTGTATATTCCTTTTTATGGGGAGGTTACGTTCCTTTTATACACAGCTTGTTCAACTCTTTCTTTTCTTTTTAGCTTATTGATATGATGAGTTATATAGATTGACTTCAAATGTTAAAGCAGGCTTACATTACTGGAATAAATACCAAATATTCATTAAAAAATTTCAGATTTTTGTTGGATTTTATTTGCTAAAATTTCATTTAAAATATTTACATATACACTCATGAGATAGATACTTTTTTGAAAATGGTGTCTTTGGTTTCCTTATAAGCATAATTTTGATTTCATAGTAAGAACCCCCAAAATCCATCGTTTTAATATTCTGATGGAGTTTGCACAGAATTGTCTTTTATGTAGAAATTCAATTTTTAACAGACATAAAGCCACCTTATCTAATCTTAATTCTATGAATGTAATTAGTTTGTATCTTTAAATAAATTTAATAATTTTTTATTTTGTCTAAATGACAAAATCTATTTCCATAAATTTTTCCCAATATTTCTTCAACATCATTTTAATATCTAGGGAAGTCTAGTGATACAAAATTTTATTTCTGGTAAGTTATTTATTCCTAATAAATTTAAACAGAAAATTATAACTTTTTAGATTTTTTCAAGGAAGTAACTTTTGGTTTTAACAACTTTTCTTTATTGATTTCTGCTTTCTAGTTCATGGATTTCTGCTCATAGCTTTACTAACTTTGGAAGACTCTCTTTTTTGTTTCTCTATTGCTCATAGAATTACTTTCTCCTAGTTTCTTAAACTGGACGCTGATGTCATTTATTTTCGATCTTCTTTAATTCTTATACAGAAACTTAGGATACAAATTACTGCTTCAGCTGCATCCCACAGTTTTTAAAGTTGTGTTTTCATTTTTTATTCAGTTCAATATGCTATTTAAACTTCCCTTTGATTTCTTTATTTAATATATGTGTTATATGGATGTGTTATTTGGTTTCCAAATATTTGAAAATATTCCATTGTTTCTGTTATCTATTTCCATTTAATTCTATTGTGAATTTGAATATTTAAAAATGTAAGACATACTGTATGTACTAGATATGATAGGGCCCATGATGGTAAGTTCTATGGGAACTTTACAGTATTCTGCTATTGTTGTGTGGAAGGATATAAATATAAATCAGGTCAATTTGGTTTTTAGTGTTGTTCAAGCCTTTTATATCTTTACTGATTTTCTGTCTACTTGTTCTGTCAATTAATAAAATAGTAGTGTCAAAAACTAAAAGGCATTTATGGATACACCTAATTTCGGTACTATCTGCTTTTGCTTACTTTAGGCAATCCTTACTTTACACATTTCCTCAAGGTTCAAATTATGATTTAGTTAAATAATGCCAGTCACTTGACAACTAAGATTTAGATTAGTTTTTTCATATGCCATTGTATCCTGCTGTGTTAAATTTTTTTGCTAGCTCTGAATTATTTATAGCTATTATTTCTTCACACATTTTTTATTCTCTTCATTCTCTTCTTCTGACATTCTGACCAGATGTATAAATATTTTATTGTTCTCAGTATGTTTTCTGTCTTTCAAAATAGCCATCTCCATTTCTTCATTTATCCATAATTTCTTAATCCCTCCCCTTGAGTGCATAATTATTTTTTTCAAGACATATCTAACCTGCTGCTAAAACATTTATTGTTTTTCTTTAGTTTCAGTAAGTATATTTTTTATCTTCTCAAACTTTATCATTACTGTTTTATCTCTTGAGAGTTTTTTATTTGTTTTATAGATTGCATCATTATTTTTAAAAATATTTCACGCATACACTTTACTTCTTAAAACAAAACGCCTGTAGTTTGGAGTCTAAATGTGTTTTGTGCTGTGTTGTTAACTCTCTCTAGTGTTGATGTATCTTCTTACGGTGTGTTTTTGAGCATGTTACTTTCTGTTTTAATGCAGTAGAGTTAGTCCTTCACTACAGAAGATTTACTGTAAAAAAGAGTTGCTTCGAAATGTGTCAGTAGCTAGCAAATACCACCAATCTAGGGCCTTCTCCTTTAAAACCTAGCCTGGAACATCAAGCTGGGCTGAAATTTTACTATATAAATAAATAATCCAGTATTTAATGATAGTGTTGCAAAAGTCTATCATCTGGACAATACTGATCCTTAAAGTAGATGAAATTTAATTTTACATCTTTTCACAGTTTTTTCGTATCCTTTTTTTTTAATTTTAGAGTATTTTCCAGTATTTTATGACAAAAGAAAAGCCTCAAAGATGTGTCATATCCAAAATCTAGATTTATTCTTTTAGTCAGGTTGACCCTTACAGCATTTATCTTCCATAATGATAGAGGAAAAAACTCTCATTGATATCTCTCAAGTCAATTATTGGCTACCTTATTATTCAATTTTTATTAACTACAAGGAATAATAACTAGGAAGAGTATGTTGTCATGTGAAAACATTTTTATAATGCAAAAATAGCGATATATTTGTTAATTTATGTTATGTATCTATTCCATAATAGTACTTTTTAAAATTTGTTCCGAACATAAATTTATTAACTTTCAGTTTGGAAGTGGATCACATTAAAAACTCCTACCGTATTGTATAAAGAACTTCCACATAGTTCTTGTGACTTCGATATTTTAAATCATTTTAATTGACACATTATAGTCATCATTAAGGTGTAAAAAAGCACTTGTTAACTCAGTTTTAAGTATCCACAAAATGTCATTGTGTCAAGACTTACAATTGTCTTTTGTATTCAATGTCATCTTTCTCAATTAAAATTATATAACTTTTGTTGTTCAGATTTATCATTGTTTCTAATTATGCTGGACATTGTATTTTTATACTTAAATAGATTACAATTTATATTATAAATCTGAAAAATACCTTTGTTAGAAAACAGATATGTTGTTTCCATTTTATGAAGTACAATTATTCTTATTGACACTACAGAGCTTTGAAAATGTAATTACACTAACTTACACATAAGTTTATCTTTCTCAGAAAATAGGGAAAAGTTTTATGGTACAGGTGTTTCCTTTGTTTTTCTGTAACCTAAAGAACCAAAAACAGAAACATATCTTAATTGATTACAATCAGTATTTTATGAAGCACCACTCTAATTATCTTAGTATGCTAAACTTATTATCGCTTCTCGGCCTTTTGGCTAAGATCAAGTGTGTGCTAAGCTTATTATCTTCTTGAAACATAGACGATGTTAAAATTGGAGTCAGGGATATGTTTCATTGTTATTGATTTTGAGATGGCATAAAACTGGTTGAAACCCTTTATTTCAGTGATTGTAACTCAGTGGTTCTTAAACTGAATGTACATATGAATCAAAAGTTGTGCTTAGCAAAGGTGCAGATCCCAAAATACCACGATCACAAAACCTTTATTCAATGACTGGGTGGAGGTATGGAATGTATATTTTTAAATGGGAGATTATTATAAAGATAATCTTTCAGATAACTAGTTACTCATTTCTAGTTTGTCAATATCCTTTTAGTTTAACAATCAGCACTAGAAATACTCTACTTTAGATATTGTGTTAGAATTTTTTGATACAGTGTAAATCATGCAAGGTAGATGTTTTATCCTTATGAAGAAACATATTTATTTTTGGAGAGACAGAAATTTCTGAATAGCAATGCAGATATTAACTGATATTACAGAGAAAAGAAGGTATCTCTAGAATTTCCTTTCTTCTGATCAGGGTTATACATTCAATGTTACAATATACATATAACTCTTCTTTTTTTGATGCAAGGATGAAAGTATTAGAAGTAATCACATGCCTAACATTACCCAATAAGTAAATTTTAATATGGGAGATTTAAATATTAATTTATTGAATACCTTAAATATAAGGATTTTTTTCTCTCTAATATCCAAGTATTTGTTAACAAAGTCTACATTCGCAAGGAAGATTACTGTGGTAAGGCCACTGTATGTCCTGTTCTTAAACATTCAGGTAGAAAATTCTTTGATACACGTTTGTTTATCACAGAATTCTCTTCAGAATCAGAGAAAGTATAATGATTTTTCATGTGGAATATACGATTTTTGTTTCCATTTGCTGGTTGGCTAATACTGTTTGATAAGGACAGTACTTTACCTGGGACATAACACAGCTCATCCTACCAAATCTTTGTGAAGGCAAAAGTCCTAAGCTTTGAGGCGAACTAATAACTATGTCTGGTTATTACTAACAGTTAGACATAAAAGGAAGTCAACCATCTTCAGCAGATGTCGGTATGTATAAACATCTTCAAAGGACATCTTTATCATATTATTACAATATGCTATATGTTAGAAGCTCAATTAAATCAGATCTCTATGAAAATCCCTAATATTTTTGAACAGATAAAATATGGATTAGGAATCTCAGACATTGAAAGCAACCTACTAGTAGGCAACTTATTTCTATCTCTTAGATTCTATAAATTAATCAGTTTTATATACAGTTACAGTTTGAAAATGTGGGCACAAAGCACATGACAATTACTAATTCCCCTCTCACAGTCTGCCCATAAACATCTATGTCTCCATTGTTTTAAGGCCTTGACCAAGAATTACCAGTAAGGCACCTCAAGACCAGGATAGACTGTAGGGTTGGAGCAGAATATTCCCAAAGTTGACAGGTATGTAAATACACCCCAAGACAAAATGAAAAATCACCATACATGTTCATTATTTTAAAATACCATTTGCTTTAATATAGCCTGGAAACCATGCCAATTAAAGGATGATTCTGATCCAATAATTCTTTGTTGGATTTAGGAATTTGCATTTTTAAACAGTATTTTAATCCAGGTGGCCCTAACATTGGTAAAAAAAAAAAAAGAACCTTGTTTTTAAATTTGGATACATATTGGACTCATCTGAGGTACATAAAAAATGCAAATGCTAAACCTACTCTCAAAAATTTAACTTCATTATTCTGTTGGAGGGTTATGCTACAGTATATTTTAAATATGCTAAAGCATATTTAAAAGCATATTTAGAGAAGCCGGAAGTGCAGGCTGTTTGGAGAATTTGATACTTTCTTAACCAGCAAATGCTGCATCTACCCTTGTTTCATAGCTCTCTGATAGCAGTTACAAGCCTTACAGATTTCTGCTGTTATCTCATTTTCTTTGAAAAACATGCTTATAAATCACACACATTGACATGTAAAGGTACTTTGAAATAAATCAGGAAAATTGGGTTGTAATCAGAGTTCCGCACTTTGAAGTCAGCCTTTCAGTGTCTCATTTTCTTCATATGTAAAAAAAAATTAGCAGTGGGATGAAATGGTTCCTGTGATGCTTGGAAAAAATATATCTGTAATGAAAGGCCATTAAACCAATTGAGTTATCTTTTATCCTTGAAATATATCATTATCTCATTATTACATTAAATGTATAGACAGTGCCAAATGACTATTGTTAAAAATCAAAGTACACCTATGTCATTCAAGAAAGTAAATTTTAACAAACACTTTAAATATGCTTCCCTGGAGTCTCGATACCCACATTAACCTTTTTATAAAAGAAGTTGGCTCATATGCTTTATGCAGTTTCCTAAGGTGGATGAATGCTAAAGGATAAATAAGCTAGAAATTACAAAAGGTAATATTACAAATCTAGGAACAGAAAAAAGCTTAAAGAAATTTACAAGGAAGGACTGGTTTAAATAAGTTAATAACTTGGAATACTTCTATAATGTAAAATACCTTCCTTTATATCATCCAAATTTCCAGACGTGTTGTGATAAATAATTATACTACAGCAGTATGATTGTTATTATAAGTACACCATTTATTCAACCAAATCATCAGGCAAATCTTTTATAAAGAAATTAAGTGCTATTTTTGATTATTTCTCTTTGAAAGGTAAGGAAAGGTGAAAACATATCAACACATCTGAAGAGAGCAAAAGAATACCTCTTCAGAAGAGAACAGTGTTTCCGGTTGTTATATTTAGATATAATAAGAAACAGAAGCAATAGAGCAAATTAGACTCCAGCCCACGCTACTGGTGGAACAAACAAGTCAGGAGGGAGCTGGGATGCTAGCAGAAAAAGCAGGCTAGAAATCTTCATTAGGAAAGGAGGAGCATTAACCTATTCCTTGATTTTCTTTTAAAGTTTCTGGAATGGAACAGATAGAACCATTGTGTTTACCATAATCGCAGAAGTACTTTACCTGGGACAAAACACAGCTCATCCTACCAAATCTTTGTGAAGGCAAAAGTCCTAAGCTTTGAGGAGAACTAATACCTATGTCTTGTTATTATTAATGGTTAAACATAAAAGAAAGTCGACCATCTTCAGCAGATGTGGTGTTAACTGAAGAAATTGGTCAACTTACACTAGCAAAGTGAGACATGCGTTTAATAGTCTGCATTTTCTATTGTGTAATGGGGTAGAGAACTATGGTTTTATTCATGTTAAAGAGAAAAAAATAAAGTTATATCTGTGGAGTATTTTTCTCCCTCCCCTCCCCTCCCCTCCCTTCCCCTCCCCTCTCTCCTTCTCTCTCCCCTCCCCTCCCCTCTCCTCTCCTCTCCTCTCTTCTCCTCTCCTCTCCTCTCGTTTCTTTTCTTTTCTCTCTTCATAAAGCTACATTTTGGCCTGATTTCCTATGACCCTAGGCTTCTCTGACTCATGCAGTTTCTATCCTCCATGTGTTAGAACTTCCCCTGAAATTACTCATACACACATGCTAACAAAATACCCTTCATAACAAGCAACTGAATGAAAAGAAGTGTTTACTTTCACACAGAACTGACTTTATTAGTTAGTGAATATTGTTAAAGGAATTGGAGGTTGGCATTTGAGGAATTCATGTCATATCGCATGTAGCAAAAGTAACACCAGAGCAAGCCAAAACAAAAGTAAAAAGTAAAACATGGTCTCTCTTCCCCAGTAACTATTACAGTGATGACTGATATGGTTTGGCTCAAATCTCAACTTGAATTGTAGTTCCCATAATCCCCACATATCATGGGGGGACCCTGTGGGAGGTAATTGAATCATGTAGGAGGTTACCTTCATGCTGTTCATGTGATACTGAGTGAGTTCTTACAAGATCTGATAGTTTTACAAGGGGCTTTATCCCCATTTCACTCTGCACTTCTCCTTGTTGCTGCCATGTGAAGAAGGATGTGTTTGCTTCCCCTTCTGCCATGATTGTAAGTTTCCTGAGGCTTCCCCAGCCCTGCGGAACTGTGAGTCAATTAAACCTCTTTCCTTTATAAATTACACAGTCTCGGGTATATCCTTATAGCAGCGTGAGAGAGGACTAATACAATGACTTCAGAAACTGAACTTGAAACTTGTTTTGGCTACCTTCTACTTTTTAATTCAGTGCCTGGTTTTACTTTTCCCTGGATAAGCCTTCCTGGATAAAACAAATTCTTTTCTGTTTTTTATGCTAAGTAACTTGGTTATTCTCAAGGACTATGCAAAATGTGCGTATGTGAAACCTCTAATGCACTGGGAAAAAAAGGGAGTAATATGGAGAGCATTCCATATAACAAGATTCTTCCCACTTAACATACATTTTGTTCCTGTTACATTAGAAATAATAGTAAAGATAGAAAACAATACATACTAGCATTAACAGACTCCAGTTCTAGCACTCATTCTAAAATAAAAGAGCTTTAACCTAAAGAGTTAGTCTTTACCTAGGCACAATTGGACAATACAGTGCATGTTGTGTGAAACTGGATTATAACTCATTAGCTCATTCAAGCAGAGAAACTCATAGATGATACCTAAGATGACTATGTTCCACCAGATAATTCAAGAAACTAAGTGTGGTATAAAATTATTATTGTGATAACCGAAACCTAGACTCAAAAATAATTGCTTGTTATAAAATGTTAAATTTTGCAGGAAATGAATTTAATATTGAAATTAAGTTTTCTATAAAATAGTATCCAACATATTTTACAATTTGAGTGTTTTGATTAATCAGACAAAATGATGGTTGGCATACAGTTAAAATACAATTTCTCAGTTTCAATATGTGTACAATATGAACCACTAAAAAATAAAATATACTGATCATAATATAAACATCTTTTGATGATTCAGTGTATCTAAAACCTTCAATGTAATATGAAGTTTATCAATATTACAGCACTAATGAAATATCCATATTTATAAACCTTTTTATATGAAGAAAATTGGCAAAAGGTGTATTTGAAATTTATTTTGATTGTTATTATTCAAGGAGAGTTTGCAATAATGAGGCAGATATTAAAATATAATTGAAATTCTGGATTTTTAAAATTATTCAGAAATTAACAATACATTTATTTTAACTATATATTTTAATATTGAATCTTCCTTGAATTAAATTTATTAGTGATATTACCATAATGCATTTGATAGTTATTGGAATAATTTCCCTTTATTCTTATATCTACCACATACTCATGATTATGATAGTACACTGGGGTTACTCTCAAGGAAAGTAATATCTGGTGATAATTTAGTTGAATTTGCAATACTATCAGTGAGATACACGATTTGATGAAAATAAGAGGACAGGGACGTTCCCATTGCCCTCGCTCTGTCAGTTTGGTAGTTCTTGCAGAGTTGGACCAGCTACAGTATTCATCAGTTTTGCTACCAGTAAAAAATTGCTTCTTTTGGAATAGAGAGTGGAAAAAACAGATTCCCCTGGGCTTTGTCAGAAACAGTTGCATTATCAGTGTCAAATGAATTTGGAAGGCTAAAGTCTAAGCAAGCTTGAGGTTGCAGTTTTGGTTGGGGCAAGCAATAGGCTGACAGACTAATGAGAATTTTAGCAGGAAAATGAGGGCAATGAAACAACCATGGCAGCCTTGTTAAGCTCATGCGTACCCTGGCTGTCTGCATGCAAACTCAGAAGAGAACAAAAAATGACCTAGCAATTAACACATGCTTTCAAATATGAGGTTTTATGCACATGCACAGGAGGCATGGAGTGAACCTGGGAGAAAGTGAATCTAGGGCAGAATTGTAAACCACCTAAGGTTGTTTGGTTTTTGGAGTTTTCATAGTTATCAACTACTACACAGATACATGGACAAAAGATAGAGGCCATACTCAAAATGATCCCTAGGTAATGCAGACCGGAAGCTATGCTTAGGAAAGAGCAGGCTTAAAACAGACACACACACACACACACACACACACACACACACAAACACACATCAAAACTAAAATAGATATCAGTGGCTATCACAGTGCAGACAGTCTGAATAGAACTATTCTGACAAATTGCTAAATAAGGAAGAAAACAAATCAAATAGCAACAGCAACAGCAGCATCACCTACTGGGAATCAGAATCCATAGTTTTAATTTACATTATCAAAAATACTCACTTTTCAACAAGAACAAAGGTATTGGATGTGCAAAGAAACAGGAGATTTGTAACATACTCGAAGAAAAAAAAAGATAACGGAAACTGCCAAGGCAGGGAGGACATAAGTGGCTATTATAAATATATATGAGGAAATAAGGGATATAATGGTTTAAAATATAATAAAATAACATTGAAAATGGGAGTTTTTAAGAAAATTTTTGAAAATGAACCAATGAAAATTATGTCGTTGAAAAGCAAAATATATTTAAAAAGCCAAAGCATTTTTGAAATGACAGAAAAATCAGTGAGCCTAATGATTGATGTATATAAATTGTTCTAGGTGAAGAACAGAAAAATAAAACCAAGATGCCTAGAGAATTGAGACTAGAGAATTAAGAAAAACTATCAAGTATGCCAACATAAAAGTAATGAGATAATCAAGAGATGAGAAATAAAAGAAAAATATTTAAATAAACAATGGCCCCAAATTCTGAAATTTAATGAAGAACATTAGTCCATAAGTCCAAGAAACTTAAGAAACTCTAAGTAGGATAAACAGAAAGTAATTCACATCAAGACTACACACATCAGAGTCAAATTTCTGAAAACTGTAAACAAAATAATATTTTGTACTATGAAAGAAAAAAATGGACACATCTAGCAAAAGAACACAATAATAAGATTGATAAGTGATTTCTTATTTTTAAAATAATGAAGGCCAAAATGTATAATAAGATATATTCAAAATGTGACTGTATAAATATTTCATTCACAAGACAGAAAGAACCATACTAAATTAAACAAAAAACAAAAACAAGTTCCAAGTTTTTGAGATCTAGAAGAGATATAATTTAGATTAAAAGACACAAATAGGCCAGGTGTGGTGGCTCACACCTGTAATCCCAACACTTTGGGAGGCCGAAGCTGGTGGATCACCAAAGGTCAGGAGTTCGAGACCAGCCTGCCCAACATAGTGAAACCCCGTCTCTACTGAAAATACAAAAATTAGCCAAGTGTGATGGTGGGCGCCTGTAGTCCCAGCTACTTGAGAGGCTAAGGCAAGAGAACCTCTTGAACCCAGGAGGCAGAGATTGCAGTGAGCCGAGATCATGCCACTGCACTCCAGTCTGGGTGACACAGTAAGAGTTTGTCTCAAAAATAAATAATAAATAAAATAAAAGACACAAATAGATTAAAAGCAAAAGGATAGAGAAATATATATACCATGCAAACAATAGAAGAGCTACAATGACTATACTATTCTCAGGAAAAAAAATAGATTTTAATAAAAGAATATTATTAGGGACAAAGAAGGATGCTTTATAATGATAAAATCATAAATTCATCAGAAAGTTATAGCAATTATAAACATTTACTCAATGTACAGCAGAGCCACAAAGCACATGAAGTAATACTAACAGAATTAAAGGGACAAAGAGACAATTTAACAATAATAAGCATTTCAATATTCCATTCTCAATAATGGATAGAACAGCTAGATAGAAATTTAGCAAGGATCTGGGAAACTTAAGCAGCACTGTTAGCCAACCTGATTTAACGACATTTGGAGAAAGCTCAACATACTAAAAACTGAATAAACAATTTTCTGAGCACACATGGAAGACTCTCCAGTAGAGGTTATATACTGGACCATAAAACAAGTCTTTATACATTTTAAAAGTTTGAAATAATACAAAATATACTGTCAGTCATATATGGAATTAGAAATCAACAATGGAAGGGATCGAAATCATGGGTAGTACTGAACCCTATATATATTTTGATTTTTCCTATACACATACCTACGATAAAGTTTAATTGATACTTAGGCACAATAAGAGATTAACAACAATAATTTATAATAAAATAGAACAATTATAAGAGCATACTATAATAAAATTTATGTGAATGTGATTTCTCTCTCTCTCCCTCTCTCTCTCTCTCTGAAAATCATATTTTCAGTCCAACAACTGTGGAAAGCATAACCATACATGGGGGAACTACTGTACCATATAATCCAGCAATTCCACTATCAGGTATATATTCAAAGGAAATTAAATCAGTATATTGAAGAGATATCTTCACTGCTATCTTCATTACAGCACTATTTACAATAGCCAAGGTGTGGAAACAATATAAGTGTCCATCGAGGGATGAATGAGTTTTTAAAAATGTAGTATATAGACACAATGTAATACGATTTAGCCCTAAAAAAGAAGAGATGCCTGTCACTTGCAGCAACATAAATGAACCTGGAGGAATTTATGCTATGTGAAATAAGCCAAAGAGTCAAACCTATAGAAGTAGAGAATAGAACGGTGGTTTTCAGGGGTAAGTAGTGGGTACAGGAATACTGGGGAGGTGTTGATTAAGGAATAATGAATTGACATTAGATAGGAGGAATAAGTCCAAGCGATCTATTATAAAACATACTACATATAGTTAATAAGATTGGATTGTATACTTGAATATTGCTAAGACATTAAATTTTAAATATTCTCCCCCTCAAAATAGTGATAAATATGTGAGGTAATGCATACATTAATTAGCTAGATTTAGCCATCTCACAATGTATACATATTTAATAACAGCATGTTATACAGAATAAAAATATATAATTTCTATTTGCCAATTAAAATTAATAAAAGAAATCTGAAAAAGGGCAAACTAAACACAAAATAAGCAGTAGTAATAAAAATTAGAGCAAAAATTAATAAAGTAGAAAACAGAAAATATAAAGAGAAAACAATGAATGCAAATATAGTTCTTTGAAATGATTTTTAAAAAGCAGGTAAATCTTTAGCTAAACTAACCATGTAGAAAAAGAAAGAAAACAAAAATTACCAAAATTAGAAATGTAAGAGAAGATATACAAAAATTTAAAAGGCTGATAAAAGAACATTGTTAATTACTGGTTTCATCCATTAATACAGTACAAATATTTAAATGTCAAAAATTAAAATTTGTATAATACATATAATGTATATATGAATAATTATGTTTTGTTTTTTAGACTTTTATTTGTTTCGTTGACTGCGTGCACTTTGGGTTTTGCAATTTTTCTGTGTTGGCCTCATGTATATGTATCTGTATTAATATATTATTTCTATTGGGCATAGTATGTATATGGACATACATATAAACGTTCATACATGACTTTGCTATATTTTAAGGAAGTAAGCTCTTGGCAATTTGCTGCAATATTTTTTCTCAGACTGATTATTATTGGATTTATAAACACATTTAGGTTTTATTAGACACACATATTTTCAGGATTTATTTGCATTCCATTTTGCCAATCTTTATGTTTAAAATATCTGTATTTTATGTCAAGTACCAAAGACTTTCCTAGGTCACACTTGAAAGTATACATTATCTTTTTTTTAATATTAATATGTTTGTATTTAACACATTACATCTTTACTACTTTTGGAATTTACGGACATATTAATATTTTCAAGATTTACTGCTTTGCTTTTGGTTTTCATTCCTTGCTTCTCTCTCTCCCCTGTCCCCCTGCTTTTTTTATTCCTAGTCTAATTTATTGATTGGCTTCTGGCCAATTCACTTTTCTGCCTATTCTAGTAAAGTACTTAAATTAGTCAAATCATTAAATTTACCTGGGTGGGCAAATACAGTACATCTAAAATGCAGATTTATGATGTTTAGACACATTGAACAAAAATACATAGACTGATTCCCTCCTTAGATGTTTCCTCAATTTATTCTTTGATCAAAATTATGGTCTGCATCTCAGATGTTTCTCAATTCCCTAGGTTTTTCATTAAAAAATTAACATATATGTATATAGATATGTACATATACAGACTGATATATTTTCACATAAGAAATCATCTTTCGTATTTTTAAGACCAACTCATTCATAATTAAAATTTACCATTAGGAAAATTATTATAAATTTACTAATCTAAACATAATTAAAGTCATTATGAATGTTAGCAGTATCCTATGCCATGTAATGAGAAACACTTTTGGTTTTCCTTTCTATTTGGTGACTAATGTTAATAATTCATTTATTTTTAATTTGTACAGCTTTTCCCATTTGGCTCTGACATTTTTAGTTACTAATTAGGAATTAATGTAAGGTGTGTGGGGAATTAATAAGGACTTTCATAATGTTGATGAATACATATTTGCTAGGGAATTAGTTAATATTATTCTAGCCACAGTGTGAATACAATCTGCGTAATCCACACATTGCCTTCATGTAGACACAGTCCTGATATTTGTTTCCATTATTTCTTTAAAACTCAGTGAATCTGTGTTATCAAAGATAATTTATTTTCAAGTTACACACAATACCACACTTCAGAAATTAAATAGATGAGTGAGCATCACTGTTCAGGTAGTTCTTCAGATGGCAATTTTAAAAATTTTTTGTGGGTACAGAGTAGGTGTATGTATTTTGTGGGTACATGAGATGTTTTGATACAGTCATGAAATATGAAATAAGAACATCATGGAGAATGGGTTATCCATCTCCTCAAGCATTTATCCTTTGATTTCAGATGGCAATATTTTAAAGAACTGAATCAAGGTTTTTTTAGGGTACCGTATATTTTTCAAAATAGCATTTATGACTAATATAGTCTCCACAAACATCAACTTATCACCTTTAAATGTATAGCCTCTAATTAGCTATCATTTTAGCATAATGTGATTTTCTTCTATTTTAATATAAATTGATTTTTCTTAAAACAGAAACTTATGTTACTACTTTATTTTAAAATTAAGAAATATAAAAATTGTTCATGTTTTAATAAAATTTCTGAATACTTATGAGTAATTTAATTTGATAGTGATTAAATAAAGTTTGAAAAAGCCATTTCATATTTGCACTTTATACATTTATGAATTCTTACAAATTTAAAATAGTGTTGTTTTATTGCTCTTATAAAGTTTTAGGTCACTAAAGATCATCTACATAAAAAGAAATGTGTATTTATTAAATTACATTTTATTGTTCTACTTGATTTGTAAACAGAAAATGAAACATGAGAGTATGTCTCAGTATATGATTTAGATTTGTCATGATGGTGATTGGTATGCTTTAACAAACAAAATCTAACTCCTACTTATTGGGAAGTATGGCAACCACACTTCAAGATTTAATCATTTTAATTATAATATTATTTTAGCAACATTTGTTCACTTGAAAAAATGGATAATTATATAAGTTTGGAGATATTAATGCATATACAAGGGTTTGTGTTTTATATCAGTTTACATATATAAATCAATATTTTAGAATATCTCTATTTGAGTGCCTATGTGTGTTTGTGTGCATGTGTGTGTGTTGCGTGCAAACTTATATTTGTATTAGCCAGCTATAGTCATCTGGGAAGCCACTCAGAAGACATATTAAATATTCCTTAATAAACAAATATGAGAAAATCCTTTGAGGGGATCTTTATATACCTTCAAAATTCTTGAAAAAAAGGAAGAATCCACTGAAAATTATGCCAATTAGAATAATAATTAAAGTGACTGGAACTTCTCTTTTTCTTACTTTCATTTAGAATGATGCAAACTATTATTAAAAGTAGCCATTTTATTCAGTACCATATGATTTTGTACATAAGATATGTTGTTATGCACAGTGACTCCCATGCTATACTATAAACAAGGTTATTGAGTTTGCATACTGAATGTCATAATGCATGTGCCTTTGGCTTTGGAATTTCTTTTTACAATAAACTCAAAGTATTAAGATCACTACACTTTGAAAAATACATAAGATTCCTTTTTTAAAAAAAGAAGCAAATGCAATAGGTAAAGTGAAACAACCCTGATAATCTCAGTACAAATGTCATTGGCCAAGAAAATGCAGAGCAAATGATATGTCAACAAATCCACTGAAAAAGATTTTCTTTCAAGAAAATCCAGAGACTTTACTCAGGTAAATAGTTACAAGCTGCGGAGAAGCAGCCTCTATACAAAACAAAGAGAGAACAAAGAGGGGGGTTACAAGAGAGAGGTTACATTTTACAGAGAAATGTTCCACCCAGGTTTTCACTCCGGTTCACTTATGCAAATAAAAGATGCAACCTGCTTAATTATCATTGGTTAATGCTTTCTGAGTTCTGATTGGTCAAAACTTGCTGATTTCTGAGTGACTGATTCAGGTCAAAGTCTATTGGCTAATTCAGGGACATAAACAGAAAAGGACAATTATAAAAATCTCCAAGTTAACCAAGTGAGGGGGTTTTCCAGAAATGCAGAACAGTGTTTTCCCTCTAGTCAACAAATGATTGCTTTGCTCATTTAGGCCCAGTTAGGATCTATCTTGAAAAATTGGCTCTTTGAGGGTTCACAGGGACAACAATTAAATCTAGAAGGAAATTAAAACTGGCTAAGGATGTAGAATGATCATGCTTCATAGTGTTAATCTTTTCTTTTTTTGTCTAGGCATAATTATTAGAAGAGTCTCTCTTTCAAAAGTGTGCTAGTTTGAAAGACATGTTCTGTGATTCTCCTATATATTCTGTGAACCCAAAATATCTGAGACAGGTCTCAGTCAATTTAGAAAGTTTATTTTGCCAGGGTTAATGATGTGCCCGTGATACATCTTCAGAAGGTCCTGATGACATGTGCTGAAGGTGGCCAGGGTACAGCTTGCTTTTATACATTTTAGGGTGACATGAGACATCAATCAATATGTATAAAAAGTGCATTGGTTGGTCTGGTAGGGCGGGACAACTCAAACTGGGGGCTTCCAGGTTAGAAGTACATAAGCAACAAAAGGTTGCACTCTTTTGAGTTCTTGATCAGCCTTCCACTGAATACACAATTTAGTGTGACTCAAGGAGTCTGCATTTTTACATAAACTATAGGGCAGAGGAAGGAATCAGCTGTGCATTTGTCTCAGGTGAGCCTCAGAGGGATGAATTTGAGTTCTGTCTGTCCTTTTTTCACAAGGAATTTCCTTGGGTGAAGTGTGAGGGAGGTGTGTAGCTTATCATTGCAGCTATCTTGTTTAGGAATAAAACAGGAGCCAGGTTTGCCTGACATAGTTGCCAGCTTGACTTTTCCCTTGGCTTAGTAATTTTGGGGTCCAAAGATTTATTTTCCTTTCACAGCTGTTATCACCAATTTCTGGATAATAAAATAAATAGTAATTAGCCTCATAATGTACTATGTCTATTGTTCTAGTATTCAGACATTTATTTCAGAGATTAGGTTTTTCCATATTTATTTAGAGAGTCATTTTCATTCTACAATTATAATTTTTTTCTTCTTACGTGAAGGCTCTATATTGAAGGAGATTATGGTAGGAGAGACAAGAGTTGGATAAACGCAGTCACTGAAAATGACCTCTGGTTAAAATGAATATTGGAAAAAATTTTTAAATCATTTTGATAAACTTTTAATTCACCTTTATAGCTGGTAAAATTGAGAAGTCCACAGGTGCTTACAAAGATTTCCAAAGAATGTTTAAGGAATGACTAGAAATTATATTGTATTATATGGAGTAAATTTAACATTGTTAGGGAGAAAAAAAATCTGGGGCATGCATCTTTCTTCAGGGACTTAGTAGAAAACATTATCTTATTAGAAATGTGGTTGATAAAGAAAATAACATATAGGTGGAAAAATAAAGTTAGATGGTATTAAAATTAAATACGGTAGAGTAAAAGAGATTTGTACATATTTATAGCCTTCTGAGAAAGAAGGAATTAATACAATTAGGTGTAAAGATTGCCTCCAAACAGGAGAGAGCCTTCCTACTGTGACATGGAGGAAAGGATGAGAGAATAGGCATGGTTATATAAACTGTGTAATTGCAACACAGTGGGTTTTAGGAAATTTACGTAGGTAATATTTTCTATTTTGTCTAGAAAATGAGAAGCCAGGCATTCTGTTTTTATGAAAGGATATAAATTTAATAAGATAGTGCCAAAAATAGGAATAATTGTTCAAGGGTACGAAAGGAAACTGGTAATTGAGAACAAGTAAACCAATTAATGGGTGGATTGAAAGAAACTTTTATGTTGGTTTTAGATAATTACAGTAAATGTTAGCATGCTTTGGGACTGGCTACATAGAATTGATTATTTTCCTAAAAGCAGAAATTATTTTTCTTGATTAGTCAATAAAACCTCATGCTCCTGAAGTAATATGTGAATAAATTTTATATCATCCACGTTAAATGGTAATAGTTAAAAAGTTGTAAAAACATGAACACAATTTTAAAATTATTTTTCTCTTTTTGCTATGTTGGAATGGTCCTATATAATACTTGTACATTTTTAATATAGGTATTAATTGTTTTGCATTAAGATCTGAGGAAAAAAATTAGTTATTTTTTAAAAATTATCTGCTGCTAGAATATAATATATTAGATCCAATTTAAACTGCATCTGCCTTTAAACATAGCTTCTTTATTTGAAAGCTTTTTCTTTACTGCTGTCATTTTGTATTAGGAGGGGAGGTGCATTAATTTAAGAGCAAATCCTTTTGTTCTGTCCATTTCATGCTCCACATCCAAAATCTCAACTTGTGGATTACAACGATTTTCCCCTCCCTGAGAATGTGTTTTAACACAAAAAAGGAAATGAAAATGAAATTTGAAATGTCTAGCTATTTAAAAACCAAAAAGAAACAGTTTGCTTCAGCTAAAAATATATGTGTTGTCCTTGAGTGAGGATTAGGACAATTAATTTTGGTTGTTTCCCTTACCTGAAAAATCAATCAAGCAGTGATGATATCATCAGGTACATCAAAGGTTTTAAACAAAACACAGTAAGCAAGACTTAATTATTGCACTCACACGCAGGGGGTGCACTCTAGGAGCCTAAACTATAAGGCAGATTAATTTTCTTTCCCTGTAGCAATTGCTATAGCAACAAAATTAAATTGTATGTGAGGACAAAAATCTACAAACTTTCAGGGCAAACAGTTGATACATTGCACTTGCAATTTTTAGCATGAAAGGATTGCTACCCAAACAAAGTGTTGAATGATTAGTTCCACAAAAGGTCTAGTTTAATGTACATTGAATAGATCTCTGATTGTTTTAAAAGGGGAGAATCTTGGAAATATCTTTGTTAATGTGCATCATGCAAGTCATTGCTGAGGATAGTATTTCTTCTATATAACAGAGTACAATAAAACCTTCTCTCCAGAGTTAATGAGATTTTGTAGACTGAACTTTTAAATAAGGAATTCTCCTCTTACAAAAAGCTTAGTCTAGCAAAATAGAGTAATTCAAATTTTACTTTGTATTTTACGATGATTTTGGCTTTTATAATTTTTATGTATGCAATATATAAAATTAATTGAAGCAAGAATGTCTGTTATATGATTCATTTTATGTGATGCAGTTGTACATATAAATAACAGACTATTGTAATATGGCACAATAGCAATTCTCTAGCATATTTGTAGAGATGAAAAATTAGTATTATTGCCATTTTATGTAATATGATATTTCTAATTTCTCTTACTTTTATACATAATTGTTGTTAAAATGTTAAATATATAATTTTTATATTGATACATTTTTAGGAGAAAAATTCAATTTTGTAGTAATAAGCAGTCTTGGTGTCTGTGCTTTTGGGTCAAAACTGATGGACTTTGGAAACCAACCGTTTGAATAATATAGCTTCTCTCTTAATGAAAGCTCTTTTCACTGACAATAAATGGCTGCATCTAAAAAAAGGTTCATATTAAATATAAATAAATAAGAATTTTGCACATAGTATTTTATTAGATAATTGATAAAATTTTCCAATAATTGCATGTGATTTGTTATAGGTAGCCAGATCTGACTTTTCAAACATTTATATATTTCTTTCATTCTTCCTATAGACTTCAATTTTTCTTTCTTTGCAATAACCTTCACATTGTATAGCACTTACATAGTTTGAATTAAATTCATCCCATTTCAGATCTAAGGGGGCCCTCATTAGCCTATGATAATAACTATTAACCCACAATCCTTGTCACCCAGGCAATCCATGGTTTGTTCCTGAACAGAGCAACTAGATTAGATAAGAATGCCTGTATCTATTTGATGCCATTTCAGCAAATACCAGGACTTCTGGTATTCGTTATTTTTTAAAATTACTGATTGGATAAAATTATTGTCCTTCATACCCCGCCCCCTGTTTTCATGGATGAGCAAAGAAGTAATGCCTCTGTCTTGGTTATACCTTGTAATAAGTATGGGCTCTCTACTGAATAAAGCTGCCATATTTACAAAGTGTAGATAGAAAATAGTAACAGCCTGGGAAATAAAAGCATTGAATCATTCAGAACATTTCAGAAGCCTGGAAAGTTTTTAAGCTTTTCAAATATCTTAATTCTAAGTGTTTTAGCAACATGTGCCATTAAATCCTACTTATTTAATGTCATTTGAGTTAGGTTTTGTGTTATTTAAAATGTATAATCCTCACTAATATAGACTGTTAGGTTTTGTGTTATTTAAAATGTATAATCCTCACTAATATAGACTGTTCTTAACTATTGATTAAATTCTCCAATTTAAAATTTAAAAAAAAACCCTTGGACTCTATATGTCATCATGACATGCTATATACAAATAAAGCAAGAATACATAAAATTGAACACTTGACTAACACTTAACATTTATTTATTTCAAAATGACTACCTTCTAAGAATATTTTTAGATTATAAAGAAGTTAGATTATTTAAATAAACTGCAGGCACAAAGCATTTTACTCATTGCAAATTGGTATGACCACTCAGCAACTCTACTATTGGCAAGAGTATTAACACATTTAAATGTATGCTTTAATTTGTTTATAAAATCAGCTTGTCAACAAAATTACATTAGGTAAATACCAAACTATACCCCGTCCAATTTTGCCACTCTCAGAGAAACACGCTATTAATAATCTGAAAAAAAAGTACCAGATGATTTAAAATGCACATACGAATTGTTATTAATATTAGAGCTTATTATATGCAGGTAGTTTTAGGCACTGTGACTACCTATGAGTAAAACAGACAGTATTTCTTGTCTTACTGGAACTCACTAGCCACTAATAATTCAGATATTTAAAAATGAACAACATTGCATGTAATTATGTAATGTCATAGTGCTTTAAAGAAGAGACTGGTAACATAAAGAACATAATCAGTTGCTTCTCTGGAAGATGGGAGTCAGGCTTTTTCCTGAAGATATTATCTAGGCAGCAATCTGTGTGATAAATAGTCATTAGAGTCATGGAGCAGGTGTGGAGGAGTATAACGGGCAGAGATCAACATGGTGGGGACACTTTTGTTAACAAAAAGAGAATAATAGCTTCCCTTAATCAGGAAAATGAAAAAGTAATTAAAGAGAGAGCGTAGTAAGTAGTTACCAAGAGAGTCGTGCAAAATGAGACCTGAGAAGTGGGCAGGAGGCAGATCATATAAAGGCTCACAGCTTCCTTAGTTCTTTTTGCATTTTCTTACAAATCCACTATAAATTTATTAAAAGACTTTAAGCAATTGGGTGCTGAGGGCCAAGTAAAAGCATGAAGTCATTCATTAGCCTATTGGTTAGTAAGTAGATTTAAAGAAATTAGCAGATAAAGAAAAAAAATCCCAAACCCAACCCAAACAAAAACCTGTTAAAAGGCTTCTTACAAGGCATTAATCAAGTGCCATAGCTTAAAATAAGTACTGGTGGTTGAAAAGAAATTAAATGTGTGTGTGTGTATGTGTGATGGAAACACAGCTAATGTGACGTGGTGATTGGTTCAATGTTAGATGAGAGAGAGAGATTTGAAGATGAAATTACTGTTTCTGCGATGTAACTTTGGGTAGCAGATAGTGTTCTTTTCTGAATGAGAGAAGAGAGGAGCAAGTTCATAAATGGGGAGTGTAGATTGAAAATTGGGAGTTCATATGTTCTATTTGAATGATTATGAAACACATCAGTCCCGTAACACCCAGAGATGTTAAACAGGTAATTTGCTATTCAGGTGTGGATTTAGAAACTATATCTCGGAGGAATTTGGAGACAGCCTTTATGTTACTTAGGTAATAAACTCATATTACTACTTTACACTATAGGTAATATTATTTTTCTAATTAACATACAGTAAAATTGACTTTATGATATAATTGTATAAATTTTGACATGTGTGTAATTTCATTAACCACCACCATAATCAAGATAGAGAAAAGAACGGTTTCCTCATCTGAAAGGCACTCTCTTGTTATCTCTTAGTAGCCACACACTTGCCTTACTCCTAATTCCTGACAGGCACTGATCTGCTATGTCATTGTGGTTTTCTCTGTTTGAGAAAATCATATAAATGGAATCACAATAAGTAACCTTTTGAAACTAGCTTCTTATACTTAGCCTTTAAGGTCCATCCAAGCTGTTGTCTACATCAACAGAACCTGTCGTCTACATCAACAGAACCTGTCTTAGGAAAGTGTCTTGGTGCATCTAAAGCTAAATATACCTTTTTTGACTCCATTATTTCATTGTATGAATTCACTGCAGTTTATCCATTTACCATCTGAGGGACACTTGAGTTGTTTCCAACTTTTCAATCTTGTAAACAGAACTTCTGAAAACATTTGTGTACAAGTTTTTCTATAAACACAACTTTTCAATTCTCTAGGGTGAATCTGAGAAGTAGAATTGCTGAGTCACATGATATGTGTATGTATAACTTTATTAAAAATTGACAAACCATTTTCCTGAGTTGCTGTAAATGTTGCCACCCAGTAAGCTCTGTGTGTAAGTTCCATTTCCTTTGCATCCTCACTAGCACTTGATATTATCACAGTTCTTATTTTTAAGCCCTTCTAATAACTGTGTTGTAGAATCGCACTGTGAATTTACTTCCCTAGTGGATAAATGCATTTCTTTGCCTTCCACATATACACACACCCTCTTTGATTAAGGTCTGTTCACGTGCTTTTCCTCGACTCTTCCCAGCATTTTCTCATTGGATTGCTAGTTAGTTCTTCACCATTTATTTTTGAGTCATCTTAATTTTTGGTGGGTGCAAGTTCCTTTTCAGATATGTAACAGGAAAATAATTTTATCCACTCTAAAACTTATCTCTTCATTCTTTTAATAGATTCTTCACATAAAAAGGTTTAAATTTTTGGTCAATTTTAGTTTATATATTTGTGATTTATGATTTGTCTATGATGTCATGTTTATGAATTCTTTGCCTAACCTCTGATCATAAAAAAGTCTCCTATGATTTCTTCTAACATTTTTATAATTTTATGTTTTATCTTTATATCTATTATTTTTGTGGTTGATTTTTGTAAAAAGTATGAAAGTGCTATTAAGTTTCAAATGCATACACATAGATGTCCACTTGTTCCAACGTCATGCTGTTATTAAAGGTGACCACCTCAGTAGTCTTTTGTTTTCAAACCTTGGTCATAAATCAATTAGTCATCTTTGAGTGGCAGTCTCAGAAATCTTTGTTTTGTTCTATTGATCTATATGTCTCTCCCTTAATCAATACTACGCTATCTTGTTTAGTGTAGCATTATATTCCATTATAAATTCAAATAGTTATAAATTATTTTATTTTAAAACTACTTTGCTATTTTAGTATCTCTGCTTTTCTATTAAATAAGTTAGAATCAGCTTGCCTGTACTTACAATGTAATCCTGCTTGGATTTTGGTTGATATTGTGTTTAAGTCTGTAGACCAATTTGAGAGGATTGACCTCTTTACTATGTTGAATATTTGAATCATTCAATAAGCTCAGACTCTCTACAAATTTATATCTTTTATTTATTTATTTTATTATTTTAAAAATATACTTAAGTATTTTTAACATTAAACTTTTTAACTATTTAAGTTGGCTGGCTCAAATGGTATTTTTAGGCTGGATTCTCATTGGTCACTGCTAGTATATAGGAATATGATTAATATGTGTATGTTAAATTGTTGAACTGGTTTTCTATAATTTTAATGAACTTATTAGTTCTGGGAGTTTCTTTGTATATTTCTAGTGTTTTCTTTGTAGCTAATATTTTCTATAAAAAGAGACAGTTTTTTTCTTCCTTTCTAATTGTTATGTGTTTTACTTATTTTTCTTGTTATTTTATACACTTGAAGTTTCAGTATATCAGTATAACATTGAATAGTACTGATGTGAGGAATTGGTTCATTTAATCTAAGTCATCAAATACATTTGCATAGAGCTGTCTGTAACATTCCTTCTATTCTATGTTTTTAAGATGGGGTCTCACTATGTTGCCCAGGCTGAAGTGCAGTGGCTCTTCACAGGAACAATCCCACCACTGATCATTATGAGAGTTTTGACTTGCTCTGCTTTCAATCTGAGCCTTCACTACTTCTTAGGCAACCTGGTGGTATATTAATGTCAAATTTAGAACAGACATTGGATCAGCATAGAGCATTACAGGCCAGAACTCCTGGACTCAAGCAATTCTCCTCCTGCCTCAATCTCCCAAATAGTTGGGATTACAGGCATGTGCTGCCACTCCCAATTCCTTACAATACTTTTAACTCTTGTGATGTCTGTAGTGACATCTTCACTATCATTCTTGATATTGGTTATGTGTATATTTCTTTTTCAGTCAGTCTTTCTAGAAGTTTATCTAATTTATTCATAAAATAACCATTTAGTTTCATTCATTTTTCTCTATTGCTTTCTGTTTTCAATTTCATCAATTTCCATGTCTTGTTTGTCTTCCTCTTTTCTTTTCTTCTTTTGGTATTTCTTTAGGTCGAATATAACATCACTCTTAGGAGACCTTTTATCTTTTCTTTTATAATCACTTAATGGTATATATCTTCCTCAAAATCTTAGTTTAGCAGCATTCTACAGTTTGATATGTTGGGTTTTTATTTACATCCAATTCAAAATATTTTCTAATTTGCCTTAGAAATGTTCCTTTTTGAACTGTTAATAATTTAGAAGTGGGTTATATCATTCCAAGTAATTAGCTTATTTTCATCTTTCCTGAATGTCATTTATGGATAAGTTTGTGTCTCTCACCAAATATAGGGTGTTTTTAGCCCTTAATTGCTTAACCTTTTTTTTTTTTGGAAGCACATTTCTTTCTCCTTTCCTTCTTGGAGTTCAGTGAAACTAAAGTTATATATTTTGTTATTGCCCCACAGATCCCTAATGCTCTAATTATTTTTCAGTCTTTTGTCTCTCTACTTGTTGAAATTTTTTCTTTTAAATACTTTTAAGCAACTATTACCTAATTATCTCAATTCTGTGTTACGCATCCTGTTAGATATTTTTATACTTATTGTATTTTCAGTTCTATTTTACATACATATATATCTTTGTGCTGAGATTATTTTCCTCTGTATTTACTTCAAGAGTCTTCTCCAGTAATATTTGGACATTTTTATAAATAGCTATGTTTAAGCTATTTATAAAATTCCAACATCAGCGCCATCTTGTCATTCATGTCTGCTGATTTTCTTTTGTGACATTTGTAAAGATTTTCTTGGTTCATGTTTTGGTATGCATTTTTGGTTTTACCATGTGCACTTAGAATATTGTGATATGAGGTTCTGATCCTTGTTTAGTTTCTCTGGAAAATGTTGACATTTTTGTTTTATCAGGCAGTCTACATGGTTGAATTTAGCTGGCACTTTCTTTCCAGGGTTTTCTGATGTTTGGTTTCGATGTTTAAGTTTCAAATACTTTGAAGTGCTATTCTGACCTATTCCACATGTGTATCAGTCAGTAGTTACTTTGGGGATTGAGCACTGGTTTGTCTCTTAGTTTAGTATTTAAAGTACTTTTGTGCTTTTTTAGAAGAAGATTTACAAATGCTCCGTTGGGAGTGAATCCAAGAGTTTATTTTCCCTAGGTCCTCTCTCTCTGTCATCTTCCTGATACTATTTAAAATCTTTTTTAGGTCCTTCAGCTAAAAACGTGCGGCCTTATTCAGCCCCTCCTCAACTAGCACACAATTTTCTTTATCACACCTTCATCCTGGAACAAACAGCAGGAAGACACAAAGAGAAAAACTTCAATAGGCTTTGTACTAATTTCAGGCAGTACAGCTTTTTCAGTTGAGGAGGATTTTCCCCTCTAAATCACAGTTTTCTGTTCGACACATTCTTATTGCCACTTTCACCATTGCCAGAAGAATCCTTCTCTCCAACCATGAGCCTGAACCAGAGGTTACTTCTGGCACTCTCACTAACTGTTGTGATGTCCAATTCCAAGATTTTGGATTGCCTTGAGATCATGTTGAGGAATACTGGTGAGGGTGGTTGGCTGGGGAGGAAACTCACTGCTACATAGTGACAGTGATATTTCTTTTTTTTTTTTTTTGAGACGGAGTTTTGCTCTTGTTGCCCAGGCTGGAGTGCAATGGCGCAATCTCACCTCATCACAACCTCTGCCTCCTGGGTTCAAGCGATTCTCCTGCCTCAGCCTCCCGAGTAGCTGGGATTACAGGCATGCGCCACCACGTCTGGCTAATTTTGTATTTTTAGTAGAGACGGCATTTCTCCATGTTGGTCAGACTGGTCTCGAACTCCTGATCTCAGGTGATCCACCTGCCTCGGCCTTCCAAAGTGCTGGGATTACAGGCATGAGCCACCATGCCTGGCCCATGATGATATTTCAAATTCTGATCTTTTCAACCAGCCTGCCACTCTGCTTTTCAGTCCTTACATAGCTCCCCCACATGCTGTGTTTAGGATTTTTATCTGCATTCAGTGGGAGAGAAGGGATGTACTGTGTTTACTTGATCTTAAAGGTTCCCTAACTTAGAACCTACCTAATTAGTATATTTTTACAGCATCACTAAGCATGCTAGTTTGATATGGAAGTCTCTTTGTCAGGGATTAAAGCAAAACAGACTTAATTATAAATATGCAGACTCATGGACGTATTCTACATATTCTACGTTATACAAAGCCCTGAAGATAATTTAGTACTTGTTTGTGAGAGAATATAGACTTAATGGGGATCTGAACAACACAGCATCCAGGCTCACTCAGGTATGTCCTAGCATCATCAATTTGGAATTATTTGGAAATGAGTTTTTAATAGCCGCTATTTCTAATCCTGAATATATGCACTGCCTAGGGATTTATCCTGAACATAATTCTCCAAATAAATTTCAACCTTAACATCCTGAAGTTCAAGGAAAACATAGCCACCTGGGTGAGAGTATAGGCTAACAAAAATGCCCCATGTAATGCTCAATTTATGAAAGGCATAGTAGTAATAGCAGGAATAAACGGCTTAGGAACCATTCTAAAATATTTGAATAGGTAGAATTCTCCAATGTGGAAATTTAAATCTAAAATAAAATAGTATTAAAATGCTATACTAATATTATATTTTAAAAAGAAATGATGAGGGCTATGTTTGTCATAATATAACCCCATCCCTAAGGCAGCAAGAGATACTAAACTTAACCAAGTATCTATAATTCCCATGAGTAGTTATTATCTTATGACAACTATGCACTAGATTCACTTTGCTTCTATAATAGATGTCTGTATTGTGATAGAAAATGTAGCATAATTTTCTAGAAGATAAAATCAGGTTGACAGCAGTCTCAGTTTGTTTCACATGAAATAATCTAACATGTAAAATATTTTCTAGCCAACTAGGGTGCTGCTTTTAAGTTTTCTCATTTATAAGTCAGCAACACTTTGGAGACATAAAAACCTGCCACTGGGCTTAATTCATGGGGCTCTGTGAACTATCAACCCATAGTTGACAAGACACTCACTTTAATGCTTTATGATATGTGTCATTTGACAAAATTGTATAGTACAATGAGAAGCTAAAATAAGCAAAGCATCAATTAGTTATTTGTCTTTGGAGAATAAAATAGGTGTTTCATCCTAAAGGTCATACAATTTTGCTTTCATAGTAACATTCTGTAAAGTTTTTCATTATTTTTGGATTATGTGAGGATTCCTATTTCTAAATTCTAATTTATTTTATAAAGTTTGAGGGGATGTGTATTTGGTTTAGGAAAACTGATAAGGTTTTAGGTATTTCAAACTGCCAGGGATGTAATATAGGGAATTACAGTCTTAAAATAATGTCAGAAACGTTGGGGTAAGAAGGTCAAGGAATCCATAACCACTGTTCAAGTAATCAGGAAGTGCAGATATCACCAGGAGCCACTGAATAAGATGAGCTGCCTGCAGTCTCCAGCTGGGGGATTTGAAGAAGATGCCCATAAGCTACCAGCAAAACCTCACATCTGTCATCTGTCAAAGCCAATGTGCTTACTCACTACGGCTGCAGGGGCAAACCTGGCTTCTATTTCACTTTCCAATTCTTTACACAAGTGTCTTTTAACGGCAGAATTTAAACTGGAAACTTTCAGGCAAAAGAGCTTTCCAGCCCCTGTAATACAGTAAAATGCTTATAAAGGAGGAAATTGTCATGGGTACCAACAGGCAATAACATGCCACTCAGCATTTCTAAATACCCTTCCATTCATAATTAAACGTAAAAGAAGATTAGTACTGCCTCAAATCTTTGCTTATTGTACTAGTTTCCCGGGGCTCCTGTAACAAAGTATAACAAACTGGGTTGCTTAAACAACAGAAATTCATTGTTTCATAGTTCTGGAGGCTAAAATTTCAAGATGGAGGCTCAGCATGCTTGTTTCCTTCTGAGAGCTGTGAAGGAGAATTTGTTCCATGCCTCTCCCTATGGTCTCCATATAAATAAAGCTTTCATAAGTCTGCAGAAGGAAGGGTTATCAGAGCACTTTCGCAAAGGACACACATCTGTGTCCAATGTAAATGTCTTTTTCAGTGAAACAAAATCATCTATGATGAAAGCCATCTACAATAAGTCCCTGTCACCTATATGACTGCTCCTCTAAGAAATGACACCATTTTGGACCTTCAGCATTGATCTCTGCTTTTGGATATTGGGATCACTTCAGCCTTTGAGAAGAAAAATGTATTCAGTTGAATCTATACAAATACTTCCACACCTAACAACATAATGACTTTGTTTTTGAGTTTACTGAGCATAGGCTAGGGTACAGAGAAAGAGGCTGACTGACTTCCACAAAATAAGTCATCTTTCTCACCTGATTATCAATGGCCTCATCATTGTTGAGTGAACATTCAGATGGGACACTAATCACTTACGCAGTTCATTTACCAAGATGCACAATGCAATCCTCTAGTCTTGTTTTCTCTAAACCTCCAGTCATTTAGCCAAATTATTAGCCACTTCAAATGAAGCAATGTCAAGCCACCTTCTTGAACAGTTCCTCTTTAGGAAAAATGGACATCAGATATACATTTTAGAATCTCCCCTTTAGAAGGGTTCAATTTCTCACTGCCTTTTACACCAATTATAGATCAAAGACTTTCTAGATTAGTGCAGCAGTTCACTTCTAGATGCTAACAGTTTAAGTGGATTCCAAAAAATCCCTGAAAATAGAGATATCTCTTTTCTTTGGTATTTCTTTTGGTAATGTTATTGTTGTAATTGTTCTAGTGGTAAATTTTATGCTAATAATAGAATAAAATAAATCATTTCTATACTGTAATAAGTCATTTATATATTATATGCTGCCACATATGTGATTGCTTCCCTAAGAAATGTATATAACATATTCATATATATATATATATATATATATATATATATCTTCTGTCAATTTCTTTAATTTTTAGATATACAAGTAAATTTTTTTTATACTTTTAAGTTTTAGGGTACATGTGCACAACATGCAGGTTTGTTACATATGTATACATGTGCCATGTTGGTGTGCTGCACCCATTAACTTGTCATTTAACATTAGGTATATCTCCTAATGCTATCCTTCCCCCCTCCCCCCACCCCACAACAGGCCCCGATGTGTGATTCCTGTGTCCATGTGTTCTCATTGTTCAATTCCCACCTCTGAGTGAGAACTTGCAGTGTTTGAAAGTAAATTTAATCTTAAGATTTTTCTCCATTTCTTAAAGGTGTGTTTTTTAAAAAACTTTTATTTTAGTTTCAGGGACACATGTGTAGGTTTGTTACATATGTAAATAGAATCTTGCAGGGATTTCGTGTACAAATTATTTCAGAACTCAGATAATAAAAAGTCATCCATTGTCAATTAATTGGATTTTGTAAATAAATTGGAACCCATTAGAAGACTTCTTCCTCATCTTTTTTTGCTTTAATAATATCTGAATTGAGAATTATTTGGACAATGTGTTCTGTTTATTCTTAGTCTTTTGTGTTTCAAACAAACTTTTACTCAGGCATGTCCAAGTTTATACTTCCTATTTTCATTTCCCATACATCTGAGTGTCAGCCTATTTCCAAATTGTTCGAGTTTCCTAAATGTTTTCACGTATATGAAGAATGTTTAAAAAGATGCACAAGTTCTCTTGAAGAAACACAAGAGCCTTCTTTCATAAATAGCTGGATATAGGTTATAGTAGACATTTCCTTTTATGTATAGATATTTGAATATGTTGAATAAACCTTTTATAAGCCACTACATTATCAGAACCCCCAGTCCTATGGGTATCAATTAAATTGTATTGAAATTTGGGATATTTACATTGTGTATTGAATTGCATGTAGGAAAGTAGACACAGCAACACTAAAAACAAAATATGATGAGGAAAAAGCACAAAATTAGATGTAGCAACAAATGCAAATATATCACGAATCCAGAAAAATGGATAGAGATGAATACATTAGGTTAAATGAAGAGGTTGTAATCTTGCATTAGATAACAACATTATTTATATCTGTTTACAAGAAACAAATTCAAAACTTAAAGGAAGTTTATGGGATGGAATAACTTTGACAAATACTTAACAACTATTGGTATGCACAAAAATTTTTAAATAAAGTTTAAAAAGTGAACTCATAGAAAGAATATTTTAGGCCAATGGTGGATTACACTTAAAGAGAAACAATTTAACAAAAGATAAAAAATATGCCAAAGCACAGTACAATCAATGAATTTTTCTTATAGCATATAAAGCAAAAATTTCAGAATTTCAGCCCAGGCAACAATTGGTTATTATACATCATTTTCTATTACCAACAAATAAAAAATATTGTATGTAATAGCTCACAAAATCTGCCTATATATTAGAAAGGCAAAAGTCTGCCATCTCATATTATTTGTAGTCAATAATAATACAATCAAAACCCTATAAATTAAAAAAAATTTAAATCACAATAAAATTGATTAGCTAAAAATGTAAATGGCATAAATACAAAAATATTTACATTTGAAAACAATCTTTGTATATTTAAGCATTTGAAATTCTAATTAGTTACAGTTTTTAGGCTAAACATTTCCATTTGTGATCTTGAAAATTAAAATCATTCCCCCAGAGGCTGGCATGCTAACCTGGGTCCAACTATGGAGCTTGAAGCAGCCCTATAACCCACAACTAGCCCTTCATAGCTATGGTCCAGGATCAGTCTTTTCCTGCTCAGGAACCAGTACTAGGCATGCCTGTCCATGCCACAGAGGCAGGCATGCAGACTGCTGTCTTGGCGATGGAACCTGAAGCAGCCCTGTGACTTAGACCCAGCCTTTCTCATTTGCAGTCTAGGGTCAGTCAGCCTTCTCAGAGACCCATCTAGTGACCCAATAGGAGCCCTTCCATGGCTGCGGCAGAAGCCTAACCCATTCATGTACCTGGTAACAAGCATGCAGTCTGCAAACCTAACTGGAGACTCTGAAACAGAACATTGCCCTGTTGTCAACCCTAGTGACCAGGGTTCTAGAGTCAATTTTATGTGCTCAGGGACAAAAAGAATTCATGCTGGCCTAAGCCCATGATAACAGGCTACCCCATGTGTGGATCTCACTGTGCACCCAACAGCAGCCATGTAATCAATCTCCAACCCTGCTTGACTATAATCCTGGAGAAAAGTCCATAAGTCTTTGGACTCAACAAGAGAAGACCTTTACCTGCTGAAATTACTATTTAAAGACTGAAAGAGGTGTTAGCTCCTTCCAGTGCACAGACGCACAGATCTCAACAAAAGTCTCCATGTGTCATTCAAAATCAGGCAAACACAACACCATAAATGGTCACCAATAAAGCCACAGTAACCACTCCCTCCAAAAAATGGAGATCTATGGATTGTCTGAATAAGAATTCAAAATAAATCTTAAAGAAGCTCAATGAAAATGAATAGTTTACAAACAAAATGAATAGTTTACTAAGAAAATTAAAACCATGAAAAAGAAACAAACAGTTATCTTGGAGCTGAAGAATACAATAAATGAAAAATTAAATAGAGAGCTTAACCGCAAAATTAATAAAACAGAAGAAATAATCAGTCAACCTAAAGACAGATATATTTAAAATTAGCCAGTTAGAACAAACTAAGTCCAAAGTTAGTAAGAAGAAAAAAGTAATAATGCTAATAATCAGAGCAGTAATATAGAATAGGTACTACAAAGACAATAGAAAAGATAAAAACGTAAGTTATTTTTAAAAATAAACAAAACTAAAAAAAATTTAGAGTAACCAAGAAAACAAGAGAGCACTCAGACGAATAAAATAAAATCTGAAAGATGAGCTGTTACAAGTGATACCACAGAAATGCAAAGAATGTCAAGACTAGCGTCAACAATTACACACCATCAAATTGAATAACTTAACAGAAATGAATAAATTCCTAGAAACAAACAACCTACCAAAACTGAATCTTGAAGAAGTTGAAAATATAAGCAGTCCAGTAATAAGAATATCCAAGTGGTAATCAAAATATCTCCAAAGAAAAATCTAGAACCAATTGGCTTCAGAGATTGATTGTACCAAGCATTTAGAGAAGAATTCATGGTAATCCTTCTAGGACTTTTCTTTAAAAATTGTAAGAAAGAAATACTTCCAAACTAATTTAATGAGGTCAGTATTATCCTTATGCTAAAACCAGGCAAGAACACTACAAGAAAATAAAATACACATGAATATCTTTGATGAGTATAGATGCAAAAATCTTCAACAAAATATTAGCAAACTGAATTCAACAGCATATTTAAAGTATCATACACCAGGATTTGTTCCTGAAGTGAAATAATGGTTCAGCATATGCGGATCAATAAATGTGATCCACTATGTTAACAGGATAAAGAATAAAAATGTCATACAATAATCTCAACAGATGCAGAAAAATCATCTAATATCTTCTCATGATGAAACTGAAAAAATTAAATATTGAAGGAATGTACCTCAACACAATAAAGGACATACATGTCAATCTAGCAGCTTACCTCTTGCTCAAGCTCAAAGCTTTTCCTCTAAGATAATGAACAAGAAAAGCATGCACACTCTCATGATTTCTATTCAACATAGTACTGGAAGTAGTAGCAAGAGTAATCAAACAAGACAAAGAAATAAAAGGCATCCAAATTGGAAAGAAAAAATGAAATTGTCCCTGTTTGCATACAACATAATCTCATGTATAGTAAAATTGAAAGACTGCACCAAAAAAAACTGTAAACACTAATAAAATATTCATTAAAGTTGCAAGATGCAAAATCAATCTTTAAGAAAACAGTTGCATTTAAGACAGACTATTGAAAACAAAATGTTATAAATATCTCATTTACAATTGCACCAGAAACAAAAGATAGTGAGGAATAAATTTAACCAAGGAAATTAATGATTGGCACACTGAAAACTGTAAAGCATTGATAAAAAAATAAGACACAAATGAATGAAAAGATATCACATGTTCATGAATTAAAACAATTATACTTGTTAAAATGTTTATACTACCCAAAGCAATCTACAGATTCAATGCAATTCCAACAAAATTCCAGTGGCATCTTTTACAGAAATAAAAAAAAATCTTAAAATTTGTGTGGAACCAAAATAGACCCTAAATAACCAAAGCAATCTTGTTTAAGAACAAAACTGGAGATATCAAACTTCCTGATTTCAAACTATATTCCAAAACTATAGTAATCAAAACAATATGTTATCAGCATAAAACAGACCATAGACCAATGAAACAAAATACAGAGCCCAGAAAAAAACCCACGCATATATGGTCAACTAACTTTTGAAAATGGCACCAAGTATGAATAATTGGAAAAAGATAATCTCTTCAGTAAATTGCATTAAGGGAAATGCATATCACATGCAAGAGAAAAAAATAGATTCTTATCTTGCATAACATACAAAAATTAACTCACAATGGATTAAAGATTTAAATGTAAACAAGTGGGACTACATGAAACTAAAAAGCATCCACACAGCAGATGAAACAATGAACAAGATGAAAAGGCAATCTAGAGGATACAAGAAAATACTGGCAAACCATACAGCCGATAAAGGGTTATTTGCAAAATGTATTTTACAAACTCAGATAATTCAATAGCAAGAAAATACATAACCCAATTTTAAAATGGGCAAAATATCTGAATAGACACTTTTCCAAAGTAGACATACAATTAGCCAGTGGGTATATTAAAATTTTTCATATTCACTAATCATCAATTAAATGTAAATCAAAACCACTGTGAGATAACACCTCACACAGTAAGAAATGATATTATTTATCAAAAAGATAGCAAGTCTTGGCCAGGGTGTAGAAAAAAAATAGGAAATCTTTGTACACTGTTGGCAGGAATATTGATTGATCATCTATTATGAAAAACAGTATGGAGGACATTTCTCAAAAATATAGATCTACCATATGATCCAACAATTCCATTACTGGATATATATCTAAAGAAATAAAATCCCTATCTCAAAGACATAGCTGTAACATTGACTTCAGTGCAGAATTATTCACAAGAGCCAAGATATGAAAACAATCTATGGGTGCATCAACAGAGAAATAGATAATGAAAATGTGGCATACACATACAATGGAATATTATTCAGTCATAAAAAAGAGGGAAGTCTTGCTATTTACACAACTTTGAAGAACCCAAAGGACATTATACTAAGTGAAATAAGTGAGATACGCAGAGAAAAATACTGTATGGTCTCATTATATGTGGAATCTAAAAAAATTGAACTTATAGAGTATACAATGGTTCTTGCCATGGGTTAGAGACATGAGGAGAGGGTGGTTAAAGTTAAATTTTTAGTTATGAGACAAATAATTTGTGGGGATCTAATAAACAGCAAGGTAACTTTCATGCGCATCCGTGTGAAGAGACCACCAAACAGGCTTTGTGTGAGCAACATGGCTGTTTATTTCACCTGGGTGCAGGCGGGCTGAGTCTGAAAAGAGAGTCAGCGAAGGGAGATAGGGGTGGGGCCGTTTTATAGGATTTGGGAAGGTAATGGATAATTACAGTCAAAGGGGGTTGTTCTCTGGTGGGCAGGGGTGGATCTCACAAAGTACATTCTCAAGGGTGAGGAGAATTACAAAGAACCTTCTTAAGGGTGGGGGAGACTACAAAGTACATTGATCAGTTAGGGTGGGGAAGGAACAAATCACAATGGTGGAATGCCATCAGTTAAGGCTGTTTTTACTTCTTTTGTGGATCTTCAGTTACTTTAGGCCATCTGGATGTATACGTGCAAGTCACAGGGGATGCGATGGCCTGGCCTGGGCTCAGAGGCCTGACAGTAACTATAGTTAATAATATTGTATTATGTACTTGAAATTTGCTAAAAGAGTCACACTAATCTACCATGTGAGGTAATAGATGTATTAACTTGACAGTGGTATTTATTTTGCAGTATATATATGTATATTGAATAATTGAGTTGTACACCTTAGATACACACAATTTTTGTCAATTATACCTCAATAAAGCTGAAAATAAATAAAATATAAATGCACTAAAAATAAAATCGTTTTCAGTTATACAACTCTAAGTTTTCACAAGATTAAACAAAAAAATTATTGAGGACCAAGGGGATTTAACAAAAATCAGAGACACAATTCTCTTGGGGTTTCTATTGCATTCCACACAGGTTTTGGAAATAAGAATATTAAGATAATTTATAATCAATACAAAAAACAAATTCAGTTATACATAAGTTAAGGAAGTAGTTGTGACAGTGAGGAACGTAGTCTAGTTGTGTTCTTGAGCCCAAGAAAATATTTATGGTGAAAGGAAATGTGCAAAGAAATTATGGTATTATTTTATTATTTTTTACTTCTTATATATCATTTGCATAAACATTACTACTTTTTAGAGCAAATGTTGGCTATATTGTTTATCATTATTAACCATTTTTTTCTTTACTTGCACACATCCTTCTGATGTTAACTTGAACCAAGAGCTAATACTTGAAATAACACACAGATAAAGTAGGATGTGTCTGCACATCCCTCTGCTTTTATAGACATCCTTCAACCTCCACCTCCATATATCTTGGAAGGAAGACATCGAACAGCACAGCCCTCCCATTATTTGCTGAGTTATGTGAAGAAATAGAAACAAAATTAAGTTTATCCAAACAGGTTAGATTACCATGGATGAACTCATCCCATCTTGTTTGCACTTTCATTTCTTGCTATAAAATCTTTTTTAAAAAACTTTTATTTTAAGTTCAGGGGTACATGTGCAGGTTTGTTGCATATGTAAACTTGTGTAATGGGGATTTATTGTACAGGTTATTTCATCACCCAAGTGTTAAGCCTAGTATCCATTAGTTATTTTCCTGATACTCTTCCTCCTCTCACCCTCCATCCTCTGGTAGGCCCCAGTGTGTGTTTTTCCTCTCTATGTGTCCATGTTTTCTCATCATTTAGCTCCCACTTACAAGTGAGAATATGTGATATTTGGTTTTCTGTTCCTATGTTAGTTTGCTAATGACAATTGCCTCCAGTTCCATTCATCTTGCTGTGAAGGACATGATCTTGTTCTTTTTTATGGCTGCATAGTTTTCCATGGTGTAGATGTGCTGCATTTTCTTTATCCAGTCTATCACTGATGGACATTTAGGTTGATTCTATGTCTTTGCTATTGTGAATAGCACTGCAATAAACATATGCATGCATGTGTCTTCATAATAGAATGATTTCTATTCCTTTGGATATATACCCAGTAATGGGATTGCTGGATTGAATGGTAGTTCTGCTTTTAGCTCTTTGAGGAATTGCTACACTGTCTTCCACAACAGTTGGGACTAATTTACACTCCCATTAACAATGTATTAGCATCTTGTTTCTCCACAACTTTGCCAGCGTCTATTATTTTTGGACTTTTAAATAATACTAGCTGTTCTGACTGGTGTGAGGTGGTCTATCATTGTGGTTTTGATTTGCATTTCCCTAATAATCAGTGACGTTGAGCTTTTTTTTTTTTCATATGATTGTTGGCTGCATGTATGTCTTCTCTTGCTATAAAATCTTAAGGAAGTGTGAAACGTATTGTTTTTCTGTCTAAAAATTTTCACATTTTTAGGCCACACTATTTTTTAAGATGGTTGAAGTTTATTCTTAGACAACATATATGTTTGCTAAAATCAAACATATTGTGGACCTTTTAATAATCTCAAAGTCAATTATTAAATCAAATATTAATTAATTCTTGGTTCCCTAATGCCATGAAAGAATTAATTCCATTTGTCTAAGTAGCTCATATCTTTACAGAGTACCTTATTGACCGAGAAGACTTTCCTAAATATATTACAACTGTGTTATTTAGATATTTTCTTTGCAGTTCAATTCCAAATTAATTTTTTTCTTTAGCAGTTTGAAAAGGGTGATCGTAAGGGATTGTTAGCAGATGTTCCCATTTAAAAATCAACCATCAAAAATTAGACATATATTTTATTCTAAAACTTTTTTGTACTACCTAGAAAACATATGTTAATTAGTTTCATGTAAAAATATAAAATCACATGTTTTATATCTCATTCCTATTAATGGTTTTATTACTTTAATACTTACATGTCTAAAAAAAAACCTTATTTTACTTGGGAAGCTATCTGAAATGATATGCATACATAAAGGCATGGTTTAGCTCAGTCATTTACATCTCATCATTTATTTCTTCAGAGTTTATCACTCCTGCATATTTTAGCACTGGTCCTTTAGTGCAGAAAAATTTTTCTTCATGACTATTTGGTCTAGAATCAAACCATCTCTTCATATTATTTGTGTTTGGTTACAATGCAGTTTAAACAGTGTGCTCAACTACTAGTAGCTTAGTTACAGCTTGTCCATCTGTAATTCAATATTCCCCGTAAAATTTATTAGAAAATGTAGCTACCTTTGTGATAAAACAAGATAAAAATGGCCTACTACTAATAATCAAAACGGTTTGAAACATGGCTCAGAAAACCAGCAATTAGTTATCACTAATTAAGGGTTCAAAACTAGATGAATCATTTAACTGTTGCAATCACAACAACAGCATATTTCAAATGAAGGAATTGAAACTGATTTCCCTTCAAAAGCAAAGTTATAGTTTTCTGTTAAGTGTGAAAATCTGAAAACTTCATTTCTTTAATTCTGGAACTTCATTTCACTGTACTCTTTTCTTTTAAAAAATAAATATTAGAATTTTATTTTCCTCACAAGATAACTTGCATAATGGTACAAAGGACATTATTAACAAATAGTTGTCTTTATGTTATGTCACATAAATACCCATACACGTATTTGTGTATCTAGCTGTTGAAAGATATTGACACAAATATAAGTGTAGGTATTTGTACAGATGTATGTATTTTATAAATGAGTTAAAAACACGCTTTCCGTTATCAAGCTTTACAGATTTGAATCCCAGATCCACAGCTTCTTATTTGTGTAAACATGTGCAACACATTTATTTCCTCCAAGGCTCAGTTTCTTCCTTTCTACATGTCTAATAATACCCATTTCTTAGGTTTGTTGTGAAGAATAAACCACATAATTCATGCAAAGTTCTTAGCATTGAGCATAGGACATATTATGTGTTAACTATACTTTAGCAGTCTTTATAATTATGTTGCCATCAGAGAATTTCTGTACTGCTTTTGTTAACATTCTCTCTGAGAAATATGTACAGTCACAGTAAAATTGAGGCAATCCATACCTTGCTGTTTGCTAGTGAAAGGAGTTAGCCGGCTTGCTTTAGGTAGACAGTAAGGGAAGGGTCCCCTGGAAAACCTCAGACCTACCCCACAAGCGCTTACACCAGATGTTTTGTGCAAATAAAGGAACTTGCACTGGGGACTTGCCTAAACATGCCGGCGGCGGACTAAGGGCCCGCATGCGTAGTGGGGGATGAGATCGCGCCACCAGGAAATCGCGCTTTGTGCAAAAAAGGAAAACAACCGCGTCGGCCTTGTATGTAAAAGCCCTCGAATTCAACTCTGAAGGGGGCAACCGGGAACCTGCTTTCAGGACCCCTCTCTCTGTTGAGAGCTTCTCCACTGACTCTTCAACGTCTCCCTTCCTGTTTCTTCCAGGTCATGAGACAAGAACTCGGACCTAGCTGAGGTAAGAAGTAAAAAATATTCCATCACCAGGACACGGGTAGTTAATCTGTATCTCTTAGAGTAACAAAGTGGGTTAAATGAAACAAAATGAATCAGGACAAATGGCCTCTTTGTCATATTTTCACTGGTTCCATGTCCCTTCTAGAACCTCTGATTGCGATAATAATAACAATACTTCCCATAACTCAAGGAAAAATACAGTTTTTCCCCACAAGGCAGAACTGGCCTACTTACAAAAACCATGTCCTTCTTTCTTATCTGAAAGCTGCTAGATTAAAGGAGAGGTGGGAGAAGGACCTGGGCATATGTTTTGACATCATCCACATGGAAGACAGGAGAGAAAAGAAAAGAGTCCTGAATAAGATAACAAATTACAATAAAAGATAACAGCTCTCTATTTAAATGCCACTCTTGGAACCTGATGAAATTCTGGGCTCCCCGCCTCTGCCCGGGCGGCCCCGTCTGGGAAGCGAGGAGCGCCTCTGCCCGGGCGGCCCCGTCGGGGAAGTGAGGAGCGCCTCTGCCCGGCCGCCCCGTCTGGGAGGAGAGGAGCGCCTCTGCCCGGGCGGCCCCGTCTGGGAAGCGAGGGGCGCCTCTGCCCAGCCGCCCTGTCTGGGAGGTGAGGAGCGCCTCTGCCCGGCTGCCCTGTCTGGGAGGTGTACCCAACAGCTCCGAAGAGACAGCGACCATCGGGAGCGGGCCATGAGGACGATGGCGGTTTTGTTGAAGAGAAGGGGAGGAAGTGTGGGGAAAGGAAGGAGAGATCAGATTGTTGCTGTGTCTGTGTAGAAAGGGGTGGGCATAGGAGACTCCATTTTGTTCTGACTAGGAGAAATTCTTCTGCCTTGGGATGCTGTTGATCTATGGCCTTTCCCCCAGCCCCCTGCTCTCTGAAACATGTGCTGTGTCAACTCAGGGTTAAATGGATTAAGGGTGGTGCAAGATGTGCTTTGTTAAACAGATGCTTGAAGGCAGCATGCTCTTTAAGAGTCATCACCACTCCCTAATCTCAAGTACTCAGGGGCACAAACACTGCAGAAGGCCGCAGGGACCTCTGCCTAGGAAAACCAGAGACCTTTGTTCATGTGTTTATCTCCTGACCTTCTCTCCACTATTATCCTATGACCCTGCCATATCCCCCTCTCCGAGAAACACCCAAGAATGATCAATAAATACTTCAGAAATTAAAAAAAAAAAAAAAAAAAGAAATAGAAATCAATTAGAAGCATAAGAAATGGAAAAGATAAGATATTAATAAAACCATTTCTAGTAAATAAGGCACCTATATATAAGAAAAAAAATTTTAAGGAAAAACTCATACAAATAATAAGAACTTTTAATAAAAAAAAAAAAAAAAAAAAAAAAAAAAAAAAAAAAAAAAAAAGAAATTCTGGGCTCCAGAAAGAAAGCTTATGATATAGAAGGCTTTATGTAGTGTGGCTAAGTAGTATTTTTGTAAACATTGTTAATAATGACGGCAATTGGTTAGATTAAAATGGCCAGTGACATTATGATAGATGAAAATAATAAATTTATTGCTGATATTTGGAATTGCACCAATGTTTTGGCTCCTAAGGCCAATGGTTTTCTTCTGTTCTATAAAAGTTGGCAAAGGCATATTGCTAATTTGGAGACATGAGTTAGCAATTCTTAGATACTTTCTCATAATAGTAGAAGTTTCTAAAGTTCTGTTATTAGATTCACAATCTAATGTTTATTTATTTAAACTATATTTACAATATATGGGTCCTATGATAATTTGGGGCTTAAGTGATAATAGGAGTAGAATCTGAATAAATGTAAGAGCATTTTCTTGTGTAAATGGTGGTCTTATATTATTAATGTAATATGCAAATTTTCCTCATTATGTTATTTATATATAAAGGGTCTCTAAGGCTGTAATTAGTACATTAAGTCCTATTAGAATGATAAATTAGATCATGAAAAGAATTCTGTAACTGCCAATAGTTTTCCAATCAGGTTGATTGTTGGTGGTAAGGCTAGATTTAGTTTGGCTGGCCAGTACTCATCATGTTGCTATGAGAGGAAGTAATGTCTGTAGTCCATGAGCTAATGTATAATTTGAAAATGAATTTGAGTTTAATATCTATATATTATATATATGCCATTGTTGCGGGAAGTCAGGGACCCCAAACGGAGGGACTGGCTGAAGCCATGGCAGACGAATGTGGATTGTGAAGATTTTATGGACATTTATTAGTTCCCCAAATTAATACTTTTACAATTTCTTATGCCTGTCTTTACTGCAGTCTCTAAACATAAGTTGTGAAGATTTCATGGACACTTATCACTTCCCCAACCAATACCCTTGTGATTTCCTATGCCTGTCTTTACTTTAATCTCTTAATCCTGTCAGCCCAGGAGGATGTATGTCGCCTCAGGACCATGTGATAATTGCATTAACTGCACAAATTGTAGAGCATGTGTGTTTAAACCGTATGAAATCTGGGCACCTTGAAAAAAGAACAAGATAACAGCAATGTTTAGGAAACAAGAGAGATAACCTTAAGCTCTGACCGCCTGTGAGCCAGGCACAACAGAGCCATATTTCTCTTCTTTCAAAAGCAAATGGGAGAAATATCGCTGAGTTCTTTTTCTCAGCATGGAACATCCCTGAGAAAGAGAATGTGTGCCTGCGGGTAGGTCTCTGAACTGGCCCCCCTGGGCGTAGCCTGTCTCTTATGGTGGAGGCTGCAGAGATGAAATAAACTCCAGTCTCCCATAGCGCTCCCAGGCTTATTAGGAAGAGGAAATTCCTGCCTAATAAATTTTGGTCAGACCGGTTGATCTCAAAACCCTGTCTCCTGATAAGATGTTATCAATGACATTGGTGCCCAAAACTTCATTAGCAATTTTAATTTCACCTCAGTCCTGTGGGCCTGTGATCTCACCCTGCCTCCACTTGCCTTGTGATATTCTATTACTCTGTTAAGTACTTGATGTCTGTCACCTACACCTATTCGCACAATCCGTCCCGTTTTGAAAATCCCTAATAAAAACTTGCTGGGTTTTGTGGCTTCACGTGGCATCACGGATCCTACCAACGTGTGATGTCTCCCCCGATGCCCAGCTTTAAAATTTCTCTCTTTTGTACTCTGTCCCTTTATTTCTCAAGCCGGCCAACGTTTAGGAAAAATAGAAAAGAACCTACGTGATTATCAGGGCAGGTTCTCCGATATGCCATATATCATATATATATATATATATCAGTAACCAAAAGAAAACTAAAATAACTATCTTAATTTCAGACAGTGACATCAGAACACAGAATATTCTCATATTTAAAGGGGGATATATATATATAATGACTTTCAAAAGGACATAAATATCCTCAATGTATATACATCTAACAACTGGGCTTAAACATAAGTAAAGTAAAAACTGTGATGTCTAAAAATAAATAGAAAAAAATCACAATGATAGCTGGATACATAAAAATTCCTTTCTCAGACAATATTTAAATTGTTGTTCTGTATCACTGATGATATGTATGTATACATATATACACACACTCATAGATATACACACATATTTTGATATATATACATTTTATTTAAGAAACTTAATCTCTAGCAGTTTCAAGCAAGACAATCGTAAAAGCAGTGTCATAATTATCATGCAATCATTGATAACTAGAGGAAGTGCTTATTTCTCCTGCCGGGGCTATGAAGTAAAATGTTTTATAGGTTGCTTTGGAGAGATCAAGGTGTGTAATCTGACTACATGTTAAAGTATGAAGTTTCCTATTTGTTGAAACCCACAGGCCAGTTAGTTAACCTGTCTGGTTAACTTAACCAGACAGCTTTAGTGTAATTATAAATAGCACAGTTATTTTAATGAAAGTAAAGATTTAAAACACTAAAATTTCTAATCATCTTTTAGATAATTAATATTATCAATGTCACTATTATCAAATTTTCTAAAAAATGGGTAGATAGTGGAGATGAAGACAAATGGAATTTCTTACAAATCATGCTTTATTTGCTTTAAACACCATGCATATGCTACTAATACCAAATATGTCTCCCCGGCCAGGAGGTTTTTCCTAAGCTTTTGAGTCATAGTCTACTATCTACTTACTGTTTCCGATTAGATTTCGATAAGGTATCCAAACCTAATATGTCTGAAACCTCTTTCAAATCTTCTCTTCCCAGAGATTTTCCCATCTCAGTAAATAGAAATTCCTTCTTTCTAGATTCAGAAGTCCAAATCGTTTGTGCCATTTTGGAATTTTTCTCACCTCGTATCTTCTGTTCCAAATCCAGAATCCTGCCACTTCCTACTGCCGTAATCAGTATGGGAAAGCCACCCTCCTTTCCCACCTGAATTATTGAAAAAATACTGTAAAAACACTACCTAATTTCTTACTTTCCTGTCTACAGAGCCACCAGCATGTTCCTTTTGATATGTATTTTATCTCAGGTCAAAACTCTGCCCTCATGGCCTCATCTCAGTCAGATCAAAAGTTTTCCCATGTCAAACATAGGCTTATATATTCCCGTTTTCTGTTATCATCAGAACATCATACCCTTTTTTTTTCTTCTCCTCCACCTCATCCTGCACCACACGTTCTTTTTATGGATCTAGGTCTCTCACCTCAGATTTTTTGTACTTGTTGCTTCTTTCTCTGGAGCTCTCATCCATCAGATAACCACATGGCTTAGACCAAATTTTAACTATCAGCAAGATCGTCCCACGAAACTGTTTAAAATATCAATATTTCCTTTCAGCTGCCCAGGAGTAATTTCTCATAATTTTATGTTGCCTCATCTTCCACTTTCAATGCAAGTTTAATTTTTTCATACCAGAAGCAGGACTCAGTCACCTGTGACAGAGTAACCATCGCCGCAACATACATAAATGGCTCAAGCCTGTGGCCAGATATCAGAATTTAGAGGCATCTCTCGGCCTGGGAGAATGGGTTCCCACTTTTTCAAGACTTCCTTTAAATGAACCATTTAGGCACTTGCCCTCAAACTTAAAGTGACCCACACTCTAATTCACCATATACTCTGCTATATGCTAGGCAATACTCTCTCTTTCTGCCTGACATGTCATTCCTTCCTCCTTTGACTTGGAAACAGATAATTACCCTCCTGACTCATTATCTCCTCCTTGCCTAGAATCTGTAAGTAGAAATCTTTGACCTCGTTTCCTATTGTGGTGATATATTGAATTCGTACTTTCTACATAAAGAGCCAAGGGTTACCTCAGGGCAGGTTTGCTGTGGGATGCCTGGGGGAATGCTAGGTCAGGCTCCCAGTGCCAGGGCAATAGTTAGACAAACAAAGTGGATGCTGGTCAGACAAGAACCACAAGTTTAAATAAGACATTTGTATAAACATGTTCCCCCTGTGACGGACACTCCCTTACCACTCCCACCCCTGACTCATTGGTCATAGGTTTGACAGCTAGGCATTAGGCCGTCTACCAGGTGAAAGAAGTATCCCAGCCAGGTATGGTGGCTCATGCCTGTAATTCCAGCACTTTGGGAGTTTGAGGCAGATGGATCACTTGAGGTCAGGAGTTCGAGACCAGCCTGGCCAACATGGTGAAACCTCGTCTCTACTAAAAATACAAAAATTAGCCGGGCGGTGGTGGCATGCGCCTGTAATCCCAACTACTCGGGAGGCTGAGGCAGGAGAATCCCTTGAGTCTGATAGGCAGAGGTTGCGGTAAGCAGAGATCGGGCCACTACATTCCAGTCCGGGCGAGAGAGAGATCCTGTCTCAAAAAAAAAAAAAAGTACCCAATGAAAGAAAGACACATTGTAAACACCTATGTCCAGCTCCCCTTTATTTCCTATTAGGACAGAGTTGCTAACTGCCAGCTGCTGTGGTACTAGAATCCCAGTTTAGCTGGGGGCTCCCAAAACATATTCCTTCTCATTCTTTCCATTAGCTTTTTCCATAGCGCATACTACCGAACTTGCTATGTTTTCCTAATAAATTATATTTTATTAAATGAGTAGTTTACTTATTTATTTATCTCATTTATGCCTCACCTGGTTTTTATTCCTACTAAAATAAATACCCATTATTATAGCAGTGACTGACACATAGGAGGTTATTGATAAACACCTGTTGAATAAATTAATGAGGCAAAGTTCTCTTCTATATGAATAGACTTGATTTTCATAAAGATATTCAAATTCTCTAATCCTGCGTTCCTGACCAGGGATTTGGGTCATAAAAACTTTTGCTTTCTATATTTTGTTCCTATTGTGTTAAAATTATTGAAGATGGACATCCACTTGCAATGTTTACTTGGTTTTTAAAATAATGCAAATACAAGCAGTCATAATTTTTAAAAAATATGTGACTTACATGACTGATTATTATAACAATAAGAAAAATAGTTATGAAATTAGAACCCAAATTAATATACCTGGACCAATTAGTGAAGAAAAAGATACTAATAGGAAAACATTGTCAACAAAAATTAAAGTCTTAACTAGAAAAGTTTTGACTGGAATTTAAAAAAATATATAGGAATAGGACCCTGAGAATAAGGTTGTTCTGACTGTAGGATAATCAAGGTCAAACAAAACTTAGAGCTAAACAGTGAACTTATATTGCAATATTATTAGCTTCATACCTTACTCTATTCAATGACTAACCAAGATGGCCTTAATGATCCCCTCAACTTGATTAAATTTTATAAAAGTTTCTTTCTGACTACAGGCCTTGACCTTCCTTTTCTTAGAGCATTTGCTTTAGAAAACTTGCAATTGTAAATTCTTTCTTTGGCCCTTTGAAATGTAAATTTCCTACAAGCCAGGAATGCCTTTCTCCAGGACCTGGGAGCCATTCCTTTGAAATGTAATCATTTAGTAAAATAACACCTCTATCTCCCAGTCTCTGTGGGATGGCAGAAGCCTAACTTTCAAAAAGTACCAATTAGCAAACACAGATGGCCTAATCATATTGACTAACATCCCCCTAATTTCCGCCAATACTTTTCTGCTAGCTTACCCCAGTGTTTAACAATTTTCTTTCTTTTATTCAATGGAGTTGAAAAAACCTTCATTTCCCATTGGAGTAGTCTTGAATAAAGTTTTCCTTGCCTATTTAATTGATCTGGTCCAAATACCTTCATATTTGAAGCGAAGTAGAAGGACTTCACTATGTATGTGGTAAAAAACAGCCAGTGCAAACCTATATAAACTTTTAATAATTTTCATGCTACTTTAAAACATATTTTATGAAGAAGATATAACTACATGATTTATTTTTAAAACTGAACTGATTTTTTATCCTACAGAATACAATTTCAGATCATGATAATAATAGGGCTATTTCACTTACTTTTTTTTTGTCCTAGCATTACATGTCTTATACTTTGTGAATACTATTTATAATTTTTAGGGTTTTTTTTCTTTTTGTTGTGTGTTTGTGTTTACATTACTTAAAATGGCTGAGTGCCTCACATGTGATTGAGCCACAGTAAATATTTGTCAAATTTTTTCTAATACTTTATATACATTTTACTGTGAATACTTTTTTTTACTGTAGAGTTTTACAACTAATGTATTTCAAATCAAAGCGTTTTTATATTTTAAAAAAAGCAAACATTCTTAACATTTTTCCCCACTCATGGCAAAAACTGTAGTTGTCATTTTAAAAAAGGACATAATGAGTGGAATTTCCCAGGTCACAGGTTGTTGCAGAGATTAAATCAACTGAGAGTAACAACCTTTCATAGCTAGAACACATCCTGTCCCTCACAAAATAGCACTGGAATGCATTCGAGTGAAAGGGATGTCTTTATAAGAATAGCTAACATTCATTCTAATGCTATATAAAAAATAAGAGCAATGGCACATATTTTAAGTATTTTAGGGAAAACGTATCTGTGCTGTTCTTCAGAACTGTGTTTGTATACCAATGTATTGCAGGACAACTTATCTAACAATAATGGGCTTTAATATAATTTTTCTAACGTCAAAATTACATGAAGCAAGAAATTCTCTCTCTTTTTCTTCTCTCTTTTCTAAATCATGCTTCCTGTTAGTCGGTGGATGCATTGTAATAGTGTGAGGAAAACAACAGAAAGGAAAATGGCAAGATATCGGTTATAATTCTGTATTATATTCCGTATCAATTTGGCTTAAAATGCTAGAAACTTCAACATACTGTCTGTTGAAAAAGAAACAATTAGATCTAGCTATAGGAGAACTTATTATGCCTTTAATAGCAAGGGGTAAATATTCAATTTCAAATATTAAATAGTTATGACAATCTTTGCAGCAGTAAGTCAAGCATGTTTACTTAAAAGGTTAAAAATCTGGTGAGTGACAATAGTGGGCATTTCCAAAAGAACTCTTGAAAACATGTGAATAGCAGTGTTGTGGTCTCTGGTGTTCTAAAATATTGAACATATCTAATCCAATGGCTGAGAAAATGAGGGACTGGATCCTGTAACAAACTCTGCTCCTAAAACCACAGAAAAGGAGGTTTACAAGAGCAAAGCATATGGTTAAAGAGTAAGCTCAGAGCCAAACTTCTATATAGGGCTAGTCTGCAGTGTCAGTAGTAAATGTAGAATGTAATCAGGAGAACACTAATCATTTGTTTTGACAAAGAATTGTAACAAAGACTCATTGTCTCGACAAAGATTTTGACAAAATCACAGTAAATGTTGCCTAATTCAGTAATTTTCATTTGATTACAAGCACTGAAATTTAGACATTGAGAGTAAAATACATTTTCTTTCAAACGTATTTAGACACTGTTGGAAAGAATTTACAATTGAGGAGAATAATGACAATAACACAGGAAAGACCTATGTGGAAAAGCATAAGGTGACTGCAAGGGAAAAGCCAATGCAAATTAAAACATAGGTCACTTTCTTCTCCTTAATATTTTTATACTTCCAATTCATTGTTCAATATGTCTGAGACAAAACTCTCAATGAATATATATTACACCCTTCCATTAACATTCTACCTAACATTTAAAGATTAGTCAGAATGACTTAGAGGGCACAGCCACTCATAGAGAGGTAGGTGTTAGAGAAGGCAGTGCCCAGGGGGTGTGGCTGCTGGCTTCAGTCCCAAAGGGAGGGGCATCAAACCATAATGGACTATTCTCAGGCATTGATATTTGATTCAGCTTGTCGTGCTGCCTTAGGGACTTGCTTAGGACTGACAACCTTTTATTTTTTTAAATTTCTTCCTATGGGAATAAGAATGTCTTTCTTATTCCTGTTCCACCATTATATTTTTATTTAAAAAGCAGATAACTTGTTTTCCTTTTTTACAGGTCCACAAATGGAGAAGAAATTTCCTCCATGGTGGGCTCACCCATAAATGATTTATGTAATGAGGTCTGGGACATTTTCAGATGATTATATTCAGGTGAGATTTTAGATTATATTTAATGCTGAGTAAAGATTCAAGGGGTTGTTGGGATTGGGTGAATCCATGTTGTGTGTGAGAAACGCGTGAATTTGGGGAGCCAGAGGACAGACTGTTACAGGTTGAATTTTGTCCCCCAAAATATATTTTAAAACACTAGCCCATAGTACCTGTGAATTTGACCATATTTGAAAGTAGGGTTTTTGCAGATGTAATTAGTGAATGATATCAAGATGAAATCATCCCGAATTTAGGAGGCTCCTAAATCCAATGAATATCTTTATATGCTAGCACCAACTGTTAAACAAGCCGTTATTTTCCAACTAAATTGAAATGCCACTTCTGTCATGTATTAAGTTTTCATACGTACTTGGCTATATTAATGAATTATTTAGTCTACTGATTGACTTCTCTTTTATGTTGTCAAAATCATAGTGTTTTAAAAGGGCTATATTTGTCATAATATGTAATACCTGAGCAGGCAAATTCTCCCCAGATAGTCTCTGCTATTGCATTATTCTTGACTATTTCAGATACTTATTCATCATATTAGTATAAAACTCATTTTTCCAAAATCCAAAAGTAAAGCTCATTGAGATTTATATTTAAGTTAAATAAATTAGTACATTAGTTTGGAAAAGATTGACATTTTATGATATCTGTTTTTTTCATTCAGAAGAGGGTACTTTTAATTTATTAATGCCTTACATAGAATATGATTTTTTTGTATGTCATGTGTACTATTTTAAACTTTTTTTTTATAGTTTTCATATTTATTGTAAATTATATACCTATATTATATGTGTTTATTTATATATGAAAGTACACAAATATATAGAAATGTTATTTTTGTATTATATTCACTTTCTGTATATAACTGGTAAAAGCAAACGATCAGAGTCATTTTTGAAACTTTATGTTTATTTTATGAATTAGTAGAAAAATTACTAATCACAGAAATTATTAAAAATCACCTTGTATTCAGCTACACAATCAAATTATCAGTTAAATGGAATATAATTGTGCCATTTCATTTTCCAGTTGATAATGTTTTCTGCAGTATTTTATGTTCCAAAACCTAAAATTTTTAATAATTCTCAAAACAAAAGTCATCCTTGTTTACTACATTATTTTAATAAAAATGTTTTAGCAACATATTGTTTAATACTTTATTTGGTGGAGAAAGATTTTGTAAGTATGCAGTATCATATTTGCATTTATAGTAAGCTGCATATTTTAATGTATTCATATTTTTCCTCTTATTTTTCTGAATATAACTCAGTAGATTTCCTAATGTTGAATTTATGAATTCCTAAAATAAGCTCTGTTTGAATTGCTGATTGTTAGATCTTTTGTTATATGTGCTAATAAGAGGTTTGAATCATTATATATAAGGTATATCCTTCATATTTTTATTTTAGTACTATCTTTAAAAGGTTTCAGTGTGATGGTTGTGCTGGATGTATTTATTATTTTAAGATAAATAAGAAAATCAAGAAATCCTGCTTAACCATCCTCTAAATGTGGCTTCAAGGTCATGGTTCAAAATGGATATTAAAACTGCAGCCATTTATACATAACCATACCAGAAAAAAATGGAAATGTAAGAAAGCAATTTCTCTAGTTAAGATCTCTACTCTCATATAATTACACAATACTTTTACGTATACCTTTGTTGCCCAGAATTTAATGACATGGTCATAACAAATGCTAAAGAATCTGCATAATGTTCTACCTATTGAGTGATCATGTGTCCACTAGGAAATTGAGTGATCATGTGTCCACTAGGAAATTAGGGCTCCTATCACTAAGAAATTAGCCAACATTCTGTGTCATAGTGCTTTTCTTTAACCTCCGAATATCCACATGTACCCTTCTTCCCGCATTTAAAACACACCCAGCCATCTGTCAAGGAAGATGATGACAAACTTCTGTACAAATTCTGCAACTGGTCAAATCTTAGGATCTCTAGGGGATGTGCAGCTCCCAGTGCTGCCTAGATATAGATCTTTGTGTCATTAGAAACCTGTAACTAAAAGACATGCTATCTAACATAGCCATTAATGTACTTCCTATAAATTGAAGTTGAATCTAGAAGGTTCATCGGATCCAAGTTTAATTTTGTCCTGGCAACACAATTCCATAAATGTTATGTATATGCATCAAGAAAGTATAATATTATGATACCTTGCTGCTTATAATTTTATAATGATGTTAGCTACTGGAGAGTATTTCTTAAATTTTGAACTCACTAGGAGTTTAAAACGGTAATATTCTAAGTTAACCTTTTTTTTTTCAATTAGAGTTATGTACCACATGCAAATATTTTAGTCAATGACAAACCATATATACAACGGTGGTTACATAAGGTTATAATGGAGCTGAAAAATTCCATTTGCCCAGTGATGTTATAGCAGTATTACTAACATACTTCTGGTGCTGCTGGTATAAATAAACCTAAGACATCGCTAATCTTATAAAAGCATAGCGCATACAGTTATGTACAGTACATAATACTTAATAATAACTATGATACCAGTGTGTGCAATTACTATACTATACTTTTAATTGGTGCTTTAGAGCATACTCCTTTTTAAAAGAAGAGACGGAATTGGAAAAGAGACTCAGGCAGGTCCTTCAGAAGTTAGCCTGAAAGAAGATGCTGTTATCACAAGAGATGACAGCTCCATGTGTGTGTTATTGCTCCTGAAAACCTTTCAGTGGGATAAGATGTGGGGGTGGAAGACAATGATATTGAAGATTCTAACCCTGTGTAGGCCTAGGTAAACAATGAGTGTATTTATGACTTAATTTTTAACAAAAATTTTTTAAAAGGTAAACAATAAAGATGAAAAAATTAAAAATAGAGAGAAATTTATAGAATAAGTATATAAAGAAAACATTTTTCTATAGCTATAAACTGTTCATGTTTTATGCTGGGTGTTATTGTCAGAGGCATGTGAACCAGGGCAACTCCATCTTAAACAGGAGCTGGGTAAAATGAGGATGAAACCTACTGGGCTGCATTCACAGACAGTTAAGGCATTCTAAGTCACAGGATGAGATAGGAGGTCAGCACAAAATACAGGTCATAAGGACCTTGCTGATAAGACAGGTTGAAGTAAAGGAGCTGGTCAAAACCCACCAAAACCAAAATGGTGACCAAGAGTGACCTCTGGTTGTCCTCACCGCTACACTCCCACCAGTGCCATGAGAGTTTATAAATGCCATGGCAACATTAGGAAGTTACCCTATATGGTCTAAAAAGGGGAGGCATGGATAATTCACCCCTTGTTTTGCATATAATCAAGAAATAACCATAAAAATGGGCAATCAGCAGCCCTCAGGGCTGCTCTGTCTATGGAGTAGCCATTTTTTTATTCCTTTACTTTCCTAATAAACTTCCTTTCACTTTGCATTGCGATCTCGCCTTGAATCTTTCTTGCGTGAGATCCAAGAACCCTCTTTTGGAGTCCGGGTCGGGACCCCTTTACTGTAAGATTATTACCAAAGAATAAAAAAGTTAAAAAAAATTAAAAGAAAAAGAAATCCAGGCATGGTGACTTGTGCCTATAATCTCAGTTACTTCGGAGGCAGAGGCGGGATACCACTTGAGGCCAGGAGTTTGAGACCAGCCCGGGAAACATAGTGAGACCCCTATCTTAAAAAAAATAAAAATAAAAATTTAGCCAGACATGGTTGAAAAGTTATAGAGTAAAAAATTATGGTAAGCTAAGATTAATTTATTAGCGAAAAAAGAAATTGGAAAAAAATACATTTAGTGTAGACAATGTATACAGTGTTTATAATGTCTACAGCAGTGTACAGTAATTTTCCGGTCTTTCACATTCACTCACCACTTCCTGATTCACCCAGAGCAACTTCCTGTCCTGCAAGCTCCATTCCTGGTACATGCTTTAGGCAGGTCTTACATTTTCTATCTTTTATACCATACTTTACTGTACCTTATCTATGTTTAGATACATAAATACTTATTGTGTTACAATTGCTTACATTATTCAGTACATTAACATGTTGTACAGGTTTGTAGCCTAGGAGCAGTAGCCTACATCGTATAGCCTAGAAGTGTAGTAGGCTATATCATCTAGCTTTATGTAAGCACACTCAATGATATTCACACAGTGACAAAAATGCTTAACAAGGTATTTTCAGATTGTAATCCTGTCATTAAGTGAAGTATGACTGTATTTGAACCACTTCAGTAAAGAAAAAGTTTAATTCTGTTAACACTTTGGTTACTCAGGAGTAGAGATCACTTGGGAAAAGTAGAAAAACAAATTGATTTTTAAAAAATTTTTTACTGAGAAGTTAACAAAAAGTCAGTTATCTTGCATTATCCAAAGATGACTAAAGCATCCCTCTGAAAAATGAACTTATGCCATTATAGAATTTTTTAAATGGAAACAATTTATCCTATGTTATATTTATTTATTTTTAATTTTTTTATTTTTAACTATTTTATTTATATATTTCTAGGTTTTGATACATGATTATATTTTTTCTTCTATTTTGATATTATACAGAGATTTTTTTTGATATTTCCTCTTATACTTTAAAACTTAAATAGCATTATGTTCCATTTGAGCTATATAATTTGAAAGAATAATTCCATTTTAAAAATCAGACTATTCTAATACCACCTAATAAAAAGTCCATCTTTCCTTTTTGACTTGTTTTTGAAATGAACTTTATAAATAGCTACAGCAGCTTCATAAAAATACTTAATGCCTCTCATTTTGGCACTGAACTCAATGTATAAATGTACCTAGGAGAACCTACATACCTAAGATGTTGAGATTTGAAGCAGTCATGTGTGTCTTCATTTCTTCAAGTCCAATCCAGTATATTTTATTAGTATTTTGTAGATTTTTCTATATATATTAGAGGTTTCCTGTCAGGCTTATGACTAAGCATATAATTTCTTTACTTGCTGTAAAATATTGGGTTTTATCTTCTATTATATATTATTACATATATATACATATTTTTTGTATTTGTATGCAGGATTTTTTTTTTGCATGTGTTAAATCTATAATCTGTTCTTTTACCAAGTTTCTTGATAATTTTAATAATTTCATAGTTATTTATTTGGAGTTTTCCTGATAGATATTTATGTACAATGAAAATAGAAAACATTTTACTTATGTTATCCTTTTCATTGTTTAAATATTTTATTTTCTCTTTTGTAATTGCATTATTTTAAATATCCAGTAAAGCTGTAAAGTGCATGAGAAATAATGGGCATTTTTTTTGTTTTTGACTTTAGTGCAAGGGTTTTAAATGTTTGTCCATTACACAAAATGTTGGTTTGGGGGCTGAAGTAAGTATTGATATAGGTATACAATATGTATTACATAATACACAGAAGATTTTATTAAATTTGGAGATTATATACCTATCCCAATTACATTTAAAGATTTAACCTGAATCTGCATCTTATTTTATGAAATTATTTTTCTCCATCTTTGAAGAGATTGATTTTTCTTTATGCTTCAACTAAAATTATGGATGTTTTAGAGTTTCTTACTATTGAATAAACTGTATTCTTAGAAAAATTTCTGATTAATATGTCTTGTTTTTAATGTGTTACAGGATTTTTTTTGCATTTTTTTCAGCACCACATTATAGATAGTGCTTCAGTTTCTGACAATCATGGTTTCTGATGATTAATTGATAAACTTACCAATCATTGTTTCCCTATATTCAATGTTTTATTTTCCTCTAGTGGCTTTCAAGATTTTTTTCTTTATCTTCAGTATTCAGCAGCTTTACTGTGATATGTCTAGACATTGTTTTATTTTATTGTATTATATTTGAAATTTGCTGAGTTCTTGATCATTTATATCATTAATTTCTGGAGAGCTATGTTTATGATAACTTTAAATACTTTTTGCTCTATTGTTTCATCTTCCTGTTTTCTACCCCCTAAAATAATTTGGAAGCTTCAATGATTCATTTGTTAAACTTTCTGATATAATTCCACTTATCTTGAAGGATCTGTTTTCCTTTTTTCAGTATATTTTTCTCTATTCTCCAAATGCATAATTTGTATTTATTTTCAAGTTCACTCCTTTAAGTTCATTTTGTATTTTGTCATCTCCATTTTGCTATTGTATACATCCACTGATTTTGTATTTCAGATTTTTTCAGTATTATAATTTTATTAGATGCTTTTTTAACTTAAAAAAATCTCTATGAACATTACCTTTCTGTTTATTTCATGTGTGTTACTCTTTACCATGTTGAACATAGTTTCAATAGTTGCTTTAAAGTCTTTGGTAATGTCAACATCTTGGACTTACTTGGATACCACCACTGCTGTTTTATCCAAAAGTAATTAATTACATACTAACACGTCTTTGCATGTTTTAATTAAATTAATTTAATTAATTTAATTAATGCAATTGTCTTGAGCAAATTGAATGTTACCATATGTAGGCTCTAGGTCTGTTACCATCCTTTGGAAAAGGTTACTTTTTTTTTTTTTTTTAACATTTTAGCAGACAGTCAGCCAAAGTAGGTTCAGACCTTTGCCTCATTTCTTTTGTCTGTGGCTCATATAGCCATTTAATTCTCAAAACTCAACTGCTTTACTTTTTTGGGTCTGTCATGCATATGAAACACTCAGTGACTTGAGACTAGGATGTTGATGTAAATCTCAATTCAGTTTCTAAACCTTTGTGCTGCTGATTTGAGACTACCAGTGCTTGTATAGCTTGAGGTGAGCCTGAGACTTTTATAAGTTACTACACAAAACTAGTGTTTTTCTTTATTTAGATATCTCCCTCATGGAATATTTTTCTGCATTCTCCAACCCCAAAGGCTCTATATTCTGGCTGTTCTGGCCAGATAGACAGGATTTCCCTTTCACTGAAGCTTTCCCTGGGGTTCCACTAGTGTGGATTGCTCTCAGAGCTCAAAAGGAAAAATGATCTCTGAGATTCTTTTCCTAAGTTTGAATTTCACCACAATACACTTGGTATTATCTAATTTTCATAATCAACAAGGAACTTATTTTTTGTAGTTTGATCAGAAATTTTAGTTGCAGTAAGTGGGAGAAACGGGTTATGATCAGTTTTTATTTTAAAAAGGGGTTATACTGAGTTTTTATTTTAAAATGGGGTTATACTGAGTTTTTATTTTAAAACTAAAACACTAAAAAAGTGGGAAAAAAGGGTTATACTGAGTTTGTATTTTAAAAGTAAATTTTTTTTTTAATTAAAAAAAATTTCTGACACCCTTCACTTGGGATAAGTATCTTTTATACGGAAAGTCTTGAACCTTTCATTTTTGGTCAATCTGAATGTTTTCTCTTTATAAATTCATGTACATTTATTAATATTATTGATATTTTGGCTTTACTTATTTCATTTTTTTTTGTTTTGTTTTTGTTTTGTTTTTTGAGACGGAGTCTCCTCTCACTCTGTCGCTCAGGCTGGAGTGCAGTGGCATGATCTAGGCTCACTGCAAGCTCTGCCTCCCAGGTTCACACCATTCTCCTGCCTCGGCCTCCCAAGTAGCTGGGACTACAGGCACCCGCCACCACTCCCAGCTAATTTTTTTGTATTTTTAGTAGAGACTTGGTTTCACCATGTTAGCCAGGATGGTCTGGATCTCCTGACCTGGTGATCCGCCTGCCTCGGCCTCCCAAAGTGCTGGGATTATAGGCGTGAGCCACTGCTCCCGGCTTCATATTAAGATACATCTTTATATTTTACATTAGACATTTTCATCATGTCTTTTATCCTTTCTCAATTTTTAATACAAATTTTATTTAGGAAGGTTATTATTTTTGTTTTAATTGTTTTTGTGATAATAATATTACATAATACACTTAATATCTTTTTTTGTTTTTTTGAGACAGTGTTGCACTGTCGCCTAGGCTGGAGTGCAGTGGCGCAATCTCAGCTCACTGCAACCTCTACCTCCTAGGTTCAAGTGATTGTCCTGCCTCAGCCTCCCAAGTATCTGGGATTACAGGCTTCCACCACCACACCTGGCTAATTTTTTGTATTTTAAGTAGAGACGGAGTTTCACTATGTTGGCCAGGCTGGTCTTGAACGCCTGACCTCGTGATCCACCTGCCTTGGCCTTAATCTGCTTTTTGGGGGATTAAAGAAAGAATATTGTCTACTGCTTACCTACTAGAACAATGTTAAAATCAGCTAATAACTTTTTCTAACTCATTTTCTTCTTTTTCCATAACATCTCATTTGTAGTTAGATGACTTGCTTCCAAATAATTGCTATAAGATAATAAGCAATCTGACCTGCCTGAATTGAAACTTTTGAAAGTAGCATTACCAGAGTTTTGGTCTGTTAAAAACTATACATTATACCTAATGAATATAATTTAGTTTTATGTTACAAGAAAGAGATATATATTTATTTATTTATATATAAATGTATATATTTACATATATGTAATAAATATACATTAAATACATTTATATATTATATATATATTTAATGTTCACCATCAGTCAGTATCCTGTTTCTTCAATTTTTGCTTGTTTGTATGTCTAAAGCATGTTCTTAAGTAGATACTTGAGGAAAGTTTCATAACATGAATATTTCTTCTTTTCTTGTATGGCTATTGTGATGACTAATTTTCTGTGTCCACATGACTGAGCAATAGGGTTTCTAGACATTTGATCAAACACTAATCTAGGTATGTCTGTGAGGGTGTTTCTGGCTGAGATTAACACATGAATTGGTAAAGACTGTCTGAGTAAAGATTGTCTCCCTAATGTAAGTGGGCCTCGTATATATATGTATATATATGTGTGTGTGTGTATATATGTGTGTGTGTGTGTATATATATATGTATATATGAATATGGCTGTATACAATACTATTTGTCATATTTTATACCCTTGAAATATTTACTAATTTAATTTTCTGGGGATATAAATAATTATGATGCAAAAGTCTGATGACATGATATTCTTCTTCTAAGTGTCTTGATATTTTGTCTGGTTTCTAAAAATTCCAAAAAATTTTACCATAATATACATCAGGTTGAGCCATTTTAGGTTGTTTTTTGAAGGTATATAGAAAATATGAAGATCTGTGTCACATACCTAATTAAAAGAAAGTTTTATTAAAAATCAATTTTGTTATTGGTTCTGTTTCATTCATTTGGCTTATTTCTGTGTAATCCTTTTTCCATATTTTAAATTTCTTTTGCTTTTATTTTGTATCTATATTTTTATCAGAAAGTATTTTGTTTTTTCTTTTGATTTTTACATTTTTCTATTTTTCATCTTTAAGACTTTTCTCCATTGTATTGAATTACCAATGTAATCTATCAAGTTTTGACTTTACTTCTGAAATAATGTTTCATTTATAATTATTTTCTGCTATATGTTACCATTCTAGTCAAATCTTTTTTTCCCAATCACCTCATTTAATAGATATCTAATTCTAATTTATGTTGCTTTCAAAGAGATTGTATTATTGCATTTTTTTTCTAATTGTTTTTAAAATAAATTCAGGTTTCATCTTGTAATTATGCCTTTGTAATCATCTTTTATACTCTCTAGAAATATTATCCTGTTTTCTCCTCATATTTTATCACTTACATGTTTATAGGTAATCTATTTTTTATTGTTCTTTTAAGTGAAATTACTTACAATTTTATGAATGTGTGTATATATTATAATGCTTATTGCATCACAGGATAGACTTAGAAATTTATACTCATAAATGTACAAGTTTGTAATTTATGTTTTTCTAATCCTCAACTTTTTGTTCTGTTTTGTTAATTTTATTTAAAAAATTCTTGGAGAGATACAAGAAAATTTTTCACTATTATTTACTTATTTGCATAATCTTTGTAATTCTAGATGTATGCTTTTACTGCGGTTTTGTCTGTTACATAAAGCTTTATGCCTGTAATATGTTAAGAAACCTCCAACACATTCATACTCATTTATTATTTTGACCTCAGTTCTTTTTTGCTGATGTTATTGTTATTATTTATATTCTTTGATAGATTTAATGTACACATTTGCAAACACTCTCATTTCTACCTTCTTTGCCAAAAATTTTAAGTGTAATTTTTATGAACTTCATACAGCACGTTCTTATAGTATCTCTATAGCAAAATTCTCTCTATTTGCATAATTGAATATTTGTGTATTTGCTTTTATTCTTTCCAACATATTTTATATTCTTTGTTATAATTTTACTTTTTAAATATTGTTTCTTCTTTGTAGTATGCTTTTTCCTCTGCTATATGCCGTTGAATGTTGAAGAAGCTTATAAATTTCATCAGAATTTGGCATATAGACAGGGATTTGTGGAGAAAAAGAGTTCAGGGGTGTATAATTAAGCTTCCAACTTTACTGGTTTCTTATTTCCAATTCTCTAGTTAATTTGTAAATTGATTTATTTTATTTGAATTGTTGTGCTTCTATTAGAGAAAATGTAGCATGCCTATATTAAATAAGTCTGATGGTATGAAAGTGTAATGAACTTAGTATATCAGCCATGGTAATGTCACTTTCTGCTATACATAAATTAGATTAGTGAAGACATCTCTTTCACATATTGCTCTGGACCTCTTAAAATAGAAGCAGCTTCCTTCAGTTATTGTCTACTATTAAATAATATTATGACAGATTTTTGATTGGTATCGTATTTATAGTCTTTAAATGTCTTCGTTCTTTAGTTTCAGTGGTATCAACAGTGAATACTTGTACAATTGAAAAACGTGTCATATGTTAGTCTTTCCTCTTCCAAATATATTTGCTCATGAAAAAGCAATGTGATGACATTTTTCTTGAATAACAAACATGGCTGTTTACTGATATGTGCATATTTGTTCAATATCTTTTGTTATATCTATCTTTATATATGAAAAATTTAATTTTCCTTGGTAATTAAACATAATATAATTTGGAATCACGTTTTTTGTTTCTATAAGATAAACTTTCAAATTGAGTCTGGTAACAAGTTGGGAAAAATTTTATACATTTATATAGACAATAATATGAATAGATTAGCTTAAAATAGACACACAGATACAGTAATATATAGTGCTTACTTATTAGAAGTAAGCATAAAGTAGTGGAGAATTTCACTGATAGGAAAGAAAGGCACATCTTATGTTTTATTACTATAAGAACAAGTTGGATTTTATAAAAAGAATGACCAATAGTGCAGGTGTTTACCACTAATATTTAGTTGAGGGAGAGAACATCTCATTGTGAAGAAAGTCTTTGTCTCAGTGATTCAGGCACACATCAGCAGAACTGAATCATCATCCATACTTGGCTGTTTGTTGCGGGTATCTGTAGTCAGCATCACTGGTGTGCTAGATGAGGAATTTGGATTTACCACAGAGCATCTAAAAGCAATACTATGTGAATTCAAGGACTGTAACTCCTTAGGAAACTTCAAATATTATTCAGAATTAATTTAAAGAGAATGAAGTGCAAGCAGATGTTCTACAGGTCAATTTAAGTGTGGTATCTTGACATCATTATTACATAAAAATAAGTATGGCCTACAGAAATACAATATAGCCTGATACAAGGCAATGGATTTTTTTTTCAAATGGTTAATAGCTGGATAATAATGTGATTTTAAATTATGTAGCCAATGATGTAACTAATTTCACTACCAAATTATGGCAATTTGTAAATATTTGTATTTTCATAAGTATTAATTATGAGTAATAGATTTAGATGGCAGAAACAGATTTTATTTTATAGCAGCTGCTCAGGACGCCGAGGAAAGAGCACTATGGGAACAAATCAGATTTCCCGAAAGTATGTAAATAATGAATCTTTTTGTTAAGAATGTCAAGTTTAATTTAACATTGCCGTTGCAGTGTAGTACTCTTCAACGTGTATTTATGTGGGGCCTCGTGCCAGCTACCTGGATCAACTCCAATGCCTACTGAGCTAAAATCTGCCTTGCCTAAGGAATGATGCCAGTGTATTCAAAATTGAAACACAACAGAAACATCCTTCTGAATGGAGTTAAACTGTTGAGAGCTCTTTGAATGATGAACTTTAGTTCAATTTCTAAGAAGTAATCATGTGCTTTGTTTAGTGCCTATTATGCTACTTCAAGTTTCTTCTTCCTCTTCACTGAGCATCCTTCCTCTTCATTCAATTTCATCTTTATTCACTCTGTAGAACTGCCAAACAATGCTTGAAACATCTGGTGCTGTACTACCTGATAAAGTACCTAACGTCACAAGTTGATTTATTTCCTTCATGTATATTTGACACTGCTTTTTTCCATAACATTAAAGAGAAAAAAGTTTTCTGCATTCTATACAAGTAAATATCATAAACATAAAGCGATTAATAATTAAATTCTTCAGAATAGTTGGGAAAAATTATAGATTTTACATACTTTCACACTATCAATACAAATAAATAAGTGACTGACAAGTCAAAGATATTGATACTGAAATAATTTTAATAACATTAAAATAGTCATAACATTCATCCCTATTTTTAAAACCTTTTTATCTTAAAATTCCTTGCCACTGTTTTGGAAAAAGAAAAGGAGAGTCATTGTTGCAGGAGATAGTATTTAAAATTATGTGTGCATCTGTATACGATATGGTAATTTCCTTCTCATAAAATAGGCAAGTATTACCTCAAACCTTGAAACCTAGACTCATTTTGTTCCAGATCAGGTAGAGGAATATGGATTGGAGAAATATTTAGAATTAAAAGAAAATTTTTTTTCCTCAGCTAGACTGTGTCCGAAAGTTTTAATGATTCTCAATTCTGGCCCAGTGTAGGGCTAGTCATAGAGTTCATTTCTGGGGATTCACAAACATAGTAGACTCAAGGTTATTCCAAAGCCTTCACACAATATGAAAATATCAGTACACGGTCTCTGGGAAAGACACTGAAATTTGTCAAATATTTGAGCAATAAGATGTTATTCACCCAGCTTCTTTTCAGAATGTCACAGACGCACCGATTTAGAAACATGACTCTTTGGCTTGAAATATATGCCATAACCATTAACCTACCAAATATACAAAATATTTGAGTTTTCAGATTTTAGCAGTCATACTCTGAGTTTTAGAAACTGGGATATGCATTTTATGTGATCACCCTCATTGTATGATGGTGTGGATAATGGGAAACCACTCAGTGCCAAATATCTCTTTCTTATTTTTGAAATTGTACCAAAAATGAGATTATATTGTTAAAATTCATGCAAGTAATTTCTTGGTTCAGACATGGTAAATTACAGATAGACTAGAGACTATAACAGCACTGGATCCTAAGGGACAGAAAAGATGTGAATAAAAATAGAAAAAAACCCATTAAAGATAAACTATTGAAAACACATATTTACTTCTTTTACAATTTGTGCTAGACTGACCTGCATTCAAATATCAGGTATTGTCAATAAGTATGTATATAAAAGGGTATATTTATGCTGATTTATTCTTTGCAGCATATGCTCACAGAAATGTTGAATCAACCATTATAAACCATAGTATTATGATAAAATAATAGTTCAGTATTTTGCCTGGCAAAATTACGTTACAATAAACACTTGTGCATTTGGTGCCCTGGATTTTGAAATAACTTTATTTCCTGCTGTGAAAATGAGAAAATGTGGTTCATGATATCAGGTTTCAGGCTCACATTTTATATTGATTTGTCAGAATGAGAAGCAGTAACTACAGGCCTGGGAGACCCTGCTGCTCTGCCCTTCTGGCTTCAGATAAGCCCCAAGATGAGAAATAAATAGTAATGTGAAAAAAGCAGACTCAGTGATTATTGTATGCAACATTTTCTAGATCTTTTCTAGTCTAAGACACATACTGTATTTGGAATATTTAAGAATAAATAAAGGACTTGTAAAAGAATTTAATTTATTGAATGCATTTTTCAATATTATTTTGAGACTAGTAATGAAAGTCTACATCAAACAAAACCTTTCTCCCTGCTATGCCTCATATCTTCAGAAATGTAATTTCCTGAATAAGTAATCTTAATCCAGTGAAGATTTAATTTGGTCTTTTTACTTTATAAATGTAATTCGCCTCCTCAATAATATGTTGCTGAGTTTAAGCAGCAAGAGATATATCAAAGTTGTATTAAAATGTCTTAAGTCTATTTTCCTCATGCTGCATTATAAAATATTTTTCAATTCTTAAAGCTCCTCTTAGCCCCATCCCTGCATAAAACACAACAATAATAGTTTCTTCAATGGTTATTCTATTGTTCCAATGACCTCAATAAGTCAATAACATGCCTGCAATACTTTCCTCACTCCAAGAAATATTACAATACACATAATAAAATTCATTTCTCTTAATTTGTATAAAATTATTAAGTTTTGTGTATAATTGCTAATAATTGTTATACGTGGGGTCAATGGCAGTCATTGTCAAAGGCGGACTTCTAAATGACTGCAACAATAACAAACCATGGATGGAAACAAATTACAAATAAAATTATTGAATAAAAGTCATTGATGTATTTGATCAAATCAGTGTTTCCTGATCTTTAGTGAAAGAGCAGGAAAAGAGAACCAAAGTGGAAATTTCATAATACATATTGACAGAACCATCTGTGAGATTTAAAGTGGCCAGGCAGAAAAGTTGCACCTGGGACGTCTTTAAAGTAATACATACACAGCAGTTAGGACAGAATTATAGCTTCCTGTAGATACATAGAATGTATACATTGTTTTACATTGTTATACATAGATGTATTTTGAGGTCCTTGTAAGTGAATAATACAGAGGATGTTGTTAAGTTATTACCCTTGAATGCTATATTTCTACAGAAATGGTTAATAAGACCCTTAATTTGGGTTTCTGGTTATTTTTTGTTATTTTTAAGACAAAACAGTACTAATTATTTTTTGGTGATATATAAGAAACTAAAGCTGTTAATCTTTAAACCCTATTAATAAAGATGTTACCATAAATACAAAATCAATATAATTAGTCAAACATGCTCGAAATAGCCTTAGATACCACCATAAATTGCCATGTTTACCTTTAATCCAGCAAGATACCCGAACATCTGCATTTAACTCAGTTCTACTTCAGATGTTAGATATTTGCTTATATGAGGGGAATAGAGCAAAGCAAAACAAACCAAAAAAACCAAACACCCTTCTCTTTGGTGATGGGGTTATTCATTGTTACAGAAGCGAATGAGCAAAAAGGACGGTAAATCCTAGCTAAGTCTCCAGGATGGAGTTAATACCATAAAGTGTTTTCATTCTGTATTAGAGATCTAAGCACCCAATTTCCATCTCCTGCTTCTTTCACTCACAAGGGTCAAATCACATTTCAAAGTTTAGTTGTCACCTCCACAAAAATTTGTAATAACTATAATCACTCAGCAAGTTAGTATCTGCTTCTCTGAACTCAGAATAACTTTTGCACCGTTAGGAGCCACTTATCAGCTAAGATGCCCACTGTTATGCCTGATCAGGCTACTAACTCTTCAGGTCATGGGCTGTCTTTGCTCTCTAAATTATAATAACCTATTCTATATGTTCTCCCTAAAGGTTTATTAAATGAATGAATGGTTATCCAGTCTCTTCCTGTGTGATTTTAGTCAGAGTTGTTTTGCTTTCTTTTTTTTTTCCAAAGCATAATAGTTTATTATTTCATTAAGTTTAATAATTGTGTTTCTTATTTCAAAATATAATAATTCCTATGTATTTAAAGCTAGGTTTACATAGATAAAATATAATTTTTATGTATTTAGAGCTAATTTTATGATGATATTTCACACTGTACATTTTATTATTAAGAACTAGTTTTGTAAAACAATCTATTATAAAGATACACTCATGCGTATGTTCATTGCAGCACTGTTCACAATAGCAAAGACATGGAATCAACCCAAAAGCCCATCAGTGAAAGACTAGGAAAATGTACACGTACACCATGGAGTACTATGCAACCATGACAAGGAATGAGATCACGCAGGAACATGGATGGAGCTGGAACCATTATCCTCAGCAAACAAACAGAGGAACAGAAAACCAAACACTGCATGTTCTCACTTATAAATGAGAGCTGAATGATGAGAACACATGGACACATGGTGGGGAACAATACACATTGGGGCCTACTGGGGGGTGAGGAGTATGAGGAGGGAGAGCATCAGGAAGAATAGCTAATGGATGGATTGGTTTCATACCTAGGTGATGGGATGATTTGTGCAGCACACCACTGTGATACACATCTATCTATGTATCAAATATGCACATCCGGCACATTACCCCTGAACTTAAAAGTTGGGAAGAAAAAAAGTAGTTTTGTGAGAGGGCCTCTAAAATAAATAATATTGGCATGTTTCCTTTCGAAGAACTTAAAAAGTATATGTCACATTAAAAATTCTGATAATACCTACCATTAAGAAATTTGATTATTTTGTTCTGCCATGTATTTCCCTAGCTATTAATAACAGAAACTCTGAATCACTTATTTTGTTTAATTCTTCTTAATGATACAGGGAACCACATTTTGTAAAACATACTTTGAAAAATGTCACATTGTTTTATTAAGATTAAATCTCAATTTTTGTTAACAGGTGTTTGCTAGTACCTGTTAACATTTGTCAACATTGTTTTTATTTGATACTGGAGGTTACAAAAAGAATTTTTCAAATATAATGTATATGGCTATGATTGCCATCATAACCAAATTAAATAAGTACAGTGATAAAATGTCTACCAGTCAGATTCTAGTGTCTATCATTGCTATGACCTAGAGAAACTACTAATTTTTCTGGACTTCAGGTTATTCATCTATAATATAATGAGATACTAACATTATGAAATTGATTACTCATTCATTCTTGAGTTGCTTTAAGGTAGTAGTTACTCTTTCATATCCTGAAGTTTGCCATTTACCATCCTGATTGCATGTAGCTTACATATGGAATGTCTTGAAATCATACATATCTTTTAATTTTTAAAAATGAATTCTGAGACAAAAAATGTTTAAAGTGTTCTCAAGAAGCATATGCATGACAAGGTATTTTTTATTAGTGAGAATACAGGAAACAACCTGGAGATCCAAAGGTGGTGATTGGTTTAATACATGACATTGAATTACAGGTGGTACTATGATTATTATCATATATATTTTATATTACCTATAATGTCACATGTCACTTATTAGTTTTATATATCAGTTTACAGTTGTATACTACAACATTTTATTTATTGCATATCAATTTCTTGTATGGATATGCCAAAATTTATTCTCACATTAATGTATTTATTCACATTTTCTGTCAGGACAAATCCTCTTCATCCTAGGCAATGTTTAAAGCTCACAAGATCCGAGACTTTAAAAACACACTATATTAATGTAACATTATGGTTGTTACTACCCACAAGCAAACACACACACACACAGGGCACATATCTAAATTGTATAATATTGCATACCACATTATCATATATTAGAATATTATATACACACACATATACAATATGTGTGTAACTATGTATATATAATTATATATCATTGTATGTAATACTATGATGATTATGTGTGTATATATATATACATCCCATATATTATGATATATTATTGCATAACAATTTATAAATTATATTTGGTAATGACTATATTGTCACTCATAATTTAATGTGTTTTTAAAGTCATTATATGCATTTTTAAAGTTTTCGTCTCCTAGAATGTATGTTTCAGGAAGGATTATGTTTTCTTCACAACTGTATCCCAAGATTGAAACATTACCTGGAGTGTTGAGGAGTTATCTACATAATAAATCTGTATAAATTAATGTTTGAAAACATAATTTTAACATATATATAAAGTAAAATCCTTTAAAATACTATGGTATAAAACTATATGTTTGTACAAAAGTGATGAGACTGTATTCACAAATAAAAATAATGGTTTAAAATAAAATTATTATATGATTCTAAATTGTAGATAAAACATTTTTATGGGAAGCGTGGCTAATGAGAAGGAGCGGGGAAGTGAGATGAGGCATCTGAAGAGATTGACAGGGTCAATATTATGCTAATTTAAGACTCTGTTCCTTATTAGGAAGTATTATGTAGCAATTGAAAGAATTTAAGCAAATTTCCCAAACTGATACATGTATGAAGACCATGCCTCATCATTTCATTTTGTGAATCAGTAGGTGTTCTATTTTAGTTTCTGGCACAAAGTAACCAATGATTCTGCATGATTTTTTTCTTAATTAGTAGATTTATTTTTAGTTTTATTTTTATAGAAAAACTGTGAAGTACAGAGTTTCCATATATCCCTCAATCCTTCACACACATTTTTGCAAATATCAACATTGTGCATTAATGTGGTACATTTGGTAAAACTGATAAACCAATATTTATACATTATTATTTACCAAGGTAATAGTTAACAAGTGCAAGCACTCTGTGTTTTATACGGTCCAATTAGTTTTGACAAATGAATACATTCATGTGTCTGTCATTATAGTATCATACAGAATAGTTTCCTGCCCTAAAAAGTATTCTGTAATCCATATTTATTCCCCTGTTCATCTTTCCTTCATAACATCTTGACAACCATTAATCTTTTTATTCTCTCTATAATACTTACTGCCTTTTCCACAATGTTATATAGTCAAAAACATACAGTATGTACACTTTTCAGACTGGCCTATTTCACTTAGTAATGTATATTTAAGGTTTCTCCTATTCTTACTATTCATTTTTCATAACTGGATATGCCACTTTTTTTCTTATCTCTGAATAATATTTTATTGTTTGAATGCACCACAGTTTGGTTATGCATTCATCTATTGAAGGATACCCTGACTGCATACAATTACTTGAAATTATAAAGAAAGTTACTGTAAGCATTTGTTTGTAGGTTTTCATGTGGACAAAATTTTCAACTAATTTTGGTAAACACCAACAAGCGTAGTTGCAGGATGTTACGATGTTAAGCTTACTATCAACTTTGCAAGGAACTGCCGAACTGTTTTTAGAAAGTGGCTGTAATGTTTTGCATTCTCATTTGCAATGAATAATTGTTCCTGTTGCTCCATATCCTTGTCCGCATTGGGTGTTGCCAGTGTTTGAGATTTTACTATTCTAAAAGGTATGTAATAGTATCTCATTGTTATTTTAATTTGCAATTCTCTAGCTTCATATGATATTGAATATCTTTTTATATGCTATTTTGCCATCTGCTTGTCTTCTTTGATGAAGTGTCTGTTTACGTCATCTGAAGTGAAACCATGTTAGCCCATTTTTCAATGAGTTATTTGTTTACTTATTGTTCCAAGAGTTTTTAGTATATTTGGATGTCAATCCTTTATCAGATATGAGCTTTGCAAATATTTTCTCCCAGTTGGTAATTTATCTCTTTATTCTCCTGACTCTTTTTCAACGCAGAAATTTTTAAAATTTTATGAAGTCCAACATTCATGTTTTTCTTTAATGGGTCATACTTTTGGTGTTGTATCTAGAAAGTCATCACCAAACTCAGTCACCTACATTTTCTCCTGGGTTATTTTCTAGAAGTTGTATAGTTTTGCATTTTACCTTTAGTTTATGATAGATTTTTACTTAATTTTTGTGAAAGGTATATCTTTGTCTAGATTATTATTATTATTTTGCACGTGGCTGTCCATGCGTTGTTCCTGGTCTTAGGATGACAATATTATTTAGTTTCTCATCATTGAGTATAATGTCAGCTGTAGCTTTTGTGAAGATGTATTTATCAAGTTGAGAAAGTTCCCCTCTATACCTAGTTTGCTGAGAGATATTATTTAAATAGTAAATGAGTGTGGGATTTTGTAAAATATTTTTATATGTATCTTTAAAATAATTCTATATTTTTTCTTTAGCTTGTTGATGTGATAGATTACATTAAATAATTTTGGGATCTTGAAACATTCTTATATAGCTGAAATAAATCTCAATAGACCACGATGGGATTTATTTTATATATTATTGGAGTTAATCTGCTAATATTTTGTGGAGTATATTTACCTCTATAGTCATGAAAAATACTAGTTTGCAGTTTTTCTTTCTTGTGAAGTCTTTTGTTTTGATATTAGCATAAAGCTGACTTTAAAGAACCAGAAACTGTGCCATCAGTTTCTACTATCTAAAAGAGATTTCAGAAGGTCATTATCATTTCTTTTTTAAAGGATTGGTATAATTCATCGGTGAAACCATCAGGGTTTTGTGCTTTCTGCTTTGGAAAGTTATTGATTATTGCTTCACTCTCCTTAATACACAGAGAACTACTCAGATTATCTATTTTATCTTGTGTGAGTTTTGGTAGATTGTGTCTCTCAATGAATTTTTCCAGTTTATGTAAGTTATCAAATTTATGGGCACAGAGTTGTTTATAATGCTCATGGGATTACTAGGAATGGCTATTCATTTCTGAAATTAGTCCTTTTTGTTACATTTCATTATTTCCAGGTTACTGAGGCTGGCAATTCATCAACTTTTTAGATCTTTATAAAGAGCCAGGTTTGATTTTGTTGATTTTTTTCTACTAATTTTCTATATTAAATTGCATTTCTTTTTTGGCCCTTTTTATTTTTTTCACTTATTTTGGATTCCATCTTTTTTTATTCTCTTGTTTGTTATATACTAAAGTTGAAGTTTAGATGGATTTTAGGTCTTTCTTCTTTTCTCATGTATGCATTATCTTCAGATCCTCCTTAAGCTCATTCTCAATGTAAATACTGATTCTTAGTGGCCAAAACAAGGTAATAATGTAAATAAGTAACAAAGTAAAGACAAAGAAAAGGTTTGTCATTATTACATCCATAAATACAAATACATTTTGAATAACTCTCTTAATACAGCATTCAGAGTTCTTGAAAAAAAACATATGAAACACAAAGTAGAAATTTCAGTAGAATGTTTGAAAAATAAAATCAGCTGTCTCCCAGAACATGAACAAAAATTCAAAAGGAGTAAAAAAATACTTCAAAGTTTCAGAAACAGTTCAGATCTTAATAAGACTTACCCCGTAGTGAGAGAACAGAGTAAACACAAGGAAACGAGTCGTAGATAATTAAGCAAAGTTTCAGCAAAATACATCTGATATTTTCTAGGTGGAAGGAAGTCATCACTGAGTCATAATGCAATGGTTTAAAATAGATTTATACTAATGCACATAATTGGACATCAGAATACTGAGACAAGAAACAAGATTCTTCAAGGTTCTGGTAAATTTAAAGAATTATAATTACTTTACAAAAAAATCAGAATATCATCAATCTTTTAACCAGGGACAGTGGAAGTTATAAAGCATTAGAATATTCTTCATGAAAATCTGGAGGAATTTTTTTCCACATATAATTTTATACCCATTCTCACTACCAATTCATTGTGAAAAGCAAAATAAATGTGTTTTCACACTTTAAAATTCTCAAAATGTACCATATCACCTCTCCTTTATTTTCATTAACTTATGATAAAAGTTGTTTAACAAAATTAGTGTTATCATGAATGAAACCTATCTGTTTCACATACCAGTTAAATTTAGTAATCAGTAGATAATTGATCCTGGTGTAATATCCCACTATTTTCTGGACGTAATATATTTATTCCTGAAAGTTGTTTGAAATATATAAGCCTGGTCTAGTGTAGGATAATTGGCTTTATATTGTTTGAGTTTTAGTCAGATTCCATAATATCCATTCATTAATGATTTTTTTCTCAACCATTTAATGTTTAATTCTTTTTGGTACTATATGTAGTGAGTGATGAACACCTACGTGTCTTTACGGTTTAAAAATTCACTAGTAAGGGAGAAAACACAAATTCCCCCTCCACTAATATTTTCTAATATGCTCCCAGTGGGAAAAAACAACTGTTTAAAGAAGTGGAACAATGTATCTTCCATATTCTTGTTAAATAATAGCAGACTATAGAGGAGGATTCTTCTAGATAAAAATAGGCTCAAGTGTTATTTCTTCCAAGTATCTTATTTAAAAAGTTAAATATTTTCATTTTTGTTTGGTTTTGTCTTTTATCTTGTAATACCAATTCTGTTTTATTGGTGACATGCTGTGTCAATATGCGTGTGAAATGTAGTGGGTAATGAGGAGTGAAAGCTCTAAGAAAACAAAATCTAAAAAAATAGAGTTGGATAGTTGCAAGACGCAGACCAGGAAAGACCTTTGGCCACAAAGTGCAAGGCTGAAGAAACTCTTCTTGGATCTGATCACAGAATGCTCTGTAGAAAAATTTATCACAATCAACTTATTATTTCAGTATACTCATCCTAAATATGGTATGAATTTATAGCCCTGTGCTCAAAGAACACGGTATATCCCTTTCTCTTTTGCTGTCTACAATGAAGAATACTGTGATATCAAGTTGTATAGATATTTACATTAAAATCAATATGGCTGTTTACTTTGAATAAGGCACTTTGTTAAGCATACAAGATAATCATATGGTTTCAAAACCCAATGACTTACTAGCTGTTACAGCAATCAAGTTACTTAAACTCTGTAAGCCACAGTTTCCTCATCTGTATGAAGATGATAATTGTAGGAGTTATTTAATATAGAGGCATGCAGAATAATTTAGCACAATGCCAAACACAGTACATATTCTAAAAGTTGATTTAGAAAAATTATATATATAATGACCATAACAGTGTTTATACAAATAAAGAGAGGAATAGGAAGTGAATACTTAAAATACTTAGTTAGATTAGAAGATGTAACTCATTGTATAATTTTTTTTTTTTTTTTTTTTTTTTGAGACAGAGTCTTGCTCTGTGGCCAGGCTGGAGTGTGGTGGTGCGATCTTGGCTTATTGCAACCTCCACCTCCCGGGTTCAAGCGATTCTCCTGCCTCAGCCTCCCGAGTAGCTGGGACTACAGGCGCGTGTCACTATGCCTAGCTAATTTTTTGTATTTTTAGTAAAGATGGTGTGTTTCACTGTGTTAGCCAGGATGGTCTTGATCTCCTGACCTCTTGATCTGCCTGTCTTGGCCTCCTAAAGTTCATTGTATAATTTTAATATTTCCAGCAATGAATTTACCATGGAATTAGCAGTCATATTTAGCTTTCTGGTTTTTTTTTTTTAAAGAAATAACTTCATTTTCTTTTCTTCTTAATGGAATGATGATATTACATTTTCTTACGTCATATTGTGTTCTTCTGTTGTTCTATTTATCAATAATATAAATGTGAAAGCTTTTATTGGTGGTCCAAAAGGATGATATTAGGCTTAGGCAGGAAATATTCTAAGGTTTTGTAGGCAACATTGCAATTGACGTTTAAAATATCCCTTTATAGATATGACCGGTTGGACAACTGATTCTTTTGCATATTTCCAAGTGGTAAATGTAGTTTGGGGATATAAAAACTCTTTCTTGGATCTTAAATGCTTCTAGAGAAAACTGCACAAATCCAAATGCAAATGGAAATATGTTCTTGAACATGTCACACTGCTAGAATACTGGAATACATGCAGAACTCCCTAATCAAACTTATCTTTAACCTTAGTAGGGATTAATACCTTGAGTTACCTTGATCTTCTTTCACGTCACTAAAAACATGAAAAGATTTGTGGATGGAGATATTATTGAAATTGAGCCTTAATTGGAACTTAATCTCCATAATTATGCGTAATTGCCTGTGTTTATTACTCCTACAATGAGGACACATTTTTCTTTGGCTCTCAGGAAGCATGTGTTAAAGCATCACAAACAGCATTAGATAATATGATCCTATACACTTCACTGAGTTTATTTGGTTATGCAGTATCCTTATTCAAAGAGAGACACAAAGAACTTATAGTACAATGCCCTCTGACTTTACTAAGTAACTTCAATAAAATCAAAGATACGATTAATTTCAAAACATCTTTTAAAGATATAGTCATAGAATTTGATTTAAATTAAATTAACTGTATAAAATATATTGCCTACTTTTATGAATTCTTAGTTCTAAAATGATCAGTAATGCAGGTGTTTTGGGAAAAAAGAATTAAGTAACATTGAAATGCTTTTATTACGAAATCAAGTAAAATTATTTAGGACATTAACTTCCCTGGAATATCTGGAGCACAACCAAAGTAAATGATTAATTTTGAAAGTGTGGAAATTTGTGATGACAGTAATGTCTCATCATTGGCATATCAATTTAAAATGATCAATATGTGCTTATATTTCTTTCCCGTGTATGTTAGTCCAGTCATTATTTTAATTATAGTTTCAAACATTGTTATTAGTAGCTACGACTTATTAAATGTCCTATGATGCTTTAGGGCTAGGGGTAAATCTGAGAATTGCAGGTAAATATTTAAATGACAGAATGTGAAGAGGTGTTCTGAAGTGTTCCATGAATAGGCCTCTTAAAGATAATCAAAATTTAAATGAGCAAAGAAGTAATCGCATGTTGCTTTTGACATTTTATCAAATGGCCAGAGCAGACCTACTTTCTGTGTCATTTTTCAAAATATACAGAATGTCTAAACTTGAAATAAAAAGAATTTTCTATAGTATCATTCTATATAATCTCAAATAAATTTGACAATAATTATTAAATGTGAAATAGTTGGTTCCTTATCTTTTATTAGTTACACATTCTACATTTTAATTAACCAAATTCTAGTTTGCAAATATGTACTAATATTGTCTTGATATTGAATAGTTATATACTTTTAGTGTAAACAGAACAGGCATGTATTTATTTGTTTATTTTACTGTTGTTTCTGAGCCCATGCACTACTACATCAATAGTTCTCAGCCCTGAGCTCAGGATGTTTTCAAACAGTATGAATATCATATACATTTTTTATGATAAGATTCTGGTTTGGAAATTACTGGAAATTTCTTTTTGGGTCATCCTAATAATGCAACTATGGTCATGATTCACTATCATAGGCTATAAATTTATTTTAAGTAGGACCTCTTTTATTTACCCAGGTGGGCACAAGAAAACAGAGCACAACTCTGTTACAGCAGAGCTGTAACAACAAATGTATTTTATTAGAGGGCTTTTAAGTTCTGAGATACAATCTCTTAGTAAATATCTTTTTAAGGAAACTAACCAATATGTGATGAGTTCCATATTTAAAAGCAGAGTAGTTTACCCTTCTTTTTTTGGAAAACTGAAGATGAAAATATTTTCACTAGCTGCATATAAAGAAGTCAATTTTTCTTATGGTGATTTTGGAAGCAGCTAGAGTTTGAGTATCTGGAGTATGTTGACTTTATTCATACACAATACAGATTTCTCATGCTTACCAGTGTCAACACTTTGGAAAATTAACAAGTTGTTTTTGAAGTAAAAAAAATTAATAGTTAAAATACATTGTACTTTTGCAATATAATAATCACTGCTCAAATTTTATTTAATATAATCCTAGCCACAACCCTAAGAATTAGGCATTTTTACTGAAGAAATTAAGGTCTAGATTTATGTTGTAATTTTTCTAAGCTTGTGTATTGGTAAGTGACAGAATCAAAATTCAAAACAGAATAAATTTAAACTTTGTACACTAATAACAAATTGCCTAGTATACTTGCTAAGGCATTTAATATCTTCTCCAATAAAAAAAGACAGTCGTACTCTCCTGCAAGACTCCATATATTGTCATATATTTGGAAACATAGCTAGAAGCAATTTTGTCCAGAGTAGAACAAATTGTTCTAAATTGTGTTTCTGAGGTGCTTGTGAAAGCAGTCAGATTTTGCAAGAAATCCTAATGTCCCTCAGTTTGACTAAACTTTAGAAGACAGGCTTCTTTCTGACTCTAGGCCCTTCATCTTTCTTTCCTTAGAGCACCTAATTTAGATAACTTGTCATTGTCAATTCATTCTCTTTTATTGTGAGGTGTAAATATTTTTTAAAATCTTTCCAGTTTACAAAAATCTCTTTTCCTGGGAACTTTGAATTCATCCCTTAGAAATGTAATTATCAAGGAATATAGAGTCCCAATTCCCAAATTTCTGTGGGGGAGCAGGAGCCTAACTTTGATAGGCTCCTTGTTGAAAGTTAGAAAGCTACCTCTTGTCATGAAGCTTTGAGAAATTTTACTTTTTCTGTGGGCAAAGCCAATTAGCAGGAATGGCTTATGATCTATCCCTTTCAGCTCTTAATTTTTTGGCTCTTAAAATTTTCCAGTCCTAGTTTCAAAGCAATAGACTTGAATAAAGTTTATCTTTCACATTTAAATTACTCCAGTGCAATTTTTGCTTTGACATTGTTTTCATATTTTTATTTTGGTTAACTTAGATGTATATTTGAGTGTTTACCTTTGACTAAGAAAATGGCAGAAGCAACAGAAACCTTTTTCAATAGACATCTATTCCTTCTTGTGGCCTTCTACTGCTTTGACTTCCCTTCCAGTAAAGTTATTTATACAAGCATATGATTTAACCATGGTAATAGTACTACTTAAGAATTGATTCTTAATTGATTCATAACCACTGAAATAAAATTTTGTTTTCATTATGGTAGACGAGGAGTTAACAACGTAAATCTATGTTTCAGCTTTGACATTTGTAAGGTTTGATACACCTAATTACCTTAATAAACCTTGAGAATTTAGGGGGGATTTTGCATTTATTTTAGACATAGAGAAGTGATTTTCATTTACCAAATGTGTACAATTGTAAAACATAAAGACAAGAATTAAATTCAAGAAAATACAGATTAAAAGCAGTCTGCTAAAATATACAAATCCCAAATTCAATCATTTTTGTGTTTCTTCCTTTAAAATTCTTTCTCACTGATAGAAGGTTGGAAATTTGCTATATTCAAAATAGAGTTGTGATGCATCTCTCCTTTAGACTCCTGAAGTACATATGCCTTCAAAATGCATATGAAAAGCAAAAGGAACTTATATATTTTTGTACACTTTGGTTAAACCATTTTTAAAAATGGAATTTCTTCACTTCACATGCCTAAAATTTAAAAAGTAGTCTAACTTCTGTCTATGCAATTTTCAGGTCTTCTTTCTTTCATGTTTTATGCATTATCAATATTAAATGATTTATAAGTAGATGACTGCAACAGCTACTCCCTACATCCTCTTGGGTTGAAGTACAGTACAGAAAAAACAAATGCTTCTCTCTGTGATCTCATATAGGTCTTGTTGCATATTAGTGGTGCTGAATATTCATGACCAGGTTGTATGACACTCCGAATGGCTAGAAATGCCTAGGCCTAAATCCAGTTGTTGATAACTAGATGTGAAGCACATCAACTGTGAGTTGAGTAGGAATAGCTGCCAGAAGGCATATTTACCCAGAAAAGAAAGAATTCTCTTTAACAATTAGTAAATAATGAGCAGTTCTTGCATATTATGCAGAAGCTAATACATGAGTCAGTTCCCTATGTATTGACAATTAATTGAGTACAAATATAAGTCATACAACTTTATTTGCCTCATAGTACCTCACACACTTGAAAAATACTGAAGTTTATAGGTATGCATATGTATGTACTGCATATTAAGGACAATGTTTATATCTATCACGGCATTATTTTGATTGATAGCCAATCAAGACATTAAGATTACTTTTATTTTAAAGTTCAATTTATTGATATAATTTATTTAATATCCTAACATAAACCATATTAAAATAGCAAAAAAGCATATATTTCTTTTCAAAAGGGCCAAAATATATTTTAAGAAAGTAAAAATTTTTGTACTAGAATACACAAAAGAAGACATGAAAGTAAAATACATGACATAGTTGTGTCTTAAATGAGTCAATGTTGTAAAGTTGACATTTTTTTCACCATTGGTTTACAAACTCCATCACTTCAGGTGAAATTTCTATGCTTTTTTTGGTAACATTTCCATAATTTATCTAGAGGAGAATTGTTAAGGAATTAATCTAATTTGATAACAGAGTAAGAGGAAGAAGTAGATTTGGGAATGACTAATGACTTGCACATCTAGGTGTCAGATTCAATATTCCTGGAAAAATTAAAACTATACATAAATGACATATCAACAAACACATAGATCAATGGGATAAAATCAAGAGTGTACAAATAGGAACATCTATAGATGAGATTTTAGGTTTTACACTAAGAAAGACCTTTTAAATATTTGGTAAAATGATGAGTAATCAAACAAATATGTGAAAGGAATTGACAGCCAATTAAGACATCCACATACTCATAGAGCTCTTCTGCATATTGTACTTAGAAATAATACATCCTTGAAGGGATAAACACTCCATTTGCCCTAATGTGATAATTATGCATTGTATTTCTTTATCAAAATATCTCATGCATCCTGTAAATCTAAACACCTACTATGTACCCATAAAAATTAAAAAATAAATTAAAACAAAATAAATCAAATAATAACAAATGTAAACCTGAAAATAATATTTGGCATTTATTGAATGATCACTATACACAAGACTTTCTTCAGTGTTCCCTCATATATTAGCTGATTTATTCTTCATGACAACTTATAAAATTGTTATCATCCTTCTTTTACGTATAAGGAAACTGAGGAGTAGACAGGTTGAATAGCTTAAATAAGACTCCATGGTATGTAGTGGAGCCAAGATTCAAACTGAGGGAATTTCACACTGAATTCTTACCTCTAATTCCAAATAAAATACTAATATTTGAAAATGCATTAAAAAGTATTGTGTATTTTATAAGTGGAATGTGGGGAAATACGTTTTTATGAAATTAAAAATATAAAAATCTAAAAGAGTTGAATGTTTTAAAGTTTAACAAGTTTGTACAGCAAAATAAACAGCAAAAATAAAGTTAAATGGTAATATTAGGTTGGAGGAACGTGTTTACAAGGAAAATGAAAGAAAACGGTTAATATCCACCATATAATTAAAAACATTTCATATAGAATAAAAAACATATGAGAAATTGAAATATTCTCCTAAAAGATTCTATATTGGCATAACCATTAACCTATCCATTGAAGAAATACTTTTGATGGACTGTTATGGGGTGCAAAGATGGGCAGGCAAATGCGTAGGTTTTTTTCATCAGGAAGATTATAGTTTACTGATTTGTTACAAAGAAGCACAGTAATGAGCATATTTGCCTTAAGCACAGAGGGGTAGCTCTTATTGTACATTTTCTAAGTGAGTTTTCAAAAATGGTTTACATAGTAAGGAATATGTTCAACAAGAGTATAGGATATAGGTTAACTATTCTAACTTACTACAACTTTTATTCTTGCATTATTTACATTTAGCATTATCATGCTTTTTTATCATTTCAGTAGAAGTAAGAATAAAAATAGCATAGAAGATGTGGTAGAATTTTTTTCCTCTACCAGAACCTTCTCTAATATGTCATTTTAATCTGGGCACAGATGTTCTCCAACTTAAAAGAATTGAGAAAAATTAGAAAACAAAAACAAAACTTTTTGAAGAAAATCTAGTACACCCAATACCAAGGAAGCTAAAGAATTGCTCTGTTATCTTTCAGTTTAATGGGGTGCTGAATTGTAGAGGGAAGAAAATGGATCTCAATGTTATTAGACATGCTTCAGAATGTTTGTCCTTGACATTATTACATAAAATAACCATGCAGAAATCTAAGGTACATTTATGATCAGCAAATAAAAATTGTTGCCAGAGATTGAAATGCCCTGAGGAGGACAATTTGACCTTCTCTTATAACTGAAGCATATCAGTAAACATCACTGGTAAATTAAGATAAACAGTACTGTGAATGAAAGTAAAGTATGTGAATTTAAATGCACCTCTTTCGAATGAAGTCTGTGCAATTAAATATGAAGATATAATGCAATTAAATTCTATTGTTGCTAAACAGCAACTGTTATTTTGTTAGGTTTTCAAAATGATCTGGTCATTTATGTCTTAGTAGCATACTCTGACAGCAGGTTTTCTTTTATTTTGTAGTAACATGCTCCCTGACATTTTCTATTAATTCAGCATAGATATTGGGATCAGGATATTATTTTCACAGAAGAATATTATTTCCATATGTTTTGAGGATCAAGATTATATAATATGCACAGATATTGCAACTAAGCAACATAAAAACAGGATTCTATGAAATTCAATCAATAAGCATTTTAACAATGCAGGCTTGTCCTTCATGTTATATATTTTAATGACAGTGACATATTTCCAATAACTGGAAGAATGTCCTGTATACCTCTTTTACATTTGGCATAAAGCTAGCTAATCTTATCTGATTAATATATAAATCTATTAACCTATAAATGTAAAAGCATTCAAAAATAGAAAGTTGATTTTAAAAAGTTGGAGAGAAGATATTTTTATTTAAAAGTTGAAGTTTAAATGACACACCATTTGGAAAATAAATAGGTTACTGGAAAATACATTGTAGATATTTAGTCAAATGAGATAATAGATAATCAAATGTCGACAAAATCTGCTTCTCTTTAGCGTACATACCAGGAATATTTTAGTTAATAGGGATAAGGCAAAAGCCTCAAGAAAGTAAGTATATTTTGGTACAAAGATGTTGTGAGATGAAAGTTCTCTCATTTTTGTCAGAAGTTTCTAAGGGTAAGAAACTCATTGTGATAGTACACAAATTTGCAATATACTAGTATTGATGTAACTAAGCCGTATGAATGGAGGAGGAAAAATTTAATCAGAATGAAAAGCAAGCACAATTATGTTGTACACACCAAAAGCCCATAATGAAATGTTGTATGGTTTAGATTCTCATCATTTTACTATAGAAAAAGTCTTCATATAAAAATAGAGAAAATATTTTGCCCTGTCATTGTATATCTTTTCTCACTATGAAAAGATTTTGACTTTCCCCCTTTCCTTCTTTGACTTGAGCAGTAGTTTTTAAGAACATTAAACTGAAAATGAGTATTCAGATGATAAGCTAAAGCTTTCTATAAAAGCACCAAAAAATCTATAATGAAGCATAAAATCTGACACCCAGGAAAGACTGATCTTCCCATCAAGCTGTGATCTTTCCATCACCAGAAAAACATGCAAATGAAGCAAATGGTGGACTTGGAAACTAAGAATCCTTATCCCTTTCATCAACTAATTTAGCTGTATATTCATAAATTGTTCAAATACCATTCATCTTGTGGCAGTGGCAACTTAAACTCAAGTGTTGTAGATGACTTGATTTTTAATTATTTCAGCATAAATGTCTCAGTTTCTTCTGTTTGGAGAGACTTAAATAAAACTAAGGATAATGTTAATAGTTATTGGGAGTTAACTATTAACTATTAATAGTATAAGGGAAGAATGACATTAGCCAGAGGAGGGCAACCAAATTGACTAATCTTAAAATAACTTATAGTATCACGTAGTATTTTTGAGTGTTTATTATATACCAGCCATTGCCTTAAAATATTCTACTACTGTCCTATTCATTATCATACTTACTATAATTAAGCCAGCACTATTTTTCATATTCCATTTACAGATTAGGTAACTAAGGAATAGATACATTAAAAAACTTACCAATATATTGATCTTATAATGATATGATTAAGATTGCAACCCAGAACACTTACATCAAGGGATATGTTTATCACCTACACACATGAAAATAGATCATAGGGTTCTCAAAAAATCAGAGTCAAGAAAAAAATGAAAGCAAATGGTAACTCTGAGCAGATCACTGAGATAATTCAATTTATCAACACTTAATTGCAAAATCAATTCTATAAGTGCTATGACTTAAGAGATACCTGAAAGACAACTCAAAATAAGGAAAGAGGGATTCAATAACACACATTTTGTCCAATAGCAATATGGCAGATGCTTGTCACTTAGAGTGATTGAGTTCAGGATGGGAACTCCCACTTAGAAATACCCAGCCCCGTGTTATGGAATTCAAATATGACTCCAGGGGACTGGAGACCAGAAGGAATAGCAAATGGATACTAAAAGGACAGCTTTACTGAATTTCCATAGGCAACGGTGGCACAAGAAGCTCTGCTTTTTAAACAATGCAGTAGAAGCAGGTGAGGAAGAAAGGTATCTTCCCTTTTAGAATTTCTCTAGGAGTGAGGATATTGGATGAGGAACATTACACATTTTATGAGCATGGAGTGAGTCAACCTGCAACTGAAGCAAAAAAAAAAAAAAAAAAAACCCCACATTGAAGGGTATCATGCTTTGATGGTTTTATAGCAACGTCCCTGCTGCTGATAGGTGACTTTAGCGTATTTTGGCAAGAATGGAGGCTTCAGCACAGAATTATCGGGTAGGATGAATCATCTCAACAGACTGCAGCAGGAAAGGTATAAACGAATCTCCTTAAACTAACTAGGAAGATGATTAGTTGATGAGCAGAAAGGAACAATTCCTGAAAAAGTCAAGAATTACTTAGGAAATTCTAAGAAAGGTGGAGTCCATTCAGTTTCACAGACACTGAAGTTATTACAATATTTACTTTTTCTACAATTATTGTGACTCACTTAGGCTTATTGTTTCTTGTACCCTGGACAAATTTGAGTACATTTGTGATGGTGCTAGAAATGTTGTATGAGAGACTATACAATACGTGACAGAAATAATTACTGTACTCTTTGGAAGAATAATTTGTTTAATAAGATATGTCACTATTTTCAAGGAAGTCACCTGAAGATTTTTTGATAAAGGAGTCCATGGCACAGTAACAAACCTTCACATCTACACCCAAACCTAACATACAATTTGAAAGAAAAAAATAAACAAATAGAGATACGATCACTCATGGCATTGTCAGATTTAAAAAAAATTACAATTGTATGCATGAAAGTCACCTTATTAAAATTTTAAAATTCCTACCTACATCTTTTTCATTTTAGAATGATTAGTCTCTAGATTGAATCTGATAAAATAATGTAGGTTTCAAAAACAAATCATAAAAATAAACAATATAAACTAAAATATTAACATTAAAATATTAATCATCATTAATGGAATAAGACCTTAGAAAATTAAAAATGCAAATTTTCAATAAAGAGTTCATACATGTAGATAGAAATACTTTCAAAGGGGTAGTATGCACGCTATTTAAAAATATCTTAAATTTATTGTTATTTGAATTTAATGAAGCAAAATAGAACATAAAAATATTTAATCCAAACTTATTTTTTAACTCAAAATGTATTCACAAGATAATGATTCCTCTAAAATTATGAACAAAGATTATAAAACATGTGGAGATCATGGGGTTATGATGGTTTTATTTAACCTTTAGAAAGTAATAGCAGAATATACCAATTGATTGCTTTCATTAAAGTGAGTTTACTAATGCAAATGCTATTATATTGGCACACTTCTTCCATAGTAATGAATCACAATATCTCCATCACTTCAGTGCTTCCATGTAAACAGTGAACTGCTAAGATCCAAGGTGAAATAACAGACAAGAGAATAGTGTTTGTTATGAGTTGAACCAGTTGCCCCTCCAATTGTTAAAGTCCTAACCCCCGGTACAGCAGAATGTGACTTTGTTTGAGATAGGAACTTTAAAGAGGTAATTTAGGTTAAATGAAGTCAATTGGATTGGGCCCCAGTTCAACATGACTAGTGTCCTTATTAGAAGAGTTTAAGACATAAACACATACAAAAGAAAGATGATATGAAGGCACAGTGAGAAGGTGGTTATCTGTAAGTCAAGGAAAAAGGCCTCACAAGAAAAAGAAACAAACTTTGCTGACACCTTGATCTTGGACTTTTAGCCTCTAGAACTGTGAGGAAATAAATCTTTGTTTAAGCTACCCAGCCTGGGGTACTTAAACTGTTACGGCAGTGCTACTTAACTAATACAATGTTACTGTATCTTTCTAGTCCTGGTATTCAGAAACACAAAGTATTATATCACAATATTGATATAATTTCATATCCTTTGTGTCTTTTCCTCAATAAAAACAATGAGTCATATGCTTCTCATGGACTAAAATACATTTGTGATAGATCTCCAACAAGTTAGATTTAAGTGTATGCTTTGCACAACACATGGGTGAATCATTTTTATCTTTAGCATATCAAAATTCTTTCCTTTTAATTCTTTAAAATATCCAGAATAAATTAGATTTCTCTGTTACAGTTTTAAACCTGGACCCAGTGTGATGCTTTACATTTTTTAGTCCACTATTACCTTCACCCCGAATATCATAGACTCCTGTATTCTTCAAAAGTATTTTAAATAAACCAAAATACTATATTCTGTCTGGGGGACTGAATAGAAGAATAATTATTATTGCACACTGGCTTAAAATTCCCCTGGAGTTATTAAAAGTAAATTTATTTCATTAATAAACTTAAATGTTACAGCAATTGTTTCCATTTGGAAATTTTCCAAACATAAATATCAATTCTGTTGAATATATGTATTATTTTTGTGTTATATTATTTTTGTGTTATATTCTTCTTGAAAGCAATTGTGGTAAGAATTACTGACCTTCGAGATTCTGAATCACTGATGCAAAACATATCTCAGCAAATCATAGAGGAAATTTTCCAAACATAAATATAAACTCTAGTGAATGTGTGTATTATTTGTGTATTATAATCTTTATGAAAGCAATTGTGGTAAGAATTGCTGAACTTCAAGATGCTGCATCATTGATGCAAGCCACAGCTCAGCAAATCAGAGTGAATTATAACTATATGGAAAATAATTAATATTAGTTCATCATTTATTATAACACAAAAAATGTACTACTTAAAATAATGTTGTAAATTTTGTATGATAATCAATTTGCTAGTGATAATGAGTACAAAAGAAGGAATTAGCAAACCTATGTTCCAAGTATGTAGCTAAGCAGTATTTCATTGAATTCTCATAGTAATGCTTAAAGTCAAGTATTGTTATTTCTATTTGGCATATAAAGAAAACTAGTCTCAAAAGGGAATAGTTACCTATCCAAGATCAGCTAATACCTGGTTGCACCGAATCTGAAGCTCAGTTTTGTCTAAGTTCAAACATGTTCTTTTTCTATTACATGATATATCCATTCATTCAAAGATCCTTTTTAAGTGACCGTTATTTGCAAGTCACCTTTCTAGATATTCTATACATGAGATTGAAAAAAAGTGACATGGTGAACACATACTATTGGAGAAGTGAGGATACAAACAATAAAATAAGTGAAATATATAGTAAGTTAGATGGCATTAACTAATTTAAAATTACATAAATATATAAAATTGTATAAAATTATATAAAAATTAAAACAAAGTGGAAATAAGTAATTATGTCAATGAACCGGTCAATTTTGACTAGAATGAATGGAGGACTCATCAGGAAGACTTTAGAACGAAGACTTGAAATTGTTGAGGGTCATGTCAATATCAGGTCTAGTACATTGAGGGGAGAACAAACGTCAAATGTTAAATGGAAAGGCCTGGGTTGTTTGAGCATTGTCGTCACTACAGCTAGAGCGGGGTCATCAAAGCAATGGTAGTGTATGTGTTTGCGGAATACATGGCCCCGATCATACAGTGGTATCTTGCCAAAAATATAGGTATTATTTTAAAAATGTAATTATTTGCAGAATTTCTAAAAGTACACGAAAGTACAGGAGTAGAATGCATAGAATAATAATTTTTCACGTATCCATAACCCAATCTTATTTCACCCATCCAGACATGTGTGTATAGGCATATGTTGGTAGATAAATAGGAGAGACTATTTGTATATAGGTACTTTTTATTTATTTATTGCTTTGCTGAAGTCATTTAAAACAAACTAAAATGATCAACTCATTTACCCATAAATATTTCACTGTGAAATAGAAAAAAGCTTAATATTTTACATAACTGCACTCTCATTAAAACTGCTAATAAACTTAGCAGTAATTCTATAACATCATCTAGGCCCATCATTACATTTCCCTAATCATCTTGCAACTTTCATTTTATAGCTGGTTTATTTCTAACAGAATCTAAATAAGAGCTACAATTTTGTTGGCCGTTTTTAGTCTTTTAAAATTTATCATTTTAAAATGCTTTATTTTTTTCTTCAGGCAATTTTTTTTATTGAATAAACTGGAATGTGTGCCATGTAAAAAATTCCACATTCTTCTTGTAGTGTCTAGTTTTCTTCATTGTGCCCTGAAAAATGTTAATTACATTTAAAGGTTTTGTAAGATTTAGGATCAGTTTTGGCAAGTCAGCCACAACAAAAGGCACAAATATATGGTTGTCCCACTATTAAGGATGTAAAACTGATTAGTGTGTTCAGTTTTTAACAACCTGGCACCTCTGTTATAAATGACCTAATAAATGTTGCAGGTAGTGGTTTTATCAATTGGTTATTATTAATCCTTAGATAAATTACTTCATTCAGAATTTAAAAATTGTTATTTTCTAATTCTATCATTTTATTTGAAAAATTATAAGAGCTTTTCCTCCAAGTGCTTAGTTAATCCCAAATACGGCTTTTGAAATAATAGCACAACTAATAAATCATGTTCAATGAGTAGTTTTAAATATCGTATGAGCTAATATATATTTACATGTATTATGTTTTTCAATCAGTTGAAGTTATTATTATTTTTGACACTCAAATGTTCTCATCATTGTATAGTGAGAACTCCTGGCCTTCAGTAACCTTTTGACATCAACTCAGAAGATAATAATAGTTTTTAACTTTAATTCTTTGATGCATGAATTTTGTTTCTCTCCTTGAAAACTGATTTTCTGAAAATTTTAACATAACTGTGTTTATAAATAATCCTGCAATATCCATAGGCTAATCTAAAATAATAACACAGTTTACTACAGTACTAAGAATTAAGACTACTTGGCCAAGATTTTCTTGTGGTTTCTTTGACATTAAGGGTTACTGGCACTTTTTATGCAGAAAACTGAAACTGGATCCCTTCCTTAAACCTTATACAAAAATTAGCTCAGGATGGATTAAGGACTTGAATATAAGACCTAAAACCATAAAAACTCTAGAAGGAAACCTATTCAACATCATTCAGGACATAGGCATGGGCAACAACTTCATGACTAAAACACCAAAAGCAAGGCAACAAAAGCCAAAATAGACAAATGGGATCTAAGTAAATTAAAGAGCTTCTGCACAGCAAAATAAAGTCAAATGCATCTAATTAAATTAAAGAGCTTCTGCACAGCAAAATAAACTATCAGCAGAGTGAACAGGCAACCTATAGAATGGGAGAAAATTTTTGCAATCTATCCATCTGACAAAGGGCTAATATCCAGAATCTACAAAGAACTTAAACAAATTTACAAGAAAAAAACTAACAACCCCATCAAAAAGTAGGCAAAAGATATGAACACACACTTCTCGAAAGAAGACATTTGTGCAGCCAACAAACTTATGAAAAAATGCTTATCATCACTGGTCATTAGAGAAATGCAAATCAAAACCACAATGGGATACCATCTCATGCCAGTTACAATGGCGATCATTAAAAAGTCAGGAAACAGCAGATGCTGGAGAGGATGTAGAGAAAGAGGAACGCTTTTACACGGTTGGTGTAAATTAGTTCAATCATTGTGGAAGACAGCATGGTGTCTCCTCAAGGATCTAGAACCAGAAATACCATTTGACCCAGCAATCCCATTGCTGGGTATATACTCAGAGGATGATAAATCATTGTACTATAAAGACACATGCACGCATATGTTTATTGCAGCACTGTTCATAATAGCAGAGTCTTGGAACCAACCCCAATGCCCATCAATGATAGACTAGATAAAGAAAATGTGGCACATATACACCATGGTATACTATGCAGCCATAAAAGAGGATGAGTTCATGTCCTTTGCAGGTATGTGGATGAAACTGAAAACCATCATTCTCAGCAAAGTAACACCAGAAGAGAAAACGAAACAACGCATGTTCTCACTCATAAGTGGGAGTTGAACAATGAGAACACATGGACACAGGGAGGGGAACATCACACAGTGGGGCCTGTTGGGGGGTGGGGGGCTGGGGGAGGGATAGCATTAGGAGAAATACTTAATGTAAATGACAAGTTGATGGGTGCAGCAAACCTACGTGGAACATGTATACCTATGTAACAAAGCTGCATGTTGTGCACATGTACCCCAGAACTTAAAGTATAATAGTAAAAAATAAGAATCCCCCCTCCAGAAAAAAAAGAGTTACTGGCACTTTTATATGTAGAGAATAGTGGTGAAATCATGTAATTGCCCTAGCTTCATCCCTCAATGACTGGCTCTTCTGTTGTAACTAAGGATTGGATAGATAGATAAATGATAGATAAAGTGGCTTGTCTATTTGTAATATTTAGCAAAGTTCATCTCCTCTAAATCATTTCGCCACCGGTATTTTAAACTGTATCCTTTGTTTTGAACCTCAGGATTCTATTACGCTCATCATAGATCTATTCACCAATTCCTATTGCTTTAAGTTTTGGTGTGTTTCTCTTCTTAGATTTGATTGAAAGCTATTGAAATACTTGAAGGCTGAGACTGCTCTAGGCCTTTATGATTTTTCTGTGATCCCTCAGTATGTCACTGAAGCCATTATTATTATTACTAGTTGTTATCATTATTATTTATCATTATTTATTTATGCTCTATTATTAACACCTTAGAAAGGCTTTTTCAGCCATCTTTCAAACCTGTTTGTAAAGAAGCATACACTTTCTTTTTGGGAGGTGCTTGTATTTGCGATTATGGGTACCTCAGATCACAGATCACAGCACAATCAGGACAAATTGAATTACAAACTTTGGCATGGATGTGGATAACTTTATTCAGTATCTTATGTTCTAGACAATAATCTCTATGTTCAGTGGCAGTTATAAAAAAGTTACATCCTAAACTTTAGTAAATGAGGAAAGTACAAAATTCTGCAGTGAATCTTTTCAAAAGATCTAAAATACTATCCTGAATTAACCATATAGAACAATAGAAAATATATCATTTTCCTTTAAAACACTAGCGAATATTCTAAGCATATTATTTTCCTTGCTAACACGTTTTTGATGATTTGGAGACTTTCAGCTTTTCTAGACAAATATGCAATTAAATGAGGTAAGATATTGATAAAGACCTGGTCACTCTAAAATGCTTGGGCTCATTTATATTTCATACATTATAATACAATTTGACTCACATGCTTTTGAAGAATTTCAATTAACACCACATTGAAATGTGCTTAACACATTCTTTTATAGCATTCTTTTTTACTATTTACTCAGCTGTTTATTTTCTAAAAATACTACAAAATTATAGAGTTCATGTTCCGTGTTAGCTTCTTTAGCTTCTTATTAAAGCTTAATATACAAAAAACAGTGTGCTCAAATACTAAGTGTATAGTTCAATTAATTTTCACAGAGTGATGAGAGCGATCACTGTGTAAATAGTATTCAGATCAAGAAACGAAAATGACCAGAACCCTAAAATCCCTTTAATGCCCACAAAGCAACCACTATCTTGACTTTTAATAGGTTAGTTTTATATAGTTTTGACCTTTATATTATATATAAATAATTTATATTTGTATAAATGGGATCATTCAGTATATATTCACTTGTGTCACTTCTTTCACTGAACATAATGTTTATAAATTTCTATATGTATATATCTGTTGGCTTGTAGTTTTTGCTTCTCATCTAAATGTCAACTGGTATTACATTCAATGAATATGCTATCGTTTATGCATTCATGGTACTGTTGATGGATTAAGGTTTTGAAAGCAGGTATAATAATAGATAAATAATTTTTTATATCATATCATGTAACATGAGAAGTATATAAACATGTAGTTTGATTTATTAAGTTCTCGTAAATTTCAGATGAAAAGGAAGAATAGTATACAAACTTAGAGCTCAGTTATAAAGCATTTATGTTTTGTCACTAAGCATCTTTATACTTTATCTTATATATTTTGGTTCTTGAGATAATGGTGAGAACTACTTATATCAAAATCTTCTTTGTTTTGTTGGTGAAACCATGCCATGAGAATTTTAGAAGACTTTCATAGCAAGTAAATGGTAGTGATGGTATTGACCCAGATCTTTTATATCATAAAGACTATACACTTACCACTAAAGTATGTTACCATCTGTTGCATTGTATATTGCCCGAATGCACAGACAATACTTTTTTTGTCACCACTTTTGTGTCCCCTACAATGTTATACAAGTCCAATTGATTTATTGATTCTCTTCTCATTGAAAATTAGATCCTTACTGAAAGTTAGTCCCTGGGGCAATTATGATCCTAAACTGAAAGCCTCTGAATCATAGACTCTCCTAATAAATTAAAGAAAATAGACCATTAACATGTATTTAATTTAATGCATATGGCATCTTAGCATAGGCATAATTACATAGCTCAAATAAGTTCTGAAGAAACTCTATACTGATAGAATAATTCTTTTCTGGTATTTCCTATGTTGGCCACTTAGTTTTAATCTATTGCCATTAACAGAATCTAAAGTAAATTAAAATTTTGGCAGAACCATTGTTGATATTTTTATTATTTAAGTGGTAAGTTATATAATTTTTACTTGTATTTATAATTAGAATATGTAATATTGTTGCTAAATTATTTACTTTTAATAATACTATAGGCTAAAATATTTGGAAATAAAAAATATTGGGATTATTTTTATATTAAAGGGCTAGTACTTTTTGGATTCCTCATTCCAGGGGCTAACTGTGACTTTATGCTTTTCAAAATTTAGTTCTTGATGGGAGATTGTCCCAAGAAGGTTTATGTTCACACACACACAAAAAAGATTTGTGCACTTTTATTAGTTTTCCAAGGCTGACATAAAAAAAAAAACAGTACTACTAATTTGACATCTTAAAACAACATAAAATGCATTGTATCAGAATTCTAGAGTCCAAAAGTCTGAAATCAAAATGTCAGAGGGTCTGTGCCTTCACAGGCACTCGGAGGCAGAATCTGTTCCAGAGGCTCCTTTTCCTTACCTCTGGTGGTTACTGGCAATCCTTGGTTTTCCTTAGCCTTGTGGCATCATTAACTCCAATCTTTTCCTCTGTTGTCACACGGTCTTCTTTCTCTCCATACAGCTTGCTCTTTTATTGGTAAAACACCAGATATATTGGATCAGGGCCCACCCTAACGTGGCATAATGTTATCTTAACGTGATTATGTCTGCAAAAGACCCTGTTTCCGAATAAAATCACACTTATTTGTACTGGAGTTTAGGACTTCAACATATTTTGGAGATACATTTCATCTCTAATTGTCTGCCCTCTAGCCCTTTTTTGTGCAAAATACATTATTCACCTTATTCCAGTATTCCCAAAATGTACTAACCCATTATAGCATCAACTTAAAATCCAAAATCTCATCTAAATATACAGCTGTCTCTCAAAATGGCATCAGTTTTTTCTTTTCTGTAGCAAGAAGAGGGAAAGTTTGTATTTGTCCACCTGCCAGGTACTTTTCTTGTGTGTTTTTACACATGTGTGTATACTATGTGTGACTTTCTGAGATGGGCATATTTTATAAGTGACTGATTAGCCATTGTTTTTTTCAAACTGAAATATAATCCCCATATATTATAATCTAGGTCCAAATTCAGTGCAATATTAGTACATGGAAATGTTATTTCAAAATTTAATGTATAAAATAACGTAATCTGTATTTGGATTTTGGTGAAAGTCAATAAAAGATGCCCAAGATAATTATCAACATAAAGCTACTTTGTTAGATTTTTTCAAACTATAAATGAACCATATCTTATTATGAATCCTCTTAATGTCTGGCTGAAAAAGATACAGTCTATTTCTATTCTGACTTCAATAACCATATTTCAGGGAATAGTTATTTAGAAAGGTTAGTATTTATTTACACAGTAAAAAATTTTTGAGTTTATGTATTCCATTGTTTGAAGAACTAAAGCTTTGATTGTCTTAGATTTTTAAGATTATCATAGCTATATTATTTAGTGCTTATTAAATTTCAGGAAATTAGTTAAATAATGTGTATTTATCTATTATTTAATCCAAACAACACTATTCTGTGAATAGGTACTACTAATTTTCTAATTTAAGAAAAAGAAATGGAAGCACATGAAGTTAGGTAATTTATCTAATATAACAAACTAGCAAATGTTAGAGCTAAGATTTTAATACAGGAAGTCATACTTCATAGGGAATATTTTTAACAACAAAGCCATACTGCATCCTTAGTAAACTGCAATATAATTAACTTTACACCAATTTTAGTTCTAACATTGAACTGGTAGACAATGATTCAGCCCTTCACGGTTTTCCGCCGAATAACTACTGGCATAAAAAAGTTAGAAAGTATGCTACTTTAGGCCAGGCATGGTGGCTTACGCCTGTAATCCCAGCATTTTGGTAGGCTGAAGTGGGTCTACAACTTGAGTCCAGGAGTTCAAGACCAGTCTGGGCAACATGGCGAAATCCCCTCTCTACAAGAAATGCAAAAGTTAGTCTGACATGGTGGCATGCACCTTTATTCCCAGCTACTAGGGAAGCTGAGATAGGAAGGATCTCTTGAGCCTGGGTGGTAAGGGATGCAGTGAACCATGATCATGCCACTGCATTCCAGTGTGGGCAAAGAGAAAGATCCTGAGAGTTTGCCTAAAAAAAAAAAAAAAAGAAAGAAAGAAAAAAAGAAAAAGAAGAAAGAAGGAAGGAGAGAAAGAAAGAAAGAGAAAAAGAAAAAGAAAGAAAGAAAGAGGAAGAAAGGAAGGAAGGAAGAAAGGAAGGAAAAGTAATGCTATTTGAGAGCAGAAACTTGTTCTTTATTGTGTTTTAACTCTTGAAACCCCCCACTACCTACAATGCCTAGTTCGCTCTAAAGGCTCTCTGTAAATATTAGGAGAAATAAATAAGTAAATGTATGATTTTGTTTTTCCACATATTTCTTTTCCTTACTCATGGAAACAAAACAAAATGAAATGAAAATATTTAATACATTTTAAATCAAGAATATGGCCAGTGATGTAATTAGTAAGTTGTGAGTGAAAGTTTTAGCATCTAAAGCAGGGTTGGCAAACTATGGCCCACTAGTCAAGTCCTTATCACTGTCTGTATTTTTTAAAAATAAGTTGTATTAGAACATAGTCACCCTCACTGTTTTGGTGTGGCTGATTTTTGCTGCATAGCAGGGTTGAATAACTATGATAGAGACGGCTAGGCCTGCAAAGTCCTGAATATTTACTATCTGGCTATTTACAGAAATGTTTACAGATTTTATATTTTAAAGCTTGGATAAAACTCTAATGCACAATATCAAAATGCAGTTGAAACAGTTTTATTCCTTTCCTGGTACCCCAGGTTTTGTCAAATAAATGAAGAAAAATGACCTCCTTGAATGCAGAAAAGCGAATAAATAACTTATGGCCATATCTTTACCATACCCCTTAATGTAACTTTCTTGGCTGCTTTTCAGAAAAAAAAAAATACAACAACAACCAACACACAATACCCCTCAAATGCGATATACTTGGGTAAGTGGTAAGTTAGAATGTTGGCAGCAGGATAAGGCTTAAAATGAAAAAAAAATCAAAAATACCAAAAACAAAAAACAAAATAACATGGGAATTCCAGACTGTTTGACTTTTTGTAGTAAGGAATGTTAAATATAAAACACCACATTATTTAAAACTAACAATAATTATTATATGTTTAATGGGGTAGTGAAATGAGAAATCCTTCCATTGGCCAAGTAATTACACTAAAGAATACACTACAAAATAGTAATAATAGTTCAGCTAGGGAAAGTAAGGAGAAACACTAGGAATGTTCCCACCCTGGTAAGAGGCCTAGAGGCCTCACTTCCTGTTTTTCATACCTTTGTGTAGTCCTCTCCCACACTGTGCCAGGGTTTGCCTCTGTGATCACTAGAGTACAGTTGAAATGATGGTATGTCACGCCTGAAGACATTGAGATATTAGGAGGCTGAATGGATTAAATTCAACTTAACAAAACTGTTACTAGTTAGTACCATGCTGAATATAATGAAAAAATTTACTTCAATTATTCGCTTAATTGTAACTTAACATCACAATTGTTATAAAGTTTTGCTTTGGTCATTGTAACCCCATAACTGTCTTACTTCACTACACACATATCTATGGATTTTCAGGAAAATGGAGTCTAGAAACGAATAGATCAATTTTATTCCTGACTTCCTTTAATATGGTTTATTAACCAAAAATTGTTATATTAGCTTTGATTATGTTCAACTTGAAGGCACAATTTTAACAATGTTAGTATGCATATATTAATAAACAATTCAAAGTAAAGATAAGGAGATGAAGTCCTCATAGATTGGTAAAATTTGGAAACTACTTTACACAGTTTACCATTTGGCTCCTAACCATGTTGGCCATCATAATTGTGTTACAAGTTTGACTTGCTATGGTAATGGTTATATTAAGGATGTTGACTTATTCTTTTGATAAAGTAGAGATAAGTTTATTACTTGGAAAATTCAACAACAAAAATGTTGGTAGGAACACTGGGAGAGTGAAAATATAAAAATCATATTCAAGAAATCCCTTGTAGGCAACGAAAGTCATAACATAAATATGGGAATAGAGTGCTAATCTTCAGCAAATAATTTGCATAAGCTCTGGTAATATTTGTGAGTTGCTGAAGTATTTAAAATTTGTAGCAAATCATTTTTTTCCCAAAAAATATGAATCTAATTTTATATGCAGCAGTATTACAGAATAGACGAATGGAAATAGTGTGTCTTCATGGCTTGGGTTTTTATCAATGCATACATTAAAGTAAAATAGTCTTACAGATTTATTATGAAACAAGTTACTGTTACTACAAAGCTAAATCTAGCTTACGGTAAAGACACATCTTTATTATAATGTCATATTTTGGCCCAAAGGTCATGTCATAAATTAAAGCTGAAATTAGTCCAGCAGAGTCCCATTATTTTTTCTCAGCATGAAACTTTAATAATATGACTTAGACTGACCTTTTTTCACTATTGTTTCAAGGTATCTTGTTAATATTCTTTTGCGTTATCACTTTCTCTCCAACATATACATTTTTCCTCTAAAAAGTATATTTTAGTTCCAGCTGCAACATATTCTGCTTGCCATCTGTTGAACATTTGGATTCAGCTGTAAATGCTGGGGTATCTATTCTGTAGGGACATTTTGCCAAATGACCACTGTTTCTCTATATAGTCATTCCTAAGACTATAGTCATATGTGGATGCTCTAACATTGAGAAAAATCATTTGCCATATTTAGAAAATAATGATTTGTATAAACAACTTGTGAATATTGAGAATATTTAACAATTTTTCCATGTGGTAAGTATGTGTTGAAACTGTCACTAAATACTGTGGATTTTTTTTGGTCTATTCTAACTGAAATCAGAAATATAACATTCAAAAAGCCAACATTAATGCAATTTCTTAATATAAGTTTATCTTCAAGATAATTTTAAGGGCCTGTTTTCAAGCATAAAGTGCTTATGTTAATGTTCTCTATCAATAAATACTCTAAGTGCTTGTTTTCTCCTCCTAATTTTACTTGCCATAATTTGGGGGAGTTTGAAAAATGCATATATCTAGTATTTGAAAAAAATACCTATAGTATATAATGTTTTACCTATTTGATGAAGGTATAATTTGATAAAAACCCATAATATAAGATGCTTTAAAATGCCATTATATACTTTGTTTTCATTAACTTAGAAAAATTAATTTGGAGATTTATTTACTGCTCAAAAATGTAATTTATTAGTAAATATGCCCTAATTATCTACTTAGCAAAAAACTCCAGTCACTTAAAGTATTTAATTTATTTTTAAAATATCTGCTATGTAAAAGACTTCTAGGTAGCATTCATTATACAAAGAAAAAAATGTGGTGTACAAAAGAAACTCATTCTGCAGTATGAGAATTTGTATTATGAAAATTTTATTGTGGTCTTTCAGTTCATTCCATTAAGTACTTATAGTGAATATGTATATTTTGGAATGTCCAATAATCTCATTATTTTGGGAACTCTACCCAGTTAAGGACTAGCAAAAGCCAGCTTCCTTAATACATGGAGAGAAACTGTGTGCAGGAGGAGAAGTAGAAACTTAGAAAGAACTAAGCAAGGAGGCTGAGAGAGAAAAAGTTACAAACCCAGGTGCCATATCTTGAATCCTTGAACCTTGTCATGCCTAAAACCAGTCATGGACTTCTTACAATTTAGGGGACAGTATATCCTATTTCTGGCATAAGGTGGCTTGAATTCTCTTTCTTTTCACTTGCTACTCCAGGAATATTGACTAACAGAAAAGTGGTACATTTACAAGTTTTGTTTCAAGTGAAAGATTAGAAATATCTTTCTGGCATCTGAGGAAAGAGAGCAGTGAGAATCTCTTATTTCTGGCTAAGAAGCTGATTTTTGTATGTAAACGAGAAGCCTCTAGTTAAGTCATTACCTACTCTGTCTCTGGACTTAGCCAATGTGTCCACCCAGCTAGCAATTTAAAACCCATGTTGAAATATGATGAAATATGGAGTATTTAGGCAACCGTACAATCCTCAGCATTGTCTTACAGAAAAGGTAAGACTCAGTTTGAGTTGGTGGAGTGAGATACTCTGTGCTTGAGACCAGTGATCCAAACCCATTCAGCGACCACAGTCAAGGGCGTTATTTCATTTCAAAGGCTTGTTTTGGAGTCTTCTGTTCTATGGAGACTAAAAGTATTAGGTACAAAAATAGAACTAACAAACGAAGATAAAAATGAGACTTTGAAGGAACCAAAAACATAGACAATGTCTGAAACACCAAGTTCCTCCCTATTGTTTCTTTCCATGTACCCCGACCCCAAGACATGCAGTACTTTCTTCTACTATAAAATGCCAACTATAAATACAGAGCTTTCACACAAGAAATATAAATTCTGCCCACCAAATTATTGACTTACATTTAAATGAAACAGCTTACAAGAGAGAATCTGTGAAACTGGGTGCTGCAAGAAAGGCAGAGATACAAAAATAGCAGGAATAATCTTCATATTCAAAGGCCTTGAAAAAATTTCTGGCATTTTCTACTATCAAAGATGGAACCTAGAAATCAAGTCAAATTGAGGTTTATTGTGTTTTATGGGGGGGTAATTATGTAAGAAAATCCGAAGCCTGGTAGTCTAGTCTATGATTACTTTTTACATCAATAACTTACCTAGTTCTCCACAAACACTAAAAAAGGACTTCCCTTTTACAGATGGACAGGAACTATGATGAACACAGAGGATCTCTCAGTTGTCCAGAAATGAGGGACAACAATTCCCACTCCACCACCTAACTCCCCTATCCCCTAGTAATCACCATTCCACTCGCTAGTTCTATACGATCAACTTTTTTTTTTTTTTTTTTTTTAGATTCCATATAAAAAGGTGAGGTCATGCAGTATTTATCTTTCTGTGCCTGACTTATTTCACCTAACATAATGTCCTACAGTTTCATCCATGTTGTCACAACAGAATTGCCTTATTTTTTTAAGGCTGAATAGTAAGTACTCCATTGTATATACATATCACATTTTCTTTATCCATTCATTCACTGATGGACACTTAGATTCATTCCATAGCTTGGCTATTGGGAAAAATGTATTAATAAACATGGGAGCGTTAATCTTTTCAGCTCAAGAGATCAGTTGTAAAACATAGTGACTATAGTTATAACAATGTATTGTATTCTTGAAAATCATACCATTTTAAGTTGTTCCCATGAAAAAACTGTGTGAGCTAATTTATATGTGAATTCACTAGGTTTAGCCATTCCATAATGTATAGATACTTGAAAACATCATGCTGTACACAATAAACATACACAATTTTATCTTTCAATTCAAAAATAATGTTTAATGAAATTAAGAAATAAGAGATAAACACTCAGTCTGATGAAAGATTACATTTGATTATGAAGAAAGTAAATGAGCTACTGTCATTCACTATGACCTACTCTTTGATAAAATGGACTGCTTTTTCTTGTTGTTGTTCTTAACTTAGGGTGTATTGCCTCTTGTTTCTTTATCTTAAACTTCTCTAAACAATTTTTCATTTTCACTCTATATTCAGTGTGCTGGAGTTGCAAATTTGTCATGTAGCCATACTGTTTATTCTTTTTTTTTTTTTTTTTGAGATGGAGTCTCGCTCTGTCGCCCAGGCTGGAGTGCAGTGGCTCGATCTCAGCTCACTGCAAGCTCCGCCTCCTGGGTTCACATCATTCTCCTGCCTCAGCCTCCTGAGTAGCTGGGACTACAGGCGCCTGCCGCCACGCCCAGCTAATTTTTTGTATTTTTAGTAGAGACGGGGTTTCACCATGTTAGCCAGGATGGTCTCGATCTCCTGACCTTGTGATCCGCCCGCCTCGGCCTCCCAAAGTGCTGGGATTACAGGCGTGAGCCACCGCGCCTGGCTGCCATACTGTTTATTGTTATGTTGAGGAAGTCCACCTGAATCTACTCACAAATCATGCAGTAATTACAACAGCATGGTACAGATTAAAAAAAAAAAATCAACCAAAGAAAAAGAATATAGAACCTAGAAATAAATCCACACATGTATGGTCAATTGATTTTCAATAAAGGTGCCAAGAATACCTAACAGAAAAAGGATAGTCACTTAATAAATGGTGTTGGAAAACCTGTATATCCACATGCAGAAGAATACAATTGGACCCTTATCGCATACCATATGTAAAATCAACTCAAAAATGGATTAAAGACTTAATACTAAATCTGTAAAACTACTAGAAGAAAATACAGGAGTAAAACTACAGGACATTGGTTTGGTCAATGATTTTTTGAATTTGACTCCGAAGTGCAGGCAATAAAATCAAAATTAGATAAATCGTTTTACATCGAACAAAACGTTTCTGCATAGAAACAATTAACAGTGCAGTGTGCGAGACAACTCACACATTGGGAGAAAGTATTTGCAACTATACATTGAATAAGGGATTAATATTAACAATATATTAGGAGCTCAAACGACTCAATAGCAAGAAAATTAAAAAAAACTATTAAAAATGGGCAAATAACCTGAAGAGATATTTCTTAAGAGACGATATACAAATGGCCAAAGGAAATGTGAAAAAAAGCTTGACATTGACAATCATTAGGGAAATTAAAATTAAAATTATAATGAGATATCTCATAGCTGTAAGAATGACTGTTATTAAAAAGACTAGAGATAACAAGTGCCAACAACAATAAGGAGAAAGGGAACCCTTGTATGCTTTTGGTGGCAATGTGAATTAGTGCAGCCATATGAAAAATTGTGTGTAGGTTTCTGAAAAAAAAATATAGAATTACCATATGATTTAGCAGTCCCACTTCTGGGTAGTTATCCAAAAGTTATGAAATTAATTTGTAGAAGAGATGTCTGTGCTCCCATATTTGTTGTAGCATTGTTCACAATGGCCATCATAGAATCAACCTAGATGCCATCAACAGATGAATAGATAAAGAAAATGTGGTATATGTGTATCCATACACACACACACACAAACACACACATACACACAATAGAATACTATTTAGCTTCAAATAAAAAACGTCATTTGCAACAGCATTAATGAAATTGGAGAGCATTATTCTAAGTGAAATAAGCCAGGCACAGAAAGACAAATACCACGTGGTCTTACTTATATGTGAAATCTAAAATAATCAAACTCATAGAAGCAGAGAGTAGAATGATGATTACAGAGCCTGAGGGCAGGGGAAATGGGAAGATGATGGCAAAACAGTACAAAATCTCAGAGAGGAGGAATATTATTTTGGGTCTTTTGCACAACACAGTGAATATAATTAATAAAAGAGGGCTGGGTGTCGTGGCTCAAGCCTGTAATCCCAGCAGTTTGGGAGGCCGATGTGGGTGGATTGCCTGAGGTCAGGAACTCGAGACCAGCCTGACCAATATGGTAAAACCCCATCTCTACTAAAAATACAAAAATTAGCCAGGTGTGGTGGTGCACGCCTGTAGTCCCAGCTACTTGGGAGGCTGAGGCAGGAGAATCATTTTAACCTGGGAGGCGGAGGAGTTGCAGTGAGCCAAGATCAGGCCACTGCACTCCAACCTGGGCAGCAGAGCAAGACTCCATCTCAAAGCAAAAGCAAACAAACAAAAAACAAAACAAAACAAAAAAATAATAATAGAGGATTATACATTCCAAAATTGTTAAGATAGTAAATTTCAAATATTCTTACCACCAAAAATGTTACATATTTGAGGTAATGGATATGTTAACTATCTTGATTTAATTATGTTACATTGCATTAATAAATAATACCATTACTTTTTGTCCTATAAACTTATACAATTATAAATCGTCAATTCAAAATAAAAACAGCAGTGTGTGGAGGGAGAATATTTACTAAAATCCAAATGTCTTGGGATTTTAGTTGCATAAAAGAAGGGCATGGGACTTAGAACTTTGGTTGTCAGTGGATAGTTGCATGGTATTTTTGCATTTTTCTAGATCACATTATGAGAGTGAGTTTATATGGATGTACTGGGTGGCTGCAGCTTTATGGTATTTGTATTGTATTACTTTTTGGTCTGCACTATACAGTATCTTCACTTCTTTTGGAGATCTGCTTATCCACACTCAACCTTATGATTCAATAGACATAATAACTATAATTCTCTACCAAATTTGCTGACATTCTGAGCAAATTATTCACATGCAATCATCTTCTGACAGTAGTGTTTAGACCAATAGGTGGTTAAGGCAGTCATATTTCTTCTCTGGATTTTTAAAATATGGAACCGGCTGAAAAACAATTTTCCTACTGGGCCACATATCTGAAAATTATAGACAGTCTTTTTCCAAAGATCACATTACCTCCAGAGTAAAGAAATCCTCCACACAGTAAGGGATAAAGAGGCTTAAGTAGAAGTAAGGTAAAGATAGAGGAAAAACACAAGAGCAAGAATGAGAGTAAAAGCAAGAGAATGAAAGTGAGAGAGGGACAGAGAGAGGGAAGGAGAGAGAAAGGGAGTCCTCAGCACCCTTGAACCTAAGAGTTATGAGTCAATACATTCATTTTATTTCACAGACTATTAGAATTTCCTGGGGTTTTTTTTTGGATGAAACTTAGTCATTATTAGTAAAACACCATTGAATCAAGCATTGCCCATCACATCAACTAATAATCTGCACCTTCACTCTTCTGGCTTCTGTGACTCAAAATGAATCAAATGTTAATCAAAATCTACATAATATAGCCCGAACAATTGGAAATGAAAAAACAACAACAATACATAAATAGCTTTTTTATAAAGATGGAAACCCCACTTAGTGATATATGTGCACCAACAGTCTCCCATTTTCCAGTGATGGGGAACTAATCTGATAGGGATATAAGACTGAGTCTTGACTTCCCTGGAACATGATTCCATGGCTTTTTTGTAAACTGGGTGCTCATCTTTGAACAGGCTCTTCCCTTTTCAGCACTGGGAATAAATCAGCTACTTCCTTTCCTTCACTCTTTTTTTTAAGAACAATTTAAAAAGGGCACACATAACACCCATGCCCTTCAAGCTACAGTATGTAATTTGGGAAGCAGCAGATAAATAAATAAATAAATAAATAAATAAATAAATAAAAATCTGGCCTCTGTGTCCATCTCTTTTCCTCAAAGGAGAAGATATGATGAGAACCAGTGTGCTATTAGGACCAACTATTGCTGTCAGTTTATTGGTTCCTAGTGATTCACAGTTTGGCTTTACTAGGCCTAGGCTCATTCAAATGAGAGGAGAAGCAGAAGGTATTTGTCAAGTAGTGTCAAGAAGTATCAAGTAGATGAGAAAGCCCTGAAAAGCCATCAGCAGGCCAAGTGCATGCAAAGATCAAATATTTAAAATATTTTACACAGAATCCCTTTACAAAAAACCAGGCCAATATTTACCAGTATGATGCTTTCAAAGTTACTTCTGTATTAGAATTGGAGAAGATTGCTAATTGGCTCATATATTTTTAATGCCAGTCATTAGAAGCATAAATTTACTCCTGATAGCTTTTAATAAAGAAGTAAATCTGAAACATTCTCCAAGATAAATTTGTCACTGAACTGTATATTTATTTCTAATCTAGTAACTCAAAAATATCAGACTAGATCGCATTATTATCACATTGTTATCAGACTAGATCACATTGTTCCAAGATTAAATACTCCTGAAAACATTTTTGAACAAGAATTTAAAACAGTACCTCTAGATGAAATGTACATATATAAATCAGTTTTAATCTATATGAATAAATGTTAGCTGCATGTAAGCTGACATTATCCTTCCCCGTTCCCACTAACTTTCAAATTTGAGAAGATCATATAGCAGTTATCTTTGTCAATAGAGCCAAGTATATCAAAATACAATGAATAGCCTGTTCATTCTTATATACACCTGCTGTTTAATATTTGCAATTCTTGTCAGAGAAATATTTGCAATTTGGTAGAAGATAGAAAGTATAAATTATGCTGATTTATAATGTTACCTTTGAAACAAAATGCATAAAGACACATACAACAGCAATATTCACACAGATCGTCTTACCTGTCAATGAACAAAAATAGTAAGCATAAAATCATCAAAAAATCAAGATGGTTTATATGTTGCAATGGCTTATTAGGAAACTGAGGCTTTTTGAAAATAAAGAACATATTTTTTCTTTGCCTGAAATTTTCTTTCCTCATTATTTTAGCGCAACTAATTTTCACTCATCCAGTTTGACTTAGTGCATCAATCATCTCTTATAAAAACTTAGACTCCCTTTCATTTCTCAGTGACACATTGTCCTATGAAACTATTGCCATTATCTCTCTAGCCAATTTTTTTTCTTATTTTTCCAATAGGGTGAAAGTTACTTGAGGACAGGTACTTTGTATGCTTAGCACATAGTAGCCTGCCTAGCATATGGTGAGCTTTAAATAAATATTAATTAAATCAATATTGATACATTTCGTACTTTCACAGATATAGTAGTTTGAGAACAATATCAGTCCAGAAATAGTTGACCTGTTATTTGTTAAATCTACACTACATATTGGCAATTGTGCCACTAGGCGATGTAAAATCCCCACGTGCTGTGGCAATTATCTATTTATTGCATCTCATCAAATTCATTCTTTTTTACCTTGCCTTATGATCCTTCAGTGAGACTCTCCAAACAGTGCCTTGTTGAGATGTGGCTTGACATTAGTTTTTGTCATTAGAGCATCCTGAATGAAAACTGCAAGGATAATGGAGGAAATAATTTGTATCTAGAATTCTTTGTCTCTGTCTGTCTCAGTCTTTTTCTGTGTCTATCTCTTTCTTTTTTCTCCCCCTCTTCTTTTTTTTCCTAAATACATATAACAATGCTTTCCTAAATATAAGTAAGTCTGCATAAAATAAATTTATTAAATTATACTAACTAAGCCTTAAGTGCACAGTAGAATGAACATACAAGATTTTTTTTTTTAGATTTTAATAAACCTAACATACAAAAATACAACTGCTATGTTTGCTTTTCTTCCTTGTCCTGCCTGTGCCATACAATTAACCATCATTGTAATGTTCATGAAGGCAAAGCACTAGGTCAGAGGTGAGTTGCATCAACTTTAGAAGCCGAAATATGAAAAAGACTCTTTATTAAAAATTTACAAGAACAGATTAATTTTTTAAATGCATACAGATTCTACAGGTAAGAACCTACCTGTCACACATAGATTATAAACATTGAGGATTTAGTTTATCAGTTTCCTAAGCATGCATCAACCACTAAGGACAAACTTTATTACAGAACAATAAGTGAATTAATAATTTATCATGCAAAAAATATTTTCACCTTTTATCTAGAAAGATAAAATTCGTTGTAATTGTGAGTAACATCTATTGCTCTTTTGAAATCCAATGGAAGTTAATTGTTGTGTTAAACAGGAAATCACCCGGGCTGAATGAGAGTCCTTCACTATTAAAAGCATCAATTAAAGAGTCAAGGATGATTGACTAATCTATTAAATGCTGAAAATATGTCATTTAAAAGGTAGAAGTTAAAAGTGGATTTACAAAATCTATGAAATTGAGAACATGGAAGCTAGTGAAAATTGGAATAAATTACAAGGGATAAATTGTTTAAAGATGAAACTAAATACCTGTGAATTTGGGACCTGTTGGTGAACCTTTTAGAGAACACTGAACTGACCTTGCACATCTATAAAATTGATACAAGTTTGAGAAATGAAATGTGGTTTTACCAGGATCAGAAATTCTGCTAACTACATGACTCTATACATTTTATATATCCGAGATTGAGTTATAGGCAAGAAGGTAGACATATATACTTTACTTTCTTTCCCAGGGGAAAATTAAAATACAAATGTATACAAAGAGAAAAAAATGATGAGCAGAAACCAGGTAATATAGTTTGACTGTGTCCCCACTGAAATCGCAACTTGAATTGTATCTCCCAGAACTCCCATGTGTTGTGGGAGGAAACCAGGGGGAGGTGATTGAGTCATGGGGGCTAGTCTTTCCCATGCTATTCTCATGATAGTGAACAAGTCTCACGAGATCTGATGGGTTTATCAGGGGTCTCCGCTTTTGCTTCTTCCTGATTTTTCTTTTGCTGCCACCATGTAAGAAGTGCCTTTTGTCTCCTGCCATGATTCTGAGGCCCCCCAAGCCATGTGGAACTGCAAGTCCAATTAAACCTCTTTTTGTTTCCAGTTTTGGGTATGTCTTTATCAGCAGTGTTAAAATGAACTAATATACTAGGCAAAGATATTCGCTTCTTCTCCCTCATTATATATGAGAGCCAGTCTATGTAGACATTTATGTAAATATTTGATTAAGTATACAGATTTTATTTTCTTACTAAAAAAATTTATCTGATGCAAAAATAAATAATAATAAGATATATCAAATCATTATTGTAGATATTTCAGGTGTACAACTTGATGATTTGCTCTGCCTATTCATTGGGAAATAACCATCACAATCAATAAAATTAACATTTCTATTACCTAAGATAAATACCTTTTTTATGTGTGTGATAACTCAGAACCTATTCTATTGACACATTTTAAGTATACCACACAGTATTGTTACTTCTAGTCACCTTGCTATATATTAGATCCCAGAACTTACAGATTTTGGATATTTGATCAACATCAGTTGATGTACTCCTTGACCCACATCTGAATCAACTATTTTTGGTTTATTTCAGTAAGTGCAATGGATCTATGAATTTATAATTTAATAGATTTATATGATCAATCTATTAAACTTATCATTTATATGATGACTGAGTTTCTTGCTCTCAGTAGAATAACAAAAAAATTGTGTAAGTTTTTGTTTGCATACAATATCTTCAGAGCAACCTCTAAATTGTAAGAAATAAATTCTACTAATGAAAACGGTATACATACTTGCTGAAAAAATGATAAGACATATAAATTTTAACTGACAAGGATTTAAATAGAAGAATAATCCATTTACTTATAATAAAGTTTACTTCTGATAGAAATACATTTTGTAGTTAATATATTTTAAATATTAACTATATGATTAGTACTGACTAAAATCTGTACAGATTCAGCCACTTGGTTTTTAAAGATCAAATAATTTTATTTATACACTTTCTAAAAAATGCAGTGTTGGCACCCATTTCTAAGAAACTAGGAACACCAAATACATTAATTGCTTTAGAAAAAAATCTACAATATTCTTTTGATAAATAAGATTATTTAGTCACTAATTAGGAGTGTACTCTTATACAAGACTTTAACTTTGCACAAACTCTCAGTAAAGACTATTTATACAATGACAGCAAAGAATGTAAGTGCTTATTGTTTGAAAGATAAAAAATGAAATAGGTATGCCCATAACATTTATAATAGGAATATAAAAACAGAATATCTTTAATAAAAAGTAATCCATGCATTTTGTAGAGTAAAATATGCAGGTGTGTTAGAAAGAAAATAATTGTACAGTATGTTAGAAACTGAAATAAATTTCAAACCACTTAAGCAGAAAAAATAATATTAGAGTAATTTTAATAGATGGATAAATTTATATGATGACTGAGTTTCTTACTCTAAGCCCTGATTTCTTAATTTGTTTTTGAATCCATTTAAAACATAAATTTAATTTCAAATATTAAGAAACAGTAGATAATTCTGAATAAGATCTATGTTTAGCATGCTTAACTTGATCTACAAAGACTGAAGTTCAAATATTAGATGAATAAATCTAATTACTCTTTCAACATACATGAACTGATGTGTTATCCTTATTTCTACAGCAGTGTGCTACGAAGTATACATGCATGCACATATCTATCAATCAATCTATCTATCTATCTATATCTCTTAGAAAAATTATTTTAAAATACCATATAATCAGCAGTGAACTGTTACATAATAGTAAATAAACAGCTCTTGGGGCAGGGGAGCGCCAAAACAATTTGCATGATTTTTCAATTTCCAAGCCAATTTTTATGGCTGTTGTTACTCGCCTTTCCACAATACCTGAACATTTAACAATCAGGTTTTGCAAGGCAATAACAAGTAGTTCCAGTATACCACTCTACACTGTATACAATAAAAATGAAATGGATAAATTTATCTATTGGTTGTTAAATTTATTTAAAACATTTTCAATAATTAATATTAGCAAATAAAATAATATTACTAAGCAAAACACAATAAACCATCATTCTGAGCAAACTATCGTGAGGACAGAAAACCAAACATCACGTGTTCTCACTCATAGGTGGGAATTGAACAATGAGAACACTTGGATACAGGATGGGGAACATCACACACCGGGGCCTGTTGTGGCGTGGGGAGAGTGGAGAGGTATAGCATTAGGAGATACACCTAATGAAAATGATGAGTTAATGGGTGCAGCACACCAACATGGAGCATATATACATATGTAACAGACCCGCACATTGTGCACATGTACCCTAGAACTTAAAGTATAATTTAAAAAATGTGAATAGTATTCATAAAAACATAGAGGTCTTCAAATGTTTGACTTTAATTTGATATGCTATTTTCATCCACGTGTTTTTTGTCTAAAATTGTTATATTCCCTAGTTATTTCTACCACTTTATTCTTTTTCTTTTTTTTCTATATTTCTTTATATTAGTTTTTAACTCTCCTCTATTGAAAATAAGAGAATTTTAAAGAACAACAATCTGGCTCATTCAATTCTGCTATTTTTTTTTAAGCTTCAACTCAGCAGTGTTTCTTTTAGTCACTCTATGGAAACACATTTCCCAAAATATAGATATTTATTTTACATGACAAATACTCATATTTTTCTGCTTTTCAAGAATGACATGCTAATTGTTAGGAGTTTAACTAAACTCAAGTTTTCTCAATATACTTTCTCATGCCTGGTCCATTTTATAGTTTGTCCCTTTAAAATTTGGTATAAATACAATATGTCATTTATTATGGAGTTTCTTATTTATTTTTATTTAATAGATACAAGAATTACCAAGATTTCTGGGTCCCTTCTTAATAAACAAAATTGAAAATTATGCACTTAAATAACCATATGCCTATATATAGGCAGCATGAATTAAAAATAAAGTTATCAATAATTTATAAAAATTAAGAAATTAAATAAATTGATAAATATAAATTAGATCATTTTATAGCATTTATTAATTTCTATAATGTATTTCCTAAATGGGATGACATTCTGGTAATGACTACTCTTCTTGGTTATGCAGAAAGTGTTTGTTGTAACAGAATTCTTCTACATAATGCAAACATTTTATGAATACTGTGGTTTGGAATTATTATTTTGTTATTTTTATAGAATGTAAAAGAAAGTTTAGATATTCCCATATGTGATGGCCTGAATAAGATGGGTTAAAGACCTATATTTTAATGGAAATATTCCAAAAATAATAATGGGGACTAATTAAAAAATGTCACACGATGTGGCATGTCCAAAACTGAGTGTTGTCACAGTGTCAAGATTTATAAGGTTTTACTAGGTTAACTTATTAAATAAGTAGGAGTTTTTGTTTTTTATGATATAACCATATTTCATATTATGTATATGTGTGTATGTGTGAATATGTGTGTATGTATATGTGTGAGTATATGTTTAGTGTGTGTATATGTACATATATCCTCTGCTGAATGCCTTATTTTTTATGAAAAACATTCAACAGAGACATTTCACAATGAACACAAAATTGTTATTTAATATTTCATTAAGCTTACTTTGAACTTTGTAAGAAACCCAACATTCTATGATTCTAACTGACATCAGTCAGGAATGAGAGACTCATGTAACACAATTTTTTGATTTAGGTTTGCTGATGTTGATTATTAACTATGCCATCTTAATTGAAACTAATCAAAAATCCATTTTTATGATGCATTTGTTAGCAGCAACATTTCTGAAATGCGATACTCTAAATCTTAAAATGATTTACAACAGATAGGCTTACAATAAATAATATTCATAATTATCTGATGATTGCATACCTTATAATAATTTGGTCTGTTATTTTAAACTCAGTGTTTACTATACTGCACTTTAGTGTTAAACAATAATGTGAAATTGCCAGAAACATTAAAGGATCCAGAATATACTCTGGGAATTTGCATTGCTTATGTTCTTTAAAATTATAATTGTGAATGTATTTCATTCTAGTATCTTCCATAAAATTTTATCAATACAGGAAACCTAAAAAATAATTAGTACTTGCTGGCAAAACTTTATGTACGAAAATGGTGAACAGTAAAATTTATTTACTGCTTAATGCTAGTGAGAGCTAATTATAATCCTCTATCAATATGCAAAATTCATTTTAAAGTAAAACTGAAGTAATGTTTCTCTGTTTGCACAGATGATAGCGTATCAGAAAGATTCTACCAACTCTTGGAACTTTTTTATTGCATCTGTCTGCCATTGTTATCTGGAAGGCCTAAGCTGTGAGCCATAAGTTTTAGTAAACTAATATATTTATAAAATATAAAGCATCCCATCATTCACTTTGAATATATACAATATTTATTAATTAAATATACTTGTAACATTATGTCATGTAAAATGTGTATACTTTTCAGATATCATGATTTGCTACTTTTTATTTAGACAAGATCTTTCAAAAATCTTGCATAACAATATTCTTGGAAGATATCTATTATTATACCTGCAAAATTGCAAATATCCAAAATCATGAGTGGTCCCTAATACACCTATGTTTCTACATATAAGAATATAGTATTAGATTATATAAGCAATATTATAATATATAATATATATTCTAACATAATCTTCTCAAATTCACTAATCTTTACTAGCATGATATCAAAATTATCAGTTCCATACTGTGTATTTTTATCTCTGTCCTTGTATTTTGGTTTTTAGAATACTTGTGTCTTATATCTTTCATGACTCTGCCTAACATGGTCAAGCTTTCCTTAAGCCCCTTGACTATAAAGAATGTAGTTCTAATTGTTTTAATGCAGTTGTTCAATTATTCTATCATGTGTTTCATTCCTGGTTCAGTTTCCCCTGATTGATACTTTTCCTGCTTCAATCCAAGTCCAGTAATTTTTGATAATATTCCATACATTGCAAATTTTGCCTTGTTGGCAATTACATATCTTAATGTTCCTATAAATATACATATGCTTTCCTCTGTGATGCAGTTGAGTTCTTTGGAGACAGTTTAATCTTTTGGGGTTTTGCATTTAAGATTATATTTTAGCAAAATCCTAGAGGCACTGACTAAGGCAAATGTTGAATCACTGTTGTGGCAAAATCCTGATTTCTCTACCTGATGGCCCATAAATTATGAGATTTTTCTAGACTGGCTAATGAAAATACCAATAATTCCATCCCTGGTGGGATCTGGGAAGTGTTCCCCCTAGTCCTTTTAGATCGTTCTTTTCCGGTCCTTGGTAGAATCCTCATATTCACACACTAACTGAAACCCAGTTTAAAAGCCCAGAAACCAGATACAGGAATGTAGAGGACTCTGCAGCTACGTTCTCCCTGTACTCTGTTCCTTGAACTCTAGTGCCTTTGCCTCCCCTGTTTCTTCCTGTTTTTAAGAAGCTAGAAATTATTCAATATAACTCATTTTTTTCAATTTTTTAAAAAACTACAAATATAATACTACCCAAAATAATTTCAATATATTTATTTAATATTTATTTATCTATTGTTCAGTTCTTACAACAGCTTTTCCTGAGGATTAAGGCTTTGTCAGCTCTCACTGATGAAAACATCCTAAAATTATCAGGATTTGCCTTTTGGAATATGCAAAGAGAAATTAAATTATATAAATTATTTCATGAAAAATCAAATAATTGTCTACAAGTGCTCTTAGTGTTTAATATAATCAATCCTGAGAAAATAAAGGCAAAAATAACAACTAATGAAAATGCGAATTTCAAAAAATGTGTACATACTCATCCTGCTATGGGCAAAAAGTCATTTTACTGAAGAGCCTAGAGGTAAAATTTTTAAACATCATAATCCCAAATAACCCTTGATATCTTGACTCCTCATTTAGGCAATAGTGTCACTTCCAAAATTTATGAAACAGCTTTCACGTTTCATGTAATCACAATTGTTTTATGATTATGATTATTGTTATTTAATTCTTCCCCATAGGTATGTATGCATATCATACATGGTAAGCAAATTATAAAGACTTTGGGGATAAAATATACATCTCACATTTTTTTAATTAGAGAAGAAAATGAGAAAGCTAATGAGTTACCCTGAAATTTGCAAATCTAAAATATTTATTTGGCAGATATATTTTAAACACATGTATTATTTTATATTTTGCATACACATTTTCTTTGAACTCTAAGTTAAGAAACATAATTTAGGGGTTCTGATCATGCCAGAGATGCTTGTATTGAATATGTATTGAGCTGATAACAATAACCAACTCTAGATATAATATAAAAAGTAACTATTTAAGGAGACCCTACAGGAAGGAACTATAGGGATACCAACATTGAAAAAAGATAAGCAAACTCTGATGTGTCATATATAGCTAGTGTCTCCTGAGAACACTTTCCAGGTTATAGGGCTTTATATTGTGGTATAAAGAAAAATAGACAATAATACTTTTATTAAGACGTAGGAATAATATTAGGTCAATTTTTAAGGTTGTCAGAAGTGATGTAAATTGAGAGACGATTCCCAATTCTCCATCTCTTTCTTCTCTCAAGACAGAAGAGAGTCACAAAGAGTAGATACATAAAAGTTTCTCAGCTCTATTTTGTAGTCTTTAACTATTCATGCAAGTGTCAAAAATCCAAGGAATCCAGAAGGAATAGCAGCTGAGATATGACTTTTTAGACATAACCTGTGCAGAGAAAAAATAATTTGAGAAGTTCAAATCCCAGCCAAAGTAAGGGTTTGTTACAAAATCTCTGGCTTCCCAGTTAAAAGCAAGGATTACATATTCTAGGAGTGATCTCTGAACCAAAGGTTTCGCTGTAGGACAAAAGACCAGTCTCCACAAGCTTTCTTTATAAAACCAAAAGCCAAGCCTCCACCAGATCAAGGTAATCCTCTAGTTTATCTGTCAGGACAAAATTCAACATTCTTTCATATAAGAACAGGCAAAATTAATTAATGTGTGGTAGAATTAAAATAAGAACAGCACTTGCTATTGGTTGGGAAGGGATAATGTTTGACTTTAAAAAAAGAAGAAAAATTTCTGTGGTAGTAAAATTTTTTATATCTTACTCTACACTGTATATGTTTGTCAAAATTCATCAAGCTGAATTTAAAATCTCAGCATACACAAGTTAAACCTCAAAAATATTTTATTAAATGTGAAACAAATTCAAGAGCAAATTTAAGACTTCATATTTATGTAGACTGGATATAGAATTCAAAACTATATAAATGTGTTTGCTTGTGTTTATGTATGTTGAGTTAAAACCAGTTAAAAGACTAGTTTGCCAAATCAAATCCACACAAATGAACAATTTTACCAAAGTAAAATTTGATTATTAATTTCAAGGTTTCAAAAAACAAATAGACACAGGTAAAGAAGAGAGGTCTGGCACGTCTCAGACGTCTCCTTCCTTCTGTACTGGACATGTGTTCTCTGGGAAGGAACAGTAAGCAAAGTTTTTAATGAGATCCTGAATCAACTCAGACAGCAGGAAAATTTATGTAATATGACCTCTCCATTTCAACCCAGAAAATTGACTAGTTACATAACATTTGCTCTAGAAATGTTTGTAGATCACAGGTAGGTCTATTTGTGAGAAACAGGAAAACCGGCCCAAGACAAGAATGCCCTCTCTGTCTCTCACCACTCGTATTCAACATAGTATTGGAGCCCTGGCCTGGACAATCAGGCAAGAGAAAGAAACAAAGAGCATCCAGATAGGAAGAGAAGAAGTTAAACTATCCCAGTTTCTGGAAGACATGATTCTATATCTAGAAAATCCCATAGTCTCAGCTCAAAAGCTCCTTAGGCTGATAAACAACTTCAGCAAAGTCTTCGGACTGTATCCGAAATCAATGTGCAAAAGCCACTAACATTCTTAAACACCAACAAAAGTCAAGCCAAGAGCCAAATCAGGAGCATACTCCCATGTACAATGGCCACAAAAAGAATAAAGTACCTAGGAATACAGCTAACTTGGGAGGTAAAAGACCTCTGCAAGGAGTACTACAAACTACTGCTCAACAAAATCAGGGATGACACAAACAAATGGAAAAACATTCCATGCTCATGGATAGGAAGAATCAATGTTATTAAAATGAGCATACTGCCCAAATATTATTAACATTTGTAGATTTAATGCTATTCCTATTAAACCACCATTGGTGTTCTTCACTGAACTAGAGAAAACCATTTTAAAATTTTTATGGAACCAAAAATGAGCCCAAATAGCCAAGCCAATCCTAAGCTAAAAGAACAAAGCTGGAGGCATCATGCTACCCGACTTTAAACTATACAAAGGGCTACAGTAACCTAAACAGCATGGTACTGCTGTTTAAAGAATAGACACATATACTAATGGAACAGAATAGAAAACCCAGAAATACAACTGCATACCTACAACTATCTGATCTTTAACAAACCTGACAAAATCAAGCAATGTGGAAAGATTTCTCTATTCAATAAATGGTGCTGGGATAACTGGCTAGCCATATGCAGAAGTTTGAAACTGGACACCTTTGTTACACCATATACAAAAATTAACTCAAGATGGATTAAAGATTTAAATGTAAAACCCAAAACTAAAAAAACACTCTGGAAAACAACCTAGGCAATACCATACCACTCTGGAAATAGAAATGGGAAAGAAATCATGACAAGGATGCCAGAAGCAATTGCAACAAAAGCAAAAACTGACAAATGAGATCTGATTAAACTAAAGAGCTTCTGTACAGCAAAGCAAACTATCAACAGAATGAGCAGACATCCTACAGAATGGTAGAAAATATTTCTACCATTTGCATACAATGCACTTGACAAAGGTCTAATATACAGCATCTATAAGGAACTTACATTTGAAGCCCAAAACAGAAACCCCCATTTAAAAGTGGGCAAAGGACATGAATAGACACTTCTTAAAAGAAGACAACATGTGGCCAACAATCATATAAATAAAAGCTCAACATCACTGATCATTTGAGAAATTCAAATCAAAACAATGAGATATCATCTCACACCAATGAGAATAACTATTATTAAAAAGTCAAAATAATAGATGCAGGTTGTGGGGAAAAAGGAATGCTTATCCACTATTGGTCAGAGAGTAAATTAGTTCAACCATTGTGGAAGACAGTGTGGTGGTTCTTCTGAGACTTAAAGACAGAAACACCATTCATCTCAGCAATCCCATTACTGGGTATATACCCAAAGGAATATAAATCATTCTGTTATAAAGACATGTGTACACATATGTTCATTGCAGCACTATTCACTACAGCAAAGATATGGAATCAGCCTAAATGCTGGTCAATGACAGACTGGATAAAGAAAATGTATTGGGGAGGAGCCAAGATGGCCGAATAGGAACAGCTCTGGTCTACAGCTCCCAGCGTGAGTGACGCAGAAGACGGGTGATTTCTGCATTTCCATCTAAGGTACCGTGTTCATCTCACTAGGGAGTGCCAGACAGTGGGCGCAGGTCAGTGGGTGAGCGCACCGTGCGCCAGCCGAAGCAGGGGCGAGGCATTGCCTCACTCGGGAAGCACAAGGGGTCAGGGAGTTCCCTTTCCAGGGGTGACAGACAGCACCTGGAAAATCGGGCCACTCCCACCCGAATACTGTGCTTTTCCAACCGGCTTAGGAAACAGTGCACCAGGAGATTATAGCCCGCACCTGGCTCAGAGGGTCCTACGCCCACGGAGTCTCGCTGATTTCTAGCACAGCAGTCTGAGATCAAACAGCAAGTCGGCAGCGAGGCTGGGGGAGGGGCGCCCGCCATTTCCCAGGCTTGCTTAGGTAAACAAAGCAGCCGGGAAGCTTGAACTGGGTGGAGCCCACCACAGCTCAAGGAGGCCTGCCTGCCTCTGTAGGCTCCACCTCTGGGGGCAGGGCACAGACAAACAAAAAGACAGCAGTAACCTCTACAGACTTAAATGTCCCTGTCTGACAGCTTTGAGGAGAGCAGTGGTTCTCCCAGCATGCAGCTGGAGATCTGAGAATGGGCAGACTGCCTCCTTAAGTGGGTCCCTGACCCCTGACCCCCGAGCAGCCTAACTGGGAGGCACCCCCCAGCAGGGGCAGACAGACACCTCACACGGCCGGCCGGGTACTCCAACAGACCTGCAGCTGAGGGTCCTGTCTGTTAGAAGGAAAACTAACAGAAAGGACATCCACACCAAAAACCCATCTGTACATCACCATCATCAAAGACCAAAAGTAGATAAAACCACAAAGATGGGGAAAAAACAGAGCAGAAAAACTGGAAACTCTAAAAAGCAGAGTGCCTCTCCTCCTCCAAAGGAACGCAGTTCCTCACCAGCAATGGAACAAAGCTGGACGGAGAATGACTTTGACGAGCTGAGAGAAGAAGGCTTCAGAAGATCAAATTACTCCGAGCTACGGGAGGATATTCAAACCAAAGGCAAAGAAGTTGAAAACTTTGAAAACAATTTAGAAGAATGTATAACTAGAATAACCAATACAGAGAAGTGCTTAAAGGAGCTGATGGAGCTGAAAACCAAGGCTTGAGAACTACGTGAAGAATGCAGAAGCCTCAGGAGCTGATGCAATCAAATGGAAGAAAGGCTATCAGCCATGGAAGTTGAAATGAATGAAATAAAGCGAGAAGGGAAGTTTAGAGAAAAAAGAATAAAAAGAAACGAGCAAAGCCTCCAAGAAATGTGGGACTATGTGAAAAGACCAAATCTACGTCTGATTGGTGTACCTGAAAGTGATGGGGAGAATGGAACCAAGTTTGAAAACACTCTGCAGGATATTATCCAGGAGAACTTCCCCAATCTAGCAAGGCAGGCCAACATTCAGATTCAGGAAATACAGAGAACGCCACAAAGATACTCCTTGAGAAGAGCAACTCCAAGACACATAATTGTCAGATTCACCAAAGTTGAAATGAAGGAAAAAATGTTAAGGGCAGCCAGAGAGAAAGGTCGGGTTACCCTCAAAGGGAAGCCCATCAGACTAACAGCGGATCTCTCGGCAGAAACCCTACAAGCCAGAAGAGAGTGGGGGCCAATATTCAACATTCTTAAAGAAAAGAATTTTCAACCCAGAATTTCATATCCAGCCAAACTAAGCTTCATAAGTGAAGGAGAAATAAAATACTTTACAGACAAGCAAATGCTGAGAGATTTTGTCACCACCAGGCCTGCCCTAAAAGAGCTCCTGAAGGAAGCGCTAAACATGGAAAGGCACAACTGGTACCAGCCACTGCAAAATCATACCGAAATGTAAAGACCATCGAGACTAGGAAGAGACTGCATCAACTAGCGAGCAAAATAACCAGCTAACATCACAATGACAGGATCAAATTCACACATAACAATATTAACTTTAAATGTAAATGGACTAAATGCTCCAATTAAAAGACACAGACTGGCAAATTGGATAAAGACTCAAGACCCATCAGCGTGCTGTATTCAGGAAACCCATCTCACGTGCAGAGACACACATAGGCTCAAAATAAAAGGATGGAGGAAGATCTACCAAGCAAATAGAAAACAAAAAAAGGCAGGGGTTGCAATCCTAGTCTCTGATAAAACAGACTTTAAACCAACAAAGATCAAAAGAGACAAAGAAGGCCATTACATAATGGTAAAGGGATTATTTCAACAAGAAGAGCTAACTATCCTAAATATATATATGCACCCAATACAGGAGCACCCAGATTCATAAAGCAAGTCCTGAGTGACCTACAAAGAGACTTAGACTCCCACACATTAATAATGGGAGACTTTAACACCCCACTGTCAACATTAGACAGATCAACAAGACAGAAAGTCAACAAGGATACCCAGGAATTGAATGCAGCTCGGCACCAAGCAGACCTAATAGACATCTACAGAACTCTCCACCCCAAATCAGCAGAATATACATTTTTTTCATCACCACACCACACCTATTCCAAAATTGACCACATACTTGGAAGTAAAGCTCTCCTCAATAAATGTAAAAGAGCAGAAATTATAACAAACTATCTCTCAGATCACAGTGCAATCAAGCTAGAACTCAGGATTAAGAATCTCACTCAAAACCACTCAACTACATGGGAACTGAACAACCTGCTCCTGAATGACTACTGGGTACATAACGAAATGAAGGCAGAAATAAAGATGTTCTTTGAAACCAACGAGAACCAAGACACAACATACCAGAATCTCTGGGATGCATTCAAAGCAGTGTGTAGAGGGAAATTTATAGCACTAAATGCCCATAAGAGAAAGCAGGAAAGATCCAAAATTGACACCCTAACATCACAATTAAAAGAAATAGAAAAGCAAGAGCAAACACATTCAAAAGCTAGCAGAAGGCAAGAAATAACTAAAATCAGAGCAGAACTGAAAGAAATAGAGACACAAAAAACCCTTCAAAAAATTAATGAATCCAGGAGCTGGTTTTTTGAAAGGATCAACAAAATTGATAAACCGCTAGCAAGATTAATAAAGAAAAAAAGAGAGAAGAATCAAATAGATGCAATAAAAAATGATAAAGGGGATATCACTGCCAATCCCACAGAAATACAAACTACCATCAGAGAATATTACAAACACCTCTATGCAAATAAACTAGAAAATCTAGAAGAAATGGATAAATTCCTCAACACATACACCCTCCCAAGACTAAACCAGGAAGAAGTTGAATCTCTGAATAGACCAATAACAGGAGCTGAAATTGTGGCAATAATCAATAGCTTACCAACCAAAAAAAGTCCAGGACCAGATGGGTTCACAGCCGAATTCTACCAGAGGTACAAGGAGGAACTGGTACCATTCCTTCTGAAACTATTCCAATCAACAGAAAAAGAGGGAATTCTCCCTAACTCATTTTATGAGGCCAGCCTGATACCAAAGCCGGGCAGAGCCACAACCAAAAAAGAGAATTTTAGACCAATATGCTTGATGAACATTGATGCAAAAATCCTCAATAAAATACTGGCAAACAGAATCCAGCAGCACATCAAAAAGCTTATCCACCATGATCAAGTGGGCTTCATCCCTGGGATGCAAAGCTGGTTCAATATACGCAAATCAATAAATGTAATCCAGTATATAAACAGATCCAAAGACAAAAACCACATGATTATCTCAATAGATGCAGAAAAGGCCTTTGACAAAATTCAACAACACTTCATGCTAAAACTCTCAATAAATTAGGTATTGATGGGACGTATCTCAAAATAATAAGAGCTATCTATGACAGACCCACAGCCAATATCATACTGAATGGGCAAAAACTGGAAGCATTCCCTTTGAAAACTGGCACAAGACAGGGATGCCCTCTCTCACCACTTCTATTCAACATAGTGTTGGAAGTTCTGGCCAGGGCAATTAGGCAGGAGAAGGAAATAAAGGGTATTCAGTTAGGAAAAGAGGAAGTCAAATTGTCCCTGTTTGCAGACGACATGATTGTATATCTAGAAAACCCCATCGTCTCAGCCCAAAATCTCCTTAATCTGATAAGCAACTTCAGCAAAGTCTCAGGATACAAAATCAATGTACAAAAATCACAAGCATTCTTATACACCAATAACAGACAAACAGAGAGCCAAATCATGAGTGAACTCCCATTCACAATTGCTTCAAAGAGAATAAAATACCTAGGAATCCAACTTACAAGGGATGTGAAGGACCTCTTCAAGGGGAACTACAAACCACTGCTCAAGGAAATAAAAGAGGATACAAACAAATGGAAGAACATTCCATGCTCATGGGTAAGAAGAATCAATATCGTGAAAATGGCCATACTACTCAAGGTAATTTACAGATTCAATGCCATCCCCATCAAGCTACCAATGACTTTCTTCACAGAATTGGAAAAAACTACTTTAAAGTTCATATGGAACCAAAAAAGAGCCCGCATCACCAAGTCAATCCTAAGCCAAAAGAACAAAGCTGGAGGCATCACACTACCTGACTTCAAACTATAATACAAGGCTACAGTAACCAAAACAGCATGGTACTGGTACCAAAACAGAGATATAGATCAATGGAACAGAACAGAGCCGTCAGAAATAACGCCACATATCTACAACTATCTGATCTTTGACAAACCTGAGAAAAACAAGCAATGGGGAAAGGATTCCTTATTTAATCAGTGGTGCTGGGAAAACTGGCTAGCCATATGTAGAAAGCTGAAACTGGATCCCTTCCTTACACCTTATACAAACATCAATTCAAGATGGATTAAAGACTTAAACGTTAGACCTAAAACCATAAAAACCCTAGAAGAAAACCTAGACAATACCATTCAGGACAGAGGCATGGGCAAGGACTTCATGTCTAAAACACCAAAAGCAATGGTAACAAAAGCCAAAATTGACAAATGGGATCTAATTAAACTAAAGAGCTTCTGCACAGCAAAAGAAACTACCATAAGAGTGAACAGGCAGCCTACAAAATGGGAGAAAATTTTCGCAACCTACTCATCTGACAAAGGGCTAATATCCAGAATCTACAATGAACTCCAACAAATTTACAAGAAAAAAACAAACAACCCCATCAAAAAGTGGGTGAAGGACATGAACAGACACTTCTCAAAAGAAGACATTTATGCAGCCAAAAAACACATGAAAAAATGCTCACCGTCACTGGCCATCAGAGAAATGCAAATCAAAACCACAATGAGATACCATCTCACACCAGTTAGAATGGCAATCATTGAAAAGTCAGGAAATAACAGGTGCTGGAGAGGATGTGGAGAAATAGGAACACTTTTACACTGTTGGTGGGACTGTAAACTAGCTCAACCCTTGTGGAAGTCAGTGTGGTGATTCCTCAGGGATCTAGAACTAGAAATTCCATTTGACCCAGCCATCCCATTACTGGGTATATACCCAAAGGACTATAAATCATGCTGCTATAAAGACGCATGCACACGTATGTTTATTGCGGCATTATTCACAATAGCAAAGACTTGGAACCAACCCAAATGTCCAACAATGATAGACTGGATTAAGAAAATGTGGCACATATACACCACGGAATACTATGCAGCCATAAAAAATGATGAGTTCATGTCCTTTGTAGGGACATGGATGAAATTGGAAATCATGATTCTCAGTAAACTATCGCAAGAACAAAAAACCAAACACCGCATCTTCTCACTCATAGGTGGGAATTGAACAATGAGAACACATGGACACAGGAAGGGGAACATCACACTTCTGGGACTGTTGTGGGGTGGGGGGAGGGGGGAAGGATAGCATTGGGAGATATACCTAATGCTAGAGGACGAGTTAGTGGGTGCAGCGCACCAGCATGGCACATGTATACATATGTAAATAACCTGCACATTGCGCACATGTACCATAAAACCTAAAGTATAATAATAATAAAGAAAGAAAGAAAGAAAGAAAATGTATCACAATACATCTACACCATGGAATACTATGCAGCCATAAAAAAGAATGAGATCATGTCCTTTGCAGGGACATGGATGGAGCTGGAGGCCATCATCCTTAGCAAAGTAATACAGGAACAGAAAACCATGTACTGCGTCGTTTCACTATAAGTGGAACTAAATGATGAGAACACATGGACACGTAGAGGGGAAAAACACACACTGGGGCCCATCAGAGGGTGGACAGCGGGAGCAGGGAGAGGATCAGGAAAAATAACTAATGAGTACTAGGTTTAATACGTGAGTGATGAAATAATCTGTATTAACAAACCGTCGTGACACGAGTTTACTTATATAACAAACCTGCACATGTACCTCTTAACTTAAATTAAAAAGATAAACAATCATAAACCATGAACGTATTAGTTGGAATATTTCATAGGTATAGACTATCTCCTAGAAAATATTGTGTACCTTGAAGTCCAGTTATCAGGCTACAGCAGCATTGGACTAGACCACTGTATTTTCTTTCCCCTGAGAGTGCCTCTTCACCTAACTGGGAATAAATGAATCACAGGTCAGCTGCTTAATCCCCTTCCTTCCCAGTTTTTATACTAAAATAAATCACTTAATAATAAATACCCCCATTTTATTGCCTTTTTTTATTTAGCTAGGATCAACTTGTAAATCATTTTTTATTTTTACCCAATTTTAATGCCAAACTAAACCTGAATAATACATATAAAGAAATCCATTATTTAAGAGCTCACATGCAGCATAAGTAGTCCTGAAATATGTATGCAATAAAGTTTTTAAAAATTTTTATGACTTGGCTGGGCTCAGTGGCTCACGCCTGTAATCCCAGCACTTTGGGAAGCTGAGGCGGGCAGATCATCTGAGGTCGGGAATTCGAGAGCAGCCTGACCAACATAGAGAAACTCCGTCTCTACTAAAAATACAAAACTAGCCGGGCATGGTGGCTCGTGCCTGTAATCTCAGCTACTCAGGAAGGCTGAGGCAGGAGAATTGCCTTGAACCCGGGAGGCGGAGGTTGCGGTGAGCCGGGATCACTCCATTGCACTCCAGCCTGGGCAATAAGAGCGAAGCTCCGTCTCAAAAAAAAAAAAAAAAAGACTTAGTTTTAAAGCAGTTTTTAAATTCTCACCAAAATTAAGAAGAAGATACAGAAATTTCCCATATACCCACTCTGCTTCCGCAAATACATAACTTTTCCATCATCAACATCTGTCATCAAACTGGTACATTTTTTATAGTTGATGAACCTACATTGACACATAATCAACCAAAGCCCATAGTTTACATTACGGTTCACTCTTGGTGTTGTAGATTTTAGGGTTTGGACAAATGTATAATGACAGGCACCCTTTTTAGTAGTATCATATAGAGTATAATCATTGCCCTAAAAATTCTCTGTGCTCCACCGATTCATCCCTCTCCACACCCAACCCTTTACAACTGTAATCTTTTAAATGTCTGCATAGTTTTGACTATTCCAGAACATCATGTAGTTGGCATCATACAGTATGCAGCCTTTGCAGATTGGCTTCTTTCACTTAGTAATGCAGTTAAGATTCCTCCATGTCTTTTCATGGTTTGATAGCTCATTTACTTTTAGTACTTAATAATATTTCATTGTCTGAATGCACTGCAGTTTACTAATGAATTTACCTAGAAAATGACATTGTAGTTGCTTCCATGTTTTGGCAATTATGAATAAAGCTACTATAAACATCCATGTTCTGGTTTTTGTGTGGACATGTTTTCAACCCCTTTAGGTAAATATCAAGAAATGCAATTGCTGGATCATGTATGAGTATGAACATGTTCACTTTTATAAGAAACTGCCAGATTTCCAAAGTGAACGTATTTCTATCAGCAATGAATAAGAGTTCCTCTCTTCTATATCCTTTCAAGCATGTGTTGTCATTGTTTTGGATTTTGGCCATTCTAATGGGTGTATAGAGATAGCTCACCGTTTTTGTAATTTGCGTTTTCCTGTTGACACGTGAGGTGGACCATCTTTTTATATGCTTATTTGCCATCTATATATCTTCTTTGATGAGGTGTCTGTTAAGGTCTTTGGCCAATGTTTAATCATGTTGTTTTCTATTGTTGGGTTTTAAAAGTTCTTTGTAAATTATGGATAACAGTCCTTTATATGTGTTTTACAAAAATGTTCTCCCAGTCTCTGGATTGTCCTTTCATTCTATTGACATTGTCTTTCAAAAAGCAGAAGTTTAAAATTTTTATAAGATCCAGTTTATCAATTATTTACCTTATGGATTGTGACTTTGTTTTACCTAAAGTTTTGCCATATCCACAGTCATCTAAGTTTTCTCCTATGCTATCTTTCAGTCATTTTAGGGTTTTTAGTTTACATTTGGGTCCATGACCCATTTTGAGTTAATTTTTTGTAAAAAATGTAAGGTATTTGTCCAGATTTATTTATTTGTTTTTTGCATGTGTATGTCCAGTTGTCTCAGCAACAGCTTTTTTTCAGCAATAATCTTTTGCTGAAATGCTGAAAAGATTATTTTTGCTCTATTGTATTGTCTTTTTCCCCTTGTGAAAGAGCAGTTGACTACATTCATGGGCCTTGTATTCAATTATATTATCTGTTTATCTATTATTTCTTCATTACCTCAGTGTCCTGATAACTGTCATTTTACATTAAGTCTTAAAGTCAGGTAGTTAGTCCTATAACCTTGTTCTCCTTTAACATTCTGTTGGCTATTCTCGGTATTTTGTTTTTCCCTATTAACTTTAGGATAAGTTTGCTGATACCCACAAAGTAACTTGATGAGATTTTGATATTGTATTGGATCTATACATCAAATTGGGGAAAACTGACATCTTAACAATATTGAGTGTTCCAATCCATAAATCTGGACTAGCTCTTAAATCATCTTTGATTATAAATCTTGTATGCACATTGTTAAATACATACTGAAATATTTCTTTTTTAGGGTGTTAATAAAAATATTTTCTGTTTTCAAGTAAAAATTGTACTTTCTCACTGCTGGTACTTTTCACCTCTGGTATACAGGAAAGTAATTAGCTTTGGTATATTAACCTTGTATCCAGCAACCTTGTCATATGCTTTTTAGTTGCAGAAGGGCTTTTTTGTGGTTGTTCTTTCAAGTTTTTCTTTCAAGTTTTCTACATAGATTATTAGACATCTTCAAACAAAGGAAGTTGTTTCTACATAGATTATTAGACATATTGAAACAAAGGCAGTTTCATTAATTTCCCTCCAATTTGTACACCTTTTCATTTTATTTTTTGGTCTTATTGCATTAAGTAATACTACCAGTATGATGTTAGAAAGGAGTAGTGAGCAGTGGTATCTTTTCCTTGTTTTTGATACTAGAAAATATCTCACCATTATAAATAATGCTAGCTGTAGGTATTTTGTGGATGTTCTTTATCAATTGAGGAAGTTTCCCTCTATTTCTCCATACAGAGAGTTTTTATTATGAATGTGTGTTGAGTTTTGTCAAATAAACTACATCTATTGATGTGATCATGTGATTTTCGTTTTTTAGTCTGTTGATGTGCTGTATTACATTAATTGATTTTGGAAAGTTCAATGAATTCTGCATACCTGGGATAAATCCCACTTGGCTGTAGTGTATAATTATTTTTACTCATTGTTGGATTCTATTTTCTAATATCTTCTTGAGGATAGTTGTATCTATGTTCATGAGAGATGTTAGTTTGTAGTTTTTTATCTTGTAATGTTTTTGTTTAATTATGACATTTTGGATGCTAGCCTCCTAGAGTAAGTTAAGAAGTATTTCCTATGCTTCTGTTCTCTGAAGAGATTTCAGATAATTGGTATAATATTTTTCTTGAGCTTTTGTTAGAATTCACCAGTGAAACTGTTTGTTTCTGAAGCTTTCTATTTTGGAGCTTTAAATTATTGATTCAATTTCTGTAACAAGTATAATCCCATTAGATTGTTTATTTTTTCTTGCATGAGTTTTAGCAAATTGTACCTTTCAAGCAATTGTTTCATTTCATACTGAGTATCAAATTTGTGAGCATAGTTATTCCTAGTATTTCTTTATTATCCTTTTAATGTCCATAGGCTCCATGGTGATGCTCCCTCCTTTATTTCTAATATAAATAATTTGAGTCCTCATTCTGTTTTACTTAGTCTGGCTAGAGCCTTACTAATTGATTGATCTTTATTTAAAAAAAACAGTTTTGGTTTCATTGATTATCTTTTTGGTTTTCTTTGCTCAACTTAATTGATTTCTGGTCTAATTATGATGAATCTTCTCCTTACTTTTGTTAAACTGAATAAACTGGAGGTCATTAGCCTGAGGCTGTCTTTATACTCTGAGTTTCTGTATAACAAACCACAATGTAACTTAGTACATACACAAACCAAAACCTAAAGTTAGAAATATAACAGCTGAATTTCAGTCAATCACAAAGGGTCAACTCATCACACTATGTCCAAGTAAGGCAAATGGCTTATCTCACCATGCCCAAATAATGCAGATAGCTTGCTGTAGTCAGATAATGTTTCTACTTTGCTTTGTGCTCCAGTTATAAAAACTCTCTGGTCTAATGCCTGTGTGGAGCTCTTTAAATCTCTTCTGGCTTTGAATTCTGCCTAATTTCTAATTGTTCTTTGCTTAAATAAATCCTGCTAAATTTAATTTGTCTAAAATTTTTCTTTTAGGACTTTGGATTTAATTTGCTCTTCTTTTTCAAATATCCTAAGGTGAAAACAAATTATTGATTTTAGATCTTTTGTTCTTTTCTGATATATGCATTTGATATTATAAATTTCCCTCTAAGCATTATTTTGGCTGTGATATAGTTTGGATATATTTGTCTCCTCCAAGTCTCATGTTAATATTTTATCCCAGTGTTGGAGGTGGAACTAGTGGGAGCTGTTTTGGTCATGGAAGTGGATCTCTTACGGATGACTTAGTTCCATTCTTGTGGTCATGAGTGAGTTCTTGATCTAATAGTTCCCATGTTAAATTATTAAAAAGAGCCTGGCACTTTGTCACCACTCTCTCTTGCTTCCTTCCTCTCACCATGTGATGCTTACTCCCCTTTCCCTTCTGCCATGAGTGGAAGCTTCCTGCATTCCTTACCAGAAGCAGATGCTGGTGCCATGAATTTTGTACAGCATGCAGAATAGTGAATTGAATAAACCTCTTTTCTTTATAAATTACTCGATCTCAGGTATTTCTTCGTAGTAACGCAGAATGGACTAAAACTGGCTGCATCCTACAAAATTGATGTTTCATTTCCACTTTCATTCAGTTAAAAATATTTTTAAATTTATTTTGAGATTTCATCATTGACCCATAGGCTATTTAGAAGCATGTTGTTTAATCTCTATGTATTTTGATTTCTAGTTTAATCTCATTGTGGTTTTATAACAGATGTTGTATTTCTGTTCCTTTCATTTTGTTGGGGTGTGTTTTATAGCCTATCTTGGTAAATGTTGTTTGTGAGTTCAAAAAAAAAATGTGTACCTGCTTGTTATTGGACAGAGTAGTCTATATAGATTTAAATTATATCCAGCTAATTAATGGTGTTAGTGAGTTCAACTATGTCCTTACTGATTTTTCTGCCTAATGGATATTTCCATTTCTGAGAGAAGGGTATTAAAGTCTCCAACTATGTAAGTGGATTCATCTACTTTTGCTTGCACTTCTATTAGTTTTTGACTCACAAAGTTTGACACTCTGTTGTTAGCTGTATATATCTTAAAGATTGTTACGTCTTCTTGTAGAATTGACCCCATTATCTTTGTATAATTTTGTTCTATGTTCCTGGTGACTCTCCTTGCTTGAAAATCTGTTCTGCTTGAAATTGAATTAACTACCTGTGCTTTGCTTTTACTGGTGTTAGCATGGTATATTTTCTCCATCTACTTGCTTTTACTCTATATGTCTTTATATTTAGCTGTTTCTTTGTGGACAACATTTAGGAGGTTTGTTTTTTGAATCACCCTGACAATCTTTGTCTTTTAACTTGTGCATTTAGACCACTAATATTCAATGTGATTATTGATATAGTTGGATTAATATTAACTATATTTGTTACTGTTTTCTATTTTTTTGCCCTAATTTTTTTCCTATTTTGTCTTCCACTCTTTTTCTGTGCTTTGTGATTTCAACTAAGCATTTTAAGTGATTCTATTTTTTTCTCCTTAGCATATCAGCGATATAATTTTTCTACTTATTTTATTGGTTGCCCTGCAATAAATCTTTTAAGTTGTTGAAATTGCATATAATACCTGCTTGAACCACAACATGACACTTGATTCATCCATTATTAGATATAAATGGATATTAGAGACAATATACATCAATACTGTCAGTTTTGGTACTGAGAAATTAGACAGTACATATCTATAAATAATATCAGAAAAATGGCTAAATGTAATTTCATGTGCTGTTTTCTAAATATGCTCAGTATAAATGTTACTTTCTTAGTTCTACAATGCTTTCTATATTACACTCTATGTTTAGAAACTTTTGCTTTCACTCTTTTGGCTAAAAATTTCAATTTAATATCTGCCTGAGACCACAGATAGTTAATGCACCAGTATAAAATCATTTTGATTACAATGATATTGATAAAATATCCTATTCCATAAAGTAAAAAATGCTAATATGGTGCTTTCTAATTGATTTTCAGATTATTTATTAAATCATGGAATTATTAACTCAAATCCCACTACTCTTTTTTTTTTTTTTTTTTTTTTTTTTTTGAGACAGAATCTCACTCTGTTGCCCAGGCTGGAGTGCAATGGCACGATCTTGGCTCACTGCAACCTCCACCTCCTGGGTTCAAGTGATTTTCCTGCCTCAGCCTCCTGAGTAGCTGGGATTAGAAGCGCATACCACCACACCTGGCTAAATTTTGTATTTTTAGTAGAGACGGGGTTTCACCATGTTGATCAGGTTGGTTTCGAACTCCTGACCTCATGATCCGCCCACCTCGGCTTCCCAAAGTGCTGGGATTACAGGCGTAAGCCACTGCGCCCAGCCAATTCCACTATTCTTAACTGTAGCTGTTTTTCATTCAGTTCCTTAGCCCTTCTAGGTTATACATTTTGAAAATGGCATTTATTCATATTTATCCTTCAGATTACAATTTTAATGTTATTTCTCTAGGAAAAATTGCCTTAGTACCTAAACTGGTCAGAGTGTATACTTAGGCATTTTACCTTCATTTTTCTCATTAGCATTTGCCACTGTTTTAATATTACTAATATGTTTTATTTTTGTAATTGTAGAATACATGTCATGGCATGCACATCATGAAGTGTAAGCACACTGCAGCCTGTGGATGTATATAATTTGCTCACAGTTTTATCTCTAGAATCTAAAACAGTCTTGGTTCACTGAAGTTTTTTTTTCGGTCCATATTTACAGAGATAGAAAGAAAAAAATTGGGAAGGTGAATGTGTCAATGTTGTCATCACATAAGGAGTTAAGCGAGCTAGTGCCCCCTGTGGGCTTAGGTATTCAACAGAAGTAAAGTTTTAAATAGGAGAAAAAAATTTCTTCAGTATTCTTTGCTTTACAAATTATTTGATATAATTGATTATTTTCTGATGTATCACTATAGGTCAAATTGCATTCTCCCCAAATTCACATATTTAGATTCTAACCCTCAGTAACTTGAAATGTGACTGTATTTGGACACAAGTTCCTTAAAGATGTAATTAAGTTAAAATGAAGGATTTAAGGTGGACTCTAATCCAATATGACAGGTGTCCATCTAAGAGAAGGAAATTTGGACGCATGGAGAGGCTACACCAACATTAGCTTGTATAAAGGAAAAAGTTATGAGAGGATAACCTAAGAAGATGGCCATCTATCTGCAAGCCAAGAAGAAAAGTCTTAGAAGTAACCAAACCTGGAAGCACCTTGATTCTGGACTTCTAACTTCTAAAACTGTAAAAAAATAAATTTTTGTTGTTCAGGCCACACAGTCTATGGTACTTTGTTGTGGCAGCCCAAGCAGAAAAAGACACTGACCCAATGCACTTTATTTCTCAGTACAATAGCTGTTCTAATTATAATTATTATATGGGCCACATAAACAAAATCTAATGTAGAAAAAAATTCAGATTTGAATGGGACCTCAAAGAATAATTACTGAAAAAAATCTATCTTGTGTACTTAAAATATTTTACTTTATTTTCTGTTTTATTTTGTGTTTTAGAGTAACTGTGTGTGTACATATTCATTATTTGAGGAAGGAGATAAATGGTTTTGGAAAAGGAGTATTTTAATGCCAAATAAAATAAATTATCATATGTGTTTGTAGCTAAAATACTTAAATTTTAATACACCTTGGGTCAGGCGTAGTGGCCCACACCTGTAATTGCAGCACTTTGGGAGGCCAAGGCAGGTGGATTGCTCAAACCCAGGAGTTCCAGATATGTCATGGCAACATGGCAAAATCTCATCTCTACAAAAAATACAAAAATTAGCCGAGTGTATTGGCACATGCTTGTAGTACCAGCTACTCTGGAGGCTGGGGTAGCAGGATCACTTGGGAAGTTGAGGCTGCAGTGAGCAGTGATTGCGTTGCTGCACTCCAGCCTGGGCAACAGAACAAGACCTTACATGTAAATAAATAAATAAATCGTTTCATTCTCAGTGGGCACCATTGGTTAACTGTCAAAATCAATCTAACTTTCATAAGCAAAGAAAAAATACAAATGAAATAAGTAATTAATATTTTGTATGTCTTCCACCTCTAATTCTATAATTGATCAGATTATTATTTTATTAGATTTCACATTAGTGGAACTTTCAGAACTTTGTTTTGAAATATACATATGTTTACCAATAAAAAATAAAAAGTCAATTTTGACATCCCAATTTTCTTGCAAAACCAGTTCATTAATATTAGCATGACTCTTACTAATGGCTTAAAATAATGTAGAAATCCTATGATGCTAAGAATTCATTTTTAAATATCTCTTTTTACAAAATAAATTTTAATGTAACAATCTCAATTCTTTAACTTTGATTTATAAGGCCTGTATTAACTTTTAAAATAACATTACATATCTCTATCACGCAAAGTTGTCGGAGGAATATAGTTAAAAAAATCAAATAGCAGTTCAGAAGACTTATTAGACTTTTCTGGGACACAGAAATGTTAAAGAAATCAGATATGCCAGAGGGACACATCACACTTTAAAACAAATTCTATTTATGGAAAGTAACCTATATATCATTTGTTTTTTGCTAATTTCTCACAAAACTCTAGCATCTCAGTGTACTCTCAGAAAATATATATTAACACAGGATTTTAGTTACATATTTAAATCTCAAAATTCTATTTAATAGTATACTAGCAGCTAGTCATTAACATAATGTGAAGTATCTCATATATCATTTAAACCGTAGTTGTCTAAATAAGTAAAAAAAATACATTTATGTCTCATTTTCCTTAATTTTTTATTATGTGTGTAATTGCTTGCTTACTGATCTACATAATCCAGTATATCAGAGTCCCTGTCACTTTAGTGAATTAATCTGCATTATTTCAACTTGACTGATTAAACTAAAAGAATATCATCGAGAATTTTAGGCTGTCATTTAAATATTTTAAAATGCACGTAGAAAATACTCAAAACATATAAATTCAAAAACCTCAGGAAGTACTAAAGAAAAAAATATAGAGACAATATTAAAAATGATGTCCTTTCACTAAGATAATTCTACAGCAATGAATTTAGGTTAACAGCTGGAAGAGACTAAATTTGACTAAAAATATATTAATGGGAAAAACAGTAAATTCACCTATTCTTTCTGTAGAATAACCGCAAAATGCAGAAATAGTCTAGATTCAAAAATACAAATAGGTTTTTTATAAAAAGATTTTAGCCTCTTACTTAAAGTAGAGAACCAAAAAAGAGGTCTGGAATTTATTTCCAGTTCTGCAACTTACTCAATGTGTGACCTTAAGTTGATACTTTTAGCCTATTCTTTTTTCCTTCATTATTACACTTTAAGTTCGGGATACAGGTGCAAAACGTTCAGATTTGTTACACAGGTATACACGTGCCATGGTGGTTTGCTGCACCCATCAACCTACCATCTACATTAGGTATTACTCCTAATGCTATCCCTACCCTAGACCCCACCCCCCAACAGGCCCCAGTGTGTGATGTTCCGCTCCCTGTGTCCATGTGTTCTCATTGTTCAACTCCCACTTATGAGTGAGAACATGCACCGGTTGGTTTTCTGTTCCTGTGTTAGTTTGCTGAGAATGATGGTTTCCAGCTTCATCCATGTCCTTGCAAAGGACATGAACTAATTCTTTTTTATGGCTGCATAGTATTCCATGGTGCATATGTGCCAAATTTTCTTTATCCAGTCTATCATTGATGGGCATTTGGGTTAGTTCCAAGTCTTTGCTATTGTGAATAGTGCTGAATAGTGAATAGTGCTGCAATAAATACACATGTGCATGTGTCTTTATAGTACAGTGATTTATAATCATTTGGGTTAATGGGATTGCTGGGTCAAATGGTATTTCTGGTTCTAGAGCCTTGAGGAGTCGCCACACTGTCTTCCACAATGATTGAATTCGTTTACACTCTCACCAACAGTGTAAAAGCATTCCTATTCTCCACATCTTCTAGCATCTGTTGTTTCCTGACTTTTTAATGATCGCCATTCTAACTGATGTGAGATGGTATCTCATTGTGGTTTTGATTTGCTTTTCTCTAATGACCATTGATGATAAGCTTTTTATCATATGTTTGTTGGCTGCATAAATGTTTTTTCTATTTAAGAAGTGTCTGTTCATATCCTTTGCCCACTTTTTGATGTTTTTTTTTTTCTTGTAAATTTTTTTAAGTTCCTCATAGATTCTGGGTATTAGACCTTTGTCAGATGGATAGATTGCAAAAATTTTCTCCCATTCTGTAGGTTGCCTGTTCACTCTGATGATAGTTTGTTTTGCTGTGCAGAAGCTCTTTTGTTTAATTAGATCCCATTTGTCAATTTTGACTTTTGTTGCCATTGCTTTTGGTGTTTTAGTCATGAAGTCTTTGGCCATGCCTATGTCTTGAATGGTATTGCCTAGGTTTTCTTCTAGAGTTTTTATGCTTTTAGGTCTTACATTTAAGTCTTTAATCCATCTTGACTTAATTTTTGTATAAGGTGTAAGGAAGGGGTCCAGTTTCAGTTTTCTGGTTATGGCTAGCCAGTTTTCCCAACAGCATTTATTAGATAGGGAATCCTTTCCCCATTGCTTGTTTTCATCAAGTTTGTCAAAGATCAAATGGTTGTAGATGTGTGGTGTTATTTCTGAGGCCTTGGTTCTGTTCCATTGGTCTATATATTTGTTTTGGTGCCAGTATCATGCTGTTTTGGTTACTGTAGCCTTGTATTATAGTTTGAAGTCAGGTAGTGTGATGCCTCCAGCTTTGTTCTTTTTGCTTAAGATTGTCTTGGCTCTACGGGCTCTTTTTTTGGTTCAACATAAAATTTAAAGTAGTTTTTTTCTAATTCTGTGCAGAAAGTCAATGGTAGCTTGATGGGGATAGCATTGAATCTATAAATTACTTTGGGCAGTATGGCCATTTTCACAATATTGATTCTTCCTATCCATGAACATGGAATGTTTTTCCATTTGTTTGTGTCCTCTCTTATTTCCTTGAGCAGTGGTTTGTAGTTCTATTTGTAGATGTCCTTCACATCCCTGGTAAGTTGTATTCCTAGGTATTTTATTCTTTTTGTAGCAATTTTGAATGGCAGTTCACTCATGATTTAGCTCTCTGCTTGTCTATTATTGGTGTATAGGAATGCTTGTGATTTTTTCACATTGATTTTGTATCCTGAGACTTTCCTGAAGTTGCTTATCAGCTTAAGGAGATCTTAGGCTGAGATAATGGGGTTTTCTAAATATACAAACATGTAATCTGCAAACAGAAACAATTTGACTTCCTCTCTTCCTATTTGAATACCCTTTATTTCTTTCTCTTGCCTGATTGCCCTGGACAGAATTTCCAATACTATGTTGAATGGGAGTGGTGAGAGAGGGCATCCTTGTCTTGTGCTGGTTTTCAGAGGGAATGGTTCCAGCTTTTGCCCATTCAGCATGATATTGGCTCTGGGTTTGTCATAAATAGCTCTTATTATTTTGAGATAAATTCCATTAATACCTAGTTTATTTTTAGCATGAAGGGCTGTTGAATTTTGTCAAAGGCCTTTTCTGCATCTATTGAGATAATCGTGTGGGTTTTGTCATTGGTTCTGTTTATGTGATGGATTACATTTATTGATTTGCATATGTTGAACCAGGCTTCCATCCCAGGCATGAAGCCCACTCGATTGTGGTAGGTAAGCTTTTTGATGTGCTGCTGGATTTGGTTTGCCAACATTTTATTGAGGATTTTTGCATCAATGTTCTTCAGGGATATTGGCCTGAAATTTTCTTTTTTTTGTTGTGTCTCTGCCTGGTTTTGGTATCAGAATGATGCTGGACTCATAAAATGAATTAGGGAGGAGTCCCTCTTTTTCTATTGTTTGGAATAGTTTCTGAAGGGATGGTACCAGCTCCTGTTTGTACCACTGGTAGAATTTGGCTGTGAATCTGTCTGGTCTTGGGTTTTTTTGGTTGGTAGGGTATTACTACCTCAATTTCACAACTTGTTATTGGTCTATTCAGGGATTCGACTTTTTACTGGTTTAGTGTTGGGAGGGTGTTATGTGTCCAGGAATTTTTCCTTTTCTTCTGGATTTTCTAGTTTATTTGTGTAGAGGTGTTTACAGTATTCTCTGATGGTAGTTTGTTAATCTTTTCAAAAAACCAGCTCCTGGATTCATTGATTTTTTGAAGTTTTTTTTTCACGTCTCTATCTCTTTCAGTTCTGCTCTGATCTTAGTTATTTCTTCTCTTCTGCTTGCTTTTGAATTTGTTTGCTCTTGCTTCTCTTGTTATTTTAATTGTGATGTTAGGATGTTGATTTTAGATCTTTCCCACTTTCTCTTGTGGGCATTTAGTGCTATAAATTTCCCTCTAAACACTGCTTTAGCTGTGTCCAAGCGATTCTGGTACATTGTGTCTTTGTTCTCATTGGTTTCAAAGAACTTATTTATTTTTGCCTTAATTTTATTATTTACCCAGTAGTCATTCAGGAGCAGGTTGTTCAGTTTCTACTTAATTGTGCAGTTTTGAATTGTGAGTTTCTTAATCCTGAGTTCTAATTTGATTGCACTGGCATCTGAGAGTGTTTGCTATGATTTCCATTCTTTTCCATTTGCTGAGGAGTGTTTTACTTCCAATTATGTGGTCAATTTCAGAATAAGTGCAATATGATGCTGAGAAAAATGTATATTCTGTTGATTTGGGGTGGAGAGTTCTTTAGATGTCTATTAGGTCCACCTGGTCCAGAGATGAGTTCAAGTCCTGGATATCCTTGTTAATTTTCTGTCTTGTTGATCTGTCTAATATTGACAGTGGGGTATTAAAATTTCCTACTATTATTATGTGGGGGTCTAAGTCTATTTGTAGGTCTCTAAGAACTTGCTTTATGAATCTGGGTGCTCCTGTATTGGGTGCATGTATGTTTAGGATAGTTAGCTCTTCTTGTTGCATTGATCACTTTACCATTATGTAATGCCCTTCTTTGTCTTTTTTGATCTCTGTTGGTTTAAAGTCTGTTTTATCACAGACTAGGATTGCAACCACTGCTTGCTTTTTTTTTTTTGCCTTCCATTTGCTTGGTAAATCCTCCTCCATCCCTTTATTTTTAGCCTATGTGTGTCTTTGCACATGAGATGGATCTCCAGAATACAGCACACCAATGGGTCTTGACTCTTTATCCAATTTGCCAGTCCATATCTTTTAATTGGGGCATTTAGCCTATTTACATTTAAGGTTAGTATTGTTTTGTGTGAATTTGATCCTGTCATTATGATGCTAGCTGGTTATTTTGCCCATCAGTTGATTCAGTTTCTTCATAGTGTCGCTGGTGTTTACAATTCGGTATGTTTTTGCAGTGGCTGGTACCAGTTTTTCCTTTCCATATTTAGTGCTTCCTTTATGAGCTCTTGTAAAGCAGGCCTGGTGGTGACAAAGTCTCTCAGAATTTGCTTATCTGTAAAGGATTTTATTTCTCATTCACTTATGAAGCTTAGTTTGACTGGATAAGAAATTCTGGGTTGAAAATTATTTTCTTTAAGAATGCTGAATATTGGCCCCCACTCTCTTCTGGCTTGTAGGATTTCTGTAGAAAGATCCACTGTTAGTCTGACAGTCTTCCCTTTGTGGGAACCTTTCTCTCTGGCTGCCCTTAACATTTTTTCCTTAATTTCAACATTGGTGAACCTGACTATTATGTGTCTTGGGGTTGCTCTTCTTGAGAAGTATCTTAAGTATCTTTGTGGTCTCTGTATTTCCTGAATTTGAATGTTGGCCTGTCTTGCTAGGTTGGGGAAGTTCTCCTGGATAATATCCTGAAGAGTGTTTTCCAACTTAGTTCCATTCTCCCCGTCACTTTCAGGTACACCAATCAAACGTAGTGTTTGGTCTTTTCACATAGTCCCATATTTCTTGGAGGCTTTGTTTGTTCCTTTTCATTCTTTTTTTCTCTAATATTGTCTTCATTCTTTATTTCATTAAGTTGATCTTCAATCTCTGATATCCTTTCTTCTGCTTGATTGATTCAGCTCTTGATACTTGTGTATTCTTCAAGAAGTTCTCATACTGGGTTTTTCAGCTCCATCAGGTCATTTATGTTCTTCTCTAAACTGGTTATTCTAGTTAGCCTTTCCTCTAACTTTTTTCAAGCTTCTTAGCTTCCTTGCATTGGGTTAGAACATGCTCCTTTAGCTTGGAGGAGTTTCTTATTACCCAACTTCTGAAGCATACTTCTGTCAATTCATCAAACTCATTCTCCATCCAGTTTGTTCCCTCGCTGGAGAGGAGTTGTGATCCTTTGGAGGAGAAGAGGCTTTCTGGTTTTTGGAATTTTCAGCCTTTTTGTGCTGGATTTTCCTCATCTTCATGGATTTATCTACCTTTAGTCTTTGATGTTGGTGACTTTTGGATGGGGTTTTTCTGTGGATGTCCTATTTGTTGATGCTATTCCTTTCTGTTTGTTAGTTTTCCATCTAACAGTCAGGACCCTCTGCTGCAGGTCTGCTGGAGTTTGCTAGGGGTCCACTCCAGACCCTCTTTGCCTGGGTATCACCAGCAGAGGCTGCAAAACAACAAAGATTGCTGCCTGGTCCTTCCTCTGGAAGCTTTGTCCCAGAGGGGCACCTGCCAGATGCCAGCCAGAGCTCTCCTGTATGAGGTGTCTATCGATCCCTGCTGGTAGGTGTCTTCCAGTCAGGAGACATGGGCACCAGGGACCAACTTGAGGAGGCAGTCTGTCCCTTAGCAGAGGTCCAGTGCTGTGCTGGGAGATCTGCTGTTCTCTTCAGAGCTGGCAGGCTGGAATGCTTAAGTCTGCTGAAGTTGCACCCACAGCTGCCCCTTCCCCCAGGTGCTCTGTCCTAGGGAGATGGGAGTTTTATTTATAATGCTCTGACTGGGGCTGCTTCCTTTCTTTCAGAGATGCCATGCTCAGAGAGGATGAATCTAGAGAGGCAGTCTGGCTACAGCGGCTTTACTGAGCTGCAGTGTGCTCTGCGCAGTTTGAACTTCCCGGAGGCTTTGTTTACACTGTGAGGGGAAAACCACCTACTCAAGCCTCAATAATGGTGGACACCCCTCCCCACACCAAGCTTGAGCATCCCAGGTCGACTTCAGACTGCTGTGCTGGCAGAAAGAATTTCAAGCCAGTAGATCTTAGCTTGCTGGGTTCTGTGGGGGTGGGATCCACTGAGCCAGACCACTTGGCTCCCTGGCTTTGGCCTCCTTTCCAGGGGAGTGTATGGTTCTGTCTCGCTGGCATTCCAGGCACCACTGTTGTATGAAAAAAAACTCCTGCAGCTAGCTCAGTGTTTGCCCAAACAGGAGCCCAGTTTTGTGCTTGAAACCCAGGGCCCTGGTGCATAGGCACCCAAGGGAATCTCCTGTTCTGCGCGTTCTGAAGACCATGGGAAAAGCATAGTATCTGGGCTGGAATGCACTGTTCCTCATGGCATAGTCCCTTATGGCTTCCTTTGGCTAGGGGAAGGAGTTCCCCGACCCCTTTCACTTCCTGGGTGAGGTGCCACAGCACCCTGCTTCAGCTCGGCCTCCATGAGCTGCACCAACTGTCTAACCAGTCCCAGTGAGATGAACCGGGTACCTCAGTTGGAAATGCAGAAATCAGATGCTTTCTGGGTTGACTTTGCTGGGAGCTACAGACTGTGCTGTTCCTATTCAGACAGCTTGCCAGCCACGCAACTTATTCTTTAAAGAAAAGCATGCCTTTTACTTCTCAACATGGTCTTTTGTCACATGAGATTCTTTGATGTTATATTTAACTTTAGCATCTATTGTAGGATCAGTCTCGATGCTTTCAGTCAACTTGAATCTTATCTGTATATAACTTATTGAATAAAAGACTTAGTTTAAGCATTCTCTACCATGGAATTTGTTCCTAGAAGTTGTGAATGAGTCATTTTTATGACTGCTCTAAGGCAAGCAGTCTATGACTGAACACATTTCAGCCTATTATATTCTATATGAAAGATATTAATCTCATGAATAAGAGATTGTTTAGACCGTATAGGTCTCCATATGAATTTAACACTCTTATTCAGTATGGTAATTGTCCATTCCCTTTTTTGTTTAAATATAGATTAATAAAGTAAAATTTTCAGACTATGACGTTTATCTCAGGGCTAGAAATGGTTTGAACCACTGAAAAATGACAATTTTCTATTTCATAAATATCCTACCTTGGTGTAATCTAAAATTCAAGTCAATAACGCTAATACATTTAAGTTGTTAATACACTGTGCCGAGGAAGGGATTCTAGTAGAAAGCGTATTAAAAATTTAAAAAATTAACTGGAATATAAGTGATGAATATGATAAACGAGGAAAGTAATTATAAAAATATTTTCAAGATTTGGGCCCTTAAACTTCCCCAAACCTGGACAACTGGAGTAGAATACAAGGTATAAGGTTTCTTTCTTTATATTACAGAAGGTATAAAAATATGATAATAAATTTAAATATTGTTTGGTGTTCAGATCAAAATCAAAACTGAGTTTACTAATGGAATTTCAAACCCCTGCATATTTGGAACTTAATCTAAAATTGATAGAATACTTTTTGTAGGGATGATTTACAATATCTACGTTTTAAGTCACTATATTTTTAAGTAGACATGAACCTTTGGGGTTTCTAGAAAACTGAGTCAAAAGTCAGTGCTGATTTTAGAAATATCATTAAGAGACTTAGTTCACACAAGAACAACTGGATGAGAAAACCATTATTTTTTTCATAATCAAGTGAATACAAATACTGCAAGAATGGCCTTTCCTCTGCTTCTTATAGAGGCCTTTTCTCTACTTCCCCTTTTTAAAGGGAAGAGTCATAATTTGTCTTCTGAATTCCATCACCTTTCACTTACGTCAGTGTGTAGTATCTACAAGATTCCTCCTTTTTCCCTTGCAACTTTATCTTCAGTCTATTATATTATTTTCATGACCATATGAATATGCTCTTGGCCATTTTATTAAATCAAGTGAAACACAGCCCAAACCAACGAAATCAAACCAACACAAATCCAAAGCACAAATACACAAATAAAATCTTTCTCATCCCATAAACTACATCCCAGTAAAATTCTGATAAAAGTTATAGGTATCTAATGTCTTTACTTAGTTATCATTGATTATTACTTTGCAAATTCAAACTAGATTTATGTCTTCAGTCCTTCACTGAAAGTGTTTTTAATCATGTCCTTCCTGATTCCTCTTCTACCAAGTCCTACTCATTGAAATTACCTATAAATTGTAGGTTCAAATGGTCAATTTTTACCTTAAAAACAATGTTACTAGGATTATTATGGGATGGCACTGCATCTATAGGTTAATTTGGAAATAATTTAAAAATCTTTAAATATTTTGGATTTTCCAATAGATAAACATGACAGAACTTTTCATTTTCTTATTTCAAATTAGCTTATGTTTAGTATCACTATGATAAATATTTTTACCTTTTACTTTCCAATTGTTTGCTGGTTTTATATAAAATTAGCAATTTTTTTATAATCAATTTGATTCCTCTGATCTTTTACACATTACTTTTAGTAGTTTTTGTGTGGTACCTATGGTTTCTATATAAACAACTATGCCATATGTGACTATATATGTAATACATTTTTTCCTTCACCAGCTTTAGGCTTTCATTCATTTTTCTAAGATATTCAAGGCATTGATGTACCCTTGCTTCCTTATTACTATTAAGGTAAATATATTTCAAAGTTTATTATTAAGTCTCATGCTTAATGGGTTCTCTATCAGTTTAAGGCAGTTTCTTTTGAATCTTAGTTTGCTACAAATTTTAATCATGAAGAATTATTTGAACTTGTAAACTATTTCTGGATCTATTTAAGTGATCCTAATGATTATCTCCTTTATTCCATTATACTGAATAATTTTGGATGTAAAATCAACTTTGCATTTGTAAAATAAATAACAATTGCTTGTATTTATATATTCCTGAATTAGATTTGCCAACAAATTATTGTATGTTCTTGAGAGATTGTCAAAACTTGTGCTGGTTCTGAGATTTTACACCGCAGGTACTTGCAGGCTAACAAGTTAGCTGATCTTAGCTTCATCAATACTGGCAGAAGGCAAAGACTCCTAGGCCCAGCATAATGTATTTTTAATCATAACCAGAGTTTTATGTTCATTGGTATCAGCTCTGCATGCCCTCTGCATAGAGGTCAGCATCAATGTTTGCACATACAGTGGGTTGTGTTCATTATAGGTAAATGGAGTTTGGAGTATTCACTGTTTTATATCAAATGAGAGCTAGTCTGCTATCTGATCTGGGTGTTATATAACCCGTCTCTCAGGTTATTCCCTGCAAACAACGAGAGATGGTCTTGGTAAAGAGTGTTCAGAGCTTTACATTTTGGGCATGAGCAGTAAAAACATGTATGAATGCTCAGGGCCAATAGAAGATTGCCTGTTGCAACAGGGACATTGTCTATAATAGTATGTATCGTTATTATTATTGTAATGTTATTGCTTGGTTTTGATATCAAGATCACTGTGGCCTCATAAAATAAGTTGGGTAGTATTTTCTACTTCTGTATTTTTTAAACAGTCTTTGAAATATTGCATTTTCACTTCTTTAAATGTCTGATAAATGTAATCCAGTAATTATGGGGGTATCAGATTATGTAATTCATAGTTAGTGTTTGTATATTTTACCTTTAAGAAATAAGATTTAAACTTCTTACTTTGGTTTCTACATTGTTTATTAATTTCCAAACATATTGAATTTCCAAGGTGTCATTGTACTTTAATTCCAATTGTTGTAAAAAATGTACTTTATTATTCAATATTTTAAAAAACTTGAGAGTATTTTATGGCCTAAAATTGTGTCTACCTTATTGACTCTATCTCGTATCTTCAAAATACTGTAGTTTTTTCTATATTTGCTAGATATTATGTCTATAAATATGAATTATACAAACTGGTTCATAATATTTTTCATTTGTTAATGTGACTAGAATCATCTATGTCATTTTTTAAAATTGCTAAGGTAGAGATGTTATTTCTACAATATGATTGAAAATGTGTTTATATCCTTTGGTTATAATAGTTTTACTTTAGATATTTTGAAGGTCTGTTACATTTATACACATTTATGATTCTCATTTCATACTGATGAATTTTCACTTCTATCTTTCTGCCATATTTCTCATTATCTCTGAAATAGTCTTCTAACTGCTGTACACTATATCACCTAGAGCCTACACTTATTCTTTTTTATGTAATATTAATATAGCAACTTTAGCCTTCCTATATTCATGAATTGCTAGGTATGTCATTTTACAGGAATTTGTTTTCAAACTACTTTCCGTAATATTTAAAATGTGTCACTTGAAGATTGCCTATTTATTTTACCTTTCAGGTTATTGTAATAATTTCTATTTTTTAGTTATATTTTGTCTGCTAACAGTTAATCATCAATGTAGTTGGGTTTATCATTTTATTTTTTATTTTCTATTTGTGCCTCATTTTTATTTCTGTGCTACTCCTTTCCTATGTTTTTGGAGACATACTAGTTGAATTTCTTTTATAAATATAGTTATATATAATTATATATAAATATAAGTATGTATTTATATATTTTATATATACATATATATATTTATTTATTTTTTCTTTTTTTGAGACAGAGTCTTGCTCTATCATCCAGGCTGGAGTGCAATGGTGCCATCTTGGTTCACTGCAAGCTCTGCCTCCCGGGTTCAAGCAACTCTTCTGCCTCAGCCTCTCCAGTAGATGGGATTACAGGCGTACACCATCACACCTGGCTAATTTTTGTATTTTTAGTAGAGACGGGGTTTCGCCATGTTGGCTAGGCTGGTCTCAAACTCCTGACATCAGGTGATCCACCCGCCTCGGCCTCCCAAAGTGCTGGGATTACAGGTGTGAGCCACTGCACCTGGCCTATAATTATAAGCTTTCTGTTAACTCTTTGAATTATTTTCATTGTATATATTTAAGGATATGATATGTTGACCTACTTATACATAGTGAAATAATAACTATAGTCAAGAAAATTAACGTATTCAATTGTTATCTTTTTTTGTTATAAATCTACACCTAAAATCTACTCTTTTAGCAAAAGTCCCAAATACAGTACAATATTATTAGGCATAGTCTTCAGGTGGTATATAAGATTTCTAGACTTATTCATCCTGCGTATCTGCAACCTTGTATTATTTGACATATATCTCTCCCTGCCCCACCACACCACCAGTAACCACCATTTTGTCCTCAATCTCTTTTCAGATAAACTGTTTTGAATGTTACTAGAGTTTGCTTTAGCAATTATTATACACATAATTCATTTTTCACAGTCTACAATAGACAGTATTTTACTACTTTCTATAAAAATATAGAAACTTTGTATAGGTCTTGTTACTCTCCACCTTTTGTGTTGTAGATATGTATTACGTATATATGCATAATAATCCACGTGAGACAACGTTATAAAATTTTATTTTAAATTAAGTATTTTGGGAATTTAAAGTGTCTCAAAATAATAATTTTTATCTAAAAATATATTTTGAATTTTTCTGTTCTGCATTCTTCCCTGATGATCTGAATTTCCTTGTAATGTCCTTTTTTTTAGATTTGTTTTGTAGTGTAGGCTTGTACAACACAATATTGTTAGACTTTGATTATTTTTTATTTGCTTAATTTTATTTTTTGTTCTGTTTTAATCGCTACCCACTTACAAGATTTCCCTCAGCATCTGCTCACATGTGATCAGTCTCCAGGCCCTTCATGTAGTAGGCTTTTTTTTTTTTTGTCTATATTTTATAATTTTATGTTTGTTTTATCTGCATAGTTCAGTTGAAGAGGAGAGACTACTCAGACACTCATAACTACTATGTCTCAACTTTACTTCTAAGGATATATATATTTTTTTTTACTGAAGATAAAGTTGATATTTGAAGTGTTTCATTTGTTTTATTTTGCTGTACACATTAAATATATTGTTCCATTTTCTTCTGGATTTATATATTTCTCAAGAAAGGTTATCATTTACTTAATGCGTTGTTCTGTTCCACTGTGCATAATATGTATTTTTATGTTGACTATTTCAAGATTTTCTCTAAGCTTTGGTTTTAAGATTTTTTTATTATAGTGTGCATAGGTGTGATTTTCTTCATATTTTAAAAATCATGATATTTAAACAATTTGTTGTGTAAACTTATCCTTACTCTTGAAAACTCAATTGTAGATCTAAATAATTGAAGAAGGTGATCTCTATGAACTCACGTAAGATAAAATCAACTAAGAAAGAGAAAAATGAACAGAGATTATACATTATTTTCTGACTTGGCTGAATATCTAAAATTTGGAAAACAAATAGGAGTTTCAGTGATACAGTTTGGATATTTGTCCCTTCCAAAATCTCGTATTGAATTACAATCCCCAATGCCAGAGGTGGGTCCTGGTAGGTGGTGTTTGAGGCATGGGGGCAGATCCCTCATGGCTTGGTGCTGTCTTCAAAACAGTAAGTTCTCATGAGGTGTTAGTTATTCAAATGTGTGCGGCACCCTCCCACTCCCTCTCTCCCTCGCCCCTGTTTTCAGCGTGTGAAGTGCCTGCTCCTGCTTTGATTTCTGCCATGACTGAAAGCTCCCCAAGACTTCACTAGAAGCTGAGCATATGCCAGCAGCATGCTTCCTGTAAAGCCTGCAGAATTCTGAGCCAACTAAAACTCTTTTTAAAAAATAAAATTCCCATGCCTATGTCCTGAATGGTAATGCCTAGGTTTTCTTCTAGGGTTTTTATGGTTTTAGGTCTAACATTTAAGTCTTTAATCCATCTTGAATTGATTTTTGTATACGGTGTAAGGAAGGGATCCAGTTTCAGCTTTCTACATATGGCTAGCCAGTTTTCCCAGCACCATTTATTAAATAGGGAATCCTTTCCCCATTTCTTGTTTTTGTCAGGTTTGTCAAAGATCAGATACTTGTAGATATGTGGCATTATTTCTGACGGCTCTGTTCTGTTCCATTGATCTATATCTCTGTTTTGGTACCAGTACCATGCTGTTTTGGTTACTGTAGCCTTGTAGTATAGTTTGAAGTCAGGTAGTGTGATGCCTCCAGCTTTGTTCTTTTGGCTTAGGATTGACTTGGCGATGCGGGCTCTTTTTTGGTTCCATATGAACTTTAAAGTAGTTTTTTCCAATTCTGTGAAGAAAGTCATTGGTAGCCTGATGGGGATGGCATTTAATCTGTAAATTACCTTGGGAAGGATGGCCATTTTCACGATATTGATTCTTCCTACCCATGAGCATGGAATGTTCTTCCATTTGTTTGTATCCTCTTTTATTTCCTTGAGCAGTGGTTTGTAGTTCTCCTTGAAGAGGTCTTTCACATCCCTTGTAAGTTGGATTCCTAGGTATTTTATTTTCTTTGAAGCCATTGTGAATGGGAGTTCACTCATGATTTGGCTCTCTGTTTGTCTGTTATTGATGTATAAGAATGCTTGTGATTTTTGCACATTGATTTTGTATCCTGAGACTTTGCTGAAGTTGCTTATCAGCTTAAGTAGATTTTGGGCTGAGACAATGGGGTTTTCTAAATATACTATCATGTCATCTGCAAACAGGGAGAATTTGACTTCCTCTTTTCCTAATTGAATACCCTTGATTTCCTTCTCCTGCCTAATTGCCCTGGCCAGAACTTCCAACATTATGTTGAATAGAAGTGGTGAGAGAGGGCATCCCTGTCTTGTGCCAGTTTTCAAATGGAATGCTTCCAGTTTTTGCCCATTCAGTATGATATTGGCTGTGGGTTTGTCATAAATAGCTCTTATTATTTTGAGATACGTCCCATCAATTCCTAATTTATTGAGAGTTTTTAGCATGAAGGGTTGTTGAATTTTGTCAAAGGCCTTTTCTGCATCTATTGAGATAATCATGTGGTTTTTGTCTTTGGTTCTGTTTATATGCTGGATTACATTTATTGATTTGCGTATATTGAACCAGCCTTGCATCCCAGGGATGAAGCCCACTTGATCATGGTGGATAAGCTTTTTGATGTGCTGCTGGATTCTGTTTGCCAGTATTTTATTGAGGATTTTTGCGTCAATGTTCATCAAGGATATTGGTCTAAAATTCTCTTTTTTTGTTGTGTCTCTGCCAGGCTTTGGTATCAGGATGATGCTGGCCTCATAAAATGAGTTAGGGAGGATTCCCTCTTTTTCTATTGATTGGAATAGTTTCAGAAGGAATGGTACCAGCTCCTCCTTGTACCTCTGGTAGAATTCGGCTGTGAACCCATCTGGTCCTGGACTTTTTTTGGTTGGTAAACTATTGATTATTGCCACAATTTCAGCTCCTGTTATTGGTCTATTCAGAGATTCAACTTCTTCCTGGTTTAGTCTTGGGAGGGTGTATGTGTTGAGGAATTTATCCATTTCTTCTAGATTTTCTAGTTTATTTGCATAGAGGTGTTTGTAATATTCTCTGATGGTAGTTTGTATTTCTGTGGGATCGGTGGTGATATCCCCTTTATCATTTTTTATTGCATCTATTTGATTCTTCTCTCTTTTTTTCTTTATTGATCTTGCTAGCGGTCTATCAATTTTGTTGATCCTTTCAAAAAACCAGCTCCTGGATTCATTGATTTTTTGAAGGGTTTTTTGTGTCTCTATTTCCTTCAGTTCTGCTCTGATTTTAGTTATTTCTTGCCTTCTGCTAGCTTTTGAATGTGTTTGCTCTTGCTTTTCTACTTCATGTCTAAAACACGAAAAGCAATGGCAACAAAAGCCAAAATTGACAAATGGGATCTAATTAAACTCAAGAGCTTCTGCACAGCAAAAGAAACTACCATCAGAGTGAACAGGCAACCTACAAAATGGGAGAAAATTTTCGCAACCTACTCATCTGACAAAGGGCTAATATCCAGAATCTACAATGAACTCCAACAAATTTACAAGAAAAAAACAAACAACCCCATCAAAAAGTGGGCGAAGGACATGAACAGACACTTCTCAAAAGAAGACATTTATGCAGCCAAAAGACACATGAAAAAATGCTCACCATCACTGGCCATCAGAGAAATGCAAATCAAAACCACAATGAGATACCATCTCACACCAGTTAGAATGGCAATCATTAAAAAGTCAGGAAACAACAGGTGCTGGAGAGGATGTGGAGAAATAGGAACACTTTTACACTGTTGGTGGGACTGTAAACTAGTTCAACCCTTGTGGAAGTCAGTGTGGCAATTCCTCAGGGATCTAGAACTAGAAATTCCATTTGACCCAGCCATCCCATTACTGGGTATGTACCCAAAGGACTATAAATCATGCTGCTATAAAGACACATGCACACGTATGTTTATTGCGGTATTATTCACAATAGCAAAGACTTGGAACCAACCCAAATGTCCAACAATGATAGACTGGATTAAGAAAATGTGGCACATATACACCATGGAATACTATGCAGCCATAAAAAATGATGAGTTCATGTCCTTTGTAGGGACATGGATGAAATTGGAAATCATCATTCTCAGTAAACTATCGCAAGAACAAAAAACCAAACACCGCATATTCTCACTCATAGGTGGGAATTGAACAATGAGAACACATGGACAAAGGAAGGGGAACATCACACTCTAGGGACTGTTGTGGGGTGGGGGGAGGGGGGAGGGATAGCTTTAGGAGATATACCTAATGCTAAATGACGAGTTAATGGGTGCAGCACACCAGCATGGCACAGGTATATATATGTAACTTACCTGCACATTGCGCACATGTACCATAAAACCTAAAGTATAATAATAATAATAATAATAATAATAAAAGAAAAAAAATAAAAAAAAATAAAATTCTCAGTCTCAGGTATTTCTTTATAGCAAGGCGAGAACAGCCTAATACAAGAGAAAGACATTTTTTAATCTGGTTGTAAAATATAATAATTCCTCTGGAGCTATTAATTCTGTGTATTTCTCAACTAATATTTCAGCTTTCATAGCTGAAACTTATTTTGCTTCCTGGACCACAATGTCTAAATGTTAAGACTTATACTTATCAACTAGCATTATCTTCTACATTTACTGTTTCTAATGATTATATATCCTTTGTCACACATGTAATTTTACCACCCGTTCCCACTAAACATGTTCTTGGTTGATTACCAGATAAGTGAATATCCTAAAATAATAAAAAGCTAGACCAATGATTTGACATCAATGATGTGACAGAAAAAAATTCCAAAATATTTTAATATTGGTTGCTATTAAAGTTTTTATTTAAAATGTTTTATTGTATCTTTGAATATATTTCTCTAGGCTACAATTAATAAATTATGTATAGAGGGTAAATATTAAATATTTATATTCATCAATCTTATTAGTATATATTTAGCTTAGCTCTAAATTTCCTTTACCAAATAATTGGAAGATTATCAAAAGATATAAAATGTAAATGTGCAAAAGAAGAATTTAAGAGAGGCCAATATATATAAAAGCAAATCCAAGCTCACTGATAGCAGAGAAGTGCACGTAGAGAGAAAAAAACAATATTCCTGTTTTGACCTTAAGTATTCTCACCGCAAAAAATGGTAAGTATGAGAGGTAAGTTAAATAGCTCAATTTTGCTATTCCACAATGTATACATGTTTCAAAACATCATGTTGTGCAGGATAAATATATACATTATTTCAATTAAAAATAAATAAATACAAATGGAAGTAAACTAAGAAGATTTTCATTATAATGAAAAGAACGTGGCCGGGCACATTGGCTCATGCCTGTAATCCCAGCACTTTGGGAGGCTGAGGCGGGTGGAGCACCTGAGGACGGGAGTTCGAGACCAGCCTGACCAACAGGCAGAAAATTAGCCAAGCATGGTGGCGCATTCCTGTAATCCCAGCTACTCGGGAGGCTGAGCCAGGAGAATCATTTGAACTCGGGAGGCAGAGGTTGTGGTGAGCTGAGATTGTGCCATTGCACTCCAGCCTGGACAACAAGAGTGAAACTCCATTCCCCCCCCGAAAAATATGTATATATATTTAATATATTTTGATTAATTATGGTACAATTAAATGATATGTTACAATTAAGAAGATAGCTGTATTTGACTGTAGAAAATAAAACATTCTCAGGCAGATCAGGCAATTGTATACAGAAAAATAATTTGTGGCCAATCAATTAAGCAATAATATGTTATAATATACATGATATGAATGTTTTTGACACATCGTTGCTTTATAAATGGATATATGTAAAAATTATATACATATGCAATAAATGTATACATATTAAATACATATATATCTTTTTGAAGGTATACAAAAACTTTGAATAAATGCATATGTAATATACATACATAGTTTTTCAGAATATATCCAGACATAACTATATAGTCAAATTAGTGTTAAAACCAAAACCATAATGAAAAGAGCATATATTTTGATTAATTACTGTACAATTAAATGATAGATTATACTAAATTTTCAAAAATAACAGTTTTGAAAAATCCATACTATCACAAATCTGTATTCATAATATATAGATAAGTAATTTAAAAACTGGTTGTAATATGTAATAAAATAGTAGTAGTTATGGATGTGTAGTGAATATTTAAAAGTTATTTCTGAGTTTTGGATAATTAACATGCTTTACTTATTATAAAAGTAAATAAGGTAATATTTAAAATTAGACATTGAGCAGGTGCAATTACATAGGTAATTTAATCTCAGCTAATAATAAAATAAGTAATTAGAAAGACTAGCCTAGAAATAAAAAGTGAAATATTGTAAAACACGTATCAACGTATTATTTCCCCAAGTTATCTTACACCATGTGTACTCATTTTTGCATTATGAATGTATTAGGGGAAAATGCAAGCATTAAATTATTTTATGTATAATTTAATGTTAATTCAAAAATATTTATTAACCGTCATAATTAGTAACTTCTGAATTAGCCCCAGAAAACAATAAAACTTATAGAACTCACTTTATTTAATGCCAAGAAAATCATCTCCCAGGTGCATGTGGAAAAGATGCAGAATTTGTTTAACAATATCTACAATTCATTTAATTAATTGATACTTACTATATCTCATATGCTAGTTATTGATTATACAGTAGTAGAAAAAGATCTAGAGTCTCAGCTTTTTAGAAGCTTAATTTGTAAATGGAGATTCAGATCAGAAAACCCCAGTAAATATACTTAAAATATTTCATATTTTAAAAGGTGCTATAAAATAATTAATTGATACAAGGACATAAAACTAATATACATAGATGGAATGAAGTGAGGACATGATATATGATAGGATAGTGAAGAACAGCTCCTTTGAGGATTTGATAGTTGTTGAAAATAAGATGCAAATACTTGTTTTACTTTTCTAACTAAAAACAACAAAAAACTATATCATAGAGACAGTGAAACAAAGTAAAGTTGTCTGGCAGAGTTGCATACCACATTAATAAATAATTTATAAGTATTATGAGAATGTATCACCTTAAGTACTGCCAATTGGTAAGAAAAGTCAAATTCAACAATTTTTTTAAAATAAGGTTTTAAGATTGTTAGATTAGAAGAGCTCATAGATGATTTGTCTCAAGCAGTTGATATATTATTTTACATATGTAGAGGTAAGATTATAAAGTCCAACTGGAAATGAGCGTTTTAGATGACTTAACAATTAATTTAAATTTTTCATCCAAAAAGTGTCAGATCCACCCAGTCTCAAATCTCAATGTGAAGATGTTTTCTGATTTTGAGCAGAAAAAATAAGTCGTCATGTTTGGTCTTGAATTTTCCTCACTTTCTCGGTAATTGTTATGTGAATTTGGAGGATGTATTTATCATACTTTCTCATAAAATGTGATTACAGAGAAAAGACAGTGTGTTGACCATTTAAACCAAGAATAATAAGAAATATTAATAAAACTAATAAAATTTGAAACAGTGGAAATGAGAAGCACTAGATTTGATGGGAATATTAAAGGGTCAGATATTTTGAAGCTGAGGGTAATTACTTTATTTGAGTATAGGTTAACTCCTGTATGCCAATTGCTTTTGCCCAACATACCTCTAACATTAGTTACTAAAGAGAAGACAGGGAGATACTGTAGATATGCAATGAATTAAGTAAATGATAACTGCTTTAATAGATACTTGAAATCTCAATGGTTTAACATAAAAATATTTCAGGCATAGGTCAAATTTCAATGGGGTGTTCCTGGTCATACTGTTTCTCAGTGTGATTACTCAAGGGCCCAGGCTCTTCATACTTCTGGTTCCACCTTGTGCAAGTTATCTCTGTTCAGCCCACTGTAGGAAGACACAGAGAGTGTTTGTACCTAGTATACATGATTTCCACATACATTTCATTGGCTCAAATGCTTAATTACGCCTGCTGCAAAGGGGGTCATGACATATGTACTGTAGATGTGTGCTAAATAGGAAAAATATATTTAAACACTTGGCATGTTCTGCCATATTCCTGTTTATATATCATTTAGTACTCAAAAGAATGTATTACAAGGAATAATATTGATTATGACATTTATTATAAGGATTTGACTTAAATTATTATTATAACTATTAAAAAACAGGTCATTTCTTCTGTGTCTTTTGCTGTCCTGAAGTCAACCAATCAGTAAATTAGTAAAGATGAATATTAAGTCGGGGAGAGGAATGGGAAACTGAAACAAGTGAGAACAAGGTAGAATCCACGTTGTTTTCAAACCATCACCAAGACTACAACTTTCAAGATGCTATTACTTGAAAGAGAAACTGGCCTCCAGCTGATACCTGGCTCTGAAAGGACTGAATCAGAAAGATCCAGAGGAGCTGTGGGCCCAGCTGCTCCCTCACTTCAAAAACAAGAGTTGTCAAATTAATTAATTTTTTTTTTTTTTTTTTTTTGAGACGGAGTCTCGCTTTGTCGCCCAGGCTGGAGTGCAGTGGCACAATCTCGGCTCACTGCAAGCTCCACCTCCCAGGTTCATGCCATTCTCTTGCCTCAGCCTCCCGAGTAGCTAGGACTACAGACACCTGCCACCACGCCCGGCTAATTTTTAAAATAAATAAAATTTGTCACACAGATAATTGAAAAAATATCTCTTATGTCTTTGGAGTTAAGATTCCATTAGATTTTGCATCCAACTCAAAACTCAGAATCTCCAGCAGGTGCACAGTCTTACTCTAGTTTCCGGTTCAAGGCCTGTAAACAAAATTATATGTTATTTACTCACAATGGACTCTGTTAAATTACCAGGAAGACAATGGCAAGGATGGCTAATCAAAGACAAAGTAACACACAATGAACACTTTTATTTGGACATGGAGAGAAAAGCCATCATACCGCTGTCCCCAGTCCAAAGCAATTTTAAATTTGAGACGTCATGTGTTTAAGGAAGTTGATGCAAGTTTCTTCAGTCTTCTCTCTGAGAGAAATCTTGGATCCTTTCCTCGATGTTCCTTACCCCCATACTGAAGTCTGTTCTTCCCTATATATTATTCTCCATGGCTTCACCCGAAATGGAAGTTGGGAAATATGCTTTCCTTTGAGCCCTATTTAGACTTTATGCTCTATTTTCTGTTAGAGAATTACTGTTATGAAAGTTTTATCAATTCTCAATTTCTGAGCAGAGAAATTTCTGCTCAATTTCTGAGCAGAGAAATTTCTGCTCAATTTCTGAGCAGAGAAATTTCTGCTCAATTTCTGAGCAGAGAGCTAGGATTTTAAATTGCTTAGCTATATAATTCCTTGGTGCACAAGTTCTGTGCACCAAGTAACCACACATAGATGTCGTATCTGACCATAAATGCCAGGTATCTTATATATCTTTGTTTCTTCTCTCTCATGTAATTTTCAGCAATTTAATGACATTTTTCAAAACCATCTGAAAGGGAGCTTTGTTAATCTGAAGTTGGATACAAAGTTGATTTACTTTATCTAACTCTAAGAAGTTTCACAAAGTTTTTTTTCCCAAAGCCTTTTTAAAGTGTTGTTATAGTCATTTGATTATTTCACTTTTTGGATTTAAGGCCAGTTAGACTTTTCAAGCTAAAATGCCTTTGACTTTAAAATATCTCTATTCCTTGCTCTCCACTTGAAAAACATAATCATCTTTCCTAAGTTGCTTTAATTATTATGATAGATTAAATAGTAGCTAAAACATTTCAGATTACTTTCAACAATTTCTGCTAGTGATACAGCCTCAGTGAACACATTGTTTGCCTTGAAAATCATTATGGGAGATAGTTTTGCCAATCTTTGATAAGGTATAAGAAAAGTCTCTATCCTTGCATCCAGAAATATTTGCTGTGTTGCCTGCTCCCTCCAGAATACTAAACCAATGGTACTAACCTGCCAAGAAGGCACCTCAATATTAGCATCAATTTCTGTATTAATTACACAAATTTTTTACAGATAAATTTTAAAATCTTAGTGAATTAACCCTTCAAAAGTCATATTTGCATCTCATAACAGTGCAATGGAAGAGTTATTGGTAGGGTGGCTTTTTCTTTCCCCCCCCCTTTTTTTTATTATACTTTAAGTTCTAGCGTACATGTGCACAATGTGCAGGTTTGTTACATATGTATACATGTGCCATGTTGGTGTGCTGCACCCATTAGTGTAGCACTAAGACCTTCTGCTCAACAGCATTTAAGAAAGAGGTATCAACAGTTTCTTTGGCTAGGCATCTGCTCAATGGATGTGATTATTTTTGTTGTTCTGCCATTTGCTAACACCCTATGGTCTTCTGATAGATCCTCTCCATTTTATTGGTAGACATAGAGAAAAAGACTCTGAAAGGCACAAACTGTAAATTTTAATGGGCCAGGTGTGAAGGAGGGAACAGCTTCTGCTCCAATTCAATTGATGTAAACTCATTTACATGGCCACACCGAAGTACAAGGGAACCTGAGAAATCGATTGGAATAAAATGCCCAGGTTGAAAATAAACAGGTTTTAGTAAGCACATGGTAGTCCCTAACACAGAATACAGAATGAATTGTTTGATGACCATCTAGGTCTTAATAAAAGAGGAGAGTCATGCAATATAAATGTTACTATAGTATGTTGATAGTTATGTTAGACTCACAGCTGAAAACTCTTTTCTTGGAGACAATTAGTTCAATAAGCATGTTAAGAAGGTGCTTTGAATCATTAATTCAGCGTTTAAGGCAGTGAGATCTGTGTGCAGTAATTGAGTCAACTGTTGCCCACAACTGCAAGCTATTACCCTTATGGCAACCATGAAACACATGGTCTCACAGGGCTGATTGGATCCTTCCAAAAATGCTTCAGAGGGATAGTTTTATGTGTCACTAATCAACCTCAAAAATGACTGGTAAGATTTTCCTACAGGGTTATTCCCTCTTGTGTGATATCATTACAGGAGCCTTACTCTTAGAATTGCTTGATGATAAATCCTTCTGTAATTTCTTTTCTTCTTATATATGATATGGTTGCACTTGGGCCAGAGAAAGGCATCGCTTTGTGGTTTCGGGTGCTAATCAATTCCAAAACAGATGTTAGGCAAAAGACAAACTCAGTGAGAAAAAGTTGATAATACTTTACTGCCCAGATTTTATATCCTCCCCCAATTCTATTTACAGGTAATACGTAAGCTATGATCCGATGTCTATAAATGGAATTATAAGATAATAAAACAGACCACCTTTGTTCATGCATCACTCTTGAAATAAAATATGAACAGAATTCTCTAAGCTGATCGGATGAATAGATTTGTGTTCTAATAAGAGTACAACTCTGTGGGTTGGGCGCGGTGGCTCACGCCTGTAAACCCAGCACTCTGGGAGGCCGAGGCGGGCGGATCACGAGGTCAGGAGATCGAGACCATCCTGGCTAACACAGTGAAACCCTGTCTTTACTAAAAAATACAAAAAATTAGCCGGGCGTAGTGGCGGGCGCCTGTAGTCCCAGCTACTCTGGAGGCTGAGGCAGGAGAATGGCGTGAACCTGGGAGGCGGAGCTTGCAGTGAGCCGAGATTGTGCCACTACACTCCAGCCTGGGCGACAAAGCGAGACTCCTTCTCAAAAAACAAACAAACAAAAAAAGAGTATAACTCTGTGAATATCTTATGTTGATCAGATCAATTTCCTTATCACTTGAATAAACATTGTGTCCAGATAGACTCTGCACTATTAACAAGTTATCTATGAATATTTCATTAATTCCAGCATGACTCATAGTATATAAACAATATCATTTGATATCAGTCAAAGTAGCCACCTTTAATCCTTAGAACACTGGTGGGTAAGACTGGCATACATAAACAGATCCTCCTCTCCAATTTTAGAGATAAGTTAGTTGAATTGTAATGTATTCTATGTATTTTTCATAAAGGGATAGATCAAGTATAAGTAACCGGATAAATCTGTAAATTGTTCTGTCTTCTATCTTAAGCTTATGCCATAGTTCAACATAGAAACACCATGCTGTATTTAACAAGCACCTTATTAAAATGAATTATAGTTGTTTCCTTGTTACCTATGTAAAAACTGCAATATTAACACTACAAATTTTAGTTAATAATAACACCACTAAAATCTTCATATCACCTTATGCATTAGTTAATGTAACACTAATTATTAGGAATTTACGATGGTTCTTACTAACTTGAACATTTTTTGCCTTTGAAAATCTGAGTATAATTAATTTGTATAATTAATATTTTAAAACTACAGGTAGTTGGTATACTGCATTGATTATAGTAATAGTGTATTAATATTGGATACTTTAAGAGTCAGAGTGTCAAAAGGCACAAAGTAAGGTTTTCAGTTAATTGCCATACAATATCTCTCATGGAATACAATAAACTTGGAGGTTTTGCCAACCAATTATATAAGAACTTCAGCTCCAATATTTATAAGTTAGAATTATTTAGAAGATAAATATTGTGTAAAGGTAAATTAATGGCTGACAAATAATGACAACTGGTTGATTATGAATCTTTTTGGTGGGTTCATGGTAAAGATACAGTATGATGGTTTAATGAATAGTGTATGATGGATTTTTTTAAATCCATAATGACCATCTTGCCAATTATAATCACTTTGGGAATTGGGATCCAAAAGAGAATGTTGATCAAAATATGAAAGTGTGTGCCATTTTATTGCAAAAATAAATAAAAACATATTATTTTCAATTTTCAGTGGTGGGATACAGGACAAGAGGAAACATACATGAAGTCTGCAACTCACTTCTGTGTGATCACAGTAAAACCCTCACCTGCCCACTTATCTCTCTTCTACACATTTCTAGTAGATGCTAATGATGCAACAAATAGATATGCAAATTTAACTTACCTCACAAAAACAATTTTGTGCTTGTCTGTTTTAAAAAAGCAATAAACAAGAATACATAAATGCTATAATAAATTCTGATTCTCAGTCCCAATATCTTGTCAGAAGAGTTCCTTCCTTGATTGAAGGAGCTGAGGTACTCAGTTGAATAAATGAGCTAACTAGTATAGGAAGGGCTATGCTTTCTGGGACCTCCAGAGGTCAGTCTGTTTCTTTGTCTTTTCCAGCTTCTAAATGCTGCCTGTATTCGTTGGTTCTTTACTCTTTCTTTCATCTTTAAAGCAAACAGTGGTGAGATGAGTCCTTTTATATCACACCATTCCAACTTCTTCCATTTTTAGGAGTTTGGGATTACACTGGGCACACCTAAATATTTCACAGTGATCTTTCTAATTTGAAGTCAGTTGCTTAGCAAACTTAATTACATATGCAATCTAAATTTATTTGTAACCTATTTACAGGTTCTGAGAATTAGGATATAGGCATCTCTGAGAAGCCCTTATCTCATTCTCTGCCTACCATAGGTACCTTTTGCTATACATTTTCCAATGTGAATGGACTTTGAAACTTTGAAATAAAATCACCTTTTACATTTATGATTCATTTTATGGGTTATGAAAACGGTGCCTGACTAACCTGTGACATGGACTGCAATTACAAGCCACTGTGAAGTCAGTGAAACCAAAGTTTAGCAATAAAATATTTTAACTTTTAACTGAATGTATAGTTAATTTAACTCACATACATACATGTATACACACATACATACACACTCACACACACATGTAATCTAAAAACAGGAGAGACCTGTCTTACTTGTATGTTTTATTTGAATATAGAAGTAACAAAACAACAAAAAATGTGTGCTGGCTACTAAAATAGTCTTGCAAAATTTGTTCTACTTTTTAAATTGCTTTTATTTTAGAAGGTTATGATTCTCCTGCACTCTGAACAACTCAATATAGTGTTTAGGTCTATTATCTATTTGCAGTCATAATACTGCGGGTGCAACTGCCAACCTTCCAGATCAGAGTCACCTTGGTTATAAGGGCGAACCAATTAAACTTAGGAAAAGTAAGCCAGCAAAGTGGTATTATTAGCTTTCAGTTAATGATGAAAAGTTATAAAAATTAGTTGAGACTTTTCAAAATAATGATACTTGAGTTTAAAATTTGGTCAAAGTAAAAATAAACTATTACTTTACAAATAATAGACTATAATATTGTTGTCAGATGATTTTCAACCAAAAATGTATCTCACCATAAAAAAGAATCTTCTTTTAAATAATTTTTTTCTAAGAGCACATCCATAACCTGATAAACCACAAAATCTGGGAGAAATATAAATTAATTTAATAAGTATTTAGCAACTTTAAATTAGAAACTAAGATAATTCCTGAGGTAGAAATAGTCTTTTTTTTAACCGAAACTAAGCATGCAAGGTATTCATGCATATTACTAGAAACCATTTAGACTTATTTTGTAATTAGTATTATTGCTTTATAGAGAAAAATATTGTATTAATCCTATTGATTAAGACATATGGGAAATTACATTGTGCGGTACCCACAAATTTGTTACGTCTCTGATTTCTATTCTGTCTTATTTAAATTGAAAAATAAATAGAAATGAGAGTTTTTATCACAAATAAAACTTAGTTTCTGTGCCTATAGTATGTACATGTGTCTCCTGAAGAAACACTGTTTTCTAGCAATTTACCTAAAATAATTATTTGGCTGGGTTGTTTACTATTATTTGCTTTTCATTGACAGATATCATTTCTTCTAATATCTGTTGTACGGCATTGACATATTTTACTACTAACACTATCCAATCTCTTATTTTTAGATCTAACTATAATGACTGCATTAGATACATTTACATTAATTTCCTGTTGTATAAAAATAATATGGCAAGATAATTACAGTGTTTTAAATAAACAATAAAATGCATTTAAATATATAAAATACAATGTGGGAAATATTTAAAAATCAATTTAATTAAACTTTAAAGAGTATATATATATATATATATATCTTTCTATTTTTGAACTAGAATTTTTTTTTGTAATTCCAAATTATACCTTTAAAAATCTCTAAATTTCTGGGAAACTAAAACTGAAAGAATGACAGAGAGACAATGCACAAAATAGAAAAAAGAGAAAATTACTTGCAATGACTATAATTTTGAACTTCTTGAAAATTAGCACTTCAATATTAGTTCAGTAAAATCTGTATTATATTTTGGAAGTCCTAGGTACTTTCAATTTTAATTTTATGTGTCATCAACTAACGTGAAAAAACATGGCTGTGCTTTGGTCAAGGATAGGCTGAGGTAGGATGTTTACATCCTGGGTGACTCGATGAGTCTAGAGCGCAAGAGTATATATAACTCCACTTGTTAACATAACCATGTAGACATAACATAGAGAAGCTCACCACCATAGCCACAACATAGGGAACACCATCACTTGTCTCTAAGCCACTATTGTCTGTAAAAGGTATAATTGTCCTGTTGACACTGTACAGGGGTACTGGCCCCCAGAGAAAGAGAGAGTCAGAGTTGTCTGTCTTTGCATACGGACAGAGGGGAGCCAGGACACAGCTCAGCTTGATCGTGCCCAGAGAGAGAAAGAGTTAAGCTTCTGACCCTGAAGGCAAGGGAGAGCCGGCCATGCAGCTGTGTGTGGGGACCACCTGACTAAGCCGCTGAGACAGGGCAGATAGTGTGAGAGAAAGCTGTTGATGACAGCTGCTGCTGAATAAAATCATCTTTCACCTGCCTACGCCCCACCCCTAGTGTTCTTTCTGCTCATCTTCCCGCTCCCTCAGGACCTCAACATGACCTTTGGTGTAGTCATGAACCCGACAACAAGTTAGAAAAATTCACAGGACAAAACTGATGAATTTGCGTTATTTCATAAAGAGTTCTGTGTAGATAACTCTTAAAATTTATCAACAACCAACAATACACACACACAACTAACTTGCTAATAAGTATGATCAAAGATCGAAGTGTGTTCTTTTTATGAATCTAAAAGTAAACCAAAATGTGAAACTAAAGGTTTTAGAGTTAAAGTAACTCTATATCCTTGTCACCTGTGAACAGGATATAAGACTTCAGAAAGTCTCATAACTTTTCACTTTCAGGATTGTGTTCCAGATGGCTCTTTTGTCCTCCCATTAATCAGAGAGATTGCAGAATGCAGGCTGTCAACTACACAAAGTCTTTGTTGTTGTTGTTATTTGTCCACTGATGTGTGTTTGGATAGAGTGCACTTGTTTTATGTACATTTGGGGAGCAGATGTAGGTTATAGTAGCTCCTTGACCCAAACCCCTAGTAACTTGCTAATGCATGTTTTGTTATTTGGGTATGGTATGGGCATCAGCATCATATATTTGTGCAGAGTATATAAGGACATGATTTCTATTCTGGGTATAGTATATAACAAATATATACTTTCTAGTCTTCTGAGTCATTCATCTTCTAATCAAGATCCATTCACCAAAGTATTTTCAGGCATTCCTACACAAAGTCTTGCCTGGGGAATGCTGCTGGGTCTGAGGTTTGAGTTCTATTTATAAACCACATGGCAAAACCACCTAAAACGACAACAAGTGGGGTTTCACTAAGTTTACAGATTATATCTTATGAAATATTTTGTGACTGCTTGTCAATTTATATATAATAAATATCTCTATGAGGTGCAGAATTTGGCGTCAGACTTAGTTTCATATAATCTGATATTGAAGTTGTGGAGTAGAGTAGCTAATATTTTCCACATCATGTTTTTGACAGCTAATGCAATCACTACAAAATATAGCCTCATTTTTGCATAATTAAGTTGATTTAAATCAATTCACAAGAAAAATTAAATAGTTTATTCATGGGAATAAATTATTGAAAGGAACCCAAACACCCTAACAATAATACAAAAGTCAGTGAACCCATGAAAACATGACAGACAAAATAATGAATAATCATCTTTTTCTGAGCAAGGATCTAAGAATTTTCAAAATATAAAAATTCGAGCAAAGTCAGTCAAATGTTCTCTTTACCCCCAAATATTCTACATTGTGTTCTCCAATTTTGTGTCATACTAGGAAAGAAGTATTTCTTCAATACAATTCATTTACATGGATTTCTTATTTTTTTTTAAAGAGGGAGTCTCACTTTGCTGCTCAGGCTGGAGGGCAGAAGCAGGATCATAGTCCACTGCAGGTATGAACTCCTGGGCTTGAGGAATCCCCCAGCTTCAACCTCCCGAGCAGCTGGAAGTAAAGGTGTGAGTCACTGTGCTACACAGATTATTTTTTTAAATTCTTCCTTGCTCACTTATATCTTCATGGTATTATAGCTAATGTTAAGAATAATAACAACATGATAGTGCATACTGATTTATATGTATACAAATATGTTGTATACAAATATGTTGTATACAAACATAAGCATTTTTTTATTTCAAAGCACTTTTATTTGTTGTGCTTTATTTTCGTTTCTCTTAAGGTCTTGTACATCTTTTGATTTGGGGGCCAGTTCTACTTCTAGCTTTCCCTGAGGTATTTATCTGGGAAAGAGTTTTAGGTTGGTCTTACTAAGTCTAACATGACATTGAGAGATACAGAAAGTCCTCCCTAAACTCAAAATCGTTCTTAAACTTCCCCTTTTCTGATCCTTAAATTTATCACATTTCCTATCCCTAACATCACGTGTCGTTATTTACATAGAAATTGATTTTACAAATTTAAAATATAATCTTATAACTTAATTCATTTTCACACATTTCCTAATGTATCTAATCATCCTCTGCATAATTAAGTAAAACAGTCAGCTTACAACATTCAAATAGACCAAAGAATACTCAAAAATAAATAAATAAAAGAAACAAAGGTAGTTTTGGATTAATTACTTTACCTCAACTTTTTCATCTCCTTACAACTTTGAAATAGAGTCAGAATAAACAAGGGCCAAAGTAACTACTTTCACTTGCTTAATTTTGTCAAAATTGTCTCTAAATAAAAGAAATTTCCCCTGTGTTTCTCCGCTTTCCACTACTTTAAATAAGGGCAACACTGAATCCCATTCTTCTCTAAAGGTATGTGTCATGTATTTGAATTCAAAAGCTTTAATTTGAACCTATTACTTCAAATTAAATATACATGAAGACCATCTGAAGTGAAAAATAAATCACTATAAGCCATATTAATGTAAAAAAAGTTCATATTTTAAATTTTACAGAAAATATTTGATTTGTCTCACTTTAAATATATTAAAAGCTCTATTCTTTCTGACTTTGGTTAAACTTTCAAATTGGTATAAACATATAAACGCATACAATTCTCATGTGAATAAATGTTATCTCACATAGAACATGAAACCACTGCTTCCCAATTTCTGCAAAATGGTTGGAAATAAGCAGAATAATAACATATAAAGACAGGGATATTAGCCCAAGTCTATTCATTATATGTAAATATTTACACACACATACACATTATATATATATATATATATATATATACACGTATATGTTATATAGAGAGAGGTATATTTACTGTTCTAAAATAAAACATTAAAATTGTATCATTGGGCTTTTCAACAAAAATGGTTTTGCTGTCTGTGGAATTATATTTCACTCTAATTTGGGATTATTAAAGTGAATGCATTAGCTTTCTATTTGCTGCTGTAACAGATTCCCACACATGTAGCCCATTAAGGCAACACAGATTTACTGTCTCATGGTTCTAAAGGTGAGAAGTTCATGTGGGCTGGACTGGCTCATTTGCTCTTGGTTTCTGAAGACCAAAATCAATATAGCTTGTGTTCCTGTGCTATTACCTTCAAGCTTTCAGGGAGAATCTGTTTCTAGGCTCATTCAGGCTCTCGGTAGAATTCAGTTGCTTCCAGCAGTCCCCGACCTTTTTGGCACCAGAGACTGGTTTTGTGGAAGACAATTTTTCCATGGACTGGGGGCAAGGAGATGGTTTCAGGGTGATTCAAATGCACTACAGTTATGTGCACTTCATTTCTATTATTATTACATTGTAATATACAATGAAATAATTATACAACTCATCATAATGTGGAATCAGTGGGTGCCCTGAGCTTGTGGTCCTGCAACCAGATGGTCCCATCTTGGGGTGATAGGAGACAGTGACGATGATCAGGCATTAGATTCTCATAAGGAGCGCGCAACCTAGATCCCTTGTATGTGCAGTTCACAATAGGGTTCTCGCTCCTATGAGAATCTAGTGCTGCTGCTGATCTGACAGGAGGTGGAGCTCAGGCGGTGACATTTGCTTGCCCTCCGCTCACTTGCTTCTCAGCCACTCGGTTCCTAACCGGTCATGGACTGGTACTGGTCCGTGTCCTGGGGGTTGGGGAACCCTGAGTTATAGGGTTGAAAACCCAGTTTTTGTTTGTTTTCTGGCTATCAGGTAAGTATCTCCACATTGCCCCCTTTGTCTTCAAATCAGCAGTATTGCTTTAAATCATCATGACTTGATTCTATCTGACTTTCCTCACTGCTGAATCTCTTCTGCTACAGGTAAGAGAAAGTTCTCTGTTTTAAGGGTTGATGTATCTAGATTGGGCTCTCCTGGAGTATCCAGGCTAATTTCCCTATTGCAAGGTTCCTGTTATTTGGGAAACTTTTTTTTTTCCTGTGATGCAATGTATTCACAGGTTTAGGTGAATAAGGCATGAACAACTCTGGGGAGGAAGTGGCATAATTCTGTCTATCATAGTGTACTTTGCTCCAATCCTTAAAAAAATTGCTTAAAAAAATACAAGTTTTAACCCTTTTCCCATTTGCCTCAAGAATACTCGCTGGTGGCAGTTGCAGCTGCAGCATTTATCCTGAGATAACTTTGCCACGAAATATCTGGATTTTATTTATTTATTTTTTCGTGTCACTCTAGTATATTGACTTTGGAAACAAAAGACATCATTCTATTTATAGCATTCGGTTTTTAGTAGTAGTATTTTCATTTACAAAATATAGTAATTTTTGATCACTGAAAATGTCAAATCCTAGAAAACGTGGCATTCTTATGCATGATGTTAACATCCTTCTGGAGCAGTCGTTGGCCAAAGATTTATTTGATGAATCCGATTTTTCCAAAATAGATGATTCTGATGATTTAGACAATTCTGATATTCTGCTTAGAAATAACTCCAATAACAGTTTATATATATATATATATATGATGTATATAGATTTACATTGAAAATCAGCCAGTTTTGCTTCAGCCTCAAAGAGCATGTTGATGTAAAATTAAATGAGTGCTGGCAGCAAGCTGCACTTTTCTTCTAAATGGGAAAGTTAAATAGCATCCTTTGGGTTAGATTTTTATTTTAAAGATCCAACAATCTTGTGTGTGTGTGTGTGTGTATGTGTGCTTTTCAATCCTGTGTTGATTTGGTGTAACCTGAGATTTCATCTGAAATGAATTCTCTATGAAAAGGTTATGTTTACTGTGTTTTTGCCGTAATTAGTATTCTGATCATTCCTCTGGGAAAAAAAAAAGCCTAATTTTAAAAATCTGCCCTTAGGTAAATAATTAATTTTAAAATGATTGTAGAAACTCTTTCAAAATCAGATTTTGAAGAAATCCTTGGAATACATTAAAGGTAAAATTATTTTACAATGAGTATCCCATTTATGTTTTCCCCATATCATTTTAGAACAGCATTTACATTGGTTTTGTTTAAGGACTCTCAGTTTGGACTTCATAGAAGTAGAAATGCTATGCCCCATCATTCTATCCCATTGTATTAGAATGTCTATTCCTGCTTCATTTTGTCTGTAGGATTTATGAGTTAGATTTTACTGCTAGCCAAAGCTCAAGATTACCTACTCTTCCTCTACCCTGAAAATAAAACGTATTTGGGCCATGACCATGAAGAAAAAGGGGACATGTAAACATTTACAGTATTATCTCCTGATTAAATGCTGTTCTTTGTGTTATTTTTTTCTTTTTCAACAAATGCCTGGAGCATGAGGACTGGAGCACTGTCTGATGGAAAACCAGCAGAAGTCCAATGTGCTAATTCTGATTAAGGAACTCAAAGAACTCAACAACAACAACACATAGCCTCATTAAAAGATGGGCAAAGCACATGAATAGATATTTTTCAGAAGACAACATAGAAATGGCCAACAAGAATATGAAAAAAATGTTCAGCATCATGAATGTCATCTTACAATAGTCAGAATGGCTATTATTAAAAAGTCAAAAACAACTAATGTTGGCACGGATGCAGAGAAAAGAGAACACTTACACACTGTTGGTGGGAGTGTAAATTAGTACAGCCTCTGTGGAAAATAGTATGGAGCTTTCTCCAAAAATGAAAAATAGAACTACCATTCAATCCAACAGTACAATTACTGGGTATCTAACCAAAGCAAAAGAAATAATTATATCAACAAGATATCTACACTTATATGTTTATCACAGCACTATTCACAACAGCAAAACTGTGAAATCAGCCTTAAGTGTCCATCAATGGAAAATTGGATAAAGAAAATATGGTATATATTGAAATACTATTCAGCCACATAAAAGGATGAATTCACGTCTTTTGCAGCAACATGAACTGGAGGTCATTATCTTAAGTGAAACAACTCAGGAAGTCAAATACTGAATGTTCTCATTTACAAGTGGAAGGTAAAGCTAAGGTATGCACATGGACATACAGCATGGAATGACAGATCCTGGAGACTCCAAAAGGAAGAGGGCAGAAGAGTGATGGGTGGTGGTAAATTACTTAGTGGGTACAACGTACAGCATTCTGGTGACAGATGTACAAAAAGCCAAGATTTCATCACAATATATTCATGTAAAAAAATTGCTCTTGTACCCTTTAAATGTATACGCCCCCAAAACATCAGAAAGTCTCAAAGGAATGGAACACAATCCCAGGAAAAGGCAATGTAAAGTTGGAAATGGTTTAGATCATCCTGTCCTGGGCCACATGGAGTATTTCTGTTTTCTGAGTATATATTGTTTTCCTGAACTTTCTCTTCCAGGTGCATATGTAGGATTAAAAATCTGTCTTCAGCACAGAAGTTGAAGAAAGCAGTGGTACTGACATAAGGTCTAACAGGTTATATGTATTTGAGGCTAAATTACGAAAACAAAATAAAACATTACCCATTCCCATGGGATGGTTTATGTACATTCACATTTAGGGAAAGTGTGCCGTATTTTTTGGAAGAAAAGTAACTAATTATATAATACATTTTCCAAAACTGTCATAAGACCATAAGCATTCCACTTTTTCAAGCCACAGTTTATTCCCTTTAAGATATATAGATGTAAAATGTTTTTTAAAGTATGCTTTATTCAATGATTCCTATTATTTCCTAGTCTGAGATTATTAACAATATTAAAATTTTCCAAAGTAGAATGTTGTGTTATTAGCAAAATGATTATTTGTTTTGAGTTAGCAAGGATTATAAAGTTTAATATAGGGTTGGTAAGCTAGATTTCAATTTAAAGATTCATTAAAACATTACTAGGAAAGATAAACTAAAAGTACAACATTAATCAGAAAAACATTTCTTAGAATTTGGTGAATAATTTCATTTTGTATAGATATACGAATAAAATGAATATTACCAAGGGATATCAAACTGGTATCTAAGAAGGAAAAGGCCTGCTTAACTCCAGAACCTTTCTTTTGCTAAGTTACATTCATAACTCTTTTTCATAAATCATGACTTTTCTTGAATCTATCAGAGAGCTCAGGTTGCTACACAAACAAGCAGCTTGATATCTAAAATAATATATGTTAACTCAAGAGGAGAGAAGGTGTAAGCACTGGCACACCTGTGGCAGTGCAGAGAAGGAAGAGACATGGACACCATGCAAGTAGGTAATAAACTCTGAGAATCTGGCTAAATTTTATATAACAAATTGCTAAAAGGTGAGTATAGCTAGCATGTATATATAGAAACCCTGAGAGCTGCAGACACAAATGGAATTTGCACTCATTCACAGCTTTTCATGAGAATGTTCAGCATCAGGGAGATGATAAACAAAAACTGTAAGCTACTGGAGGAGAAACAGAAAAACTTTCCATCCATGAGACAGGTCAAAATCTGTCTGGGAGTAAAGGAAACAATAATAAAATTTCTGCTATACAGGGAAAGGGAGAACAATATTCTAAATCCAAGATTCTAAACTGCAATTACTTTTGCACCAACCTAATTTTCTAGATACTACGAGAAAAGATCTACCACTAAATAAGACTAAGAGAACTGTATCCCCTAACTAAGATGTTGAGATTCTTAGCTATAACTGGGAATAACGGAAAAGATACTTAAAAGGGCACACCTTAGAGAACCAAGCAAACAGGGCCCACTTAAGCCTAATATTGAAGCAGGAGAATAGAAAACAATTATTGATCCTCAAACATCTTAGATAAAATTAAGCAAAAGCAATAACAGAAGAGCACTGGGGATACACTGAGTGTAGAGAGAGAATATCTCTTTGTCAAGATCAGAGGGTTAATGCCAGTAATGAAGAATGAATCAAGAACATTGAGAAAAAAAACCCTCTGGTGCCTCGGCCACTACCTGATATAAAGATACAGCATAGGAAAATGCAAGCTGTTATGCACTGGAGGTAACCACAGCAACAAGACCCAAACCCAGCTCAACTCCTGATGAAAGAGAATCAAACATTCATGTTAACAGCAAAACAAACAAAAAACAGCAACAAATTGAGCAGGTGCATTTCTAGGGGTAAATATAATTTACCTCAGTCTCTGGTATTCTAAATATGATGTGTTATGTTAAGTAAAAGTACAAGACAAATTTAGAAAACAGGAAAGAACCATCAAAAACAGAGTTGATAAAACCAGAGTCAGTAATGACCCAGATGTTGAAAAAGACAAAAAATTCAAAGCAACTACAAATAAATAAAGATCTAGTATAAAAAGGTGAACAATAGTCATGAACATATGAGAAATATAAAGAAAGAAAAACCTACAGAACTAGAATATAGGTAAAAAAATTCAATTGGATAGATATTAATTAAAATAATTGATCATTTCAAAGAACATATTTAGTTTCTTGGTTTTAATTTAATTTCTTCTCTAATTTTTATTTATTTTCTTCTTTTTAGGCTTAAATAGCTTTTTTCTCTAGTTTCCTAAGGTAGAAACTTAGGTTATTTTTGTAAATTTCTCTCTAATCACTTCTTTCACTGCATCCCAGACACTTAAATAAGTTGTACTTTTATTTTAACTTAGTTCAAAACATTTCAGTTTCTCTTGAGAATTCTCTGACCCATGTACTATTCAGAAGTATGCTGTTTTAATTTCCATATACTTAAGGATATTTCTGATATATTTATGCATTTTGTTTCTAGTTTGATTTTACTGTAGACTAAAAATGTATTTTGTATTATTTATATACTATTAAGTTTAAGATGTGTTTTATGGTACAAAATATGTTCTTTCTTGATGAATTCTCCATGGAAGTTTGACTCTTGTTGGATGAGTATTCTACAAATGTCAATAAAATCAGTTAGATTGAGAGTGTTGTTCAGGTCAACATTACTTTTTTCACCACTCCATTCATTTTTCCTCTCTCTCTCTCTCTCTGTCTCTTTTTGAGAGAGCGATAGAGATAGTCTTTTATCGTACAGTTCCTCTTATTTTGGTTATTCAAATGCTGAATATTGTATTAAGCATGTTAGAGTCAGGAGGTGATGTTAATTTATTGAGACACGGATTAATTTCCTTTTCCATAGTTTCCTTTTCAAATGAAGTTTGATAAATTATTTCACAGGTCTAAATAAGAATCAAGATGATTTGAAGCATATTTCAGGTATTTTAATGGTCATTTTACTCCCTCTTCTTATCATGTGTCTTGTATGTAGACTTTTAGAAATCTCAAAGAAAAGAAACCTGGGTGATTTTTAATTTTTTTTAAATTAAGGTTCTTTCTTCTTTGTGGAAATTTAACTATAATTATTCATTTGTTTGTTTCCCTAGCTCCATGCACTGATATAATATTTTGTTAACTTTGTCTTTGGCCTATTAGTAGCTGTTTTCTTTTTGGTTTTTGGTTTCTATGTCTCCTAAACAGGTTAAAATTTTTAGAATCTTCAAGAGCAAAAATCTAAGGCATACTTTTCATTGTTTCTTTTATTTAATACAGGATGTTGTCACCCTAAGTACTGTCTGTCCTACTGAAGTGCACTTTTTTATCTTCCTGACAGCACCACACTGAGGGAAGCTCTAGTTCAATGCTTTCTGCTTGGCCTTCATACTGTGAGGCATTTTATGGAAAATGACACTAAAAGTGGAGGAATCAGACATACCTTATCACAAAATGTTTTGTTTCCTCCTAGGTCCTTGGTTCCTCATGCTTCCAAATAGATATTTTAAAATCTTGTCTTTAGATTGTTGTTTTGGTTTCATTGTAGTAAATGATACATAACATAATATTTATCATTGGAATCATTCATAAATATACAATACAGTGGCATTAAGCACAATCACAATGTGGTGTAACAATCACCACTATCTATACATAAAAATTTAATCAACCCCAACAAAAACTCTGTGCCCATTAAACAACAACTTTCCCTTTTGCATCTCCTGCAGCCACTGGTAACCTCTGGTCTACTTTCTGTCTCCAGGAATTTGGATATTCAAGGTAAGTTATATGAGTGAAATTACACAATACTGGTTCATCTGTGACTGGATTATTTCACTAAGGATAACGTTTAAAAGATTCATGGTGTTGCATATATCAGAATTTTATTCCTTCTCATGGATAGTCTTACATTTTATGTGTATCATATCTTTTGATTATCAATTCATCTGTTCATGGACACTTGAATTGTTTCTACCTTTCCATGATTGCAAATAATGCTCCTGTAAACATTCATGTACGAATATCTGTTCAAGTCCCTGCTCTCAAGTCTTCTGGAAATACACTTAGGAGTAGAATTACTGAGTTACAAGATAGTTATGTGTTTAACTTTTTGAGAAACCACCAAATTGTTTCCCTTACGGAATGCTCCATGTAACATTCCCACAAGCAAAGTACAAGAATTCCAATTTCTTCACATCCTTGGAAGCACTTGTTATTTTGTTTTTCCTTTTTTTTTGTTTTAATTATAGACGTCCTAGAAGGCGTGAAGTTGTATCTTGCAGTTTTGATTTGCATTTCTCTAAAGACTAATAACTTCAAGCATCTTTTTGTGTTCTTATTGGCCGTTTGTATATCTTCTTTGGAGAAATGTCTATTTTAGTCCCTTGCTCATATTTGAATTGAATTGTTTGGTTTTTTATTGTTGAGATTTAGATGTGGTTTATATAGCTTGAATATTAATCCATTATCAAATGTATAATTTATATGTCTTACTTTTATAGGTCATTTTTTGTTTTCTTAATAGAATCCTTTGATGTGCAAATATTTTTAATTTTAATAAAGTACAATCTTTCTATTTTTTTCTTCGGTTATCTGTGATTTTGATGTCATATTCTCCCAAAAAATCATTGCCAAATATAATGTCCTGAAGATTTTCCCTTATTTTCTAATATTTTTATACTTTTTACTTTTAAGTTTAGGATTTGAATCCATTTTGAATTGTTTTATATAGCCTGTAAAACAAGACTTTAATTCCATTACATTGCATATGGATATTATGTTTTCCCAGCATCATTTGTTAAAAATACTTTTTTCTCCATTTAGTACTCTTGGCACCTTTGTCAATAGTCAGTTAACCATGTATATGAGAGCTTATTTCTGGGTTATCTCTTCCATTTTGTTGGTCCATATATCTGTCTTTATGTCAGTACCATTATGTGTTGATTACTGTAGCTTTGTAGGAAGTTTTGAATTCAGGAAATGCGAGTCTTCCATTGTTGTTATTCTTTTTCAATATTCTTTGACTATTCAGTCTCTTGTAATTTCATAAAAATTTGAGAGTCAACATTTCCATTTCTGTGAATATGCTGTTAGAATTTTGCTAAGAATTGTGTTAAATTGGTAGATTGCTTTGGGTGATACTGACATCTTAAAAATGTCTTTTTAATCTATAAACACCGATGTCTTTCCATTTATTTAGAAATTTTATTTCTTGAAGCAAAGTTTTGTAGTTTTCAACATACATAACTTTCACCTCATTTTTCTTAAGTAGATTATTTTAGTTGCTATTGTAAATGGAATTGCTTTCCTAATTTTCTTATCCAATGTTTCACTGCTGGTATATAAAAGCACAACTAATTTTGTGTTAGTCTTGTATGCTGTAAATTTTTTGAATGTGTTTTTTATAGATACTTTGGGATTTCAATATATATGATCATAGCATTTGTGAATAGACATAGTTTTACCTCTTCCTTCACAATTTGAATGTATTTTCTTTTCTTGTTTAAGATCTCTGGTTAGAATTTATGGTTCAATGTTGAATAGCAATTGTGAAAGTAGGAATCCTTTTCTTATTCTTCATCTTTGGAAAGCTCTCAGTTTTTCCCCAGAGAGTATGATATTAGTGATTATGTAAAGACTTCTCATTATCATGTTCCCTCCGAAAAATTTATAGGTGTTGTCAATATTTCAATGACTTGGCAGAAACACTCAGAGTAAAATACAGTTGCCTTCAGGATTATTGCTGTCACTTTATTTGTAACATGTGAAGATACTTTTTTTTTATATGGAATAAGATTTTAAAACTACCTAACTTTTAAATTATTTTAATCAGCAAGGTCATTCCTAGAATCTATTTTGACATAGATCTAGAAACAGAATCAAATTTATTTATTTTTCCATAGTAAAAAAGTAACATATTTCTACTTCCTAAATACATTGTCCAATTACTATATCCAACGGCAAAAAATAGGCTTTTTCTAACCTTCCAGGTTCTCAAGAAGCCCGTTAGGATTTGTTTTTTGTAAAATTAAATAAAATCTTGGATAAAAACTTTGATGACATCTTATGTTAGTTGTACTCATAACATTTTATTTGGGAAACTATACTACACTTGACAACATAAAAGTTAGCAACATTAATTGTATATTCATTAAGAAATTTAGATATGCATGTTAAAATGAAAAACATGTCAGCAGATTTCACAAATGACCCAATGTATGTTTTTGGTGTTTCAGGAAACATTTTCAATTCAAATGGGTTAGATTAGCTATTTCAGAATGGCAGCTTTGTAAATACTATTGCAAATCCACAAGGCTTGTAAGTAGCTATTTATGTAAAGTCTAAACACAAAAAATGAAATACTTTAGTGTCATTTAATGGTATAGTACTGAATGGGCAAAAGCTGAAATCATTCCCTTTGAAAACCAACACAAGACAAGGATGCCCACTCTCACCACTCATATTCAACATAGTATTGGAAGTTCTAGCAAGAGAAATCAGGGAAAAGAAAGAAAGAAAGGGTATTCACATAAGAAGAGAAGACGTCAAACTATCTTTGCTTGCCGATGACATAATCCTGTACCTAGAAAACCCCATAGTCTCAGCCCAAAAGCTTCCTAAGCTGATAAACAGCTGCATCAAAGCGTCAAGATAGACTGAATGAAGAAAACATGGTACATATATGCCATGGAGTACTATGTACCCATAATAAAAGAATGAGATCATGTCCTTTGTAGGGACATGGATGGAGCTGTAGGCCATTATTCTTAGCAAACTAATGCAGGGACAGAAAACCAAATACTGCATGTTCTCACTTATAAGTGGGAGTTAAATAATGAGAACAAGTGGACACATATAGAAAACAACCCACACTGGGGCCTTTGAAACGGTGGAGGGTGGGAGGACCAAGAGCATCGGGAAAAGTAACTAATGAGTACTAGGCTTAATATTTGGGTAATGAAATAAACTGTACAACAAACCCCCATGTCACAAGTTTACCTATGTAACAAACCTGCACTTATAGCCCTGAAGTTAAAATAAAAGTTTTAAAAAATGGAAAACAAGAGTTTCCTGAAAATTTTTACATCTTTCTTTTTCTTCATTTTCTCTGTTCTTTCTTTTTTTGCAATGTAGTATTTCTCTGTGTTATCTCATTTTTTAATTTATGCAATGGTTGATGAAAAATGTTTAACAGCCAGTTCTCTGGAAGAATAATGTAAGTATATGTGTATACACATAAGTTGATTATAAATTTTACTGATGTAAAGGAAGTATATCACACATTTACAAATAACAATAAATGATATAAACCTCTTGATGATAAATCCCTAATGTTGAATCGATTATCACACCAAACTCTTAAGGTGTTTTGCCAGGCTTTTGTATCTATAGAGGCAAATGACAGATTAAAATAGTTTTTACCTGGAATTTCTTTATTTTTGTTTAAATTAATGAGTAACATAAAATAATGATAACATAACAGAAATTCACGTGTCAAAGATGTAACATTTTTGTTGAAAAAGATAATAGTTTTCCAATAATGGATGTTCCGTGGTAATCATAATGTAATAGCTATTGACATAACAAACTAAAAATTTTCAATCACTTTTTACATCCAGAAAATTGGCAAAACCTCAATGAATGAGGCAATACTAGATACAGCAAAGCATTCAATTAATTCCCTCCACACCTGCCATATCAATCTAGATTCAATAAAATCTCAATCAAAATCCCAGCAGGGGCTGGGCACAGTGGCTCATGATTGTACTGCCAGCATGTTGGGAGGCTGAGGAGGGTGGATCACGGGAGGCCGAGGAGGGTGGATCACGGGAGGCTGAGGAGGGTGGATCACAGGAGGCCAGAAGTTCCAGACCAGCCTGGGCAACATGGGGAAACCCCATCTCTAAAATACATACACAAATTAGCCAGTCTTATAACCTGGTCTCAAAAACATAAAGAAATCAAACTAAAATAAAAAACCCCAGCAGGCTTTTTATATACATTGATAAGGTGATTATAACATATATATGAAATTCAGAAAGGACCTAAAATAGCCAAAACAATCTTCAAAACAACAATCTTCAAAACAAAGAACAATATTGGAAGATTCATATAACCCAATTTCAAAACTTTTTTTGCATTTTATTATATTATTTTTGTGTTTGTTATGTAGGAAAACTTATGTCATGGGGATTTGTTGTTGAGATTATTTCATCATGCATGAACTAAGCTTAGTACCCAATAGTTGTTTTTTCTGACCCTCTCCCTCTTCTACCCCTCAAACCTCAAGTAGGCTCCAGTGTCTATTGTTCTGCTCTTTCTGTCCATGTGTTCTCTTTATCTAGCTCCTACTTACAAGTGAGAACATGTGGCATCTGGTTTTCTGTTCCTGATGTAGTTTGCTAAAGATAATGACCTCCAGCTACATACATGTTCTCACAAAAGACATGATCCCTTTTGAAACTGTTTGGCTGTCTCCTCATCAAAATCTCATCTGGAATTGTAACTCGCATAATCTCCATGTGTCGTAGGAGGGACCTGGTTGGAGGTAATTGAATCATGGGGGTGGTTCTTCCTGTGCTGTTCTCATGATAGTGCATAAGTCTCATGAGATCTGATGGTTTTATGAAGGACGGTTCCCCTGCACACGCTCTCTTGCCTGCTGCTGTATAAGACATGCCTTTGCTCTTCCTTTGCCTTCTGCCATGATTGTGAGGCCTCCCTGGCCGTGTGGAACTGTGAGTTCATTAAAGCTCTTTTTCTTTATAAATTACCCATTCTCATATTTCTTCATAGCAGTATGAAAATGAACTAATACAGTAAATTAGTACAGGTAGAGTTGGGCAGTGCTATTATGATCCCCCAAAATGTGGAAGTGACTTTGGAACTGGGTTTAACAGGCAGAGGTTGGAACAGTTTGGAAGGCTCAGAAGAAGACAGGAAGGTGTGGGAAAGTTTGGCGCTTTCTAGAGACTCGTTGAATGGTTTTGACCAAAAAGTTCTGGCTACGGTGGTCTCAGATGAAGATGAGGAACTTGTTGGGAACTGGAATAAAGATGATTCTTGCTATGCTTTAGCAAAGAGACTAGTAGCATTTTGCCCCTGCCCTAGAGATCTGTGGAACTTTGAACATGAGAGATGATTGAGGGTATCTGGTGGAGGAAATTTCCAAGCAGCAAAGCATTCAACAGGTGACTTGGGTGCTCTTAAAATCATTCCTTTTTATTCATTAACAAAGATACAGTTTGGAATTGGAACTTATGTTTAAAAGGTAAGCAGAGCAAAATAGTTTGGAAAATTTGTGACCTGATGATGCCATAGAAAAGAAAAGCCCATTTTCTGAGGAGAAATTCAAGCTGGCTGCAGAAATTTGCATAAGTAATGAGGAGCCAAATGTTAATCACCAGGACAATGGGGAAAATGTCTCCAGGGCATGTCAGAAGTCTTCATGGCAGTCCCTCCCATCATAAGCTGGGAGGCCTAGGAGGAAAAAATTGTTTCCCAGACTGGGGCCTGGACCTTGCTGTTTTGTGCAGTCTTGGTACCTGGTTCCCTGAATGCCAGCCATGGCAAAAATGGGCTAATGTAGGGATCAGGCCATTGCTTCAGAGTGTGCAAGCCCCAAGCCTTGGTGGCTTGCATGTGGTTTTGGGCCTGCAAGTGCACAGAAGTCAATAATTGAAGTTTGGGAACTTCTACCTACATTTCAGAGGATGTATTGAAATGCCTGGATGTTCAGGCAGAGATGCACTGCAGGGACAGAGACCTCATAGAGAGAACCTCTGCTAGGGAAATGTGGGATGGGAGCCCCCAGACAGCATCCCTACTGGGGTACTGCTTACTGAAGCTGTGAGAAGAGGGTCATCATCCTCCAGACCCCAGAATGGTAGATGCACTAACAGCTTGCATCGTGTACCTGGGAAAGCCACAGACACTCAACACCAGCCTGTGAAAGCAGCCAGGAGTGGGGCTGTACTCTGCAAAGCCTCAGGGGCAAAGCTGCCCAAGGCCATGGGAACTCATCTTTTGCATCAGTGTTACCTGGATGCGAGACATGGAGTTAAAGGAGATCATTTTGGAGCATTAGTTTGACTGCCCCACTGGATTTTGGATTTACATGGGGCCTGTAGCCCTGTTGTTTTGGCCAATTTCTCCTATTCAAAACAGGCATATATTTACCTAATGCCTGTACCCTCACTGTATCTAGGAACTAACTAACTTGGCTTTTGATTTTACAGGCTCATAGGTGGAAGGCACTTTCTTGTCTCAGATGAGACTTTGGACTGTGGACTTCTGAATTAATGCTGACATGAGTTAAGACTTTGCAGGACTATTGGGAAGGCATCATTGGTTTTAAAATGTGAGAACATGAGACTTGGGAGGGGCCAGGGGCAAAATGATATAGTTTGGCTGTGTCCTCACCCTATTCCCATCTTGAATTGTAGCTTCCATAATTCCCACGTCATGGAAGGGACCTAGTGGTAGGTAACGGTATCATGAAGGCAGGTCTTTCCTGTGCTGTTCTCATGGTAGTGAACAAGTCTTAAGAGAGCTGATGGTTTTATAAAGCAGTTCCCCTGAACTTGCTGTCCTGCCTGCCACCATGTAAGATGTGCCTTTGCTCCTACCTCACCTTCTGTCATGATTGTCAGGCCTCCCCAGCCACGTGGAACTGTGAGTCCATTAAATCTCTTTTTATTTATAAATTATTCAGTCTCAGATATTTCTTCATAGCAGTATTTTAAAATGGACCAATATATCATTCTGTGTAGTATTCCTTGGTGTATATGTATCACATTGTCTTAATTCAATCAGTCATTGATGGATATTTAAGTTGATTTGATTTTTTTTTTTGCTATCGTGAATAGTGCTGGAAAGAACATATATGTGTCTATATAGTAGAATGATTTATGTCCTTATGTTAGAATAATTTATATCCATTTGTGTATATACCCAGAAATTGAATTGCTGGGTTAAATGGTAGTTTTGCTTTTAGCTCTCTGAGGTATTGCACCATTGCTTTCCACAATGGTTGAACTAATTTACATTCCCATCAACAGTGGATAAACATTCCCTTTTCTCCACAACCTTGACAGGATCAGTGATTTTTTGACTTTTTAATAATAGCCATTTTGACTGATGTAAGATGGTATCTCATTGTGGTTTTGATTTGCATTTCTCTAATAATCAGTGATATTGAACTTTTTTTATTTATGTGTTTCTTGGCCACATGTATATCTTCTTTTGAAAAGTATCTGTTTATGTCCTTTGCCCATTTTTTAGTAGGGTCGTTTGTTTCTTGTAAATTTATTTAAGTTCCTTATAGGTGCTGAATATTAGATCTTTGTCAGATACATAGTTGGAAAATTTTCTCCCATTCTTTACATTGTCTGTTTACTCCGTTAATAATTTATTTCGCTGTGCAGAGCTCTTAAGTTTAATTAGATCCCATTTGTCAACTTTCGCTTTCGTTGCTTTTGCTTTTGGCGTCTTCATCATGAAATCTTTGCCTAGTTCTACATCCAGAATGCATACATTGTTTTTCAGGGCTTTGTAGTTTTTCATTTAACATTTAAGTCTTTAATTCATTTTTGTATATTGTGTAAAAAAAAAGTGTCCAGTTTTAATCTTCTGCATATGGCTAGCCCCTTATCCCAGCACCATTTATTGAATAGGGAGTCCTTATCCCATGGCTTGTTTTTGTCAGGTTTGTTAAAGATCTGACGGTTGCAGGTGTGTGGCCTTATTTCTAGGTTTTCTATTCTGTTCCATTGGTCTATGTGTCTGTTTTTGTAGTACAGCTAACATCATACTTCATGAGAAACTCAAAGCTTTTCTGCTAAGATCAGGACTGAGGCATGGACATCCTCTCTCACTACTCCTTTCCAACATCACACTGGAAGTTTTAACTGATGCAATAAGCCAGGATAAAAATAAAAGATGCACTAATTGGAAAGAAACAAAAATAAAACGGTCCTTACCAATTGAAAAAAAAAGAAAATTAACAAAATCATACATTTTACCCTGATTTGTACAACTTGTCCATTTTCATAGTGCAAATACTTTTATATGAACCTATTTCAAGCTACTAACTTCACGTCACTTGGAGTTAGAAGAGATGTGTGGTACCACTAATTAAATGGTAATTTCACTACAAAGCTAGAATAGACATAAATAACCTTGAAACCAGAGATAATATTAAAATTTAGCAGAACTAGGAAGTAATGAGAGTAAAGTAGTATTATCTTTGTTTTTAACTTAAACAATATAGAATAAATTTATTCATAGCTGTGTTATACAACTGGCTTTAGCCAGCTGGTATGAGCTAGCTTCTTCATAGCACAATTTGCTAATATGTAATATCACTGCCTGCCTGACCTCTGTTATCAAACAGATGACTTTATGACATAGAATCAAAGATATATCTGGGTTCACAAATCTTTTCTTTTGTTTTCATTCTGTTTTATTGCTGGTTTTTTTTTTTTTTGAAGCTAGATTTTCCTAAAATCTAGTACATACAAGAACATTCATAGTCTTTCTTCCATTCTTCTTGGTCAATGAGGAAAGAACTTTGGAAATTTCAGTAATTTTTCTGGAAGCATTTATTTTGAAAACAAAATATTGGTTAATTTGAATAATGTTGATTATACTAGTTATATATTCACATGTTAAGAAAAGAAAAGATAATATGTTAGAAAAATATAGATGATACCCATACACAGAAGTCTTGGCAGTACTATCAAGTTACTATTCTTGAAAAAAATACATTAATATATTTAGTCATGGATATTATTCTGGAATTTAGGTATGAAAAAGAAAACACCTAATTTAGATTGTCAATATGAACTTTAGGTATGAAATAAAGAAAATAAATGATACTAAGAAACCATAAGGCATCTGGTAAGTGGAAGGAAAAAAAAGTCTTTCTATATTGTATACCATCCTCTATCAAGTTTTTTTATAAATCACGACTTTTCACAGTTAAAAATATCTTTAGAAGCTTTCCACATCACCTTTTTGTGTTGTTTTATTCCCAGGAAATATTTGTGCATAAAAACATAGAATTATTTTTTCTCGTAAGAATTATGATAATAGCAGAGATGGTACATTATATTTTATAATAATGTGTCATCTCAATGCTGCAGGGAGTCCTTGAACACATGCTGCCCATATGCCCAATGGATTTATTCTGTGCACTTCTTCTCAATGACTAACTGACTAAATAAATTCTCTCAGGACACATCTCATCATAATGCTGATCAGCTATGGTTCATTTATTGTTATATAATTGCAAAGGATGTTTATCCTTTTTTGCCCTTTTATGCTGCACAAGCTGTTGTAATGTTCTGGGTCACAGATAGGATGAAACTGTGACTAAGCTCTTTTGTGAGTGCTCTATAATTTGGTAGTTTGCAAGAATGCAAGCAGATAAAATAATGTGTTTCCTAACTTGTAAATCTTAATGCTGAAATATAAGTATAATATATTAACTTTATAAAGAATAATTTGAGCTTGTCAAAATGTCTTACAAATGATTTTCTCCTTTTTCTTCTGTATAAAATTATACATACAATTTTAATGAATTAAAGAGATGAAAGTAATTTAGAATTTTCCAATATATTATTCTTGTTTTAAAATTGTACAAGCTGAGGATTTGGAGAATAAGAATAGATTGTATAATGTTGCACAGATTATAAACACATTGCAAATGAATGCTAAATCCTCAATTGAAAAATCTGGAGATGCTTTATCTCCAGATACAGGAGAAAAAAAAAAAAAAGGCGTTCTAGTAAAATTTGAAGTGAAGCACGTATTCCTGACTGATTAAAATTTTAGAGACAAAGACTTTGCAAATCATGGTTGTTAAAGTTTTAGCCATTTGTTTTCCATATTTACTGATACAGCTGTGTTTAACCCAAAGAAATTCAGTTTTTAATTGGGGGAGATTGTGATCATTTATATTGATATCTTTGGATATCTTAAAGGGATATCTTGGAGGAGAGCAAGATTTTAGCCCCTGTCCCAAATGCACAACAGCTACCTCTCCTGTCACTGCTTTCTCATAAGATTGGAGGAGATACATCCCTGAGGCTTCATACTCCAGAATTGTCTTCATTATATTTATCAATAGACAGTGCCAGTGCAAGTTTAGATTCAACTCAAGAGTGCCAATAGGATAGGATTCTTTTTCTCTAATTAATGCTAAATTTATATGATATAAAATGTCATATAGTTCGCTATAATTTTTGGCAAATTTTATAACTTTTAGTTTTCTATTTTAAAATTAAAAGTTCATCTTTTTCATTATATTAATGTCTTTTTTCTCATTCCCTATGCAAAGGAAAGATATGATCTCTAGGAATTTGCAGTGAAAAGGGGTATGATTTCCATTTTTACTCCTCCTCTTACTTATATCAGGCCTCTGGAGCAAAGATAAGTGATATATTTTGATTTGGAAATTTCTCCTGATTTCTTTTTCTAGATTTTACTATTCTCATGAAATGTTTGGAGGAGAAAAAGATTAAACAAAAACAAGGCAAACATTGATTTAATAAACTTTCCGTGGTGTAGACATTCTTGGTTGGTTATTACTGATATTCTGATTTACTTTGGCATCTATTCACTATGGGTATTGAATACTGGTAGTTTTGGCTCTTTTGTGAGTACATGCATTTTTAATTAAGAAAGACTGTGGGGTTTGAAAGTAACACAATTAAAATTGAGCATCTGTCACCAAACGAACCTCTTTCTCCACCTCAAATTCTGCCACAGGGAGTTTTAGAATCTCCTGCTAGTAGTATCTTCTGTCCCAATGAATTCCTCTCTGACTTACCAAGATGGCTCAAAAGCAGGCACTTTGCAAAGGGAAAGACACGTCTTTGTTATTCCCAGGTGGTAAGATTGGAGAACATTTACTGCTGGGAAAAAACCTTTCTCACCCTCACCCCAACCTTAAGACTGCTCTAATTTTCTTCCACTCATGTGGCTGTAACCAGGGCTACATCCTGCAGCTCATTAAATTCACTCCTTAGTCAGAAATTAGTAGGTGAACGAGATATCAGCCTTCTTTTAAAAATATATCCCATGTAATTATCTTAAAAGTACTTATGTCAGTTGTTAATTTCAGAGTGTGGGAGTGTCCTTTACTACAAATATTGCACTCCCAAACTCCTTGATGTATCTCTTCCTTACCTTTTATCTGTTTGTGTGTGTGTGTGTGTGTTAGAAATCAACTTCAACAATACTTCATGTATTGATACATATACATTATATCCCTATCCACATTTTGTTTACTATTATACCATTTACTTTTTATTTTGTGATATTATATGCTAAACACAATTATTATTATTATTGTTTTATTTGATTTTTAATATAGGAGTCATAGTAATATATTCCCTCTCAGTAAAAGACTTCCATTCAATAAAAGACTTCCATTCAATCTAAACGTAGAAAGTTTGCCCTGAAACAGTTGATTACATTTTCTCTTATCACTTTATTAGAAAGTAATTTAGTAGTTCATATATTTTGATGTGTAACTATCAAGGACAAATTAATATATATATATAAATATACATACTGAATATATATATATATATGCATATATTCAACAGATGGAATCTTTCTATGTTGCCCAAGCTGGAGGGCAGTGGCTATTAATAGGCTTAATCATAGGGCATTACAGCCTTGAATTCCTGGGCTCAGGCAAGCCTCCTGACTCAGCCTTCCAAGTAGCTGAGACTACAAGCATGCTCCACAGTGCCTGGTGTATATCCCTTATCATACTTCTTAACAATAGAAATTATGTTTCTAAATTTTTGAACTCCTGTTTAATCCTTTGAACCAACTGCAGTCATTACCACAATATTTTTGTTTGAACAATAGTTTTCAAATTTCTGTAACTAAGATCCCTTCTGCTACTCTCCATCCAAACACAGGGATCATGTTTCTAAATCATTTGTAATATTATTTTCATGCTATTACTAAGAATTTCTTTGTGCTGTTCTTTTTATTGAGTATACTTTGTTAACAGATATTCAGTATGTAATCATTACTATCAGTCCCTTTAATTGCACATGCATATTCTTAGTTCATAGTTGATTATGTTTCTTATACCACTCATTTTTTTTTGGGGGGGGGGGAGTATTTTGCCTAAGTTTGTTTTATATAGAGTATGTCCTTGTAAAATTTCAACAGGTGTGATAAATAGTTAATGCAAGTGCTGAATCTTGGTATAACCAATAATGTCTTTTTAAAAAAACTAATGTATTTTTGAAATATATAATATAGTGTACATTGTATATATTCTCTAACATGGGTATATATTATATATACATGTATCTATATTTGTTGAGTGTAGAAATTTTGGCTTATAGACTTTACTATTTGCACATTTTTATAAAGCCATTTATGTTTCCCCGAGACAGTTGAAAAATATATCTGCTTTTCTTTATTTTGTAAATTTTCTTTGATAAAAATGTGCTAAAAATCCCTCCCTTCTAAGTTCAAATTATATATACATATATATTTATGTTTATTTTGTGTCTTATTCATTACCCCTAGTCATTGTACCATTTCAATATGCAGCTCCAAGTGGCTATTCAGCCAAGAAATGTGACTGTCTATTATCTGTTAATTGCATCTCCTCCATCTTTTCTGGTACCTCAGTGAGGTACTATACCATGAACATAATAGAAACCCAAAATATGTAACTCTTACCCTCATTTTTTTCATTTATTTGTTATAATATTTTTGTATTGCAATATAATATTTTTATTTGATTCAGGTTCTGGAAGATACAGTTTCCAGCACTGATGATTCAATTTGTTAACTATTTTTTTAAAATAATTTGATTACGTAGGCCTTCAATGTCTTATAATAAAAATTATCTTCCTGATTATTATATGTTCACTATGCTCAAACTTAAAATTATGGAAAAAAGAAGTATGCCATTAAGTTATCTTCATCCCAAACATCCACACACCTGTTACCAATGTTATTGCTTTTTAAAAATGTTTTATAGTAGTAAATATAAATATGTATTATAATTTCTTAACCTTTCTGATTGAATTTCTGCAGTTCAAATTTTTCACTTAGTATCATGATACAGAGATTATTCCATACCTATTTTCCTATACAGTGTCGTCAACATTTTGAATATTTACTAGTTTGAAAGTAAGAAATGGCAAGTCATTATACTTTTAATTTGCATTTATCTTATCTTAGGTGGAGTTGAACATATTTTTATATATTTAAGGGCTTTTTTACCTCAAAACTCAATTCATTAATTTTGCTAATTATTTTTCTTTGGTTTTATAATTCTAAACTCGGCCGGGCGCGATGGCTCATGCCTGTAATCCCAGCACTTTGGGAGGCCAAGGCGGGCGGATCACTTGAGGTCAGGAGTTTGAGATCAGCCTGGCCAACATGGTGGAAAAAAAATTAGCCAGATGTGGCAGCGCGTGTCTGTAATCCCAGCTACTAGTGAGGCTGAGACAGGAGAATCACTTGAACCTGGGAGGTGGAGGTTGCATTGAGCTGAGATTGCACCACTGCACTCCAGCCTGGGTGATGGAGTGAGACTGTCTCAAAAAAAAAAAAATTAAAAAATTAAAAAAAATTCTAAATTCATTTTCTATGAGATCATTATATAATAGGAAGATTAATTCTTATTCTTTGAATTGCTAATAAATGTATTTACTAGCTTCTATATGTTCTTTTGACTTTTCAAATATTTATTAGCAGCAAATTTTTTTAGAAATACAATCTAATCAACAGTATTCTAATTATATATTCTATATTTTATGTCATAGTTAAAAAAGCACCTTCTTATTCCAAGACTTTAAAGATTTACTTCCTAATTCTTTTAAGTAATTTTATGGTTTAATATCATAATTGTATGCAAGGTAAATAGAATTGATATATTTCTAATTATGAGTTTTCTGAGTATAACTTTTTTAATGTCTTCAAGTTTATTTTTTATCCATCAGGATATTTTTGATACTCATATTTTTCTACATTTTTTAGTTTACTTCAAAAAATGTTATGTGTTGATGCTATTTTCTTATTATAGATTCAAAGGTTATAAGTGCAGTTTTGTTACATGGATATATTACATAGTGGTAAAGTCTGAAATTTCAGTGTAGCCATTTCCCAAATAGTGTACATTGTATTCATTAAGTAATTTCTCATTTCTCATCTCTCTCCTGTGTTCCACCCTTCTAAGTCTCCAATGTCTATTATTTGACTCTCATTGTACATGATTATAAATGACTTCCCACTTATAAAAGAGAACATGTTTTGACATTCTGTTTTTGAGTTGTTGCTCTTAAAATAATGGCCTCTAGTTCCATCATGTTGCTGCAGAAAATGTTTCCTTTTTATGGCTAAGTAGTATTCCATATATATATACCACATTTTCTGGTCAATCATCCACTGATAGACATTTACGTTGAGTCCACATCTTTGCTATTGTGAATAGTGCTGCAATAAACACATGAGTGCAGGTTATATTTTTGGTATGTTTATTTCTTTCCCATTGGGTAGATACCCAGTAGTGGATTTGCTGGATCAAATGTTGCTTCCATTTTCAGTTCTTGGAGAAAGCTCCATACTGTTTCCTGCAGCGATTTTACTAATTTACTGGGAATGTAAATTAGTAAAATCGCTACAGGAAGCAGTATTGCTTTTTTCCTGCATCCTTACCAACATCTGTTATTTTTAAAAACTTTTCATATTAGTCATTTTTAGTGATTTTAATTTGCATTTCTGTGATAAGTAGTGATGTTGAGAATTTTTAAAATATACTTGTGAGTGATTTGATGTCTTCTTTGGAAAAATGTCTGTTCCTGGTATTTGCCGACTTTTTAAAATTAGTTATTTGTTTTTTGCTTGCTCAGTGGCTGAATTCCTTGTAGAGTCTGGATATTAGTCTTTTGTCAGATGTACTATTTGCAAATATGTCCTTTCATTCTTCAGGTTGTCTGATCACTGTGTTGATTATTTCCTTGCCATGCAAAAAAAAAAAAATTCGTTTATTTAAGTCTCTTTTGTCTATTTGTCTTTATTGCATTTGCTTTTGAAACCTCATTCATGGCTTCTTTGCCAAGGCCAATGTCCAGAAGAGTTTTTGATTTTAGGTTTCCTTCTAGTATTTCTATAGTTTCAAGTTTTACATTTAATCTTTAATTCATCTTGAGTTAATTTTTGTATATGGTGAGAGACAGAGGTCTGGTGACATATGTTTCTGCACCATTTATTGAATGTGATCTCCTTTTCCCAGTGTATGTTTTTGTCAATTTTTCAAAGATCAGTTGGCTGATCTTTCAAAGATCTTATGGCTTCTCGATTCTGTTCTTTCGATCTATGTGTCTACTTTTGTGTCAGTACCATGCTATTTTGACTACTATAGCCCTGAAATATAATTTGATGTTACAAATAGACAGAAATACAACAATAGTAGGGGATTTCCACATTCTACTTGCAGCACTACACTGATTTGAGATAGAAAATCAACAAAGAAATACTAGACTAAAATTAGACCTTAGAACAAATAGACCTAACAGACATTTACAGGATATTCTACTCAACAACCAGAAAACATACATTCTCCAAGATAGACTACAGACAACGAAACTACTCAAGAATTTTTTGAAAATAAAAATTATACCAAGTATATTCTTGGGCCATAGTGGAATAAAATTAGAAGTCAATTCCAGTAGTAATTCTCAAAGCTATACAAATACATGGAAATTAAACATGCTCCTGAGTGATCTTTGTGTCAATAAGGAAATTAAGATAGAAATAAAAACATTTTGAAATGAATCAAAATGAAGACACAACATACCACAACTTCGGGGATACAGCAAAAGCAGTACTAAGAGGAAAGTGTATAGCATTAAATAAAAAAGCCTACATAAAAAAGATAGAAAGATCATAAAATAACAATTTAGTGTTGTACCTTAAGGAACTATAAGACAAGAACAAATAAAACTCAAAGTTAGCAGAAAAAAAGAAATAGCAAAGATCAGAACACAAATAAATGAAATTAAGACCAAAAACTAAAATACAAAGGATCAACTAAATGAGAGCTGGTTTTTTGGAAAGATAAAAGAAACTTGATGTACTGCTAGTTAGACTATCCAAGAACAGAAGAGAGAAGATTCAAATAAGCACAATTAGAAATGAAAAGGAGACATTACAAATGATTCCACACAAATACAAAAGAACCTATGAGACAACTATGAACATTTCCACCTTGAGACTTCTATGAACATTTTCTAGTTTCCACATTGCAAACTAGAAAATCAGAGGAAATTGATGAATTCCTGGAAACATACAAACTTCCCAAGGTTGAACAAGGGAGAAACAGAAATCCTGAAAAGGCTGACAATAAGCAGTAAAACTGAAACTGTAATTTAAAAAAATCTCCCAAAAAGAAGAAAAGAAAGCCAAAACCAGATGGACTAACAGTAAAAATCTACTGGAGAAACAATAACTGGTTCCAATACTACTGAAAATGTTCCAAAATATCTAGGAGGAGGGAATCTTCCCTAACTCATTCTACAAAGCCAATATCCAATAAAATGATACCAAAGCCAAACAAATCGCAACGTAAAAAGAAAACTGCAGACCAATGTCACTAATGAAGATAGATGCAAAAATTCTCAACAAAATGCTAGCAAATCAAATATAACAACAAATCAAATATAATATACAACAGTCATATGGGTTTTATTCCAGGGATGCAATGATGGTTTGACATACCTAAATCAATAAATGTGATTCACCATATAAACAGAATTAAAAACAAAAACTGTACGATAATATTAATAGATGTAGAAAAAGCATTTGATAAAATTCAGCATCCTTCATGGTAACAAACTAGGGATGGGAGGAACAGATCTCAAAATAATAAGGGCCATCTATGACAAACCCTCATCCAACATCATCTTGAATGGGGAAACGTTTGAAAGCATTGCCCCTAAGAATGGATGCTATTTTAAATGAAGTCTTCTCTTATATTACATTTTAAGTCATTTATATTTAAACAAATGCTATTAATTCATTTAATTCTATTCACTATCATCTTAAAAATCCTCTAATTGACTTTAGTAACCATTATTTAATTATTATATTTTCCTAGGCATACAATTGCATCATCTGCAATCTGAAAATAATGATATTATGAATTTCAGATTGTTTTAGCTAGGATTTCCTTCTACTAAAATATTGTTACCTTTTTCTGACTATAGATGAACTGCTTCTATTATATTCCTGTTAGGACAGATGATGCTATTAGAACATTATAGAGTTATAAAGTTTATTTGGTTAAAGTTATTATTAATTTTTATTTTTTCCCAAGTTGAGTGCTGACTTTTTGACGTTCTTTTTAGCATCAACATAATTGTATTACTTAAGTCTACAAGAATTAAGACATTAATTAATGCCTTAATGTACAGAATACATATTGTAATAATAAACTAGAATTCCATTTTGGGGGAGCAAGGGGTAGGTAATTTTATCTACTGTGTAGATAATGCATGGTGGATTCTGAATTCGTTATGACCTTTGCATCAGTCTTAATTAAAACTGTTCTTTCTTTTTTAAAAAATCTTTTTCAGGTGTGAGATTAATATAATCTCACTTCACTAAAAGTTTCCAAAAATTGTGGATTTTGTTTTCTGGTTTCAGTATGTAAAATATTATCTGTTGTTCAAAAAGTAGATTAATCACTTATTAACTTATTATGTTAAGTTAACTAACTTATTATGTTAATAAGTTAATTAAAGGAGAGAGACAATTCCTTTAAAACTCACATTTTTCCCCCTACTATGGATGTAATTTTATCTGGATGACCTATTTTGGGGTCAGTTTTCATAATTTAAATTTTTCTACTTTTTTTCTTTTTTAATGTTTTATTTACTTAAATAGGGTTGAGAGCAAAGTAGTACAAAAAGGTACAAGGTTGCTCAGATGCTTTTTGAAAATAAATTGGCTATTTGTCTGTTGTTAGTTACCCTAAAATAGCTTGTTTTGTGTATTTGTGACTTTTCCTTATTTTCTCTATTATGTTAGATAAAGCTTTGAAAAAATTCTCAAACTTCTAAAAAGTGATCTTATGTATTGATTTATTTCTTTGTATTTTTATTCTGATATACAAATGTCTAATACATTTCTATTGTTTTCTTTATTATTTCATTTTACTGCATTGCTATTAGTCTCATGTGCTTAATACTTTTATTTCTATTAATATTAAAAATTCTGATAATGATTTTTCTGTACTTTGAGTTCAATTTCACCTCTATTACATTGGTGCTTTTATTAATATTATTTGAATGTTTTCATCTTTTGGGGGTAGAAGTTAGTTTCAAAATTTTGATATCAGTTTTTGGTGTTTTGTATTCATTCATCTCTTCAAGGATGCCTTAGTTACTCTCAGATTTTGACAGTTATTAATGAAGCTGATAAAAACATTCATGTGAATATCTAGTTTTGACTTTTACAAACTGGATGTTATATTTTATTTAACCCAAAATACCATATATATACATATATGTGTGTGTGTGTATACATATAAAAATATATTTATATGTGTGTATGTATATGTATATGTATATATATAGACTATGGCATTATCTCATAGAAAATCTCATTAACTTTTCAAAGTAATTTATATTTATCCCATTTATTTCCTTTAATAGAGGCCATATAGTAGACTTGCTTAACATAGTTTTTGATATGGTTTGGCCAAACCTCATCTCATAACTCCCATAATTCCCACATGTTGTGGGAGGACTCAGTGGGAGATGATTAAATCATGGGAATGGGTCTTTCCTGTGCTGTTCTCATGATAGTGAATGGGTAACATGAGATCTGGTGGGTTTAAAAATGGGAGTTGCCCTGCACAAGCTCTTTTTTTGCCTGCTGTCATCCACTGAAAATGTAACTTGCTCCTCCTTGCCTTCTGCCATGATCATGAGGCCTCCCCAAGCCATGTGGAACTATAAGTCCAAAAAACCTCTTTCTTTTGTAAATTGTCTAGTCTCAGGTATGTCTTTATCAGCAATGGACTAATACAGTTTTCCCTCTTCAATTTACACATTTAATCTAATCAAATTATGGTCTCTTTGACATTAATGATGAGAGGTAGTGTTGATTAAAATTATAGCTATGTTGCTTTGCAGAAAATTAAAGGCCATAAATAAAATGATCTTGTTAAGTAGAACTTAATCAATAGTTGGATTCCCTCACTGCAATAAAGAGCTAGCAGGTAGGAACAGATTTTTCCTATTTAAATCCAAAAAGCCATTTTACTCAGCTAGGAGGGTCACTGATATGGTTTGGCTTTGTGTCCTCACCCAAATCTCATTTTTAGTTGTAATTCTGAGTGTTGGGGAAGGGTCCTGGTGGGAGGTGATTGGATCATGTGGGCAGACTTCCCCCTTGCTTTTCTTGTAAAAGTGAATGAGTTCTCATGAGATCTCATTGTTTAAAAGTGTGTAGCACTTCACCCTTTGCTCTCTCCTGCTCCACCATGGCTGTATGTGCTGGCTTCCTCTTTGCCTTCTGCCATGATTGTATGTTTGCTGAGTCCTCTCTGCTATGCTTCCTGTACAGCCTGCAGAACTGTGAGTCAATTAAACTTATTTTCTTCATAAATGACATAGTATTAGGTAGTTATTTATAGCACTGTGAGAATGGACTGATACAGAAAATTGGTACCAGAGAAGTGGGCATTAATATAAAGATGCTTGAAAATGTGGAAACAACTTTGGAACTGGGTAATGGGCAGAGGTTGGAACACTATGGAGGGATCAGAAGAAGACAGGAAGATGAAGTAAGTTTGGAGCTTCCTAGAGACTTGTTGGATGGTTGTGACCAAAATTCTGATAGTGATATGGACAGCGAAGTCCAGGTTGAGGTGGTCTCAGTTGAAGATGAGCAACTTACTGGGAACTGGAGTAAAGGTCACTCTTGCTATGCTTTAGCAAAGAGACTGGTGGCATTATGCCCCTGTTCTAGAGATCTGTGGAACTTTGAACTTGAGAGAGTTAATTTAGAAAAAGTCAATTAAGAAATTTCTAAGCAGCAAAGCATTCAAAATGTGGCCTGGCTGATTCTAAAAGCCTAATCTCATTTGCATAAACAAAGAAATGACCTGAAATTGGAACTTATATCTAAAAGGGAAGTGGAGCATAAAAAGTTTGGAAAATTTGCAGCCTGACCATACAGTATGAAAGAAAAACCAGTTTTCTGGAGAGGAACTCAAGGCTGCAGAAATTTGCATAAGTAAAGAGAAGACAAAGTTAATAGCCAAGACAATGGAGGAAATGCTTCCAGGGCATTTCAGCGACCTTCACAGCAGCCCCTCTAATTATAGGCCTGTAGGCCTAGGAGGAAAAATGGTTTTGTGAGCCAGGCCCAGGGCCCTGCTGCTCTGTGCAGCCTTAGGACACGATGCCCTGTGTCCCAGCTACTCATAGCTCTAGCCATGCCTAAAAGGGGCCAAGGTACAGTTTGGGCCATCAGAGGGTGAAAGCCCCAAGCCTTAGTGGCTTCCATGTGGTGTGCAAGTGCACAAAAGGCAAGAATTGAGGCTTGAGAGCCTCTGCCTAGATTTCAGAGGATGTACAAAAATGCTTGGATGACCAGGCAGAACTCTGCTGCAGGGACAGAGCCCTTATGGAGAACCTCTACTAGAGCATTGCATGGGAGAAATGTGGGTTTGGAGCCCTCACACAGAGTCCCCACTGGGACACTGTCTAGTGGAGCTGTGAGAAGATGGCCACCATCCTCCAGACCCTAGAATGGTATATCCACTGACAACTTGCACTATCCCCCTGGAAGAGCCACAGTCACTCAACACCAGCCTGTGAAAGCAGCTGCAGGGGCTGAACTCTGCAGAGTCACAGGAGTGGGACTGCCCAAGGCCTTGGGAGCCCAACCCTTGCATCAGCATGCCTGGATATGAGACATGGAGTCAAAGAATATTTTGTAGCTTTAAGATACAATGACTGACCTCTTGGGTTTTAGACTTCCATGGGGCATGTAGCCCCTTTGTTTTGCCCAATTTCTCCCTTTGGGAATGGAATAATTTACTCAATGCCTGTACCCACATTGTATTTTGGAATTAACAAACTGTTTTTTTATTTTACATGTTCATAGGTGAAGGAACTTGCCTTGTCTCAGTTGAGGCTTTGGACTTGGACTTTTGAGTTAATGCTGGAATGACTTAACAGTGTGGAGGACAGTTGGGAAAGCATGATTGTGCTTTGAAATGTGAGAAGAACATGAGATTTGGGAGGAGACAGGAATGGAGTGATATTGTTTGGCTCTATGTCCCTACTCAAATCTCATGTAGAATTGTAATTCACAATGGTGGGGGAGGAACCTGGTGGGCAGTGATTGACTCATGGGGGGATTTTCCCCTTGCTGTTCTCATGATAATGAGTGAGTTCTCATGAGATCTTGTTGTGTAAAAGTGTGTAGCACTTCCCCTTTGCTTTTTCTCTCTCTCCTGCTCCAACTTGGTGAGATGTGCTTACCTCCCTTTTGCCTTTCACCATGATTGTATCTTTCCTGGGGCCTTCCAGCCATTCTTTCTGTACAGCCTGCAGAACTGTGAGGCAATTAAACCTCTTTTCTTCATAAATTACCCAGTCTCAGGTAGTTCTTCATAGCAGTGTGAAAATGGACGAATGCAGTCTCTCAAGGTCCTCACTTCAGGATCTGACCCTGAGATAGGCCAGTCTTTTGTCAGAATGTTAGAACAGGAAGATAGCTTGATGTGAGCAAGAGGAGAAGCCTCTGAAAAAATGAAGTATGAAATATTTCACACCCCAGAGACCACCCAAAATATGCAGGCTATATATAATCAGGGAGGAGGGGAAACACCTGTGCAGAAAGAAATACCCTTTAAGATGACCAGTAATTGCTCATTCTGCAGTTAACCTAGCTAGCTACAGGCTGACAAAAAGGAAAGGAGCACCACGGAGAAACTCCTAAGAGCTATGCAGGCACAATAAGTACAGATTTAACTGCAATACAACCTTCCTGGTGGTGGTAATGAGCAAGCCTGTCATTTGGTAGAATTTATATTCAACACTGTGTTTGCTCATGCACGTCACCTGACAGAGAGAATCCCGCAAACCTGGGGTGGGAACTAGGCATGCAAAAGACAGAGACTTAAGGCAGAAGGGGGAATCTAGACAAAGGTGGAGACTTGAGACAGAGGCCGGAACTTAAAGAGTCCAATATAAAAAGCTGCAAGGTAGAATGCTCTGAGTTGCTGCTGGCTCATTACATTCTCTTTTTAGCAGCCTGCTCTGCCTTGTCTTTCCGAGTGTACTGTCTGTGCTACTGCTTAACTCTTGCTCCTACCACTGCTGTTTTCCAGACAAACCAGCCAAGAGCTGTTTTCTAGCCAGGTCAACCCACTCATCTCTTGGAGTATACTCTTATGTCCTTAATAAACCTTTTGCTTACATTACTAATTGGTCTCTTGCCTGAATTTTTCACCCCAAGAAGACTAAGGACAGAGGATTCCTGTACTTCCCCATAACAAGACCTGTGGGTTATGTCCTTTCAGCTCCATAAGCAATGCATCACTGTAGCCAAAAACCAGCCCAAATAACTGCAAAGCCTCCTTGGAGTCCCAGAACCTCAAAGATGTATGGACTGTCCCCAAGCCTCTGAATGAGATTGCACAATCCCACCTCACTCATATGCTCAAACACAAACTGATTCTAACGCACACACACTCACACACAAAGTTCATTTATCAATTTAAATCACTTAGCAAGGACTTGAAAAGGAAGACTAAGGAAGACTAAATTTAAATATATCTTTAGATAAATAGGGATTGTTAGGAATTTAGTTTGCTTTAATGCATAATGAAGAGTTAATACATTTACATTTCCTAAAAATGTTTCCTGACTTTCACAAAATAATTTTTCCTTTATTGAGGTAGTTTCCTGTCTTTGGTACTCTTTAAGGTGTCATATTTTATTATAGAACTGGTTATAATGTATGGTTAAATACTATCTATTCTCTAATATTAATTTCAAATTATTTTATCTTTAAACAAGTAATTCATTTTAACATTCAAATAATATCTCATAAATTATTTTCATGTGTGAGGAACTGTTATAGTTTACTATCATTGTAAATTTCCTATCATTTCAATGCTATTTCAAGATACTTGACATTTGCATTAATTTCTTTTTTCTGGATAGTATTTAGAATACTTCTACCATGTGAAAAAACATGATGTTTGATTAAAATATGACATCAATACTTATAGGTTATTTTAAAAAAATTGACAATCGCAGTGTCTAAAACGTGACAATTTTCTCATTATATTTTTATTATCACAAACATTACAATTGTAATGCATTCTCTTCAGAAATTTCAATTATTAATAGGCTGAATTATATTTCTCTACTCTCTAAATATATCCAAAGGCTATCCTTTTATGTTTTATTTTCTTTTTTCTTTAGCCTTTGCATTCCAGGAGAGCAATTCCAATGAGCAATTTTCCCATTGCAGCAATTTTTGCCATTTAATGTCTATAGGATAAATTTTTATTTTTTGCTATTCAGTTTATGATTTTTAATGATTACTAGTTTTATTCTTCTCTCTTTTCTGTTTGCATATTTTTAAACTTCCATTACACATGTTATAAAATGTTCATAAGTTTTATGGATTCTTTATGTTATCAGTTTTATTTGGATGTTCTAAGTATTGTTGCAATTTGTCTTTATTATAAATCTTTCCTATGCCTTATGTTGAAGTTGCGCTCAAAATTCACTACATATATACAAATAATAACATAACTTCTTCACTTGGGACAAATAATGAGCTTTCAAGTTTTATTTAATTTCTGCAATAGCCAAAATAATTTGTAGCCAGGTTTTGACTAATACAATAACAGTTATTCTAAAAATGTGGACTAAAATCTATTTACCAGCCACCACATATTTATAACAATTTGAAAACACATCCACAGATTTTGAAGACTTAAAATCTCCACATCGTAGTTTATTGATTGTATTCATCTTTTTATTATTGGTTTGTATCTACTCAAAGGAAAGAATTTGTCATATTCATCCATCTAAATCCAGTGCCTTTCCATCAATAATACCATGTAAACTTTAAAGAGAATCTATGAATGTAAACATTTGTTTTCTGGATATGAAAATGCAGTGTGTAATTATGTAATTACATAGTTAATTGAAGTTTATTTGTAAGACTAGGTGCATTATTATGCAGAGGGACAATCAATCGAGTTTATTCAATTATTTTTATATTAATAACATTTTACTACATCCTATGTTGGATTGGTCTCCCATGATGAGCATCTCTATGTGTGTAGTTTATCATTAATCTCCTCTGGTAAAGAAATGTGTCCAGGTGTCATATTTTCTTTTCCTGGCACTTCTGGAACTCTTAAGTGTGAAATTTGCACCAGTTAAATATCAAAAAATAACACATTTTAAATATAAATATTTTAAATTTAAAAAAGGATAGATTTATATAAATACCTAATTCTCAGGAATTTTCATGAAGAAAAAATACATTTATAGGTCTCAAAACCTATTTTCATGTTCCTAAATGGGCATGTGCAAATATAGTGTTTGGTTATTTCCTTATTTTATCTCCTTTGTTTTGATAGGGCTCCACTGTTTTTTTGAGTTTTGAAAATGGCCAGAACTCTCTTATCTGTAAGACTGGCTCTTATCTGTACAACAGGCTATTTTTTTTCTTGTTTATAAATGCATCCTTGAGTCCTAACATTATAAGACTTCAAACTCTTAATTTCAAATCTACTTAAAATCTAACAGACCTGAGGCTGCACATGCTGCCAAGTTTCCACTCTACCTCAGCCACATATTTATTCATATCTCAATGAGATCACAACATTCCTTTCATTTTCTTGATTGTTTCCAAGTTATCGCTACTTTTCAGATTCCACTTTAATACTTGGAGTCATTTCTATTTATTAGAGTGCGTCATGGAAACATCTTATCTACTGAATCTTTCTCTAATATGCTTCAAATGTTGAAAGAGCTGTAATATGGAAAAAGTAAGTGTTGCATATGTGCATGTAATATATGTGGAGTTCACTCTCCATTACAACCACTTTATCTACTTCTAGACAGTGAACAGATGCCAAATATACATGTTAGTATATTTTGTCACTGTTTGTTCTCTTGACTCTTAGCTCAGTCTCCATGGACATGATACACCATGACCAGCAATCGCCTGCAGTGATTCTTTTGGTGAAGTCTTACTGAGCATTTGTTTGTCTTATACCTTCTACTGGATATTAGATACAGAATATTTTTTGAAGTCTTGCTTTGATAGTTTATATTCAAATAGAAAACAAAAATTATAGACCTATATAACTCTGACAGAAAGGTGACTTTCAACTGAAAGTACAGGGAATGAGTATATGAAATCCCTCAAACATTTACATAAAACCTGGAAATTGGGATCAAGCTAACTATCATTGTTACATTCACTTGCATCTGTTCTCACTCAACCTCCTCTCTCATTTTAGTCATTTCATTCCTTTCTAAAATCAACAAAAAACCTACACTTGAGTTCATGATTAAAATCCAAGAGATTTTCTTTATAATTATCAACTACACCCATGTTTAATATTTTCCTCTCAACATACTTCCTTTATCAAATATGAAATAGCATGAAGAAAGAGCTGTCTAAACTCACTGTTTTGCTCCATCAGGTTATTCACTCTCCATCCCACCTTGGGCAGACATGAGACAGAATTCTACATAACCACTTCCTTTTTTCATCTTCGGTTTTGAATATCTTATTTATTCTGTAAACATTGTAATCTGATTTCTATCACCAAGAGCACACATGGTGAAATGCTTATTACCAACTGACTTACCTCATGGTAATTAGAGTCCTTTTTCATCATGTATCACCATAGGCAATTCATTTCTTCTTGATTGAAATACTAAATTCACTCAGAATTTGGGAATACTAACACTTCTGATTTGCTTCCTAACTCTCTAGATGTCTACTTTTATTATCAAATATAGCCCACTCTTTTTCTGCTTTATCTTAAGTATTAAATATGACTTGAATATAGCTGTATTCATATCAAAAAATCAAGCCTTAAAATTACACATATATGAGAGGCTTGTCATGTTGATACTAAGAAATTTGAGCGAATTGCAAATAAAAATACTTTGTCAGATGATTTTTTCTATGAGTTGGCTTTCCATATCATAGCAAGTTTCTGAAGATGTGATGGTTCTAATGAGGTAATAGGAAGGCTGATGCTTGAGCTATGTTCTTTGTTGCAGAAAGACACAGTATTTCAAACAAACATCTTTGATGAAGTCTTTCCATAATACCTCAGCCACTGTATATTATCAACATATCTAAGTATTATGAATCTATTATCAGACTCTATACATCATCTATCTATCCATCTATCTATCTATCTATTTATCTATCTATCTATCTATCTATCTATCATCTATCTCTGTCTGTCTACCTTTTTTTAGTGTCCTAGAATGCTACTTTGTGAATCCACAAAACTCATATTAACTTTTGGAATATTGGACATTTCTTTTTGTCCAATTCTTAGTCCAAATAGTCTTTATTTATGAAACTTTTAGGGATTTTATTTTTTCCTGGACTTGTTAAATAGAAGATGCTTACATTTTGAAGATTTTTGTTTAATAAGTCCATACATATCTGTAAACACTGAATGATGATTTTACCACTTCACCATCAATTATGGCTAAAAAATTAAACTCAAGATGTACAATACTGTTTTTCTGAGTAAGACTAGAAAGAACTCCATAGGCGGTCCTTTCTTCTAAATTAATTTTGTTATCATTGATAACTACTGAAGCATTATGAAAAAGTGTATTTTCATAAATCTATGTGAATCAAGTGATGCTTATCTTATTAAAGTGAAAATATTAATTCTGATTCCATAATTGAGGATAAAATTTGAATTTAAAAATAAAACTTGAATAAAATTAAAATAATTTTGAAAGTAACTTATATGAGTAATATTATTTTCTCAGATTTTCAATCATCTTTGATGTAACTGTGACAAACCCAAATATCCTAAATAATAAACCAAAATACCATGCTTATTTGTGGGATCTTACTGTGATATCACGACTTTGATAACACCTGAAGTGACCAATATCCTCTTCAATGACTCAAATCCACTGACTATGTTATTTGATATTATAGTAAATTAAAATTGTGGTAAATGTATCTCACCCTCTACTCTCAATTTCTATACTTACAATGTACAAACAAATATTCTCTAAGCTAGCATCTGTTGGAAGTTGACACGTTGGGTCACACTAACCTGGGTTAATTTGCCTTTTTTTAGTTGTTGTTGTTGTTGTTGTTTTTGACAGCATCTCCCTCTGTCACCCAGGCTGGAGTGCAGTGGTACGATATTGGCTCACTGTAACCTCTGCCTCCCGGGTTCAAGCAATTCTGCTGCCTCAGCCTCCCAAGCAGTGGAGAGAACAGGTGTGCACCATCACTCCCAGCTAATTTTTGTATTTTTAGTATAGATGGTGTTTCACCATGTTGGCCAGGCTGGTCTTGAACTCCTGACCTCAGGTGATCCACCCACCTTGGCCTCCCAAAGTGCTGGGATTGCAGGTGTGAGCCACCGCGCCCAGCCTCATTAGTCTTTTGATCACTAAAAAATAAGATATATGGGAGTGAAGTATTTGTTTTTGTTTTTTGTTTAATATTCTGTATCCAACTCCAGTTAATACATAGGTAAGTTAACTAGAGATTTAGGTTCCAGTTTTTTTTGTCAATCTAAAAATTACTTATGATCATTTCTCTGCTTCTCTCTCTCATTATAGATTAAAACCTTCCAATAGGCTACCACTGAGCTTTGTTCTTTTCACATGTTATAAACTTCCCTACATTTGACTCACTGCTAGTTGTCTTTTAGGATCCAACTTTCTCTGGTAAAACTCCCATAGCTATGTAATATGTGGTTAATCAAACTTCTTGTGTGCTTCTAAAACACTATATACTTCATATTATGACAAAACTTAACACGTCCTACTGTAATTGACTATGGCTTATGAATAGCTCTTGTAAGACAAAGAATTCTTTGTAGCATTTCTGTATGTTTAGTTTCTATCACACCATAGGACACATAAAACTGGTTGAAAAATCATGCCTTTTTCATTAAATGAAAGATTTCATATAGGAGATTTTACAGAAATAAGTAGGGACGTGAGCAATATAGTGTAGAAAAAATAGGCCTAGCTCAACCGGAAAAATAGAACCAATGAGAAATATCATTATTCTCCAATATCTGCATTAACAGGAGAATGCCATGCTTTTTTCCTACCATTTAGAAAATGGAATCCAGAGAATTGTAATTTTTCATACACTAAGAAATTTAATGTGCAAAGTTACTCAAAAAGCTTAACGTAACCTCCAAATTAAATTTGACCTCACAAGACTCTCTGCTTTATTATTCTAGGCTATTCTTTATAGAAATTATTACAATTTGTTATAAGGACTTGCAGGGCTCAGAAGCCATTATGCTCATACAGTTTATTACGGTAAATAAATGCAAAGCAAAATTAGCAAAAGGAAGGGTAGGTAGAGTAATGTCTGGAGAAAACCAAACACAAGGTTTTACATGTCCTCTCCCAGTTGTTTCACACAGAGTACTTAATTCTCTGAAAAAGATATGTGACAACGTCTGCAAAGTGTTGGCTAGTAGGTTAGCTAAATGCAATCTTAGGATCCAAGGCTTTTATTTGAGCCCACTCACATAGGCGCCCTCTGCCTAGCACATCGAAGAAAGAAGAAAAGCATGTTCAGCACAAAACACACCACGTATGCAAACAGTTTAGGGACAGTCAGACACACTTGTTTAATCAGCATTTTATATCAGTGTAGGGAATGGATTATCAGCCAAGTTCCCAGAGACCAAACAAGTACCAAACTTGTAGTTTTTTCTAAGGATGGTCAATCTCAGGCTTGCTAAGTTCACTTTTTGGCACAACTCTATACACTATATTAACACAAATCATAGCTCTAAAAAGGGAAATTAAGTATTTTTAGGTTGAATAAATGAATGTGTTTCAGGAATTTTCAACTTAGGTATATAATTAATTTTTCAAATGTTTTTGCATTTGAATGTATTCTTATTCTGAAATGTCAAAAGAGTAGCTAGTGGCAAGAATGCATTATACAACATAGTCTTAGTATATCAATAGTACCAAGTTTAAAAAATAATTTTCAACTATGGGAAATGAAAGAAGTTGCCCTTCTACTTTGAAACAGAATTGAACATGTATTTTATCTGACTTCTCAAATTGCTGGAAAAGCAGCCAAAAGTATACCTGCATTGACTTATCATCTAAGAAAGGACAAAGTTATACCTACTTTCAAAATAATTATTCTACAAAATATTCTGAACACCGTCATTTTATCATGCTCTTAAATTTTAAACTATGCATAAAGTTCAGCTGCATGGGTCTTCAGAACCCATGTAAAATATTTCATAGGGTTCCTAACTGGAAGATGAGGAGCCACAATGCCAGTGAATCAGTAGGAAAAAAAAGACATTACTCCACATTTTTGAGTGATTTATTCTGATTTTCAAAGTGACATTGGGTTCCTACTGCATAATGAGAATAAGTAGGAGTATGTCTGAAATGGAGGGGATCTCCTGGATATCTTATTGTATTTCAATACCTGGTTATGAAGCCAAACGAAAATAATAGCAACACAATACAGGCAAACTTATTGATAGTCTTAAACTTTTGGAATAAAAATGTGTACCACCCAACATGCAAGGAACCATACTTAGCTGAGTTGCTTGCTTAGTGCAAGAAAACATAAATGGGTAGTCAGGGAAGGCAGATTTAATTACTGGTCATAACCACATGACCACCTGAAGATAGCAGAACTGTAATAATTATGAATATCCCTTATTTTGAATTTTATATGGTTATATTATCATATGTATTAATAATTTTATTTTATCCTCTTCCATAACCTTATCACATAACATGAATACTATTATTAGTAGATAACCTTGAATTTCAGTATTTAAGTTAATGTACATCAAAGAGGGGTAGCACATAATTAACCTAGAGTAAAACACAAGGCCCATGGATATAGAGACCTTGGGAGAGAAATTTAAGGCATCTTTCAATGAACACACTTTTTATTTTTTATTATTATAGTAGCCCCTTCTTATCCATGGTGTTGCTTTGGTAATTTCAGTAATCTGCAGTCAACTGTGGTCTGAAAATATTAAATGAAAAATTACAGAAATAACAGTTTATAAGTTTTACATTGTCACTGTTCTGAGTGGGAAAATCTTATGTCTTCCCACTCCACCCTGTCCAGGATGAGAATCATCTTTGTTGTTGTTGTTTTTTTTTTTTTTTGAGGTAGACTTTCACTGTTGATGCCCAGGCTGGAGTGCAATGGTGCAATATCGGCTCACTGCAACCTTGGCCTCCTGGGTTCAAGTGATTCTCCTGCCTCAGCCTCCCGAGTAGCTGGGATTACAGGCACCTACCACTGTGCCCAGCTAATTTTTATTTTTATTTTTAGTAGAGATGGGGTTTCGCCATGTTTGCCAGGCTGCTCTTGAACTCCCGACCTCAGGTGATCCTCTCACCTCAGCCTCCCAAAGTACTGGGATTACAGGCATGAGCCACTGTGCCCAGCTCTTTTTGTCCAGCACCTGCACACTGTATAGTTTCCCCAGTTAGTCACTTGGTAGTCCTCTCGGTTATCAGATCAACTACCCCAGTATTGCAATGCTTGTGTTCAAATTGCCCTTATTGTACCTAGTAATGCCCCTAAACACAAGATGTTGGCAGTTTGAATAGGCCAAAGAGAAGACATAAAGTTCTTCATTTAAGTGAAAAGTGAAAGTTCTTGACTTAACAAAGAAATAAAAAAGTTGTATGCTGAAGTTGCTAAAATCTACACTAAGAATGAATCTTCTATCCATGAAATTGTGAAGAAGAAAAAAGAAATGTATGCATAGCATATACAGAGTTCAGTACTATCCACAGTTTCAGTCATGCATTGAGGATATTGGAACATATCCCCCACAGATAAGGAGGAACTACTGGTTATGAGGAAAAGATGCATTTTCTTTGGTAGAGGTACAATTGTACCCATGTCTTTATTTGGAAGTTAAACATTGCTATACGTGGGATATATACAAGCCCACAGACTTGTATATACGTGGACTGTAGTAGGTTTACAGTGTGTCAGCATAGCTAAGTTGGGTGTATATTTTTCTGATATTCCTTGCCCTGTGTATGTCTAAATTCACGTAGTTACAAGGGACATTTTCTGTGAGATTTGGTAGGTGCAAATGAAATAGCCAAACTCTTACACTTCCAATTTGGGGCAGGGCAAAAATGTTTTAGCCGACGCCGATTGCCAGTTACCCTCTGGATTCCCATTTTTTCCCTCTTAGTAGACCCAGAAGATCTGTTGGAAGCCCAGCTCCTGCTGAATCTCCTCCTTCAGCTTCTTTGACTCTGCAGTTATGTGAATTATCAGACCCACAGTGAAAGTTTCAACTTTCACTCATAATCCCCTCATAATCAAAGCTGAAAACCTCAAAGTGGAAGAAAACAATTTTGATTCCAATCTATCTTCAGTGATCCCACAAATGGTCACAGTTTTATTTTCCCCCCTTCTCTATTTTCCTATTTCCCAATTTCCTGACCACCTATTGATTTTGATTTTGATTAGACTCTGACACAACTAATATAAAAAATTATATGTGCATAAAACACACTTGGGTATCATAAACCTTTCAACTGTAATTATTAATGAGCTATCTATTTGGTAAAGTTGTTCAAAACTCTTAACACCTCAATTTTCTTTCCTGAAAAATGAGACAAATAATGTCTAGCTCAAAGAATTGTTTTGACAAATAAATGAGATAAAATATGCAAAATGCTTGTTATTAAATAAACTGTTCAGAGAGCACTCAGACAATGTCAAATACAATCTATTATGCTAAAAACAATGAAAAGAATTTTTTTGAATTAAAGTGAAAATAAAAACTCTTCTAGTGGTATTTTTCCTCAACAGTGCCCTATATGTATGTGGTTCAAATATATATGCTTTCAGGAACACTTGAATAAGAAATAATACTGTTTTATACAAAAATCAATTTCTGAGCATTTTTTCAAAAGGTAGATTTGGCACGAGAGAATATTAGAAATATGAGGCATCTTTCAAAACAAGCAAATGTTTGTGGTTAAAAATGCAGGACTTATCTCCTTTAAATTCATTAGAACATTAAAATATAATATTATTTCATTTGGAGAATAAGTAGGGTCAGGAAGTCCTGATAATTTCAAATGAAAACATCAAACTCTTTTAAGAGAATTTACAATAAAGATACAGAGAAGGTATTTTAAAATACTGCTTATACTCAAGGAATGATCAGAAAAATTCACTAAAATGTTAACTATTAAATAAAATCATCAAGGTACTTATTGTATTTTCAATTTAGAGAGTAATTTTTCTCCTGTACTTTATTTTTTCAAACAGCAGCCGTATTTTGAGATAGATACTACTATTCCTATAAAGAAGCATTGAAATTTTGAGTCAATAGGCATTTTGGTATTTTTAGAGACCTAACCATTTATTCGTGTGAAAGTTATGACTTATCCACCCAGATTCATTATTATGTAACTGTATCTCAGTATCTCTGTGGCTAGCTTAAAATGCATTATGGAAATTATAATATGTCAAATAACAATTTATTGTCAAAATGTTCAAATACTATAAGTAGGAAAATGTTTTCAATATGTCAAAAAACAAAGAGAGTGGCCTTTAAATTGAAACATATTCACAGCAATTTTTACATAAATAAGGGGAAAAAAATCAATAGGCACTTTTTGAATGACTCTGAAAGCTATGCTATCCAGGGATGTGTTATCTGATTTACAAGTAGACTGAGACATGTTTTACAGGTTGGGTGAGTTTGTGTTAATGTCACATAAAGATGTTGTATTAATATGTTTCTGAATTCTCCCTATAATTACATTATTGCAAAATACAAAGTGTAACTAACTTAATTTAGGTGTGTGGAGAATCACTCTCTGTCTTCTACCTATTGGCGTTTCTCCTAGGAGTCGGTCTCATTCTTCTCCACGTACTTAAATCTACTGCAACTCCAGCTGTTTTACCTATTCTTGTCATCATCTCACTTAATCAAATAACATCAAAAAGAAAAAAAGAAACAAGAAAAAATTTCCAATCAAACAATATGCTAAGACTATTACACCAAAACTATAACTTGAGATTTAACACAGTAATAAAATGCCAAAGTTCAGAAAAACTAAAGAAAAAATGATATTGCAATCACATACTAGAAATAATTGCTGGTGAGAGAGAGGCAGATGCAGTAATTAAGAAGGGGGTGGACGGAAAAGTGGGAGTGAGCTAAAGGTGATTTAAAAAGGTATAAAAACCTAGTGCACACCCATGATTTGAGAACTGCTCTGTGGAAGTAATACATTTTTATAAACATTTTATAAGTACTTTTCATGTGCATTCTTTTATTTTGAAAGAGATAATCTCTATTTTTTTTAAAAGATAGACATCTTGTCAACTGTTTCAAAGTTTACTATGCATCTCATTCTCTATAAAAGTGAAGAAATTCATCCAATAATCCTATAATATACACTAAAATAAGTCTGAGGTAGAACTTTTCCATCATAACTTTCTGAGATAATTAGACATTTAGAATCAACAGAAACCATATACACTTTTATCATCTTTATATTTGGCTTGGTAAAAGATCATTGCACTCTCATTTCTAGTATAATTTCACTGCATGATAAAATGCTGTATTTTATTGTTTTACTTGATATACTACAAGAACATATTAAATTTTGACAAACAAAAACACGGCCATATACAACTTATTTTTGAACACAACATCTCAATCAAAGAATGCTTTAGTTCTGATATGTATTTTTCTAATAAAGTTTATTAGTGAACATAGCAAAATAACTTTAGGCAAGAATATAGAAAAATTATAAAATGTTGATCATAAAAAATATAATTACATATTGATTGTCCCTGTTGTTTTTCATCCTATCTCTTTTCCCTGTGGGGAGTAAATAGGAATAATCCATTTGAGAAGACAACTCAAGGAAAGTGATACTAAATTGTGTGTGTGTCTGTGTGTGCATGTGCACACACATACCTGTGTGTATTAATAATGCTTCACTCTACAGCAGAGAGCATAGAAATATTTTCTATCCATTTTCAGTTTTAAGCCTCATGGACCATTCAGAACGTATTGACATTGTGTTACACACCAAAACCTGGAGAATCAGAGAAGCTATTTTGCCTTTTTAAGATCATACAACTAGTAAGGAAGTGGGGAACTGAAAATTTAAAACATAATTTTTATGATACCCAAGCTACTTATTATTATTCCACTAAATTGTGCTCCATGATCTATATATTTTATGACTATTTGAGGAGGAAATAATTGAAATAGTCATACTTGAAAATATTATTTTTCTTTTATTGATAGATAATATTTTGCATATTTATGGAGTAACGTGAATGCTTTTAAAAGCAAAGGATATGTAATGATCAAGAAAGGTTATTGAGGGTATTCATCATATTGAGTATTTATCTTTTCTATGTGTTTGTAACATGTCTTCAATTCCAGCTACTTTGAAATATATATTGTTGCAAATGACAGTCACTCCATTATTCTATTAAACACTAGGACTTATTTTATTGCTTCTATATAGCTATAAATTTGATTCACTCACTGATATGGCTTGGCTCTGTTTCCCCACCCAAATCTCATCTTGAAGTGTAATCCCCACATGTCAGGGGAGGGACAAGTACAGGTACCTCTTTGAGATACCTGTATAAGAAAGCTTGTTTTGTGAATAGATAATTGGGAGTGGGATTGCTAGATTGTATGGTAGTTCTTTTATTTGTTTTTCATAGAAATTTTCATACTGTTTTCCACAGTGCTTGTATTAACATACATTCCCACTAAGAGTGTATAAGAGTTACCTTTTCGCCACTTCGTTGCCACCATCTGCTATTTTTTTTTTGTTTTTTTAATAACGGCCGTTCTAACTAGGGTAAGGTGATGTCTTGTTGGGGTTTTGATTTGCATTTTACGAATGATAAGTGATGTTGAGCATTTTTGTATATACCTGTGGGCCATTTGCACGTTTTTTTTTTAAAGAAATGACGACTATGCGTGTTCTTATCTTACGTTTTAATTGGATTATTCTTTCTATTGTTAAGTTGTGTGAATTCCTTATATATTCCATATATTAGTTGCTGGCCAGATGAGTAGTTTGCAACTTTTTCTCCTATGAAAAACGTTTTCTCATCACTCTCTGTTGATTATTTTCTTTGCTGTAAAGAAACCCTTTGGTTTAACATCGTTCCAATTGTATATTTTTGTTTGTGCTTTTGAGGTATTAGCCATAAAATCTTTGCCAAGTCAATGTCCTAAAGTGTTAATTCTATGCTTTCTTTTATTAGTTTTATAGTTTTGCATCTTACATTTAATTATTTATTTTATCTGAAGTTAATTTTTGTGTATAGTGAGAGATAGGAGTCCAGGTAATTCTTCTGTATATGGATAGCTGATTTTCCCAACACAATTTATTGAAGAGGGTATCATTTCCCTAATGTATGTTCTTGGTTCCTTTGTTAAAAATCTTAAATATTTGGATTTATTTCTGGGTGCTTTATTCTGTTCCATTGTGTCTATTTCTATACCAATGCCATGCTGTTTTGATTATTACAGCCTTATATTCTGAAGTCAGGTTGTGTGAGGTTTTGAACTTTTGTTCTTTTTGCTTAGGATTGCTTTGGCTATTCCGACTACATCTTGGTTCCATAAAAATTTTAGGATTGCTTTTATATTTCTGTGAAAAATGGCAATGGTATTTTGATAGGGAGGACATTGTATGTGTATTTTATTTGGGGTAGTATGGTCTTTTCAATGATATTCATTCTTCTTATCCATGATTATAAGATGTCTTTTCATTTGTTTGTTCAATTTTTTCATCAATGTCTTATAGTTTTCCTTGAAGAGATCTTTTACCTCCTTAGTTAACTTTATTCCTAGGTATTTTGTTTTTATTGTAGCTATTGGAAATAGGATTACCAACTTGATTTATTTTTCAACTATTTAATTATTGTATAGAAATGTTACTAACTTGTATATGTTAATTTTGTCTTCCGCAACTGTTCTGAATTTATTTTTAAGCGCTGGTGTAGTCTTTAGGTTTTTCTAAATATAACATTATTTTATCTGCAGATAGGAACTATTTAACATTCTCTTTTCCAATTTGGATATCTTTTATTTTTTGTTTTGCATGATTGCACTGGCTAGGACTTTCTAATACTAAGTTGAAAGAGTGATGAAAGTGAACATTCTTGTTTTATTCTAGTGCTTAGAGGAAAGACTCTCAACCTTTCCCTATTCAGGATGAATTAGCTGTGGATTTGTCATATGTAGCCTTTATTATTCTGAGGTATGTTTCTCCGATGTCTAGTTCATTGAGAGTTTTTGTCATAAAGAGATGTTGAATTTTATCAAATGCTTTTTCTACATCTGTTGTGAGTATATGTTTCTGTCTTCATTTTCATGATGTGATATATCCCTTTAATAGATTTGCATATCTTAAACCATCCTTGAATCCTTAAGAAAAATCCCAATAGATCATGATGTATTATCTTTTTGATGTCCTGCTGAATTTTATTTGCTATTATGTTGTTGAAAATTTTTGCATTTATCTTCATGAGGGATATTGACCTGTAAGTATTTTTGTTGTTGTTAGGCCTCTGGTTAGTTTGGTATCAGGGGAATGCTGGCCTCATACAATGAGTTAGAAAGAATTCTCTCCTCTTCAGTTTTTTGAAATACTTTGAGAAGGATTGGTACTATTTCCTTTTTCTATGTTTGGTAGAATTCCATAGTGAATCCATTCAGCCATGAGCTTTTATTTGTTGAAAGATTTTTTATCAGTGTTTTAATATCACTACTCATTATTGATCTGTTCAGATTTTCTATTTCTTTCTCATATAATCTTGACAGTTGCATGTTTACAGAAATACACCCATTTTCTCTGTTTTCCACTATTTTAATACATAGTTGTTCATAATCTCTGATGATATTTTGTATTTCTGTAGTATTAGTTGCAATGTTGCTTTTTTCATTTCTGATTTTGTTTATTTGGGTCTTTTCCTGGTTAGTCTAGCTAACATTTAATCTTTTTTTTATCTTTTCAAATAATCAACTTTTCATTGAACTTGTGTGTTTTTTAATGTCTATTTCGTTTAGTTCTGCTTTGATCTTTATTATTTCTTTCCTTTTGCTAATTTCGGCTTTGTCTGGTTCATGCTACTCTAATTCCTTGAGGTGCATTGTTATACTACTTGAAAATTTTCTACTCTTTTGATATACATGTTTATTGCTACAAATTTCCCTCTTAGTACTGCTTTTGTTGAATCCCATGGGTTTCGGTATGTTGTGTTTCCGTTTTCATTTGTGATAATTTTCTTTCTATTCTTATATTAATTTATTCATTGACCCAATGACTGTTCAGGAGCGTGTTATTTCATGTCCATGTATTTGTACAGTTTCAAAAGTTCCGTGTGGTGTTGATTTCTAGTTATATTCCATTGTGCTTTTAGAAGATACTTAATATAATTTTAAAAAATGTGTTGAAACTGCTTTGAAGAATAACATATGGCCTATCCTGGAGAATGTTCCATGTAGTGATGAGAAGAATGTGTAGTGTATTTTGCAGTTATTGGATAAAATGTTCTGTAAATATCTGTTAGGTCCCTTTGGTCCAAGAACCAGTTTAAAATTCAATGTTTCTTTTTTGATTTTCTGTCTAGATGATCTGTTTAATGCTATTAGTGCATTGTTGACATCCTCCACTATTATTGTATTGCAGTCTGTCTCTCTCTTTAGATCTAGGAATATATGCTTTATTAATCTGGGTGCTCCAGTGTTGGGTACATACATATTTAGAATTGTTATATCCTTTTGCCAGATTTTTCCTTGTATCATTATATGATGCCCTTCATTGTCTTTTCTTTTTTTTCCAACTGCTTTTAACTTGGAGTCTGTTTTATCTAATCTAAGTATAGCTAGTCCTTCTAGCTTGCATTTACGTGAAATATCTATTGTCATTCCTTTATTTTCAGAATTTATGTGTCTTTACAGGCGAAGTGCAGTTACTGGGGAGCCTTGCTTGCTGCCCAGTCCCAGGTGTGGTCAACCATGGTTGCTTGCACCTAAGCCCTGGTGGCAGCAGCTGTCACGTCTCTTGCGCCTCAGCCCCAGTGATGTTGGACTCTAGCACAGTGAGCAGTCTGTTGAGGACGGGGCTCTAAAATGGTGCCTTGCTGTAGCTGCTCTGCTCTCAGAGAATGTGTGGGACTCAGTGTTACCTTCCTCATTGGTGCAGTGCCTTCACACAATTTCCTTCTTGCTCCTTATGTTAGTTTCAGGGTCCTCAAGGGTTAAGGGTCTTTCCTACGGCTAGGATTGCCAGAGTACATGATGCAAATGTAAACCTCTGAGGGTATTTCACTTACTCTTTCTCCATACTGGGGAGTATCTCTCAGCTCTCAGCCACTGCTGGCCATGCAAGCTGCCTTGCTTCCTTCTCCTTTGCTTTAATTATTGTCTGTCATTTTTCCGTTGAATTTCCATGTTCTCTTTTTTCATCGATTTGAGGTATGATAATCTATTCATAATTTTGGTGCTTCTAGTGGAGGAGGTGAGTACAAAATGCTTCTTGTTAGCCATCATAAAGCCCCTTGAAAATTTTTAAAGAAAAATATGTTTTAAGCTATAATATTTTTTACCATTTGAAGTTTTATTCAAACATTTTAATCTGCATTACATAGATTCTATGTGTATTAGAAATTATAAGTTTTAAGATATTGAATATTTATCTAAAAGCACACAAAATAAACATAATTTCGAGGTAGCAGTTAATTTTAGTGCTTGATATTTGGTTGGTGCCTTTTATGAATTTATGCAAAATTACTTATAACAAAAATTGTATTTTGTCAAGATGACTTACTAGAGATGTTGGATACTAGTTTTTCTCAAAAAGTAGAACCAAAGTTCCAGGGGAATAATTATATCTCAAATAGAATATCAGGGGAAGGGTGGAGCCTAGTAAAGAGCTAATGGGAATAAACTAGGGTACAGAGAAAGAGGGAAGCATGAAGCTGGCAGAAGTCAGATAGGAACCACGAGGAACTTGGTAATTTGTTGAAAGGTTGAGTGGGAATGTTTTTATCCCCTCATCTCTGGCAGACTGCCAGTATCTGAACTGACAGAGAGCTCCTCTGCTCTCATAAACCAATCATCACTGGTGTGGGCAGCAACTTGGGTTCTTCTTGAGGACATTACACCAGACCACCAACATGTATCAGGTCACTCACCCTCACTCTGGACTTAAGCCGTGGTGGGGGGCATTATACTGCAAAGTACAGCCATCAGGGGACTGTGTCCTAATTAGAGAATCTCTACCCTTGTGTCTCCACATCACCAAAGCCCCCACAGACCATCTCCACCACCCACTCAGCTTGCAACAACCACACAAGGCTCCCCGAACACAGAGGAGTGCAGGGTTCCCAGTGTTCTAGCCCTTAGGGAGTGTTGCTTCTAAGGGAAGGTGGAGTGCAGTGCACCAAGGGAGCAGCTTTTGGGACAAAAGAAACCACAGCATATAATTTACTGTGCCTGAGAGCTCCCTGCTTAAGGGGTGAAAATGACTGTGGCACTTCCGATGGAGATATGGGTGCTTTAGTTGGGTCTTCAAAGGAGTAGTGAAATTCTCTCCCTGTGGCCAAGTGACCTCAATATTTGAGAACAGCCTTGGGGATAGGCATTTCTCCTCCCACCTCCACCCACTGCTGCAGAAACACCTGTGGCTGCTCCAACAGGGGCCTGGCACAAGCATGCCAGAGGAGGATCATTCTAGGGCTCTTAGGGGCAACAGCATCCCAACTGGACCAAGGCTTTCATTAAAGGTTTTGCCCTTTCCCTCTCTACACAAAGTAGCAGAGTGTCTGCAGTAGAGGGGACCTACTAGCCTGAAGGTTGAACTTCATGACCCAATACAAAATCTGCTGACATGACTACATAGCACTGGAAAACAAAATTTCTGACACCTCCTGCCTCCCAGCCCAGCAGGAATTTGTGAGCCTGTTCACAAGCCCAGTACATAGCTAGCTACTACAACCAACTTGAGAAAACCATCACAGTAAGGTTATCAATAACCAAGGAACATATATACAGAGAGTCTTTAACACTGAAAGCGCTTACAACCAAAGGCAAACAACCCTAGACAGCATACATTGTAGCCATGTTCCAAAAAGGAAACTTAAAAATCCCATCCAAATGAAAGAAAATTCAAATTCAAAAGTAAGAAGAGATCATTTATACACATGCACATGTATGTTTATTGTAGCACTGTTCACAATAGCAAAGACTTGGAACCAACTGAAATGCCCATCAATGATAGACTGCATAAAGAAAATATGGCACATATAAACCATGGAATACTATGCAGCCATAAAAAAGGATGAGTTCATGTCCTTTGCAGGGACATGGGTGAAGCTGGAAACCTTCATTCTCAGCAAACTAACACAGGAACAGAAAAGCAAACACCGCATATTCTCACTCATAAGTGGGAGTTGAACAATGAGAACACATGGACACAGGGAGGGGAATATCAAGCACCAGGGCCTGTCAGAGGATGGTGGGGCTAGAGGAGGGATAACATTAGGAGAAATACCTAATGTAGATGACAGGTTGATGGGTGCAGCAAACCACTATGGCACGTGTATACCTATGTAACAAACCTGCACGTTCTGCACATGTATCCCAGAACTTAAAGTATAATAAATAAAAAATATACATAAATTGGCAGAATGGAGAAAAAGTACAAAATCAAACCATATGCAGCTTAAAGACACCACACTAAATTATACATTCAACGTAAAAGGGAAAATATTCTATGTAAACAGAAACTGACTGTCAACAGGAATAACTATACTTATATCAGATAAACGTACTTTAAATCAACAGCAGTATAAAAAATAAAGAAGATCACTATATAATGATAAAGGGATCAATTTAGTAAGAATGCCTAACAATCCTAAAGATATATGCAACCAATACTCGACATCCAGATTCATAAAAAAAAAAAATACTACTAGATGAAAGAAAAGAAATTTATAGCAACGCAATAATAGTAGTAGGGGTCTTTAATCCCCTACTCATAGCACTAGTCAGATTATTGAGCTATAAAATTAACAAAACAATTGGATTTTAATTGGACTTAGACCAAATGAACATAATAGATATTTGCATAACATTCTATTCAGCAACAGCAGAAAATACCTTCTTCTCAACAGCACATGGAAGTTTTTTTTTGTTTTTTGTTTTTGTTTGTTTGTTTTTGACGGAGTCTAGCTCTTTCACCCAGGCTGATATGCAGTGGTGTGATCTTAGCTCACTGCAGCCTCTGCCTACCAGGTTCAAGGGATTCTCCTGCCTCAGCCTCTTGAGTAACTGGAGGTGTGCCACCACACCTGGCTAATTTTTGTATTTTTAGTAGAGATGGGGTTTCACCATATTGGCCAGGTTGGTCTCAAACTCTTGACCTCAAGTGATCTGCCCACATCTGCCTCACAAAGTGCTGGGATTACTGGCTGAAACATTCTTTAGACTTGTTCCATGTGCTGATATTAGATCATATGTAGGGCCACAAACATATGGTCTATCTTATTGATAGATATTATGTCATATTTGATCGACCATATGTTATGCCGCGAAACAGTCTCAAAGTTTTTAAAATGTAAATTATGTCAAGTATCTTCTCAGGTCACAGAGGAATAAAACTATAAATCAATTCCCAAATAAACTCTCAAAACTATACAAATGCATGGAAATTAAACAATTTGCTCTTGAATGATCTTTGGATTAATAACAAAATTAATCTAAAAATTAAAAATAGTAAAACAAATGTAAATAGAGACGTAACATGCCAAAATCACTGGGATACAACAAATGCAGTGTTAAGAAGAAAATTTATAGCATTAACTGCTGACATCGAAGGAACGAAAAATCATAAATTCACAACCCAATGTCATACCTGAAGGAACTAGAAAAGGAAGAACAAGCCAAATCCAAAGAGAAGAAGAAAAGAAACAATAAACATAAGAGCAGAACTAAATGAAGTCAAGGGGACAAAAATCAATACAAAATATTAACAAAATTAAATATTGGTTATTTGAAAAGATAAACAAAATTGATAACCTACATGCTAGATTAACCAAAAATGAAGAATAAAGATTGAAATAAGCACCACCAGAAATGAAAAAAGAGACATTAAAATCAATACTACAAAAAGTACAAAAGACCATCAGAGACATCTATGAACATCTCTATACTCACAAATTACACATCCTGGAAGAAATGAATAAAGAACCAGAAAGAAATAGAAATCCTAAACAGACAGTCGTCTAACAAGTAGTGATATTGAATCAATAATAAAAATTATTTTGTCCCCAAAAGCCCAAGATAACATGGATTCACAACCAAATTCTACCAGACATACAGAGAAGAACTGGTACAAATATATATGTATGTATGTGTAAATGTATATGTATGTATATACATACATATATACACACACATACATATATATGTAAAGTAAGGACTTAAATGACCTTTATAAATTGTTATGTAATATTTAGTTATATTTTTATATTGTTTGTATTTTATAGAGATTATAATTACAATTATTTTTATTTTCTTTTTAATATTTTATTAATTCTGATTTCTCAAACATGGATGAATTATTTTGCATTTACAAATTTTATAGTGGAATGAAGGAAATTCTTGCAATATAATACTTCGAATCATGCTGAAGCTGTACTCCACTTTTCAGAACAGTAATATTATAGATTAATAGTTTGTTACGGAAGGATTCATGAGTGTGAAAGAAAATCAGATAAAGTACACTTATCCTAAATAGAATGAGGTGGAAGCTAAACCATAAGTAGATACCAGGGTATGATAACGGGGACTTAAAATGAGGACAACTCCATATAGTACTCTGAAAGCTTAACTAGAAGAATACAGGTAAGAAACTCACCTTCAGAAATATTTCTAGAACCCCAATTCCCATATGTCCTAAAAAGATTTGTAAAGTTATGCTGGCAGAATCCAAAGCAAAGAAGCAAGGTGATATAGACAGATAAGAACTTAAGGGAAATAGAAAATGAGAAAGAAAATAAAAGTCTAACACCTGAGACTAGGATAAGGAAACTTAAGAAAGCTAAAAGCTTTTTATCAACACAACCTACTAGGGAAAAATCAATGAACAAAGATAATTATACGTATGTTTTCCTGTGTGCCTCTCCTTCTAATTCCTACGCTGTTTATTATAGGGGACTTGGAAATTAACTGTCATATTTTTAGCAAAATGTAATCACCCATTCTGCATCAACAAAATACAATGTACAACTAGTCATATAAACACATATGTGTACATTGTATTTATAAAATAAATGTGTAAAAATCAACAGCGAAATAATTATTTTTAGCTATTCAGGAGAATTCAGAGAATAAGGAACCTTCACAAAAGGGGATATTTTACTGTTGCAAATGCCTTTGAACATTATCATCTTAATTATTGAACATGTTAATATAGTAATTCAAGTGGGCACATAACAATTTTGCATCAGAGCATGCTCAATATCTTTATTCCTTTAATATGATCATAATCTAATTTGATAAATTAAAAGAAACATTTTAGACTCTGTGTTAAACTACTAAATCTAAATATAATTGTACTCAGACAAAAGAGGAATGGTTTCCAACGGTTGTGAGAAATTAGAATATAACTTCAAAATATACATATGTGAGATGCATAGCACCTTTAAAAATAATATATTTTTGTGCCCACACTTTACAACATGTTCAAAAGAAATATGGTACAAACAAAATAGCAAATTCTAATTCCTAGCAACTGTTATTAATAGATCCAAGTTAATAAGCCTGCATATTTTAATAATTAGAATTACTACAAATATTTTGGATCTCCTCTTTGTGGGCACACAATAAAACTGCACTTTCCTGCACACCATAATGTTACATGTGGCCATATGACTTGCCTGGACATTGGAGTCTGAGTAGGAGAAACCCGGGGCACTTTTGCTTATAAACTTTCCAGGCTTAGTGCATGATTCTCTATATCCACTTTCTCCCTGCTACTGTTTCTGAAAGGGCTCGTCAAGATAGATACTCTGTCTGAATCTCTGCCAACCTGAGGTGGATATTTAGCAAGAGCAAAATTAAATGTGTTGGGAAACAGAATAGGCTTAAGGAGCGGGTTAGCACTTCAGCATAACAAGTTTATTATTAATTAGTATGATTAAGTTCTTAATCATACTAATCTAATATGATATATTATCATCGATGATATAAACCAGCTTTAGCATCATATATCCCAAATGCCACCCCTTGGACTACTATTGTCTGCAAGTCTCTCAGAAACCTCTTTTTGTTCTGAATCACATAATATTCATATTTATTTCTGGGAACGATATTTGTAGTTACTAATCAGATACCCATTGGAAGAATATGTGTCAATAAAAACACAAAAAGTCTCATATAACATTATAGAACTTTATAGTCAGAAAAATTCAGTAAAGCCAGTATATATTTCATATTTTTATTTACTATCTCTTGAGGTCCAGGCCGAGAATATCCCTAATGATTTAAAAGATTGGCCTGAGTCCTAAGTTTTAGATGGTTTAATTAACCTTTGCTTATATACCCTATTATATATCCTATTGGTACAGCATATAGCCTATACCAATTAGTTATATATTACATTTCCTAAAATTTCTTGACTATCTTTTCTGAAAACAATTCTATAATATAATCAATGTAAAGAATTAAATTACTTTTGATGGTCATCAGATCTAAACCTCATCTCATCAGATTCTAAAGGAACGCTGGGAAATTTAGGCGCCCTAGGGGATGAATAGTTGTATTCTGCTACTCTTCAGTTGTTTCTATGGGAGGTAGGATAAACAAAGAAAAGAGAAACAAGGAAATGGGTCAGGCACAGTGGCTCATGCCTGTAATTCCAGCACTTTGGGAGGCAGAAGCGGGTGGATCACCTGTGCTCAGGAGTTCCAGACCAGCATGGGCAACATGGGAAAACTCCATCTCTACAAAAAAAAAAAAAAAAAAGAAAGAATAGGTGTTCAGTGTTCTTCAAAATTAAGATACAAAATGAAAGAAAACCTTAGCTACCTGTATGACAGCATAACAATCAACTTTATATTTAGTGTACTCATACCTAGAAACAGAGAGGCCATTGGTGGAATTAATTTAAGCCATAAAGTGAACATTTGCTTTTCAGGAACTATATACTTTTTTCAATTTGTTAGCTGATACATAATAATTTTTATATTTATTGGGTACATGTGACATTTTTATATTTACATGCAAATGTGTAATGATCAAATCAGGGTAATTGGGATAATCAATCCTTCACCTCAAACGTTCATCATTTCCTTCTGTTGGGAACATTGCAAATCTTCTAGCTATTTTGGCATATATAATAAATTATTTTTAACGATAGCCACTCTATTGTGCTAACTTTCCTTAGAATCTCACAGGATTCTTGTAATTGGAGGTATTTTGAGTGTAAGTGTGCCCACTTGTACCATTCTTTTATTAAATACTATATTTCTAGTTTCAACTGTTCTAAAATTTTCCTATTTAAAAGTTTCCTATTATTTATAATAATATAACAAATTTCAGAAATGCCCAATATTCAACTATAGGCCATCAATGGTAGTTATTACAATTTATACTCTCCTTCTTCCCAATTAGGCATGCTGTTGCAGGTAATGTTACCATACCATGGTACAGGTTAATCTATAGTTATGCTATAACCCTGGTGACTGCTGCCATAGTATGAATGTGGCCTCCATGTTTCAGTTTAAGTCATCTAATTGTGTCCTCTTGTCTTCCAGTATATTTTGCATTAAAATCTATTCCTCTCAAAATATATTGTTTTCTACTGCAGACTATTTAACTTTAACCATAGCATGCAGTCTTAAGAGTCTTAGATAGAGGTTTGGTGAGATAACACTAAGCCTCAAATCATTCATCCTTTACCACTACCACATTAAAAGATTCAGTTTAATCTCATCTTTTATATAGCTTTGGTTTTTGATATTGTTTTCAATCCATTTTTGCATCATTGGATTTAAGTTTTTTCAAGATAGAATAAAGGGAACGTATTTGACAGGCTGTTTTAGCTGACCCAGGGATTGGTTTTCCTCCACCCAGATAGCAACAATGCACCACTAGGGTTTTTTTCTCTTTTTCTTTTATGGCAACCATATTAATTTCATCTATTTAAATTATCCCATTATTTATTAAATATTATGGTACTACTTAGTTTAGTTTATTTATTTCTTATTCTCAATTATCATTATTTTCTGTCAGCCATTCTCCTTCTTTCGAATGACTCTAACATTGCTAATACCTATGAAGAGCATATTTGCATGGTAGCGAATTGGCCCAGATTCCAAAATAGTCTCTTTCCCTCTTAAAAGGAGGTTTGACTAAAGTCCATACGGAGAATGAGTACTATCTGTGTCATAGCATCTACCATTGTTTAGATCAGAGGTATATCATTTGTCTTGCCTCATTACTCATCATTGCATATTCCAAACTTACGTTGCTGGTACCTAAACATTTTGTTGCTGTTGTAACAAATTATCCCAGATGTAGTGGCTTAAAACAATGTAGTGTTATTATACTACAGTTCTGGAAGTCAGAAGTCCAATGGTCTTATGGGGCTAATATCAAGGTGTTAGCAAACCTGTATTCCTTCCCGACATTCTAAGGAAGAAAACATCTTCTTTTCTTTTCCAGTTTCTGAAAAGTGCATGTGTTCCTTGGTTTTTGGCTGCTTTACTCCAAAGATCTCCTATTCTGTTGTCATATTCCTAACTCTCTTTTATATGGACCCTCTTTGACTCTAAACTTCCTGACTCTGACCTTCCTGACTCTCTTTTATGTGGACCCTTGTGATTACATTGTGTCCACTCAGATAACTAAGGAAAATTTCTCCAACTGAATATCCTTATTGTAATTATGTCTTGAAAGTTACTTTTGCTTTTTAAATTAACGTATACATAGATTTAGGCAATTAGGATGCGGCAACTTTTGGGGGAGGCATTATTTTTCCTGCCATAGTTTCAAATATGCCTGAAATTTTTCTTTGCTCAACTTTGTTTACTTTGCCTTCTCATATCAATGGACATATTATTGCTAAGGGTTGGCAACACTCAGAAAATGGTATTTCATAGCCATTATCTACTTTTTACACCCCGTTTTTGCAATCTAGTTTATCAATTTTTTGAGACAAAGGTATTTCATTTATATTCCACTGATAAGATTCACCACTGAATATCTGCTGCTTTCAGTTCTTCAAACCAAGGACAGGAGGACCACCATGCCATCATCAAAAATTTTTAAGTCTTTTCTATACATATATATTTTTAACTTAAAATTTCTTTAACTAATAGATTTTGGAGACTAACAGTCAACCCCACTTCTGATACTACCCTGCAATGTTCATGCTTTCAAACAACAATGGTTATAGGTTTGGATTGACAATCTGCTTCATTAGGAAAACCAAAAACAACAACAAAAAACACAAAACAGGTTTCATACCATATCAGATTGATTTACCTTATGAAAGAGGACATTCCATTTTTCTGAAGGTGAGAGAATCAATGCGTAGCTAATGTTTTAAGACTTCTAGTTACCATTTCCAAAGGTTCAGACAACCTAAAGTCAAGGATATGACTTGATGCCACTCATGATGTGTGTAAACATGAGAGGTGAGCCTGTTTGAGAAAGTGGTCATTTCAAAAAAGCCATAGAGAATACCCTTCAAAGAATGCCCTTAGCTGGTCACATTATTCCCTCAAGGATATAGGACTGGCTAATTACAAAATTCTGAAAGGATTCATAAATAACCCCATTTTCTGTTTCAGTTACATCTCATGAAATCCAGTCATTCATTACTTGTTAAACAATGTTGACAATGAGATACAAGGGTTTTGTTCAGTACATAACCTAGGCTGAATTCTTATTCATCATTGATCCCATACCGATTCCTAATTGTTCCTTGAGTTAATGTTGTAAGGTGGATTTAATGAAAGATCAAATTCTCTGGTGTGTCTGATGCTAGAGGAAAAGACTACACAACTAGTCATTAACATTTTCTTCTAATGACACTCATCAGGTTTTGAAAATTTGTATCCATTATCTTTTCAAATATTACTTTTCTTTATTATCTATCACTTTACATTATTGGATTCCAGTTACCTGTATTTCGGACTTTTCACTGATTTCCACAATTTATTTTCCTCTCTCGGTCTCTTCTCTTGCACATCCTGCTTATAATGTTATGGACACTCCTCCCACCGAAAAGTGACACATAGCTTCATCTTGGATTGAATGTTAGTTAATTTGTAATTTGTTAGTCCCCTAGAATATGGCAAAAGGGATATATGTGCCATACAAAGGACATTGCTTCTTTCCTGCTCACTCTAAGAATACAAACCCTTGGAATCCAAGCACCATCCTGTTAGGAAGGGGGCATGGTGAGTTCACAGGTAGGGGCCCAGGTAGAAAGTAAATGAGGCCCTTCATTCCCACTGCAAGCCAGCATTCTTTTGAAGAAATGAGAACCAAATAATTTTAGCTTCCAGGCTTGGAGTCATCCCTCTTAGGCCCCAGGTATCATGGAGCAGGGAAAAACCATCCTCATTATGACCTATTTGAATTCTTAACCTGTGTAATCCAGCACCATAATAACTGTTTGATGATGAGTTCATTTGCTCACAATTTTGAAGTATGCTTTGAAGTAATTCGCTATATAGCCAAAGAAACTACCATAGGGCAAGGTAAGGAAATTAAGGGCTGGCTGCCTCAACTGAGTGAATCTGTCTTTCATTTGAATATGAGAAGTAGTGAATGAGGAATCTTTTTGGGAAAGTTTTATGTGATTCAGTGGGAATTGGGGCATGTGTTGGGTAAATCATGAGATCACAAAATTCTGTCTCTCTTCTAAGTCACAAACATTTGCCATTACCTTGCCAGATACAATCAAACCAGGTCTGAACAGTATTTGTTTTTCTGGCAAAGGGAGATGTTTTGCTCAAATATTTCAACACTAATATTGTATTAAACTCAGTAGAAATCTTGGTGAGGTTATAAACCTCCATTAAAGAAAGATTTTTAACATATTAATTCCAATATGCTCTGGTATGTTTAAAGGACATGACTGGGAATGCTGAAAGCTCAGAACAGTGAGGTCAGTTTTTGAGACTCCTATGGTCTGTGTATATAATGCAAACTTATCACTGTCAATTGTGGGGCTTACCTCTGCTTCCTCTTAGCCACTGTGCCAGTGAAGGAAAAGAAACCCATGTTTCCTCTGGTACAATTGGCTGGAAGAGTCAGATGAATATAATTGCCATGTTGAATGAATGCAAGATGAATGAATGGTTTTCCCTAGTGATACCTGGAAACTTGAGCCAAAGAACATGTGTTCTTTATGACTTGCCCCAAGTCATACAGTTATTCCCCAAGATAGGAAGAAGATTTTGCTGAGTAGTGATCTCTAAGGATTCTAAGTCATAAAATGTAGAGTATATAAGAAAAGAGTACTTTCTCTCCAAGAATATATAAACAATTACATTAATTTTAAGTAATTCAAAAAGGAACATTTGTGGCTTTTTTTTCTCCAAATAAGGTATAAAACAATTACATTAGTATTAACAATTACATTAGTATTAACTAACGGTTGGTGTGTTAATCTCTACATGAATACTTTTTCAATAGCTATGTGTATAATACAAATTATTTTGGTTTCTATGTATAGTTAAATAAAAATTAAAGTCTACAGAAAACAATCCCTAGGAGAAAAATATTTTGAATAGTTGATGTAAAATTCAAACTAATATAATATACATGGAGACTAATAGAAAGAAAGAAATTTAGCTTTGAGAAAGTTACACATACAGTTAAATGCTTCTATTAACATCTGTAGAAATTTTCAAGTAATGGTAGGTAAAATTGTGTGACAAATAGTCCAGGTAGTAAAGGACTATGAGTAAGCATTGGGGTTATGGTTATGTTTAATGTGCTCAAGGAGGGAATTCCTAATAGTCTTAACATATCAAATATTGGAGATGTTTCCCCTAAGTATTATTTTTTAAAATGTCTGTGTAAACTGTAGCAAGCATTCCAGAGACTAAGATGGAGGTAAATCCAAAGAAAAGGGTTAGAAGATTTTAAGATTTTTATTATAACCTTAGAGATACCTAAAGATTTTTGCATTTTTGGATACTCCATATAACTTTTACTCATAGAGTTACTCAAGATTGACTAAACATGTTTTATTTAAGACAAATGAAAATCTGAACAGAGTGTGAAACCAAGCACCTGTAATTGCTTGTTGAGACTGAGTAATAAATAACCGGGACTGATGAGATACAGCTTACCTGGAGAATGGAAGCTAATCTCATTGTCCTGAGTAATTATTTTCCTGAGTTGGAAATGTAATTAAGCCAAAGCAATCCCATAATTGATACCTTTCTGGAGCTGAGGTTGTCAACAAACACATAGTGAACACACATGACTGGGACATCAGATGCTATGCATGAGAATCAGGAGATCATTGCTAGGCTGTTAGTGAATATTCTTTGCTGTTTCCTTTCTTCAAACTCAGTAAATGTGGTTTTTTCTTTTTTTCTTTTTTTTTTTTTTTTTTGAGAGGGAGTCTCCCTCTGTCCCCCAGGCTGGAGTGCAGTGGCGCGATCTCAGCTAACTGCAAGCTCTACCACCAGGGTTCAAGTGATTCTCCCTCGTCAGCCTCCCAAGTAGCTGGGACTACCCGTGCCCGCCACCACACCCGGCTAATGTTTTGTATTTTTAGTGGAGACGGGGTTTCACCCTATTAGCCAGGATGATCTCGATCTCCTGACCTCGTGATCCGCCCCCCTTGGCCTCCCAAAGTTCTGGGATTACAGGTGTGAGCCACCGCGCCCGGCCCGTAAATGTGGTTTCAGGTGAAGCTACTGTTTTTACAAACTGCATAGTCAAGCTGAATTCAAGACCACTGCTGCTAATAGAAAAGAATGGGTGAGGGCTGGGCGCGGTGATCACGAGGTCAGGAGATTGAGACCATCCTGGCTAACACGTTGAAACCCCGTCTCTACCAAAAATACAAAAAATTAGCTGGGCATGGTGGCGGGCACCTGTAGTCCCAGCTACTCGGGAGGCTGAGGCAGGAGAACGGCGTGAGCCCGGGAGGCAGAGCTTGCAGTGAGCCAAGATCGTGTCACTGCACTCCAGCCTGGGTGACAAAGCAAGACTTTGTCACAAAGAAAAAAAGAAAAGAATAGGTGATACGGAGATCAACCCATAGAATCAAAATTATCTACTAGCCATAAATAACATAGTTACTAAAGTATCAAGGCATATCATAGTAGGACAACTATAAATAAAACAGATAATCTTAAAACTACCTAGAGAAAAATACACACATTAGTGTCATAGTAGCTGTGAGATGACTAACAACTGAGTTTTCAACATAAATAAGCTAGAAGAAGTGGGATAGAATTTTTAGAGTGCTGAAAGAAAATAACTTCCAAACTAAACTTTTAAATTCTGTTAATATGCCATTCAAAATTAAGAGTTCATAAACATTTTATCTGACAAAAGTTTAAACATCCATTTCAATCAGACTTTTAAGAGAAATACATTAAAAATTTATTAAGATAGAATATAATCACAGATGGAAAGATGGAATGACATGAAAAAGAAGAGCAATAGAATGTTTAGATATAGGGATAAATGAAAATAAATGTTGACTACATATTTACTATACAGTATAAAAATGATAACATGAAATTTAAAATGTATGTAGTGCTAATATGATATCAGCAATGTTAAAGGTGAAAGACAAAAGTAGTCAAATTGTCTTAAGCTATCTCAAAAGTGGTAAAGGATATAATTTAAATTACATTGTAAGAAATCAATCATAAATTTAGATACTTCTATGGTAATTACTATCAGAATGGTAAAAGATTATATAAATAATACACTAATAGAGGGGAAATTAGAATAATCAATTAAAACTAAAACAAAAAGGTAGATAAAAAGGATACAAAATAGACATATTATACTAAATAAGTAAGATTGTAGATATAAACAAAAATAAGTCTAAAATTAAAATGAATGAGAGGCTATTACTCCAACGATGTTATTATTCTTGATGTAAAATAGTGTAGTAGTGCTTTCACTAAATCAAAATCCAGGCAATAATTAACTACAAATAAGTTTTGGCGTTAGCATAAATGAATAATTCTGTCTTTATCTTCTTCCTTCCAGTTACCTTTGCCCATAAAGCCATAAAAATATATAAATCCCAAGAATGACATTTCTTAAAGAATTATCAACATTCACAACATTTCTATGAGGTCAGTTTCAATACTTTGCTAATAGAATCAGATTTTTATGAGTTTATTTTTAATGCATAACTTTTTACAGTGAAATCATCCTGAGAGGCAAATTATCTGGGTGATCATTTTTGCATTAGAGTAGTCTTATATTTCTTTGAATACTGAACACCACCTGTGTATTCCAGGAAGTCTTCTGGGCACTGTGTACACAGTGGTACACAAAGCATTTGTTTTCTTTTGCCAATCTGAAGTTTACAGAGTATTAGAGAAGATAAATAAATATTAAATATGATATTTGAAGATGTGAAAAATGGACAGATTTTTATAAAAGAGAAAAAGAGTAATCAAATTATTAATGGTTGTTCAAAAAGTCCTTTCTGTAGAAATTTCATGTAAGCTGAGACCTAAAGGATGAATCGCATTAGTAAGATAAGATATTAGATGTGTTTAATGAGACATAGGATGTGGCATGTTTAAAATGCATCGACACAAATGATACTGATGTTTTAAAGAACATAACAACTGAGCAGTCTGGGCAAACTGTGCATTATATATAAACAAATGCCTATAAAAGTAGAGTTTGAAAGAGTAGGAGATGTCTATATTGCATAAATGGTGTAAGTAGGGAGACCACAAATAGCATACAAAGCCAAGACAATCTTGGGAATATAATAAATCACCCTGAATAAACATGCTAGGTTCATAAATGTAAACCAAGACTGACAAGGTCAAATCACAACCCTACGTAAAATCCAACATTTAAATTTCAATTTTATTAAAGCAGAAAATTTCTCTTTACACTTCATATGTAAGGTTTTGGAGTTGACTACAAATATCTAAAGTAATGTGAAGAAAATTGACACTATACCAGAAACAAAAGGATAAAAACCAAAAACAATGAAGTGGTAGCAGGAATGTTTAAAAAGGAGACAATCACACTCATTTAATTTGGCTAAGGCATGCCAGTGGCTTAAAAATGACTACGATGAGCAGTTGCAAAACTCAAATGCGAAATAAAGAAATTACGATTACTTATAATTCTATATTCATTGAACTATCTTTCTTACCTCAGCCCCCTTATGTCTTTGATTTTTTTCTTGATATTTTTAAAAAAATAAACCCGTGCATTAGATTGAGAATGAGGAAGACTGAGCAAATGTGAAAATCTGTTAATCTATGAATATAAATGCCCCCCAAAAAATATCGTGACAATATTGTTGAATGTCTTGAAAATATTAAATCTGGTTATATTGAAAAGAGAAATAACTAAATTCCTACAAAATTTTAACATTTCTGGAAATTCCCACAAAATGCTTCATATAATTATGGAGTATAACCTCTGCAATGTGTCAGATATACAGAAAATAATCAGAAAATTAGTAAAACAAAATTCCAATTTAAGTGTTCAAAGTTTATACTAAATGGTTGGTGTTACTTTTAAGCAAGTACATAGTATTTGACATTCAAATATTAATAGTATGAGTCTGTCAGACAGAATGTGCCTCAGGAAACAGAAACCACCCTATGTAATTTAAGAAGGAAATTGCTACAGATAACTAAATGCTTACAAAATTGTTGGAAAGGCTGACGAGTAGGTTCTCACTAAGCCTAATAGAATGATTATAAGAACAATATAGAACAGACCTACCAGGGAAGCCACTACCTCCGAAGTCACTAATGAAACAATGAGTTCAAGAATACTTGACTTCTTGTTCTCCTCTTCGTGATGACAGAAAGCTGTGATGTAGGAATCAGAAAAGTGAGATGATGAAACTTCACTGCTGAAGTCAACAGGCCTTCACCTTCACATCTTATGGGCTGAAGAATAAACAATGAATTCATGTTCTGAAAATATCTGGGTCTGGGCTTCCTTTCTGAAAAGATGTTTATGTACTTATTAAATTGATTTATTTATTATATGGCTATTCAGACAAATTCCACTTGGTCATGGATATTATAAAACTTTTTATATATTGCTGGATTTCATTTACCAATATTTGTTAGGCCTTTTTGGGTTGATGTTCCTGAAGGATATTTATGTGGTGTGTTCTTCTTATCTTGTAATGTCAATATCATATTTTTGTATTTGGGTAATTCTGCCTTCCTATAGCAAGTTGTTGAGGCTCTCATTCTCTTCTATTTTCTGAAAGTATGTATGTATATTAAAGTGATGTTATTTATGAAGGAAAGGTTTGATAGAATTCTTCCAGGAACATCATCTGTGCCTGAAGATTTATTTGCAGGAACTTTTTTAGTAGAAAATTTTTTTTTTATTATAAAGAATGTTATTTATATTTTCCATCTTTCTTCTGTATTGGTAAGACAAGTTATTTTAGAATTTTTTCCATTTAATCTAAGTTGTCATTTTTTACATATAGTTCATGTTGTAAGAACTATACTATTGTTGATTTCCTTTTTATCTTTTATTTTCCTAGTTGACATTGCTTTGGATTGATTTATCAATTGTATTAATCTTTTTGAAGAACAAAATTTTCGCTTTTTTAGTGTTCTGAAATGTTCGTCTATATATGATTGCTATTTTGTTTATATTGTTTACTTTCTTTTACTTTCTAAATAATTTTACACATTTTGTATTTCTAATGTAGGTATTTAAGGCCATACATTTTCATCAAAACACTGCATTATTTTCATCTCACATATTTTGATATGTTGTAGCTTTATTAATATTGTTTGAAATCTTCTACAACTTTTTATTTTAATTTATTTTTTGACATGAGTTATTTAGAAATGTTACACTTCATTCTCAAACATTTGGTAATTTTGTAGGTATGTACTTTTTGATTTCTAATTTAAAGCAATTTTAGTGAGAAAACTCATTTAGTATATTTTTAATAGTTGGCATTTTTCATGAGTGTTTATTAGACAAGAATTTGTGTTTTAACTTGAACATTTAACTTGGTAAAAGTTCCTGCTGCACTCAAAATAACATATATTCTTGAGTTGTGGGGTGTGTTTAATAGATACCAAATGTTAAATTTTGTTAAGCATATTGTCCAAATATTTAACATCCTTAGTGATTTTCTGTTTATCATTCTATCAATTACTAAGAAAGGAGTGTTCAAACATTGGAAAGGTTTATATTGGATTTATATGCTATTTTTTCAATGTTTATGTATTTTAACAATTTTTGTAATAAAACGTTTGAGTAAAAAGGAACATTTCATTTCCTAAAATATCTACATATGTTAATTTATAAGTTCATTGATTTCCACACTTCTTAAAATAGCAAAACTTTGAAAAATAAAGAAACAAAAATCACCAGTATATAACAAGTAAAGATAGAGCTGAAAAAAAACAAGATAAAGCAACGTCATGGTGGTGCCTGGGAGATTTTCAATTCATTAGTAGTAGATCAATAAATGACTGACTTGTGGTGCAATTTCCCAGAGTCTTTCTTGTAACACTATATGATTAAAAAAAACTATATGATGATGAAAACTATCCATATGCTACCAAATATGGTAGTCATCAGCTACATGTGGCTGTTGTAATGTGGCTAGTTTGACATCAGAACTAAATTTTTAATTTAATTTGATTTAATTAACTGATGTTTAAACCGAAATAGCTATTTGTATCTAATGGCTATCATATGTGTCTACTAGCTATCATATTTGACATTAGAGCTCATAGAGCTTTTATAGCATACTCTTTGCAATCGCTGCACAAAATTATAGAGGTAATTTGAGTATTTTATTAGCCAGTTGTTATCTTATTGTATTTAAGTAATGAACATTGTGATTACAAAACTGTGATCCAAATCATTACTCTTTCTAAATTTTAGTTATTCTACATAGAATAGCTGAAGTTAAAACTTACATTATTTTTACTAAAAAACATATTATTATTACCTAATATAACAATGAGAAACTGTTTATTCTAAATATCTGAAGTTCTCATACAGGCTTTCATATTATTTTATGATGATCATCAAAGAAAACCTGTGTATTTCGTTTACATAATTTAATTTGTGATTTTCAAAAGGAAGTGTGTAGGTGGGAGATCCTATGAGCTCCTGTTACTAATACATCTCTTGAACATCATTAATTGAGATTTATTTTCCGTTAATGTCTTCAGAGTTTGGAAGAAACTAGGTATGGCGTTTCAATAGATTTTCATCTAAAATGTAATAAATATTTTTATCCTGTATGTAATACAATGCAAAGAGCAAAAATGGCAAAATCATATGATGTACATTAACCTATTTTGCCTAACTTCTTGAGTGTCATAAATGCTTATATTGAAAACATTTTTATAATCAAAATTTATTGGAGTATAGCATTATAGTATTTTTGAATGGTCAATTAATATATATTTTTCTGCATATATTCTTTCTTATATTTAACCTTGTTTTGTGTCTCTTACACATTGTTATTTCAAAATGCTATTCTTTCTTTGAAAAGGGAGTATTTATTAATATGAACAAAGGCTTTGTCAATTATTATATATAAAAAAGAATGGATTTCTTAGAAATAAACTGTAGACTTCAGGACTCTGCATGAACCATTTCTATGCTTTATTTATATTGTATTCTCTGTATACGGAATTTTGTATTTGAAATTTTACATTCTTTCACTTAAACAGTTTACACAGATTTTATAGTCTCCAGTCTCATAAAACCCTAGTACATAAACTAAGGAATAATTAATAGCTCATCTTTTTAATTATTAAGAATATATTTCTGAAATATCCACTATCTATTTTTATCATCAGGTTCAAAGACACGAAATGAGTACATTTAATTTAAAGAAAAGTCACACACTTTTTGTTTAATTATAATGATTTCTAGAGATAAAAGTCTAAGTATGTAAGTAAGTTTGTTACTTTCCTAAACCTTTTCTTTTCCTCATTCTGTTGTTTTTCTTCGGGTGAAAATTGCAGGCTAACATAAAAACAATTTGACACCTGTTAGTGGAACACTGTCAAGGTGAAAATAATTTTGTAATTTTTTTCTTAGAAAATAATCAAAGCTTAGGAGAATCATATATTCATAGTTCTATAGAAAGAAATAAATTTCAGATATAAATCACTAAACACTAAAAATAAAAATATTACCTTCCCCAAAAGAGGCACAATTATTATCAAATTTAAAATAAAAAAATTAAATAATATTAAACATCCCAGTGATTTTGTAAATATGGTATTCTTTTGGTGTTGAAAATCATATGGCTATATATTTTTTCATATGTGATGATGTTTTCACACACACATTAATAAATGTAAGTATACATATGCATTTAGTTTATTCAGAAAATTAAATCAATATTCTCTATTTATATTATTAGCAATGATAAAGAAAAGAAAGTAGACTAGCTGGGAAAGTAGACTAGTAAGTAAGAAAATAAAAAAGGAAGATAGATTCTGCCGAATAATTTTTATAGAGTCATGAATAAAATTCACATAATTATGAAAATGTGTCTGCAGTTTATTCAAAGAAAATCAGCTAAATGGGAGAAGCTCTTCTTATTTTGTAAATGTACTGAGGCAACAGGAGTTTACTGTTATGTATTTTCAGTTGTTGGAAGTAGATGTACACTGGTCATTATGACTTTTATCTCAGAAACGTTTTAGTCTAATGTTACTGAAACCCAGGAAATGTTGTACATTTTGGGCCTTTCAACTATTGTACTGATGAAAGCAGCTCACTCACATTAGCATTTTTAATTTGACAGGGGATTACAAAAACACTGGGTGCTCTTTAACTTTTGTCACAGCCATCTATTACATTAAGAACAAGTTGATTTTAATATTTGTCAAATTAAAGAGCATTGTATCACGCTAACCTTGGGTGTTCATTTACATAATTGGCTCTCTGCTTGCTGTGTATTATGTGACACCCTCATTTGATTACTGTTCATTTTTCTGAAATTCCGAAGCAGCATCTAACATAACCTGCATATTAATATTTCATTTTCATCAGGCCTTACTTTACACAGTCAAGTTACAGCAAATGCTAACTTTTCATTAGTAAGCTTGTTATAAGTCTCTTGTTTCAGAGCTTTTAAAAAACAAAGTTCGATTCACATGTTTAACCTGTTCCATAATAGAAAAACATAACTGGACTCTAACGGTTTATTTAAGTAAATAAAGGATCCTCCTGCTGGGTTGGCCTTGAGAAAAATCTCTGAAACTTGAGCAAGAAAAATATAGTGCTTATTGGCCCCTATATCAGTCAACATTTTGTAATATAAATAAAATAAAATCTTAGTGACTTACAATAACAAATTTTTTTTTTTTTTTTTTTTTGAGACAGTGTCTTGCACTGTCACCCAGGCTGGAGTGCAGTGGTGCAATCTCGGCTCACTGCAACCTCTGCCTCCCAGGTTCAAGCAATTCTCCTGCCTCAGCCTCTTGAGTAGCTGGGATTACAGGCGACCACCACCACGCCCAGCTAATTTTTTGTATTTTTAGTAAAGATGGAGTTTCACCATGTTGGCCAGACTGGTCTCGAATTCCTGACCTCGTGATCTGCCTATCTCGGCCTCCCAAACTGCTGGAAATACAGGCATGAGCCACCGCACCCGGCTGAATAACAAACTCTTAATTCTTTTTCTTAAATCTGCAGGTTGGCTGTGGCTTTCTGCTAGGCTATGGATTTACAGTGAATACTTATAATATTATGCTGCCTGGGCATCTATTTTGAGTATCAGATTAATTGTCTTGTACCAGGAGCAGAACACAGACATCACTCACCAAATTTCCAGTTCTCAGCTCCCTCCCAGTTACTGAATGTGGTCAGTCCAGATATCTGCCCCCAATAAGGACTTCTTTGTGACCTCCCTATGGGACATATAGACAGAGTCTTCTGGACTAGGCCCATTGATCACCACCGCATCCCCCTCTACCCTGCCCCCTGCATGGACTGGAGACCATTGCTCAGTCACAGTAGTGTGACACTGGCAGACAGCCTATTGTCCAAGTGTCTAACATGATTCCCACACTGCTGTGACTGAACAATGGTCTCCAGTCCATGCAGGGAGCGGGGGAAGGGGCAGTGATCAATAGGCCTTGTGAGCCCCATGTTGGACACTTGAGGAATAGGCTTTCTGCCAGGGTAAAGGAGGATACTGTGAAAGGCACACTGTAACATCCACAACCAAATCCTCTGAAGTCCTGTCAGGGCAGGCCTAGCGTTCATACCCACTGTCAAGAGAGAGACCTCAAGCACAAATTACGGAGAAAGAAAACAATCTGGCTTAAATCTGTTCCACCTGTCTCTCTTTTTAGGCTCCAGACTATAAAGCGGAGAGTGAGTATTTGGGCACTGTGATGATTAATTTTACATGTCAATTTCCATGCGCCATGGGTTGTCCCCCAAATAAAACATGTATAGGTGTGCCTGTGAAGGTGGTTCCTGATGAAATTAGCATTTGAATTGGTGGACTCAAGGAACTTCACTCTCCCCAGGGGAGGGGTGGGGATCATCCAGCCCATTGAGAGTCTCAATAGAACAAAAAGGTGAAGGAAGGATAAATTTGCTATTTTTGTCTTCTGCCTGTTTGCCTCATAAGGACATAGGTTTTCACCTGCTTTTAGTCTGGGATTTACACTTTTGCCTACCATGGTTCTCAGGCCTTCCTGCTTGGACTAAATTGAACCACACTGGCTTTCCTGGGAGTCCCAATTGCAGATGACAGATTGTGGGACTTAGCCTCCATAACTGCATGATTAAATTATTCAAAATAAATATTTTTTGGTTCTCTTTCTCTGGAGAACCTCAACTAATATAGATATGTTCTTTTTGTGGTGAAGGACAGGGTACTGAAAGCGTAATCCAAAACATCTTGAGCACATTTGAAGCCTCTACTCAGATATTAAGTCAAAGCAGCTAACATCCATTGCCAAAGTACTCATGGTCAAGGATGAAATCTAGACTTTTCATTGACAAGAAAAGGGAGACTGAATATTTATTGAAAAATAATATAACCTGTCCCAATCCTTCAAGGAAATGTTTCAATTTGCTAGGCAATTCACACCTGCAAACTCACTTGGTCCTCATAGCAACACCGATAGACAGATTTTTGTTTGTTCATTTATTTCTCGTATACAGGTTATGAAAGGAAGTAAAGCACACCAACAAGAGTGAACATTTATAAGACTGAATTGTTTACTGAGCAAAGGTCGGAATGTAGACCTATTTAATCCAAAAGCCTTTTAGGATTATAGCCTAGAATGGCTTTCTTCCATCTACCCCACTCATTACATTACTGTTTCTCATTATACAAGCTCAATTTTTAAAAATTGAAACACTGCTACAGACAAAGTATTATTTTTTTGTGTTTCTGCCTTTCTTCCTGCAATTCAAGCCACAATTTTCTCTGCAATGCATATTTACTTGTTCTGAATGAAATATTTTTAAGAAAACATCTAGTTACTTTAGTTCTAGGAGAATTCATAGTAATAATATTTTTGATCTCAAATATTGTCCCTACAAAGCCAAAGTGGCATGGAGATGTGAGAAAAGAAAAGAAGATAACCTTATAGCAAGTCTATATGAAAAATGTGGAATAAAATGACTCCCTACAACGTTCAAATGTCAAGATTGTCTATAAATTTCTATGTGTTGTTAATTACCAAATCCCAAGATCAGCACCAAAGCATTGTGATGCTTTGTAAATATCTGAAATTAACACATACCAGGGAAAACTCTTTCCTCTGAGAGAACAGCTGAGGAAATCGGGTTGACAAGACACTGAAGGCAAGAGAATACCTAATTCTACAAAGCTGCTAAAAAATAAATACTTCAGTTTTGTATGTGTATTGAATTTTCAATGTCCAATCTAAACTCTTATTTTTAAAAAACATTGATTATAGTGACAAATAATATTCTGTAGACATTTGAAAAGTAAAAACATATCCATCTGAACTCGGGTATACATATCACCACCACTTTAGTATGCATTCACACACATTATTTCCATGAAAATTTTCCCTTTTTCTTCACATTATCTCTCCCCAATAATCTCAGGATAGAAGGCTGATGTAGCAAACAGTACTAGATATGCCCATATAAATTTAATAAAGAAGATCTATAAATTTATGTATCATTGATTTGGATTATAGGCTTGTTGTTTTTAATAGATTACTACATTCATAAATATAAACACTTGGTAATTTTATTCATAGTGTTTTTTGTGCTTTAGATGACACATTGTGGTTTATCACAAAATGCAACTGTTTTAAATGGGATAAATTATTTGCTGTACGTAAAAGAAACTGATTCCACCAGATAAAGCAGAAAAGGAGCCAAAAGAGTTCAGAACAGCAAGAAATGCTAGGTTTGAGCCTAGGCTTCCCCAACTGCTCTAAAAAAAATAGCTCTGGTTTGGATAGAAAAGAGCTGCTGTCTCTAAAAAACTCTAGATGACACTCTCTGCCACTCAAAAGTCTGTAGTCAACTCCAACCTACAGGTCATTACTACTGTCCCTGAAACAACTATATATTTTTTTTTATTAGTAATTCTTAATTCAATAAAAGAAGCTAGTGCATATATTTCTGGTACAAGGGAGGCAGAGTTAGTGATCACCACCATTTCTAGCTCTTCTGGCAGGGGGTGGGGGGTGTCAGCCAAGCAGTACTTGTAAAGATGGTAGTTCCACAACATAATGGTTAAATGACAAACTTTTGTTACATCATAGTAGGTCTAACTAGTCATCATTGATCAGTACTTTTTAAAGATTTTTTTTTCACCTGTATGAGTTAAAAAAAAAACCGGTTCATTCAGTTTGATTAAGCACAAATATTTTGTCTGCAATGTGTATAGATGTTACCCATTAAGATAATTTGTTAGCATTCAAGCTATTTAAAAAATGAATAAAACCCATGGAAAATTATTCCATTGGTTGTAATTAAACATGATGCATATAGGTAGACTAAAATAAGTTTTCTACATATGTGTAGAAAGGTTTTTTGTGTTCTTGGAAAAGATATAGCACACATGTGGCTACAGTGAAAGTTTAACTTACAAGTGCTGAATCTACATACTGAAGGCCCAAATGTCTACATGGAAGCAGCAAATAAAATACTGTATTACTTGAAATAAAACTCAAGCTATTGGCAAAGTAATGTAATGGTAGAATCTGAAATTTAGTGACAAAATCAATTGTAATAAAATTCAAAATTGTCAGCATTTGCAGAACTATAGTGGTAAACATAATTGTATTTTTCCTTATATAAATTGTTATAGATAAAGTTTTGGTGCTGCAAAAGAAATAGCACTTGAATATAAAATTTTCTTTTTGATTCTCAGCAAGGCAAGGTACTTCTATGGAAGGGTGTGCTCTCACAGATGGAGCAATGGTGGGTGCACACTTGGACAAGGGAGGGGGAGGGGTTCTTATCCACGACATATGTGGCCCCTGCTGCTGTGTCATTCCCCTATTGGCTAGGGCAAAACCCCACAGGCTAAACCCTAATTCTGATTGGCTAATTTAAAGAGAGTGACTGGAGTGAGTGCTTTGGTGGGGAAAAAATGATTGGTTATGCAGGGTGGAGAATGAGTCAGGGTGGAGCAGGTAGCAGGTAATCTGAATGAGTCAGGGTGGAGCAGGTGATCAGAATGAGTCAGGGTGGAGCAGGTAATCAAAAGGATTCAGGGTGGAGTAGGTAATCAGAATGAGTCAGGGTGGAGTAGGTAATCGAAAAAGGTTGCTTTACGAGAGAGTTAAGTTTAAAAGTAGATGGCAAAGAATTGAACATACTGACATATTGATTCTTTGAAGAGAAATTTAGAACTTATATTTAACAATCCCTCCTCTTGCATTTTCTTACAGATTTTTCTCTTCAAACTTTTTAAACATGTCTTGGCTTAGTTCTTCTGCTTGATTTTCCAAAAGAACAAGCTTCTTTGGATAAGGTGAAGGATAGTTAAGGGAGGTTTTAGTAAGTGCCATTCCTATGAGCCTCTGTACCAACCCATGGATGCATGGTGTGACATAGCACCTGACAAGAATAAGTACACCCATTACGACTGCAAGGGAAGCAAGAATTGAGGCTATTATTCTTTTCCATTTACCGAACCACTTTTCTAGCCATTCTGTAAAAGGGATCATTTACCCCTGAGTTGTTGGCTAACTCACTGGACAGAGCAGTTAGACCTCGCAATGCCTTTGTTATACTTCCAATGGGGTGGTGTTGTTTGGGATGAGGGTGCAACGTTGAGTTTTAATCATGATGCAAACTCCTCCTCTTTCTGCTAATATCATGTTTAAGGCTGTCCTATTTTCCCAAGCCCTCTGGCTAGTAGCCCCTAATTGTTCAGCTATTCCTTTAACAGCATCTCTAGTGTAGTTAATAAATCACTGTTGGTTGTAGTAGATGTAGTTTATTCCATCTACATTTTTATTAATTTTCACCTACCAAAATATTGACTCAAATCCAGCAGCTATTTGATTTTGGGCTTTAAATTGATCTGGTATTCCCCGTGGGACTCCAGTTGCATCTAAATAGACATGAGAGTCGAAAGACCCATAAGGGGCTTCTCTTGCTTAATGATGTCTTATTTTTCCTTCCTCTGGTTGATGAAATGCCAGGGTGAGAGGCAAGGGATAGCCAATTGGACTAAAGCACAAGTGCCACTCCAGTTATTTGGCAGAGTGTCCAGTAAAGGTCCACCACAATACCACCACACATCCACTTGGGGATGAACAAGGGCTGACTGATTGATAAGCTCTTGAAAATTTTTAAGCTCACTGCATCCCTTCAGGTCTCCAAGGAATGCTAAGTTTCCTCCCTGTCATGAGAGAGACATGAAGTGAACTTAGTGTTGGGAGATGGAAGCTGGATGGCCCTCAGGGGCTGACCCTCAGGGTGCCGGACTTCAGGATATAGCAGACAGAGAGTGTGGCATGACTTGTTACCCCAGGCTGTAGAATCCTGGAAAACAGTTACCATGCAATCCATGCCCGATCGACTGGAGGACAACCCTAGTGGAAAGGGGACTATCTGGGCCTCTGGCCTGCCATGAGCACAAGCATAGCAATTGCTCTTGTTTAACATGCAGATGGAATATTTGATCCATTCCAACCAGGCATTTGCATCTTGCTGTCCTGTCTTAATTGCCAAAGTTTGTTTTAAGTCTTTAACTTCTAAGATAGTTATCTTGTTCTTTTTGTTAGTTGGAGGAGGAGCAATTGTTCCATTGTGAGAGGTTTTGGAAGAAGGCATAGAGGACGTTGCAGCTGGTGGGGAATCAAAGAAATGCATTTCAAAGCATCTAATAGGGTTTGTCCCTGAAACCTCAGCCCCCACACCATAAAGCCAGCTTAAAGAAGGGAACTGGCTTAGAAAAGGGGAAGAACTTTGAGGGTTTGAGATAACAACCTGTGTAGAATTACACTGGTTTAGCTGACAGTTAGTGGGGATGGCTGTCCCTTTAGTAAAATGAATGAATGGTTTTAGGAAATTACAAAAACTGTTTGGGGAAGTCCATTCTTGCTCTTTAGTGGTCCACAGAATGTTGGACCAATTACAGCATAAAAGCTCTACTTCGGCAGGGCCAAGACTCCTGGCTGACACTGGGGTCTTTATTGAAATCTCCCTGGTTAAATGGTCCCAATTCACTAATGCCCAGTCTGAGGAGAGTCAGGAGAGACAGAGGTGCTTTTCTGAAGTAGAGAGCTGTCTTTGACTTGGCACGTCCCTACAGGGTGTAACAAGGCAAGCATTAAATGCAATAGTTTGAGGCAAAATTGACTTGGTTATGTTAATAACTAGATGGTCAGCAATACAGCGAGGAAAGAAGAAAGAGTACTAGAATCGATGAAAGAGAGTTAAATTTCTTAGCTTTAGTTTGGTAGGGTTTTCCCCTGGGACTATGACCCATGACTCTGGAGGGGGTGGCACTTTCTTGACTTGGGTGTGATGAGTCCATCCCCTTCTCCTGTATAAACAGCAGTCTCAGTGGTTAGTAGCACAAGGTAGGGTCCTTCCCAGGCTGGCTCGAGTTTTCCTTCTTTTCACCCTTTGATGAGAACATGATCCTTAGGCTGGTGCTGGTTTATCAGAAAATCAAGTGGTGGTACCTGTGCTAAAAGACTTTTAGTTTTGAGGGAAAGGAAAGTGGAGGATAAACCAAGTATATAATTTCTAAGAAACTGACCTTTTGTTTTAAATGTGGGGACATCAGCAGCAAACTTTATAGTCGTTGGTGCCTTCTTACTGAGAAATTTCCTTTAGAACCTATTATTATTAGTTTTTAGACCAAAGAAAGCCAAACCCCATTTTATATTTGACAATGCTTCTTGTATGGTTTTTATACCAAATAAGCTAAATTTCACCTTTATATTAGTGGGTCATTAATGTTAAACTTAATTTTAATAAAACCTTGTAGACATATTTATCCAATTTTTAATGTCTGACCATAAAGTAAGATTTTTACAGACTTTTTTAAACCTTTTATAATTTTTGTTAAAGAGAAGGTTAATGCTTTAAGAAAAATCTGTTGTGCTTTTAACGTCCAGTTCACAGAAAAACTGGATAATACCCCTTTAAATGTAGCCAATATGTTTACACACAGAATTTCCTTTACAATTAATGTTTTAAAACTTGCTTGAAACTTTAAAACAAAATATATATTTTAACCTTTTAATGTATGTAAAAATTCACATATGCCTCCTTATAATCCTTTTACCAAAACTACATTTTACTTTCCTTACACATCTTGCACATAAACTGTTTCTTCAATAGTTTTACATTCAGGATGCCTAATTACTTTTAAATTATACAACATTTCTTGCATAAATTTCCTTTTATAACTTTTTTTTCATGACTTTCACAGACAATTCTTCGACATGCCTCAACTTTCTGACTTGTTGCAAACGTCCCTTTTTTAAAACAACGAGTTAATTTATTTTAGGACAAGAATTTACCATATAACATTCCTTTTTATTTAAATTCTGCCCCCCCCTTTTTTTTCAAGATAATTACCATTCTTTTCCAAAGTGAACTTCCTTCATGTATGTGGACTAGACTGTCTAAGGCCACGAGATTAGAAGTTAGGATAATACGTGTTACACTGTTAACTTTGAGCAAACTTTACTTTTGTTGAAAACTTTGTAAGTTTTGGATTTCAATTATTCTTTACTACTAATAAGACCTTGTTTTGTCCAAATCAACTTAGAATTGGTATAGATGGTTTCTTCCTGGTTCTGTAAGTACTTTAAAGCTTGGCTGAGTGCACATAGCTTGCACGTTTGAGCAGACCAGTTATTAGGCAATTTTCCTAACTCTGCTTCTACAAGAGTTTCCTTATCACTTACTGAATACCCATTGTGTCCTTCTCCCTCAATCATCTGGGAGGAACCATCTATCGTCCTATCCTGAACGAGTTCCTCCTAGGTCTGTTCTGACCTTTGTATAGTAATTAATTAAGATTTAGATCCCCTGTTAGGAAACCTGCTGGGTTAAGGGAATTTTTATTGGTTAATGTTGAATCATTTTTTTTTTTTTTTAACAGAATAGCCTCATACTTTCTTCTGTTAGCAAAGCAGTTGTCGCTACAGATTGAATGTATTTGGGTCATCTGCAGGTTATTGGGTTAAGGATTTTTGATAGGCAGGGTACAGGTTGTCAGTGGCCTCAGGGCTTTGGGGCTACACCCTTGTTTACACTGACAACAAGGTGGTATCAGAGTGTTATAGGGTCACAGAGAAGACCTTCAATTATCAGTTATAGGTTTAAAATTTACCCTGGCTTTTAAAGGAATAGGGTACACTTTTTTTTTCTTTACTACTTCTCTCTTTCTTTCTCTGACTTTGTTTCTCTCGTTGACTCCCTCTTTTCTGTCTCTTCCTCTCTCTCTCTCTTTCTCCCTCTTTACCCTCTCTCTCTTTTTCCTTTTTCTCTCTCTCTTCCCTCTCTGTCTCTCTCTCTTTATCCTTTCTGCTGGTCTTTCCCTGCCTCTGCCAGCCTCTTATGCTGTTCTCTCCTTTCCTTCCCCTTTTACCCTGGAAACTAAAAATTCCTCTGAGGAGGAGAAACATTAGATGAGGGGAAACAAACAGAGGAGAGAGCAGCACCTGAATTGACTAAAAAGGTGATAAGCTCACGTTTTCTTTTTTTAAGGCTGACTCTTGGGGTGATCAGACCCAACACCAGGTCGTGGGGGCAACGAAGTCTGGCGGAGTCAAAGAATTGAGAAAAGACAGAGAGAGAGAAGTGGGACCAGAGGGCCATAGTGATTGTGGAGGCTGCAAAGGCCCTGAGTTCTAGGAGCCCATGCTATTTATTGGTAATCCAACAAAGAAACAGGTGGTGAGAATGTGGAGGTCAAAAGGGTGCGTTGCATTAAGCACATGATTTACAGCTGTGATGGTTTAGCATTTGCTCTTCTACTTGAGATAATGGAGAGCAGGTTCTTTTAACTCAAGATACAATCGATCCTGGAGAGCAAGGAGCAAGGAGCCAGCAAGTCTAGTAACATTCCAGAGCCATGAGCCCTGGATTCTATCCAAGCCATGGGGGATTTTATGCCCTGGGCTTAGATTATGGTGTGTCAGGGTAGCCTTCCACAATTTAGCACAGAGCTTGGTGTTCCAAAGACCACAAGGGGTTTTAGGCTCTGGACCCCGGACATATTCCAAGACTCTTTTACATTATGTCAGACATGCAAGTCCTGCCTCAGCTTCTCCCAACACTCAGCTTTTTCCCAACAGCTGACTAGTATTCAATTGTGTAAATACACTACATTTAAAAAAATTTATTTATCTGTTGATGGAGGCATAGTTTGCTTCCAAATTTTGGCTATTGTGAGTAATGCTGCATTGAACATGAGATTATACATATCTCTTTGACATATTAATTTCAATTTTTTGGATAAATACCCAGAAGTCAAATTTCTGGATCACATGGTAGTTCTATTTTTAATTTTTTGAGAAATCTTCATTTTTTTAAAATAATGGTTGCGCTAATTTACATTCCCATCAACAGTGTATAAGTGTTCTGTTTTCTCCCCATCCTCACCAACACTTGTTATTTTTTGTCTTTCAGATGATAGTCATTCTATTAGGTATGAGTTGATATCTTCTTATGGTTTACATTTGCATTTCCCAATGATTAGTGATGTTGAGCATTATTTTATCTATCTTTTGGCCACATGCATATATTCTTTTGATAAATTTCTATTCAGGTCCTTTTCCCATATTTGAATTATTTTTTTTTTCTATTGAGTTGTTTGAGTTTTTATCTATTTTGGATATCAACCCCTTATCAGAAGATTAAAGTCACATTTAAAGATAATTGACAGCAAATAGGAGGGCAAGTTGCTATTACGTCTTCCTCAAATCTCTCTCAAACATGGAAATAAATCACTACTTTGTTTATATTTGTATTTACAGAGAAGGTTGCTAGCAGCTATAACATTTCCAACTCATTATGTATACCCATATAGGATCATCATTGATTCACTAATCTTTATTGTGATATTAAAAATATATATGTATAATATAATGTTAAAGTTCTAAAGTATCATCTATGACATTTTTATAAAAGTTTTTAGCAATTAGACTTTTGAAATTTCGTATTCTTAGTTCTTATCACATATTCACTAAATAAGACATCTGATATAAAAGTCTTTGCATCTTGATATGTAAAAGCCTCTAAGGAGATTCTAATGTAGACTAAGATCTCAGAACCATTATCTTAGAAGTCATCTCTCACAAATTCATGTGAATGAGCTACTTCATCAGAGAGATTGCATAGTATTTAATAGATTTGTACAAGATCCATTCTCTGAACATCCAATCATCCAATTCTGTGTTTTCTCATTTCTTGGTAAATCAATTAATGATGACTTTCAAACTACTTTTGCAAAATTGTAACAGTGAGAGAAATCTAACATGGCTGACTCCATCTTGCTTCTAACCTCACAGGCCAACTGCCTTTGTTCATCTTGCATATAAGACAAGCTAACTATCAGAGAAATTTTGTTTGTAGTTTAACTTTAAAGCAAGAACAATAATGATCTCTTCCCAAAACTATCCCCCTCTTTGTTATGGGACCAAACTTACCTTTGTAAAACTAATGAAAGACCATAAGGTTCGAATTTTAGTAGGCGCCTGATTTCTGGTAAGGCCTAGGCATAGATAAATAATAACTAGTCATTGTTCCTAACTTGCTTCCTGCTTAGGAGTCATGTAGCCAGCGGTCATAAAATTTATAACTTTCCTAATTGTCCATATTTATAATATCACTATTGTAAAACCTAAGACTGGGGTTTGAGATATTTTTCAGACTTTTTATTCTGGTGGACCAACTGATGCCACCTTAACAGGTAACCCATTCCAAGAAACTGACTCAACTCATTCTGTGACCCCCAACTTGGGAACTGACTCAATGCAAGAAGACAGTTTCAACACCCCTGTGATTTCATCCCCAACCCAACCAGTCAGGGTTTCCTATTCCCTCACCCCCCTGCCAACCAATCCATCTTTGAAAAAACCTAGCCACTGAATTCTTGGGATTTGAAAACTCTCTCTCATCTCACTTGGCTGGCCCTATGATTATTAATCTCTTTCTCTACTGCAATATCTGCTGTCCTTGTATATAGTCACCTTCTGTACAGTAGGCAAGAAAAATCCATCAGGTTGTAACAAGTTTCAGGGATTCTGAATAAAGACAGAAGTGTGACTTCATGTTTATGATTACCAGGGTAAAAATTCTTATGGAGTGATGTCTACAATAAAAAGTCGATCAAATGATTGCCTTGCCTTTTAAATGTATTATGTAATCATACGATTTCTAAATTTAAAGCATGTTAGATACCTATAGAGTGAAAAGAACTTTACTGTTATAAATTACACTGGGATAGGACATTAGAACCTATGATAATGATAGATATGCTGCAATGTATACGTTACACAAATCATAGTAAGAGTATATATAATAGTGAAATATGCTGAGAAAGTGCTGTCAAATAGGAAACCTGACATTTTATTCAATCAATTTGAATTTTAATTAACAAGAAAATTATATGTTGCTAATATGCTTATGTTTTTTCAAGAGAAACCAGTTAATGGAATATATATTGGAATATATCTGGAAATTTCCTAGAGAATTCAAAATTTCAACTAAATATTGCCTCAATGCCCATAGATCATTTTCTACTGTGCAGATAAGAATAATATGCAGTTTTCTTGAATGTTCCCCTAAAGTTAATGTCAGTATTATGGAAAACGCCGATTGTTTATCCTCTAACAAGATAATACTTACTTTAAGTGATTTGTCTGGTCCTTTTTAACTAAATCGTAAAGACAAGTTTCATTGATTTAAAATTTAAAAATCAAAAGGTTTTCTTAGAGTGACTCAAATTAACGGGAATTTTTAAAATAAAAATGATGTTACCCTAATAAAACTTTAAGATGTGTCTGTAAAATATACTGCCTGATATTAAGTCACTCAAGCTTTTCTTTTATTTATATATGCCTTATATTTATCATCTATCTTACACCATCAATTTCATCTGTCTTTACTTTGAATCTATTTGAAATTAATTTCTTGTAGACAGCATATGGTGGGTCATATTTTTTTTCCATTAAGAAAATCTCTTTTCTTTTTATATTTAATGTAATTATTTATATTTTTTAATTTAATGTAATTATTGCTGTAAGCTTTATATATGCCATTTTATCAATTTTTTTGTTTGTTTTCAGAGATTTTCTTTCTGTTTTCCCTTTCATTTCCTCTTGTGGGCTACTTAAATATTATTATTTGTTTCATGTTTTTATGGAAGTGTTTTGAGTATAAGAGTATAATTTATTTGTTCATTATGCACACCCATCCTAATTTGTTGACAATGCTCAAGTTTAAATCTGTGTATGAAGTCCTAGTCAACTTCTCATGTGGCCCAGGCATTAAAATGACCAGAAACTACATAGAAACATCTCTGAGAACTGAATGACAGTGTGGATCACTTCTCAGGTGTTCTATTCACACTTGAGTAGCACACTGCTGGGAAGACTAGAATAGCAATGCAAAGAATTTCAAAACTAAATTTAAAGTTTCTTTCCTCTGTCCTTTCTGTAATCTTATTCCCACTCTGTTTGAAAGAGGCTAGGGTGTGGTCCCTGTTTGAAGTTGTTTACTTTAGGTGGTTGTTGGAGCTTCATCTCAGAATACTTGCAACACTATCTGGTAATGGGGGAGCACTACCTTTATTCATTAGTACAGGGCAGGAATTGGCAGCAGGATTCTGTCTTACAGTAACCATGACAGCAGTGCCCTGTGGAAAATGGGAAGCATATAGAGCAAATATTGTCAAAAGTGTTTTGTTCTCCTGGACCTCCCAATCCCTGTACTTTGGTTAGAGAATGAAGTAATTTCTTGTTTGTATTGTTGGTTTTTTCTGAATCTGTTGCTGTTTCTAGGAAGTCATTTGTAACTGTTGTATATCCTAGGTTGGGATATATAAGAAGTAAAAATGTACCAACATACAAATGTAAAAGTATGTCAAGAAAGCCCTCAAGTACTGAAGTCACTAGTCAATCTGTATTCTTTCCCTCCTTTCACAGTCTTTCTAGTCTTTTGTACATTTTGTTCAGGGTTTACTATTTGTAATTATTAGTAGGGGAGAGGTCTGTGGACTCACTCTGTGTTCTCTGAAGCTGGAAGCGTCTTAATTTTATTCTAAATGTCTTTACATGAGAGTTTAAATTTTTAGAAAGCAAATTACTTTTACCCACATATTTATCATTTTTGTTGCTGTTGATTAATTTGTATAGATATAAATCTGGACCCTATTTTCTATTTATCTAATAATTTGGTGTTTCTTTTAGTACTGGTATGTTGACAATTGGATACAGTGAGTTCTAGATTTCTCTTCAAAGAATCAGTATGTTAGTATGTTCAGTTCTTTGTCCTCCATTTTAAAGTTTAACTTCCTCGTAGTTTCAGTAAACAACCTTTTCAACCAGTTTTAATCAGTAGTTCACATCTGTTCCCCTGGTCACCTACTCTGTCCTGACTCATCCTGGTCACCTGCTTTGACCTGAGTCACCCCTGGTCACCTGCTCAGACCTAAGTCACCTTTAGTTCCCTGTTCCTAACCGTCCTTCCTGCCAAACTACTCACCGCGCCTCTCTGGCTCATACCCCTGCTCTCTTTAAAATAGCCATTTGGAATTAGCTTAGACTGTGCGATCCAACCCTAGCCAATAGGGGAACCACACAGCAGTAGGGACTACCTGCATCAGGAATAAGAACCCCTCCCCCTCCCTTGTTCAGGTGTGCTCTTGCCATTGCTCCATTTGCAAGTCGCACCCTTCTATAGAAGTGAAAATTGCCTTGCTGAGAAAATTATATTTATATTCTTTGCTATTTCTTTGTGGCACTGAGGAACAAGCATTTTGTTTCTAACATTGACCATTAATTGTTTGTTTTTGTATATCTGGAGGTATTTCATCATTTTTTTTTTGTATTTTGTTGTGCATAGAATTCCATATAAATGATACACAGTTAAGTAAATAATTACTTCAATATATTCTGAATTTCACTGTGTAATAAAAGGCTGTGTCATTCTTAAAATTGTTCCTGTAGTAATATGTCTTTTCATTATGTGGCTGCTTTATACTGGTTAAAATAATTTGTTTATTATGTACCTATGTGGTTTTATTTATGACTCTTTATTTACATGGGCTTTTTGGATTTATACTTTTCACAACATTTTAAAAGTTGTCAGTCATTACCCTACTAAATATATTTCTAGCCCTCTCTACCACAAATGGTTTCTCTCCTTTTGAGGCTCAAATTAGGTAAATAGTAAGCCACTTGGTGTTTTTCTAGAGCTTACTAATGCTGTGCTTAATTTTTTTAGTCTTTTATTTATATATGTTTCATTTAGAATAATTTAATTTCTGTGTTTTCAAATTTATGTATTTGTCTACAATGTCTAATATTCTGTTAATATGTCTATTGTATTTTTAATCTCAGATATTATATGTTTCAATTATAGTTTATTATGTGTGTGTTTTTAACCTTCTCTTTCTCTGCTTTTCATGGTTTTCTCTGTAGTCTCGAACATAAGTATATTGATAAGACCATTTGTTAATGCCCTTGACCACCCATTCTATCATCTTTGTCATTTCCAGGTCTAATTCTATTACCTATTTTTTTCTCTTACACTAAGCAATATTTCTATAATTCTTTTCATGTCTAGTTTTTTTTTTTTTTTGGACCATAGTCACGGTAATATATATTGTTTTTAGGTTCTACACTTTGGATTTTAGACTGAGGTCAATCATTGGAAATAATTTGTTTGTTTTTTCCTTCAGGGCTTTATTTTAAGCTTTGTTAGATCCAAAATAGATTTTTGGTGTTAATTTTATTCTTTTATTTTTTAAATACCATTCTGAGAACTCTATGTGATGCTTGTTTGTTAGGAGTTTTTCCATCTTGTCTGTTAAATAATAAAATAAAATATTCTCAACTCTATGTGAATCTTAGTATTGTTCTGAGTATTACTTGTTACAATTGTTTTTCCAGTCTCTGTTATTTTTTAGTAGGCATTCAGTTGAAGAATTAATGGGGATTATATTCACATTTTTGGAGCTTGCTCTTGGTACTGGGCATAACAAAATAGGAATCAAATAATTAACCACGAGTAACAGTGTTAGTCTTCCTTAAATTTAATATTATGAAAAAAAAGAAAATGAAACTTTCACATATAACCCTCTTTTTGAAAGGATAGAATTTTAAATCCAGGGTAGAAAATAATTTTTATTCCATTTACAGGACATATGCTCATTGTTGCTCTGAATAAAATTTATTGTCCAAAGTAAATGAAGTGTTAATGGTTCATTCATTTACTGTTCAGATTTATCATTCATTGCAGTATTTTCAATAATTTGCAGACTTTGTGTATAGGCTAAAGATAAATAATTGGCTTAAGTTTCCATAATAAATTAGTTTGTGATGAAAGTAATTCAGACAATGTATCCATAAATAATTAAATAACATCTAGATTTATTTTTACTTCATTAAATTAATTTTAGCATGTGCATCCGATAATAAAATATTCTTTATTGCCATAAATAAATTTAACATTTTTATGTGCCTCTTTATTTGTTTTCTTGAATTATTCAATAATACTTGTTTGCTAACAGGTGCTCAAATTTTATAAACAAACACACGCACACACACTTACCCCTTTATTGTTTTACTTATAAGCTATAGAATATGCTTATCTAAAATGCCTTGAATTTGTAATCAGCTTTATTAATGTTTACTATATATTACAACAATATAATCATTTTACATATTGTTTCAATACTGAAACAATTATAAATTAGCATAAAAAATACAAAAAATTGTCATCATGCCAAAAACTCCTTTGTATCCATCCAACTTAAGGGCCTGACTCAAACCACAAACACTCCCTAATCTGCCTTAACTCACTATAGTTTACATCTATCTTTTGTAGAGTTTCATATAAATAAAAATCTATATTAAGCTAGTTTCTTGTCTTTGGTTCATCAAAATACATTTGAGATTCACCTATAATATCAGATAAATCAATATTGCATAGGTTTCTGTTAATCACTGAGTATGACTAGATGATCAGTGGCATTCATGTATAGTCATGCAAAACATAATGACATTTTGGTCAACAACTCATCATATGCATGATGGTAGTCTCGTAAGATTTATAATATATTCTTACTGTACTTTTTCTGTGCTTAGATATGTTTAGATATGTAAATACTTAAACATTGTGTTAAAATTGCCTACAGTATTTAGTGCAGTAACACGCTGTACAAATTTGTAGCATAGGAGCAATAGGCCATACTGTATAGCCTAGATGTGTAGCAGTCTATAATATGAATTAATAAGTTTGTGCAAGTACACTCTATGTTGTTTGCACAAGAACTAAAATGCTTAATGATGCATTTTTTGGAATATATCCGCATCATTAAGAGATGCATGGCTGTATTTTTTTCTATTTGATTATCCAGTTGTCCCAGCAAGATTGTATTAAAAATGTATTATTTTCCTATTTATTTTTCTCAGAGTCTTTGCTGTAAATAAATTAACCATATATTTATGGATTTTATTTATGGATTCTATGAAGTTACACTGATTTATATGTCTAATATATACAAATACCACACAATCTAAATATTTTATATTTTGATGCTATTGCAAAGGAGATATTTTTAAATTTCACTTCCCAAATGTTTATTGGTAGCATATAACATACAAATATGCAGTTTTGTGTAATGCTGACCTTGTTTTCCACAAACTTACTAAGCTCACTTATTATCTCAAGTATCTTTTCATAGTTACCTTAGGATATTTTTCATAGATGACTGTGGTACTTATAAATAGGTACTTTCAGATTTTTTTCTGTATCCTTTTTATATCTTTTTCTTACTTTATTGCAATGACTAGGACAGCCATTACATTATTCAATAGAATAATAGAAGTTATTTTAGTTTCAAATACAAAGTTACTGGTATTAGATAGATTTAAATTTTATTTTCATATTACCTTGTAACCCATGACTTTTATAAGATAAATTATTACTTTTAGTAGATTTCTTTTGTAGTTTACTTAAGACTTTTTTTGGATACATGAGTCAGAAAATTTAGGGTAAATATAATTGTAATTTTTATCTTTCAATCTGCAGGTCATTTATTTCTGCCTTTAAGGTTTTTTAAATTTTTAGTTATTATAGGTACAAAATATTAATAGTTGTATATATTTGTGGGGTACATGTGATGCTTTGATGCAGGTATACAATGTGTAATAATTACATCAGGGTAATTAGAGTATCTAGCACCTCAAGCATTTAGTATTTCTTTGTGTTAGTAACACAATTTCATTCTTTAACCAATATTAAAATATACAATAAACAATCATTGACTATATTAACCCTGTTGTGCTATAAATTACTAGATATTATTCATTCTATCTAACTATATTTTGCACCTATTAGTCATCTGCCCAACTACCCTTCCCAGCCTCTGGTAATTGTCATTCTACTATCTCCATGAGTTTAATTGTTTCAAATTTTAGCTCTCATATAAGAGGGAAAACATAAAAAATTATATGTGCCTGGCTTATTTTACTTAACATAATGTTCTCCAGTTTTATTTGTGTTTTTAGAAATGACAGAATTTCATTTATTTGTGGCTGAATAATATTCCATTATGTATATATATGCCATGCTATCTTTATTCATTCATCTACTGATGAACACTGAAGTTTTTTCCAAAACTTGGCTATTGTGAAAAATGTTACAATAAACATGGAAGTGCGGATATTTCTTTAATATACTGATTCCCTTTATTTGCATTTATACCTAGTAGTGGGGTTGCTGGGTAAAATGGTAGTTCTACTTTTAGCTTTATAAGGAATCTCCATACCATTCTCTTTTTTTGTTTGCTTTTTTGTCTTTTTTATTTCCATACCTAAAGTATATGTACTAATTTACATTCCCACCAACAATGTACAAGGGTTTCCCTTTGTCTACAACCTCACTAGCACTTGTTATCGCCTGTCTTTTGGATAAAGTCAATTTTAATTGGTTTGAGATGATAGCTCATTATAGTTTTGATGTCCATTTCTCTGATAATTAATGATGTTGAGCATTTTTTACATACCTATTGGGCCATTTGTATGTCTTCTTTTAAGAAACGTCTATTCAGATCACTTGCCAATTTTTAAATCAGATAATTTGATTTTTTTCTATTGAGTTGTTTGGACTCCTCATATATTCTGATTAAAAATCCCTTATCAGATGGGCAGTAGGAAAATATTTTCTCATTCTGTGAGTTGCCTATGCGTTAGTTGATTGTTTCCTTTGCTCTGAAAAAGCTTTTTAGCTTGATGTGATTCTACTTGTCTGTTTGTGCTTCTGTTGCCTATGCTTTTGAAGTATTACTCAAAAGATCTTTACACAGACCAATGTCCTGCAGAGTTTCTCCACAGTTTTCTTTCAGTAGTTTTATAGTTTCAGGTCTTAGATTTAAGAGTTCAATTCATTTGGATTTGATTTTTTTATATGATGAGAAACAAGGTTCCAGTTTTATTTTTCTGCGTGTGTGTTTGTGTGTGTATACAGGGAAAATAAATACATATATCTCTATCTATCTATCTATCTATCTATCTATCTATCTATCTATCATCTACCTACCTACCTACCTACCTAATCTATCTATCCAGTCTATCTCCAGTTTTCAAAGCACCATTTATTTAAGAGACTATTCTTTCTTCAATGTATGTTCTTGATGACTTTGTCAAAAATGGGCTCATTGTAGACGTGTGGATTTATTTATGGATTCTATATGCAGTTCCCTTGGTCTATGTGTCTGTTTTTATTTCACTACCATGCTGTTTTTGTTTCTACAGCCCTGTAGTATGTTTGAAGTCAGGTAACGTGATTCCTTCAGTTTTTCTTTTTGCTCAGGATGGTTTTGGCTATTCTGAGTCTATTGTGGTTCCATACAAATTTTATAATTATTTTTTCTATTTCTGTGAAGAATATCATTGGCATTTTGATAGGAACTGCAATAAACCTGTAGATTGTTTTGGATAGTATGCACATTTTAACACATTTAACAATATCGATTCATCCAATCAAAGAACATGGAATATATTTCACATTTTTCTTTCCTGTTCAATTACTTTTAATAGTGTTTTATAGTTTTTATTGTAGAAATTGTTTACTGCTTTTGGTAAAGTTGATTCCTAGGTATTTAATTTTATTTGTAGCTATTGTAAATAGGATTACTTTCTTGATTTTTTTTAAGATTGCTCACTGCTGAAATACAGAATTCTGATTTTTGTATGTTGATTTTTGTATTCTGCAACTTTACTAAAACTGTCAGATCTAATTGTGTTTTTGTTTTTTGTTTTGCTGAAGTTCTTATGTTTTGTATTGATACATTGTCTAAAACAAAATAATTTGACTTCTATTCCAGTTTAGATGTCAGTTATTTCTTTCTTTTGTCTAATTGCTCTAACTAGAACATCCAGTACTGGTATGGTTTGGATCTGTGTCACCCACGCAAATCTTATGTCAAATTGTAATCCCCAGTGTTGGAGCTGGGACCTGGTGGATGGTGATTGCATCATGGGTGTGGATTCCTCATGAGTTATTTAGCACCATCCACTTGGTGATATTCTCCTAATAGAGTTCTCATGAGATCTGATTATTTAAGCATACAGCACCTTGCTTGCCCCTCTCTCTCTCTTGCTTCTGCTCCTACCATGTCAGACACCTCACTCTCATTTTGCCTTTTACCATGATTGGAAGCTTCCTGATGCCTCCCCAGAGATGTAAGCCACTATGTTTCCTGTATAGCCTGCAGAACAATGACATCATTTAACCTCTTTTTAAATAAACTACCCAGTCTCAGATATTTCTTTATAGCAATGTGAGAATGAACTAATCCAGAAAATTGGTACCAAGGAGTGAGGCATTGCTTCTCACTTGGTCCTTGGTGGCTTCCACAAACTGTTAAGCATGCAGGTACACAGAGTCCAAGAGATGAGGCTTGGGATCCTCTGCCTAGGTTTCAAAGAATGAGATTTCTGAGATACCGGCTCCTCAGGTATCTTTATATTTCAGGTAAAGATACTTGAAAATGTGGAAGCAGCTTTGGAACTGGTAAAGGCAGAGGTTGGAAGAGTTCGGAGGGCTCAGAAGAAGACAGGCTGATAAGAGAAAGTTTGGAACTTTCTAGAGACTGGTTAAACAGCTGTGACCAAAATGCTGATAGTGAGATGGACAAAGAAAAACAGGCTGATGAGGTTTCAGATGGAGATGGGGAACTTTTGGGGAACTGGAGCTAAGGTTACTTCTGTTATGCATTAGCAAAGAACCTGGCAGAACTGTGCCCCTGCTTTAGGAATTTGTGAAACTTTGAACTTGAGAGTGATGATTTAGGGTATCTGGTGAAGAAATTTCTAAGAAGCAAGGCAAGTAGCCATTCTACTTTTAACCACTTATATTTATATGTGTGAGCAAATAAATCACCCAAAATTGGAACTTACATTTAAAGGGGAAGCAGAGTGTAAAGTTTGGGAAATTTGCAGCCTAGCCATGTGGTAAAAAAGAAAAGCCCATTTACAGTGGAGAAATTCAAGCAGGCTGCAGAAAGTTGCATAAATTAAAAGGAGCCAAATGCTAATAGCCAAGACTATGGGGAACAAGCCTTGAAGGCATTTCAGAGACCTTGTGGCAGTCCATTCCATCACAGGCCTGGAGGACTAGGAGGACTGAATGTTTCCTGGGCCATGCCAATGACCTTGATGCCCTGAGCAGCCTCAGGACACTCTCCCTGCATCCCAGCCACTCCAGGTCCAGCTGTGACTCCAAAAGGCTCAGATATAGCTCAGGCCACTGCTTCAAAAGGTGAAAGCTGTATTCCTTGGTAGCTTCCACACAGTGTTAAGCATGTGAATACACAGAGTCCAAGAGTTGAGGCTTGGGAGCCTCTGCCTAGATTTCAGCGAATCTATAGAAAAGCCTGGATGTCCAGGGAGAAGCCTGCTGCTGGAGTGGAGACCTCATGGAGATTCTCTACTAGAACAGTGTGGAGGGGAAATGTGGGATTGGAGGCACCACACAGAGTCCCCACTGGGGTACTTCTTAGTGGAGCTATGAGAAAAGGGCCACCATCTTCCAGACCCCAGAATGGTAGAAACACTGGCAGCTTTCAATCTCAATCTAAAATAGCCACAGACAATGCCAGCCCATGAGAGCAGCCACAGGAACTGGACCCCATAAAGCCACAGGGGCTGAGCTGCCCAAGGCCTTGGGAACCCACCTCTTGTACCAGTGAGCCCTCTATGTGGAAAATAAAGTCAAAGGAGATTATTTTGGAGCTTTAAGATTTAATTACTGCCTTGTTGGGTTTCAGACTTGTGTAAGGATGTCACCCTTTTTTTTTTTGGCCTACTTCTCCCTTTTGGAATGAGAGTATTTACCCATTGCCTATACCCCTGTGTATCAGTCTGGGTATGGGCACCAATCTCACATGTCAACAGAGCTCTGGAGGGTAAGGTACAAATCCACATTCCATTAGGTTCATTATTTTCTGCCCAGGGCGTCACTGCTCCTTGTCAGCTGCTATCTCCTTCATGTCTTCCTTTCCTCCCCTGGGACACTCTAGTAAAGGTCTCAAACTCCAGAAATCTGAGTTCCTTAAAAAACTCCTTACTAAGAACTAAGGGTGACAAATACACTAACAGGAAGAGATAACTCTCCTATGACTTGCTCCTCTTTATACAACTTCATTAAAAAAAGAAATCAAATTTACTTACAAATGCTACAATGAGAAGAATTGGAAACCCTGTTAAAAACACTCTGTATGACCATGCAGGCTCCTGAGAGTAAATTCCACAAATTTCCATCTGTCTCCTTGTTTTTTGTTTCCATTGTGTGCATGGGTTTGTTTGTGGACATGTGTTGAGAGAAATGTATATGTATGTATATATGGATGGATATATTTGTTTATGTGACTGTGTGTGTATAGTTTTATGCACACTTATGCAAATGTGTGTCTTTATTTATTTATAACACCTCTCATTGATACATGTCTCCTGAGTTGCTCCTGTCAATTCACTTTGGTGTGGACTGGAAGATTATAAAGTAATACAGTGAGACAGGAGACATAATTCTAAATTTACTTTTTTGAAAAAACTAGCTTCCACTACTCTAGAAATAAACTGGTTATTTTTTAACTATTCATGTGTATATCACTGTTTGAATCTGGAATATCACTGTTTTTATTAGAAATGAGGATTTATATAATGGCGACTAATATCTTAGGCTGGGGAAAATAGTAATGCTTCCTGATATAAGTAAACCTCTTTATTATGACCTTAGTTCCAATGTGTGACAGCCTTTGTAGTGGCAGTAATTTAAAATTCAGCTTCAGTGTGTAGGTAGTCATCCCTCTTATTCCATTTAATGTTCTGCTTTGAAGGCCCTCTATTACCTCCTTATTTTCACCCAGCATGGTGGTGTGTCTCTCCTGGCCCACAAATAGGGTCAAGTAACTAGAGATCTTACACAAGGGTGCGATCCAATATGATGGTGATTTGAGGTTTGGAGCACCACCCTCCATGATGGGAGAGTTCTAAAGGATGGAGAACACCTCCAAAGCTCTTAGATCTGTTCCTTTCTGCTGAGGGCTTCACAATTCCCTGACTACTCCTACCTCCTCCTTGCACCGAGTAGGATTCTCTCCTCCTCTGGCCCACTCTAGTGTGTATCATCGACAGAAAATCTGAGTTTCCTAAGCATTTGTCTGCTACTAACTAAGGGTGAAAAGATACTAACAGAAGGAAGCCTCCCTCTATAGTCTGTTTCTCTTTTTTCTGAAACAATTATAAAAGTGTGGAAATTTATCTATAGGTGTTACAGCAAGAAGATTAAGAAACTGTGTCAAAAAACCACTCTGTATTGGCATGAACACTACTGAGAGTAAATCCCACTAATCTCCATCTCTTTCTCTGTCATTTTTTGTTTCTGTGTGTGTTTGTGTGTCCATCTTTTATAACTCACATGTCATCAGTGGCTCTATCAATGGTTACTCCTACCAGTTCGTTTGGATCAGGGCTAAAGGACAAATATGGTCAGATACGTATCTTGAAAGTAACTAACTTGTTTTTGATTTTACAAGGTTATAGATGGAAGGAACTTGCTTTATCTCAGATGAGATTTGGGAATTTGAAGTTATGAGTTAATACTGAACAAGAGTCAAGACTTTGCAAGACTATTGTGAAGCCATGATTGTATTTTGCAATGTGAGAAGGACATGATATATGGGTGGAGAGGGGAATAACAATATGGTTTGGGTCTGTGTCCTCACTCAAATCTCTTGTCATATTATAATCCCCAATGTTAGAGGCACAGCTTGGTGGGAGGTGATTGGATCATGGGGGTGGATCCTTCATGACTGGTTTAGCACCATCTACTTGGTTCTGTTCTCATGACAGTGAGTGACATGTCCCAAGATCTGGTTGTTAAAAAGTGGGTAGCACCTCCTCTTTCCTTGCTCCTGCTCCCACCATGTGAGATAATTTATTCTCCCTTTACCTTCCACCAAGATTGAAAGCTTGTTGAGGCCGCTCCAGAAACAGAAGCTGCTATGCTTCCTGTAGAGCCTGAAGAACTGTGAGCCAATTAAACTTTTCTTTATAAGTTACCCAGTCTCAGATATTTCTTTATAGCAATGTGAGAATAGACTAATACAAGTACTATGTTAAATAGGAGTTAAAGTGAGCATTCTTGTCTTGTTCTAGATCTTAGAGGAGAAGCTTTCAGTTTTTCCCCATTCTGTGTGATACTGTTGGATATGGTTTTTATTGTGTTGAGCTTTATTCCCTCAGTGCCCACTTTTTATTGTTTTTACGATAAAAAGAATGTTAAATTTTATCAAATGCTTTTTCAGTGCTTTTGAAATGATCATATGGTTTTTGTCCTTCATTCTGTTGATAAGATATATCACATTGATTGAATTGCATGTTGTATCAGGCCATTCTTGCATTGTCATAAAGAAATAACTGAGACTGGGTAATTTATAAAGAAAATAGGTTTAATTGGATCACAGTTCTGTGGCTGTACAGGCAGTGTGGTGCTGGCATCTGCTTGGCTTCTGGGAGGCATCAGGAACTGTTACTTATGGTGAAGCTTGAGCAAGCATATCACATAGTGAAAGCAATAGCAAAAGAGATAGAGTGGGGTGAGAGGTGCCACACACTTTTAAACCACTAGATCTCATTTGATTGCAGAGCAAACACTCACTTATTACCAAGGGGTTGGACCAAGCCATTCATGATGATTCCACTCCCATAATCCAAACACCTCCCACGAGGCCCCACCTCAAACATCAAGGTTTGCATTTCACATGAAATTTGGATGGGGACAAATATCTAATCCATATCACATATGTTAAACCATCCTTGCATCCCTGGCATGAATTCCACTTGGTCATAATGAATAATCTTTATACCATGTTGTTGAATTAGGTTTGTTAATATTTTGTTGAAGATTTTTGTACCCATGTTTATCAGAGATATTGGCATACAGTTTTCTTTTTTTGTTGTGCCTTTGGTTTTGGTATGAGGGAAATACTAGTCTCATAGAATGAGTTTGGAATTTTTTTTTGAATATTCCAATTCCTCCTCCATTTTTTGAAATAGTTTGAGTAGGGTTGGTATTAGTGCTTATATAAATGTTTGGTAGAATTCAACAATGAAATCATCAGGTTCTTGGCTTTTCTTTAATGGAATAATTTTACTATGGTTCCCATCTCATTACTTGTTATATGTCTATTCACACTTTGGGTTTCTTTGTGGTTTGATGTTAGTATGATGTATGTGTCTAGGAGTTCATCTATTTCTTCAAGGTTTTTTAATGTATTGGCATATTTTTGTTCACAGAATGAGTTTGGAAGTATTCCAAGCAAAGTCTTTAATGATACCAAATTTCTGTGGTATCAATTGTATTGTCTTTTCTTTCCATGCCAGTTTTTATATATTTGAGTCTTCTATTTTTATTAGTTAATCTGGCTAGAGATTTGTTAGTTTTGTTTATTTTCTTAAAAAAACTACTTTCATTTCATTGATCTTTGGTATTGTTTCCTTGTTTCAATTTTCTTTCTACTCTGATCTTTGTTAATTTTTTTCTTCTACTAATTTTGAGTTTGGTTTGCTCTACATTTTTTTATTTTTATTTTTTTTCTTTTATTATTATTATTATTATTATTATTATTATACTTTAGGTTTTATGGTACATGTGCGCAATGTGCAGGTAAGTTACATATGTATACATGTGCCATGCTGGTGCGCTGCACCCACCAACTCGTCATCTAGCATTAGGTATATCTCCCAATGCTATCCCTCCCCCCTCCCCCCACCCCACAACAGTCCCCGAAGTGTGATGTTCCCCTTCCTGTGTCCATGTGTTCTCATTGTTCAATTCCCACCTATGAGTGAGAATATGTGGTGTTTGGTTTTTTGTTCTTGCGATAGTTTACTGAGAATGATGATTTCCAATTTCATCCATGTCCCTACAAAGGATATGAACTCATCATTTTTTATGGCTGCATAGTATTCCATGGTGTATATGTGCCACATTTTCTTAATCCAGTCTATCATTGTTGGACATTTGGGTTGGTTCCAAGTCTTTGCTATTGTGAATAGTGCCGCAATAAACATACGTGTGCATGTGTCTTTATAGCAGCATGATTTATAGTCCTTTGGGTATATACCCAGTAATGGGATGGCTGGGTCAAATGGAATTTCTAGTTCTAGATCCCTGAGGAATCGCCACACTGACTTCCACAAGGGTTGAACTAGTTTACAGTCCCACCAACAGTGTAAAAGTGTTCCTATTTCTCCACATCCTCTCCAGCACCTGTTGTTTCCTGACTTTTTAATGATCACCATTCTAACTGGTGTGAGATGGTATCTCATTGTGGTTTTGATTTGCATTTCTCTGATGGCCAGTGATGGTGAGCATTTTTTCATGTGTTTTTTGGCTGCATAAATGTCTTCTTTTGAGAAGTGTCTGTTCATGTCCTTTGCCCACTTTTTGATGGGGTTGTTTGTTTTTTTCTTGTAAATTTGTTGGAGTTCATTGTAGATTCTGGATATTAGCCCTTTGTCAGATGAAAGCCAAAATTGACAAATGGGATCTAATTAAACTCAAGAGCTTCTGCACAGCAAAAGAAACTACCATCAGAGTGAACAGGCAACCTACAAAATGGGAGAAAATTTTCGCAACCTACTCATCTGACATTTTTTTATTTTTTAAGATGCATTGTTTAGTTGTTTATTTGAAGTTTTTCTACTTTTTTGATGTAATTGCTTATTGCTATAAACTTTCCTCTTAGTGATATTTTTGGTATATCTTTACCTAGGGTAAGGTCTGGAAGAGTCTTCTGAGTTTAGTCCATTTACATTCAATGTCATTACTGATAGGTTTAGGTATGTTGTGTTTTCATTTTCATTTATTTAAATAAATTTTTATTCTTCAAAAATTTCTTCATTGACCCATTGTTCATTCTGGAGCATATATTCAATTTATATGTGTTTGTATGGTTTCTAAAGTTCATCCTATTATTGATTTTTAGTATTACTTTATTGTAGTCAGAGAAGATACTTAACATGATTTCAATTTTTTGAATCATTAAAATTTGTTTTATGGCTTAACATGGTCTATTCTTGAGAATAATTCATTTGCTGAGAAATAGAATGTGTAGGCTGCAGCTATTGGATGAAATGGTCTGTAAATATCTAGTAAGCCCATTTGGTTTATAGGGCTGATTATCTCCAATATTTCTGTTTTTATTTTTTCTGTAGATTATTGCTCTAATGCTAAAAGTGGGGGTTAAGGTCCTCATTTATTGTATCTGGGTCTGTCGCTCTCTTTAGCCTAATAATACTTACTTTATATATCTTGATGCTCCAGTGTTGGGTGCGTATTTGTATAAGCTCCCTTTGTTGTTATATAATGCCCATTTTTGTCTCTTTTTAGGCTTTTTGTCTTGAAATCTGTTTTATCTAAATATTACTACTCCTACTTGTTTTTGGTTTCTATTTGCATGAAATATCTTTTTCCATCTCTTAATTTTCAGTGCATGGGTCTTTGCAGATGAAGTCAGTTTCATTATGCAATATGTCTATGAAGCACACCTGTACACATCCATTTTGAATTTATTTTTAAAAAGGACATAGAGTGGTTTAATGGATTTTTTTTTAAAAAGACCCTACTGTAAAAAAATCCATTAAACCACTCTATGTCCTTTTAAAAAATAAATTCAAAATGGATGTGCACAGGTGTGCTTCATAGACATATTGCATAATGGTGTAGATTGGACTTCTAACGTATCTATCATCTAACAGAGAACATTGTACCTAATAAGCTATTTTGTAACCCTCATCCTTCTCTTTTTTTTTTCTTTTTGACAGAGTCTTGCTCTGTCGCCCAGGCTGGAGTGCAGTGGTGCGATATTGGCTCACTGCAAGCTCCACATCCCAGGTTCATGCCATTCTCCTGCCTCAGCCTCCTGAGTAGCTAGGACTACAGGGACCCGCCACCATGCCAGGCTAATTTTTTTTTGTATTTTTAGTCGAGACGGGGTTTCATCATGTTAGCCAGCATGGTCTCAATCTCCTGACCTCGTGATCTGCCCGCCTTGGCCTCCCAAAATGCTGGGATTACAAGCATGAGCCGCCACACCCAGCCAACCCTCATCCTTCTCTTATTTCCCCTTATAGAGTCCCCAGTGGCTATTATTTTCCTCTTTAAGCCCATGTGTACGTATTATATAGCTTCCACTTATAAGTGTGAACATTTATTGTTTCTGAGTCATTTCACTTAGGATAATGGCCATCAGCGTCATCCATGTTGCTACCAATGACATGACATGATTTCGTTCTCTGGTATGACTGCATAGTATTCCATCGTATGTATATACACACCATGGAATATATATATTTCACATTTGCTTTGTCCAGTCATTCACTGGTAGGCATTTCTATTGATTCCATGACTTTGATCAGTGCTGCAATAAACATACTAGGGCAGGTGTCACTTTGATATAATTATTTCTTTTCCTTTGGGTGTATACCCAATATTGGGATTGCTAGATTGAATAATAGATCTAATTTTAGTTCTTTGAGAAATCTCCATACTGTTTTCAATAGGGGTTGTACTAATTTACATTCCCACCAACAGTGTACTAGCATTCCCTATTTTCTATGTTGTTGCCAACATCTGTTGCTTTTTGTCTTTTTAATAATAGCAATTCTTACTTATGTGAGATGGTATCTCATTGTGATTTTAATTTGTGTATCTCTGTTAATGAGTGATGTTAATATTGAGCATTTTTTCATGTTTGTTGGCCACTTGTATATCTTCTTTTAAGAAATGTCTGTTCATGCTCTTTGTCAATTTGTTTATGCTTTTTGTTTTTTTTTGTTGTTGTTGTTGAGTTGTTTGAGTTTCTTGTAGAAAATGGATATCAGTCATTTGTCAGATGCATAGTTTGCAAATATTTTATCCCATTCTGTATGTTGTCTCAAGTTTAAAAGTGATGACTGTATTTTTTTTTTTTTTTTTGTAATAGCGGGGGACTTTAGTATTCCACTGACAGCACTAGATAGGTCATTAAGACAGAAAGTTGTTTTTTTTTAATTTTTTATTTATTTTATTTTATTTTAATTATTATACCTTAAGTTTTAGGGCACATGTGCACAATGTGCATGTTAGTTACATATGTATACATGTGCCATGCTGGTGTGCTGCACCCATTAACTCGTCATTTAGCATTAGGTATATCTCCTAAAGCTATCCCTCCCCCCTCCCCCCACCCCACAACAGTCCCTAGAGTGTGATGTTCCCCTTCCTTTGTCCATGTGTTCTCATTGTTCAATTCCCACCTATGAGTGAGAATATGTGGTGTTTTGTTTTTTGTTCTTGCGATAGTTTACTGAGAATGATGATTTCCAATTTCATCCATGTCCCTACAAAAGACATGAACTCATCATTTTTTATGGCTGCATAGTATTCCATGGTGTATATGTGCCACATTTTCTTAATCCAGTCTATCATTGTTGGACATTTGGGTTGTTCCAAGTCTTTGCTATTGTGAATAATGCCGCAATAAACATACGTGTGCATGTGTCTTTATAGCAGCATGATTTATAGTCCTTTGGGTATATACCCAGTAATGGGATGGCTGGGTCAAATGGTATTTCTAGTTCTAGATCCCCGAGGAATCGCCACACTGACTTCCACAATGGTTGAACTAGTTTACAGTCCCACCAACAGTGTAAAAGTGTTCCTATTTCTCCACATCCTCTCCAGCACCTGTTGTTTCCTGACTTTTTAATGATTGCCATTCTAACTGATGTGAGATGGTATCTCATTGTGGTTTTGATTTGCATTTCTCTGATGGCCAGTGATGGTGAGCATTTTTTCATGTGTTTTTTTGGCTGCATAAATGTCTTCTTTTGAGAAGTGTCTGTTCATGTCCTTCACCCACTTTTTGATGGGTTTTTTTTTCTTGTAAATTTGTTTGAGTTCATTGTAGATTCTGGATATCAGCCCTTTGTCAGATGAGTAGGTTGTGAAAATTTTCTCCCATTTTGTAGGTTGCCTGTTCACTCTGATGGTAGTTTCTTTTGCCGTGCAGAAGCTCTTTAGTTTAATTAGATCCCATTTTTCAATTTTGGCTTTTGTTGCCATTGCTTTTGGTGTTTTAGATATGAAGTCCTTGCCTATGCCTATGTCCTGAATGGTAATGCCTAGGTTTTCTTCTAGGGTTTTTATGGTTTTAGGTCTAACATTTAAGTCTTTAATCCATCTTGAATTAATTTTTGTATAAGGTGTAAGGAAGGGATCCAGTTTCAGCTTTCTGCATATGGCTAGCCAGTTTTCCCAGCACCATTTATTAAATAGAGAATCCTTTCCCCATTGCTTGTTTTTCTCAGGTTTGTCAAAGATCAGATAGTTGTAGATATGCGGCATTATTTCTGAGGGTTCTGTTCTGTTCCATTGGTCTATATCTCTTTTTTGGTACCAGTACCATGCTGTTTTGGTTACTGTAGCCTTGTAGTATGGTTTGAAGTTAGGTAGCGTGATGCCTCCAGCTTTGTTCTTTTGGCTTAGGATTGACTTGGCGATGCGGGCTCTTTTTTGGTTCCATATGAACTTTAAAGTTGTTTTTTCCAATTCTGTGAAGAAAGTCATTGGTAGCTTGATGGGGATGGCATTGAATCTATAAATTACCTTGGGCAGTATGGCCATTTTCATGATATTGATTCTTCCTACCCAGGAGCATGGAATGTTCTTCCATTTGTTGTATCCTCTTTTATTTCATTGAGCAGTGGTTTGTAGTTCTCCTTGAAGAGGTCTTTCATGTCCCTTGTAAGTTGGATTCCTAGGTATTTTATTCTCTTTGAAGTAATTGTAAATGGGAGTTCACTCATGATTTGGCTCTCTGTTTGTCTGTTATTGGTGTATAAGAATGCTTGTGATTTTTGTACATTGATTTTGTATCCTGAGACTTTGCTGAAGTTGCTTATCAGCTTAAGGAGATTTTGGGCTGAGACAATGGGGTTTTCTAGATATACAATCATGTCATCTGCACACAGGGACAATTTGACTTCCTCTTTTCCTAATTGAATACCCTTTATTTCCTTCTCCTGCCTAATTGCCCTGGCCAGAACTTCCAACACTATGTTGAATAGGAGTGGTGAGAGAGGGCATCCCTGTCTTGTGCCAGTTTTCAAAGGGAATGCTTCCAGTTTTTGCCCATTCAGTATGATATTGGCTGTGGGTTTGTCATAGATAGCTCTTATGTCTGTATATTTAAAAACCTGCAGTACCAAGGAATTAAGCATGCAATAGGTTTGATAAAAGACTGCTAATATTTCTATCTAGCACATCTGCTTCATTAGGGTGCCTGCAATGCAGTCTATATGCTTCTGCAATTTGTGACTACTGGTCTAAATAATTGTTTCTTCTGTACTTCAAATTGCAGTTGCAAACACAGTAACACTTTATCCTCTGTGCTTCTACAGGACTTTGACTTATACATTTTACCATATGATACAGATATCAGCTGCCATATTTCTTTATCTCCAGGGAAATTGTTAGCCACTGGAATTACAACATTCTTATTTATCTCTGAATTCAAACCTCAGTTCTTGTGTCATAGTAAACACTAAACAAAATACTGACTTTTACTAATAATTATTTTGCATTCTTAATTCAATATATAAAGGGGTTGTCCTAAGAGAGGCTGAATACAGATTTAAGGACGAAGGATTCCTAGGTAATTCTCGGAGGTAAAAGTGTTAGATATTTCCCTTCTGTCATTATTGCATTCTCAGCTTTCTATAGAGAATATGCTGTGCGAAGCTGTAGTTTACTTACTTTTTTATGAAGAGGAACACATTTTAATCTACATATCTTCCATACATTCTAAGAACAGTACGATGATTTATAGAATATTTGGTGTATAAATGTAGTCTTATTTGTTTACATATCTTATTTCTTACTTTTAATATCATTATATTTTGATATCACTTCAAGTGAGTTATTGAGAAAAAAAGACTCACCTCAGTCTCATTCCTCAGAGTAAACTTGATCTGTACTGTAAAAACCTAATGTATGTTACACAAAGACATCCAGATATTGTGGAAGCTATAATGACCTTCAAAGTCATTTAATTCTAAAATATTTAATCAAATTCACGGCAAAAAGTACTAACAATCATTTGGAAATGGAAAACTAAATGACATCTAATTTTACTGCAATATATTTTATTACATAAAATTCCATTTTAAAGGAGTTTCAAGGGTACTATGCATTTTATCTATTGGTAGAAATTTGTATTAATGAATAAATATAAAAAGAATATATATATGTAGAAATCACAATAATTCTTATGGAAAATTATTCGGTTTTGCATTATTTCAAATGTTCTTGAATCAAGATACCAGCAAAGAGTCATCAAACAGCTAGATGGTCAGAAAGTAAAAAAAAAAAAAAAAAAGAAACAATGCATTAAAGACAGATGGCATAATAATGGAACCCAAAAAGCATCTTATCAGCAACTCACATATGTGTGCCATCAGCAAACTGTTTCTTTTTACTTGTTACAACAATCTCATCAATCATGAAGGCAAAACCGAATTCTTCCAGTAGACAATCTTCACTTGTCTGTGAGAGTTAGATTATGCTGTTAAAGGAGTGCTTTGTTAACTCCCCTCCCACATCATGAGTCATAGCACCTGTGTACTCAAGCTAAGGAAATTCTGCCTTTTAACCATCCTTCTCCCAGCTAATATAGCACAGATGGTCTTATTTCTAAGCTCTGAGAATTTGAAATAAAGTACATTAAAGCATTGAATAAAATTATTTTCTACATCTAGTGTTTTCCAAATCAGCTGAATACTAAATAAATCATTGAAATTTTAAGAGATTAGGAAGCAAGATACTGCAATTTGTTATACTCCAAGTCTTTTTTAGGTCATTTTTATAACATGGTATTGCTTGAAATGTAAAGGGGCTTTCTGTTCTTATGGTCAGAAATTGCTAAATGAATGCAATATTTAGTTAGACAAATTAACATTCTAGCATTTAGTTGAATCATTAATAGTTTTAAAATATTATTAAGAATGATATTTATTTATTAAAAGGAGTAATGTTTAGTAATGCATAAGATATATTTATCATAATGTAAAAGTACTGAGGAAACAATTCTATAATGGTAATATGAAGCCAGAGATTGATTTCTCATTTCATCTTTTTGTCTTTTTTGACTTACCATGAATATATTTACAATTTATTTTAATTATTTTCACAACTTCAGCACCTACTATGTTCTGAAAGTTGTAGTATAACTCTGTTACAAAATACCATGCCATAACTCTTGTAATTCATAGAGATTACAATATATTTATTCTTACAATATACCTAAAGAAGTAGATATCATGTGTATATTTGAAGTTTATCTTTTAAATTCTGTATGGTCTAAGAGTTGGAAGAGATCAATGAGGAATAGTAGAGATTGGTAGATGCTAAGATAAGTGGTAGAAAAGAGAGAGGTTTCAAATAAACACAATTAGAAACGACAAGGGGGATATTACCACTGATCTGACAGAAATACAAACAACCATCAGAGAATATTATGATCACCTCTATGCACATAAACTAGAAAACCTAGAAGAAATGGATGAATTCCTAGACACCTATGTCCCCCCAAGAGTAAACCAGAAAGAAACTGAATGCCTGAACAAACTAATAATGAGCTTTGAAATTGAGTCAGTAATGAAGACTACAAACCAAAAAAAAAAAAAAAAAAAAGCCAAGAACCAGAAAAATTCACAGCTTAATTCTACCAGATGTACAAAGAAGACCTGGCTCCATTTGTGCTGAATCTATTCCAAAAAATTGAGGAGGAAGGACTCCTCCCTAACTCATTCTATAGGGCCAGGTTTCTGATACCAAAACCTGGCAGAGATAAAACAAACAAACAAATGAACAAAGAAAACTTCAGGCCAATATCATTAATGAACATCAATGCAAAAATTTCCAATGAAATACTGGCAAAACGAATCCAGCAACACATCCAAAAAGTTAACTACCATGATTATGTAAGCTTTATCTCTGGGAGAGAAAGTTGGTTCAACATATGCAAATCAATAAATGTGATTCATCACATAACCATAACTAAAGACAAAACCCATAGGACTATCTCTATAATTGCAGAAAAGGCTTTTGGTGAAATTAAACACCACTTTATGTTAAAAACTATCAATAAAATAGGTATTGAGGGAACATACCTCAAAATAATAAAAGCTGTCTATCACAAACCCATAGCCAAGATCATATTGAATAGACAAAAAGCTGGAAGCATTTCCCTTGAAAACGGGCACAAGACGAGGATGCCCTCCGTCTTTCGTATTCAACATGGTATTGGAGTCCTGGACAGGGCAATTAGGCAAAAGCATCTAAATAGGAAAAGATAAAGTCAAATTATCCCTGCATGCAAATGACATGATCCATGATCCTATGTCTGAAAACCCCATCGTCTCAGCACCAAAGCTCCTTAACCTGATAAACAACTTCAGCAAAGTCTCAGCATACAAAATCAATGTGCAATAATCACTAATATTCCTATACACAAACAACAGTCAAGCCGAGAGCCAAACCAGGAATAGGATCCCATTCACAATTGTTACAAAAAGAATAAAATACCTAGTATGCAGCTAAGGTGGTGAATGATCTCTACAAGGATAACTAAAATCCACTGTTCAGAAATTAGAGATGACACAAAAAAATGGAAAAACATTCCATGCTCATGGATACGAAGAATCAATATCACTAAAATGGCCATACTGCCCAAAGCAATTTATATATTCACCACTATTTCTATTAAATTACCATTGACATTCTTCACTGAACTAGAAAAAACTATCTTAAAGTGTATATGAATCCCCAAAACAGCCCAAATAGCCCAGGCAATCCTAAGCAAAAGAGCAAAGCTGGAGGCACCATAGTACCTAACTTCAAACTGTACTACAGGGCTACAGTAGCCAAGACAGCATGGTACTGGTACAAAAGCAAACAAATAGACAAATGGAACAAAATAGAGAACCCAGAAATAAGGCCACTCATCTTTAAGTGTCTGATTTTCAACATACTTGACAAAGACAAGCAATGGAAGAAAGACTCCCTATTAATAAATGGTGCTGGGATAACTAGCTAGCTATATGCAGAAGATTGAAAGAGGATCCCCTCCTTACAACATATACAAAAATTAACTCAAGATGGGTTAAAGACTTAAATGTAAAATCCAAAGCTATAAAACCCTGGAAGACAACGTGGGCAATACCATTCTGAACACAGGAATGGCAAAGATTTCATGACGAAGACGCCAACAACACAATTGCAACAAAAGCAAATACTGACAAATGGGATTGATTAAACTAAAGAGCTTCTGCAAAGCAAAAGAAATGATAAACAGAGTGAACAAACAACCTACAGAATGGGGGGTGGAATTTTGTAAACTTGCACGTGACAAAGTCTAATACCCAGCATCTATAAGATACTTAAACAAATTTACAAGAGAAAAACGAATAAGCTCATTAAAAAGTGGACAAAGGACATGAACAGACACTTTTCAAAAGAATAACATAAATGCAGCCAACAATCGTAGAAAGAAAGCTCAATATTGCTAATCATTAGAAGAAGGCAATTCAAAACCACAATGGGATATCATCTCACATCAGTAAAAATGACTATTATCAAGATTTTTTTTTAAATAACAGATGCTGGTGTGGTTGTAGAGAAAAAGGAATACTTTTACAATGTTGGTGACAGCGTAAAGAAGTTCAACCATTGTGGAAGACAGGGTGATGACTCTTCAAAGAGCTAAAAACAGAAATGTCACTTGGCCTAGCAATCCTATTCCTGGGTATATACCCCAAGGAATATAAATTATTTTGTTTTAAAGGCACAAGCATGCATATGTTCACTGAAGCACTGTTCACAGTAGCAAAGACATGGAATCAATCTAAATTCCTAGGAATGATAGACTGGATAAAGAAAATGGGGTACATATACACCATTGAATACTATGCAGCCATGAAAAGAATGAGACTATATCCTTTGCAGGAACATAGATGGAGCTGCAGGCCGCCATGACCCTTAGCAAACTAACAGAGGAACAGAAAACCAAATACCACATGTTCTCACTTATAAGTGAGGGCTAAAGGATGAAAACACATGAACACGTGGAGGGGAACTACACACAGTGGGGCCTACCAGATGGTGGAGAGTGCGAGGAGGAAGAAAATCAGGAAAAATAACTAAGGGGCACTAGGCTTAATACGTGGGTGATGAAATAATCTGTACACCAAACCCCCATGACAGAAGTTTACCTACATAACAAACCTGCATATGGCTTTTTGAACTTAAAATAAAAGTTAAAATATAAGTAAATAATTTTTCCTTTATTCACTTGAAAAAAAGGGAGAAAATAGTTTTAAAGCAGAGTCTTGAAGGTATGAGTATATTGAAAGGAATTTGAGAAGTTAGTGAGGAAGACCAAATAATTTCTAATTCTATTATATAGAGAGTAAAATGACCTCTTCCAAGTAGGAAAGAAGAAAAATCAGGTGATAGAAATACAGGGCTGGGTGTGGTGGCTCACGCCTGTAATCCCAGCACTTTGGGAGGCCTAGGAGAGCAGATCAACTGAGGTCAGGAGTCTGAGACCAACTTGGCCAACATGGTGAAACCCCATCTCTACTAAACATGCAAAAATTAGCAGGGTGTGATTGTGGGCGCCTGTAATGCCAGCTACTTAGGAGGCTGTGGCAGGAGAATCATTTGAACCTGGGAGGCGGAGAATGCAGTGAGCTGAGATCATACCACTGCACTCCAGCCTGGGTGACAGAGCAAGACTCCATCTCAAAAAAAAAAAAGAAAAGGAAAAGATAAAAAAGAAAAAGAAATACAGGCATACCTCAGAGATATTGCACATTTGGTTCGAGACCACTGCAATAATCTCACAAAGTTTTTGGTATCCCTGTGCTTATAAAAAGTTATGCTTACATTATACTGTATGTTATTAAGATTGAAATAGCATTATGCCTATGAAGACAATATGCATATCCTAATTAAAAATTCTTTTTTTTTCCTAGAAGAATGCTAACCATTATCTGAGCCTTAGAGTCAAAGTTTTTGCTACAGAGGGTCTTGCCTTGATGTTGATGGCTGCAGACTGATCAGAGCAGTCTTGCTGCAGGTTAGAGTAGCTATGGCAGTTTCATTTTTTACATTCTTAAAAACATTTTTATTAAAGCATATTTAAACATATACAGAATTTGACAGAATAATGAACACTCATATCCATCATCTGGCTTCAATAATTATCAGCTTTTTCCTAGAAGGGAGCATCAAACAGTTAGGTTCGAGTAATTTATAGGGCCAAGCCCCTGACTCCTGCAATAACACTGAGTGCCACATAGTTAGGACTTCATGCCTACTTTATTGCTTACCTGCTGTTGGATCCTTTAGCACCCATTGCTTTGCTCTGCTTCCTCCTGCATAAATATATATAACCATTTAAGCAGATCTTGTAAAACTGTTAGTGGGGTTGCACCTACATTTTGGAGTATAGGTATACATTTTTACCTCCTTTTTTTTTTTTTTTTTTTTTTTTTTTTTTTTTTTTTTAGATGTTGTCAGTGGACTTTTGGTTGTGCCATCCGGGTTGCTCTTTTATATTTATAATGGAGGATACTAAGAAAATGATATCACTGCTGCCACCTTTCTGGTTTGCATTTTCTTTAACTTTTAATTTTGAAATAATTGTAAATTCACAGTTGCAAAAGTAGTGCAGTTAGTATAGAGTCCTGTGAACCCTTCACCTATCTTCACACTCAGTTTGATTTTAAATAATCATTTTTATGTATTTTTCTTCTCCAGGTGACTTTGCTACTCCAGTATAGAAATCTTTCTTGCTCTGGATTTTTAAGTAGTTTTTTGTTTTATTGATATGTAATAATTGTACATACTTATGGGGTACAAATATTATTTTGGATACATGCATACAATATGTAATGGTCCAATCAGGGTAACCGGGATACCTATCACGTCAAATATTTATCATGTCTTTGTGGTGGGAACATCCCAAATATTCTCTTACAGCTGTTTTGAAATAAACTATAAATTCTTGTTAACTATAGTCACCCTAATGTGCTATCAAACACTAGAACTTGTTTTAAGCATATTTTTATATCCATTACCCAATCTTTTTTTATCCTTCCGACTCTTCACAGCCTCTGCTAACTATCATTCTGCTCATTGTCTTCAAGAGATTTCACTTAAGATAATATACTACTTCTATCTCCTTACTCATTATTAGCCTATTTAGATTTTCTATTTCATCACGGCTCAATCTTGTCAGGTTGCATGGATTGAGGGAATATATTCATTTCTTCTAAGTTTTTCAATTTATTTCCAAAGAGTTGTTCATAATAGTCTTTAATGGCCTTTTGTATCTTTGTGGCATCAGTTGTAATATTTCTTTTTTTGTCTCTGATTTTATTTATTTGGATCTTCTTTCTTTTTCTTAGTCTAGCAAATGGTTTATCAATTTTGCTTATCTTTCCAGAAAAGCAAATTTTCTTTTTGTTGATATTTTGTCTCAATTTTATTTATTTATGCTCAGTTCTTTATTATCTCTTTTCTTCTACTAATTTTGGGTTTCATTTATTTTATTCCTGCTTTTCTAGTTCTTAGGAGTTGGATATTTCTTAAAATGAGGCAACAATGAAATTTGCCACATCAGTTGAATATTCCTCTTATAAAAAATTTCTCTGTAGCATTCTATTCTGTTTGATAGCATTTTACACATAATATAAATTCTTTCAAAATTGCAATCAGTTCTTTCAAATTCTGGTGCTGCTTTGTCAACTAAATTATGTAATATTCTAAGTCTTCTCTTGTCATGTCAACAATGTTCGTAGCATTTTTGCCAGGGGTAGATTTCATCTCAAGAAATTACTTTGCTATCCATAAGAAGCAACTCTTCATCGGTTCAAGTTTTATCATGAGATAGCATCAATTCAGTCCCATATTGAATCTCTACTTCTAATCAAACTGTTTTGCTATAGCTGCCGCATCTGCAATTACTTCCTCCACTTAAGGCTTGAATCTGTCAATGGCATCCATGAGAATTCACGGAATTGGATTCTTTTGAACTTCTCTGAAGATGGTACTTTGTCTGCCTCTTATGAGACACTAATGTTCTTAATGGCAATTACGATGGTGAATTCTTTCTAGAAGGTTTCCAATTTACTTTGTCCAGCTTTCTCGAAGGAATCATTTATCTATAGCAGTTACAGCCTTACACAATGTGGTTCTTAAATTATAAGAATTAAAAGTCTAAATGACTCCTTGATTAATGGTCTGCAGAATGGTTGTTGTTTTAGCACGAAAACAAAATTAATATCCCTGTACATCTGTTTATCCAAGATTCTCTCCATAAGAATCTTGGATGAACAGATGCATTGTCATTGAGCAGTAATATTTTGAAAGAAATCTCTTTTTTCTGAGAAATGGGTATCCACATTGGGCTTAAAATATCTAGCAAACCATTATAAGCAAATGTGAAGCCATTCAGGCTTTGTTTTTCCATTTCTAGAGCATGGGCAGAGTAGATGCAGCATAATTCTAAGGAGTACTAGTGTTTTGAAAATGATAAATAAGCATTATCTTTAATTTATAGTTACCAGATGCATTAGCACCTAACAATAGAGTCAGCCTGTCTTTTGATGCTTTGAAGCCAGGCATTGATTTCTCTCTAGCTATAAAAGCCCTAGGTGTCATGTACTTCCAGTAGAAGGTTATTTTGTCTACATAGAAAATCTGCTTATTATTGTAGTCATCTTCATCAATTATCTTAGCTAGGTCTTCAGGATAACTTTCTGTAGATTCTACCTGGGCACTTGTTACTTATCCTTGTGCTTTTATGTTATAGAGATGGATTCTTCTCTTAAACTTCATAAACTGACTTCTGGTAGCTTTAAACCTTTTTTTCTGCAGCGTCCTCATCTCTCTTAGCCTTCACAGAATTAACAAGAGTAAAGGTCTTGCTCTGGATGAGGCTTTGGCTCAAGGACACATGTGGCTGGTTTGATTTTGTTTCCTCACCACTAAAACATTCTCCATATCAACAAGACTGTTGCACTTTCTTATAATTCATATGTTTACTGGAGTAGTACTTTTAGTTTGCTTCAATAACTTTTCCTTTACATTCACAACGTGGTTTACCATTTTGCACAAAAGACCTAGTTTTGTATATCATATCTTTTGACATGCCTTCCTCACTAAGCTTAACCATTTCTAGCTTTTGATTTAAAGTAAGAGATGTGTTACTCTTCCTTTCACTTAAAGACTTGGAGGCCACTGTTGGGTTGTTAATTGATCTAATTTTAATATATTTATGTCTCAGAAAATAGGGAGGAGCTGATTGCAGATGTGAATATGTATATAAATTTGAGGAGAAAATTCAGACTAGAAACAACATTGAAAGTCAGTCAATGTTATTTATTCATTCATACATTTACTAATTTATAGTTTCTTTTAGTAATTCCATGGTATTTTTTCATGCATGGATTCATTCAACAATTATAGACCATGAATCTAGTGAGCCAATTGACTACCTATTTGATGTTAATGAAATATTCCAGGATAAATAGGCAACTGTGCTGTGACCTTAAATACCAATAGTTAACTGGTTAAATGAGCATATGTCTAGGAAATACAGGAATCAAAGAATGGTGTATGGTTGTTCACATGGTCTGGCTCTTTGTCCCCACCCAAATCTCATCTTAAATTGCAATCCAAATTGTAATCCCCATGTGTTGAGGCAGGGACCTCGTGGGAGGAAGCTACATGATAGAGACAGTACCCTCATGCTGATCTCCCATAGTGAGTTTGTTCTTATGACAGCTGATAGTTTTATAAGGGGATTTCCCCAACTTTGCTTGACACTGCTGTCTCCTGCCACCATGGGAAGAAGGACACGTTTGTTCCCTCTTTCACCACACTTGTAAGTTTCCTGAGGCCTCCCCAGCTATGTGGAACTGTGAATCAGTTAAACTTCCTTTCTTTATAAATTACCCAGTCTGAGGCATTTATTCATATCAGTGTGAAAATGAATTAATACATTGGGACTGAGGTAGAGGGGCACTGCTATTAAAGATACCAAAAAATGTGGGAGCAACTTTGGAACTAGGTAATGGGCAGAGGTTGGAACAGTTCAGAGGGATCAGAAGAAGACAGAAAAATGTGGGAAAGTTTGGAACTTCCTAGCGACTTGAAGGGCTTAGCAGACAAGAAGATGTGGGAAAGTTTGGAACCTCCTGGAGACTTGTAGAATGGTTTTGATAAAAATGTTGTTAGTGATATGGACAATGAAGTCCAGGCTGAGGTGGTGTCAGATGAAGATGAGGAACTTCATGGGAACTGGCACAAAGGTTACTCTTGGTATGCTTTAGCAAAGAGACTGGCAAAATTGTGCTGACCTAGAGATCTGTGGAACTTTGAACTTGAGAGATATGATTTAGGGTATCTAGCAGAAAAATTTCTAGGCAGAAAAACATTCAATAAGACCCAGCATTAAAGTAGAAAATTTGCTGCCTGATGATGCAGTAGACAAGAAAAACTTATTTTCTGGGGAGAAACTTAAGCCTGCTGCAGAAATTTGCTTAAGTAGCAAGGAGACGAATGTTAATTGCTAAGACAATGGGAAAAAATGTCTTCAGGGCATGTCAGATAATTTCACGGCAGCCCTTCCCATCTCAGGCCTAGAAGCCTAGATGAAAAAAATAGTTTCTTGGGCTGGCCCCAGGTCCCCCTGCTCTGTGCAGCCCTGGGACATGGTGCCCTGTGTTCCAGCTGTTTCAGCTCCAGCTATGGCTAAAAGAGGCCAAGGTACAGCTCAGGCCATTGCTTTGGAGGATGCAAGCACCAAGCCTTGGCAGCTTCCATGTGGTGTTGAGCCTGTGGATGCACAGAGTCAAGAATTGAGGTTTGGGAACTGTCACTTAGATTTCAGAGGATGTATGCAAATACATGGATGTCCAGGCATAAGTTTGCTGCAGGGGTGGAGCCCTCATGGAGAACCTCTGCTAAGGCAGTGCTGAAGGGAAATGTTAGGTTGGAGCCACGCACAGAATCCCCAATGGGAAATCGCCTAGTTGAGCTGTGAGAAGAGGGCCACTGTTCTCCAGCCCCCAGAATGTAGATCCACCAACAGTTTGTACCACACACCTGGAAAAGCCACAGACACTCAATGCCCATCCGTGAAAGAAGCTGGGAGGGAGGCTGTACCCTGCAAAGCCACTAAGGCAGAGCTTACCAATGCCATGGGAGTCCACTTCTTATATCAGCATGACCTGGATGTGAGACATGGAGTCAAAGGAGATAATTTTGAAACTTTAAGGATTAATGTTTGTTCCATTGAATTTTGGACTTGCATGGGGACTGCAACCCCTTTGTTTTGGCCAATTTATCCAATTTTGAATGGCATATTTACCCAATGCCTGTACCCACATTGTATCTAGAAAGTAATTAACTTGCTTTTGATATTACAGGCTCGTAGGTGGAAAAGTCTTGCCTTATCTCAGGTGAGACTTTGGAATTGGAATTTTGGGTTAATGCTGAAATGAATTAAAATTTGGGGGAACTATTGAGAAGGCATAACTGTGTTTTGAAATGTGAGAAAGATGAGATTTGGGAGGTGTCAGGGGCAGAATGATATATTCTGGCTTTGTGTCCCCACCCAAATCTCCTCTTAAATTGTAATCCCCATGCGTTGGAGGAGGGACCTCCTGGGAGGTGATTAGATTATGGGGGAGGTTTCTCTATGCTGTTCTTGGGATAGTGAATGAGTTCACATGAGATCTGATGGTTTCATAAGTGGCTTTCCATCGCTTTGCTCAGCACTTCTCTCTCCTGCTGTCTTGTGAAGAAGGATGTGTTTGCTTCCCCTTCCATTATGACTGTAAGTTTTCTGAGGCCTCCCAGCCATGTAGAAGTGTGAGTCAATTAAACTTCTTTTCTTTATAAATTACCCAGTCTTGGGTGTTTCTTCATAGCATCATGAATATAAACTAATACAGTTCTGCTGGGTTCTAGACAATGGCAATAGCAAAAGCACAGGCTCTGTGGTAAGAAGCATTTCACATTGCATTACCTAAAAGACCAATGTGGCCTGAGGTGAGAGGCTGGGAGATATATTGTAGAATAAGAGGCAAATAATTCCCAGTGTACAATGAATACTGTGGCAGTTCCCAAATATATCTGAAGCTTGGATCTCATCAAAGTTTGTACAATAAGAAGTAAAATTTTAACAGAAAACATGCAATCTTGTCCTGAAAAAACATGTGCTAGGGTTTGGGTCAACCAGAGTTTTGAAAAGTGAGAAATGTCAAAGAAGTGAGATTGACTTCCTGCATATTACCTCTACTCCTTGCTCATTTTATTATGGATCCATGAACCACATATGTATAATCAAGTTTCATGCAGGTAAGCTAAAGTTAAAGGAATTGTACTGAAATTTACTCCACTCTCTGTTGCTTAAGAAATAGTTACAGTATGAATTCAGCCAAATCAACTATCTTCTTAAAAATATAATATTCTTCAGAGAAATTTGGCAGAATGCATCATTTCTACAGTGTATCATATTATTCTCAATGTCAAAAAATCCCCACAAAATAGAAAATATGGCTCATTGTCAAGAAAAGAAAATTCACGAGACCAAAATTGGAATAACCTAGAGTTTGCAAAAACCAAAAAAAAAATCTTTAAAGCAGTTATTACATCTTTGTTCAAGAATGTAGAGAAAATTTATAATGAGTAAAAAGGTAAACATTCTCTGCAGAAATATAGATACTCGTAAACAAAATTTAAATTCTAGATGTGAAAAATGCAGTATCTAAAAAAATTCACTATTTAAACTTATGAGCAAAATGACAATGGAAAGGAAAGAAATATCAAGCTTCAAGATGGACCAATAGAAATTATCTAATTTGAAAAACAGAAGAAAATTATTGAGAAAGAAGTGACTCAGAGATATGTGTGATAGTATTAAAAGTTCAAACATATGTGTAATTATAGTCCTTATGGAAAGAAGAGAGTACTTTGAAGAATGGGAGTATAATATCTGCTTGTTGAAAATAAACCTATTTACATAAATGTGGAAATTCAAGAGCTCACAAAACAAGATGGAATATAAACAAACCAACAAAAACTCACATAGGTATATTACAGCCAAAAAGCTGAAAACCAGTGAACAAGTTGACATAAATAAGAGGAAAAATGACATATTGCAAGTAAGGAAACTTGACTGAGTATTCAGAAACTATGGGCAGTGGAAAACTAGTTTTTAATCGCTAAGAATAGATGTCAACCTGGCATTCTATATCTAACAAAAATATAGAGTACTACAAGAATGAAAGCTATATAAAGACGTTTCTAATGAAGTAACATTAACAAATATTTCTTTTACCAAAGAACATGCACTATAAAAAATGCTAAATATCACCTTTTAAAATGTATTAGCCGCCATGACATAAAAATATTAGCTGCCATGACATTAAAAAAAGAATTTTTTTTAAGACAGAAGAAAGGACATTGTATATATGAATATGAGTAAAATAGGAAACACTTTATTTTCACTCTTCAGTTTTTAAAAATACTCATGCCTTTAAAACAAAATAATAACATTGTGTTCTTGGTTCATAATTTATGTGAATGTAACACATATAACATTGTGTTCTTGGTTCATAATTTATGTGAATGTAACACATATGCTAATGAAAATATCAAAGACAGCTTAAAGTTGCAGATTTCCTCATTTTAAAAGAAGTGGTAAAATATTTTAATCCTCTCTCAGATATGTAGTGCATATACTATAATTCTTAAACAAATTAGTTGTTTTTTTTTTTCTTTTTTGAGATGGAGTCTTGCTCTGTCTCCCAGTCTTGAGTGCAGTGGCTTGATGTTGGCTCACTGCAACCTCCACTTCCCTGGTTCAAGTGATTCTCCTGCCTCAGCCTCCCGAGTACCTGGGACTACAGGTGTGCATGCCATCATGGCTGACTAATTTTTGTATTTTTAGTAGAGACAGGGTTTCACCATATTGGCCAGCCTGGTCTTGAGCTCTTGACCTCAAACGATCCACCCGCTTCAGCCTCCCAAGATGCTGGAATTACAGGTATGAACCACTGTGTCCGGCCTCAAATTAGTTTTTTAAAAAAATGTTTTGGAAATTCCTCACATTCAGGAATAATTTTTCATGTGGTGGAAAAGCCTAATTAAACACAATTATAACTACTAAAATTATGGAAACACCAATATGTGACTATTTTGGTGGAGATAATTAGTGTCTTTTTTCCTGCCATTTCATTAATGTTCACATGTATAATATTTTCATTAATGGAATCTCCTGATTGCTTTAATATTGTGGGTGATTATTGTTTACTATGGTTCATATTATGTGTTTATTAAGAAAAAAATTATGTCTATATTTTTCTATTGATTTGTTCATCATTTTTGTCAGTTATTAAATAGATAGTGAATCTTTTTCTTTTTCTACTCTCCATAAACAATGAAAATATATTTTATTTTGAGAAAGACCTTTAATTATTTCATTTTTTATAGTCCACACAGTTTGTCTAGCGTCTGCCTAAGAGTGGATGGTATACTAACAGGGTTTCATTCCAGATGGTTATACTAAGTATTACTGAATACTGAAGCTTAATACTGAATACTGAATCTTAATTTTCTATGCTAGTAGAACTAAATTGTGTTTCCAATATTGTACTACCGACTATGAGAGATCTTTGATTTAATATCTAGATCACAGATCATAATAAAAATGTAATTTTCTACAATAAATTGCCCTCCTCCTCTCTACCTCTATGAGCATCTGTTGCCTTGAAGGAATTACATTAAGCCGTAGCATGGATTTTCAGTTCAGGTTTGCTGTGTATAATTTGCACTGCTCTGAACAGCTGGCTATTACTTTTGCTTTCCCATTTCACTCACAGTTGAAATGATTTACCACCTGTGGATGCATCCTGTTTCTTCTGTGTTCATTTGTTAGGTTAATTAAGTTTTACTCTTTCTAGTTTTTTAATACAAGCCTTATAGTTATTTCAACTATAAACAGCTAAAGAGTATGTACTGTTTTACTAAAAACAACTGTTTTAAGAAGTCTGTCAATTAAATGTGTGAGTTTTTCAAAACAGCAAACTATTTTCCCCAGATAACAAAAAATATATCAAAGTTCAAATTATTTCATAGATGATTTGGTTTTGATTACAGAACATCTAAACTATAAATAAACCATCATTTTTGGTCAGAAAACAATCTTCTATGTCTTCATAATTTTCCTTTTCCTCACAAGAATTCCTGCTTTCCTAACCCTTATGCAATCAGGAAGCTCAAATTTATTTCCAATGTACTTCCAGGTTGTAACAATTTTCCTGGTGGTCATGGGTTCAATCTCCAGCTGAAAATATGTTTCCTACAGGTTCCCTTGTCACTTTGTTTCTAAATCCTCAGTTGACATGGTTCTTCTTGCTTTTATAACATCCTAGAAATTCTAAAATAGTAGATTCAAGATGTTGAAAAATAAAAATTACTTTATACTTTAATTCAATAGATTTCACCTAAGTAGTACTGTTATAAAAATTGTACTTTGTGATCAAAGTAACTCATATCAGTTAGTTCTTTAGTTAACACTGCATGGAGCAGTACTGCAGGTGTTATAGTTCAAAAGTTGCATGCCATGACAAGTTCTCTTGGTCCTAACTCCACCTCAAGTTGTTTTATCTGCAACCACTTGTTAGCAGGCTTTAATTATTCTTGTTAGGTGCAAGGTCAGCCTCCTGAGGCAAATTTTGCTATGGATCTTCCATTTCCTCCTCTGGGAAATCTCTGATTCATGGAGGATGACAACTGTGATAAAGCATGAGGCAGTCACAAATTCACACCTAGAAAAGGTAGAAGAGGCAACACGGCATACCTTGAATAACTGGGGATGGCATCTTATGGATAAACACTTCCCACTTTTGTCAGGGGGCAGAATATTCCAGAAGAGCGTTCGTGTATTTTTTAATCTTTGAATTGCTTGTATGGCCCCATGTTCAAATGTTGACATTTAAGCTTTCTGGAGTCAGAGGGAAGCCATGGTGATTCTACTGATGCTCTGATCAAACTCTTTTGGCATCAGACTTATACTGGTAGCAAGCACACATTACCAAATGAAAACCTCCCATTTATGCCTAATATGATTTTCACAGGTTACTCTGCAAATCCACTTTTAATGTCTCTCTCAGGAGTTTAAGGCTTAGGCATTTAGAATGTGACTTTCAGGAATGTAGACTTTTGGGGCACAAAGCTTAGAATCCTCTCTTTCCTCATCTTTGGTTACAGGAGACCACCCAGAAATATTTTCATTCCAAAAACACTGTTGACCTATTTTCTTTCTCCAAATTCCAAGTCTTAAAGTCAGTGAAAAAACTCCAATACTCTACTACTTGAAAAAGGACTTATGACTATATTTTATTTAGAGATTTTTCAATCTCTAGAAAGTTAATGGGAAGCTTAAGAACTGCCTTGAAGCTTAGGTCTCTCCTTAAAAATACAGCCTATTTTCTTTAATCTTTTTTGCACAAAACCATAAAATGAAGCCTCTAGGAGTCTATGAGCAAGCTTACCAATCAGCCTTAGCAGCAGTCACCTTGGTAATGCTTCTTACATTGATTTTCTTCTTACCTCAGTCAACTCCTTTGGCTTCTCTTTCTTGCTTTCAGAGATCATTTTCTAAATAATCAGTGGTCCAGGGTCTTGACTTAGGCTCTGCTTTTGAGGAGACTGAGGTTAAGAGAGAGCTAATACCTTTCATATGTGTTTATTTCATGTTCTCATTTTCTTATAGGTGGCTTGATGAATCAAATTCTCTTTCTAAATAAAAAAGATATAATTATATCTTAAATAATCTGAGGTGAAATAATGAAAAACTCCATGCTTTCTAAAATTAGGACATGTGGTAGCCATATCTCTGAATATAGAATTCTATTATAGCCCAAAACCCATAATGTAAAATGTTTTCATGGACATAAAAAGGGCATAACCTTAAAATTATAAACCTAGTGACAGTGAAACCTGAAGGTAGTATTATCTAGCCAACATAATGTCAACAGCCCGCTTAAGAAACACTAGAAACTTATGTTTTCTACTGTGAATACATGAATCTCAACTCTCAATTCCCACATTTCATATATTCTTTTTTCATTAATGGAAACTGTGTTATAGTATATGTCAATAGGATTGCATGATCATATGTTCCTATGAATGAGTCACTTGTGGGTGAGGTGCAGTGCTGTTAATTTATAGCACACGACTTAAATCAGTATTATTAGTTATCTCTGAGCTCTCAGAGAAAATGTTAGGAACAGGAGAACAGAACTTTTAAATGTACAGATCTCTTATAAAGAACACATGCACACTCACAAACAATGATTAGCACATATTTTCAGCTTAATTTCTTTGTCATATCTTCAGTTTTATACACATTTATGCCATTAAACCAGTGAGAATGAGTAAGTATTGATGGTAAAACTGTGCATTTTTGCTCATGGAAGCAGTCGTCTTAATTTAAGGCAAGGTACTGTTTGCTAGCGTGGCCTCTCCCTGCTCTGTGGCTGTTTTCCTGTTTTTACTGATGTGCAAAATAGAAAAAAAAATAGAAAGGTATTTTTTCCTCTTTCACTAACCTTCTCTTCTTGTCTTGAATATAGATGTACTTTTGATAAATGGCCAATGTAAGAAAGAAGTATAAAAGTTAAATTAAGATTTAAAAATAACATTAGCCAGGTGTGGTGGCTCATGCTTGTCATCCCAATACCTTTGGCAGGCTGAGTTGGGAGAATTCCTTGAGCTCAGGATTTCAAGACCAGCTTGAAGGGGGTGGGTCGCCCCTTCACAGCTGTGGGTGTTTCTCGTTGGGTGGAACGAGAGACTTGGAAAAGAAAAAGACACAGAGACAAAGTATAGAGAAAGAAGTAAGGGGACCCAGGGGACCAGCGTTCAGCATATGGAGGATCCCACTGGCTTCTGAGTTCCCTTAGTATTTATTACGGTGTCTTTCAGTGAGGGGGATGTGTCATGGTCACAAGACAATAGTGGGGAGAGGGTCAGCAGACAAACACGTGAACAAAGGTCTTTGCATCATAGACAAGGTAAAGAATCAAGTGCTGTGCTTTAGATATGCATAGACATAAACATCTCAATGCTTTGTTAAGCGGTATTGCCGCCCACATATCTCACCTCCAGCCCTAAGGCGGTTTTTCCCTATCACAGTAGATGGAACATACAATCGGGTTTTTTTTTTTTTTTCTTTTTTAAAATTAATCTTTACTTTTTAGAGTAGTTGATGTTCACAGCAAAATTGAGAGGAAGGTAGAGGTTTTCCAGATACTCCATGGACCCCCACATATGCACAGCATCCTCCATTATCAATGTCCTCCACCAAAGTTCATTAGAGTTATTGATGAGCCTACATTGACACATCACCCGAAGTCCATAGTTTACATTAAGTTTCACTCTTGGTGTTGTACATTCTCTGGACTTGGAGAAATCTATAATGACATGTTTCTACCCTTGTAAGTATCCTAGACACAATCATTTTATGGCCCTAAAAATCCTCTGTACTGTGCCTTTTCATCTCTCTCCCCCACTAACCCCTGGCAACCACTGATCTTTTTGCTGTCTCCATAGTTTGCTTTTTCCAGACTAGTCTGGAATTCCACTGTATTGGAATAATAAAGTGGATAACTATTTGAATGTTAAAAAATTAAAATTCCATGGTAATTGCAGTAGTCATTGAAGATGTTTTTTGTCGTTTTGTTTTCTTTTTGTTTTGTTCATCGTCGTAGAATATGATGATATGTGTTTTCCATACCGAGAAAGCATGAATTTTTTTTTTCAACACACAGGGCTACACAGTTTATTAGAGAAATGAATTCTTTCTTACCAATGATTTAAAAAACATTGTTTTGGGAGAAAATATATCTACTATTCTTCTCCAGGCATTTTACAGAAAATATTTTGAGCTGTCAAAAGGGGGCATCCTTGCTTTTCCAGACGAAAGAAATCATTCGAATTCGCTCTTTAGAGCAGCCTTGGCGACAGTGGTGGGCAGCAAGAGTGCTTAGTGATTCTAAATAGCATGGGTGTGCTTAGTTAAGGCTACAGCTGAGGGTGTGGACCCCGCATAACTACAACCCTGCTACTCATAAGTGTGGCCCTAGGCAGCAGCAGCAGCACCACCACCACCAGCAGCAGCTGGAAGCCTGTTACAGGTGTGGGCTATCAGGCCTCAACTCGGACCTACTGGATCAGAATCAGGATTTAACAAGGTCCCAGGTGGCCAGTTGAGCATCTCCACATTCAAGATGCACAGCTTCCTAGCTGTATTTCTCAAACTTCCTCCGGGGAGGGGAGACAAGAATGTGGAGTTTGTTAAACACAGATTCCTGGGCTTGCAACTGTTACCTACTGACTCAGAATTTGCAGCAGAGAGGCCTGGTAATTTGTATATTTAACAAATGCCCCACAGGATAGAAGTCATTAATGAAGTGTGAAGAACACTACGGGACACCTTTACGTTTTTGAAGGAAATATATAACCACCCCGTCTGGGAGGTGAGGAGTGCCTCTGCCCGGCTGCCACCCCGTCTGGGAGGAAGTGAGGAGCGCCTCTGCCTGGCTGCCCCATCTGGGAAGTGAGGAGCGCCTCTGCCCGGCCGCCACCCCGTATGGGAAGTGAGGAGCACCTCTGCCTGGCCACCCCATCTGGGAGGCGAGGAGCGCCTCTGCCCGGCTGCCACCCTGTCTGGGAGGAAGTGAGGAGCACCTCTGCCCAGCCGCCACCCCGTCTGGGAGGAAGTGAGGAGCACCTCTGCCTGGCCGCTCCATCTGGGAAGTGAGGAGCGCCTCTGCCCGGCCACCCCATCTGGGAAGTGAGGAGTGCCTCTGCCTGGCCGTCACCCCGTCTGGGAGGAAGTGAGGAGCGCCTCTGCCCGGCTGCCCCATCTGGGAAGTGAGGAGCGCCTCTGCCCGACCGCCCCGTCTGGGAGGTGAGGAGCGCCTCTGCCTGGCTGCCACCCCGTCTGGGAGGAAGTGAGGAGCACCTCTGCCCGGCCGCCCTGTCTGAGAAGTGAGGAGTGCCTCTGCCCGGCCGCCCCGTCTGGGAAGTGAGGAGCGTCTCTGCCCGGCCACCCCCTCTGGGAAGTGAGGAGCGCCTCTGCCCGGCCGCCGCGTCTGGGAGGTGAGGAGCGCCTCTGCCCGGCCGCCCCATCTGAGAAGTGAGGAGCGCCTCTGCCCGGCCGCCCCCTCTGGGAAGTGAGGAGCGCCTCTGCCCGGCCGCCCTGTCTGGGAGGTGAGGAGCGCCTCTGCCTGGCTGCCACCCCGTCTGGGAGGAAGTGAGGAGCGTCTCTGCCCGGCCGCCCCGTCTGAGAAGTGAGGAGCGCCTCTGCCCGGCTGCCCCGTCTGGGAAGTGAGGAGCGCCTCTGCCCGGCCGCCCCATCTGGAAGGTGAGGAGCGTCTCTGCCCGGCCGCCCCGTCTGGGAAGTGAGGAGCGCCTCTGCCCGGCGGCCCCGTCTGGGAAGTGAGGAGCACCTCTGTCCGGCCGCCCTGTCTGGGAAGTGAGGAGCGCCTCTGCCCGGCCGCCCAGTCTGGGAGGTGTACCCAACAGCTCCGAAGAGACAGCGACCATCGGGAGTGGGCCATGAGGATGATGGCGGTTTTGTTGAAAAGAAGGGGGAGAAGTGTGGGGAAAGGAAGGAGAGATCAGATTGTTGCTGTGTCTGTGTAGAAAGAGGTGGGCATAGGAGACTCCATTTTGTTCTGACTAGGAGAAATTCTTCTGCCTTGGGATGCTGTTGATCTATGGCCTTTCCCCCAGCCCCCTGCTCTCTGAAACATGTGCTGTGTCAACTCAGGGTTAAATGGATTAAGGGCGGTGCAAGATGTGCTTTGTTAAACAGATGCTTGAAGGCAGCATGCTCTTTAAGAGTCATCACCACTCCCTAATCTCAAGTACCCAGGGGCACAAACACTGCAGAAGGCCGCAGGGTCCTCTGCCTAGGAAAACCAGAGACCTTTGTTCATGTGTTTACCTCCTGACCTTCTCTCCACTATTATCCTATGACCCTCCCATATCCCCTCTCCGAGAAACACCCAAGAATGATCAATAAGTACTTCATTAAAAAAAAAAAAAAAAGAGAGAAGGTGGCAAGGAAAGGGAGACTGCATCTTTTCAAAAGGAAAACGTGATCTGCAAGAAGCAGTTTCTTTTTTAGATCACTATATATTTCCTACAATCGGGTTTTATACCGAGACATTCCATTGCCCAGGGACGGGCAGGAGACAGATGCCTTCGTCTTGTCTCAACTGCAAGAGGCATGCCTTCCTCTTATACTAATCCTCCTCAGCACAGACCCTTTACGGGTGTCGGGCTGGGGGACGGTCAGGTCTTTCCCTTCCCACGAGGCCATATTTCAGACTATCACATGGGGAGAAACCTTGGACAATACCTGGCTTTCCTAGGCAGAGGTCCCTGCGGCCTTCCACAGTTTTTGTGTCCCTGGGTACTTGAGATTAGGGAGTGGTGATGACTCTTAAGGAGCATGCTGCCTTCAAGCATTTGTTTAACAAAGCACATCTTGCACAACCCTTAATCCATTTAACCCTGAGTTTGACACAGCACCTGTTTCAGAGAGCACGGGGTTGGGGGTAAGGTCACAGATTAACAGCATCTCAAGGCGGAAGAATTTTTCTTAATACAGAACGAAATGGAGTCTCTTATGTCTACTTCTTTCTATACAGACATAATAACAATCTGATCTCTCTTGCTTTTCCCCACACCAGCTTGGACAACATAGTGAGATCTCCTCCTTACAAAATATTGTTTTAAAAATTAGCCTGGTATAGTGGTATGCACCTGTAGTCCCAGCTACTTAGGAGGTTGGAAGATTGCTCGAGTCTGGGAGATCAATGCTGCAGTGAGTTGTGATTGCACCCTTGCATTCCAACCTAGGCAACACAGCAAGACCCTGTATCGAAAATAAAATAAAATAAAATAAACGTAGCTAATGGTTTTACAGTAACATTGATGAAACGTACAGTAACAAAAGATCATTTCAGCTAAATTATCAATATACAAGTGAAGGAACTAGAAGATTCTAAAGTTGGCAGAAATAAAAAAATAATTTAAGTTTCTATAATAGGAATGCCAATAGATAGTATGTGGAAAAATCACATTTAAGAAATTAGCCATCAGTATGATGTATGATATTATTTACCTATCTTTCTTTTTTTAGTAAAAAATACTAAAAGCCAAAACATCTACAGAGATTACCTTGACTAGCCGACCAATTTGCAGAGAAAATATATTTAAAAGGTTCAATGACTTCCTTCATTTAATATACTTATTGATAGATGTGAGAGTACACAATGTATTTTCTGACTTTTTTTTGAGATGGAGTTTCACTCTTGTCGCCAAGGCTGGAGCGCAGTGGCACGATCTCAGCTTACTGCAACCTCTGCTTCCCGGGTTCAAGGGATTCTCTTGCCTCAGTCTTCCAAGTAGCTGGGATTACAGGCACATGCCACCATGCCCAGTTAATTTTTGTATTTTTAGTAGAGATGGAGTTTTTCCATATTGCCCAAGCTGGTCTCGAACTCCTGACCTCAGGTGATCCACCCGCTTTGGCCTCCCAAAGTGCTGGGATTACAGGCATGAGCCACTGTGCCCAGCCTTTTCTGACATATTTTAAGGGACCTATTATAAAACAACATGGACTAGTAGCATGGTACATGGCAGAAATGAAATAAATTCCATAGTTACTTTCTATATGCTATTACTACTACTAATAATGATAAAATACCAACTAGCAAATTCAATTGCATTAATAATATGTTGTATAAGGGTAAACAACAACTAGACAAATGAAAATCTATGCCTTGGTAGGCCCAGATGCTTAGACTCGATATTGCACACAGAATTTATCATTGTCTCCTCTGTAAACTTGGGTGAATTTTCACTGAGACTAAATTTTCCTGCATCCAAAATTAGAATTTAAAAAAAAATACCTGAAGAATTTTATGTGGTTGTTATTACAAAAATCCTCTCATGCTGAATAAACTAATCTTGGAAAACATGTATTCTCTTCTTATATGCTTTATTGCTTTTATTTTGTGTGTGATGCTGATTACATTTAAATGTTTTATGTGAACTGGACAGTGATAGAGAAGAAATAAGAATTAATTGCAAAGTTCTGTCTTGGGGAACTAGATGAATAATAGTTTTGTTACAACTAAGAGAAATGATATGGGAAGTGGAAACATTATTATTTTGGTGTATGTTTTTACAAGGTCTAGCTCAAACATTAGGTGAGGTCATTATGATATATTCTGCTACAGCCAGTTATCCATCTATCCATCCATTCATCCATCCATCCAGTTTCACTGGACTTTGAGAATTTATTAAAATAATACACTGCATTAAATGTGAATTTTGTTATTTTAAGGATTACTTTTATATTTGTGTATGATTTCACCTGTATAGAAATACAGTCCAAATATAAGGAATGCAGATGGTTCAGCCTATGTGGGAAAGTTCTCTCTAGTGAGCATAACTAATCAAATTCATATTAACATACATAATAAAAATGCAGAACATTTTTCAAAAATATTTCATGCTAAATACTATACTATATAATCAAACATCAATTTCTTCAGAATAATGATTTATTTATAGTTTCTAGAAAATTAAGTTTTTAAAATTCATTATAACCAGTTTTGTAATTTCAAATACAGATTGATTCATATAGCAGTCCTCAAAAATATTTGAATTGTTTGATTCTAGTAATTTAAGAAGAATACTTGTAATAAATGATCTGCATTCTACAAGGAATCTTTAGAAGAACTAGAAAACTAGGTTTGAATATGCTTGCTGTTAAAATTAAATAAAATATTTTTTGCACTTCAATTTTTCTGGTTAGGCATAGTGGCAATATATTTATGCATTTTGTTTGGTGAGTTATTGCTTTTGAGCCAGTTTTTCTTATGCTCTCTTTATAATTATTTTTGTCCCCTTATTACAGAAAGCCTTATAATAGGAGAAAAGCACATGCTATGTTATCTAAGCAAAGTGAATTAAATTTTTAACTCAACATATCCTCCATATTTAAAACCCTGTTGGTTATCACCTTTTATCAGGGGAACCAGCCCCCAATATTTCAATGTAGGTTCTTTTTTATTTTCCTTACGTGTCAGCCGGTCTGAGAAATAAAGGGAAAGGGTACAAAAGAGCGAAATTTTAAAGCTGGGTGTCCGGGGGAGACATCACATGTCAGCAGGTTCCATGATGCCCCCTGAGCCGCAAAACCAGCAAGTTTTTATTAGCAATTTTCAAAGGGGAGGGAGTGTACAAATAGGGTATGTGTCACAGAGACCACATGCTTCAAGGGCAACAAAATATCACAAGGCCAATGAGCAGGGCAAGGTCACAAGGCCAGGGCGAAGCTAGAATTACTAATGGGTTCCGGGTCCCACTGTGCACTCATTGTCATTGATAAACATCAGGAAACACGGCTTGAGAGCAGACAACCGGTCTGACTAAAATTTACTAGGCAGGAATTTTGTAATCCTAATAAGCCTGGGGGCGCTGCAGGAGACTAGGACGTGTTTCATCCCTATCTACAACTGTGCAAGGCAGACACTCCCAGAGCGGCCATTTTAGAGGCCCCCCCTGGGAAAGCATTCTTTTCCCAGGACTGTTAATTATTAATATTCCTTACTGGGAAAAGAAGTCAGTGATATTTCTCTTACCCATTTTCAGCAATAAGAGAAATATGGCTCTGTCCTGCCTGGCTCCCAGGCAGTCAGACCTAATGGTTATCTCCCTTGTTCCCTGAACATCGCTGTTATCGTATTCTTTTTTCAAGGTGCCCAGATTTCATATTGTTCAAACACACATGCTTTACGAACACTTTGTGCAGTTAACGCAATCATCACAGGGTCCTGAGGTGACATACATCCTCAGCTTACGAAGATGATGGGATTAAGAGATTAAAGTAAAGACAGGCATAGGAAATTATAAGAGTATTGATTGGGGAAGTGATAAATGTCCATGAAATCTTCACAATTTATGTTCAGAGATTGCAGTAAATCAGGTGTAAGAAATTATAAAAGTATTAATTTGGAGAACTAACAAATGTCCATGAAATCTCCAGGATTTATGTTCTGTCACAGCTTCAGCAGGTCCCTCCGTTCCGGGTCCTTGACTTCCCGCAACAACCTTTGTCACCTTTGTATCCACCAATTATAGACCTTGATAGAGAGGTTTAATTTTCCACATAGTATAGTTTTATTGTACATTTTTCTTGCTTTCTTGGTGACCAGTATTTTTGGGGACTCTTACTAGTATATCCCACCTCCTCACAGAATAAAGCATAATACATTCCCTTCCTTTGCCCACAAACAGCCAAATTTGGTGGCACTAATTAGACAGATCCACTCAAGACTTTGCCTCAGAAGATAGAAATAATGGAGAAGCCACACCTGTTGAATGCAGTGAGGACATCTAGCTCTCGAGTTTCAACTGTTGCAAGACTGACTTCTATTGTAGAATGAATGACAGCATTAATCCTTTTTTCTTTATAAATTACCCAGTCTCAGGTGGTTCTTCACAGCAGTGTGAAAATGAATTAATATATCATCTGAAACTTAACATGAAATTTATTTGATAATATTTTGCATATTTTCTGGCTTCTTTGTTCCACTTGGATTTAAATTAGTTGGACACATTTATGTTGTCCAGCCTCAGGTATGTGTTACTGAGCTCTCCAGATCATTTGACAGATTTCTTTCTTTTAGGCTTTATCTAATTTCCTCAAATTAAAGAACATATTATCAACATGTCGAACATCCACTTCATATTACTTTCTGAAGGGTCTATATGAAAAATTAAATTAAATTGGGCTCTCTCAAAAAATTAATATAAAAGGAAGTAGATAATTTTTAAGGGAATAAATATGAAACTGGAGTTGAATACTGTCTTCATTAGTTGTTGTACTAAATGTACTTTCTATAAATTCTCAGAATTTTTATCTATAAAAATATAACATTAATACCTATTTCATAAAATTGATATAAGAATAAAATGAACTAATAATATAAAAGATAGTTGGAATATTGTTTAGTAAGTAGCATTCATTAAAAAATAGTGTTTACTATCAAAGTTATTATAATAATTATTTGGGTTAATTGTGGGTAAGATAGTGATCAGTTTTCCCTCTTTTTGGCATGGCTATCCTAGTACTTCTCTTAGTCAAATTTCACTATAAAAATTATCATCTATGTAGAACATGTAAGACCAAGAATTTCAAATTTGATTATACAAGTTCTGTAGCTAGCATCTTGACGAAGAAATACTCTTCTATCTGCATATTGTAAATAATGTAAAACTTATTTTGCAATATTTCAATAAAAAGATTTTTGTACTATGACAAGTCTATGATAATGAGAGTAAAAGGGAAAATAAGAAAAACAGTGGAGTTTAATGGAGCTTAAGTATTTCTAATACAAGTCACTTTGCTTTAGAAAAATCTGGTATAATCTATTCTCACTGAAATGTTGAATAACCTTATAATATGTGTCAAAAAGAAAAAATATATAGTAAATATATTGCAGCTATGTATTTAAATCCTGGGACGTATCCATATATCAATATATAATGCATATACACACATTGGGATATAGAACAAATACTTTTATATATATTGCTGGATAAAAGCTTAGTGACATTAAATGTTCCATTCAATGAATATTTGATATTTAATGTAGATATTTATCATAGCGTCATTGATGCATTCTCATAGTTTTCTACATTTTTGGGCTTAGAAGAGATGTAATTTTCCTTCCTATCTTATGTTTTCTTTGTGTAAATTTGTGTGTGTGTGTGTGTGTGTATACAAGCTGGAAGACATGGATATAAGAATATGCATTTGAGAAACTAGGTAGGTATTTATATCAATATAAGTTAACTATAATACCTGATTTTTTGCTATTATCATGTTTTATCAAATTAATATAGCTCTATGTGAATGTTTTCAAATATAACACTTCACTCCAAAAGTTTAAACTAATTCTATAAAATGTTAAGTTGTTAAGTAACTGAAACGTTAATTAATATGTAACAATTTATCCTTAATCTCTCTGTGTGTGTGTGTCTCTGTCTCTCTTTCTCTCTCTCTCTCTCTATATATATATGTTTGGAGTATTAACTTCAATTTAAGAATTAAGACTTTAAAGAACATTTCTAAAATAACTCCAAAACCAAAGGTAAACCTTTCATTGTACCTAAACATAATAACATCATTTATAATTTTAAGTTTTTAAATTGACTATATGGTCATGGCCTTCTTTTCCCTAGTTATACCAAGTATTGCATATATACCTGGAATCCTTTAACCAAATAAAATATGAAATATATATCCGTTGCCACTCCTTCAAACATGAATAACTTTAAAATACAACTTTCATAAACTAGTGTCCGTACTCTTTTTTATAATTTTAAATATTTTTCTTCCTAGAAAACCTTTAAATTAACATCCTTTGATAAACTGAAATTATCTCAGTTACATTTATTTTTCATAAATGGTGATACTCCTGGTGTTAAAATATGAAGAGGTTAACGAGAGAGAATTCTGGCAGAATAATAGTAAAAAAAATGCTTGAAAGATTGCATTTTGACAAATCAATAAGCTTTTGATGTCACATAATTACACTTTCATTTTGTCCTCTTCAGGTTGGTTATTAACACAGCAGTAGGCTGTCTGTCTGCTGTCTAAGCCAAGGTTAATAAACATATTTACAATATGATATTTCTATTGCCTCAGTACAAAATAAGCTCTGTTCTTATTTCTTGGCATGCTCTTGTCGCCTTTAAAACATTAATCTCTGGGACTTTTGAAGTGGCAAAGGAAGCTAGGAAGCAAATAGTATATATATATATACATATATGTATATATATGTATATATGTATATATATGTATATATATGTATATATGTGTGTATATATATATATAACTTCTACAAGTTGAAAATTCTACAGCAGTTTATTGTCTTGTCTTTCAAGATTTTCTGATTTTCTTCAAAGAAATGTTTATGTTTTTCTAGGTAACCATTGTTTCACATTCAAATTTAGATGTGGAAATATTAATGTTTATAACATAGTTACTATAAACTTCTACAGCATTTTTAAGAATTGTTTACTAACTACCTGTAAACCCAACTATACTTTCAATACAAATTCATTCGTCACATATAAAGTAACATAACTGAGATGAACAAAATTAGTTTTGTCACTTTTTATTTAATTTTAAAAAATAAATTCTAATGAGGGTAAATTAATGGTGACTACTTAAATTGTTAAATGTATCAACAAATACATTAAGTATATATAATTAATAATTGTTAGAAGAGTAAGTAAATCTCTAGCTGTAATCAAATCAAAAATAAATTTTAGATTCATGAAGCAAATGGATTAAAGTGTTACATTCTGACAAAAGAGAAGTATATTATTCACAGTGACTTTATTTTATTTACAGTGAGAAGCTGTAGGTCAATGGAAACAATACAAAATTACAATTATATTACACAAGGTATTGTAGAACACTCAAAATAATACTTAGTTGAAATTCAGTAAATAGCTATGAAAGATCTCTAAATAATATCCTCAACAGTTTTATAACTGATTTTTTTTAAAAGCATGTTTTTGAAAGTTTCTTAAAAGTTAGATTTTGCCAAGCATGGTAGCTTATGCAGGTAATCTCAGCATTTTCAGAGGCTGAGGCAGGAGGATGGCTTGAGTTTAGGATTTCAGTATCAGCCTGGGCAACATAGTGAGACACTATCTACAAAAAAAAAAAAAAAAAAAAAGTTAGTGTGGTAGCACATACCTGTGATCCCAACTACGCAGAAAGCTGAGATGGGAGGATTGCTAGAGACCAGGAAGACCAGGCTGCAGTCAGCTGAAATGGCACCACTGCACTCTAGCATTGGAAGACAAAATGAGACACTGTCTCAAAAAATAAACAAACAAACAAACAAAATGTTAGATTTTTGCCTATCACCAAAGATGCTTCATTACTTTTTAGACACAAATATATGTATGCATTCCTGGACTTTACTTTCTGCTTCATTGTTGAGGCTATACTATTTAGAGCATAATTTGATAATAAAAATGATTTTGAACCAAAGAATCTATGTCATGAAATAAGTCATAGAGAATAATTGTTTTCCTACAGTTATTAAGAAAAAGAATTTCTAAGCACTATTTTTTTTGTTCAGATTGGAAAATAACTTCGGTTCTTTTATAGGTCATAATGATAAAAGCTTTATGTTTTACAAATTCATTTGATCATAAATTACAGTTAAAACAATTTTTTCAAAGAACGTAATTGATTAAACCTTATGTTTTAATTGAAATGTGAGACTATTGGAGGCTTCATCATGGCCCCCAAAAAGATATGTGTACAGTGTGAATATTAATTTTTATGGCAAAGTATGTGATTAAGTAATTGAATGAAGGAGCTGGTCCTGGATTGTCCAGGTGGGCTAAATTCAATTATAAGTGTTCTCAAAGAGTGAGACAGAGAATTATTAAACAGACACAGAAGAGGAGAGCACAAGGTAAAGATGGTCAATATTTTATTGACGCAGCCATAAAACAATGAATGAGAACAGGCACCAGAAACTGAGAGATTCAAGAGGAGTTGCAGCCCCATCTACACCTCGCTTTTGGAGTTGTGGCCTCTGGATTGTGAAAAAAATAAATTTCTGTTGTTTTAAGTGCCAAGCGTGTGGTAATTTGTTACAGCAGCCCTAAAAAACTAATAGATTAAACTAGCATTTTAACTAGTGATAATATTGAAATTAAATAATGATGTGGTTTATAAAATCTATACACTGAAACAATCACAGTATACAAGATTAATGGTATTGTACTCAGTACACATTATAGTCCATTCTACTTACAAAATGATAAAAGTTATTACTTATAGAAGTTGAATCATTCTGCGTGTAAATTTTTTAAAACTTTAGTATAAGTTTTTAAGCCATAGTTAATGTTTTCACTGTAGAACTAACCTGACATTTTGGCTCCACTCTTGAAATGCGAAAAGTAAGACTTTAAAAGCATTTAAGAAATGATAAACACGAACGAGACTAATTTTAATAATGGGGCATTTTACTCTATAATATGAATTTTACATTGTAGTCTATATGTCTCAAGTGGTTACAGTACATATTTCCTACCATTTTTATCAGTAACTACAAATTTTTGACAGTTTTTCAAGAACTTAAAACAACGATGACTATTTATACCTGTATTGAGCCTGCCTTTCTGTTTCTTTAATAAACTGAAATATATTCAAGATCATTTGTGGTTAATAGAGTGCTTTTGAATTTTCACATGGTTCATAATATTCATAATATTTGTGCCAACATCCACAATGGAGTTCTGAGGCTGGGCAAGGTTTGCATTTTAAGAATGAGCAGAGATTCTCTCACTTTTATATAAGGCTGTAGAACAGCTTGAACATGACTCAGTGAGACAGGTCAGTCTTCCCTGATATTCATTTGTCCTTGAGCCCTGTCACTCCATTTGTCAGGCTCGTCTCAATGGAAATAAGTGACATTCATTTTTAATCGGTTGATATTACTTCTCTCACTGATAATCATCTAGAACGTTGTCTAACTACATGTGTTGCTATGGAGACCTTCTTGTATTCATCACAAATTTTTAATGTTTCAGTACATGAGCAATAAAGAAGTACTAGCATTTTCCATGGACTTGCTCCCTCTTCATTTTTACTGGACAACATGAGATAGGATAAGTAAATTGCAGGATTAAAAAATGCATATAGCACATTATGTCCAGTAATTGCTCTGTGAATGAAGGAAATTTCCAAGCACAAACGGTTGCTCGTTTTGTGACAAGTTACGGCAGGCAGACAGCACATAGATTCCAGTACTGCAGCTTAATATGCCCAGCAATAATTCAGAAAACCATAGTTTTTGTTAGTTTTACAACCTCTCTAAGAGAGTTTTTTAGATTCACCTTGACTTCATAATATTGTTATTAACTTTTCAAATGTGCCAAGATAATAGGAAGCACAGTCCATTATATTTTTAAGCCTTCAATTTGTTTTTATTTTCTGCTTGGGCCTCCATAGCATTTAGTCATGTATTAATCAAAGTATTCATTTCTAAACATTTATGGACTGTTTTGAAACCTCATTCTAGGAAAACTTAAAGAAGCAAAATAGTAGAAGGCAATAGCCCTTGCCATAATTAAGCTAAACATAAAGACCTAAAACATACCAGCAGAACTAAGAGCATATTAACATTAAGAGCACTATATAGAAAGTAAAAATCTAGAAAATATTATTATGTTACTGTATCAATAAAATGTAGAATTTCAGAAGAGGAAAATATCTATGTAATCTGTCACAGACACAGTTGTTCTCAAGCAAGTGTTCTAAACACGGTTTCCTTTCTGTCTGAAGATTACTTAAAAATTTTCTTAATTCTCCAGTATTCTCATTACTCCTCTCATTCTTCTTATTTATTAGCTCAAATGAGAAATGGAGTTTACCAAATAAGAACTCCATCAATTTCCTAATACAAAAATTTTGAATTTCCTCTAATATGCAGTAACTTTCCAATCACTTTCTGCTCTTTCCTGACTGGCACCATAGTTCAATGTTTTTTAAACTTTGGTGCTCATCAGAATTGTTACCAAAACACTAGGTCCAGCCTAGGTCCTGCTGCTCACCACACAGAAAGTCAATCACTGAGACAATGAGTATTACCAAGGAAGATGGCTTTAATGGGGTGCTGTAGCAGAGGAAAAGGGAGATCAGTCTCAAATCCATCTCCCTGACTAAAATTAGCAGTTTATATAGCAGGAGAGAAATACAACTATGTGTGAGAAACATGAACTAGGGAAGGATAAGGAAGCAATCACAAGGGATAAGGGGTCTGGCATCTCATTGTCTGGATGAGCTAATCTGGTGAGTTTATGTTCTTTGACAGTTTTTGGAGAACAGAGGAACATTTCCTAAGGAAGGAACTCAATAAAACAAATATAAGCTTCAAGCTTTAAGACCAGAATGGTAAATTTCTATGTTTATCCAAAAAATCTGCCTATGGGACTATTGAGTCTGTTTCCGAATCACATTTTGAGGACTTGTTAAAACACAAACTGCGGCCGGGCGCGCTGGCTCACGCCTGTAATCCCAGCACTTTGGGAGGCCAAGGCAGGCGGATCACCTGAGGCTGGGAGTTCGCGAACAGTCTGACCAACATAGAGAAACCCCGTTTCTACTAAAAAAAAAAAAAAAATACAAAATTAGCTGGGCGTGGTGGCGCATGCCTGTAATCCCAGCTACTTGGGAGGCAGAGGCAGGAGAATCGCTTGAACCCGGGAGGCAGAGGTTGTGCTGAGCCAAGATCGTGCCATTGCACTCCAGCCTAGGCAACAAGAGCAAAGCTCCATCTCAAAACAACAAACAAACAAACCAAAAAAACAAATTGATTGGGCCTAGTTCTGGTATGAAACTCTCACTTTTGCATGTCTATCAAGTTCCTCTAATGTTTTTTGGTTATAGAGAGATTATATATTAATTTTTAAACCGTGCAATTATTTTTATATGTTTTATATGTAATGTAAAATATGAAAAATATTTTGTTCATTGCTATTTCTGCATCCATAAGTAACTTTTTTATTAATAAAACAAGACATCATATTGTAAAATTATTTTGATCAGTAAAAATTTGAAATTATTTTCAGATAAAAGAATAAAATATTTTTTACAATATGGGTGCATCTTTAATATTTCCAAGAAATAACATTTTCTTTATTTTTGCACTGTTGTCCTAGCTTTCTTGCTTGTAATTTACTGTCTAGAATAGTATATTTGTCTAATTATAAAATATACATGCCTCTTTTTTTTGGCATTCAACCTGAAACTGTGAGCAGATTTCTCTAAAATTATCTGGAAAACAAAGTCAATGCTGTAATCAAATTTATTTTTTAAATAAATATTTGTGATATCTTCAATGTCACCAAAATAAAATCCCAAATTATTCAAGGGGAATTCTAGCTTCCATTATAATGTCTTCCTTAGCCTTGCAATGAGAACTAATAACATCTACTTTTGAATTTCTGTATCTCTTTGCTGAGAAATCTAATTCAACATTTTTATTCATTTTGCTAGAATTGATGTTTACTTATCATATTGATCATACTGTGAGCCTCCTGAAGCCCAAATAATATGTCATATTCAGGTCTTTATTCTAGGAATATAATACAGCTACCACATTATAGGGTACTATTACTGAGTTAATGAGCCAATCAATGAATGAACAGTAAAATAAAATTTAGAAAATACAAGGGAGAAGAAATTTAGGAGGCGAACAATAGAAACTTGTCCAACCTTGCATCTTTTTTCAATATTGGTGAAAAAAGAGACGTTCAAGTTACTGTATTGTTCTAATTATAGAAACTCAATATTAAAAATTAAACAAGATAAATTTATGCATTAAAATAGCTATCAGAAAGTCTGTATTTTATCACACATGTTAACTATAACTATACATGCTTATTTTACTTGCTTTTCTTTCACAACATTTTATACTTAGATAAAGGGACTATTCTAAAAACAACTATCTTTAGTTTCCTTGGAAATACATTGCCAAAACCAAGCACTTATTTTTATTCAGAGTACTTTTCTTTATTGACGAATATTTTCTGTATGTGAAATTTGTGACCTTACCTAACAGCAATGGAGGTTGACTTGTGCTCAATTTAAGGACAATGACCTCAGAGTTCTTTATGAGACTGTTCTTTATTTCTTATAAATTATTTACTTCTCAGTACAAAGGATGCAAGGAGCTCTTCCTATTTAACTACCCTACATGTGTATTTGTAAAGATTGAACCTACTCCCTTTTGCTCATTTTATGTCCAACTGCTTGCACTGAATATCTATTTCACAGAATTTTTTAAAGCATATATTTTCTTTTTAAAAAACTAATATTTGTAAGCAGTATAATCTGCAGAATATATTTGATACCTGTTCTTTTCTCTGTGGTGAATATTGGACTCATTTCTATTTTCAATATTATTTTAGAAGAGTATAAAGATTTAGTTGAATTTATTTTATAAAATAAAAATGTATGAATATATTTGAAGAACAAGGCTTGTCATGTATGGAAATTATTAAAATAATTGTATTTTGTACTCATTTATATATACATGCCAGGGTTTTTTAAATGACATGTCTTATAAGTAGAAAATAGAGACTGTTATGTTTTTAAATAAAGCCATCCAATAATAAAGTATTTTTCATAGTTTCTAATTTAACTGTGAAATAGGAAATTCATAAAAAGTACAAAAACATAAGAAAACATCACTTTCTTGTTTTCCGTGTCTTTGTTGAGCAGACTCCCATGTAAAAAATATATGCCTTAAATAATGATACATATAAGATCTTTGCAAGCTAAATAATCATCACATTAAAGGGTCTAATATTTAATAAAACACTAAAATTTTATGCCTTTATTGAATTAAAATAAACATTTATTGAACATATTAAATATTCAAGACACCTTGCTAGGTGTCAGAACTGAAAAGTGACCCAAACAGAGATAGTAATCTCAAAAATGTCATAATCAAATAAAGAAAATAGCAATGTGGAGGAGACATTGACTGAAGAAATGGTTTGCACTGATAAATTTTAACAGATTAAAAGTCAGTTTGAACTAAATGTTCCAATTTTTATTATTTTCTCAGTTTTTTGGAAGATGATTCTGCAAGTCATTTATGCTGAGACAATACGGAGTAACTCATAAACTACAACCCTTTCCATTTGTCAGAATACATAGGAAATACATTAGCATTTATAGATCTTTCTTTGCCTGTTCAAGTTGATTTTATATTTATTTCCACCCAATCATCAAACTTTATTCCTGATCTTTTTTTTTTTTTTTTCCCAGAGTCTTGCTCTGTTGCCAGGCTGGAGTGCAGTGGCGCTATCTCGGCTCACTGCAACCTCTGCCTCCTGGGTTCAAGCAATTCTCCTGCCTTAGCCTCCCAAGTAGCTGGGACTACAGGTGCCCGCCACTGCACCCGGCTAATTTTTGTATTTTTAGTAGAGATGGGGTTCACCACCTTGGCCAGGCTGGTCTCGAACTCCTGACCTCATGATCCACCTGCCTCGGCCTCCCAAAGTGCTGGGATTACAGGTGTGAGCCACTGCAGCCGGCCTATTTCTGATCTTAATCTCATTTTTGCCTAGTTAAAAACAAAATCACCATCTATGATCACAAAGATTATTCTTAGAATTCTCAGTATTCTGGGAATTCAAGATTGTATTAGAAGGGAAATTAAAAATCAAACATATGAAAAGCATAAAATATGTTACTTAAGATTTGTATTGTATTTTAATTGCCTTAGAGTGTAACCACCCAATGGGTTTCCTTTGCCAGGGGAATTGCCATAGAGAGAGAGTAATTCATGTGGAGCCAGCTATGTGAGCGACTAGAGTTTCATTACTCAAATCAGTCTTGGTGAACATTCAGGGATGTGAGTTTTTAAGGATAATTTGGCAGGCGGGTGTTTGGGAAGTGGGAGTGCTTATTGGTCAGGTTGGAGATGAAATCATAGGGGGTCAAAGTAAGTTTTTCTTGCTGTCTTCTGTTCCAGGGTGGGATCACAGAACTGGATGAGCCAGATTACTGGTCTGGGTGGTGTCAGCTGATCCATCAAGTGTAGGGGTCTGCAAAATATCTCAAGCATTGATCTTAGGTTTTACAATAGTGATGTTACTCCCAGGAGCAATTTGGGGAGGTTCAGGCATGGCCCCTAATACCTAATTTCTAAATAGCTAATATGTTAGTGCTACAAAGGCAGACTGGTCCTCAGGCAAGAAACGGTTTTTTTTCCAGGAAAGGGCTATTATCAATTTTGTTTCAGAGTTAAACTATAAACTAAATTATTTCCCAAGGTTAGTTTGGCCTACACCCAGGAGTGAAAAAGGACAGCTTAAAGGTGAGAAGCAACATGGAGTCGGTTATGTCTGATGCCTTTCACTGTCATAATTTCCTCAGTTATAACTTTTGCAAAGGCAGCTTCAAGAGTACCCAGAGAAGTGTTACAGCTAGATAGGTATATGCACAGAGAGATGTAGAGACATATGTGAATAAGTGAAGATAACATGCATTTTCATATTTCTTGATAGCTTGTCTTAATAAATATTTTTACTCTGTTTTTAAGACGCTCATTAAACTGAAATATATTGTAAATTACATGTCCAAAGAAGACTCAACTTAAAAAGTTAATATTTAATGTTACTTACATTTCCTTCTAGTAGTTTCCTTACAAACAAAAATTCTCCTCATAGTGATGCTCACTTATATGAATTAATAAAATAATAACCTAGTAATTAACTAAAGTTATTTTTGCTTACTTCTAAAGTGTTATTTTGTATAGAGATCATATAAAATGAAACAACTTTCATTACATAATTGAAATTCAATTTAACTTTCTTAAAAACCAGTTCTGTAGGTTAGGACTGTAAGCTATGAACATTTAATTTATATTGTGCTTTTCCTTGGGAAAAAATCATCTGCCCTTTAACAAATTATGACTCTAGTCTCAATTTTATATTTTCGGCAACACCTACTTCTACAGATCAAAGTAACTATATATTTGTTTTCAATTTTCATTTCAGAGGAATAAGGTTAGTAAAACAGTCATGTTAATAAGGCCAAATTGATGATCTAGATTGATATTTCTAGTGAAAATATCCTTCAGTAAAACTGTTTCTCGATAAGATGGAGTAGCGGAAAGATTATTCACCATCCCACTGAAACACTACAAACCAGAATATGTGTGTGTTTGTCTGTGTGTATCAATGGTTTTCAAAAATTTGACATTAGACAAATAAAGGTTTATGCTCCATGAGAGAATAAAATAATATAGGTATGTACGTACATATGTATGTATGTCTGTATCTATCTATCTATCTATCTATCTATCTTTCTAGATATAGATATAGATATGTATGCACCCACGGTTGTTTCAATATACTGAGTGGCAATAGTCACCAGGTTGCAGTGTAAATATGGGAAGCAAGGCAGAAACCAAAGTCTCTGAGTAAAGTAGAAGGATCTAGAGGTCTATGAAGGCCAAAAGAGCTATAGTTTCGAGCACAAATGACTGGGAAGAGAGAGCTGCATAAAGAGAACTCAGAATATCTGGAGGGAGAGCTGGGTGAATATCCCAGAACTTCTCTTGCACTTGCTGCTGTTTCATTGACCCTCTATATGCAATTTATTTTTCATGTCTTAATGTAATGTCTAGGAACTCTAGTACAGTGCTGAATAAAAGTGGGAAAAGTTGACTTCTAAGTCTCAGAAAACAGTATTCAATATTATAGCATGAACTATGATGTTAGGCATTTCATAAATGCTCTTATCAGGTCAATGAGGTTGAAAAAACTATCCTCTATTTCTAGTTTCTTGAGAACATATTTTTTAAATTTTAATAAAAGAGAGTTGAATTTTCTTAAATGGCTTTCTGTATCTATTGAGGAGATCTTTTAATTTTAGTTAACATGGTGAAATACACATTCATTGACAAACATTAGATGAAACTTACATTCCAGGGAAAATTCTTCTTGGCCACAGTAATGTGTGTGTGTGTGTGTGTGTGTGTGTGTGTATGTGTGTGTTTTTCTTAGTCCATTTAGGCCACTATAACAAAATATCATAATCTAAGTGGTTTATAAACAACAGGAATTCTTACAGTTCTGAGGGCTTGAAAGATCAAGGTATTGGCAGATTCTGCCCAGTGAGATATCACTTTCTGGTTCATCCGTGGTGCCTTCTCACTGAGTGTAAATGGTGGAAGGGCTGTGGGGGCTTTCTGGGGTTTCTTTTATAACTTCACTGATCACATAGATGATGGCTCTGCCCTCCTGACCTAACCACCTCCCAATGGCCCTACCTCCTAATATCTTTCATTGGGTTTCAACATATGAACTGGAGGAAGACACAAAAATTTCGTGTGTGCATATATATGTACATATAAATATATATGTAATTTATAATTCTATATTTATTATATGAATGTATTATTATACACTGTATATAAATACATAATTTCATTAGGTTTCAACATATAAATTGGTGGAAGAGATAGAAATTTAGTATATATGTAAGCTTTATGTATAACTATACACACATATATTAATTTAAAATGCTAATACTTTATTCAGAGTTTTGATCTCCAGGACTTAGGAATATTTGTCTGTATTCATTTGTTAATGTCTGTCAGTTCTTACCATTAGGTTATGCCAACATTATAAAGTGTATTAAAATAATTTCTACTTTTTACTTCTGAAAGATTTTCTTATAAAATAAGTATTATTTCTTCCTTAAACAGTGATAGAATTTTGAAAATAAATTTTCTAGGCCTGGGGTTTTATTGGTGAAAAAAAAATTTAACAGATATAGTTCCTTTAGTAGTTTTAGGGCTATTTTCTAGCATCCTGTGGCAGAAACAGATTATTTATTCTAGTGCTTTCTTCTTTATAATGAAGATCTTTAAAGCCAAAAAATTGTCTATACACACTATTTTAACTGTATCCTAGAAATTGTTATATATTGTATTTTTATCATTCAGCTTAAAATATTCCTTTATTTGCTTAGCAATTTCTTATTCACAATAAGAACTATTTAGAAGTGTGTTATTTAATTAACATGGTTATTGATGTATAATTTTTTATTGTTTATGTGGATACTAATTATAACTTTTAATGTAGTTTCATTGTAGTCACATCAAATGTAGAAATCCTCTCCACTATTCTTTATTCTATAGCTATTGGATATACTATAACTGTAAACATAAAACCTATAAAACAATGCTAAAAATGTTGTTTCAAATATTCTTACATAGTTTAAAGAAATTAAGAGGAAAATAAGTTGCTTATATTCACACAGCTGTATAAATTGTTAATGTTCTTTAATTGTTTTTCATGGTTTCCCCTTTGGCATAAATTATTTGCCTTCATGGAAAGAATTTCCTTTAACCCTTTTTGTAGTTCAGCTACCCTTCAACTCATTCTTAGTTTCCTTTACCTAAAATTGTACCTATTTTATCTTCATTCTTGAATGGTAATTTGCCTAATAGAGAATTTTTAATTGACAGTTATTTCCATAAGCAATTCAAATATTTTTCTGATGTTTTGTAGTTTCCATTGTCTTTCTGAGAAGTTTGCATGTATTAGTATCATCACTAATATTTGTACGTGATATCTGCTTTTCTTTAGCTGCTTTTAATATTTTAGTAATTAACTTCAAGCAGTTTTACTACAATGCACTTATATATGTTTTTTGGTATATTTGTTCCATTTATAGTTTGCTGGGCTACCTAATTCTGTAACTTTTTGTCTTTCCTTACATTTAAAAATCTTTCTTTTATTACATCTGATAATATATTTTTCTGCCTCATTGTTTTTGTCCTCTTCTGCTGAGATTACAATTACATTTACTTTAGACCTTTTGACATTGTGTTTCTCCCTTCAATTCTGTCAGTTTTGCTTCATATATTTTGGAGCTCTCTTGTAAGGCATGGATATATTTATAATTTTTATATCTTCCTGACAGTTTGACCCTTTTTATCATTATACAATATACTCTTTATCTAGCAATAATATTTGTCTGAATTTCTATTATGTCTGATAGTATAGCCACTCAGCTCGCTGTTGTACAATGCTTTTTGGTTTTATCTGTCTTTTTAATTTTTTGTACTTTTAAACTGCTTCTATAAGGCAATCTAGAGTTTATATCAAGTAAATAAAAATTAATTGTATCATTTTTATTCATTTCTTAAATATCTGCCTTTTGATTGGAGTATTTCATCCATTTACATCCAATGTCATTAGTTATAGGTGAGGATTTATGTTTGCTATTTTGTGATTTTATATGTGTGCGTGTGTGTGTGTGTGTGTGTGTGTGTGTTTGCGCGCACTATGTCTTTTCTATTTGTCTGTTCCTCTATTATTGCTTTTCTTTGTGTTAAACAGTGTACATTTAAATTCTACTTCGTGTGTGTGTGTGTGTGTTAGTTATTTTCTTAGTGGTTACCTCCCCTGAAATGTTTAGTAATAAATAGTTGACAATCTGATTTTTGTTGTTTTTTTTAAGTTGCTTATTTTGTTTAGTAGGCAATTATTTTGGCTATTCTTCGAGTTCTAATTGTTTCATTATTCTGAGAGGCAGGGAATAAAATCTGTATGAACTTCTTTAATCTTGTCTAGACTATTGGATTCTGCCTCATACAAACATGCTTCAGCCCTCTACCCATTTTGAAGTTCTCCCAATTCGGCTCTCTCTCTTTTTTTTTTAAAGTCATCCCTTGCTCACACTTACCTGATGTCATAGCAGTTTCAGATTTTGTTGTCTGATTCTTCTAGGCCAATAAAATCAGACAACAAAGTGAAAATTTCCATTAGAATTGTTGTCTCACATCCAGTGGATAATGCCCTAAGGCAAAAAGACCACAAAAGGAGAAATTTTCCAGCGCTTTTTCTTCATATTGATTCTCCTCCATATTTCTCTGCTGTTTATGGCTCTCTAGTACTTATAGGTTATTGCACTTTTTGTAATTTTTCTAAATATTTCAGTTTCCATCTTTAGGAAAATTAGTCTGATAGGAATTCTCTATTGTGAAATTCAAAATAGAGTTTAGTGTCTTTAAAAACAAAACCTTATTACTTGGATAAAGACACAATACTCATTATTAGATTTGTCTAACTCCAGTATACATAATTTATTTTAAAAAGGAAAATGACGTGTGAAAGAAGTTTATTATTTTCACATTAAAATCTACTGAGTAGTAGGACCTGTTGTTAGTGAATATTTCTGCTCTGAAATGGGCAATTACAAAATATGGGTACATATATGTTCGATTTGATTTACTACACATGTGATACCCTGAGGGACATTCACAAGCATAGACCAATTGGTCAATATAACTTGGGGAATCACTTGATAAGAACTTCTATGTGCCCCATAGATCCATGCATAGACATGGAAATGCTGATAGTTGTTTCCTATCAGTATTCAGAGAACATTGAAATAGATTCTATTTAAATAATCATGGATATTTAGCACTACAGAAAATGAAGTTCCACTGAAAGTTTTAAGACTGTCACCCAAGAGTACACTCTAAGTAAATATTTACAAATTTTTGCTCTTCCAACTTGTTTCCAGTGTACTGCATAACTTCTGTTTTTCCATTATAGAAAGAGTCAGTGCCATTAGATGAAATGTGTGTCTCATTTTAGGGAGAAAGATTTTCTAGGGTGACTGCCGATGTCAAGATAAATGTGAAATTAGTTCTTGTTTTGTAATGAAAAAAATTAACAAAATCTTGCCAAAGGTGAAAGTAAATATGAAAACATTTTAACAAACGTGTAGAATTAGTAGAATGACAGAATCCTTTTCCAAAGCTTTCATCATATATAATGAAAGAGTAAAACCTTTCTCAGGCTGAAAGAATGAAAGGCAGCTCAAATTACAAAGGTAACCACTTTCATCTCATAATAGCACCCAATCCATAGTTAACTCTTGCTTCTTTTAATCACACCTTCAAAATTCAGACCTGCTTCCCCTAGGCCCTTCTCAGAATCTTTCAACGGATACTCAAATTTTACAAAAGAAATATCTTTCTGGTCCCTCTCATCAAGTGACGTTTTGCAGTTTTTCTGTCAGTTGCGCTTTTATGATAAACATGGTTTTGCAATAAATATAATGTTGCTACATTACAAGCTTATCTGGGGTAGTTTCTAGATGATTATGATTTAACAGGCATGTACGGAATTTTGTGGGGACGAGTGCTCTCCTCATAATGAGAAATTAACAAACACTCATCTATCCTAGGAAAAAAACCTTTCCAATTGGAAAAGTAACCCAGATTGGTTGGTAAAATAAGTATCTACTTTAGCAGATTAACAAAATCTAGCAACCTTCATTCCAGTTGTCTTCAAAAAGTTATAAAATCTGAGAAATTTAATTGTAAATAGCCTAGTCAGTTCACAGAAAAGCATTATAACTAAAACAGAAATAATACAGCAACAGTGGTTAAGAGCTAAGTTCTAGAGCCCCATTACCTGGCTTTCAAAGACTTATTACACCCACTTATCAGTTGTGAAATCTTACGCAGTTCTCTTGTCTTCACTGTATTCTTAAATTCAATTACTGGTAAAATGGAGCTAATAAACAATAATAATATATAGGTTCATTGTAAGGGTTAAATGAAATATTACATGCAAACCTCTTAAAATGGTACTTGTCTTATACTAAGCATCAAATTTGTCATCCATATTAAATGCCATAATAATAATAATAATAATAATAATAATAGGGTCATGGAATACTATTTTCCATCTTACATGTATACAGACTTCTGGTTCTATATTCAATAGAATGTATGACTTAGAACAATTCTTACTGGACTAAAAGTAAGTACTATATGTGTTCACCATTTTAACTAATGCACAGCACAATTCCAAACACATAGATAACACAAATAGGTGAATTTTTCGGGGGATTACTTTTTGGTTTTTATTTTCATTTCATTCCAATCTATTAAATTCCTCAGTTATAATTGACAGAATTATATATACTTAAGGCCAAAACTTGATATTTTGATACATAAATACATTGTGAGATGATCACCAAAATCATGCTAATTAACATATCTACCACCTCAATAGTAATAATTTTCTTCTTGTGTGTGTGTGTGGTAGTAACACTTCAGAAATATATTTGAATATATATTATTTGTCCTAGGATATTGTTTTCCTCCTTCTTGTCCATTTTTTTTGGTACAAAGTGAACATCATTTCTAGTCTCCTTATCTTGTTTGATTCCTACCCCAATTTTCTATTTCTATTGAAAATGTGAAGACTGGCCAGTATGTGAATTGTCGTTTCAATTTTGTTGTGATTTACACAAAAATAAAAGCACATATTTATAATATATTGCAAGTTCTAAGAGATATTCATTTCCCTTCAGCACAAGAAATTGTAATATGTTTGCTTCCAATAAATTTCCCCTTTTTTGGTTTAAATATTAGTATCTATCTGTTAAATATTGGGTAAAATTTCAGAGTGTTCAAGTGTTTTATTACTTGGCTCTCCTTCTGTAAGTTCCTTTTACTTTTGATGAGTCATTTTCTCCCTATTTCCCATCGTCAGAAAAAAGGAAATCATTGTAGGAGATACCAGTCCACTTATGGGTTGACTATATATCAGCAGTGAGAAGATTTTCTTATCATTGGAATTATGATTATCATTTGGCTCCACTATTGATGCCATATATTCTTCCTTCTTTTAGGCCAAACACTACCTCTTAGTCAATTCTAATATTATGTACCTGTTTATATTCTTGGATGTTTTGAAAAGTTTATATGTCCCACATAGTTATCTTAAGGTCTAGCGCTTAATTTCCCGGAATTGATTATCTTAGCTATGCTTGCTTCATTGCCAGAGAGAATACTATCTCCATAACCTTGGAAGGATGATTTTTCCATAGGGATATCTTAAAATCTGTGTTTGTCCTATAGAACTTTTACTGCTTATTCTGTAACTATGGAAAAACTCATAAATCTTTGCCACAGCTTGAGATTTTATTGGTTATGCATTTTTGCCCACTCTCATGTAGCTCTGCCGCGGGTATTATCTTTGAGAAACTCAGATGTGTCCACTCTTGCCTGCCAGCACTTATTAGGGAAACAAAATGACAGCCATTGTATTCTAACACATTCAACTAAACTATTTTCCATCTTACATGGGGCTCTACTGAAAAAGAATTCTAGAAACACGTCATAAGATAACCAAAAACAAAGCGAGGGATTGGGAGAGAGGTGAGCTCAGGACTCAAACAAAAGGGGGAAAAATGAAGAGCCAAACAGAGTAAATATATGGAACATTTGAGGAAAGTGTGTTAAAAACAAGTAATGATAAGAACTGAAAAGTCTCCATCAGATTTCATGGCTAAGAGGTGATAAGTAAGGATGAATAATAGGCTGAATGGATTGCAGTATGTATTCATAGCATCGTTTTCCATTCACCTTTTCTAGAATTAGCTGATTAATGATTATCTTCATAAATAAATTATAAATTTCATGAAGGTAGTACAATGTCCTCATTTGTATGTATGAAGTATATACAAATAATAGATATAGAAAACTCACATATAGTGTTATGTGCTTTGTTCTGTTTAATTTTAATTTCAAATCTCATTTAATTTGTCCTACAGTTCTCATGGATAAAAATTGATGAACACATAATTTAAAGAAACATAGTGCCATCCAGAATCCATCTCTTAACTTCAGTAATCGTGTGTAGTTAGATACTATATTAATGTAAAAACTGTTGAATAAAAGGATCATAAGATTGTCTTAATGTGACAAAAAATGGAGCTAGTAGGATGAAAATGATGTATAACAGACATATGCTTTACCAATTTATAATCTTCACTTGTTCCATACAGTGTTAAAGAATATAAAATAATTAAAAAATAAGGAAAGTTACATTAATATACAAATTTCAAAGTATTTGGCAGGGGAAAATTATATCTGTAATACTGGGCTACACATTACTGCCAAACCTGGATCGCTAAAAATACTTGACTGAAGCTGCATAGTGTGTACTGTCTGTTCATTGAAAATAAGAATTTAACTTCAGGCTTAGTATATCCTTCTTAACTTCTTAATCTTTTCAATTATTTATGTTTGCTACTTGGTTCCTATAAACATTAAAGACTATGTTTCCTAGTGTAGAGAATACTTTTCACATTAAAAAAAAAAGTATAGATGAAAAACTTGCTGTGGAAGGAAGGTTAAACATCCAAGAAATGGGATCTGGGTCTATACAAGATGTCATAGACCAATTTCTTTTGTTTCTCCCTATTAAAACAATTATAATCCCTGGAGATGGTGCACAAGACAACCAAAGGAGAACTCTGAGAGTGTAAGAAAAAGTCAAGCTGGTTTGGGAACTCAAGGAGGAGCAGGACATCAGCAGGCCTTTTTTCATCCCCCTTGTAAAAAAAAAAATACAGAAAGCCCCTCAGACTATGAGTTTACTGACCCTGCATCTAAGAGAAGGAATCCCACAGAATCAGTGGAAATCCCCCAGGAAACCCCACGCAATTTCTACATCACTCGCAGGAAAAATAACTGGGAGAAGGCTGTCATTAAAAATAAGCATACAGGCTGGGCGCGGTGGTTCACGCCTGTAATTCCAGCACTTTGGGAGGCCGAGGCCGGTGGATCAAGAGGTCAGGAGATCGGGACTGTCCTGGCTAACATGGTGAAACCCTGTCTCTACTAAAAATACAAAAAATTACCCGGGCGCGGTGGCGGGCGCCTGTCGTCTCAGCTGTTGGAGAGGCTGAGGCAGGAGAATGGCGTGAACCCGGGAGGCAGAGCTTGCAGTGAGCCGAGATCTCGCCATTGCACTCCAGCTTGGGTGACAGAGCGAGACTCAGTCTCAAAAAAAAAAAAAAAAAAAAAAGCATTCAGGGGAAATAATCTCTTTATCATGACTGAGATGACTGAGATGACTGAGAATCAATTTCTCCTTTGAGAGACACTGGAGTGAACAAATTCCCAAAAAGGGGCCCAGTCACAGAAAATGGCCCAACCCAGATACCCTCTTTATTCATTTTGGTTAAAGCTCGTCTCTACTCAGAGACACCAGGGAAGTTAGATGTCACTGATAGGATGCCACTTAGCCCTCCACCGTCTGAGAGTTGCCAGCAGGCACCAGATTAACAAAACAGAAGAAAATAACACTAAAAGGCTCTGGAAACTAAATTGTCATTTGAACCAGAGCTCAAAACAGAAGGCCAAGATCATCACTGTGGTAAATGTAAATATACTGAATGCCTACCAAATATTTTTTAAAAAAGAGTTAGCTGGGACTCAAAATCTCTTAATATAATGGGCACAATGCCTAGGATAAAGTAGAAAATAGCCCATCATATCCAAAACCCAGTAAATCACAACTTAAATGAGAAAAAAAAATCAACTGATGCCAATACTGAGAAGAATAATATGCTAGGATTAACTGACAGGAATTTTAAAGCAGATGCCATAAAATTGCTTTAGCAATCGCTACAACTATTTTTTTTTTTAATTTTTTATTTTTATTTTTTATTTTTTATTTTTCTTTTTATTATTATTATTATTATTATTATACTTTAGGCTCTATGGTACATGTGCGCAACGTGCAGGTAAGTTACATATGTATACATGTGCCATGCTGGTGCGCTGCACCCACTAACTCGTCATCTAGCATTAGGTATATCTCGCAGTGCTATCCCTCCCCCCTCCCCCTACCCCACAACAGTCCCCAGAGTGTGATGTTCCCCTTCCTGTGTCCATGAGTTCTCATTGTTCAATTCCCATCTATGAGTGAGAATATGCGGTGTTTGGTTTTTTGTTCTTGCGATCGTTTACTGAGAATGATGATTTCCAATTTCATCCATGTCCCTACAAAGGACATGAACTCATCATTTTTTATGGCTGCATAGTATTCCATGGTGTATATGTGCCACATTTTCTTAATCCAGTCTATCATTGTTGGACATTTGGGTTGGTTCCAAGTCTTTGCTATTGTGAATAATGCCGCAATAAACATACGTGTGCATGTGTCTTTATAGCAGCATGATTTATAGTCCTTTGGGTATATACCCAGTAATAGGATGGCTGGGTCAAATGGAATTTCTAGTTCTAGATCCCTGAGGAATCGCCACACTGACTTCCACAATGGTTGAACTAGTTTACAGTCCCACCAACAGTGTAAAAGTGTTCCTATTTCTCCACATCCTCTCCAGCACCTGTTGTTTCCTGACTTTTTAATGATGGCCATTCTAACTGGTGTGAGATGGTATCTCATTGTGGTTTTGATTTGCATTTCTCTGATGGCCAGTGATGGTGAGCATTTTTTCATGTGTTTTTTGGCTGCATAAATGTCTTCTTTTGAGAAGTGTCTGTTCATATCCTTTGCCCACTTTTTGATGGGGTTGTTTGTTTTTTTCTTCTAAATTTGTTGGAGTTCATTGTAGATTCTGGATATTAGCCCTTTGTCAGATGAGTAGGTTGCGAAAATTTTCTCCCATTTTGTAGGTTGCCTGTTCACTCTGATGGTAGTTTCTTTTGCTGTGCAGAAGCTCTTGAGTTTAATTAGATCCCATTTGTCAATTTTGGCTTTTGTTGCCATTGCTTTTGGTGTTTTAGACATGAAGTCCTTGCCCATGCCTATGTCCTGAATGGTAATGCCTAGGTTTTCTTCTAGGGTTTTTATGGTTTTAGGTCTAACATTTAAGTCTTTAATCCATCTTGAATTGATTTTTGTATAAGGTGTAAGGAAGGGATCCAGTTTCAGCTTTCTCCATATGGCTAGCCAGTTTTCCCAGCACCATTTATTAAATAGGGAATCCTTTCCCCATTTCTTGTTTTTGTCAGGTTTGTCAAAGATCAGATACTTGTAGATATGTGGCATTATTTCTGACGGCTCTGTTCTGTTCCATTGATCTATATCTCTGTTTTGGTACCAGTACCATGCTGTTTTGGTTACTGTAGCCTTGTAGTATAGTTTGAAGTCAGGTAGTGTGATGCCTCCAGCTTTGTTGTTTTGGCTTAGGATTGACTTGGTGATGCGGGCTCTTTTTTGGTTCCATATGAACTTTAAAGTAGTTTTTTCCAATTCTGTGAAGAAAGTCATTGGTAACTTGATGAGGATGGCATTGAATCTGTAAATTACCTTGGGAAGGATGGCCATTTTCATGATATTGATTCTTCCTGCCCATGAGCATGGAATGTTCTTCCATTTGTTTGTATCCTCTTTTATTTCCTTGAGCAGTGGTTTGTAGTTCTCCTTGAAGAGGTCCTTCACATCCCTTGTAAGTTGGATTCCTAGGTATTTTATTCTCTTTGAAGCAATTGTGAATGGGAGTTCACTCATGATTTGGCTCTCTGTTTGTCTGTTATTGATGTATAAGAATGCTTGTGATTTTTGTACATTGATTTTGTATCCTGAGACTTTGCTGAAGTTGCTTATCAGCTTAAGGAGATTTTGGGCTGAGACAATGGGGTTTTCTAGATATACTATCATGTCATCTGCAAACAGGGACAATTTGACTTCCTCTTTTCCTAATTGAATACCCTTGATTTCCTTCTCCTGCCTAATTGCCCTGGCCAGAACTTCCAACACTATGTTGAATAGAAGTGGTGAGAGAGGGCATCCCTGTCTTGTGCCAGTTTTCAAAGGGAATGCTTCCAGTTTTTGCCCATTCAGTATGATATTGGCTGTGGGTTTGTCATAAATAGCTCTTATTATTTTGAGATACATCCCATCAATACCTAATTTATTGAGAGTTTTTAGCATGAAGGGTTGTTGAATTTTGTCAAAGGCCTTTTCTGCATCTATTGAGATAATCATGTGGTTTTTGTCTTTGGTTCTGTTTATATGCTGGATTACATTTATTGATTTGCGTATATTGAACCAGCCTTGCATCCCAGGGATGAAGCCCACTTGATCATGGTGGATAAGCTTTTTGATGTGCTGCTGGATTCTGTTTGCCAGTATTTTATTGAGGATTTTTGCATCAATGTTCATCAAGGATATTGGTCTAAAATTCTCTTTTTTTGTTGTGTCTCTGCCAGGCTTTGGTATCAGGATGATGCTGGCCTCATAAAATGAGTTAGGGAGGATTCCCTCTTTTTCTATTGATTGGAATAGTTTCAGAAGGAATGGTACCAGCTCCTCCTTGTACCTCTGGTAGAATTCGGCTGTGAACCCATCTGGTCCTGGACTTTTTTTGGTTGGTAAGCTATTGATTATTGCCACAATTTCAGCTCCTGTTATTGGTCTATTCAGAGATTCAACTTCTTCCTGGTTTAGTCTTGGGAGGGTGTATGTGTTGAGGAATTCATCCATTTCTTCTAGATTTTCTAGTTTATTTGCGTAGAGGTGTTGGTAATATTCTCTGACGGTAGTTTGTATTTCTGTGGGATCGGTGGTGATATCCCCTTTATCATTTTTTATTGCATCTATTTGATTCTTCTCTCTTTTTTTCTTTATTAATCTTGCTAGCGGTCTATCAATTTTGTTGATCCTTTCAAAAAACCAGCTCCTGGATTCATTTATTTTTTGAAGGGTTTTTTGCATCTCTATTTCCTTCAGTTCTGCTCTGATTTTAGTTATTTCTTGCCTTCTGCTAGCTTTTGAATGTGTTTGCTCTTGCTTTTCTAGTTCTTTTAATTGTGATGTTACGGTGTCAATTTTGGATCTTTCCTGCTTTCTCTTGTGGGCATTTAGTGCTATAAATTTCCCTCTACACACTGCTTTGAATGCATCCCAGAGATTCTGGTATGTTGTGTCTTGGTTCTCGTTGGTTTCAAAGAACATCTTTATTTCTGCCTTCATTTCGTTATGTACCCAGTAGTCATTCAGGAGCAGGTTGTTCAGTTTCCATGTAGTTGAGCGGTTTTGAGTGAGATTCTTAATCCTGAGTTCTAGCTTGATTGCACTGTGATCTGAGAGATAGTTTGTTATAATTTCTGTTCTTTTACATTTATTGAGGAGAGCTTTACTTCCAAGTATGTGGTCAATTTTGGAATAGGTGTGGTGTGGTGCTGAAAAAAATGTATATTCTGTTGATTTGGGGTGGAGAGTTCTGTAGATGTCTATTAGGTCCGCTTGGTGCAGAGCTGAGTTCAATTCCTGGGTATCCTTGTTGACTTTCTGTCTCGTTGGTCTGTCTAATGTTGACAGTGGGGTGTTAAAGTCTCCCATTATTAATGTGTGGGAGTCTAAGTCTCTTTGTAGGTCACTCAGGACTTGCTTTATGAATCTGGGTGCTCCTGTATTGGGTGCATATATATTTAGGATAGTTAGCTCTTCTTGTTGAATTAATCCCTTTACCATTATGTAATGGCCTTCTTTGTCTCTTTTGATCTTTGTTGGTTTAAAGTCTGTTTTATCAGAGACTAGGATTGCAACCCCTGCCTTTTTTTGTTTTCCGTTTGCTTGGTAGATCTTCCTCCATCCTTTTATTCTGAGCCTATGTGTGTCTCTGCACGTGAGATGGGTTTCCTGAATACAGCACACTGATGGGTCTTGAGTCTTTATCCAATTTGCCAGTCTGTGTCTTTTAATTGGAGCATTTAGTCCATTTACATTTAAAGTTAATATTGTTATGTGTGAATTTGATCCTGTCATGATGTTAGCTGGTTATTTTGCTCGTTAGTTGATGCAGTCTCTTCCTAGTCTTGATGGTCTTTACATTTCGGTATGATTTTGCAGTGGCTGGTACCGGTTGTGCCTTTCCATGTTTAGCGCTTCCTTCAGGAGCTCTTTTAGGGCAGGCCTGGTGGTGACAAAATCTCTCAGCATTTGTTTGTCTGTAAAGTATTTTATTTCTCCTTCACTTATGAAGCTTAGTTTGGCAGGATATGAAATTCTGGGTTGAAAATTCTTTTCTTTAAGAATGTTGAATATTGGCCCCCACTCTCTTCTGGCTTGTAGGGTTTCTGCCGAGAGATCCACTGTTAGTCTGATGGGCTTCCCTTTGATGGTAACCTGACCTTTCTCTCTGGCTGCCCTTAACATTTTTTCCTTCATTTCAACTTTGGTGAATCTGACAATTATGTGTCTCGGAGTTGCTCTTCTCGAGGAGTATCTTTGTGGCATTCTCTGTATTTCCTGAATCTGCATGTTGGCCTGCCTTGCTAGATTGGGGAAGTTCTCCTGGATAATATCCTGCAGAGTGTTTTCCAACTTGTTTCCATTCTCCCCGTCACTTTCAGGTACACCAATCAGACGTAGATTTGGTCTTTTCACATAGTCCCATATTTCTTGGAGGCTTTGCTCGTTTCTTTTTATTCTTTTTTCTCTAAACTTCCCTTCTCGCTTCATTTCATTCATTTCATCTTCCAGGGCTGATACCCTTTCTTCCATTTGATCGCATCGGCTCCTGAGGCTTCTGCATTCTTCACGTAGTTCTCGAGCCTTGGTTTTCAGCTCCATCAGCTCCTTTAAGCACTTCTCTGTATTGGTTATTCTAGTTATACATTCTTCTAAATTTTTTTCAAAGTTTTCAACTTCTTTGCCTTTGGTTTGAATATCCTCCCATAGCTCGGAGTAATTTGATCGTCTGAAGCCTTCTTCTCTCAGCTCGTCAAAGTCATTCTCCGTCCAGCTTTGTTCCGTTGCTGGTGAGGAACTGCGTTCCTTTGGAGGAGGAGAGGTACTCTGCTTTTTAGAGTTTCCAGTTTTTCTGCTCTGTTTTTTCCCCATCTTTGTGGTTTTATCTACTTTTGGTCTTTGATGATGGTGATGTACAGATGGGTTTTTGGTGTGGATGTCCTTTCTGTTAGTTTTCCTTCCAACAGACAGGACCCTCAGCTGCAGGTCTGTTGGAGTACCTGGCCGGCTGTGTGAGGTGTCAGTCTGCCCCTGCTGGGGGGTGCCTCCCAGTTAGGCTGCTCGGGGGTCAGGGGTCAGGGACCCACTTGAGGAGGCAGTCAGCCCGTTCTCAGATCTCCAGCTGTGTGCTGGGAGAACCACTGCTCTCCTCAAAGCTGTCAGACAGGGACATTTAAGTCTGCAAAGGTTACTGCTGTCTTTTTGTTTGTCTGTGCCCTGCCCCCAGAGGTGGAGCCTACAGAGGCAGGCAGGCCTCCTTGAGCTGTGGTGGGCTCCACCCAGTTCAAGCTTCCAGGCTGCTTTGTTTACCTAAGCGAGCCTGGGCAATGGCGGGCGCCCCTCCCCCAGCCTCGCTGCCGACTTGCTGCTTGATCTCAGACTGCTGTGCTAGCAATCAGTGAGACTCCGTGGGCGTAGGACCCTCTGAGCCAGGTGCGGGCTATACTCTCCTGGGGCACCGTTTCCTAAGCCCGTCGGAAAAGCACAGTATTCGGGTGGGAGTGGCCCGATTTTCCAGGTGCCGTCTGTCACCCCTGGAAAGGGAACTCCCTGACCCCTTGCGCCTCCCGAGTGAGGCATTGCCTCGCCCCTGCTTCGGCTGGCACACGGTGCACTCACCCACTGACCTGCGCCCACTGTCTGGCACTCCCCAGTGAGATGAACACGGTACCTCAGATGGAAATGCAGAAATCACCCATCTTCTGCGTCGCTCGCGCTGGGAGCTGTAGACAGGAGCTGTTCCTATTCGGCCATCTTGGCTCCTCCCCCCGCTACAACTATTATTGATGAAAATAAAATGGAAAACATCAGCAAGTAAATGAAGTTATAAAAAAAGAAATAATTGGAAATTGTTACCATAAAATGCCATGTTAAATACAAAAATTAAAACATAATACACACTAATAATGCACAATAAAGTATTACAATGCAATGTAATAACAAAAACAAAAAGTTAAACATAAAAAAGCTTGCTCAGCAGGGTTACTAGCAGATTGAAGATCAGAAAGCATGAAACAAGCAAACTGAGGACAGAAAAATAAAATATTCACCTACTGTGAAAAACAGAGAGAAAATTGACTATAATTTAAAAATACACAGAGCCTGAGAATCATATAGGAATAAGCAAATAATCAGTATTTGTGTCACTAAATATCCATAATAATGTACAGTGAGAGTAGGCCTGAAAAAGTATTCAAAAAAGCAATGTCTGAAAACTTTCCAAAAAAATAGTCAATTATGAATTTTAAATCTGGTAAAATTATTCTTCAAGAATAAAGAAAAAATGAAACATTCTCAGATGAAGTAAAACTAAAAGGATTTTTACACTAGCAGACCTGCCCTTAACAAAGTTGGCTAAAGGAAGTTATTCAAATTTAATAAAGGAAGCAATATTGAAACATGACAAAAGAAACAAGGAATAATGGAAAAAGCAGAAATGTGGATGAATGCAAGCAACAGAATTTTCTTTTCCTGAGGAGTTTTTAAAATCATATTTGATGATTGAAATAGAAACTCTAACACAATCTGATATTTAATACAATAATATTTGAAAGTGGTGGAGATAAGGAGAATTAAGGGAAATGTGGTTTCCCTGTTTCACTCAATTATTGAGTAAAATATTCAAACCAGTAGACTAATATAAGTCACATAGGTGTATTAGAAACACCAGGCCAACCTCTACAAAAATTACATAAAGAGAAGGCAATTACCCCCAGAGAAGTAACTCGGGAAAAGACAACCAATACCGCATGTTCTCACTTGTAAGCAGGAGGTAAACAACAGATGCACATGGACATATGGAGGAAAATACTAGACACTGAGGCCTCCAAAAGGGGGGAGACTGGGAGGGAGAGAGGGTTTAAAAATTATCTCTTGGGTATATTGTTCACTGTTCAGGAGATGGGTACACAAGAAGCCCAAACCCCACCATTATGCAATATACCCATGTAAACAACTTGCATATGTACCACCTGAATCCATTATATATATGGATTCGATGTGTGTGTGTGTGTTTACATAAAGAGATGCACTCAATACACTATAAATAAATTAAGAAACTAAATCCTAAGTAATTTTCAAGTAACCTTCAGTAAGGCAAGGAAAGATATACAGGGAAATAAGAACCCCAAAAGATATATTTAAAACAAATAACAGAATAGCACACCTAAGTGGCAACATACCAATAATTAACTTAAATGCCAATGATCTATGTACAGCAATCAAAAGATAGAAATTAACACAGTTAATTAAAACAAAATTATACAGCCCTTACAAGAAAGTCATTTCCAAATAAATGAAACTGGTAGTATAGAAGTGAAAGGATGGGGAAAAAATGTAACATGCCCACATTTTAAAAAATCAGGAGTACATCTGAACCAAACTACAGACACTCAAAATACATGAATCAAAAATGAATAGACCGGAAAGAAAATGTATAGATAAATACAAAATTAGGTCTGTGGACTTCAAACTCTACCATGCTCCCAGCTACTTATTGATCTACTAAACAGAAAATAAGCAGGAATAAGCATTTTATGTATGAATAACACACTCAACCAACAGGAACAGATTGACATACATATAACACTCCACCTAATAACAGTAGAATACACATTTATATTTTTTCCAAGTGCCATAAAATATTCACCATGATAAAGTATATGAACCGTAAAACAAATTTAAAGAAATGAAAAAAATTGGAATCACAGTAACAGAAGAGAAAATATACATTCAAAGAGAGAAAATTAAACAACATACTTCTAAAAAATCTGTGGTTCAAGGAAAAAGTCTCAAAAGAAATATTTTAAAAAATACATAGAACTAAACAAAATCAAAGGACTACACATGAAAATATTTGAGATATGCTTAAAACTATGTTTAGAGAGATTAGTGGTACTAAATCCTTACATTAGAAATATGAAATGGTCTCAAATCAACACTGTTAAAATTAGGAAAAAAATAGAATTTCAATGAAATTAAAAAATGCTTCTTTGAAAAGTTGCTTTAAAAAATGAAGCTGTAGCAACACTAACAAAAATGAAAGGAGAAAAATACATAAACTACCAATATCATATGTGAAATAGAGAATAGACCTAAACCTTCTACAGTCATTAAAAGATAATAGGTGAATATTAAAACAACTGTATTTTCATAAATTTAACAGCTTAAAAGAAATGGACTTATTCCTTGAACTCCATAAAGTACCAAAAGTTAGCTAAGATGAAATAGACAATTTGAACAACCAACAAATATATGGAATCTATAATTACACAGCTCAATCCAAAATAAATATAGAGGCTCAGGTGGTTTTACAGAAGAATTTAGCCAAAAGCTTAATAAAAATTTAACACAATTTTGCAATCTCTTCCAGAAAATAGAAGTGGAGGAATCATATTTGTACTTAATTTATGAGGCCATTATTACACTGATACCCAACCAAAAACATTACAAATAAACTTTCTGTTTTAGTCTGTTTTGTGTTGCTATAATGGAATACCTGAGCCTGGGTAATTTATAAAGAAAAGAGGTTTATTTGACTCATAGTTCAGGCTGTACAAGAAGCATGGTGCCAGCATCTGTTTGGCTTCTGGTGAGAGCCTTGTGGTGCATCAAAACATGGCAGAGAAACTCAAAGGGAAAGCAGGTACATGTGAAGAACAGCCAAATAGGAAGAGGAACCTCACTTTATAACAACCTACTCCAATGGAGACTAATTTATTCTCTGAAGAATGAATCCCATTTTGCCAGAATGAGAACACACAACCTCAAGGGGAGTGCTAAGCCTCTCATGAGGAATCTACCCCCATAACCCAAACCATCATCCCTGGTACCAACACTGCCACACTGGGGATCAAATTTGTGGGAGGAAAAATAAATCATATATAAACCACAGCCACTAAAGATGAATATCTCTCACGAACCTTATGTGCACAAAAATTCTCAACAGTTTACACTGTTGGTGGGACTGTAAACTAGTTCAACCATTGTGGAAGTCAGTGTGGTGATTCCTCAGGGATCTAGAACTAGAAATTCCATTTGACCCAGCCATCCCATTACTGGGTATATACCCAAAGGACTATAAATCATGCTGCTATAAAGACACATGCACACGTATGTTTATTGCGGCACTATTCACAATAGCAAAGACTTGGAACCAACCCAAATGTCCAACAGTGATAGACTGGATTAAGAAAATGTGGCACATATACACCATGGAATACTATGCAGCCATAAAAAATGATGAGTTCATGTCCTTTGTAGGGAGATGGATGAAATTGGAAATCATCATTCTCAGTAGAATATTGCAAGGACAAAAAACCAAACACCGCATGTTCTCACTCATAGATGGGAATTGAACAGTGAGAGCACATGGACACAGGAAGGGGAGCATCACACTCTGGGGACTGTTGTGAGGTGAGGGGGGGAGGGATAGCTTTAGGAGATATACCTAATGCTAAATGACGAGTTAATGGGTGCAGCACACCAGCATGGTACATGTATACATATGTAACTACCCTGCACATTGTGCACATGTACCCTAAAACTTAAAGTATAATAATAATAAAATAAAATAAAAAAATAAAAAGTGAGCAATTGAACTTGATTTGTAGGATTTTTGAGGAGTAAACAAAAAACATCCATATGAAAGCAAAAAAAAAAAAAATCTCAACCAAATAATAAGGTCATCATTGAGAATGAAAGTAAGGTAGGAATTAATTTGAAAAAAAATGCCAAGCAAAAATAGACACAACAGGATGGAAGATCATAGATTACTCATCTTAATTACACCACTTTATGTAATTGAACTTTTTTTTTTCCCAGTAGCATTCATCTTTGCAAGTTGGGAGTGAAGTCATGTTATCAGAATGATCCATAAAAAGAGGCTTATAGATGGAATGAGAAACCATCAAACTGTTTCTTTATACAAATTCCACGTTGTGATTAACACAAGAATCCTATGAAGAGCAAAACTCCTGGTCTTACTGATCACAAAAAGAAAATAAATTTACCACTTTCTGGGCATATCTTTCTAATCTCTGTCAAAAAAAGAAATGATGATGTTGTAATGGTACAGATACTCATTTCTGTGCAGCAAATAGTGGAATAATATTAGATGTTGAGGTTACTACTATAAATCAAAAAGTAATAATTGAAAGTCAGCCTTTATAAGCAAAAATCTTGAATGAAAAGAGTAATACATTTTATAAATTAAGGTTTATGATAGTTTAATTGATATCAATTTACAATGATTAGTCTTCATATATTAATCATATGCTGACATTCAATATAACTATTTGAAGACAATACATAGAAATCCATCATTTTAAATGTTGGTTAATATTTCACTCTGTAATTAATGTCATCCAGGCTGTACACTTTTGTAGTTTCTCCTTCCATTTTTAGAAAACCTATGCAATATTTCTCTGTGTGTATGTTTAGGGAGGAGGGATTTCTGCAGATTCTTTCAATAGTGTCTAAGCCAGATTCAAACCACTTCTTTCCATTTTTCTCATTTCTGCTAACTCAAACATAATCTCATTGTCAGTTAACAGGTCTATTGACTTTTATAATACCAGTGACCCATTCTGACCCCCAAGGTTCCAACCAGTACCTTCCCAATATTTTCTAATCCTTATGGGAATAGTGAACATTTGAAAATGTAAATTTGACTTATTACCCCACTTTTACTAAATATTTTTGAACTACTTCTCTCACTTTCAGAGCACTTTTAGTCGTAAATTTTACATATCCTGCAGAGGCCTACATGACTAGATATTTATTACATCTGATTTTTGGCAAGCTTAGGAACCATTTGTCTTTCCTCTGTTAATAGTTCCCCAATTTTTCTTACAGGATACAGACATCTGCCATCATAATATAATAGTTCATATGATTTAAGCTGGAAGTGTCAGATGTGACTTAGACTACGTTATCCATTTCATAACATCCCTCTAACCACAGGTATTATTGAAAGATATAGCAGAAGACCCAAATAGATTCAATTCAAAACAGTCCAAAGGTTGTTTGTCAGAATTTTAGTGAAAGGAGATCCTTATTGTTGAGGTTCAGAACTGATGGAAACTAAATATCATGGAAGCCATCTTTTGTGAATGAGAAAGGAGCCAATTAAAAATGAAGACAGTGCAATAAAATTCCAAGCCAAGCAATTACAAAAGAGTCAATTCTTGGTTGCATCATTTAAATAGTAAATTGAATCATACCTAAATTTTTCAATTATTCAAGTCAGTTATATTTTATGTATGTATTTATTTATTTTTTGCTAAGGGAAGCCTGATTTTGTTTCCATAACTAATAATTAAAATACCCTGTCTAATATTTATTTTTCCATTCTCTCCTGGAATGACAGGTCTCCTGACTTTTCTTTTTCACAGTGCCTTTTTGAAATCTGTCCCCAGTTTCTTAGTATTCATCTCTTTAAAATATGCCTAATGAACCATTAATTTCAGTTCAATTATTATTTCCTCAGGGAAGTCTTCCCTTAAGCCTTAAATCTGGCAAGTTCTCCTTTTAAACACCTCATTAGATCCATAAATCACTCGTTCAGAAACTTTTGAGGCTAAAAATTTTACATTGTTTTCTGTGTTTATCTGAATAGTAACTGATTCTCACACTAAAATACAGGCTGCTTAAGAGAAGACTATTTTATCTCTGGCCTGGTCCATAATTAGTACTCAAAATTGATAATACACTTTAATTTCAGTTTATGCATGCACTATTCATTCTACTCATTAGGGTGATTCTGCTAGGTTTATATCCGTAACCATTTTTAACAAGTAAACCTCTTTATCTTGCCAATTGAATCAGTACCTACTGGCATCAATGAGCTTGTTTAAAGCAAAACAGTGTGTCTCTCATTGTTTTAATCATTTCATCCCAAAGTTATGTCCTTATTCCATACTGGCAATTATTCTTTGTAATTATCACATCTATAATGATAATGTTGCCTTACACATGATCAAGCCCTCCCTACCTTCCAACTGTAAACCGTTTAATTGTACACTGAAAAACCACCATTCCATAACTATGTAACTTATTTTTTCTGTATGTTCTCTGAACTATAAAAATGCTCTTGCTTGCAGCAAGTAGTATGTTGGAGTTGGCCCTTACTGAGAGCTAATTACTAAATTTTCAAACTCTTTGCAAGAGAATCATTATATACAACCAGTATTAAAATTAAACTATAGGGCACATTCAGCAAAGTTGGAAGATTAGGAAGCACCAGGAATCTGTCACCCCACTCAGGCAAGTACATAGGGAAAATCTGCCTGATGCAACTATTTTGGAACTCTGGAGCTTATTAAAGTCTTGCAACTTCCAAGGAAAGATTTGGATAGTAAAGTGTGGTTAATTTTGGTCAATTTTAGCTCAGTTCAGCAGCAGCAACCAATTCTTCACACCCATGGTAAAGAAAAGCCCTGGACCTGATGGCTTCACAAGTTATTTCTACCAAGCACTTAAAGAAGCACAAACACCAATCTTTCTCACACATTTCCAAAAAAAAAAAAAAAAAAAAAAGAAGAAAGAAAAAAAAGAGAGGGAGAAGAGAATGGAACAATGGAACACTTTCTAACTCATACTCTGGAGCCAACAGCATTGATACTAAAGCCAATGATACTATAAAAAAAAAAACCAAACTACAGACCAGTATCCCTTATAAACATTAATGCAAAACTCCTCAAAAATATACTAGCAAACCAAACAGAATTTAGCAGCATATTAAGTTAATTATAAAACATGAGCAAATGGAATTTATTCCTGGAGTGCAAGGATGATTCGAGATGTGAAAATTGATTAATGTCATATGCCACATTAATGGAATAAGGAAAAAATACATATGTTAATCTCAATTGATGCAGAAAAGGTATTTGACAACATACAAGACACTTTTATGATAAATAGAACACTCAGCAAAATATAAATAGAAAAAAGATATATATAATAAGAGCCACATATGAAAAACCTACAATAAAATTATACTTAACAGTGAAGGACTGAAAGTTTTTGTGTAAGGTTAAGGAACAAGACAAAGATGCTTGCTTTCACCATTTCTACTTAACATAGTATTGGAAATTCAATTAAGAGACATTAGACAATAAAAAAATTAAAAGGCATCCACATTAGAAAGAAAGAAGTAAAATTGTCTTTGTTGACAGATGATGTGGTCTTACATAGATACAATTCTTACGTTTCCACAAAAAAATGATAAAACTGATAAACAAATTCAGCAAAGTGGTAGAATAAAAAGTCAACATGCAAAAATCAATTTCATTTCCATTCACTAACAATGAACAATCCAAAAAGAAAGTTTTAAAAAACTAGTTTTATTTATAGTAGCATCAAACAAATAAAATACATAGGAAGTAACCAATGTAGTAAAAGACTTGTAGGATGAAAATACAAACATTGCTGAAAGAAATTAAATAAATAAAAATAAAATATTTTTTAGAGGACTCAGACTTCCTGGGTTCAAAACTTACCACAAAGTCACAGTAATCAAAATGGTGTGTTACTGATATAAAGACAGACATACAGGTAAATGGAATGGAATAGTGAGCTCATAAATAAATTCTCACATTTATCATCAAATAATTTTCAAAAAGGATGCCAAGGCCATTCAATGAAGCAAAGTCTTTTTAGATAATGTTGTTGAACAAACTGGATATCTATATGTAAAAAATGCAGTTGGACCCATACCTAACACTATATACAAGAATTAAATCAAAATGCATCCATGACCTAAATACATGTAAGACCTAAAATTACAGCTGTTATGAGAAAATATAGGGCAAATGTTTCACAACATTGGCTTTGGCAATGATATCTTAGATATCATACCATAGGCATAAGCAATAAACAAAATTGGACTTCGCAAATGTCTTTTAAAAGTTGTGCATCTAAAAACACTATCAACAGAGTAAAAAGGCTACACACAGAACAGGAGAAATATTTGCAAATAATATGTCTATAAGAGGTTAATATACAGAATACATAGAAAATTACTAAAATTAAATATTTTTAAAAAACTGATTCAAAAATGGAAACTGAACTCGATTAGACATTTCTCCAAAGAATATATAAACATGACAATTAAACACATGAAAGATGCTCAATATAGCTATTTGGCACATGCAAATCAAAACTACAGTAAGATATCATCTGACATCTATTAGCATTATTGCTATCAGGAAAACAAAAGAAAAATAGCAAGTATTGGCAAGAATGTGGAGAAATGGAACCTCCTGTGCACTGGTGGTGGGAATGTAAAATGGAACAGGTTTCTTTGGAAAACCGCCTGGTCGTTTCCCAAATAAGTAAAAATGGAATTATATGATTCAGCAATGCCACTTCTGTGTATACAGGCACAAGATTCGAAAAAAAGGTCTCCTACAAATGTTTGTACCCTCATGTTTGTAGCAGCATTGTTCGCAATAGTTAAAATGTATAAATGATGCAAGTGTCCATGGACATATGAATGAATACGGAACACGTGGTATACACACACAATGGAATGTTATTCAGCCTTAAAATGACATGAAATTCTGAATACACACTACAACCTTGAGGACATTATGCTAAGTGAAATAAGCCAATCACAAAAGGACAAATTTATTATTCTACTTATATGAGGCACTTAGAGTAGACGAAATTACAGACAGAGGAAGTAGAATGGTGTTTCCAAGGTGCTGAGGGCAGGGGTTAAGGAAGTGTTACTGGCTAATGTGTATAGAGTTTCAGTAATGGAAGATGAGAAGTGTCCTGGGGGAAGGATGGTGGTGATGGTTGGTTGAACAACAGTTACGAATGTACCTAACACCACTGAACTGTATACTTACAAAAGGTTAACATGGTAAATTTTATATTACATGTATTTTACCGGAATCTAAAACATTCAAAAGTTAATAAATTATATAAGCTAACATTTAACTAAATTATATTAAAGACAAAGGAAATACATATTTACAATACATAATTTCCTAATTATGCTACATTTTTCTTTTGTCTATGCTATTATGGACATTTATACCTATTTTAGCTATATGATGAAAATACCTCAGCATGGCATACAATTTCATATGCCAGTGTTGGAGAAGAGATATGAAGTTGTATGCCGTGTTATCAGTAGTTTAAAATGAGTCTTGGTAAGAGTATTTGCACCATAGAAATTGTTGGCAAACACTACAGGTTGGGGAATTAATATGTTATTTCTTTTCTCAAATGAGAAAATGATGGTGGGGGCTGGGGATGAAAATAACGAGTATTAGATCTTAAACTGTGTCACACTGGTAGACTTTGCATCGTAATTTGGACTCCAAAAATAGAAAGTATTTTTCCAGTATTCAAAGAGCATTATCCAATTCAGCAAAGAGTAACTCAGGTCACTGACAGAGGAATAAAGTTAAAACATAATTAGTACTGAAGTTAAAGTAACTTTCTATTTAATGAAAATAAATTGTAGAATTGTGAAAGATATTTTAACAGTAAACCATTGATAAAATTTGGCTCTGTGTTTCCACCCAAACTTCCTCTCCAATTGTAATCCCCGTGTGTCAAGAGAGGGACCTGTAATCCCCCCATGTGGAAGGAGGGAGGTGATTGGATCATGGAAGTGGTTTCCCCCATGCTGTTCTCATGACAGTGAGTGAAGTCTCACGAGATCTGATGGTTTTAAAAATCGCAGTTTTTTTCTACGCTCTCCCTTCTCCCTCCTGCGCTCTCACTTCTCCTTCCTGCCCCCTTATGAAAAAACGCCTGCTTCCCCTTCCCCTTCTGCCCTGATTGTAAGTTTCCTAAGGCCTCCCCAGTCATTCGGAACTGTGAGTCAATTAAACCTCTTTCCTTTACAATTACCCAGTCTTGAGTATTTCTTTATTGCAGTGTGAAAACAGACTAATAAAACCACAGATTTAATTACAATTTTTTTGGAAATAAATGTAGGGAGAGGCTGCAACTTAAATTATTGAACATGGTTGAATTCAACAATATTTTAGTTATAGACACAAGAGTTTGGCAAATATCAATGTTGAGAATTAGTTGGCTATGTAAAATTTACCTTAAACAATATTGCTTATTTTATTACTATTTTTAAATTTCGTGCTAAATGTTGTATATATTGATTCAATTTATATTATATATGTGTATACAAAACTCTAATACTAGAATGAAGCATAATATATAATATTGCATATTATAATACAAATGATACAATATATAATATATACTCCGAATAATATATGATATATTCACAGTGCTATTTTTTTTCAAATAATTTTTGTAGACAGAGGATCTCACTATGCGGCCCATGCTGGTCTTGAACTCCTGGCCTCAAATGATCCTCCTGCCTTGGCCTCTAGAGTTGCTGGGATTATAGGTGTGAGTCATCACCCTGGCCATTTATTTACTTCTTAATCAGTCTCCCTCATTTATTAGAGCTTAGATCTTTAGTACACAGTCTATTAATCCACTCAAAACCCCATGATTATCCTAGGTGTTATTAATATTTAAATATGGGAATTTCTTTGAAAACCCAGCCCTTCAATTTAATCATCAACTGATCTTTTGTTCTTCTTACCAAAGGATTTGCTTTTTCCCCCTCATCCATTAATTATAGTATATTTTCTTGGTTCAGGAAAGATAAACTTTAGGTAAGAAAATTTCTATCTACTTCTAAAATTTTCATTATAAATGAATCTTGAATTTTAATTACCTGGTTGTTTTTTGTTCTTTGTTGAAATATTATTATATATTTTCATTTTCGTAGAATAAAACAGGCTTGACTACTACTCCAGATATAACATTATACCTAGTACATAGCTGTTTATGACTCGGTAAGAGAATAGCTGGTATAGAAAAGCATCTCACAAATATGTATACCGACATATTCTAGATTCTAAGTAATATTGTTACAAAATTATATTATTGGTTTTGTATGCCTTTACACAAAACAAATTTCACTGGATACATACATACCTTTCTCATATGTATGCCAGATTCGACTGCTACTAAGAAATATTTTTACAGAGGCAATTTTATTATGAAGATTTAAAGCAACCAAAACACTGCAAAATTTTCACCCATAGATAATATTTGACCACATTTTTAAGGTAATAATAATTACTAATGCATAAGTTTTGCCTTGGAGAAAACTGTTCTTTTAATTGGGCTAAAGTTAATTTCCATTTTTACTGAACTACCTTTTTATATAGAAATTAATCAAATATTTATATTTAAACTATGTTTTCAAAGATTTCTGATTAGTGCAACTATGTGTTTCTTTCTTTCTTTCTTTCTTTTTTTAAATTTTTTTAGACAGAGTCTTACTCTGTTGCCCAGGCTGGAGTGCAGTGGTGCAATCTTGGTTCACTGCAATCTCTGCCTTCCAAGTTCAAGCTATTCTTGTGCCTCAGCCTCCAAAGTAGCTGGGATTATAGGCGCACACCACCATACCCAGTTAACTTTTTCTTTTTTTTTTTTGAGACAGAGTCTCACTCTGTCACCAGGCTGGTGTGCAGTGGTGTGGTCTCGGCTCACTGCAACCTCCGCCTGCCAGGTTCAAGTGATTCTCTTGCCTTAGCCTCCCGAGTAGCTGGGACTACAGGTGCATGCCACCACACCTGGCTAATTTTTGTATTTTTAGTAGAGACGGGGTTTCACCATGTTGGCTAGGATGGTCTCGATCTCTTGACCTTGTGATCCACCTGCCTTGGCCTCCCAAAGTGCTGGGATTACAGGCGTGTGCCACTGCACCCGGCCTTGTATTTTTTTTTTAATTGCCCTCTTGGCCAGGCTAGTCTGGATCTCCTGGCCTCAAGTGATCTGCCCATGTTGGCTGGTCTTTCTTTTTAACATCAAATAACTATGTAAATGTTACCATTTGTGACCTTCATTATTGCCTATGTCTCCACAAGGATTTTATTTTCTATTTTTTTATTCTATCTTGTCAAGATTTCCTATGCTACTATTTGGTGATTTCAACCAATTTTATGGCCTCAAATAACAAGCTTAGGTTTATGATTTACACATGTAAACATTTATCCTGTATTGTTTGTTGTGCTCCACATATCCTACTTTATTTTTGTAAACTCTAGTTAGAAATTTAATAAAAATCACAAATTAAAGTATTACTATAGGAAACCTTAGTTATTTCTTGGCAAAATTCCAATTTTGTTTCTAAATGTACCTAAGATAGAGTATTAATATGTTATCAAATTTTACATTTCAAAATATAAAAATAATCTTTAATTCAAATCTTGTTTTAAAACTCACTCAAGTTACTACTAGGAAGTATTGAATATATCTCCCCATAAATGTTTCAATGATTTACCCTTTCTATCACTTCTTCCTGCCCTCATTGGAGTCTTTCCTGGGTAACTGCCAGTAAGTCCTAACTATTGCATGTCCTCTTATTTTACTTTTGTACTATTAATTCTCCTCACAGCAGCCAGAGGAGCTTCATAAATATAAAAATAAAATACAGCTTCTTAAAACATTCTTATAGCCCTCTGAGATTTGGCTTCCCACCACCTCCAGCCTCATCTCTTCCACTGTTCCTCCACACCTCAATACATCTCAGCCATATAAGCATAATTTATATGACTTAAACAGAGCTCTTTTTCAATTGAACTCTCTATAGTTTCTAATAAAGTAATACTCCTTTTCTCAAGGTATGCTTTTTATAATTTAGAATTTAGCTTAAATAGTTTTTCTTAGATTTTGCCTGACAACCATACCAATGGGTCATATATGTCAGTATTTCTATGTATTTTATAGAATAAAATTAACATCTTTGAATGTCTATGGTATTCTTTTCCCATTTGAATTTAAATGTATTTAAATGTCTCTTTTGTTCGAATGTGTAGAGTAGCTCCTCACTAACATTAGATGATCAATAACTATTTGTAGAATAAATAAATGTTTTATATTTAATAATCCAATAATTTCTACATGGCACATTTATAAATCTATGTATTTTATATACATTTAAATTAAGCATCATTATATTGAGTATGACTATGCTTTCACTATATAAATTCTAATTCACTAATGTTTCTCAAATGAATGCTATCCTTTGAGAATTTTTAGTGCTTCTACCCTTGTTTAATCTATTACTTCTTTATTCCTAATGAAAGAAGTAATAACCTTTTTACATAAACTTTCTTCAACAACATCAATCTATCCAATTCATTATTAGACAAAGAGCTCCCAAATCTCTAGTGACACCATTTTCCACTGCTTACAGGCCTTTAACAACTTTTCATCCGGTAAAGCTGGTGTGAACTACCATTCTGTCAGGCAAAGTATTCTATATTGTTGAGTTAATTTTCTCTCCCAGATTTATATTTCCTTATGTATTTCCACATTATTATGTACCAAAAAAGTCTTGCTTACATTCTATTCCCTAAGCTGTTGAGTCAAATCCTTTGATTTCCCATCTGTGTCTTTTCCTGATGGCACTGGATCTTCCAGCCTCCCTCGGGCTTACTCTTCTGGAGGCTGCACATTGTTGAACGATCATTAGGAATGTCACCATTTCCATGAAGGTTTTTCCAATCTCCTTCAACAAGATCAAACTTTTGTCTGTAACTCGTAGTAATATTGTACTTCATTTTGATTCTCACCTTAATTATCTAGTCTTCCATTGTCTTCTGTGTACTAGCAAAATCCATGGGGATATAGAGTGTTTCACTAATTTTTATTTCAGTTCCATTACCCTACACAAGAAATCGGGAGAGAATAGCATTGAATACACACAAATTGTATTTAATTAAAAGTTTCATTTAGTGTTTCTGAATTAGAAATAAAAATTGAATGAGTGGTATTACCTCCACAATAAAGGTTTGATGTCCTAAATTCTTAGCATATTTTAGAAAGCTTTGATTTTCTTTTAGTAATTTAAAGTAAAATTTACTCTTTATTGACTAGAATTGTAGGAAGTGAACTGTAAAATCTAACTTATATGAATTCATTTTCAGAGTACCAGTATGAAGTTTTTTAGAAATCAGACCTTAGCTTAGTAGTCAATCTAAATGTTTGTATTTTTTTATTTTCTTTCTCAAATAGATTAAAATAGTGATACACCCACATGATTAATTTGGCGGACTGGAAAACATTGACCTAATTGGTACTCTTAGTCATTAGGAAGCAATTCCTTGCTATGTGCGTGAAACATCAGCTTCATAGTATGTGTATGTGTGTATACAGAAACAACTTAATATTGATTGTTATTCAAAATGCAATTAAAATAATAAAAAACAGTCTAAGATTGTGTAAGTAAAAATGAGTTAAGGTCGACAGAAAAGAAATAAAACTGGTAAAAGTCAGAAATGTTTTTTCTACTAGATTTATGAGATAATATTGTTTGACCATTAAAAGGAACTCTATATAGAATACTGAAAGATATGCTGATATAAGTAAATTAATAATATTTTGTTTAGCTTTTTTGAAAGCTCCCTAAATTCTTTGATATCTACAGCTTAGCTGAGATAGGGCTAGAAAACTTAGAAAATAAATAAAAACTGAATATATAAATTTTAAAACTGTAAAAGTAAAAGCTTGAAATTCATCTTTACTGACATTTATCAATAAATTTTATGAATAATAACTGTGACAGCATTAGCAATGTATTATACTTAATTTGTGAGGCAATGCTCTAAATACCATAAATGTATAACATTAATTATCAAAACAGGTATATAAAATAAACTCTTATATTCTTTATTTTGCCTATAGAAAAGCTGAGATATTCAGTTATTTGTCCTATTAAATAATCGGAGATAATCAAAATTTTAAGAAAAATTATTATTTTAACAAGTATAATATACAAGTGCTATAATCTGGTTTGGAAACACAGAGGGAATTAGGAGTTCAAGAAGCTTATTGATGAACAATGGCCATGAAAGTTAAAAAAGAGAGAAAGTAGGATTAGGCATGACATGATCCAAAAACTATACAGATTAGATATCTGTGAGAAAAAAATGGTGGAAGGTAGCAGGAGTGAGCAGAGAAAGCCTTAAACTTTGATGTAGATATGTCAAAGTCTGGCTAACTCAGTAGGGAGATCCAAAGCTAAGGTTACCATTTAGAGGACAGTTCCAATTTGAGCATAAGTGACAAAGCGAGAATATCTGCACCCTGCCCCTGCATTGCCTGGAGGAGACTGCATCTGAGAAGAGATTGACCTTAGCTTAAAAGGTGAGTTAGTTCTGAAGGCTGGTGTAACAGCTGGAGGTCATCAGCGAACTTCGTTTCTTGCAGTTGAACAGCAAGTACTTTCTGGTAGTACACTGAGTTTTCTAAAATTTTTGTCATAAAAAGTGTGGATAGTAGCTTCAAAACAATAAAAGCTTAAAATGGAGCTAGTTGGATCAAAAATATGCAGTTTTCTCTTCAAATAAGTTGATTCAGCTGGATTTTTTTTCAGTTTAATTTTTTACAATTATATTTAGTTTGCTAAAAGCAAATAGAGACATTTGTCATTAAATTCAACATGTATAGGATTTGGTAGTTGTTATCCCAGTTATCACAAAAAAGGGAAAATAAAGAAAACTGAAAATCAACAACTTTTCTTGGACATACCAGAAAACAGGATTTAGGAAAACACCACCCTAAAATCTAGAGAGACAAGTGCATCCAGAGAGATGTAGCCATCTAGATGTGCTCAACTGGAGGAGAAGATACTGGAACCATAAACTAGGAAACACTCTAAAATGGTAATTTTGTGAGATTTCTTGGGGATTTCTGGGAGCAAAAACTCCTGGAGCCACAAATTTAAATGAGGCTTATATTTCCATTCTCATGGAGTTTTCCTTGCAGGAATATCACTAGGTTCTCATGGTCAGGATCCGAGAAAAAGAAAAAAAAAAAAGGAACCCTCCATGTCTTGGCAGTGGAAGGAGAAGAATAATCATTGTGAAACATTCCCAGAGTCTTCTCCTTAACAAAGTGTATTCTCCAAGGGAATGGAGATTGCTAGAGTGCAATTCTGAAATTTCATCCAAAGAAGGAAAGAAATTGATCCCCATTCTGGCCACATCCTACCTTCCAGTTGTGACTAAGGAAATAAATGAACATACTCAAGTCAGATCTTCAGTAAAAAGGACTGTGAATGCTGCAATCTGGAAAAAAAATAATAGGGATGAGGGAGAAAATAGACCATTGAAGAAACTCTTGTGAATGTCACAACTACAAAATCCAGGCACAGTACAAAACTGAAATTTAGTCATAAAGTGATGGGATACACTATCTCTCCTAAACTTTACAACCTCATCAAGAGGACTTTAGTGTAATAATAGTATTTTACCACAGAGACTAAAATAGTGTTAGGAGGAGTACGTAAGAAACACAAAGAAAATAGGGAGAAAAATAATGGAGGAATTTGAAGCATTTCATATATTTTACTTCAGCAAACATAAAGCACAGCCAAAATCTCAGTGAGATTTTCATAAATATTTATACTAAAGATCTACTCCTCTCTTTTCCTATTACCTGATATAACATATCTAGCTTCCAAAAATATGATCTATTAAAAATAAAAAATATGTACTATTAAGACACAGCATAATCATTACAGCCATACTCAGTTATGCTCAAATTATTCTAAGGAAATTAAGTTACTATGATCAATATGTTAATGGCTGTCATGGAAAAAGTACATTTTATTCAAACTGCATAAAACCAAAGACCAACCAAACATTTTGAAAAAGAAGTCAGAAGAAAAGCACAACCTATGTAGAGTGGAGCAAGGATGAGAAGTACAGTGAACCTCTCATCAGAAACTATGGAAGTAAGAGGAAGATATACTTAAATACAGCACGTGTTGAAAAAACAAACAGCAAACTAGAATTGTATAGCTAGCTAAATTATCTTACAAAAGTAAAAGAGGAAAGAATGATTTCCCTAAATCATCCACAACTGAAGAAGTTCATTTCCTGGGGACTTGCATTGAAGAAAATGTTAAAAGATGCATTTCAAGAAGAATCAGTAAGCTGGATCTAAATTAAAAAAGAATAAGCATCAGAAAAGAGTAGATGAAAGTAAAATGCTTTTAAAAGTTTTCTCCTACTCAATTGATATAAAACTTTAATAAAAGATTAACAGCACTGTATTAACAAATATAGTTTATCTATAAGTGAAATGAATGACAGCAATAGCACAGTGATAGGAGGGAGGAATTGCTATAAGGTTACGCCATGTTATAAATACCCTGTTATACCTAGAGCACGTGTAAAGCAATATTCTACTCTCTGCTTCAATCTTTTAATCTTTTAGATTATCTGTATAAGTGAGATTATGCAGAATTAGTCTTTCTCTTCCCTGGATTATTTTACTTAACAAAATATCTTGCAGGTTAAACTATGTTGTCAAAAATAACATAATTTCCTTCTTTACAGGTGTTAAGTATTTCATTGTTTGTACATAACACATTTCCTTTATCCATACATCCATTGATGGACGCTTATGTCGCCTCCGTAACTTGGCGATTGTGAATAATGTTGAAATAAATGTGATCATGCAGATAGTATACACATTCTAAAAACTTTTAATTTGTGCACTTATACCACTTATTTATTTTATATTTGTATAAATTTATGGGGTCAGTTGTAATTTTGTTACTTGCATGAACTACATAGTGGTTGGTATTGGTGGGAGGTATGGTATTGGTGGGAGATGGGGAAAAAGTGAGGTGTTGAAAAAAGGGTATAAATTTAAAGTTTGACAGGAGGAATGTGTTTAATTTGCTAAAAGCATAGATTTTATACATTCACACCTGATACGGTTTGACTCTGTGCCCACATGTAAATCTCACCTTCAGTTGTGATAATCCCCACATGTCGAGGGCCGGACCAAGTGGAGATTATTGAAACATGGGGGCATTTTTTTTTTTTTGCTCAAGCTGTTCTCATGATACTGAGTGATTTCTCAAGAGATCTGATAGTTTTATAAGGGGCTTCCCCCTTGGCTTGGCACTCATTCTCTCACCTGCTGCTCTGTGAAGAGGTGCCTTCCGCCATGACTGTAAGTTTCCTGAGGCCTCCCCAGCCATGTGGAACTGTACATCAATTAAGCGTCTTTTCTTTATAAATTACCCAGTAAGTAGTGGGTATTTCTTCATAGCAGCATGAGAGCAGACTAATACATCACCACAAAATATAAGTAGTTGAGGTGATAGATACGTTAATTAGCTTGATTTAATTTTTCTACATATGTCAAAACATCATATAGTACCCTGTGAAGATATACAATAAAAAAGAAAAAAATAACAAAACATGATATTATGTTGAATAAAGAAACACGCTTTACATATAAAGATTCAGACAACTCAAAAGTAAAGGGATGGATAAAGTTATCCTATGAAAACGCTAATTATAAAAAGCTAAAATAGCTATATTAAATTTCAGACGAAGCACACATCAAAATAAGAAAGATGGCTGGACACAGTGACTCACTCACACCTGTGATCCCAGCATTTTGGGAGGCTGAGGCAGGTAGATAGATAGCTTGAGCTCAGGAGTTCAAGATCAGCCTGGGCAACACGGTAAAACCCCATCTCTACAAAACATACAGAAATTAGCTGGCATGAGGGTACAGGCCTATAGCCCAGCTACTAGGGAGGCTGAGGTGGTAGGTGAAAGGATCACATAAGCCTAGGAGGTTGCAGCTGCAGTGAGCCATGATTGTGCCACTGCACTCAAACCTGGGTGACAGAGTGAGACCCTGTCCCCCCAAAAACAACAAACAAAAACAAGGAAGAGTATAAGGATGAAGGTGAGCATGAGCATTACATTATGTCATAGTAGTTAATTATCAAAAAAGATGTAATTCTTACTGTATATACACCTCTATTTGTCAGGGTTCTCTAGAGGGACAGAAGTCATAGGATATATATATAAAGGGGAGTTTATTTATTAAGACATACATTAATATATATCATTATATATTATATAATTATATAATATTCATATTATTAAATATATCATATATTAAATATATATTATATAGTATAATTATATAATATTAATCTAATTGATATATAATTATACTAATATATAATATATACATTTAATATATTATATATATATGTAAAGGGGAGTTTATTAAGTATTAACTCACACAATGACAAGGTCCCACAATAGGCCATCTGTAAGGAGGAGCAAAGAAAGCCAGTCTGAGTCCCAAAACTGAAGAACTTGGAGTCTGGAGCCTGATGTTTGAGGGCAGGAAGCATCCAGCATGGGAGCAAGCTGTAGGCTGGGGGGCTAGGCCATTCTATTCTTTTTACGTTTTTCTGCCTGCTTCATATTTTAGCTACACCGGCAGCTGATTAGATGGTGCCCATCCAGATTAAGTGTGGGTCTGAATTGTGCATGTCTAACTGAGATAAACATTGTTTCAGCTCTGAAGGTTATAGACCATATGACCTTATGACTTCCCTTTGTCTCTTGATGCTGGTGATCTAAGCTGGAAAATGACTTCTTAGATCACAATGAAAATTCTCATTTACCCATATACTCCTCATATATTTCTTCAACAGATTTTTATTCTTAATATTATTTTAGTATAAAGAATCCCTTCTTTGTTAACTACTTGTTAATTGTGTCATACATTTACACAAAATATAAACATATAAAATATCCTTCTATATTTTATATAACAATCCTTTTGAAACAATTGTTATAGAGCTGGCCTATATTCTCTCATGTTTTCAAGATATTCCTAGGACATTTCAAGATATAGATAATGATAATATGATTATTTCAAACCATATTTTTCATGAATAATAATTCTTGATAATTATTTATTCATGATAATGATAATAATATTCATGATAATGATGATAATTCATGATAATGATAATTATAATAAAATCAATTGAAATAAATTATGCCCTCTCTTATGGCTTTCTTTTAGTATGTAATCCATAATTGCAAATAAAATAAAGGGCTGCATATTTGTGTGTTAAAGGACCTGAAGCTTTTATATTTGTGGGACTCTTTTTAATAAATAAACTCATCTATTAAAAATTAGGTAAAATGATGAATACATACTTAGAAGATAAAGCATAAATGTTTTAAAGTTAACAAATAACATAGCACCCAGAAAAACAAAGAAGCCAATGTTTAGGGTAACTGCCTGTCCATACCAGTAATCCTTTCTTTCTACACAAGATTCATTAGTTTCAAACTCTAATCACAAAATATTCTTTCATAACAGTAATCAGGATATTGACACAAATGATACTATTACATGAGTATAATGCATGTGTGCCTCTGACAATCACCTTGCAAAAATGATGCCTCATCTTTTCTCCTCAGCATCCTTTTCTCTGTTGTGGACACTTTCAGGGATTTCCTAAAACATTCCCATGCTTTCTCTCTTATTTTATTTCACACATCTCTGTGGGTGCCAAAGGAGCTTTCAAAAATGAAAATAAAATCATGTAACCTGCCCATGTAAACATATGATTATCTTCACTCAGCACTTAGAATCAAAATTCTTTTTCTATAGTTTACAAGGTTTTATATGACTTGACCCCTATTTATTCTCACAGCTGCGTCTTTAGCTGCTCTTCTCTTTGTTCAATACACTCTTGTCTCACGTCATTTTCAATTCTTATTATTTTAGAGACTCTCACCATGTGGATTCTAAGGTTTTCAGAGGTTCTTTCTCCAGCTTTTCATATAGCAGTTTTTAAATATATCATCTTTTACTGTGTTATCTTTTCAAAGATGATTTCTATTACCATCCCATATAAGTAATTCTATTTAAATAATTTCCATGACCATCCCATATAAGCTCTTCCCAAAGCATCATTTTACTCTCCATGATAATATTATTCTTTATTGTCTCATACAACTTAATAATTGTGGTATAACTAATTAATTTGATATTAACTGTTTTGTGTCTGTAATGTTTTCTCCAATTTTAAGAAAATCAACAAGTCGTTTGTAATCCTTTGCCCCACTCAGATGTGTTTCATCTTATGAATAATGTGAGGTATATGAAGAAGAAAACACAAAGATCCTGACAGAAAATGAGACCCTAGGTTTTGTTCTCCAGAAATCTAAGTTCCTTAGGAATTATACAAATGGTAGATGGTGAGAACTGAATGCCTGTGAGGAGAAAGAAGTTGAAATAAGAAAAAGAGTGTTAATTTAGTTCAGGTCTAGAGGAGAGTGGTATTCCGAAGTTAGTTGTTCTATATCCCATTACCTTTCAGAAACCTGGATAGATGGTTTTAATGCCAGGTGGATTTTATTTCATTGTTTGGTGTAAAATCTTCTAGAAGAAATAACTGAGTTTTAAATTACACATTTGCAACATCATATCATAGCATCAAGGTACTGCTGAGGATGGATAAGAAGCACATCAAAGGTGGCCATGACGGGTTAAAGACATGGGGTAATTGGCATGCCTTTTCATCCCGCAGTTGACTCATACTGTTGTGATGACCCAGAGAAAGGAGAATGACACAAATAATGCAGTGGATTCAATTTCCTGCCTGCATTATAAGATGGGACCTCAAAGTCAGCTTTAATATGATTTTAAGAAAATAAAGAAATGTAGCTTTTTGTTCTCACATCCAAATTTTTGTGCAGGATTCACGTGAATACAAAAGCATTTCTTCTTCGAATGGTTGTTTACCTCTCCCTTTCTGAGTTAACTTCCATATCATTAAGACTTCTATCTGCTTAAATCAATATTACATACCCCAAAAGAAATAGACCTACCTGGTACAAAGTAGGGGCACAATATGTATATTTGTTAATCATTCAATCAAATATGATTTATTTTATAGGAAAGGAGAAGCTCAGTGAAATAAAATAATAGCCATAATTAAACAGTTGTTTAAAGCCTGAGTCTGTATTTACTTATAAATCCTGAGCTCTTAGCCGCTGTCTGAAATTTCTTTTGTGTAAAGAGGAAAGCAACTGAAAACTGTTAGCACTGGTATTTACAGCATTTACAAAACAATGCACACGTGAACATATAGAAAATGATAGTCAATAATAGTTAAAATAAAGTAGTAGGGAACAAACCTCAACTGCTATAAAGCAGCATAATAATGGTTGATAGTCCCACCTGGCAACAGGATGATTACAAGGTGTTTTTCAAATTATGAATATATAGCACATGAGAATAGAAAACACAGTCAATTGTCTTAGAACCAGAAATTTTATGTAGTTTCTTGAAGCAGGAGCCAGCCTCCACATCACTGGCCTATGTCAAAAAGGTAGGAGAGCTGTTTGAAGTGATAAATGTGAGAAGGCAGAAGCAGAGCTTGCTTTCAGATCTTAACAGGTGTAACCAAAAATTCTGAGCTAAACTCAGTAAGAAGCGGTTTTAAATGTCTCCCACAGTGAGTTCAAACTTCTGCAGTTAGTGGATAATTGGTGACAGATGTTGTAGAAGTAAAAGCAGAATCAACAACCTTTGAGCCTCCTATGGACCCATAGCCCCATTTGAACCTCACGTAATTATCTGCAAGTGTCCCTATTAAGGGGAATTACCATTCCAATTAAACAGGAGACCATGTCGTCAGATTTAATTTAGTTCCTTGGAAATGGTGCCAATTAAATGCATATCCTGTTGAAAAGCACATTCCAGTTAACACAGGGAACTGTATTTAGGAGAAAATATAAAAGTAGAAAAAAGTAATCAAAGTTTTAGCCATTTGTGGTAATACAAACTAAAAGGGAAAATTCATTCTGTGAAATGTTTGTATTAGTTGTTTACATAAAAGACCTGAAGAAACACAGTTGTTTTCAGTTCATTTTTCTATTCATGTTAGATGTGTAAAGCATAGCACATAAGTAATGACCTTAAATACTAAATAATTTAGTATAATAATCTGGCAGCCAACATAAGAAAAACACAATATATCATATATTGTCTTTCCATTGTATTATTTTCTTCACACACACATACACACTCACACTCACGTTTATATGCCAACATAGATTATAAATTGTCTGGAATAGTGAAGTCCTGTTTATAGTCTCACTCATTTCTCAGAATCAAAGCTGCTACTTTTATTATTCATATGCCATATATTTCAAAAATATTTTACCAGTTTAAGTAAACAAGAAAACAAATCATAAACTACTTCTGTAATCTAGAAATTTCATTTAGGAAATTTAAATATCCTTATAATCCAAGTGCAACATTTTCATTCTTATTTAAAACAGAAGTATTTACTCAACTCTACCAAAAGAAAACAGCCATTATTTAATAAGGGTTAAATATTATTGCATTAGTGAATTATTTAATTCTTTAGCAAATTACCGAAAGTCAAGTTTTAAAACAACACGTAACCTCAGATTGTGGTTTTCTTCATTACCAGGCTATCAGCTCATCAGTTACCAAGTCTGATCAGATCGATCTCTTTTCTGATCTTTTCTTTAACATTGAGAAACTTTAAGGTTTTTGAATTTTTGTCTTTTCTTCCTGCTTTTTTCCTGATGTCATTATAATATTATGTCTAATAGTACAGGTTGTAATTGACTTGGGCTTAGCTATGCTGGTTATAGGCAAGATACTCAATCCCTGTAATATTAGTTTTTTTTTAACCTATGAATAGATAATGTTGGTACAAATTTTGATAAGACAAATTTATAGGGTTTCTAACACAGTGGCACAAAATAAACATTTAGTTTTCAAATAACCTTTACTTTACTAATAGAGTTGTGAATATGATTATATTTCACAATATTTCAATAATATTCTAGCAGAGGAATTTGAACATCTTTAATCAAAAGACCATAAATTTAGTGTCCTAAAATCAATGAGCTTATAATTCAGAAACACTCATAAAAAGCTATTTGAATTAGTATAATAGATTATGACTTTTGAGTCTTTATCTATAAAATAGAACAATACAACCTACATTGTATGGAAATTCTATTAATTAAATAAAATACAAAAATTAAGTATTACTTAATCTGACATATGGTATGTTCACAATAAATGGTGAAAATATACTATAATTTAATTTAAAGAACATTTCATTTGGTGGTACTTAAGATTTTTATTGTCCAAATAAATAATTGAAGAGAAATAGCTCAGAACTTTCTAATACTAAATAAAATATTAGGAAGTAACAAACTTTCTAGGAATATCAAAAAGAATAACTCAATATTCTTCTATACCGAGGCAAACAATAGTAAACTGATGAAACCCAAAGACAGTGAGAAAAACCTTATATAAACTACCTTCAAATAAAATATTTTGCCATCATATAAGCAATATGTGCACTCACAGATGACTTCTCAAAAGAGACAATTAGAACAAGAAAATGAGAGAACAATATCTACAAAATTTTGAAAGGAAATTATTCATCTTGTAGAATTCTTTATTCAAAAAATGTATCCTTTGGAAAAGAAGATGATAAAGGGCATTTTAGGCAAACTAGAGAACTAATTACAAGCTGACTTGCAATAAAAGGAATACTAAATTATTTTCATTAGGGTCTAAGAAAATTACACCATAAGTATGGTTAGAGTTGTAAAATTTTTTATGAACAATAAAAAGTAAATCTAAATTAAAAATGAATAAAAAGTGGTAATACCTTATGTGTATGTAGAAATTTAAATATGATAGATGGATATCAACAGCATATTAAAAACAAGGTATAAACTACTAAACTGTGGTAGGTTATATAAATATTTCCAATTATTCACACTTGCTTGTAGAGGGGATTTTTAATTCTGTCTGTTGACATCTGACTGGTGGTGCCTTTTCTTGAGAAAGAAACCTGCTTCCAATGACATATAGAGTCAAGGGTTTATTTTAGATAGTGAAACGTACATGAAAATGGCATATTCCCTTTCAGCAAGTTTTAAAAACCATTACAGGGCTTCATCAACATTTTATTTTCTGTGCTAGGAAAACTTCATGAACCAGATAGGGGTTGTTCTTTTAACTTAGAACTAAGAATGAAAAACTGGTGGAGCAGAGCTCTATTGATCTCAAATGATGTGTTACGTAAGCAAGAAATAACAGGTTGTAGTGAAACAGGATGAGGACAAAATAAATTATAAAATGGTATCAATCAAAAAGCAAGCTAGAAAATAGTGAATATAATTAGGAAAATGGCAGATTTAAGCCAAATGTATCAGTAATTACATTACATGAAAATAACATAAAAGTCCAATGGAAGATAAAGATTATAAACTAGGATTATTTTTCTCTAAAATGTGGTGCTTAAGATAAAAGTACACAAAAGTATTTGTGCATAATCCAAGGAAAGCTTTTGGAACTATGTTGATAGACTTCTGGGTATTTAAAAAAAAGAGGGGAATATATGGACAGATGGAAGGATCAAAAGACAGAGAGACATATAGATAGAAGCAGTCAATTTATAATTATAACACTTTCAATTCACCAGTAAAAAAAAATTGTAAATTTCAGACATCTAATTATTTGGCTTAAAATATAAAGCAAAATTAGACAAATATATGGAGATAAACAAAATAATCCATAGTCATAGTAGACACATTTTTAAAAATTCCTTAGTAATTTATTTAATTTGAAGACACAGAATGTTATTTATTGTGTTTTTACTCCAAAACAATTTCAAACTTACAGAAAAGTTGCAAGAAAAGCATAAGTAACTTAAGTTTATCCTTCGTCTAGAATCTGTAATTGTCGGTACATATGATTTATCATTCTATTTATATACATATTCTTTTTTTCTGATATATTTAAGGGAGGAAAATAATCTAATCCAATATCTAATTAGGGTTATGTGTTGTAATTAGTTACCCAAAACATATTTTTAAGAATAAAAAATTATTGGCAGTGAGGATTGGGTGTGGCTTATTTCAATGAGTTTTTAAATAATTTGGTTTTATAAGATGAAGGAATTCAAAAGCAGTTTGATGAATAAATTAATTCAAATATTGGACTTCCTTTTCATGATTTTTAAATGTGTACTTACATATAATTAATTCATTTGTATCTATGAAATCACAATATTGTAAATATATTATTAAATTTTCCATTTACTGTACAACTAAGTGATTTTGAGTAGTAAGCAAAAGAGTTTCGTGTACAACTGCTATAGTAGTCTATTTTGTAGCAATGAGGTTGGATCAGAAGATAATAAAATAGAAACAGGTGCGCTTACTAGAAAGCAGCATAACACTGTGGGAAGTGTGACTTGTTGGCAAAGAAAAAGAAGAATGTGACTTGTTGCAACAGAAAGCTCTAGAGGTAAAACTAGACAGTTCTTTTTATTTAATCCATGAGCTCATAAAATAGAGCTGTTGTAAATTAAATGTTAATGTTCTTATCCCAAAACAAAGATTTTGCATTTGTTTGTGTTTACTCTATCAGGTAACTATAACTCATCATAGAACAATATATGTTCACTATAAGAGCATTTGGAAAATATAACTAAGCAAAGTTAAGAAAAGTAAAATCTACTCTACTCTCACCCCCTGAAGATAACCATCATGACTATTATACCATATAGCCTTCTAGATCTTCTTCTATATAAATTATTTTAAAATAAATAAATGTACACACATATATAAATATTATATATAGACAGATATATACAATGAAGCTCTACTTTATATACATTTATTTATTTATTATTATTATTATTACTTTTTTTTAGATGGAGTCCCTCTCTGTCACCCAGGCTGGAGTGCAGTGGTATAATCTCGGCTCACTGTAACCTCCACCTCCTGGATTCAGGCCATTCTCCTGCCTCAGCCTCCTGAGCAAATGGGATTACAGGCATATGCCCCACACCCGGCAAATTTTTGTATTTTTAGTAAAGACGGGATTTCACTATCTTGGCCAGGCTGGTCTCAAACTCCTGACTTTTGGTAATCTGCCTGCCTCGGCCTCTCAAATTGCTGGGATTATAGGCATGAACCACTGCACCTGGCCTTTATGTATATTTAAATAAGGTAAGGTCAACTGCACATACCCAGTAAAAATTTTAAATGTACTGAAACAAAAATTAAAATAGAGACAGGAATCTATCCCCGCTTATCACTCAAAAAGCATATGCTTCAGATTGAGTATGTGCTTGGTGATGAGAATCTACTAGTCTTTAAGGTTCACTTTCTCTGTGTCCCCATACTTTGCTTATAAAAATGTGTGTGTGTGTATTTTCTTTTTGAACTCCCACTATCCAAACTTAAAAAAATTAGATGTGTTTCATATGAATCCTTCAATCTTTAAACTCTTACTGTTTGATATTCAAAACACAGCAACCAAATAGATTTGGATAATTTGGCATCCCTCAAACTCAATATTCAGACTCACTCTCTGAATTCTTCCTATCCAAAAGCAGAAACCAAATAGATGTGAATGTACAGGGATACTTCTTATTTTTAATAAATAGGATAAAATTATTTTATAGCTTGCTTTTTTCTGCATGTCACACTATTAATTTATTTCTGTTGTTAAATAATTTTATAACATCATTTGAAAATAGCTGCCTAATATAATTATATTTAAAATATATTAAAATAGGTTCACTATTGTTGGATGCTTCTGTTCTTGTCTATTCATAACTGTGTTGTTATAAAATTCCTGCATAATCTTCCATGGAATAAACTTTCCATATCAGCTTTGAAACTAGTTATTCCTGCGATGGGTTTCCAACCAGGTAGGTAGTTATATGTCAGGAGGCTTGGCATGATTCAAATAACTGTGAAAACCAGTACATTCTGCTATTTCCCTATTGCATCCTTGTATATATTGACACAAATATATTCCTGGAAAAGTGCGCTGTGAGAGTAGTACTTATTACCTCTTAGCAGGGCACAAGGCTTCAAGAAAGACCTTAGGTTTTGGCATCCAGCAGGTTTAAGAAGCCCTTGTTTTAGCCTTATTATTTGCTAAATAATCTTAGGCAAGTTATTTAAACTTTTATCCTTCAATTTCATCATCTATACAAAAGGGATTAAATAATACCTGTGTCACAGAATTTTTGAGAGGACTAAATGAAACAAATTATAAAGATAGCTGATTTGTTTTTACTGGTACTGTTATTGATGTCATGGCTATTAAGAGCCTTCTTAAACTTTGTTTTTATTTATTTCCACAATTACTACATATTTTTGAGACACCAGACTCCTCTTACTTCTCTTACCTTAGCATAAACTTTAATATTGCTAATGCCATTATTTAATGCACTGGCTTTTAAAAATATTTGTTCATAGTAACAAATCTGTTTTTCACTTTTTTCTTTTGCTTTTCTTTTTTATTTTATTTTTTTTAAGACAGTGTCTCTGTTGCCTAGGCCTTCTGCAGTGGTGCAATCACAGATCACTGCAGCTTCAATCTCCCAGGCTCAAGTGATTCTCCCGCACCACATCTAATTTCATTTTTTGTAGAAGATGGGGTGTTGCTACATTGCCCAGGCTGTTCTCAAACTCCTGGCCTCAAGCGATCCTCCCACCTCGGTCTCACAAAGTGCTAAGATTACAGGCGTGATCACCACACCCAGCCCTGTTTTTCTTCATGTTACCCATAAGCACATATCGAAATATATATGTGTACATACATATCTGAAATAATATGTTAATTTTATACCTGGCGTCAGATTCTATCTTTTCTTTATTTTTAAAGACAAGTCATAACTCATTAAATTAATTTTAGACTCACAATTTGAAAAACACTGATCTAGTGAACAGAGGTAGAGCTAGGTAGAACAGAGTTCAATTTATGGAATTTGGCTGTATCTCTAGCCTCACTAGAAGTCACTTGTTAAGAAAAGGAGGATAATTTCAAGTCATTTTTAGTCAGTATACAAATAAAAGTCAATTAAATTACAGAAAGTTAGTAAAAGTTCCTTGGCTATGGAGTCACAAAAAATAAGGCTGAAATTTTAGCATAGCCATTCCAACTCCATAAACTTGAAAACAATTCATTAACTCTTCAAGCCTCAGTTCCTTCATCTATAAACCATATGTTAGAGGCAATAATGGAGTTGCTAAAAGTGTAAATGCTTTTTGGGCAATTCTGATATGTTATCAGTATTTTTAAAATTATATTTTTTAAAAGTTTCTAGTTGACACATAGTTGTACATATTTATTGTATATAGAGTGATTTTTCAATACATGTATATGAAATGTGTAATGATCAATTCAGGATAATCAGCACATCTATCACTTCAAAAATTTATTATTTTTGTGTTGGGAATATTCAAAATCCTCTCTTCGAGCTATTTGAAAATATATAATAAATTATTGTTAACTATAGTCACCCTACTGTGATGTAGAACACTAGCACTTATTCCTCCTCAGTGTAGTTTATTTCCTTTAGCCAGCCTCTGTCTGTTCCCCTGCCACATCCCCTGTTCAGCCTCTAGTAACCACTATCCTACTCTCTACTTCTAAACGATTAATTTTTTGAAATTCCACATACGAGTGAATACATGTAACATTTATCTTCTTGTGCCTGGTTTATTTTGCTTAACATAATGCCCACCAAGCTCATTCATGTTGCCACAAATTACAAGACATCTTTCTTTTTATGACTAGATATTATTCCATTGTGTATGTATACCACATTTTAAAAATCGTTTCATCTGTTGATGGACACTTAAGTTGATTGAATGTGTTGGCTGTTGTGACTAGTGCTGCAATACTCATTGGGGTGCAGATATCTCTTTAATATACTGATTTCCTTTCATTTGTATATATACCCAGTAGTCAGATTAGTAAATCATATGTTAATACTATGTTTAGTTTTTTAAGAAACCTCCATACTGTTTTCCATATGGTTGTGCAAATTTACATTCCACCCAATAGTGTATAAGAGTTCCCTTTTCTCTGCATTATCTGCAGCATTTTTTGGGGGATGGGGGTTGGTCTTTTAGATAATAGCTATTCTAACTGGGAAGACATGACATCTCACTGTTGTTATGATTTGATTTGCATTTTCCTGATGATTAGTGATATTTATAACGTTTTCTTATACTTGTTGGTCATTTATACGATTTCATTGAGAAATATCTATTTAGATTATTTGCCCATTTTCTAGTTGCATTATTTGTAGGTTTTATTTTTTCCTGTTGAGATATTTAAGTTCCTTGTATATTCTGGATATTAATCCCTTGTCAAATGAATAGTTTGCAAATATTTTCCCTCATTTTGCATATTGTCTCTGATGATTGTTTCCTTTGCTACACACTTTTTAATTTGATATAATCACATTTTCATACTTTGATTTTTGTTGCCTATGCATTTGAGGTCTTATCCATGAAATCATTTGAGGTCTCATCCATGAAATCTTTTCCCACATCAATATCCTGAGGCATTTGCCCCATATTTTCTTCTAGAAGTTCTATAGTTTTAGGTCTTACATTTAAGTCTTTAATTCATTTTTATTTGATATAAATTTTCCCTCTTTACTTGAGAGAAGAGGTCTAGTTTTATTCTACATATGGATATCCAGTCCTCCCAGCATCATTTTTTGAAAAGATTGTCCTTTCTTCACTGTGTGTTCTTGGTGCCTTTGCCAAAAATCAGCTAGCTGTAAATATGTGAATTTATTTCTGGGTTCTCTATTCTGTTCCTTTGATCTATATGTTTTTGTTTATGCCAGTATCATGCATGCTGTTTTATTTACTATATAGCTTTATAGTATATTTGAAAGTCAGGTATTGTGATCACCAGATGTGTTCTTTTTGCTTAGAATTGTTTTGACTATTTGAAGTGTTGTGTGGTTCCATACAAATTTCATGACTTTTTTTCTTACTTCTGTGAAAAATGTCATTGGTATTTTCAAAGGGATTGCCTTCAATCTATAGACCAGTTGGGTAATATGGTCATTTTAACAATATTAATTTTTCCAAACCATGAACAAGACATCACTCTCCATTTTTTGTGTATTCTTTTCAATTTTCTGCATGAATGTTTTGTGATGTTTATTGTAGAGATCTTTAACTTCCTAGGTTAAATTGATTTCTGAGTATTTTTTGCAGTTATTGTAAATTGGATTGCTTTCTTGATTTTTTCCTGATATTTTGTTATTGATGTACAGAAATTCTCCTGATTTTGTATGTTGATTTTGTGCCCTCAACTTTACTGAACTCATTTATCTGTTCTAGGACTTTTTTGGTAGAATTTTTAGGTTTTTCTGTACAAAAGAATATGTCCGCTGGAAACAGGGACAATTTGACTACCTCCTTTTTAATTCAAACACTATTTATTTCTCTTCCTTAATTACTCTGGCTAAGACTTCAAATACTATGTTGACTAAGAGTGGTGAAAATAAGAATTCTTTTGTTTTCCCAGTTCTTAGAGGAAAAGCTTTCAACTTTTCCCCATTAAGGATGATAGCTGTGGGTTTTCCATGTATTGTTGCAATATTCATGAGATTCATTCCTTCTATGCCTAATTTGAAGGATGCTGAATTTTATCAAATGCTTTTTCCATGTCTATTGAGATGATCATATGGTTTTTCTTCTTTATTCTTTTGATGTTATGTTTTATGTTTATTGATTTGCATATGTTAAACCATTCTTGCATCCCTGGGATAAATCAAACTTGATTATAACATATAATCCTTTTGATGTGGTGTTGCATTTAGTTTTCTAGTACTTTGTTAAGGATTTTTGCATCACATTTATTGGGGATGTTAGCCTGTAGCTTCCATTTTTTTGTTCTTAGTTGGTTTTGTTATCAGGATTATAGTAGCCTCCCAGAATAAGTTTGGAAGAATTTCCTCCCCTTCACATTTTAGAATAGTTTGAGAATAGTTTCTAATTATTATTTAAAAGTTTTGTAGAGAAATGCAAATCAAAACCACAATGAGATACCATCTCATGCCAGTCAGAATGGCTATTATTAAAAAGTCAAAAAATAACAGATACTGTCTGTTGCAGAGAAAAGGAAATACTTATACACTGCTGGTGGGAATGTAAACCAGTTCAGCCACTGTGAAATCAATTTAATTTCTCAAAGAACGTAAAACAGAACTACAATTCAACCCAGCAATATAATTGCTGGGTATACACCCAAAGGAATATAAATAATTCTACCACAAAAACACATGTACTCATACATTCATCACAGTACTATTCACAATAGAAAAGACATGAAATCAACCTAGACGCCCATCAGCAGTGGACTGGATAAATAAAATGTGATACATATACACCATGGAATAGTATGCAGCTATACAAAACAAATCTTGTTCTTTGCAGCAACATAGATGAAGCTTGAGGTCATTATCTTAAGTGAATTAATGCAAGAACAGAAAACCAAATACTCTATGTTCTCTCTTATAAGTGGGAGATAAACATTGAGTACACATGGACACAAAGTAAGTAGCAACAGACACAGGGCCCTACTTGAGTATGGAGGGTGGGAGGAGGGTGAGGATAAAAAAACTGCATATTGAGTACTTGTGAAAAATATAATCTGTACACTAAACACCTACAGCACACAGTTTACCTGTGTAAGAAACCTACACATGTACCCTCTGAACCTAAAATAAAAGTTGAAAAAAGGCATATTAGTAGATAAATATAGAGATGTTTGTAGACATACACATATACATGGATTTGTAAGTATATGTAGACTGCTAGCTCTTTCTACTGAGACAGACTAAAAGTAGGGACATACCAGGAACAATGAGCATATTTTGCACCTAGATCTTAGTTTTTGAAGAAAAGAATCAAAGACTCTTTTTATTGTTTGATTCTAAGGCTGAGGAAGGAACATACATTATGACCCATAAAATAAGAAAGGTTAAAAAACACAGACAAGAGGCAACTGGAAAGAGATTCTTATCCAAGGCTAAATAATTTGATCAACAAATTAAATGGCTAGAGTATTGGGTTATAACAAAAATAACTAACATCTATAATTTCTCCTGTTGTAAACAAATAATGGATTAAGTAAGTGTGAGTAAAAGGCAAGATTTCTTTTCAGAAGATTTCCAAATAATAAATTTATAAACAATTAGAGAAAGAGAAACACCTTCAGAACACCACAGTAACAACTGTTGTAGCCAATTCCAGTGATTTTGTGGAATGGTGAGAAAATTTTAAGACACAAAATACGTGCATAGCCTCACAACATCTCACCAAAAATAATTCTAATTAGTGTAGTGGTTTTAGCATCTGCCTCCAAATTATTTGATAATTCTCCCTTCAGGAGGTGGAGATTAATTTATTTCCCTTAAGTGTGATCTGAATTTATTAACTTGCTTCCAAAATGTAAGTATGGGAATGAAAAGTAGTAACTATGTTATGGCACATGTCACCTTAACTAGTAGATCAATATTAATGTCACCAAGTTTAAGTCATGTTGACAGCATGTTGACGTTACATATGATGTGGTGAAGTCACCTATGGTACTCTTCCTCAAATCCGTAACCATAATATACATTAAATAAACACAATTCAACAGGCAATCTACAAAATATCTGGGCAGAAATCTTCAAAAGATTCAAGGTCATAAAAACAATAAAGGAGGGTGAAAAACTGTCACAGGTTGGAGGTGACTGAGATGGTATGTCAGTAAAATGCAAAGTAGTGTCCTAGATTTGATCCTGAAATTGAATAAACACCAGTAAAAAGTGTAGGGATATCCAAATGCTGCCTGTACTTTGATGTTCTTTGATTATACAAGGTGTTAACATTAAGGGAAGCTGGGTAAAGTGTACAGACAATTCTGTATTATGTTTTTACAGCTTCTATAAATCAAAAACTTTTTCAAAGTAATTTTGAAACAGCATGTATACATGTGCTTTTTCGAGCTAAATTACACCTAATTTACACTTTTACATACTTAAATTGATAATTAAAGAGTCAGCACTTATTGAAACTTACAAAAATGTCTTTTCATTAGATTTTAAATATGCTTTGATTTTCCTTATTTAAATAAAAATTTTCTGCAATGCAAAAAGATATTTCCTTTAATAGTGCTATTTTAATTTTTAGACTAAGTTGTATCCAGCAGAAAATCTTTATTACATAAAATTATGGGATGATTCCTAATACTACCTGGAGTAATCAGACTTTGCACCAATGTTTTATATTTACACAATAATACAAATTACTGTAGAGAGCAGACATTTTTTATTTTAAAGAGCAGAACCTTCGCCTTTGAAGAAATGCAGAAAGAGGTAACAATGAAAGATGGTTTCTGAAATCCCTTCTATCAAGATATTGTATAATACACCTTCTAAAATGAAACATTTCTGGGTGTAAAAGGGAAAACTGACACAGGAGTCTTTCAGTGCCGCTTCACCAATCAGAAATCTCTGCAGCCAGTGGCACCCCTGCTTGGGCTTTGCTCGGCTCTGGGCTTGCCACTGGGCTCACTCCACCCACTTGGCCTGGTGGACTGCACTCAGCTTGCTCCCGGCCCTGATCCTGTACTCAGATGTAGCCCACGGCTGAACCTGGCGTTCTGCGACCTGCTTCCACCTTGGGTGCTGGAGGCTGGTTGAGAGGAATGTGGTGGCACCCGAAAACTTGGAGACGTCAGCAACCGTGGAACCCCAAGGGGTGTTATGGCTCTCACTTGAGGAGTCCTAAGGTCTGAGTCCTCAAGGACTGTTGCAGCTCTCTCTCCTTCCTGCCACCTGCAGTGTGGCGAATGGTGGGAGTATGTTACAGCTCGTTTGTGTTACAGCTCATGTTTGTTCCTGCTGCCTGCAGCACTGTGAATAGGGCGTGTTGTAGCTCTGACACGGAGAGTCTCCAGGTCTGGGCCCACAAAATGGTCCCAGCTTTTCACTCCCATAGTCCAGTGAACGGGAGCATGTGGTACCCAGAGGCTTTTTCTCTCCCATTGCTCAGTGAGTGGGAGGGAGGGTTACGATGTTACAGCTTTTGCACCTGCCATTCAGCAGCTTTCGGGCTATTTTCATGTGTCCAAGAAGAATGAGATATGCGGACACCAGAGAGTGAGCAAGGAGATGAAGAATTGTATTGAGTGACAGAAAAGCTCTCCACAATGAGAGGAAACCCTAACTGGGTGGCCCTCTCTGTGAGAGGGGGCTTGAAAGCAGGAAGCTCAACGTGTGGCTGAGTCTGGGGGCGAGGCTGCCGATTGGTCCATGGGTGAGCCTAGATAAAGCACCATTTGATTGGCTAAAAAGCATCAAGGAAGTTTTCACTCTGGGCGTGGACCCTACCTGGAACTGGTAGCTCAGTTTTCAGGCTTTAAATTGTCTTTGGTTTGAAGGTCGGGTTTCACGGGGAACCACCCCTATCAGCCTAGAAATTTGTCTCCTGTCGTTATCAAAACTATCAATTATCTTAACATCAGGCATAAAGCTAGAGCATCTCAGGCAGAATAAATAATATCTCACAATTTTCATAAGAGAACATAATTTTTAATTGCTTGCTTTCTCTAACCTGATCTAGAAGATAATGTAACCCCAAGTAAACTTTTGAATTATTAGGTATATATATTCCATTTTATATGTCTATTTCACAGAACATTAGGCTCAACACATGTGACATTTTATACATATTAATATAATATGTATACATATATTTCTATATACATTATATACGTAGATATATATTTCTGTATACATTATGTAGAGTGAGAAAGAGAAAGAGAATAACCGGGGTATTCAAAGTTAACTTGCCTCTTTTTTCATCAATCTTTAGAATTAAAAAAAAAACTTGATTTCTGAAATCAACATTCATATACATTATAAAAGTGATTAGAGAAGAAATATTATAAAATAAAAAAGGCAAAATGTTTTGTAGAAACTGAAAATATTGGACAAAATATTGAATTAGAGATGATATAATGAAGTTGAATTGGAAACAGCAAATTGATGTAAGTGGAAGAGCCTTCAGAAGTAAGCCTGGAGGTCAATGTATGCCAACATTATGCTTGCTGACTTTGTTAGAACTGACATTCTCACCAGTTTGATACTTGCGGGTACATAACAAAGGTGCAGAATACAATAATGTAGGTTTTATTTTAAAAATAAAGAAAATTTTGTTGCCCCCGCAACGGCGCGGAGACCAGGGGCGGCCCGCGGCCCAGGGCTGGCAGTTCAGGGCGGGCGGTTGGGGACTGACGCGTGGCGGTGGGATGTGAGTTGGGGGCGGGACCTGGCCTGGCGCCTGGAGGGGAGGAGTCCCGGCGGCGCGTCGGACTTTTGCTCCCACAAGCCCTGCCTCGAAGGCTGGGAAGCTGGGCCAGGAGCAGCCCAGAGGGTCTGAGTCGCCGCCCAGCCAGGGCTCCTGCGTTCCCCAGAACGGTGGGACGCGCGGCTCTGCGGCCTCCAGCTGAACATGGCGCTCTGGACGCTGTCTCGCGGCTGCCAGTGCGTCATGGGCTGGGAGCCGGTGCTCTTCATCACCTTCACGGTCATCTGGTCCTACTACGCATACGTGGTGGAGCTGTGCGTGTTTACTATTTTTGGAAATGAAGAAAATGGAAAGACCGTGTTTTACCTTGTGGCTTTCCATCTGTTCTTTGTTATGCTTGTATGGTCCTATTGGATGACAATTTTCACATCTCCTGCTTCCTCCTCCAAAGAATTCTACTTGTCCAATTCTGAAAAGGAACGTTATGGAAAAGAATTCAGCCAAGAAAGACAACAAGAAATTTTGAGAAGAGCAGCAAGAGCTTTACCTATCTATACCACGTCAGTTTCAAAAACTATCAGATATTGTGAAAAATGTCAGCTGATTAAACCTGATCGGGCCCATCACTGCTCAACATGTGACTCATGTATTCTTAAGATGGATCATCACTGTCCTTGGGTGAATAACTGTGTGGGATTTTCTAATTACAAATTCTTCCTGCTGTTTTTATTGTATTCCCTATTATATTGCCTTTTCGTGGCTGCAACAGTTTTAGAGTACTTTATAAAATTTTGGACGAATGAACTGACAGATACCCGTGCAAAATTCCACGTACTTTTTCTTTTCTTTGTGTCTGCAATGTTCTTCATCAACGTCCTCTCACTTTTCAGCTACCACTGCTGGCTAGTTGGAAAAAATAGAACAACAATACAATCATTCTGTGCACCCACATTTTCATATGGACCTGATGGAAGTGGTTTCTCTCTTGGATACAATAAAAATTGGAGACAAGTCTTTGGTGATGAAAAGAAATATTGGCTACTTCCAATATTTTCAAGCTTGGGTGATGGTTGCAGTTTCTAACTCGCCTTGTGGGGATGGGTCCAGAACAAGCTTCTGTTACAAACCAGAATGAGTATGCCAGAAGTGGCTCAAATCAGCCTTTTCCTTTCAAACCACTTAGTGAATCCAAAAAACTCTTGTTGGACAGTGAATTTTCAGTCAGTGGCTAGAGAATAGAGCTGAAGAAGGCATCGTCATAGCGGGTGTATGAAAACATTATAGAATGATATATTCAATTTCATTTGCAAGAAAATGATCAATGGAATGAAATAATTGAAGTATAACAGAAGATATATTTTTTAAAAAAGAAAGCCTTTGTACATTTCCTGGAATCCACAGAAGCACTACTCCAGAGCAGGACGATTCCTTAATCTTAAGTGTCCATTTGTGCAGCATTGACTTAGAGCTGCAAAAGTGACTTAATGTTATTCTGGAAATAACACTTACCTGTTATGAGATGCTATAATAATGAGCTATCATCACATTTTAACATGTATGTGTATTTTTCGATACCTGAATTACATTATTAGCATTGTGAGTATCCATGTAAATTTTCACTCCAAAAACACAAGCTTAAAAACTTGTCTTAAGTACATCTAGGGCAAATGATGACTGAAAGTGAATAATATCCAAATTACCATTGCTTGTACTGTATGAGGAAAACTGCTTTTTTAAATTGGGCATTTGCTATTTTATAATTACTATTTTATACTTTTCAACATTTTAAATCACATTTTTATTGTTGGCTATTAACAGAAGGATTCAGATATCTAAATATCATTTAGAACGTAGAACACTTTGGTCTAATTCATCGAAAGCTTAGTTATAAGCAGTAATACAACCATGTAGTGGAGCATGTACTCAAGGCTTAAAGGGAACTCGGCAGTGTAAGAAATATTCTGGGTTCTCTCTGCTTTTCTATGATTTTTTTGGTTGAACTTTCAGAGGTATGTCCATGGGCAGAGAAACACAGAGGTACATGTGCTAGAGAAATACTGGACACAGTAGGAAGAGGTGTAAGTGTTCGGAAGAAAAGCTAAGAGGAATATTGTAATATGTTAAAAAATAGTTTGAGTTTTAATGGTAGTTAGAATAAAGAATGCTGTTGACGTGACTTTCAAATTTCAGTGTAGGTAATGACCAAAAATTACTTTGAAACTTTTACAGTAATTCTGTAACAGCTTAAATGTGACTTAAAATGCAATTTAAACTAGGCAAAAAAAAACAAAACAAAACAAAAAAAACTTTAGAGTAAGTTTTCCTCCCAGCTGTCAGTTAGTTATTCTAACCTGAGTGGTCATTTAACATCCTCAGTCTCTGAGAAGTGGATTCTACTCTTAGATGCACAATCTTGACTTCCTACAAGCAACCCCTTTAGGACTCCTTTTTCCTTGTAAAATCTAATCTAAGTGACAGGAGTTGTCTCATTAACTCCAAAGAAAAGTACAGAATAAGCAATATAGAAATGTTACTCCTCATTTATACTTTTTAGTCAGACACATACATACTCTAAAATAATTGATTGCTTGCAGTTAGTGGGTGGAGATGAGTCTCAGTAGCATCTGTGAGTACTCCAGGTTGGAGTTTCTTGTCTGTAAAATGGGACTGCAGGGGAGGGTGTGTTATGAATGAGTTGGACTGGATGACTTCTAACATTCTGTGATGCCTAATTTTGCAAAATCACCTTTCATTCACCCAATAATTTTTTTTTTTTTGACAGAGTCTTGCTTTGTCTCCCGGCCTGGAGTGCAGTGGCTGGGTCTTGGGCCGCTGTGGTCTCTGCCTCCTGGGTTTGAGAGATTCTCCTGCCTTGGCCTCCCGAGTGGCTGGGATTGCCCGCTCATGCCACCACGCCCAGCTAATTTTTATATTTTTGGTAGAAACAAGATTTTGCCGTGTTGGCCGGGCTGGTCTCGAACTCTTGGCATTGGGTGGTCCACCTGCCTCGGCCTCCCATGGTGCTGGGATTGCAGGTGTGAGCTACCATGCCCAGCCCCAATACATTTTTTGGAGTACCTTCTATATGCTAAACAATACAGAAGGGATAGCTCTATTATTTCCTAGTACAGCAAAAATTTTATGGTTGCTACTGTAGGTTTATAATTTGTAAGATTGGTCTAATTTCCATCAGCCATACTAATGTTAGATATTAAAAGGAGGTAACTTTTTTTCTCTTTGAACCAAAGGAATGAATTAACTTTGAAAACATAGTTTGGAATACTATAGAAAGGATTCTTCTACCTTCGTTTCAACTCCTTAGTCTTAATAATCTCGAGTCTAGCAAACTAGAATGAGAGTTAAGAGATACCAATTATTGCCAGATGCGGTGGCTCATGCCTATGATCCCAGCACTTTGGGGGGCCGAGCTGGTGGATCCCCTGGGGTCAGGGGTTGGAGACTAGCCTGGCCAGGATGGCGGGACCCCGTCTCTACTAAAAAATACAAAAAAAGAAAAACTGTCCAGGCATGGTGGCACACGCCTGTTGTCCCAGCTGCTTGGGAGGCAGAAGCGGGAGAGTCGCTTGAACCCAGGAGGCGGAGGTTGCAGTGAACCAAGATCATGCCACTGCGCTTCAACCTGGGCACCAAAAGTGAAACTCCGTCTAAAATAAATAAATAAATAAAAATAAAACAATTACCAACTAAAAACATAACTTCAGTTTGGCGGTTTGCATATTATAAGGAGATAAATGTTTGAACGTACTTGACTACTTTCAGAAATGTTCTCCTGTACTTTTTGTGAGTATTTCTATGATCAGATCAAAAGAGTTGCATGCACCTGGCTAACAGCCAAGGAAGCTTCTTTTTTTTTTCTTCACTATTATGCACTTCTGTGGTATTGTAGTCTTTCTCAATTCTTTAATTTTTGTTATTTAACATCATCTTTAATAGCACAGCAAATATCTTTTAGGAAATTTTCAGTTAAGGCCTTTGAATTATTTACTTTTTATTTAATTTACAGCCAGCATTTTGTCACATTCTAAATAATATTTAGCTGAACTTATTCATACGTATTAATGACCATTCTAGCAAGGGTCTATAAGTGGTGTGGGAAATAGGTAAAGTTTGCCTCTTTGGTATCTCAATTGGTATTGATTATTGCTATCAACTATTTGGGGAGAAAAATAAAAATGAAGCCCTGTAAAATTTTGTAAGTAGTATCTTTGGTCCTTCGAACACTTGAACATTTGTGATGACACTTAAGAAAAATAAAGTTGAAGTTCAGGTCTTGCCATTGCCATTAAAAACAACTTAGACAGGAGACTTGGTTTACCTGGGAACAAATTTACTGAAATATTTAGTACCTGAAACTATGCCAAACCAAAGAGCAGCTGCAGAACATTAGTTATTTTAAGTGAACAAGTTTACAAAGTTTATTTTCATCTTTACATAGGAATGATTTTTTTAAAAACTATTTTTACGTATTAGTGGTTATGAGTCAATGTGTCATGTGTGAATTTAACTGTAAGGTGGTTTAAAGCAAATATGCAATGTTTCCTCGAATTGTATTTCTATTGGAAAGCAGATTTTGACTATGTTTACAGAACTGTTTAAATTAAGGATTACCAGGCATGTGAGATCTCTTTCAGTTATCTTTAAAGCAGATGTGTATTAAGGGCTTAGATTTAGGATCTACATATTCTGGGCATTGAATAGCCGTAACTTACAAATAAGTTTTGTTTACCTTTTGTTCTAGGGACTAGCACTGCTATCAGTGGAAAGTATTTTTAATTAATCTGTTATTAAGAAAGTCATATTTTTGCATTTCAGCCAAAATAAAGACTGTGTCTGATAATCTGTTAGAAACACATAATATATGTCTGAGATCCATGTTTCATATGAACTAAACTGTATTTTCTGATTTAAATTAAAAATATAGATTCAGAAAGGTTCATGTTTTTCTAATGAATTCATTCTATTTTTTTGGGTTGCATAAAGAAGCAAGGAATTGTACTTGTTGTATTAAAAGATAAAGAAAGCTATTAGGTATATTTGTACATGAGTGCAAATGAGTCTATGCCTGTTTAAAAGAAAAGATGGACACTATTTTAATATGAGCTTTAATACACTGATATAAACAAACTTGAAGTATGGTTTAGTTTGGTTGTGTTTACCTAACAAGTACCATAAGCCTTGTATTTGTTCTCATTTGTATAATCCTAGCCCATGACTTAATGTTGACGCTTTGCTTTGTCTTTTGGATGGCCTAACCTACATTAACATGTACGCAGAACATTTTGGATTTTTTTTTCAAAAATAATAATGAATTACTTTATCAATAAACAAATAAATATTTTTTAAAAAGAAAATTTGTTGACAAAACTGACTTACTGATTTTCTGTGAAACCAAAATCTTTGGACTGCTACATCTTGCTCTGAATGAGAGTGACAAGATAAATAAAAAAAAAGAATATTTGTTGACAAAACTGACTTACTGATTTTCTGTGAAACCAAAATCTTCGGACGGCTACAGCTCGCTCTGACTGAGAGTGACACTAATCACCTTGGGTTTTGTAAAAGAGCAAGTTGAAATCCAAACACTGAGTGTCTGAGTTTGTCCTACACAGATTTATGGATTGTTTTTATTTTTAAGACTAAATATTATATACTGTTGATTTTACTTAAGAAAAAAGTCACTTTATGATTTAATCCCACAAATAAATGCATATCTGTTACTGAAGGCAAAAGCTAAAGTATCACTAGTTATTCTCAAAATTAAAAATATACTGTCAATTTCTAAATAATGACAATAGTCCATATAATATTTCCTTTCTATTTTTCACTTCATCCTCTGACAATGAGTGAAAAAGAAGACAGCTTTAGAAATATAGGACAAGGATTTTCTGTTGACGAAACAGGAAAGTTCTACAAAGGGACTGTCACTTGTGGCTCTAGGGCAGAAAATATGTAACAAAGAACACAACCTAATATATAAACACATGAAGCTTAATCCTAAGGCAACTGTTTGTCCCATCCTTATTTAAGTTCATTCGTTGATATATCTTGGCAAACCTATTTCAAAAGCACCTGATATTTACTCACATACTGTGTGAGATTTCTTCTGGCATCTCTGTATCGCAGAAATTTCTATTTTGGACCTTCTTTTTAAGATAGTGATTCTAATTAGAAGAATGTGAGCATGTACATGTAACCGAGAATGAGGCTAGTAGCAGAGCAGAATAAGCCTACATGTTGTTATAGCTACTGTGGCAAGAGCAAAAGAGAACAACAAAAAAATACTACATTTCTTTGAATAAATGCTTTGACTTAACAATAATGTATGCATACCTTCATAAATTTACATATATTTATTAGCTGGCTGAAAACTTGACCAAGTCTCTGAGAAGACTTTGATGAAGATAATGGATTTGTTTTGAAAGACATTTTACTTTAAAGTTTTGAATTTATAGAAAAATTGGGAAGGTAGTGCAAAACATTCCTATATGCCTTGAACCTAATTTTCCCTGTTATCAACAACTTATATTGGAATGATTAATTTATTTGTTACAAATAATAGACTGATACTGATACATTCTTATTAACTAAAGTCCATAGGTTATTCTGATTTCCTCAATTTATAAATAATGTTCTTTTCCTTTTACGGTGTCACATTTAGGTTAACAATTCCACTTAGTTGTCATGTTTCTTTCAGTTTCTCTTGGCTGTGACAGTTTTTTAGACTGTCTTGTTTTTGATGATCTTCAGTGTTGTGAGAAGTGATATTTTGAGGAGTAGTAAGGTATTTTGTAGGATACCTCTCTATATAATCTATTGTTTTTCTTGGGGTTTGACTAGAGTTACAGGTTTTGGAGAGGAAGACAAGATGTAAAGATGTTTTCATCACTTCGTATTAAGGGTACATATTATCAGTAGGTTTTTCATCATTGATGTTAACCTCGATGGCATGTTTAAGCTAGTGTTTGTTGGATTTCTCCACTATAAAGTTACATTTTTTAACCCTGTTTATACTGTACTCTTTGAAACCACTATGCATAGCCTACACTTACAAACTATGGATTTGTCCTCCCTTTCATTGGAGGAAGTGTCTACGTTATTTAGAATTCTGCTACACAGGAGATGTGTAACTTCTCCAATTATTAATTTCATTTGATCTCTTATTATAACAACATGAACTCATGGTTATTTATTTTGTATAACTGACATTTTTAGAGGTTTTTTTGTTTTTTTTTTACCTTTTTCAGAATGTCACATAATTGGAATCACAGTACATATAGTGTTTTTTTTTTTTACATTGACTTGTTTCATTTGACAATATTCATTTTAGGTTCACTCAGGTCTTTTTATGGCTTGATAACTCACTTCTCTTAATTGCTGAATAACACTCTTGTATATGAACATACGATTTGCGTATTCATTCATACTCCTGTATATGAACAATACAATTTGTATATTCATTCACTTATTAAAACATTTTGGATTCTCATTTGCAGTGATTATGAATAAAATTGTTATAAATATCAGGTTTTGTATAGACATACATTTTCAAATCAGTTGATATCTAGGAACATGACTGTCAGATCTTCTCTTCAGCTATGTTTAGCTTCACAAGAAATCTTCAAAATGTTTTTCAAAGGGGCTGTGCCATCTGACAGTCCTACCAGTAGTGAAAGAGAGTTGCTGTTGTTCCACATCATCACCAACATTTAGTGTTGTTAGTCTTTGGATTTTGATGTTTTAAATCAGTGTGTAGTACTAGCTTATTGTTGCTTTCATTTGCAACAATATAATTTTATCTAATGACAAATGATATTGAGCATCTTTTCACGATTATTTTCTTTGATAAAGTATGTTTATAGCTTTTACCTATTTTTAAATTTGGACTTTTTTTCTCATTGCTGCATTTTAACATTCTTTGTATAATTTAAATGCAATTATTTTATCATACATAGGTTTTGCATATATTTTCTCTGAGTGGCTTGTCTTCAAATTCTCTTAATAGTATCTTTCACAGAGCAGAAGTTTTTAATTTTAAAATGTCCAACTTATTTTTCTGTAATTACTTTGTTTTGCTGTTATATCTAAAACTTGTCACCAAATCTATGGTCAACTTGGCTTTCTCCTATGTTTTCCTTTGGAAGTTTTGTATTGTGTCATTTTACATTTTGGTCTATGATCCAAACTTTGTTCTGTTTTACAAAAGGTTTAAGGACAATGTTGAGATTCATAGCTTTGCATACAAAAAAGTTTAATTTTTGCATGTGGGAAAATTTTATGATTTTGTAGCACCATTGCTAAAACTTCTATCTTTTCTCATGGAATTGCCTTGATCTTTTCTGAAAGATAAGTTCATCTTATTTATGTGAGCCATGTACTCTGTTCCATTGATCCATATGTCTATGCTTTCCCCAATACCATATTATCTAGATTATGGTAGTTTATAATAAATGTTTTCCACATGTCACATGTTCTCAGCTGTGCTTAGTTGTTGTAACATATCGCTCCAGTTTTGGAGATTAAGGGGATTCTGTGTGACCTCAATCAACTGATGTGTCCAAGAAAATTCACTGATTTTTCAATTTCTTTGTCTTCTTTTTTTTTTTTTGTCAAGAACATAGGAGTGGTTACTGTTAGGTTTTTTACATAACAAAGCTTAAATTGAAAGTGTTACAACTTTTAGCTATATTACACATATATAATTTGTATATTATATAATAATAAAAATTTGATAACAATTTTCTACCAAGTCTTCATTGAAAAAGGAAAGAAAGCTTAAGGGAACAAATTTTTTTTCCCACAAAAAGAAATTCTAAATTAATTAGGATAAAGAAATAGTATGCTCATTTATAAATTAATATATGCTAAATTTTCTATAGGTACAAAAATTACCAATTTTCAAATTCATCTTGATATTTTCAGGTATTTACTATGTTGATTATTGTACTAAAAAAAGAGTGATTATTGTACTTGAAAAAAAACAGAATGCTACTTAATTTTAAAGATATAAAAAAGGATAGCTTAGGTAAAAATGTAGTTCCCATTTTTATTCAACAATTGGTGAAATAAGACCACCTTTTCTTTGTGCCTGCTTCAGTATACTTGTAAAATATGGAAGTGATATTTTTTCTATCGTAGGACTAATTTCAAGGGAGTCAACGAAGTAAGCTGGTCTTAAATTATGTTTCCCATGGAAAATATATTTTCAAAGTTGTTAATATATTTGATATTGGTTTTGATTGATTTGTTATAGAAAACAACAATTTCTATGTCATTACAGAGATATGCAGACTAGTAAATAATTCAATCATTTATTTAATATATTTGCCAAAAAAGTTTATACAAACCTTTTTGCCAAAAGGTTTGTATAAATTGATTATGATCTTAGGAAATTCATGAATTTTTTCTGTGTATTAGTCATCTATAGATTTTAGTAGAAACATAACATAAGCAAAGGAGTTTCTTCTTGACATTTTTTATACTGCAAAATATTTACTTATATTTTGAGAGGTCATTTATATTTCTGAACTTGATTGTGCATGCTAATTATTTAATTACAATTTATTTTAACTGAACATTTACCAAATGCATATAATTATGTGCAAATTTAGGACTATCTAAATACAGGTACCTAAAGTATGTACCTAAAATATGTACCTAGAGTACATATGAGCTTTTAAATTTTGAACTAAGCTATTTAAAAGTAATATTAAATATATATCATAGAAAAATAACAAAAAGAAAATTGAGTTTTTAAATAATGAGATATTTTTTAAAACAATTATAATCATAATGTAAAATTTACTTTAATTCACCTTTCTTGTCTCTGTGCACATTAAAGAAATAATACATATCTTTTGATCTTAGAAAAATTCCACTTAGTGACTAGATAGGCTAGTTGGCCTTTCTGAGTCTTGATTATTTCATCTGTGGAAGCAAGGAAGATATACTTTATCTACCAAAATTATGAAGGATTGTCTAGATGAAAACTTGATATCTATTCTAGCTCTAAGAAAATAACTTATCTGTTCTATTATATTATCTTTTGAGAGGACACTAAAATTACCATAGATGAAAAAAATATATATTTTTCTGTTTGGGTTCCAGAAAGGTGTTTTTTTTTTTCCTAGCAGCTGCAAAAGTAGCAAAATATTTGCTTTCTATTTGTCTCTGAAATTTTTGGCTTCTAGGATTTTAATTTAGATTAACCACTTGTCATTTTCATATCAAATTTCTTTTGGTGTTTGAAGTAAATATTCCAGAACACTGTATATTTTTTACCCTCTGTATTGAATTTATTGTCTCTATTGATTCTGACTGCTTTAGATGTTTATTTAGAAGATATTTTAAAAATTAACTTTCTTTTTTCCTTCCATCTTAAGAATTTGAAGGCTTATTGGTTCAGTTATGCAACTAAAATGCAGTTTTGGTGTTAATAATTCAGGCCATAAGTAAATTGAATACATAACTTTTCTCTTGAATAGATAATTGATATAAATGTTTTAAAAATATATCAGTAATAAAAGACAAATTTATAAAATATTTAACCAATTATTCCCTTAATTTTGTTGAAGTAACTACACCTTGATATGTTTAAGCATTTTTAAACTACTAAAACTTAATTTCATACATTTAATGGAAACTTTTGGTTAATATTAACACCTAAGTAAAGCCAGACACAGAAAGGCAAACCACATGGTCTCACTTATTTCTGGGAGCTAAAAATTAAGCCAGTTGAGCTCATGGAGATAGAGTCAAACAATGGTTACCAGAGGATGGGAAAGGTAGTGTGGGGGAACAGGAAATGCGGATGGTTGTTGGGTACAAACATATAGTAAGAATGAATAAGATCTAGTATTTGATAGCACAATAGCATGCCTACAGTCAGCAACAATTTATTGTACATTTTAAAATAACTCAAAGAGTAGAATGAGAATGTTTGTAACACAAACAAATGATAAATGCTTGACATGATGAATACCCAATTTACCCTGATGTTATTATTGCATATTGTGTGCTTTTATCAAAATATCTCATGTACTCCATTAACATATACACCTACTATGTACTCCCCAAAATTAAAAATTATAATAAATACATAAATAAAAATAGATAAATACAACCCTAAGAGCATTTTTTTACAATGGAATTCTGAAAGCTTACAGTTGATTCTTCAACTTATACTTTCAGGTAATAATTTCCAGTAGTGCCTTACTCAGGCCAACTGGAAGCCTTTTTCAAACCACAGGAGCTCTCACTGTTTCAGGAGTCACTCTCTGTCAGTTCACTTTGCCTTTGGATAGCTGTGGGGGATAGAGGTCTTAAAACAGAATGAATGAATAAGCAAACATATTCTAAGGAATGTAGTTGTTTGTGTCTTGGCATGACAAAAACAATGTTCTTTTAAATTTGTCTCTCTACATGAATACTCTGATTAGTTTTGTATGTGCACATTTGCAGTTTTCTTTTGCAGCCACCCAAGGACTTACACACTTTGAGGCTTTATGCTGGTAAATTACAGCATGCCTTTCTTATAACAAGGTATGTCTGTCTTTAGAACTTCATAAGAGCTTCTGATATATGCAGTGAATTAACATTCTTATTTTATAGAGTCAAAAAGAAAGTGATTGTTATCAATAGCTATTTTCCTGTTCTAATATTTCTTTGTTATTATAATAGTACAGCCTGCATTGACACTTGAACCAAGAAGTCTGTAACTGGCCAGTGAATGTGCCATTTATTTTTGTTCCAAATTCAATGACAATGAAGTGCCCAATATGCATGAAACTACAATTCTCATAAAATGACTTGAAAATAGATGGCTGAAAAATTTGTAGCTCTCTTATGACTCTTGTTTGAGAGCCTATTCTAATAACTACTTATATGTAATCAGATGGACTTCATGCAACCTCATCTTGTAAATGGACCATGTGAATGTTTTCCTATTATTGCTGCCATAGCTCACAGACTATATAAGAATTGCTAGTCATTCTGCCCTGAAACAAATTACTATTCTAACAATAGAAATCTCAATGGCCTTCACATAAGTCATGCCTTTATAATGTGGATACTGATATAAAAACTGCCTAGGGGGCATGGAATTCACCCATTAAACTGTCTTTGCTAAATTTGCCTCTGAGCTGTTTTCTGTAGATAAAGAAATAGGGAAAATTGCTGCAAAAAAAGTAATTTGGGGTCCACTGTATCAGTTGTAGAGCAGGTTATGCTAACATACTTTTTAAAGTATTTATGAAATATGAATATCATGTATACATATATGTATGTATATGTATAAAATATATACATAGGTGTGTTAAATATGCATATATGCATATAAATAAACATATACGCATATACACATATACATATGTGTATATGTACATATATATGTGTATATATAAATAAATGCCTCCAAAAGGTCACCATTCTGGTTAGTCTGTTCTAGATAAGATTCATTACGTTTATGCTCTGATTAATGATATTGAAAGTACTTCATTTACATTTTGACCATTTTAAAGTAAGACAAATCTCAAAATCTAAGAGTTAAAACACATCTGGAAATTAGGAGATGCTTTTCTTTGCTGGTACGTGAATCTGTTTAAAATCACGAGATAATAATTGTTGAATGATATCTGTATATAAGTATTGCATTAAGTTTGAGAGGAAAAAAGCACCTCATTAGTATTACGTATAAGATGGATAGCAAAATCTAAAGCAATAAAATAACCCCACACAGAGATACACAGATAAACACACACACACAAAATATATTTTGAAAAAGTCATGGTAAATATCTTGCAATGTAATTGAGGTTTTTGCCATTGAAAGTAATGGCCAAAATGCAATTACTTTTGCACCAATCTAATAATTATTTTGACCTGCTGATATTATACATTAGATCATCTAAATAATAACTTGTAAGACAATTATGGAATAAAGATTTCAGCAAAACAGTCATAAAGAAAATAAACCGTAAAACACTTCTCAACATTACTCAAATTTTTAAATTTTTCCCAAAATTTTATTTGCATATGTGTGGTCTATGGAAAATGTACCCATATTTAACCAGCATCATGGAAATTAATTTATTCCATGGCTTTTAAACATGTTTTAATTAAATGGCTTCCCTTGAGTAGGATAACACTACTTATCTAATCGTCTATTTCAGCATTGTAACTTCAACACCAAGGAGCAGATCAATGTTTGTTTTTATTTTTTATTATATTTCCACAATAACATTGAACATTTTATGTTTTTTTAAAGTATTTATCTTCCAATACAGGGTATTCTTTTTCACTTGAAAATAATCAATGGTACTAAATATGGCTGCACTCATTATTTGCAGTATGCCATCTGGAATTTGGCAAAATTCCCATGATTCCTTGGCATCTCATGAAGAGAGATGCAATTCAGTGCTTTAACTTTTCTTTTAGCCTAAGTGTTCAAGTTTATGAGCAGAGAAGAGTTTATGTATTTTAGCAGCATTGATAAATTAGGATCATAAAGTTTTAATGTCCTTAAAGATACATTTTGTCCTTTTCAGGCAAAAGAGATTTTCGACTTTTCTAATTGTTTCTCAGGTTAACAGAGGAAAAAAATAGCATTAAAAGTGGAAGATCAATGTCCAGTAGAAAACAATGACATTAATTATAACAACAATAATACTATAATTAAGTAAGTACTGATGTGCTACAAGTTCTTCTTAAATTTGTTACACATTATGGCTCAGATTCATTTGAATATTCCTACTCTAAAATTGCTATTCAACAGAGTTAGAATTAAATGTGCTTGTTGTCAACCAATATGCCATGTTTTATTTTGACATCCCAACATGAGATCACGACTTACATGGCAATAACTATTTGTATACAAAATCATTATTATTTAATTTTCTCATTCTTATTTGAAGTATGTATGTGTGCATGTGTAGGCACATATAAAGACATATCCAGAGTATTATTAAACCAGTATAATCCTGTTTCAAATAGACATAATAGTACATTTTTACTTTAGGAAGTGACAGTTTTACACACACACACACACCCCCCCACACCCACACCCCTTCTTAGAAAATATATTAAATTATTTTTAAAGAAGAGTTTTAAAACACGAAGCCTTTAAAATATTTGGAAATCAATATAAAACAATTTTTAATTAATAAAAATATTAGAGAAATACAATATTTTTTAGGAAGCAACATTTTGCTTATAAACAAAAAGAAGTTTTTGCTAACATAACTAGTAAGAGTTTCAAATATTTATCAGTCTTAAATAATTTTGCTTCGAAAACACCTTAGTAATTAATTTTAAACAAAAACAATAACAGGAAATGTATTGCATATATGTAAAAATACCTCTAAGAATTTTATAGAAAAAGTATGATAGTATAAATAGAGATGTAAACAAATACAGACATATAATTTTCAAGAACAAGCATTATAAAATATGCATTTTGTTAAAGTAATTTATATATTCAGTATCTTTTAATTGGGGGCATTTACATTCAAGGTTATTGTTGATACATGTGGATTTGATCCTAATTAGTGTTGAAGTTACAATGCTGAAATAGACAACTAGATAAGTAATGTTATCCTACTCAAGGAAAGCCATTTAATTAAAACATATTTAAAAGCCATGGAATAAATTAGCTTTCCATGATGCTGATTAAATATGGGTATTTTTAAAAATACATATTAAAAAAAGAAATTATTGTAGTGTGTTTTTCAGCTCTGTCAGGTTTATTATGTACTTTTCTATAACGGCTATTTTGTCTGTCAGCTCCTGCATTGTTTCATCATGATTTTTAGCTTCCTTGGATTGAATTTCAATGTACTCTGATAGCTTAGTAATCTTTGTTCCTATCCATATTCTGAATTCTATTTCTGTTATTTTCACCATATCCTTGCTGGAGAGGTGATGTGCTGAATGCTCCAATTAAAAAAAGACACAGAGTGGTAAACTGGATAAAGAACCAAGACCCATTGGTAGGATAAAGAACAAAGATCCATTGGTTTCTTCCAGAAACCCACTTCACATGCAGTGAAACACATAGCCTCAAAATAAAGGGATGGAGAAATATCTACCAAGCAAATGGAAATCAGAAAAGAAGCAAAGGTAGCAATCCTAGTTTCAGAAAAAACAGACTTTAAACCAACAAAGATATATTAAAAAAAAAAAAAAAGACCAAGCAGGGCATTACATAATGGTAAAGGGTTCAATTCAACAAGAAGACCTAACTATTTTAAATATATATTCCCCCAACACAGGAGCACCCAGATTCATAGAGCAAGTTTTTGGAGACCTTCGAAGAGACTTAAATTCCCACACAACAGTAGTGGGATACTTTAACACCCCATTTAAAATATTAGACAGATCATTGAGACAGAAAATTAACAAAGATTTTCAGGACCAAAACTCAGCACTGGAACAAATGAACCTGATATATATCTCTCTCTCCACCCCCAAACAATATAATATACATTCTCCTCATTGCCATATGGTACATACTCTAAAATTGATCACACAATCAGAAGGAAAACACTCCTCAGCAAATGCAAAAAATACTGAATTCATAACAAATAATCTCTTGGACTATAGTGCAATTAACTTAAAAATCAAGACTAAGAAATTCACTCCAAACAATACAATTACATGGAAATTGAATAACCTGCTCCTGAATGACGTTTGGGTAAATAATGAAGTTAAGGCAGAAATAAAGAAGTTCTTTGAAAATAATGACAACAAAGTTACAACATACCATACTTAGTTGTGTCTGGGACACAACTAAGGCAGTAATAAGAGAGAAATTTACAGCACTAAATGCCCACATTAAAGAGTTGAAAAGATCTCAATTTAACCACCTAACATCACAACTAAATGAACTAGAGAACAAAGAGCAAATTAATCCCAAAGCTAGCATAAGACAAGAGATAACCAAAATCAGAGTTGAACTGAGATTGGAATACATAAAAGCATTCAAAAGATCAATGAATACAGAAACTGTTTTATTGAAAAAAATAATGGAACAGATGACTGCTAACTAGACTGATAGAAAAAGAAAAGAGAGAAGATCAAGTAAATACAATCAGAAACAACAAAAGGGATATTACCACTGACCCCACAGAAATACAAACAACCATCAGAAAATATTATGAACACCTCTATGCACATAAACTAGAAAATCTAGAAGAAATGGATATATTCCTGGACACATACACCCTCCCAATACTGAAACAGAAAGAAATTGAATCCTTGAGCATATCAATAGCAAGCTTTGAAATTGAGTCAGTAATAAACAGCCTGCCATGCCAAAAAAAAAAAAAAAAAAAAAAGATTAGAAACAGATTCACAGTTAAATTCTACCAGATGTACAAAGAAGAGGTAGTACCATTCCTCCTGAAATTATTCCAAGAAATTGAAGAAGACGGACTTCTCCCTAACTCATTCTATGAGGTCAGCATCATCCTGATACCAAAACCGGGCAGATATAACAGAAAAAGAAAGCTTTGAGCCAATATCTTCGATGAACATCAATGCAAAAATGCTCGACAACATATGAACAAACCAAGTCCAGCAGCACATCAAAAAGCTTATCCACTAGGATGAAGTAGGCTTCACCCCTGGAATGCAAGGTTGGTTCAACACATGCAAATCAATAAATTTGATTCATCACATAAACAGAACTAAAGCAAAAGTAACATCAATATCTCTATAGATGCAGAATAACATTTAGATAACATTCAATGTGACTTTATTTTAGCAATTATCAATAAACTGGGTATTGAAGAAAATACCCCAAAATAATAAGAGCCAACTATGACAAATCCACAGAAAACATTATACTGAATGGACAAAAACTGGAAGTATTCCCCTTGAAACCCAGCACAAGACAAGGATGCCCTGTCTCATTACTCCTATTAAGCATAGTATTGGAAGTCCTGGCCAGGGCAATTAGGTAAGAGAAAGAAATGAAGGGCATCAAAATAGGAAGAGAGGAAGTCATACTATCCCTGTTTGCAGATGGCGTAATCCTATATCTAGAAAACCCCACACTCTCAGCCCAAAAGCTCCTTAAACTGATAACTTTGGCAAAGTCTCAGTATACCAAATCAGTGTGCAAAAATCACTAGCATTCCTAAACACCAACAACAGTCAAGCTGCAAGCCAAACCAGCAATACTGTCCCATTCACCATTGCCAAAAAAAGAATAAAATACCTAGGAAAAGAACTAAGGACAAAGGTGAAAGATGTCTAAAAGGAGAACTAAAAATTGCTGCTCAAAGAAATCAGAGATGACACAAAAAATGGAAAAACATTCCATGTTCATGGATAGGGTGAATCAATATGGTGAAAATGGTCATACTGCCCAAAGGAATTTATAGATTCAATGTTATTTCTATTAAACTACCATTGAGATTCTGCACAGAACTACAAAATAAAACTATCTTAAAATTCATATGGACCCAAAAAGACATCCAAATAGCCAAGGTAATTTTAAGTAAAAAGAACAAAGCTGGAGGCATCACATTACTTGGGATCAAACTGCACTACAGGGCTACATTAACCAAAGCAGCATGACACTGGTACAAAAACAGACACATAGACAAATGGAACAGAATAGAGAGCGCAGAAATAAGTCTGCATACCCACAACTATCAGATCTTCTACAATCCTGACAGGTAGAAGCACTGGGAAAAGGATTCTCTGTACAATAAGTCGTGCTGGGATAACTGGCTAGCCGTATGCAGAAGACTGAAACTGGACCCCTTCCTGGCACCATATACAAAAGTTATCTCAAGATGGAATAAAGACTTAAATCTAAAATACAAAACTATAAATCCCTGGAAGACAGTGAAGGCAATACCATTTTGGACACAGGAATGGGCAAAGATTTCATGACAAAAATGCCAAAAGCAATTGCAACAAAAGCAAAAATTGACAAATAGTATCTAATTAAACTGAAGTCCTTCTGCAGAGCAAGGGAAACCGTCAAAAGAGTGAACAGGCAACCTACAGAATGGGAGAAAATTTTTGCAAACTATGCGACCAACAAATGTCTAACATCCAGCATCTATAAGGAACTTAAACAAATTTACAGGAAGAAAACAACCTCATTAAGAAGTGTGCAAAGGACATTTTCAAAAGAAGACATACATGTGGCTAACAAGCATATGAAAAACGCTCAGCATCACTGATCATTAGAGAAATGCAAATCTAAGCCACAATGAGATATCATCTCACATTAGTCAGAATGGCTATTAATAGAAAGTTTAAAAAAAAAAAAAAACAGATGCTGGTGAGATTTCAGACAAAAAGGAGATTATACACTGTTGGTGAGAGTGTAAATTAATTCAACCATTGTAAAATACAATCTGGGGATTCCTCGAAGACCTAAACTCAGGAATACCATTCGACCCAGCATGCGTATGTTCATTGTAACATTCTTTACAATCGCAAAGACAGGGGATCAAGCTAAATTCCCATCAATATTGGCCAGATAAAGAAAATGTGGTACATAATACACCATGGAATACTATATAGCCACAAACAAAAAAAAATGAGATCATGTGATTTACAGGAACATGACTGGAACTGGGGCCCAGTATCTTTAGCAGCCTAGCGCAGGAACAGAAAACTGAGTACTGCATGTTCTTACTTATAAGTGGGATCTAAATGCTGAGAACACATGGACACATAGAAGGCAACAACAGACACTGGGGACTCCTTTATGGTAGAGGGTGGGAGAAGGGAGATGATCAAGAAAAATAATTAATGGGTACTAGGCTTAATACCTGGGTGATAAAATAATCTATACAGCAAACCCACATGACACAAGTTTACCTGTTTAATAAACCTGCACACGAACCTCTGAACTTAAGATAAAAGAACAGTAATTTATATATTCTAAATAATTGTAATTTAATTCAATATACCTTTTTAAGGTAGCATGAAAAATTAAAGGTGAAAGAATAGTTTGTTTTATGATGAAGATTATGAAGAAGGGCAGAAATGTAACTTTTATTGATCTCAAAGTTTGGCATACAGTCATTGTGATCAATATAATGTGTCATTGGTTCAGGTGAATAACAATCGATAGAAAATAGAACACAAAATCTCACCAACAGGGCCGTAACATTCCCTTCATCTTGACTAAAATTTAGAAAGATTTCACCCTATTGGCTTGTCTCTTTTGTCTGTCTTTTCTTGTAATATCTACTTTAGAACATTTCCATTGTGTATTCCTTCTTTTCCCATTTGATATGTATATTATCTTCTTCCAGCTTCTTGTCAGTTTTATAACTCAGGAATATGTAGGGAAAAAGATAGTGTACCTATCTCCCAGTCTCTATGGCAAAGGAGAAGCCTAACTTCTACAAGCACCAGTTAACAAATACAGATGGCCCAATTACCTTCAACAACCTCCCCTCTAGCGTCCTCCATTATTTTATCACTAATTCATCCCAGCACATAAAAACTCTCCTGCCTTTCGATTCAGCAGAGTTCAGTTTAATCTCTCTCACCTACTGCAATAGTCTTGAATACTGTTTTCCTTGCCTTTGGAACTTGTCCAGTGCAATTTTTTTTTTGACAAAACATACACATGTACACATGGGACTTTGTTATACAACACAGGGAGCATACTTGAAGAAAATAATGCCATGAACGGCTTTGGAGTAATTAGCTATGCATAAGAAATTATATTGAATAAAACTTGTAATGCTGATTATTTTATGACCATTATGTTAATTGTTATATTTCTATTTATTTTACAAATAACTTTAATAAAATTTGCTCAAAGTAAGTATATATTATTTTTCAAGAAAAATGTCTCCCTCCTTATTCCCTACATTTAAGAGTTTTTAATTGATGAAATTATTTTTAACACTTCCCCTTCTGAATATTTGAAGATTCTTTCTTTAACCAATAGTTTTAAAATTATTAAATAATTGCCTAATATTTAATTATCTATATTTTTATGAAGTTCTGATATACTTTGATTTTCAAGTCTTCTAGGACTCAATTTAGTACTATTTAAGACTGTATGTATCTACTAATGTAAAATAATTTTATAGTTTTCTATTTCCATTTATTATTTTCTTTTATAGTGACTCATGTACTTGCGATGTGTTTGGAGGAGGACAGCTGACTCTTACAATAGTCTGGGTCATTCCATTGACCATGACCTAAGATTTTTTAATCTGAGTTTTTAAAACTGTGTTTTCGTCACTCCTGACTTTTCCTACATTCACTTATCAGATTGCAATTTTATGTAACAAACTTTTCTCTCTATCTTTACTGTAACAGAAATGTCACTTGCAAAATGCTTAAGTTTAACAGATAGATAGATAGATAGATAGATGGAATGTTATGGCCGTGTTGGTCAGATTCTGTGTTTTATTTTCTATCCATTGACCAATGTTACTCACCTGAACCAATGACACATTATATACATAGGTTCAGATAACTGAGAGGTGACAGGTGATATTTGCTGATTACTAGTTCCACAGGATTAAACTATGTCTTAACTAATTATGTCTTAAGGAGCCAGTTAGACCTCTTCTCTATATTTGATATTGCAGTATGGTTTCCAGAAGGTCTAAGGTTGCATCTTCACATTCGGGAGATGAAAAAGTAACTCCACTCTACACAGACTCAAACTCAAACTTTGATGTTGGCTCATGTTGGACCTGAAACTTATGGATAAGGATATGTATCCAGTAGGCCAGATCTGGGTCTAATATCTACCTGTCAGCTAATAGTAAAGTTAGCTTCAGTTGAAATACATTGGAATCATGTAATAGGCTACCGGATTCAATTTTATATCATTATTCTCCCTTCTATGGATACCTGTGCCTCACAGAGGAGAAAACATAAACTACATATCCTAGATTTCTTTACATTTTTAGTCCCAGGTAGATCTGTAAAATGCAAAATGAACAAATAAACAAACAAACATAATATTTGAAACGAAGAGGAGAAAGAAAAATCCATTATTCTCTGGAGGCAGGTGTAGACAGTTACATGAGCATATTTGAGAAGCCTCCAGCCTTGTATTGGTCAAGAGTATACAGATGAAATAAATGTAACAGCTAAGATAATCAAGAAAAATAAATTTACCTTATGGTAATGATTTATTTATTCATTAAATAAATATTTCTTAAGCTCCTACTATATGTCAGACAGCAATATAGGTGTTGAGGTTACAAGTTAGAACAAAAAAGCAAAAATATCTGCTTTACCATGACTAATCTTAACATTCTAGTGATATGGATTTCCTGAAGTATTCCAGGTATTTCCTGAAGCTAAGTTGACCTTTTGATTGTGTTGACCAATACAATGACGCAGAAGTAACATTAAACAATTTTTAATTCTGCTCTCAAAATGTTTAAACATTTCTGTTATTGCTCTTGGAATCTGTTGTTCCATATGAACAAGCCTGTGAAAACCTGCTGCAGAATGACATACCATATGGAGGACTCACTTTCCTCAGCAGTTCCAAAAGAAACCATGATAATAGACACATTATTTGGAATAATTGTAATAAATTACAGGTGAAAATAATACTTTTTTGTTAAAAATGGTATATATTTATATAGTAAGTTTAAATATTGGATACTAATCAAAGAGAAATATTGGATACTAAAATAGTGGATACTAAAACGAAAGAGAAAAGATTTAACTACTTATTTACTCATCTGCAAATTAGTAAATTAAAGTTAGCTGCCTCATAGGATAAAAGTTTCTGGAACATCGTAACAACTTCATTATAGCCACTACTTTGTTAAAGTAAACAAAAAATTTAAGTATAAGTTAATTATTTTGTAATAAAGGGGTTATCAGTCTATTCAGTTGTATAATTTGTATTTTTCCACATGACTTCATTCAAGAATGTGCTGAAGATCCCTGATAATATTGCTTTTAATCCGTTTAATTTCCATAATACACATAAATAATGCAATCATTATAGTATATGAAAATAAGAACTTTCAGAAAACTGAGAATTAAATTAACGTATATAAACAACAAACATAAGACTTATTCTTTACCTGTAATAAAATTTGCACCATAAAAATATTTCACAAATATTTTATATATTATAATCTTTTAAAAATTATATTTTTTAGAAAAATACTAATTTTTTCATTAGTACTAAATCTAAATTTTATTTTTCAAGTTTCATAAACATGTTTTCTAATTTGAAAATATTTTGGAAAGGAATGTGTTGTCAAATGATTTTCATCAATTGCAGATATATTATTCTGTTCTCATGCTGCTAATGAAGACATATGTGAAACTTGATAATTTATAAACAAAAGAGGTTTAATTGACTCACAATTCAGCATGACTGGAGAGGCCTCAGGAAACTTACAATCATGGCAGAATCAAACATGTCTTTCTTCCATGGCAGCCGTAAGGAAAGGTACCCAGCAAAAAGGGAGAAAAGCCCCTTACGAAACTATCAGATCTCATGAGAACTCACTATCAGGAGAACAGCAGGAGGGTAACTGCCCACATGATTCAATTACATCCTACTGGGTCCCTCCCATGACACGTAGAGATTATGGAAACTACAATTCAAGATGAGATTTGTGCGGGGTCACAGCCAAACCATAGCAGTAGATTTATTGGCATTTTTTGGGTGAGCAGTATATTCAAAGTGGTCTTACTGTTTTATAGAGCAATGCTATTTCATTCTTGCTAAATTTTACTAATATCACATAAAATAATGACAATGGACATTAAAATAAACTAATAATTACAAAAGAGCAATAAATTATAAAAAAGGACATATCATTCAAAGAAGAATACAGGTTCTTATTAAATTGTGCATGGTGGTAAATTAGGCTTCTCAATATTTCTGTGAGCATGTCTTCTTTCATTAGAATCAGTTTTGTTTACGTTACTGGTGAATGCTCTTCTTACAGCCTCTCTCACGTAAGCAGATTGAAAAAATGGGGGTGGAGATTGATAAAACTTAGTTACCATGGTAAATTACAATCTTATCAAACTAAAAGTGAATAAAAAATATACAACTCAATACACTCCATTATTCCTATTCTGTTTGTTTCTTCATCACTATAATGAAATGCTGTGTACTAGAATTTGTTATAAGCCGAAGAAAAAAATTCAATAAACACTCTAAAAAGATAATTAAATTTTTTTAAAGATTGACTAAATTACAGATAATGTTAGGACATTATATGAATAGTAAAAATATAAAATTTCTGTTTAATTTATTATAAGCAATGTATTCTATTTCCTGAGTAAATGTGTTTATAAAATAAATAATGTACTGTTACTTCTTTATGAGATTAAGGAAATACTCTGATAAAAATTTTAGTGATGGAAACCTGTAAATAGCAACTGACATTTGTCTTCTTATTAGTATAAATTAACTTACTAAGAAGAAAAATTAAATTTGTAATAAAGTGTTGTGATTGAAGAGCTTGACAGAAATAAGAAAATAAAAAATACTTATTTTATAACCTAAAATGAACACTTATTCTTCTAAGTTAATTTAAAATGTACTTTGACTCTGCTATTCTAGACGTAAGTTTATTTTATTATGATAGCACTTGTAATAGCTAAGTAAGTGAAAGTACAATAAATAAATAACTGGGTTTGTTGACCAGCCCTGACTACTATAACTAGTTAAGTGACAATTCCCTAGGCATCTAACAGAGACTGGGGGCCTATAAGCAATATCTTTTGTAGCATTATCAATCTAAAAATGTTAGCAGCAAAAGCAAATTTAGAGCAGTGGTTTTCAAACTGTAGTGCATAGAGCTGTCCGTGGTGCAGCAGGGTGTGAGAACAACATTGGAAATGGAAAGCCAAGTAAACAGGACTTCTTGTCCACCCCTTTTTCAACCAGACAAAGATCCACTTCTCTCCTCTTTTATATAACAGTATTTCTCATCAAACTTTGCTTAAAGTAAAAATACATGTCAATGCGTATGTGTTTGTGTGTGTGTATTGTTTTAAAACGCTTCATACAGCCATGATTGATTCAATTTGTGTTTAGCAAGTTGAATTGTCTTTTTTTTTTTTTGAGATGGAGTCTCACTCTGTTGTCGCCCAGGCTGGAGTGCAGTGGTACAATCTCATCTCACTGCAACCTCCGCCTCCCGGGTTCACACCATTCTCCTGCCTCAGCCTCCCGAGTAGCTGGGACTACAGGCGCCCACCACCACGCCCAGCTAATTATTTGTATTTTGGTAGATATGGGGTTTCATCGTGTTAGACAGGATGGTCTCGATCTCCTGACCTCGTGATCCACTCGCCTCGGCCTCCCAAAGTGCTGGGAGGTGAGCTACCGAGCCTGGCCAGCAAGTTGAATTGTTAAATCAGTAAGTTATAAGAAAAATTTACAGACTTACATATTGTAATTACTTTTTAAAACTATTATGATTATATAAAATGTATCTCTTATGTAAAAAATTAACACTTTTACCTTCTAGATTTGGTTGTGACATATGTTGAATATTGAACGTTTTCAGTTTTTTTCCTTAATTTTTGTCTTCCAACTGTGCCAAGAAAATTTCAAATTTTCTATTTTTCATGAAACCAAGTTAGACATATGGCAGTAGTATTATAGGAAATGAGTGGGTAGCTAGTATTTGTTATTATGTTTATTCTGAAAGGATTGAATATTCACTTAATTTTGAGTATATATTATTGATGTGCTTATATACTGAGACAATGTAATAGAATAAAAACATTGTTTATTGATAGAAATCATTTGCATTAATACAGATTCTAAATTTCACATTAGTTTTTCAGTCATAGAAATTATATTACCATGTAATTTGACAAAGTTTCTTAACCTTGTCATAAGCTTGTTTCAACTAAAAAACTAAAGAAATGAGGGTTTTAGCTAAGTATACTTAAATAATATATGGACATTATACCTCCAATATAAAATTATATTTACAAAAATATTTATTATGTTTATTATCAGCTAGTCTTCTGGCACCCTCTAAAAAATTCTAAGTGTAACATAGAATATAAAATGAAAATATACTTCAATAATATTTTAACATTACATACAGTTGTATAATTTGTAAAATCAATTCTTTGTTAGAACATTGACAAACTAAAGGGTATAAAATGAGCACATCACAAAATTAAATAATTTCATTATCAATTAATAAATATTAACATCTGTAATTAATGTTTGAATATAACATTCTAAAATGGAGAGCTGTAAATAGTTGGCAAAATATTATCCAAAATTATTAAAAAATTACTCTGCTTCGGATGACTTAGTTATTTGCTGTTAATTATACATTTGTCATTTGTGATTAAGGAACTTCTATGTAGAAAGAGATTTAAAAGTGTCTTGGTAATAAGAATGCCAAAGAATCAGAAGCCTAAAGTAATAAATTCAGTATTATTTCTCTTCAATAATAGAAGCAAGACGGTATTTAGTCATGGCATGAAACTGAAGACATAGAACATCACTTATTAAATAGGTTGCTAAAGGTGTTATGCTGTGAACAGATGCACATTGCACTCATTTGTTTTGTATAGTATTCTGAATAATAGACTGCTTCATTAAGCAAAACTGTGTGAATGTGTGTGTGCTTCTATGTGTGGTTATTAAGATAAATGAAATCATATAAACTTGTTACAGAGCTTAAAAATACTTTGTACATGCAAAAATCTTTTATAATTTTCTTTAAGGAGTAGGAAAGAACAAAAAATGTAAAGAAAAGACACCAAAAAGTCATTAAGAAGCTACCTAACACAGCAGAATATTGTCACAAAAGTAATTACAGATCTTTGAAAATGCGTATGAAGAGATGGTGGGTGTAGGAGTATGGAGCAGAAAGTGAGTGCTCCAATTTATATCTCTTTCAATACGGTGGTTCAGAGGTGGTTGAATGGTACTTTGAAGTTTAGCTTCATTCAAACTTATTATTAGTCTCTTTATCTGCAATAAAGTTTAAGGTCCCTTAACCCTTAATTTACAAAGATTAAGGTCTCTTAAACCTTAGTCGCCTAATCTACAATAATCCCCTCCCAAACAAACATACTTTTGTTCTTCCATTTTTTCCTAATTCCTTCCTTCCCTCTGCCTTCTTTCTATTCTTCTGCTCTTTGTCTCTGTCTCTGTCTCTCTCTCATTCTCTCTCTCTCTCTCTGCACAATATAGTTTGGAATTTAAAAAGCCGTTGTCTTTTACGATATCTTTTGTTCTGGAAGAAAAATCTCTCAACCGATTTCAATAAGGGTGATCCAGGAAAGACAAAAACATACATATATTTATTGCACAGGATTGGGGAAGAATTTATCAAACAAAAAGCTCTCCAACTGGTCAGTATCTCACTGAAATAAATAAACCTTTCATTGACAGAAGAGAGCTGTGCTATAAAGGAGAAATACAGAGGCACATCTTTTAAAAATTCACGTATTCATTTAACAGTGGTGACAAAACCCATAGAGAGCTGGAATGGAATTGAGGACAAAATTAGTTTAAAAATGCAAATCTTGTTTTTAGAATAACTTCTTCAGAAATAGAAGAAACACAAAGAAACAAAATTTCCAAACGTGGGTTTCCAGATACTGGCTCACCCCATGTATTATCCACAGATTGCTAGGTTTCTCCACCAGAAATGAAAATTTGTTTCAATCCTCTTTTAATATGAAATATGTGAGAAAACTTTTCAGAAAACCAAAATACTTTTTAAGTAATACAAACATCTTTTTTTTTTTTTTTTGAGACGAAGTCTCGCTCTGTCATCCAGGCTGGAATGCAGTGGCGCTATCTCCGCTCACTGCAAGCTCCGCCTCCCGGGTTCACGCCATTCTCCTGCCTCAGCCTCCTGAGTAGCTGGGACTACAGGCGCCGAACACCATGCCCGGCTAATTTTTTGTATTTTTTTAGTAGAGACGGGGTTTCACCGTGCTAGCCAGGATGGTCTCGATCTCCTGACCTCGTGATCCACCCGCCTCGGCCTTCCAAAGTGTTGGGATTACAGGCGTGAGCCACCGCGCCCGGCCCGGCCAAACATCTTTTATTTTACCTAGTTTGGGACTTACTTTCTTTGATTATGCTCAACAAAGGGAAGAATTGTGAAGAAAAATCTAAAACTTGGATCAATGTATTGTCAGGGACACACCCAAGTACCTCCCTTTTGTATAAAGATCAATTAATGTATCACACATTACATATGCATGAATAAATCTGAGAGAAAAAACGTGAAATAATTCCTAAGAAATTAAACGCAAATGTGATCAAATCGATGGCAAATAAGAACAGAGAAAAGAGCACACAAAAATTTGTAATGGGGAAGTCCTAACAAAGATAAGATCAGTTTTCTCTACCAAAGAATAGGAGGGATACCTTAGTGCAGATAATTAAAATTAATATAAACACAGGGAGAAACAAGACATTTTCACCGTGAAAACTATACACATTGCATTGTACATTGCAATTGGTATTTATGTTAACTATGCCATGTATGCTTTTATTTTTTTCATGAATATTGACTATGGTATTATTTGAAATCAGGATATGACCTCACAAATGATAAAAATTTGATCATAAATTACCTATATTTACAAGGCGAATTAAGAATAAAGCAAATGTAAAAATTCAGAGATTGAAATATCATGTAAATATGTGTGTTCTAATAATTTTGAAACAGTACAACTTGCAAAGAATTGACAGGAGGAAAGGTGGCATTTGGGGGCTAAAATTAATTAGCTGATTTTCTGATCTGTAATAGCTTGGATTTCTTAAAAGCATATCTCAGAATGCATAACCTAAACTTATATGATAATTTTAAGATGATAGTAGATTGATTTGAAAATGGCTCCAATACTTAATGTCTCTTTGAATCTATGTCCTTTGCAATCTCTCTTTGCATATGTGCCCTTAGTAATGTGACATTACAGATCTAACCATCTAACTAGGGATAGAGATGATTTCTGCATCCTCTTGATTATTGATAATTCTTGCAATTTAACGTGATCAGCAGAATGAGGTGAAAACACAGTCGCAAGAAATGTGGGCTTGAGGCTCAGGAGGCCTTCCCCTGAGAATCCCGCCACCACATTGTGAACAAGTCAAGGCTACCATGGTAGAGTATGACAGAAGATGGAGACCAATCAACAGCAATCTGGCCCATGATTATGTAAACCAACAGAATCAAGATTAGCAGAGCTAACTATCTGTTTTACTGTTGATTGCAGAGGCATGAGAAAACACATCCTAGAGGATAACTAATACCCAACTGATACAAACATAGATGAATCACTTTTGAGTCACTTTGTTTCAGTGTCATTTGCTAAGCAGTAATATTGACCTTAAATAAAGAAAGGGTAAGACTAAACAGAACTTTTCTATTTGATGACTTAATTTTAATTATTAAAAAATACTTTCACCATATATCTCACAAACAACACCTGACTCTATGGTATATAACAAAGACACACCTAAAAAAATACGAATTTTTAAAACTTGAGAAATATAGGTGAGCTTGACTAGTAAGTATTAAAAAAGTTAAAATAAAAATAATAATCTGGTTTTGATCAAATATATGTACAAAATAATGCAATATTGAATAAAATATATCAAAAACTTGAAAAATGGAGAAAAATACAATGATCCCCTCACCTAAATCCAAAAATGAGCCACATTCTGGAATATTATTTATACACCACTTTAAATTAATTTGTAGATATCCTGACATTCATCCATGACTAAACTAGAATGTTTTAAATAACAGTATACTTGCTTATATTACAATAATATTATTCATAACAAAATTAACAAATTATCAAATATTGCCTTGTATCTTATTCACATTCAACATTCTCCAAAACATCTTACGTAGGTGTTTTTAATTTAATTTTGTTTTGTGTTTTGTTACAGGATATTGTCAAGCAACAATGATTTGTCCAACTTTTGTACCTCTTTAGTCTCTGAATCTACAATAATTCCCTCCCAAACAAACACACTTTTTTCCTTTCATTCTTTCCTACTTCCTCCCTTCTCTCTGCATTTCTATCCTGCTCTCTGTCTTTCTCTTTCTCCCTCTCTCTCTGCATAATGTAGTTTGCAATTTAAGAAGCCATTGTCTTCTACAATATCTTTTGTTCTGGAAGAAAAATCTCTCAACCGTTTTCAATAAGGGTGACCCAAAAAAGACAAAAATGTATCCTGCTTTACACTAAAATGCTCAAGATAAATTAATTATAAATATAGATACTTAAACTAACTAATGCCTGGTAGAAGTAAGTGCTACCCTTTTTATATTAAACTCTACCATCTTTGCTCAAAATCTTCCCCAGAATAAACATATTACACATTTGGTATGTATTTTGAATTACCCACAGATATTCCTTTTCTCCTAGGCCTTAATTCTTAACCTTAGACTCTGGAAAAAAAGAAAAAGAAAAAAAAAAACATTTGGTCCTCCTCTGAAAATTGATACCACCTGTACCAGTTTAATGGGGAAAGATTTACTTTCCAACAGAATTTTAAGATTACATTCACACAAGGGCGAGCAATTCTTGAAACTCAGGAGATTTATCTGGTCATATTCAAGTTGTGTCTGCTCCTTTATCTTTGAATCATATCCCAGATAAACGCCTTCTGGGATATGATTCAAAACATCTTAAAATGTTAGCATCACATCTAGCATGCTATGGGCTAAAAATTCCACATACTTAGGAAAAATAATTAGAGAAGAACACATTAATGGATAGATTCTACCAAATGATTTCCCAAACATCCCTAATATCACCTGAACCCCAAAGCAGAAGGGCACACATCTGCATTTGAAGACTTTATATTCAGAAGTGTTCTGGTACATTATGTTAGTCTTTTAATCACTCCTGTCCTCCCAGTGAGGAAACCACATGAGCAGTGATATTGATTTATTTCAGAACTCAGGGCCATCAACAAAACTGTTATTCCTTACTTCTTGGAAATAATAAACTAAAATACAATTCTCTCATGAATTCCACCTGAAACCACCTGCTTCTCTGTAGTGTATTCTTGTACGGCATTTTTTAGTGTGCTTCCAAACTAGAACAGTCAACAGCTCTCTCCCTTCACCTGGGGAGAACAATGACATGTGGGTATTCATATTCCCAGAATTTACCAACCCCTGATCCATCAATATTTTCTCCATGTCATCAGTCAAGACAAAAGATGTAAATTTCATTTCAGATTCAGTTCTGATGTAATACATAGATGACTACCTACATTGTACAGAGAATAAAGAAAACTACATAAAGAACTTTATTTACTTATTCTCTTAGTATATAGGGAACATAAAGTTTCAAAAGGTAAATTACAATTTTGCCAAAATGCTGTCCCTTATTTAGGGCATGACTATCTGAGGAAAGAAAAAACCCTCTTTTATGATTGACTGAAGACTACCCAAACTTATCCTAGAACGCTTACAAAACAAAAACAAAATAGATTTCTAGGTTTAAATGGATATTGCAGATAATGAATGTCAACTTTTTCTGAGGTTAAAATGCTACTTTATATGTTGACTAATGGTTTAAACATAGTTTTAATGGCACGGAACTCTTCACCATTAGGTCAAGCCTTTTAGAGCCCAAATAGTGCCCCACCCAGGAAGGAGAGGATCTCACATTTTCATGGACCTCCCTCTGCTTCCTCCTCCTCCTATGGCAAAATGGGACTTGTGAAAAGTAATAAAGAGGTTCTGTAGTAATGTGCTCCATAGGGTGCTATTCTCTCACACTAGGTTTAACAAGATTATCACTGTCTCATTGAGTCAAACAAGTAAAGAGTCTGTGAGGTCTCTTCAGCCCTCTCTATCTAAACAAGTAAAAATGAGGTGCAGTACTGATGGGACTGTGTGTGGCACTCTCATCTATCCCCCAGTGCAGGAATGTTGATGGCCACAATCTACAGTATTACCAGAAAGCCTTTACCTTTGAGCAGGGTTCCCAAATAACAGGGATGCCCTTTGGGCCCTCCAACAAACCACCCAGTTTCTCTTTCCTTCAGGGCCTCACTGATCTACATTTGCCATTTGAGTTATAGGTTCCAGCAACCTCTCAGTTTTCTAATTGGAGCCTATGACAAAGGGACACTGGCAAGGGTTAGCAGAGCCCATCAGGTTTCTAGACCTGTAATCCCATGGACTTGTAAGCTCCCAGAGTCAGCTGAAAGGTAAAAGCCTTTTGATAATCAAGTGTTTAGCTATTATTGGGCCTTGGCGGAGGCTGAACTCATGAGCCTACTGAAATCTATTCTACTGAATTGACTACAAGAAGGTGGTATCTTAAGTTGCAGTTAAAATATAAAGAGTGGTTATATGTAGAGTCTCAGAGCATGTTATATGGAAATTCAAATAAACCCAAGAAGAAAGACTATGATCATGTAACAAAACTGCTTTGTTTTCTGTAGTCAAAGTTTTCTAAGGAAACCTAGACTGACAATACATTTTCATTTCATTTGTGGAGCCCCTGGGAGATGGAAAATTCCCAGTTAGATCCTACAAACCACTTGTTTCTTCATAACCTCACCTGTCATGACTATTCTTCACTCTGCTTGATACAGACTAGCAACCTTGCTGTTCCTCAGAATAAACGGTTGTGCTCAGGCCTCAGGGCTATTGCACTGGTAATACCCTTGCCTGGAAGAGTGTTCCCTACATACTGACATGGCACCTCCTGAACTTCCTACAGATGTTTTCTCAAATGTCACCATGTCAGGGCTCTATTTTGTCTCTTTTCTCTATCATTTGCACTTATAACCTTCTAAGATACTTATAATTTACTTTTTATTATAGATGACAGTGAGTTTATAAAATATTTGTTCTCTAATTCTAGGAGTTTTTAAAATTTTCTTTTTTTCTTGTTAATAACTGGAGCATGCAAAATACATGAAATGATAATCTGGCAGCTTAACAGACATTCAATATATAAGTGGAATGAGTGTGACATGGAGCATCTCGCTTTCAAATTCTATTCTCATATAAAGTATTAATTCAATTTGTTCACAAATGTTTTACGCTGTTATTAAAAGAAATAGCAATCTAATCATATGTTTTCTCTGGATTGTTCAATCTATAAGCCACAATCAATTTTTGAAATTTTAAAATGTTCAGGTTGGACATTAAAATACAGCAGGGGAATGTCTTGTCCACAGTGAATTCAATATAGCTCACATATGGGTCAAAATAAAGGAAAAAATAAAATATGTTACTCAGCATAATGAGCATAGGGTACTTCGAAGATAGTGAAATGAAAGAAAGTGTTATAAAAGTAGCTTAAGATAAATTTAGAAGTTCAGAATTGAGGGAAAACTATTTAAAGATGTGAGAGACTATCATTTTAAACCTAAGGAGAAAGAGTCATTAAAGAAATTGAGTGTAAAGATTCAAGAAGGAGAAGAAATACATGATGCAGAAGATTCCTCAAAAATGTGTGGGAAAATGAGATATGAAATACAAATGCAAGCATTAACTCCCATCACATGTTCCTCAGGGGGGAAATTAAAGAAAAAAAGTTAGTGTGTGTGAATGTGTCTTGCTGTACACCAGCATGCAGAAAGTGAGACTGTGGCCACCTGGATTGCTCACATGAAAAATTCCCTCAGACTGTGGTGGTGGTGGTGGTATAGTTGTTGGTGTGTGTGTGTGTGTGTGTGTGTGTGTGACAGAGAGAGAGAGAGTGTTTATGGTAGTTCTAAGGGGTTGGAGAGGCTTGTAAGTGCATTGATAGGCTTGCCATAATAAAGAAGAAGAGTGTAACAGCTTTAAAATAATTCCCTGGTGTAGAGATGATGCGATTTACTAAAATCATCAAAATCTTAGTAATGTATTAATAATATTGCTTTGTTTTTCTTAAATTATGAATGTAGAAATATTCTCTATGCTTTTGAATAAAATCCAACTTTACTGAATAATACATTGTAATCAAAATATTGACACATTATTATTAAAAATGTCATCTCAATGATATAAAGGAGATTTCAATGACTGGTTCAATAAATAATCAATAAAATGTGCTATTGGGGGAACCCACCCCCAATATTTCAACGTAGGTTCTTTCTATTTTCCATAAGTGTCAGCCAGCTGAGAAATAAAGAGAGACAGTATAAAGAGAGGAATTTTACAGCTGGGCCGCCAAGGGTGACATCACATATTGGTAGGACCGTGATGCCTGCCTGAGTCTCAGACCAGCAAGTTTTTATTAAGGGTTTCAAAAGGGGAGGGTGTGTAAGAACAGGGAGTAGGTACCAATATCACATGCTTCAAAGGGCAAAAAGCAGAACTACTAATAAGGCTCTAACAAAGATCACATGCTTCTGAGGGAACAGGACAAGGGGCAAAAGCAGAACTACTGATAAGGGTTTATGTTCAGTGGTGCACGTATTGTCTTGATAAACATCTTAAACAACAGACAACAGGGTTTGAGAGCAGAGAACCAGTCTGACCACAAATTTACTAGGGTGGAGTTTCTCCCCAACCTAGTAAGCCTAAGGGTACTGCAGGAGACCAGGACGTATCTCAGTCCTTATCTCAACCGCATAAGACAGACATTCCCAGAGCGGCCATTTATAGACCTCCGCCCAGGAATGCATTCCTTTCCCAGGGTATTAATACTAATATTAATATTCCTTGCTAGGAAAAGAATTTAGTGATACCTCTCCTACTTGCACGTCCGTTTATAGGCCCTCTGCAAGAGAAAAATATGGCTCTTTTGCCCGACCCTGCAGGCAGTCAGACCTTATGGTTGTCTTCCCTTGTTCCCTAAAAATTGCTGTTATTCTGTTCTTTTCCAAGGTGAACTGATTTCATATTGTGCAAACACACATGTTTTACAATCAATTTGTACAGTTAACACAATTATCACAGTGGTCCTGAGGTGATGTACATCCTCAGCTTATGAAGATAACTGGATTAAGAGATTAAAGACAGGCATAAGAAATTATAAAAGTATTATTTGGGAACGGATAAATGTCCATGAAATCCTCACAATTTATGTTCTGCCATGGCTCCAGCTGGTCCCTCCATTCAGGGTCCCTGATTTCCCACAACAATATGCAAAAAAATTTTTTTTTAATTTTCTCTACATCGGACCAATTTGTAAGATATTCTTGCTTTGAAATTCAGAGCCACCCAAAGTAGCTCAGAAATCCATGTTTCTATGTTACAAATGGGTTTTCCTAGTCTCAAAGAAGAAGAATTTGGCAATGAACTTGACTAAAAAATATGCTTTAATGCACTTTAGAGGCAGCAAAAATAATAATTGCAGGCTTTATATAATTTCTTACAAGCTCAAAACTATCACAAATCATTAAGCACTGTCTTTTTAGTGAATCACATAAAGCACAAAAAAGAAGTCATTTTATGCATAGTAATGTTCTCATTAAATTGTAGTTCCTAATAAACAAAGGTAATAAAAAGGAACATTCTTATATACACATTATTACATGTCTCCCACACTATTCAGTACTTGGCAAAGTAAAGATTATTCAAGAAAAATGTTAAGCCAGTAGCAAATCTACTTTCTTGTATTATTAACCAAATCCTGATTCTCTTTAATTTCAGTGAATATTTTTCTTATCTTTCTTTTCTGATTTAATAATCTGAAAATGTTTATTGTGAAAGAGGTATTTCTGCTTTTAACAGAGGAAAATAAAAAACAATAAGATAGTAAATCTTAAAAAAAAAACTAACATCTTTTGCCCGGCCTTAAATCTCATTCAGTTTTCATCCTATGAAGGTTCTGTTTTATTGTTAGCATATATTTTAAACCTGATATTCATTTTCTGTGGCAATACTAACTTGATAACAATGCCAAAATTGTCTTAATTTTCTCCTTCATATAATGACAGTTGACCCACTTACTTAAAATCAACAAAATAATTAGTAGGGCTTTTTCTCCATTCTACTTTTTAAAATTATCTTTTTTACTTGGCTTTTGTGTTTATCTTATTTGCTGTAGCTTGGTCATGAATATCAGGACAAATACAAATAGATTGATATTCGCCATTATAAGAAGATAAGAAAACTTCCAGTCTAATAAATAGTATCCAAAATAATGATCCAACTCCTTAAAAGTTATGCTTATAACCACATAAGGAAAACAAACTGTGTTCTTTAGGAAGCTAAATGTTATCCAACATACTGACGGCAATAATATTGGGAGAGACATGTGTTACATAAACAGAAAAAAGTGACTACAGTGCTTTTTGGTATGCTCTTCAGTAATGTCAACCTTAAATTGTAGTTTCTGTGAATAACATTTCCACAGAGCTAGAGGCCAGTTTTTCTTGAATGTTTTGTTATTATTGATAATTAACAATTACTGAGAGTTTGGGATGCAATTAGGTACTGCGATAAAAATCAGCTATTCTGACAGCTCTCTAGTATAAAGTGATTATATAAATAGATTAGATTGAGGTAAAAGAAAGTAAAACTCTGAAAGGCTAGATGCATGCAAATTGAGTATGGGAAATTCTGTGAGAAAAAGAGTTTCTTGACTCATTTTCAAAACAAGTAAACATATGTAGAAATAAAAGTCATTTATTTATTTCATAAATACTTACTTGACTATCCACTACGTGCCAACCAATGACCTAAGCACTAAGGAAAAGCTAAATCTCTTCACCCATTGAATTTACATGCCAGTAAAATACAGCAAGTACATTTTTAAAATAGAAGAAAAAAATATTTTTTAGATTATTTCTATGGGGAAAGAAAACAGTCCATTGTAACATAAATTGTCTTAGATATGAAGGGAGCTGGCATCATTTGAAAGAATGATTATTAGAACCTGAATGGAGAGAAGCCAACAGTTCCATAAGGATCTGGAATAAGAGTGTTGCAGGCAAAAAGGATAACAAGAGAACATTTTCCAAGGCAAGAATGAGCTTGACATGCTTGAGAAGCTAAGATAACTCAGTGTGGACTATCTGTAGTAAAAGACATGGTAATTGAAGATATTGGGGAAAGTGGCAAAGGTAAGATCACGTGGCGTCTCAAATGTCATCATAAGGAGCTAGAGTGGTGTGTTAAACTCGTTAAGAAGGTGTTGGTGGATTTCAGACAAGAGAATGTTGAAATCTGATTGGCTTTTGTAAAAACAAAAAAATCATACCATGTCATTTATTTGTCATCACTGGAAACTGAATTTACCAGAAAATGAAAGCTTATGCTCTAAAGTGCCAGTCAATATATTTTTATATGCAGAATTTAAATGAAAATCACCTTTGTTGGCCAGGTGTGTTGGCTCACGCCTATAATCCCAGCACTTTGGGAGGCCGAGGCGGGTGGATCACCTTAGGTCAGGAGTTCGAAACCAGCCTGACAAATATGATGAAACCTGGTCTCTACTAAAAAATACAAAATTAGTCAGGTGTGGTAGCCGGCACCTGTAATACCAGCTATCTTGGCAGGCTGAGGCAGAAGAATCACTTGAACCTGGGAGATGGAGGTTGTGGTGAGGCGAGATCGTGCCATTGCACTTCAGCCTGGGCAACAAGAGTGAAACTCTGTCTCAAAACAAAACAAAATGAACAAACAAAAAACAGAAAATCACCTTTGTTATCCCTAAATCCCTAAAGATGGTATATTGGATTATTAATATTTTAATTCAAAGTCCTTGTTAACCTGAACTATAGTATAAAATGGTGTGAGATATAAATTTACACATTATGCTTTTTTACACCTAACAGATAGTATAATATACTTAACCAGGAAAAGTAGAAATAAAAATTAATGGTTGGCAAGGAGGGCAAAGAATATGCTCAAACTTTAAAAGAAACAATTTCTATCAGTACCAGATTGCATACTTTCACAATTTTTAATGGGATATAATCTTTTAGTATGTTTTAAATCATTGACTCTAATCTTACATGATACGGAATATGGTAACTGCAATAAGTATGCTGAAAGTAAGATGATCCAAATATATAGCATTAAGTTGAAGCAGAGAGGAGGTAAACAGTGAGATTTCAGACACCAAAGGTTAGGGAATTGATGACTTACTTATATCTGCCCAATGTAACATTAGGAGAAATAGGAAAGGGTGTGTCTGTAGTTCTGGAATTTTTTTTTCTTGATGCTTGCAGTTAACTCCTATTAGAGATAAACTCCGGTTAGTGATCATAGTTTTTAAGCAGAGATAACAAGGGAACACAAATTTACTAAGGGAAGCACTTTCCCCTGTAACATGCTTGACTAAGAGTCTGTAATGTAGAGAGAGAATGAGCTTCTGTGCTTCAAGTTGAAGCAGTAATGAGTAGTGGGGGTTTGAATGGTAATCTTTTGCTTTTGTTTTGTTCTTTTCCTCATTAGAGCAATGCACATCTAAACCACAACGAGATACCATTTCAGACCAGTCAGAATGGTGATTATTAAAAAGCAAAAAAAACATGCTGGTGAAGTTGTGGAAAAAAAGGAACACTTACACACTGCTGGTGGGAGTGTAAATTAGTTCAACCATTGTGGAAGACAATGTGGTTATTCCTTGTAGACCTAAAGACAGAAATACCATTTGATGCAGCAATCCCATTACTGGGTATATACCCAAAGGAATATAAATCATTCTATTATAAAAGCACATCCACACATATGTTCATTGCAGCACTATTCACAATAGCAAAGACATGAATAACAGTCTTAACACTGAGGCTCTAACATATATTACCCATAGCCTAATTGTAGAAACTGGATCAAGACTCTTGCTTTCACATCCAATTCATTTTTTTTAAAATGATCTCAAGCTATACAATAGTATGTTAAGATAGAAGAATAAGGAGAATACCTATATTATGAAGTGAAAAACCAGTCTTTTGAGTTTTAAATTTAAAAAGAGCAAAGTATTTGACTGTGGTTTTCTGCATATGGAACTGACCAGAAATAATAAATCAGAAGATTATTGTTTCAAAAAAATTGTGTTGCCAAAGATATCAAAATCTCCTGACATTTTCAACTTCTAGAAATCACCCTCCAGCCTGGCCAACATGGTGAAACTGCGTCTCTCCTAAAAAATACAAACAGTAGCCAGGCCTGGTCACGCGCCTGTAATCTCAGCTACTCCAGAGTCTGACGCAGAAGAATCGTTTGAACCTGGGAGGCAGAGGTTGCAGTGAGCCGAGATTGTGCCACTGCACTCCAGCTTGGGCGACAGGTGAGATTCTATCTAAAAAAAAAAAAAAAGAAATTACCATATTACCAGGCTCACAAATGTATACCATATGAAGTGGAAGTGGAAGGCCTAATTTCATAATGTCCAGTTCTAGAAGAGGCAATGGAAGATAAAAGAGAAGAATTTTCAGGCAACAAAGTCAATGACCATGAGGATCAATGGGCAAGAGAATTCTTCCTAATGAATAGTACATTGAGCTGTAAGATGAGCTAACTGATATTCTACTTTGAGGGAAGCAAATTTTTGCATTCTTTCTAAGCATGAATTAATAACTACTAGGGACATGCAACTTCTGAGTGCTTTGAACGATATCCCTTTGCCCTAATGTGAAGTTTTTTGTTTGCTTGCTTTTTCCTTAATGCCTTTTATGTTGTTCCTACTTTCTTTTATTTTAAAAGATCTGGGGGTGTAGGTAATAAATATTTTTATGTATAAATCACCTGACCACAATAATCTAAAACTGAACATGCTGGAGGGCATTGCACATTGCAGAGAGGAGCTAAACAAAGTTATTCTTCTTACTTAGGTAAAAAGTGCCTGTATTTATATGTAGAAAGAGGAGGAAATGAGCATATTTGGGAGGCCAAATGAGGTTACAAATTATCCTTTAATAAAAGCTGCATATACCACCCATCCTCTGTTGCTTTTAGGGATGACCATGCAATTAAGCTCTGAGCAAAGGCAGAAAGACCACTTCTCCGGAGTTTGAATAGAAGAGGCATGTAGCATTTTCTGATTTTCTGGGAGCCTTAAGACACCTTGTCCCTTCTTTGTTCCTTCCTGTTTCTACTACTTCTTGCCAGGTGGAGCTCTCACATGGACCTGCAGACCAATCATACACACTTAGAATGACAAAACAAAGAGCTGGAAGGTATGAAGTCTTCTGTAGACTTACTAGATTAGAACCACCATCCCATTTCTGGATTGCATCTATCAGGATCTTTGAGGGAGATTTTTAAAAATTGTTTCAATTGTTATTGTTTTTATTTTTATTTTCTGTCAACAGAGATGTCATAGAATCCATGGGATTGCTGAAAAACCAAGATCAGAAAATTGTCAGGAGCCAGTGGAGGCTGAGCAGGTTAGAGCCTCGCACATAGAGCAGCAGTCCCTTAGAATGCAGCTGCTGGCTTTACTGGAAATAGACTCTCAGTACCACTGAAGCAATGAGTACTTTCACTGCTGTTCTTAATATTTTATTCACTCAAGGTCCAGAATAGTAGGTTAATGCATTCAATTGAAGAAAGGGACTTTACTCAGTCTAATACATTAAAGTATTCCCAATAAATGGAAGGGTTACTGAAAGCTCAGAAGCAAAACAACAAGCAAATAAACAAACTAGTGTGCCTATTGTATTAGTATGTACCTTCTAATGTTAACTGTATACCAATATTATTTCCTCGGATTGACCAGAGGCACTTCAAAAACTTACTTATTGGTTTAACAAGCAAATAATTGAACAAGTTATTCAAATAGTTTCAAAATATGTGCTAATTCTCAAATTTAAATGCAATTACTTAGACTGAAACTTAACCCAATGTAACATTCACGTCCCTTGTGTTAAGAAGTAGCTAACATGCCATATTAGTTGAGTGGCAGAGATATTATTAGAATGACTGAACTGCATAATTTTAAGGAATGCTATTTGGAAATGATACAAAAACATGAATTTTAAAAACATACACTTAATCATTTAAGAGAACTCATCTTTTAGACTATATCCTTTCTAGCAGCAGAAAAAATAATTATGATTATTTGTTATTACCTAAATCATATGCCACATGGACTACAAAGAGATCATGACTTGTGCATATTGGTTTTATGATGGAAAAGCTGATGGTCCTTTAGGTATGACATATAAAACGGATCTCCAAATGACAATCACATTTTGAAATTAGATGGCATAGGAGGATTAAGTGGGCGAGATAGTAGCTACAAATATAAAAGAAAGCTGGCTGCACTCTGCAAGGATTTAATCAAATATGGAATAGTTTCCTTAGTGCTACTGATATAGCCTCATTATTTCAAATGTGACAAAGAAATGAAATGTAATGCTCCTTAGCTGCAGAAGTAGAGGGTGAAGCAAAAAATAATAACCAAAAAATCCTTGGTGGTAGTAAGAAAGAATAGTAGAAAAGAGCAACATGATTTTAAATGCTCATTAATGTTATTAAAGATGAATTACATTTTAAATATTCTGATAGTACTATGCTTAAATGTAAGTTCTTTTGCACAGAATCAAATGACTAGCAATCATTAGTGCCAACAAGTTATGTTAACACTAAAGATCATGCAAAATTCCCAAAAGATTTTGACTATTGGGAAAGAAAACTTTATTACAGAATACTAAGAGCAGCCACAAATCTCTACTGTTTAAAGTGCAGTTATGTTGGTAAATTAACATTTAAAAACAGATGGGCGGCTGGGCACAGTGGCTCATGCCTGTAATCCCAGCACTTTGGGAGGCTGAGGCGGGTGGATCATGAGGTCAAGAGATCGAGACCATCCTGGCCAACATGGTGAAACCCTGTCTTTACTAAAAATACAAAAATTAGCTGGGAGTGGTGGCACATGACTGTAGTCCCAGCTACTTGGGAGGCTGGGGCATGAGTATCACTTGAACCTGGGAGGCGGAGGCTGCTGTGAGCCAAGATCGTGCCACTGTACTCCAGCCTGGCAACAGAGGGAGACTCTGTCTTAAAAACAACAACAACAACAACACCACAACCAGATGTGCTCTCGGATCCTGAAATATAACATTGTATGTGCAGATGAACAGAATTTTTTTAAAGAGACTTATTTTTTCTGCAAATAATTAGTATAGGTATTTGAAATGATACCACAAAATAGCAAGTTAGCAACAGTAGATATAGAAATTAAACTACAGTTTACATATAAGTGAATTAATAACCTTTTATTAGTGAACTATATAAGGAAATAGCAACATACCAATAATTATTAAAATTACAGAAATAGCACTATTTTTTGAAGGATAAACATTAAGGATGGTCCAAATTATAATCAAAATTTTAAAAAGATCAGTCACTTGACTTGGAAAAAACCTTGATATTTGGACTATTCTGTACAGTAAGGAATAATGTGGGCCACTGAATATAATATTAATATCCAGAAATGTTTTGGCATACTCATACTCAAATTGCAGTCCACAGATTCATTTCCCTCATAAAGTATTTATTACTGACCACACAAGTTAGCATAGGAATTGATGTCAAACAATATTATAATCATTGTGACAGTAATTTTATGTCTGTTGAATCTATTGATAAAAATGTTGAGCTTGTACTACATGTATTTTTAAATTTCTTTTTCAAATATTAATTTGTATCCTATTTTTAAAAGCATTGGCTCCAAACAGAGGAAATGATTAAGAAAACATAGTGAGAAACATTGTTTTAGAGATCTTGACATCGTATGTTGGATGAATTTAGTTATGATAGACTAGGTATAGATTCCTCTTAAGACCTCTCCAGAATTGCTTATTTCTGCCCTTTTTACCTGTCTGTGACTTCGAATCTGAGCTCAACTGACTATTACATATTCTTATATTTTAATGTATTGGCCATGACTTCAAAGGTGAGGATAAGAGATAAATGCAAAAAACGAAACAAAACCAAACCGAACAAAACAAAACAAAAAGACACATCAGTGGGACCTGAAAAAAGAAATCAAAAATAATCGTTGACCAATACCTCCAATATTTGCAAGAATAAAAGACTAGAGAAGGCTTGGAAAAGTGATTCATTAAAGAGATTATTAAGAGATTAAAGAGCTCTAAGCTATTTTTCCTGGTCTCAGGTAAGAAATCGTATGAACCTACATAATAAGTGTGTATGATTAAATGTAATATTAGCAATACTTCCCTAGCCCACAATGAGACAAGGAGTTTGCACCACAATAAAAGAACTTCAAGTATTCTATTTAATTCAGCTGTCATTTTATTTTTCCACAGGAAAATGTTTCCAAAGATGGAAGCAGTGTAGAGATACACCGATTATCACAAGTTTCTTATCTCATTGGCCAGTAACAATCAATTAGTTGACTGGTTACTTTAAGTAGGACCATTAAATAGATTAGATATTAGTGAAAAAGCAAATGCTAGCACATTTCTGAACAGCTGGATACCGCCTGAACTGCAATATCTCCATTGCCTCTCCAGTGCCGCGACATGACCAGAGCATGAAAGAGTTATTGGGAGAACTTGGCATGCCCCTTATGAAGATCTGAGTCACAGAACCTAATGCCAACTTTTGCCCAAAGAAGTCTGAAAGTGGTTGTTCTAAGTCCTCGTGGGTGGGTAGATGAGAAACAGCAATGAGAAAGCCTAAATTATCAGAGCTTTATAGAGCTGACTTTTCCTTTGCTTTGAGTGACTTGGGGAAAGGATCAGGTCTTGCAGTTTTCTCAAAGAACCCTGCCCGATAGTGACCCCTTCCAGAGATGTATCAGTGGGGAAGCACCTTGTTAAGAATTTTGAAGGCGTTGAACTTTTACTCTTTCTTTAAGCTAACAAGTTAGCCTTTCCTGGTTTCATAGATGGAATCAGATAAAAGAGATTCCTGGGTTAGCAACGAAGGGATTTATTTATCATGGCACAGCAGAGAGAATGAGCTTAATGTTTACATCAGTAGTGACTCTTTCCCCTGTCTCCTAGGGGAGAAATACAGGAGCAGGCTCAGTTATATGGATGACACATGGTAGATTTGGGTCACAGCTGAGAAACCCCAAGTTTAGGAAACTTTAATATTTTAAAGGAGGCATCTAGCAAGCTTGCCCAAATATTACCCTGGAGGGAGACATTATCTTTATTATCCTTCAACAAATTTAAACAAATTTAAAGGATAATAAACAAATTTGCTCTTTGACAGGCAGGAAGATACTATGCTTATTTCCAAACCTGTTTGCTATGCAAACATTCTTGAAAAGTTGGTCCAGCACAAAAGCTGATGCAGGATGTCCAGAAATATCATGGAGACTAACTTTCCAACAGAGCTGAATAAAACCTATGAAATTTTAGATAAATTTGTGTTAATCATGACCAGTGACAGTTATTGTAGCCTGTCATGAGAGAAAAGAGAAAACTACAAATAAAACTAAACAGTTAGTATAAGTTTGCTTCATCACTGTATTTCCATATTTTCAATATTTTATATCACTCATTTCTTGCCCTGAGATCAGAAGAGGCAAAAGGAAGGGGGCAAGAGATAAAGGAATTGGAACAGGGAGAACATCAAGCTAGAAGCTGGAACCACCGTTGCTGCTTTATGAGTGGTGAGAAATCATATTTGAGATAAGGGAAAGGTGCAAGAAGTTTTGAATAGAGTTAGAGATTAAATTTCGATATTAATTGCACTAAATCTTTAAATAAATAGGTTACTCATGGATGACCTTGAATAAGTAATTTACTATGTAAGACTAAATTTCTTCATCAACGAAAAGGGTTAATATTAACATTAAGACCACAGGGCTGTTCTGAGGGTTGCATAAATGTCCATTAAAAGCACTTAGCTTTAAAGAAAAATAAAAATACAAAGTAAATGCTAAGCAATTGGTTTATTATTATTTTTGTCAGTTAGATGATGATAAACAATTATATTTACTTAACCACATTTTAAGTGTTTTTGTGCTAGGCAGATTAATGCTGCTTTTGATGTTAGAAAAAGAGCAGACTGTGTATTTAAGATAATATGTGAAGCACATAAATATTTTGTTGCTGGTCTCTCTGCATCTTGGGATTTATGGTCTAAAATGATATATAATAAAGTGAATTAAGTAGTAGCCCTTGAACAAATGCTTGTACTCATAAAGTAAACAGGAAGAAACTGAGTTCATATTGCCTGAAAACAAGCCAGCATGTATTCTAAAATACATGGAATTATACCAGCCTAAACTGTAGGTACAGATATTCAATGTTTAAGATAAGTTCTGCTCCTGTCTTTTACCTCTAAGTTGGACACTTTCATGTAATTCCATGTTCTGAAATAGAGATTTCATTTTACAGCAAGCCACATTCCAACTGGGAGAAAAATATATGTAAACTGAGAAATACATCAAATATTGACATTTAAATATGAATCTACCTGGCTTGAGGCCCAGAAAGATCAGGAAAATGTTGGATCCATAAAAGATTTTCAAGCTTTATTGGAAACTTTCTCTCATAAAAAAATTAAAACATCTGGGGCAAATAAAGATATGAAAACTGATCAAGATAAAACCAAAAATATATTGTTATTATGCAAGTTATAGCAAATAACCAGAAATGCTATATTTTCTCTGTTATAAGATCCTTTTGATTATAAAAAACCTTATAATTTAATAACATGTTTAGGGAGAGATTAATGTGTTGAGAGAGAGCAAATCACTTCTTTTAAACTTAGTTGATGATAATTTTCATGCACTCCAGCCAAAGCCAACCAGGAACAAATATGTAGTTAAACAGAGTCAAGTTTATTAACAAGTTGCAACATTGGAGAACACACACATACATTTCAATTGAATAAACATGCTAGCTAAGAGAAGCAAACTATCACAATGGATTTTAAAAAATCTAACAATATGTTTATTTGTGAAGGACTAAACATATGGCCATAAAATATTTGAAAGAAAAAGAAAATAATAATGCTCATTACATCAACGTTTTTAATAGATAAAAGTCAGAAAACCAAAGATAAATTGTGATATATTTACACAATGTAATATTAAATATGGGCATGAATGGACCACAACTTCATAGATACAATATGGATATAAGTTAATAGTAATCTAATTATAATTAAGATGAAATAAGCAAGTCCTTGGAGATGATTTTTTATACAATATTCAAAAACAAGTAAGATCTAAACAGGAATTGTACAGACATAAGCATATATGTAACAACACTTTTTACAATATGAAAAGAAACAATGAAAACAAAAAAAAATCAAGATATCGAGTATCTCTAGGTATAAAAAACTCAAGATATGGACTATCTCTAGTTATAAGCAAGGAGGTAGAATAACAAATAATCAAAAGTAGATGAAAAGAATAGCTAGAAGTAGATATTGACACATTTCTAGCTTTGAGTTTTTGTTGGTTTTGTGGTTGCTTATTATATAACAAAAATGCATACACACTACCTACCTACCTACATACATACAGCCATACACAGACTGAACTTCCATGTAGTAAATAAATATGAAAATCAATCTAATTCTGTTCACCTGGGGGCAGATTTAAAAATTTCTGGAACCTTGCATAACAAAATATATTTAATTTGCTGAATTAAAAATTTCTGATACTTAAACACTTTAGATTTTCTCTCTCTCTCTCATAAAATTTCAGTCATTAAGAAATTCTCCGTTCTGTTCCATTGGTCTATATCTCTGTTTTGGTACCAGTATTATGTTTTGGTTACTGTAGCCTTGTAGCATAGTTTGAAGTCAGGTAGCATGATGCCTCCAGCTTTGTTCTTTTGGCTTAGGATTGACTTGGCAATGCAGGCGCTTTTTTGGTTCCATATGAACTTTAAAGTAGTTTTTCCACCTCTGTGAAGAAAGTCGTTGGTAGCTTGAAGGGGATGGCATTGAATCTATAAATTACCTTGGGCAGTATGGCCATTTTCACAATATTGATTCTTCCTACCCATGAGCATGGAATGTTCTTCCATTTGTTTGTATCCTCTTTTATTTCATTGAGCAGTGGTTTATAGTGCTCCTTGAAGAGGTCCTTCGCATCCCTTGTAAGTTGGATTCCTAGGTATTTTGTTCTCTTCGAAGCAACTGTGAATGGGAGTTCACTCATGATTTGGCTCTCTGTTTGTCTGTTATTGGTGTATAAGAATGCTGGTGATTTTGCACATTGACTTTGTATCCTGAGACTTTGCTGAAGTTGCTTATCAGCTTAAGGACATTTTGGGCTGAGGTGATGGGGTTTTCTAGATATACAATCATGTCATCTGCAAACAGAGACAATTTGACTTCCTCTTTTCCTAATTGAATACCCTTTTTTTCTATCTCCTGCCTAATTGCCCTGGCCAGAACTTCCAACACTATGTTGAATAGGAGTGGTGGGAGAGGGCATTCGTGTCTCGTGCCAGTTTTCAAAGGGAATTCTTCCAGTTTTTGCCCATTCACTATGATATTGGCTGTGGGTTTGTCATAAATAACTCTTATTATTTTGAGATACGTCCCATCAATCCCTAATTTATTGAGAGTTTTTAGCATGAAGGGTTGTTGAATTTTGTCAAAAGCCTTTTGTGCATCTATTGAGATAATCATGTGGTTTTTGTCATTGTTTCTGTTTATATGCTGGATTACATTTATTGATTTTCGTATGTTGAACCAGCCTTGCATCGCAGGGATGAAACCCACTTAATCATGGTGGATAAGCTTTTGATGTGCTGCTGGATTCGGTTTGCCAGTATTTTATTGAGGATTTTTGCATTGATGTTCATCAGGGATATTGGTCTAAAATTCTCTTTTTTTGTTGTGTCTCTGCCAGGCTTTGGTATCTGGATGATGCTGGCCTCATAAAATGAGTTAGGGAGGAGTCCCTCTTTTTCTATTGATTGGAATAATTTCAGAAGGAATGGTACCAGCTCCTCCTTGTACCTAGCAGAAGAAACTACCATCAGAGTGAACAGGCAACCTACAGAATGGGAGAAAATTTTTGCAATCTAATCATCTGACAAAGGGCTAGTATCCAGAATCTACAAATCCAGAACTCAAACAAATTTACAAGAAAAAAACAACCCCATCAAAAAGTGGGTGAAGGATATGAACAGACACTTCTCAAAAGAAGACATTTATGCAGCCAAAAGACACATGAAAAAATGCTCACCATCACTGGCCATCAGAGAAATGCAAATCAAAACCACAATGAGATACCATCTCACACCAGTTAGAATGGCAATCATTAAAAAGTCAGGAAACAACAGGTGCTGGAGAGGATGTGGAGAAATAGGAACACTTTTACACTGTTAGTGGGACTGTAAACTAGTTCAACCATTGTGGAAGTCAGTGTGGCGATTCCTCAGGGATCTAGAACTAGAAATTCCATTTGACCCAGCCATCCCATTACTGGGTATATACCCAAAGGATTATAAGTTATGCTGCTATAAAGACACATGCACACGTATGTTTATTGTGACACTATTCACAATAGCAAAGACTTGGAACCAACCCAAATGTCCAACAATGATAGACTGGATTAAGAAATTTGGCACATATACACCATGGAATACTATGCAGCCATAAAAAATGATGAGTTCATGTTCTTTGCAGGGACATGGATGAAGCTGGAAACCATCATTGTGAGCAAACTATTGCAAGGACAAAAAACCAAACACCGCATGTTCTCACTCATAGGTGGGAATTGAACGGTGAGAACACATGGACACAGGATGGGGAACATCACACACTGGGGCCTGTTGTGAGGTGGGGGGAGTGGGGGGGATAGCATTAGAAGATATACCTAATGTCAAATGACAAATTAATGGGTGCAGCACACCAACATGGCACATGTATATATATATGTAACTAACCTGCACATTGTGCACATGTACCCTAAAACTTAAAGTGTAATAAAAAAAGAAAAAAAAAGATTAAAAACAAGCAAGAAATATATCAAGAGGCAACTGGCTTAATAAATTATGGTGTATCCATATGTTATACTATTGTGCAGCTCTTAAAAACAAAGAGGTAGATATGTACCTGCTTTTATGGAAAGATCTTCAAGACATATTATTAAATAAAAGAAGCAGGGTGAGGAGAACAAAAAAAGAAATTCTCAGAAGATTGTAAAAGCAGTTGCTGTAAAAATTTCTTTTTCTGAATTTGTTGGTATATCTTGCCTTATCTTACATCAATTTTGCAAAACTTCTCATAAAATGAACTTATAGATTAAATTATTTCATCAAAATTAGGAAAAAGTAGATATATTTTAATATCATATTCATTTATAAAGAGTGCATTATTTGAAAGAAAAATAATAAATTTTTATACTACACCCTGGCAGAATTATGTGTCTGTGTATATACAAAATGATAAAACTATCTTAAATTACATAATGTATAATTATATAGATTTTAGAGGCATACAATTTTAAACATTATACTTTAAAAAAATCATTTGAGTATTCCTGAAGGTGGATTTAACTGCTTATTAATAAATATGTCTTTCAGTAAAATCAGCATTAATTGCACTCTTGACAAGCAGTAAAATAGAGACTGATGTGATAAAAAGTAAAAGTGAGTTTGTAAAAGTAGGGCTCCGCCAATACAAAATGAAATGTATAATTTCCTACTGTCATGAATTATTTCTGTACCCTTATTTTTATTTTTTATTTACAAATATGGAAGAGATTGAGTTGCTCATCATGACAGGTCTATATCCCAGAGCTCATCATGGGGCTTGGAACCTGAGTGGTTTACTCTTGGCAGCCATCCCATATGTGATATCTGCTCTGTGAAATCTGGTATATTTAGTTGTTTTCATTGCTATTGAGATCAACACAAAATTCACTCTTGAAAGTGTATAAGGCAAAAAATTGTGAACAGGAAGGCTAATTATCACTTACTGACACCACAGCAGAACTGTTTTTCCCATATTTAAATGATTTAGACATGGTAATATTCTTCACAGTTGTCAGTGGAAAAGAGTTCAGCTATGTGATTTAACCATAATAAAATAAATACATATGAAATTCTCCAGTCCGTTAAAATTTAGAATCCTTAAAAGCATTTGTATTAATCAAACTTAAAGATTATTTTTGTATTCATAATATTCCTTATATTTCCATTTCCGTACTGTTAGGGATAAAAACTTTTTATATAGTGGAGCAATCTATATCTATGCTCTTCAGCAAAACAGATAAGCTTTTTTCCTGTCAAAACATTTAATTATAAAGTTGTTCATGTTAGTTAAGAAGTAAATCATTTAAACGGTAAAAAAAGATTAAATGTAATCTTGAAAGGAAAATGCTTACTGATAAAAAGGAGAGAAACTTGTAGTCAAAGAAAGAAATTTGTCATTTCAAGATAGTTAATGAGCTTCAGATACTCTTTGATGATGAGAAAGAGTATGATACACACACAAAAAGCTTTAATGAAGTATAAAATTACAACAGATAATGAGGTTCTTTTTATAGAATATGCAATTAATAATTGTTGAAATTTATATTTCTTATGATCATAAATATGTTGACAACACTATGTACATGTAAAACAGTTTTGAATAGAAGTGATAAATTCTAGATTAAGCTGATCAAGATCAAGCTAACATTTCTTTTTCTGGCTTAATTCTCTATTCTGTGGATTGGGGAGAAACAAAATGGGTCCAACACACAGGATTTCAGAAAGGTGTACATTAAACTGCTGCAACTGTAATAGCATACAAGTGAGCTGAGGGGATTTGTTTAATCAAATGGCTGAGGGGTTTTAGGATGGTACCTGAGGAAATAATATATGAGTAACATGGACAAAAAGATTGAATAGACTGATAATTAGAAAAATAAGAATCAGTAGAATTTTATGTAACTATTTTAGGAGTAAAGTACCAGAAACACAGTAAAAAACAGGAAATCATTTTCCTGTATGTGTCGAAGTTAATTTGAACCTTCAAGTCACAAAGAATTGCTTTTCCAAGTATTTTTATTTTATGATTATTTTTCATTCTCTGTATTTAACATGTATAATGAAATAACTTGCACAATTATATAATAAAATGCATATGTAAAAGCATATGGCTGCATATTATATGCATATGGAATTCTTTGTTGTATTGTAGTAAAGAAACATGAAGATGACTAAAATATTCAATAGTAAACAATAGTTTAAATGTAATCCAATTCTCGGAAACAATCATATGCACTTCTGAACATGCTTATGTAAGATATACGTATCTTTTTTTGTTTTGTTTTTTGAGATAGAGTTTCACTCTTGTTGCCCAGGCTGGAGTGCAACGGTACGATCTTGGTTCACCGCAACGTCGGCCTCTCAGGTTCAAGCAATTCTCGTACCTCAGCATCCCGAGTAGCTGGGATTACAGGCATGTGCCACCATGCCTGGCTAATTTTTTGTGTTTTAGTAGAGACGGGATTTCTCCATGTTGGTCAGGCTGGTCTCGAACTCCCGATGTCAGGTGATCCTCCTGCCTCAGCCTCCCAAAGGGCTGGGATTACAGGCGCGAGCCACCACACCCAGCCAAGATATATATATATATCTCATAATAAAAAAGATGTTAATGAGCTAGCCATTGAAAATAAGCCATAGAATAGAATACTGATATGTATTTGCCTGGCTGGGCATTTCTTGCTCAACTAATAAATCATCTGTTAAGACTATGTACTAGCTGGTTCACATTGGTTTAGAGAGATTGTTTTATTGAGTTCATCAAGATTTTAACCATTATTTATGCTAACATGATGTCTAAATATTGTAGAGACAAATATAAAGAGAAGGAAAATTGAAATATGGTATTAAATAATAAGCTATTAATATTTTATGTACTTTGATTTTGAAAAGATGCCTAAAATCATTTCCTAATTTGAATTTTTTTCTTCTCTCCGTTTAAATTAATTGTACCAAAAACTATTTTAATATGAACCATTGCCAGATGGTTTAAGAATGTAAATAAGTATAATTCTGCATATAGCATATACAATCATTTTTCTTAGAAGATAGTATTAGGTAATTGCCCTTATTAATGATCCCCTAGCATTTTGGTAAGGATTATCTGTTAAACAATTTAGACTATCACTATAAAATATTACTTACACTTATGCCTCTAGAATGCCTTCTAACTTAAGACTGCAACATTAACTTTTACAGAAACTTACTTTCTTTCTTTCTTTCTCTTTCTTTCTTTCTCTTTCTTTCTTTCCTTCTTTCTTTCTTCTTTCTTTCTTTCCTTCTTTCTTTCTTCTTTCTTTCTTTCTCTCTCTTTCTTTTTCTTTCTTTCTCACTTTGTCTCTCCTTTCCTTTCCTTTCTTTCTTTCCTTCCTTCTTTCTTTCTTTCTTCCTTCCTTCCTAACTTCGTTCTTTCCTTCTTTCTTTCTTTTTCTTTTTTCGGAGTCTCGCTCTGTTGCCCAGGCTGGAGTGCACTGGCATGATCTCGGCTCACTGCAAGCTCCGCCTCCTGGGTTCACACCATTCTCCCGCCTCAGCCTCCTGAGTAGCTGGGACTATAGGGGCCTGCCACCACTCCCAGCTATTTTTTTTTTTCTATTTTTAGTGGAGATGGGGTTTCACCATGTTAGCCAGGATGGTCTCAATCTCCTGACCTCATGATCTGCCCACCTCGGCCTCCCAGAGTGCTGGGATTACAAGCATGAGCCACCATGCCCAGCTGAGACAGAGTCTCGCTCTGTCCCCAGGCTGGAGTGCAGGAGTGCCACGGCACAATCTGGGCTCACTGCAAACTCTAACTCCCTGGTTGAAGAGAGTCTCCTGCCTCAGCCTCCTGAGTAGCTGGGACTACAGGCGCGTGCCACCACGCCCAGCTAATTTTTGTGTTTTTAGTAGAGACGGGGTTTCACCATGCTGGCCAAGATGGTCTCGATCTCTTGACTTCATGATCCACCCGCCTCAGCCTCCCAAGGTGTTGGGATTACAGGCGTGAGCCACCGTGCCCGGCCAACTTCTACCAGAATTTTCTAATGATCTGCCTCTTAAATTTTTCCCACAATTGTACGAGTCAGTACCTTAAAATAAATGTCTTTCTCCATGAAGATACATCTTATTGGTTCTGTTTTTCTGGAGAACCCTAATACAATAACTAACAATACCCACTGCATTAAAGCCCAAGTGAATTGCAGTGGTTTTAAATTCAAATGTCTTTAAGGACACAGCAGATGAATGAAATTAGGAAACTGAGGTGATTAAAAAACAGTAAGTAGTGACGAGAATAGTGTCGAACTTGAGAGTTCATTCCGTTGAAAGAAATTCAAACTAAAATATTTTAAACAATGTGTCCCCACTCACACACAAAAAAATCTTGTAGGCTGATTCAGCCCATAGAACTGCAGTATGTGACTTCATTTGAAGAATTAATAGGAAGGAAAGAAAATTGTGTGTTAGAATAACTAGATAAAACTTCGCAGAGGTACAACTACACATCCATTAGATTGATCAAAATCCAGCATGCTGACAATAACACATGTTGATGAGGATAAGGAACAACAGAAACTTCATTCATCGCCAGTAGGAATGCAAAATGGTACTGCCATGTTGAAAGGCATTTTGGCAGTTTCTTAAAAAATTAAATATAATTCAGGTAATTGAAGAAATAATGTGATGATTCATGATGCTCAAGACGTGATTTCACAGACATATAAGCTTGCTTTTTCTCTAGTATATTCTGTGTAGGTAAAATATAAACTGTCATTCTAATAAATTCGATTTTGAAAAATTCCAATTAAAAAAGGAAAAACATTAGTTTCTCCTAAAAGGGAAGAACTTTTCTTTTCAATGGAGATCAATGAAAACTGATTTTCAACAGTCTGACAATACGTACCCATACACACGCACCCATGCGTATGTGGTATGTGTGTCTGTGTGCGTATTGCAGAGGAGTGAAAAAGATAGGAATATATTTCACCTCTTTCATAAATTATGTTTTTGTTTTCTTATTTTGACTTTTCTCCTGGATGCTCCAGCTAGTATTGTTTTACAAAGCAAATTATTTTATAGAGAATTTCAGGCTGATGTTTGGAATAATGTTTTAGATTGGGTTCTGGCTTTATGTATTTCAAAACTTGTTTCTCCTCCATTACTGCTAGAGTAATGGAGGAGAATAACACATTCAGAATGATATCTGACCACTAAGTCTATACCCTCTTACCAGACTGTAAAGTGATCTAGTACTTTGGGAGTAGAAGTATTTATTGAAGCCGTTTTCATATCAGACACCATCAATAACCTAGTTCTATTAAAATGCATCTGCATACTATTTAAATATTAAAAAACATTTTACTAAATGTAAACTAAGTATATCCCCAACAAAACTCATCCTTAGTCAGATCTGCAAAATTTCCGATCCCATTCCATTGTCAATAAACACGAGAGAAATTCTAAGAGAGGAAAATTTCAACTAGAAAGAGATAACAATCTCAACTAATTGTTAGGAAAAAACCATTTTCAATTTTATGAAGGCATATAACTATATGCATACATTGCTACAACACTACCTCAGAAAGAGGCCGGTGTACAAGAGGGTCATGCAGATCAAAGGGTTCATTAGCTTCAGTTTAAAACTGCTCAGGGGTGTGATATTAAGATTAACTTACATATTTTTAATGTTAATTATGTAACAAGCATATTTAATTTTAACTAACAAGCTAATTAGTTCCTATTCTTTTTAGAAAATAAAGAAAATAAGGACCAAAAACATTAAGATATGCCTCTACGGCTACAAAATAAGCAAGTCATGAAACTGCTGTTTTAATCCAGATTAGACATATTCTAAAGCACTTCCCACTCTACAATGTTGACCTCTTTTCCAACAAAAAATGTTACAACAATACCTATTCTTATTAGGATATTCACTGGTAGTGTGAGTATTTAAGTGAAAGACAGGGAAATAAACATTGAGAAATTATAAATATGGACAATGGGAGTTCTGGACAAAAAGAAAGTCACTTTGGAGCTGCCTAGTCCCCATAGCAGAGAGTTGATGGATAAGATTGGAATTGGGAAAGAGAAAAGTGAGAGAAGTAATGAGAAGAACCAGATAGCCAGGTGCAGCCCTCCCTTCATCTTTATAAGGAAGTGATTTGTAATTACTGTATTCAGATCTAATAAGGGGAATGAGTTTGCTATGGATTTTCCTAAACTGAGAAATCATCAAGCTTGTGTTTAGGAGATACGAAAATACTTAGTATTACTTAATGCAAGCAGTACAAAATACTCCTCAGTACATACAATATTCAGACACATACTTAGTACTGAAGTAACTTCTGTCTTTCTCACTGTCTTTACATAATTAAGAGCCTGCTAAGATTATAAAGACATATGAAACAAACTGGGTTCAGAGTGGCCAAGACAGGAAGATTGCTTTAGCTTGGGAGTTAGAGACCAGCCTGAGCAATATAATGAGACTTTGTCTACACTAAAACAAAATAATAATAATAATAAAATATTAGCCAGCATGGTGGCATGCACCTGTAGTCCCTGCTGCTCTGGAGGCTGAGGTGGGAGGATCACTTGAGTTTGGGAGACAGAGACTGCAGTGAACCTTGATTGTGCTACTGTACTCCAGCATGGGCAATATAGCAAGACCCTGTCTCAAAAACAAACAAGCAAACAAACAAAACAAGAGACACAATTTCATTATAAAGAAGCCCTTCCCAGAAGACTCATGTCCCTCTATTCTTCTGGTAGTTTGATGAGTCTTGTGATTATATAGCCCATTTGTATTTCTCAATGAATTGTCAATATTGCTATTTTTCTTCTTCATTAAAGTGAAATGTGCATCTTGTGACTATGATACACACACTCTTTTATAATCAGACACAAATTTGTCCTACTTTTTCAAAGATACATATATAGGCATAGACATAAATAAATATATTGATACAGAGAGAGGAGAGAGAGATAGAGAGACATCCGTAGAAGTTGTAGAAATATAGTGAAGGCATTAATTTGAAGTGAAAATGCCCGTGAAGAACCCCCTAGTTAAATCACTGAATATTCTATCCACTCCACATTATAAGAATTTTGGAAGAAACTAAGCTTTTAAGTTTTTTTTGTTTGTTTTCTATATCATTAGTGAGCTAGAGAAAGAGCAATGACTATTATTTACTGGGTGGTGCTTTGTTTGTTATTTTTAAAAATTCTCACACAAAGGGACTTAAATACTAAATTATAACAGAAATATACTACACTCACATAGTAATCAACACTAATCCTGAAACATAATTAAAGTTTACAACATATATATATGTATTTGTGTTTAGATGATATTGGCTATTACATAAGTATGATATCTAGCATTAAAACATGTTATGTTGAACAAAAATATTTATTTTATAATTCAAGTACTAATAAGTATTTATTTAGAAGTAAAAAATCCTTTAATAGAAAAAAAGTTTAAAAATCATGTATGAATTTTAAGAATAACAGTTTTAGAATTCACATGAATTTGCTTCTGATTAAAGGCAGTCAGAGGCCGGGCACGGTGGCTCACACCTGTAATCCCAGTACTTCGGGAGGCCAAGGCAAGCAGATCACATGAAGCCAGGAGTTCGAGACCAGCCTGGCCAACATGGTGAAACCTCGTCTCTACTAAAAACAAAAAAATTAGCGGGGTGTGGTGGTGGGCACTTATAATCGCAGCTACTTGGGTGGCTGAAGCAGGAGAACTGCTTGAACCCAGGAGGTGGAGGTTGCAGTGAGCCGAGGTTGCACCACTGCACTCCAACCTGTGTGACAGAGCAACTCTGTCTCAAAAAAGAAAAAAAGAAAGAAAAAAATAAAAAAGGCAGTCAGAGCTATGGAAGCTATTGAAAGCTTCAATTAGGTCATATACATTTCTTGAAGGAAACAGGAGAGTTCTGGGATGAGCGAACAGTTTAGAAAGGGCAGTGTCCATATTTCCAGTCCCTGGCAAAGCAAAAGTAGAAGTGAAGCATTTGGTACCTCAGCACATATTCTATTTTTTATGACTGCAGCAGCAATAGAAAAAAAAATGTGAAGGTAAACCATATTCAAAATTCACCAACAAATATCACCAGATGTTTTTAAAGTAGAAAACAAGACAAGCAATACAAGCCACTGGCAATATTGAATAATTTATTATCTAATTTATTGATTTACTTAGTTTCAGAAACCAAATGCAGAAATACAAGACAGGTGAGTTGTGAATTTCCGACAGTTTAAGTGAAAAAGATCTGGAGTTTCAGTTGACTGCAAGTGGAAAGTAAGTTAGTGCGATGACAGGGCTGTCAGAAAGGCAATTTTGACTTAGAATTAATACAATTTCAGTGTCCATATTAAAGTGGAGAAGTAAAGAAGCAATAGTAAGGTAGTTGTCAGCCCTACTGAGATAACATGAACTATAGCAAAATCAGCTCTGAGCCCTTCAGGTTAAAAAGAAAGCGCACAGAATCTAACGTAGTCAACTGGGTATTGTGCATTTGTTTTTAAAATCTGGCTAAAAACAAACAAATTTAAAAGCATTTACTTTAAGGAATTGGAGAGATGGGGAGTACTATCTTGAATTGTTAGAAAAATTTACTAAAAATAAAAATGTCCTTATTTTATTCATTGACTAATTCAACAGATACCCATTTATATTGAATTTCTTCCACGGAATGAGCTGAGCATAGAAGATAGAAGGTTTACAGTGAGAAAGCAAGACATGGTCAATGTAGATTAAGAGATATTAGTCTTGAAAGATGAGGAGTCATTACACTAACCATAATTCAACCAAGTTTAGTAAGTTTTATGACAGGAGAGCAAAGGGTATTACATAAGAGGATCACCTAAACTCCTTGGGTCAATATTCAAGAAAATCACATTTCTATGAAGAATTGAGTAAATAAATTGAGACTGTATGAGAGTCAGAAAACTATGGTGAAGAGAGAAATGCAGATGGATCCAGGAAAAGCAGTTGTACAAAGACTTGAAGTTGGTGAGAGAGATTGTCTTCTATGATCACCTCATTCACAGGAATGTCATATGGTGTAATGGTAACATCTTTAGGCTTGAATTTTATCCCAGCTCTGACACTTGATAGTTCTTAATGTGGTAAAAATCAATAAATCTCCATACCACTAATTTTATTAATTGAAAAATGGAGGTAATTTCCATGAATTTCTCATTTCACAGGATTGTTGAATAGATTGATTAGATCTATATAGCATTTAGAAACTCTAATAATTTTACAAATTTGAACTATTACTATCTATAACTAGTTCTATAAGAAAACTAAAAAATTACATGAGAGGTAATATGATATCTGTCAAGGATATTAAAAAGGGGTTATTCAGTTGGGCTAGAGGTTAGACAAGTTATCTGGCCTACAAGTAATTTTATTTTACTTTGTGTTACTTGGCAGTATCTTTTAATAAGGATAAGAGAGTGCATAGTTTACCTGGAAATATTTTGATACTATAAACTTCCCTAGATAAACTCCCACATAATTATTTTCAATGGGTTTGAAGCAAGGGATTGAAATATTTCTTTCAATAAAAAATAAATAAAAGTTATCTTCATATTCATAACCTTTGAATAAGAACCATTGGCATAGAGTTTTACATTAGTCAGATTATGGAAAATGTTACTGCAATTTACAAAATACCCTCTGATTTGAGAACATATCTTTTGATTTACATCAAGTCTAGTGCTGCACAAAGATTCAGTGTTCATCCCATACTGGATGACCACTTTCTTTAAAGAAGTGAGTTTTACCGTGTTTCCTGTGGAAAAAGAGATTTAAACTCAATTTAAATTAAAACTTCCTATAGCCTGCATGCCTAAGAGCTAAGGGCTAGCAAACAATTGTTTTAATCAAATGAATTTACTATAAAATTTGAATTTCTAGATCATGAAGAAATATCTTATTTCCTGCAAATATTGTATCATTTTCAGAGTCTAAGTTCATGATAACTAGGTGCTTAGAATAGATAACTGACTTTTCAAATCAGGATAACCTAGATACAGTTTGGATGTCTGTTCCTTCCAAATCTTATGTTGATGTCTAATCAACATAAGAGGTTGGGCTTGATAGTGGGTTGGCTAGATCATGGGGACAGGTCCCTCATTAATGGCTTTGTTCTGTCTTTGCCATAATGAATGAATTCTCACTCTATGAGTTCACGTGAGATCTGGTTGTTTCAAAGATCCTGGAATTTTCTTTTTGTTCTTTGCTCCCTCTCTCACCATGTGATGCACTTGCTCCCTGGTCAGCTTCTGTCATGATTGTAAGCTTCCAGAGGCCCCCACCAGAAGTGAATACCAGCACCACACTTCATATTCAGCCTCTGGAACCATGAGACAAAATACACCTTTTTTTAAAATAAATTACCCAGTCTCAGGAATTTATTTCTAGCAATGCAAACAAACTAATACATATGCGGAAGAAAATATGGAAATATAAAACTAAGTCACTGTGAACTGCTAAAATTGAATATAGAATTCCACTAAAAAGAAAATAAGATTTTTATTATACTATTATATACCCTTTCATTGATTGTTCTTATGACAACTTTATCACTACAAGTCCTGCCCTTCCCCATTATTTTCTTAACTTTTGTAATATCTTCTGGACTAATTTCTCTTCTATCATCTGCATTCTTCTCCTAGCTATCTACCTTAAGCCATTCTCCAGGACATGGGTCTTCTTCTTTATGACTTATTAATCTTTGTCAGCACTTCCCAAAGTGAATTCTAAGGCATGTGAGTAATAATAAGTATGCCTTAAAATCTCTAGAGAGGAGTGGGTGATGAGAAATTACTTAATAGGGACAATGTACATTATTTGGGCAATGAATATCCTAAATCCCTGATTTGACCTACTACACAATCTGCGTATGTCACAAAATTGCACTTGTACCCCATACTTTTACAAAATATTCTGGAAGAGGCAGCATATTATGGTGTTTAAGGACACAGACTCTGAGGTCCTGAAGCCTGGAACAAAGTCTTAGCTAGACCACCTATTCCACCAGTGACTATAGGAAGGTTATATGTCTGCTCTGCACATAAATTTCCTCCTCTGCATAATAAGGTTAGTATCACTGACTTTAAGATTTATTGCAGCTATTAAGTGAGTTAATATGTGTAAGGCCATTTTATCTGTGACCAGGATGTAGAAAACCCTCTGTAAGAATTGCTGTTCATATTGTCTTTATTATTGATATTGAAATGCTGCATTTTATAGCCCTTCCTTATAAATTCAGTTAAAGATGGAAGTTAGTATACAAGAGTTCCAAAAGGCCATTTGTGCCCATTTCAACCCACCTTTACTTCTTAAAACATCAAATATTTCCCATTAAACACAAAAACCCAAACACACAATCACATCCATGCACACATATGTGCTTGCATGCATATAGTAAGAGCCAAAGAGAAGACAGAGAGAAGTTTCAATGAATCTAATATTTTCTTAATGTGCTGCCACATTTCTCTGTTCCTTCTCACAATGTAATTTCTTGAATCACTTGCCGTTATTTTTATATTGCTTTATATCCTCACTTACTCTCTTCACTTCAATCTGTCTACCACTACTATTTTTATATTTTCTTGTATCCTTACTTGTTCTCTCCACCTCACTCTATCTACCACTACACGATTCTCCCCAAAGAGCTCTTGCCAGTATCACCTATCATCTTGTGTGTTTATCCAGTGGACATTTCTCAGTCTCATGCTGCTTAATACTGCCATAGTATTTGATATCATATTTCATACATGTATTCTTAAAACATTCTCTTTTCTGAGCTTTTATTAAACCAATGTTTCTTTTATCTTTTTCAATTTATTTTTAATAAACTATTTTACAGCAGTTTTAAGTTTACAGAAAAATTGAGAGGAAGTTAGAGATTTTTCATATACCCATTCCCCCCAAATATGCATAGTTTCCCCCATTATCAATATTCTCTGGCAGAGTGCCAAATTTCCCACAATTGATGACATTAGTACATCTTTATCAATGAAAATCCATAATTTACGTTAGAGTTCACTGTTGGTGTTGCACATTCTATTGGTTTGGACAGATGTGTAATAATGGTAGGGCGCGGTGGCTCACGCCTGTAATCCCAGCACTTTGGGAGGCCGAGGCAGGTGGATCACAAGGTCAGGAGATCGAGACCATCCTGGCTAACACAGAGAAACTCCGTCTCTACTAAAAATACAAAAAATTAGCTGGGTGTGGTAGCAGGCACCTGTAGTTCCAGCTACTCGGGAGGCCGAGGCAGGAGAATAGAGTGAACCTGGGAGGCAGAGCTTGCAGTGAGCCGAGATCACACCACTGCACTCCAGCCTGGGTGACAGAGCGAGACTCCGTGTCAAAAAAAAAAAAAAAATGTGTAATAATATGTATCCATCACTACAGTATCATACAGGTAGTTTCATTGCCCTAAAAATCCTGCTTCTGTCTCTTCATCCCTCCGTCGCTTAACTTCTCAATCCTCTGATCTTTCTATTGTCTCCATAGTTTTGCCTTTTCCAGAATGTCGTTTAATTGTAATCATACATTATGTAGTTTTTGTTTGTTTTTTCGTTTCAGGTTGGCTGCTTTTACTTAGTTTCCTACATGTATTCTTAGGGTTTGATAGTTCATTCCTTCTTAGCACTGAATGATATTCCTTTGCCTGGATGTACTACAGTATATTTATTCATTTTCCTACTAAAAGACATCTTGGTTGCTTCCAAGTTTTAACAATTATGATTAAAGATTCTATAAAACTCTATGTGCATAATTTTGTGCAGACAGAAGTTTTCAACTTTGGGAAAATACAAAGGAAGGTGATTTCTAGAGGGTAGGGTTAAAAGTATGTTTAGTTTTATGAGAAAATGACAAAGTCTCTTTCAAAGTGGCTGCACCTTTTTGCATTTCCACCAGGAATGATTGAAAGTTCCTGTTGCTGTACACATTTTTACCTTTTTTCCCCAATAATTTTCCTTCTCCTTTTGGCATAAACATATAAAGGCCGAGGGAGAGACCTCACAAGACAGATACACGAATAAGATTTGTTAGTTCTAACTTTAAACAGGTGCTTCTTTTCATACTCAGGAAAGAGTCATTATTTTAACAGGTCTTTAGCCCATCCACCCTCAAGTTTTTGTTATACTACTCCACACGTCCTCCACGCCTTCCACTTGGGTGAGTCTAATCATTTGCCTTCTCCACCAGTAGGTGACAATCTCTTTGTTTTGCAGAAAATTAAACATTAGAATATCATCTAATGTTAATGAAGCTCTTATAGTCAAACTGCTGTCCTGCTTAGCTGAGGTCCCCTTACTGTATAGTTTTCTAAACCAGAAATTCAAATTTTTTACATCTACTGAAGCTTACGCTTATGGAATATTTCCTCTTTGTTGGGCCTTGATTCCATTAGTTTACATTACTGGGCATGTTAATATTCATGGCAATTGTAGAAGATATAATTGTTACTATCTCTAGTGTGTAAATCAAGCCTATGTTTAGTAACCTGCCCAAATCACACAGCTAGTGAGAAGTGAACCAGGATTTGATCCTGAGCATCAAACTCTTTCGCCAACACCCTCAAGTGCCATTCCTCCTGAATGTGTTGAATAATATACTTTTCTATAAATGGCCTTTAAATAATCTCTTTTCACTCCTATAACATATATTTTTCCCTTTACTCTGGGCCCTTACCTTTATCTTTAAACATTGATACATCTCATTCTTGGTAAATAACTTAAAAAATAATAATTTGACTACTTGTAATCTTCTCACTTTTTTTTTTTACAATAAAAACTTTAAAAATAGATTTGTTCTTTTTAAGCACTGAACTTCATTTGTTTTCTAGGTTCATTGCAATATTCAGCTTTTTCTACAAACTGACAATTCTTACTAGGTCACCAGTGAATTGATAAATTCTATATGGAAAAAATACTTTATATTTGTTTTCTTTAGCTTTTTCAGCATGTCATATTATCCATTACTTTTTCTCATATTTTTGCTTTAATAATACCATTTCTTTTATTATTTTTATAAATTTCTATAATTATTCTTTAACTGAGTTCTAATTATTCTTTGCCCTCCACCTACCCATAAATATTCCTGTTACTGATCATTTCTTTTTGGATAATTTCTCATTCTGGCTACTTAATGTGTACCTGTGTCTCAGGGCTTCATGACTTTACCTCTATATTGATCAGGATTCTCTATAGAAATAGAATCAATAGAGGATATATACATAATTTTTCATATATATAAAATTGTATACATAGACATAATTTTTTTCATATTATATGATATAATTTCATATCATATGTAATATAAATTTTTCATATTGTATGATATAATTTCATATTATATGTAATATAAATTTTTCATATTGTATGATATAATTTCATATTATATGTAATATAAATTTTTCATGTTGTATGATATAATTTCTTATATATAATATGAAAAAATTATGTGTCTATGTATATAATTGTGTGTGTGTATACATATATATAGAGAGAGAGACAGAGAGGGAGAGAAGAAGATAGAGAGATTTATTATTGGCTCATGTAATTATGGAGACCAAGAAGTCCCATGATTTTTTCTCTCCAAACTGGAGAACTGTGAAAATCAGTGGTATAATTTAGTCTGAATCTGAAGGCATGAGAACAAGGGGAGCCAATGGTGCAACTCCCAGTCTGGGGAGGTGTGTCTCTGATAGGGGCACAGTTCAGGTGAAAGTCCTAAAGTCCAAAGGCTGGAGAACCAATCTTAATGTCTGAGGGCAGAGGAAGATAGATATCCTAGATTAAGGAGAAAGAAATAATTTGCCTTTCATTCTACCTTTTTGTTCTATTTTTATTTAGGCTCAGTAGAATGGAGGTTGACTACCAAGATTAGTGAGAGTGGATCTGCTTTATTTAGTCTGCCAATTTAAATGGCAATCTCTTTTTGAAGCACCCTCACAGACACATCCAGAAACAATGTTTTCTCAGCTATCTGAGCAAACTTTCCTGCAAGCAAGATGACACATAAAATTAATCATAACAACCTCCAACTATGACCCATTCTCTAAGCTACAGACAAAAACTTCCAATTATTTTTCAGCATTTCTTTCTGAATTTTTAGTGGGCCTTAAATTTTCAGTGTGTAAATTTTCAGTGTGTAAAAAGGAATAAAATGCCATAATTGAAGTATACTCCTTTAAAATTCTATTAAGGGAATTAATATGCTGAAATGCTTAAAGACAGATGTCTACATTTCATCATCTATCCACGTAGATCAATTTTACACAGATTTTGTCCATATTATGTTTGTCTTTCTTTACTCTATACCTTAGCATTATAGCATATTTCTTCTAAAATTTTATTAGTTCATTCCTCATTATTTTTCAGGTCCATTGCTTGATTATAAGCCTCAAGTCTTTTTTTCTTAAATACATATTTTTTTCCTATGACAAAATAGTAATTATTCTAACACAAAAAATCTGATGTTAGACATTAAGTTAAAATTTTTAATAACCCCCTATTACGCCCATAATGTGTTAAGGTCAGAAAATGTCCTTCTTAACTTGCTCCTATCTTTTTTGCACTGTCTTTTAGGTGCCACTTATGGGACTTATGGATAAATATATTAACTTATCACTCCTAAAATTGACCAAATTATTTCACACCCTGTGTTTTTGCACATGTTCTTCAGCCAGATTTAAATTTATGTCCTTGCTTCCTTTTGAATAGCTTATACCTGTATTTCACAAATCAGATCAAATAAGTTTTCTGTGGAGACTTTCTTTCTTCTAAATAATTGTCATACATTTAAGTTGTCACATAACTTTTTGGAATAATTATATTATAATAATTACCTTCTAAATATTTTCACATCTAACTCTAATAAATATAATTTCTCTCACATATTTATTAAGCTGACATATAAATTTTTTAAATTTTAAGTTAAAAATGATATTGTAACTCTTTCATATTATATTAATGTATTTTAAAAATATTTCATCAATATGGTAAATATAACAAATGGAATTTGAATACCGTAAGAGTCAGAAACCCACCAATATTCATTTAGAAATGCATGACTAAGTGGATTTGTACAATCAAATAGCTTATCTTCTTTTTATGAACTTACATTTCCATTCAACTTCTTTATAATTTAAATAAATCAAATATCTTTATAAGTGAAGATTATTAATAATTTCATTACAGTTTTACTAGAACAAAAATATCTCCTGAGATTAAAAGTATAAAGCAAATTTTCTCTCTGTAGTTATAATGGTATTTTTGAATATTTAGTTTTTATTGTAATTTTAAAATGATCAAAATATATTTTATTCTGTAAATTTAAAAATTAAAAATAATTGAATTATTGTGGATATGTCTTATAGTAAGATACAAATGAACTACATTTTTAAAATAGTTTGTACATCCATAGAAGAATACTACCTATTAGCGTATCATTTGTAATAATATTCCATTTTTAATTACTGTTTGTATACCCACAGATAAATTTGGCTTACAAATATAAGAAGGTTGAAATGGAGGAAATTCTGTTACAGAAATGGTATTCAATTACTTTACATCATGTTCTGATCTATGATTAAACTCAATTTTTAAAGTTCTATTAGATGACAACTTAAGTGAGCCATACTCCACTTATGGTAAAAGCAAAGAGGCAGAGCAAACAACTTGTTACATAATTTGAAACAAACAAACAAAACAAACAGAACTTCTGAAAATAAAAAAAATATATATCAAAAAATTACAAGACACATTTGAAGGCATTAACAATAGGTGAGACAAGCAGAAGAAAGAATTTCAAAGCTGGAAAACAGGTCTTTTGATTAACCCAGTCAAAAAAAGTAAAAAATAAATAAATTATTAAAAAACAAAGACTTTGAGAAACATTGAATTCTATAAAATATCCAAAACTCTGAGGTATAGGTATTCCAGAGGGAGAACAAGAAAAAGTAAAAACTATGGAAAACATATTTGAAATTAGGATAACTTCCCTGGTCTTGGTAGAGATTTAGACATCCAGATATAAGAAGCTCAGATAACTCCTAGAAAATACATTGAAAGATAAACTTCACCAGCACATATAATCATCAGACAATTTAGGGTCAATATGAAGGAAAAATTATAAAATCAGCAAGAAAGAAGCATCTAATAATCACCTATAAAGGAAATCTTATCACACTAGCAGCAGATTTCTCAGCAGAAATCTTATAAGCCAGAAGAGATTGAGGTCCTATTTTCTGTCTTCTTAAGAAAAAAAAGCCAGCCAAGTATTTTGTACCTTGCTAAACTAAGTTTCATAAGTAAAGAAGAAATAAATAATTTCCCAAAGAAGCACACACTAAGGAAATTCCTAACCACTAGACTGGTCCTGTAGGAAATGCCCAACAGAATTTTAAACATGGAAACAAAAAGGTAGTACTCACCATGATTAAAAAAAAACATGAAAATACAAAACTAGCAGTAATCATAAGGTAGTTACACAAACAAGACTATAAAAGAACTAGGTAATAATTAACATTACAACAGGAACAAAATCTCACCTAGCAATATTAACTTTGAATGCAAATGAACTAAATGCCCTACATAAGAGATGTAGGCTGGTAGGATGGGTAATAAAACAATATCAACACAAAGCAGCCTGCAAGAAACCCACCTAAATGGTCAAAAGATTTGTGAGCTCAAAATGAAGAGGTGGAAAAATATATTCCAAATATAGACACAAAAGCAAACAGAAGTAGCTGTATTTATATCATATAGAACAGACTTTAAATCAACAACAGTAAGAGGAAAACAAAGAAAGTCATTGTATAATGATAAAGAAATCAATTTAACAATAAGATATAACAACACTAAATATAAATACATCCAACAGTGGAGCACCCAATCTTTAAAGAAAGGAAATTTCAATCAAGAATTTCATATTCCTTCAGACTAAGCTTCATAAACAGAGCAGAAATAAAGTCCTTTATAGACAAGCAAACACTAAGGGAATTTGTTACCACTACATCTGCCTTGCAAGAGACCCTAAAGGGAATGCTAAACATGGAAACAAAAGAACAATGCCTGCCACCCACAAAAACACACTTAAGTAAATAGCCCGTTGACACTCTAAAGCAACTATACAATCAAGTCTACATAGCAATGAGTCAACATGATGACAGGATCCAAATAACACATATCAATACTGACCTTGAATGTAAATGGGCTAAGCACCCACTTAAGAGGCATAGAGTGGCAAGTTGGATAAAGAAGCAAGACTCAATTGTCTTCTGTGTTTAAGAGACCGTCCCACAGGTAATGACATCCATAGGCTCAAGGTAAGAGGATGGGAAAGAGCTATCAGACAAATAGCAAGACAGAAAGAGAAGAGATTACTATTTTTATATCAGATAAAACAGACTGCAAACTAATAATGACCAAAATGGACAAAGAAGGACATTACATAATGATAAAGGGTTTGATTCAATTAAAAGATCTAACTATCCTAAATATATTTATACCCAAAACTAAAGCACCCAAATTAATAAAACAAGTTATTAGAAACCTAAAAAGAGATTCCAATAACCCCACAATGACAGTGGAAATCCTTGTCACCCCACTGACAACATTTGAGAGATCACTGAGGCAGAACACAAACATATTCTAGACTTAAACTCAACAGTTGATGAATTGGACCTAATAGACATCTACAGAATACTCCTCCCAAAGAAAACATAATATACATTCTTCTCACCTGCAAGTGGCAAATACTGTAATGTTGGAGCTGGTGCCTGGTGGAAGGTGTTTTGATCATGTGGGTGGATGGCTCCTTTATGGCTTGGGCCATCCTCTTGGTTGTAAATCAGCTTGGCTCTCAGTTCACGTGAGACTGCATTCTTTAATTGTGTGGCATCACCTCCCCACTCTCTCTCTCACTCCTCCTTTTGCCATGTGAGTACCTGCTCCCCCTTCACCTTCTGCCATAATTTAAACTTCCTGAGGCTTCCCTAGAAGCCTAGTAGATGCCAGCACCATACTTCCTGTAAAGTCTACAGAATTGTTTCTGGTGTTTCTTTTTTTTTTTTTTGCCTCTTGTTATATACATTTTTATTGTTATTTTTATTTTATTATTTTACTTTAAGTTCTAGGGTACATGTGAACAATGTGCAGGTTTGTTACATATGTATACATGTGACATGTTGGTGTGCTGCACCCATTAACTCGTCATTTACTTTAGGTATATCTCCTAATGCTATCCTTCTGCCCTCCCCCCACCCCACAACAGGCCCCAGTGTGTGATGTCCCCCTTCCTGTGTCCAAGTGTTCTCATTGTTCAATTCCCACCTATGAGTGAGAATTGCGATGTTTGGTTTTTTGTCCTTGCAATAGTTTGCTGAGAATGATGGCTTCCAGTTTCATCCATGTCCCTACAAAGGACATGAACTCATCATTTTTTGTGGCTGCATAGTATTCCACGATGTATATGTGCAAAAATTACAAGCATTCCTATACAGCAATAACAGACAAACAGATAGCCAAATCATGAGTGAACTCCCATTCACAATTGCTTCAAACAGAATAAAATACCTAGGAATCCAACTTACAAGGGATGTGAAAGACCTCTTCAAGGAGAACTACAAACCACTGCTCAACGAAATAAAAGAGGATACAAACAAATGGAAGAACATTCCATGCTCATAGATAGGAAGAATCAATATTGTGAAAATGGCCATACTGCCCAAGGTAATTTACAGATTCAATGCCATCCTCATCAAGCTACTAATGGCTTTCTTCATTGGTAAAAAGAATTGGAAAAAACTACTTTACAGTTCATATGGAACCAAAAAAGAGCCCACATTGCCAAGTCAATCCTAAGCCAAAAGAACAAAGCTGGAGGCATCATGCTACCTGACTTCAAACTATACTACAAGGCTACAGTAACCAAAACAGCATGGTACTGATACCAAAACAGAGATATAGACCAATGGAACAGAACAGAGCCCTCAGAAATAATACCACACATCTACAACTATCTGATCTTTGACAAACCTGACAAAAACAAGAAATGGGGAAAGGATTCCCTTTTTAACAAATGGTGCTTGGAAAACTGGCTAGCCATATGTAGAAAGCTGAAATTGGATCCCTTCCTTACACCCTATACAAAAATTAATCCAAGATGGATTAAAGACTTAAATGTTAGACCTAAAACCATAAAAACCCTAGAAGAAAACCTAGGCATTACCATTCAGGACATAGGCATGGGCAAAGACTTCATGTCTAAAACACCAAAAGCAATGGCAACAAAAGCCAAAATTGACAAATGGGATCTAATTAAACTAAAGAGCTTCTGCATAGCAAAAGAAACTACCATCAGAGTGAACAGGCAACCTACAGAATGGGAGAAAATTTTTGCAATCTACTAATCTGACCAAGGGCTAATATCCAGAATCTACAAAGAACTCAAACAAATTTACAAGAAAAAAACAAACAACCCCATCAACAAGTGGGTGAAGGATATGAACAGACACTTCTCAAAAGAAGACGTTTATGCAGCCAACAGACACATGAAAAAATGCTCACCATCACTGGCCATCAGAGAAATGCAAATCAAAACCACAAGGAGATACCATCTCACACAAGTTAGAATGGTGATCATTAAAAAGTCAGGAAACAACAGGTGCTGGAGAGGATATGGAGAAATAGGAACACTTTTACACTATTGGTGGGACTGTAAACTGGTTCAACCATTCTGGTGTTTCTTTATTGCAATGCAAGAATGTCCTAATGCAGCCATAAAGCAAATCTTAAAACATTCAAACAAAACTAAACTAAATCCTACCAACCATGATCTCAGACCACAGCTCAATAAAAAGAGAAATCAATTTCAAGAAGACCTCTCAAAATCATATAATTGCAAGGAAGTTAAACAATCTGCTCCGGAATGACTATCGTATAAAATTAAATTAAGACAAAAATCAGAAAAATATTTGAAGCTAATGAAAACAGAGAAACAACATATATGAATCTCTGGGACATAGCTAAAGTGGTGTTAAACAGGGAACATTTACAGCTTCAAATACCTCCATGTAGAAATGGAAAGGTCTCAAATTAACAATCTAACATCGCGTCTACAGAAACTAAAAAAACAAGAGCAAAGAAACCCCAAAGTTACCAGAGAAAAAATTAATAAAAATTGGAGCTGAACTCAATGAAATTCAGATACAGAAATCCAGGAAAAAGATCAACAAAATCAAAAGTGTTCTTAAAAAGAACAAGATTGAAAGACTACTAGCCAGATGAATGAATAAAAGAGAGAAGATCAAAATAAGCACAATTAGAAATGACAAAGGTGACCTTTCAACTGACTCAACAGAAATACAAACAATTCTTTAAGATGAGTACAAACATCATCTCTATGCACACAAACTGGAAAACCTAGAAGAAATGGATAAATTATTGGATAGACACATTATGGATACACACACAACCTCCCAAGATTGAACCAGGAAGAAGTAGGAACCAGGAACAGACTAATAATGAGTAGTAAAATTGATTGAGTAATGATAACTCCCCAAACATAAAATAGAGGCCAGGAATAAATTCAAAGCTGAGTTCTATGAGAGATACAAAGAAGATATGGTTTCAATCCTAGTGGACCTGATCAAAAAAATCAAAGAGAAGCAAATCCTCCATAACTCATTGTATAAAGCCAGCATCACCCTGATACAAAAGCCTGGCAGGAATACAGAAAAGAAATAAAACCACAGGCCACTATCTCTGATTAACATATGTATTAGGCCATTCTCACATTGTTATAAAGAAATATCTGATACTGGGTAATTTATAAGGAAAGAAGACTTAATTTGCTCACTGTTCTGTAGGCTTTACGAGAAGCATTATCCTGGCATCTGTTCAGCTTCCGGGTAGGCCTAGGAAAACATACAGTCATGGCAGGGGGTAAAGCGGGGGCAGGCACATCACATGATCAGAGCAGGAGCAAGAGAGCCAGTCAGGGAGGTGCCGCACACTTTTAACCAGATCTCATGAGAACTCACTCATTTTCATGAGGACAGTACCAAGGGGGTGGTAATAAACCATTCATGAGAAATGCACCCCATGATCTAATCACCTTCCAGAGGCCCCGTTTCCAACATTAGGGATTACATTTTGAAATGGGATTTGGTTGGGGACAGCATCCAAACTACATAAACATAGATGCAAAAATCCTCAAAAAACACCTGTAAACCGAATCTAAGAGCATATCAAAAAGATAATACACCATAATCAAGTAGCTTTTATTCCAGGAATGCAAGGATGGTTCAACACATGTAAATCAGTAGATGTGATTCACTGTAAAAACAAAATTAGAAACAAAAACCATACAATTGTCTCAATAGATGCAGAAAAATGAGCCAATAAAATTCAGCATCACTTCATTTAAAAAATCCTCAATATAGTAGGAATAGAAGGCACGTATCTCAAAATAATAAAAGCCATATATGACAAACTCACAGCTAACATCACGCTGAATAGGGAAAAGTTTAGAGTATTTTCCCTAAGAACTGGAATAAGATAAGGATTCCATTTTCACCACTTCTGTTCAACATAGTACTGCAAGTCCTAGCTAGAGTAATCAGGCAAAAGAAAGAAATAAAAGGTATTCAAATATAAAAAGAGCAAGTCAAATTATCTCTGTCTGCTGATGACATAATCTTATACCTAGAAAACCCTAAATAATTCTCCAAGACTCCTAAACTTTATAAGTGACCTCAGTAAAGTTTCAGGGTAAAAAATTAATGTACTAAAATCAGTTGCATTTCTACATACCAACAACACTCAAGATGAGAATCAAATCAAGAACTCAAGCCCAATGACAATAGATATTAAAAAAAAAAATGAAAGAAATTTTAGAAGACAAAAGCAAATGGAAAAACATCCCACATTCACAGACAGAAATAATAAATATCATTAACATAACCATACTGCCCAAAGCAATCTATAAATACAATTATTATCAAATTACCAATATTATTTTTCACAGAATTGAAAAAAGTAATAGTAAAACATATATAGAATAAAAAGAACCCAAATAGTCAACGCAATCCTAAGAAAATGAATTAACACTGGAGGTATCACATTACCTGAGTTTGACTTATACTACAAGGCTATAGTAACCAAAGCAGCATGGTAGTCATATAAAAATAGACACACTGATCAATCAAACAGAATAAATAACCCAGAAATAAAGCCACATACCTACAACTAACTGATCTTTGACAAAGCTGACAAAAATATACACTGGAGAAAGGACACCTTATTTAATAAATGGTGCTGGAAAAATTGGAGAGATGTACACAGAAGAATATAAGTAGACCACTAAAAATTAACTCATGATTAACTATAGATTTAAAGGTAAGACATGAAACTATAAAAATCATAGAAGGAACCTGAGAATGCCCATTCTCCTAAGCAAACAATTTACAGCTAGGTTTATAAAAGCAAACACAACAAAAACAAAAATAGACCAATGGACTTAAGTAAACTGAGTATCTTCTGCGCAGGAAAAGAAATAATTCACAGAATAAAGAACCAACAGAATGAGAGAAACTATTTGCAAACCATTCATCTGACAAAGGACTAATATCTTGTATCTACAAGGAACTGAACTCAAGAAATAAAAAACAACCCCATTGAAAAGTGGGTAAAGGACATGAACAGACATTTTTCAAAAGAGGACATACAGTCTGGGTGTGGTGGCTCACCCCCGTAATCCCAGCACTTTGCGAGGCAGCAGCGGGCAGATCACCTGAGGCCAGGAGTTCGAGACCAGCCTGGCCAACATGATGAAACCCTGTCTCTACTAAATATACCAAAAATTAGCCAGGCGTGGTTGCAGTCACCTGTAATCCCAGCTTCTCCAGAGGCTGAGGCAGGAGAATCACTTGAACCTGGGAGGCGGGGCTGCAGTGAGCCGAGATCAAGCCATGGAACTCCAGCCTGGGCAACAAGAGTAAAACTACGTCTCAAAAAAAAAAGGGACATACAAATGTCCAACAAACATGAAAAGTCTTTCACTATAATGAATCATCAGATAAATGCAAATTTAAACCACAGTGATACACCATTTTATTCCATTCAGAAAGGCTATTGTTAAGTCAAAAGCGAAAGATGTTGGCCAGAACGTGGAGAAAAGGGAATGCATGTATACTGTTGGTTTGAATGTATATTGCTACGAACTCTATGAAAAACTTTATGGAGATTTCTCAAAAAACTGTAGGATCTGAAGAGATGCCTGAGTATTCCTCTCAAAGAACTATAAATAGCACTATCATTCAATTCACAATCCCACTACTGGGTATCTAACCAGAGGAAAAGAAATGATTATATCAAAAAGACACCTGCAGTTCTATGTATATTACAGTGTTACACACAATAGCAAAGTCATGAAATAAACTTAAGTGTCCATCAACAGATGATTGTATTAAAAATGTGATATATATTTTTATGTAATATACCTTTTTAATATAATATATATAATGCAACACTTTCTAGCTATAAAAAAGAACGAAATCATGTATTTCACAGCAACATAGGTGGAACTGGAGCCCATTATTTTAAGTGAAATACTGCATGTTATCACTCATCTGTGGGTGCTAAACAATGGATACACATGGATATGCAGAGTTTACTGGAAACTCCAAAATGTGGAGGTCAGGGAAAGTTGGGTGGGGTGTGAAGGATGAAACAGGTTCAGGAAATAAAAATGTTGTTAACTTAAATATATCTTTGTCAATGCAATTTCTTGTGAAAAAAATTTTTACCTTAGTAATGACTCTGTGTCTAATTTAGGCAAGATGGATGTTGAGATTTAACTTATTAACCTTAGGATTAAAATTTTCTGCCAAATGAATCTAATTGCACAGTTATCATTCTTAAACCAAACAGTAAAACAGACTTACTTTTAGTTATAAAAATGTGATTTTATCTTTTTTTCTTTGCCTTTCTTTAAGAGATGGGGTCTCACTCTCTCGCCCAGATTAGAGTGCAGTGGCTGAATCACACTAACTGAACCCTAAAATCCTGGACTTATAAGATCATCTCACTTCAGCCTCCCGAGTAACTGAGATTAAAGACACAAGTCATCAAATCTTGCTGATTTTACTTTCAAATCAAATAAAAATGTTAATTTATTTTTAAAAGGATATTGTAAAACTACTGAAAACTATAGAATACATGTTCTGATACATTATTGAAATCCACTGAATTCAAAATTAAACTGATGTAGATATCATAATCTAGTTTAAACAAAGTAATAAAAGTAAGTTAATATGCTAAAATATAGAACTTCTTAAGCATATATACATATATCTACACGTGTGCGTTGAATTCTTGTTTAGCTTTTGTTAATACTTAAATATAAATCAAGAGTAAAAATTATTGAAAATGGTGTTATTTAATTAGTTTTAATGTTTAAGTCTTTTTCTATCCACTTAATGAAGTAAAAGGTGTACATATAATAGATAATTTATTGGTGATATGGCTATTTTTTTCAAGTAGAAAAAGGGAAATATTTAATAAGATGAAATAAAAAGAAAATTGTCTCTGACATGTTTCATTATATAATTTTGTAAAATAAATTCAACTATATAAGTAGAATACGTCAATTATGAAAGAAAATAATAGATAAAATTATGTGTGAGTTGTCTCCAATAAATTTTGCCAAAGCTGGTAGCCAAAAAATCAATTTTGTAGTCACATTTCAAAGTGTTGGTGCCTTACTTCATTCTGCTTTGGCTGTTTCAACCTGTCATTATTTTCAGAAAATGACTCTTCAGAATAAATTATGAGAATAACTAAAAATTATTACTTACGTTCAAATACATTGAAATCACCTTTTAACATTTAGTATTTATTACTTATCGTCTCATTGCTTTGCTCTTTTGAGAATTTATCTCAAGAAAAATGTGTTCTTGGGCATATGTTAGTGTATAAAGGAGTCCAAGTCCTTAAACAAAATAAGAAATTGCATTATTATCACTTTCTCTTCCATATTTCTCAATCATGAATATTTCTTACAGACCAAAATACCAAGTTCCTAACATCAGATTTCAGTCCTAACTTCGAGTTTACAAAGAAAATGGCAGGTGTACTGGGTTTTATGGTTCTTTAATCATTACAAGTAGCTTATTGTTTTGAGGAATTGAGAATATTTATTTTCTTCTTCTGAAAATGTATTATGCATAATATACATAGAGAAAAGTTGCACCGTGTATAGCTCAATGAATTTTTTGAAAGGCATTTAAATGCTACGTGATATCCTGATGCTGAAACAGAACAAAGTCATTACTGGAATAACAGGTGAAATCCAAATAAAGTTTGAAGTTAAGTTATTAAGATACCATTTTTGGTTTCTTGATTTTTGACAGATTGTGAACATTTTAGATGTTCAAATTAGGGGAAACTGCATGAAGTGTGTATAGGAACTTTCCATACTACCTTTGCAAACGCTGTGGAAATCTAAAATTATTCCAAGACAGAAAGGTTTTCTAGAAGAAATAACTTGTGTAATCAGCACTTAGATTAAAAAAACAAACAAAATAAAACAGAACATTACAGCACCATGAAAAAGCCTTTGTACCTCATTCCAGTCACTATCCTCTGGAGGATAGCCACTTACCTAAAATCCCACAGTACAGATTGATTAGACTTTTTTAAAAAAATTACATAAGTGGAATCAAATTGTATACACTTTGTTATGTTTGGTTTGTTTCACTGCATGTCATGGAAGTTAGACACAATCTTATTATTTCATGTTGCAAAATTTATTTATTCTTATTACTAGAGTGACTATATATTTTAAGGTAGCATAAATGTATTTATTCATTGTGTTACTGACAGACATTTAGGGTTGTTTTCACATTGTTGCTACTAAGAATAGCATACTATGCATGCTATGACTGTTCTCGAGCATATATTTCTATATATGTATTTCTATAGTACATAAAAATAGGACTAAAATTGCTGGTAAATTGCGTAATTTACCTATATTTAGCATTAGTAGGACTGCTATTTTGAAAATTCTACATATGAACATGTGGATTTTCAAATTGATTCTGTGTCCTTCAGGCATTTGTATCTTAATATGAAAATCTGTATATTAGAAAATTGTAGTTAATTTCTCATGTGTCATTAACTTCCACTAAACTGAATTTTTAAAATTTAATTAATTAGTAAATTAATTAATTTTATAGACCAGGTCTCACTCTGTCGTCACCCAGGCTAGAGTGTAGTGGTGCGATCATGGTTCACTGCAGCCTCAAACTTCTGGGCTCAAGCAATCCTCCTGCCTCAGTTTCTCAAGTAACTGTGACTACAGGTGGAAAACACCATACCTGGCTAAATTTTTAAAATTGGTTTGTAGAGATAGGTTCTATCTATGTTGCCCAGGCTTGTTTCAAACTCCCGGGCTCAAGCGATTCTCCCTCTTCAGCCTTCCAAAGTGCTGGGAATACAGGTGTGAGCCACCATGCATGGCTTGAATTTCTTATTGGATGAAACTATACTATTGTATACCCTAAATTTTAGTATCAAATATGTATTACATAGTCAATAAACTATAGATCAATTTGGTAGTAAGGTGGCCATCATTATGCAAAAGTTGACATTTGCATAGTTTCAAGTTTAAGTAGCACAGGCATTTGCTTGAGTGTCACTTTGTGTGGTAACATGCCATAATTGTGAACTGAACATTATACTGGATTTAAATATGTAAGTTCAGAGGGAAAAGAGAGGTTGCCCTTAGCTGACTTATCCATTCAACATTTTTTTGTGTGTTGTGTGTCTATTGTAAGATGACAATATGACTCAAGTCAGATTATCAGATCATTTTGGTATTTTTAAGATCAAGGTGACTTTTATAATATTAGACACAGATTACTGTTACTTTTCTAACTTTACAATAAAAGTCTCTCTACTAAGTGCTCTCAATTCTGGCAGAGTGTTAATGAGTATTAATATGTCACAGAGTGATATATACAGACTATTCTGCCTTAAATACTATTCCTTAAATAATGATTTTATTGAAAGCAATGACAACTGACAATCAGTAAGATTATTATTAAGGAGTTTTTGTTCAAAGAAATCATATAAATAGAAGAGAAAGATAGTCATAGAACAATAGCAAATGAGAGAGCAAGAATGAGAGGGGAAGAAGAAGCAGAAGTAGGAGAAAGGAGGAAGAGGAGAGTGAAAGGAATAAAAAGGAGAGAAATATCTATTCATATAACTATCCAAATATGCATATATGTAAATATATGTATATGTTATATATAAGTAAGCATATACATGTATATGTGTGTGTATATATGTATATATATACACATACACATACGTGTGTGTATATATGTATATATACACATACACATACGTGTGTGTATATATGTATATATACACATACACATACGTGTGTGTGTATATGTATATATACACATACACATACGTGTGTGTATATGTGTATATACACATACACATACGTGTGTGTGTATATGTGTATATACACATACACATACACATACGTGTGTGTGTATATGTGTATATACACATACACATACGTGTGTGTGTATATGTGTATATATACACATACACTTACGTGTGTGTGTATATGTGTATATATACACATACACTTACGTGTGTGTGTATATGTGTATATATACACATACACATACGTGTGTGTATATGTGTATATATACACATACACATACGTGTGTGTATATATGTATATGTATATACGTGTGTGTATATATATGTGTATATATATGTATGTATATATATACACCTATATACAAAGAGGGATAAAAGGAATAAATTGGGCTAAATATTACAGTTCCCATCATTCATCATTCTATACTTTTCAAATAACAATAGAAAAGCTTCCAAGTCAACTGACAGTAGGGCGTGCTTAAAATGATGTAAATTCATTCTGCTTATCTTTCCTGTGAATACTTTCACTCTGAATCCAATTCCTGTAGTTCCCTTTATGGGGTTTTATAACTAGCATTGCCAAGCTGCTTATATTTCATTGTAATAATTTGCCATATATGGCCAACAACATGAACAGACACTTTTCCAAATAAGACATACATGTGGCCAATAATCATATGAAAAAAAAACTCAGTATCACTGATCATTATGGAAATGCATACGAAAACCACAATCAGTTACCATTTAACATCAATCAGAATGGCTATTAAAGTCTAAAAATAGTAGATGCTGGCAAGATTGTGGAGAAAAAGGAATGTTTATCCACTTGGTGGGAGCATAAATTAGTTCAACCATTGCAGAAGACAGTATGGTGATTCCTCAAAGACCTATAAACAGAAATGCCATTTGACCCACCAATCCCATTACTGGATATACACCCAAAGGAATACACTCATTCTATTATAAAGACATATGCACATGTACGCTTACTGCAACACTAGTCACAATAGCAAAGACATGGAATCAACCCAAATGCACATCAATAGTAGACTGGGTAAGAAAAATGTGATACATATACACCTTGGAATACTACACAGCTATAAAAGGAATGAGGTCATGTCTTTTGCAGGAACATGAATGGAGCTGGAGGCCATTATCCTTAGCAAACACACATAGGAACAGAAAACCAAATACTGAATGTTCTCACTTTTAAGTGGGAGCTAAATAATGAGAACACATGGACATATAGAGAAAAACAACACACAATGGGCCTATCAGAGGGTGGAGGATGGGACGAGGGAGAAGATCAGGAAAAATAACTGATTGGTACTAGGCTTAACATCTGAGTGATGAAATAATCTGTACAACAAATCCCTGTGACACAAGTTTACCCATATAACAAACCTGCACTTGTAACCCTGAACTTAAATAAAAGTTAAAAAACCCAAAGGAAAAGATATGGCCAATACTTTCACTTTGTTATTCTCAAAACTCAGCAAAGAAAAAAAATGAAAGGAAAGAAATGTTAAAGCTAAATGTTATTGCTCTCAAAAAACTTGGTCTTTAATCACCTTCCTCAATCAGCTGCACATACACACAAACACAGACACACATACATGTACCCACACACAGAGCAGATACTCACAGGTATTTTGCTCATCTCCACTCCACTAGCGATGCCTCTTACCACCCTCTAATTTGTTACTTGCTTCAGTTCCTTGATATTTATATCTGTTTCTTTTTAACAATGCTTATTCCAAGATAGTGGGGGAATTTTTTCTGCCTCATAAAAATTAATTTATTTTAAGAACCATGTGCATGAACATGGGGACATGCATGTCTTCAAGGGAAGTCTTTGGCTTCTGTCTATAGAATGTAGTCTGTTATTGTTGCTTGGGAAATTGAATCGTATTATTTGAACATCTTACCATTTTTCCCTTTTATATTAAAACAGGCTCCAATATTCTGGTTAGAGTAAAACTTTAGAAATTTTAGAAATTTTCTCTTTATGACTCCTTTGTTAGTTTATAATTTACATCTTTTTTAAATGACTATGCAGATGATTATAATAAAAGTAGTAAGAAAAGCAATAATGATTTTAGTGTTAGTAGTAGTACTCCCTATGCAAAGTGAGCTATCCTGACCTCATTGGTCCAATATTATTATTTGTATTATCTTATGGACCCCTGTCATAATAAAAATAAATGAGAATTAAGCTGTCATCCATGTATGACTTATCAAGGGATAAATATTTTATGGAGATTTACAAAATTTTAATGATCATGAAAATTTTAAATGATCATGAGTATTTATTCAATGATAGTTTAAAAATTAGTTCTCCCTGGAATACTTAAATAAACTAGTCTTTACATGTTCTTTCCAAAAATGTAGAATTTTTGAGAAAGTTGGATCAAACAGATTAAACATATATATATTTATTGCACCATAAATCATATTCAGGGACCAGATCCCAACTCTACTCAGAAGGAATTCTTAGACTCATAAATTAGATCATGGAAGATTGTGCAAACAAGAATTAATTTTGACATAATTTGAAAAGCACAGAATATAGTTTCAAATCCAATAATCAAAACATAATTGTATTTAGAAATCCTGGTAAGTTTTATAATTTCAACCAGGTCATAAAATCATGGCACAACTTTTGCAAGAAAAACTTTCTTAACACTCTGCCTGATATGGAAAACAAAAACACACACACACACACATTTTAAAAGATTTTTTTAACATAGCCTTCTTGTTAAAGATATTCAATAAATGGACCTGCCTAAGAAAATGAACAAAATTAGAACATTAAAAAATGTTTTCTACATTAGACATATATTTCTGTAAAATTATTTTGGAGAAAAGAAACTAACAGAGAGCAAGCAAGTAAGCAAACAAAAAGTACCTATAGAAAGATCACTTGAGGTCAGGAGTTCAAGACCAGCCTGGCCAACAAGGTGAAAACCTGTCTCCACTAAGAATACAAAAATTAGCCAGGAGTGGTGGTGCACGCTTGTAATCCCAGCTACTCGAGAGGCTGAGGTGGGAGAATCGCTTGAACCTGGGAGGTGGAGGTTGCAGTGAACTGATATCACTCCACTGCCCTCTAGCTTGAGCAACAGAGCAAGACTCCATCTAAAAAATAACAAGAAAAAAGAAAAAGAAAAAGACAACATAGACAGTATTGAATGATCTTTATCATGTTTCTTGAGTTACTGTCATAATTACAATGTTGCATTGTCAAAATGTCTTGCAGTTTCATCATTTACAAAATATTCACATTTAAATGTGGAAAAAATTGTCATATCACTTGGTGCCTCACTTTAAATTACAATAAGCAAATTGAAGTGAGAACAAAAAGGACAATGAATATGTAGTTTGTTAGTCAAGAACCCCAAGCAATATAAAAGTAACAATGACAAATGTGTTGTTTTGTTTTATTTATATCAGTCAGACATTAATTATATCATACATACTACATGGCAATTACATCGAATTAATTGATCAATCTTTTAACAACATCGATATATATAGAAAATACTTTGTTCAGATGTGACCAGCTTGCAGAAGAAAAATGCATGTGTACAAGCAGTTTAAAATATATGCATATACACATTAAAAAATGAATGGCAATAATGCATAGCAACATCTAAAATGCAATATGGAGAACAGAAATGAAGGAGAGAACAAAAGGACTTCAACTGTATGTAATACATTGTTATTATTTTTTAAATATGTCTAAGGACAATACAGTATAATATTAAGTAATGATCTAATCTAATCTAAGCGGTCAACATAAAATTTTATAATTCCATTATTTTAAATATTAAATAGTTAGTCTTAAAATTAATAAAACAGAACAAGTCAAAATACATTTAAATTAAAAGGAGTAAGTAAAATAAATAAAAGAAAGAGATAATTTTAAAGTTAATCATCAAAATGCACATAACAAAATTCTAAATACCTGGTAAAGAAGGCTTATCAATAAGATTTTTAAACACTTAAGCTTTCAATTCAGAAATAAGCAAGATTCAATGATCTGGTAAGATTTGGTAAGAAACAGATTTTAGAAGTAGCAAATCAGCACTGGGTCATAAAACCAGGTTAACTTCAATTTTTCAAAATGAAATAATTATAAAAATTTTACCTATCAGATGCATATGTAAATATTAATTGTAACCAATATTTCAATGATTTTAAGAAATAAAATATTTTTCACATTTCTAACATAACATTAATTGCATTCTATTACTTGTTTCCTTACTCATTTTTATGTTATATAGAATTTCAAACCCTAAAGAAGCATGATTTTAAATTTTCTAGAAAAGCCCAATTTAACTTCTTGATACTGTATTTATTAGTCCTACCCAATGGAGCAGAGTATTTGAAGAAACAACAGAAAATACAAATTGGCCAAAAAGAAAGAAAAAACTTACAAGTAAATTTATACCTGAAACCTCTGTTAACTTTTGTAACCATATTTTTCCCATGGAGTATATGATGAAATATTTCCTATTACAAATGTTTCCAGATGTAATACACATAACCATCCTATAGCCAGCTTTTTATAATATATAAGAAATGTTTTTGAAATGTAAATATTTTTATGTATTCATTGTTTTTAATTTTAAAACCTATAGCACTCCATTATTATTTAATCCTCTTTATATTGCATATTTGTTTCTTCATCTTTTTACTATTTTAAATAGTATTCTATTATTCAGATAAAAATGAAAACTAATCACACTTTTACATTAAACTCTAGAATAATGATTGTATTGTGGCATATGCATACTTTAAATAACTTGACACATTTGGACAATTGTTCTATAGAAAATTGTAGTAATTTACATTTTTTGCATATTACAATTTTGTCTCTCTTTAAAATAGAATTTCTAGTTTTATGCAGTTCTTACTCTATGTTGTTATAAGTCTTTCCCCATATACCCACCATATTCAAACCCTTGGCTTCCCAAGATCAACATTAAAAGTTTTCTATACTTCCAAAATGTCTCCAGACTGACATAGTAATTATTAAAAATCCAACAAACAGATCCTAATTCACTTTCTGAGACTCAAATAAATTATTATCAATTCCTTCAGAAAAAAATTCTACTTGTGTATCTTTTAGTTTGCATACAATACAAAGATCAGTTTGGAGAGAATTGACAGCTTCAAAATCTATCCAAGAACTTAGTAAATCTATCCATTCATTTAGATCTTTACTTATTTTCAGTAATGTTTTGCAGTTTTAAGTATACAAAACTTACAAATATTTGAATAAACTGATGCTCAGGCATTTCATTTTATGATGATAATGATAATGGTATTTTCTTATTTCAATTTTCAGTTGTCTCCTTATTATTTATAAATATAATTGCTTATTTGTTATCACATTGTTCTTGTCTCCAGTAGCCTCATTTAACTGCTCTCAAGCTTGTAAAAGGTTTCTTTTTGGTTTCATTGAACATTTTAGCGATTTTTTTAACACACAAACAAGTCATCAAAAATTGACAAAATTTTATTCGACCCATTCATTATTTTTATTATTTTTTATTTCTTTCCCTTGCCTATTGCACTAGCTAGGACAGTGAGCACAACGTTAACCAAAAATGATGAGAACAGATAGATATCTTCTTTGTTTCTCTTCTGAGGAGGAAAACATTTAGTCTATAACTATTAAGTATAATGTTAGCTATTTATTTTTATTATAGAATTTAAGATTGAGAAAGTTTTCTTCTCTTCCTGGCTTTCTGAGAATTTAAATTATAAATGGTACTGAGTGTTGGAAAATGTATTTTTTTCCTTGCATGGATTGAGTGGATAATTATATATTTCACTTTTATTTCAAATTACAGTAATATTCAAAATTATATCAATTGATGTTAAATGTTAACAACAAATAGATGTTATTAGAAAATCATATTTGATCATATTTTTCTTTATTGGTAATGTTTTGTTCAGTATTTTTTAGTTCATAGTCCCAAAGCATTATAGCTCATATCCTAAAGCTATGACCTGTAAGTTTCTTTCCTCTTACTTTTTCAGTGTTGCTATCAAAGTAATTTTAGCATCCTCATATGATTAAGAAAGTACTCTCTGATTCTCTATATAATAAAGAAATTTGAATGGGAATAAAGGTATTTTTTTCAAGTCTAATTCATTAATAAAGTTTTCTGAGTGTTGAGTTTTCTTTATGTCAAGATTTATAATTACAAGTTCATTAAAATATATACTATTATAGATCTTTTCTTTTTTATTCTTAAATCATTTTGGTAATATGTGACTTCTGAGAAAGTTATGCATTTTTATCTAGATTGCCAAATGTATTGAATAAAATATTTTAAAATATTTCTGGATTATTATTTCATATTGTAGGGTTTGCACTGATGTCTCCTTGTTTATCCTCAATTTCTACAAACAGTTTCATTTCTTTTTTAATTCTGCTAAGTCTAATTAATTAAGAAATTTTTTTGAGAATTTTAGCTTTTTATTTCCTCCTTTGCTCTACTCAATATATGTTAGTTATTTTTCTCTCCACTGAAAAACTTACATTAATTTAAAACTTATCTTCTTTTCTGATAAAACCATTTAAAGCCACAATCTTTGCTATAAGCACTGCTTTAACTGTATCTCATAAATTATGTTATATTGTATATTCATTTCCTTCTAATTTATTTTGAAGGAACTTTTTATTTACAAGTGTATAATTTTTCTATTATGAATATAATGACTCCATTTTGTTATTCTTAAAATTTTCATGATATGTAGCTTTTATCATTTTTCTTTAAACTTAAAGTAGGATTTTGGTTAAAAGCATCTAATTTGACTGTCTTTTAGTTACTAGTACATTTAATTTAAATTCATTTGATTATTGATAAATTTGAATTCTAATATGCCTTTATGCTTTTTGCTTTCTATATCACCCATCTGCTCTTTGCTATTTTTTCAATCTTTCATGCATTTTTTGGACTAAATAATTTTTTAGTATTTTTATACTCTATCATCAGATTAATATGTAACAAAGTTTGGTTTAATTTTGTCAGTGTTCTTTTTACTTATTGCTCTATGGTTTAAAACGTGCATCTTTATCATAATCTACCTTAAAATAATACTATATAAATGCAAGTAATGTTAAACTCTTACACCGTTATACTCCCATTTCTACTCTAACTCTTGATTGATTACTGTCATATGATTTACTTCTACATATATTATGAACTCTATAAATCATTGTAGTTTTTGCTCCAATCTGTCAATTACCTATTAAAAACGGAAAAAAATAAATTAGTTATCTAAAAGTGTATAACAAATTACCACAAAATAAGAGGCTCAAAATGATATATATTTATTGTATCACAGTTTCTGTGCATTGGGAAAATAGATATAACTTTTTTAGATTCTCTTCTTTAGGTTTTCACACAAGGCGACAATCAAGGTAGTAACATTCAGGGGCTGAATTATCCTGAGTGTTTGACTCAGCACCTTAACCACTTGCAAGCTCACGTATTTGCTGGAAAAAATTCAGCTCCTCAAAATTTGTTGGACAGAGGGTCTGAGTATCAAGCTGACTGTTGGCAAGAGAACATCTTCGATTCCTTGTCAGGTGTTGCTCCAACATGGCAGCTGACGTCATCCAAACCAAGGAAGGTGCTCATGCAATAGAGTCTGCCAGAATACAATAAGTCGTGATCCCATGTAACCCAGACACAAAAGTGACTTCCTAGAACCTGTACAATTTCTATTCATCAGAAACAAGTCACACATTTTGCCCACATTCCAGAGGAGAAAGATTACACAAAGATGTGAATATTAAAAGGTGGAGATCACGAGAAGACGTCTTGAGGACTGCTACTATAATGCATTTTATGTTTATTTATATATTCATAATTTCTAAATATTTTCATTATCTGTGGAGACACAATTTTCTATCATGCAACATTTTCTTTCTATGAGAATAATTTTCTGTAACATTTCTAATACCATTGTTCTGCTTACAATATACATTTCATTATTATTCCATTCTTTTTTATTTTCTCAAAAAATCCAATTATACTCCCATTTTTAAATTGCATTTTCACTCATATAAAACATTAAGTTATTTTTATCTTTTTTCTTCTACACTTTTAGCCACCTTTTCCACATGTCTGTGTATATGTTGTGTTTCAATACTTGAAAACACTTTTAATACTAGCTTTAACATTTTTGTCTTCTAGTTTCATCATCTCTCTCTTTCCTGGAACTCTTTGTGTCATACTAAATTTTTTATGGATTATATAGTTCTGCTTTTTGCATGCCCACTAGTTTTTTAATCTCTGTTGTCATTTGTTGTATTTTTATTATTGGATTTTGGATTGTAAATATTACATAGTTCTGGCTCTCAACTTTGTTTCTTCTGTTTTTAGTGCCAGCCTTTTTTTGGTACCAGCCTTTTTTTGGCAGGCAAATAAATTTTTGCCTGCCAAAAACTTTTATACTAGGTTTTATCTCCCTGCAGCTTGCTTCACTTTGTAAAGTGATTTTCAAAGGATGGGCACTTATTTTATTTCATTCTAGGTATAATTCAGCCTGACTACTAAGACACATCACTCTCTATAGTCTCCATTGTATACCTCAAATGATTAAGTACTTTCTACTCTGATTAGGCAGAGCTCAAATGTCCTCTGCTTTGTGTAATTTCTGAAATTTTAGTTTGCATCTGTCCTGTCATTCTTTGACTACTTTGTGACTTTTCAATTTATATCCAGAGAAGGTAGAACCCAGCAAAGACTCAAATGGGTCCTTATAAATATCCACAGAGCCTTTATTTGCATAAGAAATAAAATTTTTCCTGCAACTTCTATTAGCCTCATCTCCATACATTTCTATCTCCATCTCTACCTCATCAAGTTTGGCAATTTCTATTTGGATTTCCTTTCCCTGTGCCTGCATTACAGGAGCTGTCCCTAAGTGTTAGTAAGCTGAAGCAATGAGAGGATTAACTTCATTTTCCCCTCTCTCGGAGATCATATTTCTGCACTTTTGTTCATTGTCTAAAAATATTGTTTTATATATGTGCCTATTTTCTAGTTGAGTAGAGAAGAGTATTTTTTCCTCATTGATCAGATATTCAAAAATTATATTTTGACACAGTATTGTGAATATGCTTGTTACCATATCATTGAATTATGTTACATGAGTGTTGAAAAGTTTTGAGTGTATATATTTATTTTGTATACTAGGAAACAACCTGGTGTTCTAAAAGAGTCAGCATTCCTTAGAGAGTAACTCATTCTATGGTTAGAATAGATAAATCTGAGTCATCTCTTTGTAGTTAAAGAGCAAGAATGGGTTTTAAGCTATCCAAAAATAGTGTTTATGATAGACTCTACCTTGTAGATATTACTACTATTATTTATATAATTTTAATAGCTATAAAAATTATTAGTTTTAACTGGCAAGAGCTGAAATAGCAGTTTCTTATGAAAAGTGATCAAAATAGGGAAAATTATTTATATAAGTAATATGCAATACTTTGTGTTGTTCAAATTAAACATGCTTTCATTATTGGGGATTTTTTAGTAATTGTTTTTATGATAATGGGCATTATTTGGTTTTCTACCTTATATGCAATTAATATTTTTAAAAGGCTAAAAAGATGAGAACAATTAACTTGATAGTGAAGGGAGAGAGTGGACTTCGACAGTTGCCCTTCAGTGACCTTCAGTTCTGTCTTGCAGTGGCACTGTATCTGATAAATTAATCCTAGACTCATGTAGCTTATTGGATTAACTCAGAATGTGTTGCAGTTGTTAGACATTTTTTGCATTTTTTGAGACAGCAAGAACCTTCTAGCTAGAGCCTCATTTTTTGAGACAGCAAGAACCTTCTAGCTAGAGCCTCTAGAACAATAAGAGGAATCTTTAGAAATGTAGGGAGGAGTGGGTTTCTTGAAGAACCTGATTGTATCTCAACCTTCATTAGATGATGTGCTTGGCAGTTGCCTGTTTTGAATTGGAACATTGTAAATGCTGGTCTCTGACTGAAGTATTATAATATATACCTCAACTCGTAGTTCTCTACAAACAAAGTACCATTCTTTTTCTATAAGAACTTTTATCATTTACGTGTTATGTTACTGTATTTTCTTTAATCACATCTCTCATGATGCTGTCTCATAGAAACTAAATGTAAATTCATTATTTAAACTGTCTCCCCACTCTAGTGAGAAAAGTGTATTGACATAAACAAAAGGTTTAAATGAAATATATCATATATCCTATACTATATAATATACAGAAATAGACTATTAAAGCATTGATTTTAATTTTACACAGTTCTGATTGTGTGGTGTTTAGGATCAAATATCATTTTTTAAACAAAGACATTTTCTTCTACAATGCAGTTTAGTATGAAGCACAAAAGTCAACACTTTATATGACCAAAATCATAATTTATTGATACAGTGTTTGAATAGCACAAAGAATTGCAAATTACAAAAGTAATTTCTTAGGCAGAAAGGAGAAATAACATCTGGATGATTTTAGTTCTAGAGAGATATATTAGAAGTTTCTTCATGATTTATATAAATTGCATGATTAGTTAAGTAATTTCTCCCAAACTAATTTTGATTTCACAGTATTTGCAGGAAGAACTGGAATTCAAATAACATCATAGTTTTATATGAATATGGGTACACATCTGCTGCCAATATCTATAAATGATGGTTTAGTACACCTGGATAGGATGAAGTAATTGTTACAGGCTGAATTGTGTTCCTCCAAAATTCACGTCAAACCTATAAATTCCCGAAATACAGACACTTTGAATTGTGACTGTAGGTAAAGATAAGGCCTCTAAAGAGGAAATTAAATAAAAACAAGGTATTAGAGTAGATCTTAATTCAATCTGACTGGATCAAGAAAAAGAAATTAGGACACACAGGGAGACACCGTTTACTCACACAGAAAAAAATATCTCATAAGGACATAGTGAGAAGGTGGCCTTCTGCAAGCCAAAGAGAGATGCCTCAGAAGAAATCAAACCCACAGATATCTTAATCTTGGACTTCTTAACCTTCAAAACTGTGTAAAAAATAAATTTTGATTATTTAAGCTATCCAGTCTGTGGTATTTTGTTACAGTGGTCTTAACAAACTAATACAGTAATTACATTCCTAAATGTTCTTAAATTCTTTATAATTACCTGTCATAGCTATGAATAAACACCAACTTATTGACATCTATTCTACATAAAATATTCATTGTATAGTTTTCTCAGGTTTTGATATACATTTCATGTTTATTAGGATATAGCTTCTGAACATGAATTAATGTAGACACATGTATTTTTTGAACAATTTTCCTTGACTATGCTAGAAATAGTGAAGCCCATTTTTAGCTCCAAGGCCATTTTTAGCTCCTACCCCACTGTAAAAACAAACAAACAAAAAATGCTACTGTAACTACACTTTTGGAAGGGTCAGGTCTAACTTTAATGTAGTCAAATACAATTATAATGTATAAAGTGCACATAGCTTTTTTTCCCTTTTTGTTACGGAGTGGAGTTTAAGTTCTTTTAAAGTTTATTATAAGTTTTTGAATAGCTAATATTTATGACATTATGGCATTATGGCAGCTGACTGTGATTAGACGCCTTTGTAAACATTCTGATGATATTTACTAGGTAGAAAACCCAGAGACTTCTTTATCAAGATATTTTTAACAGAATCTTCATATTTAATTTAGAATGGTTGCTGTAAATAATACCAGAATTTATGGATTTCTTAAACACAGCTGGAGAGAAGTTTGTCGCATAGTTCTTCCTCTAATGAGTGATCAACCAAGTACAGATGGTCTCCAACTTAGGAAGGTTCAACTCATGAATGTTTACCACAGTTTGAAAGTAGCATACATTCAGTAGAAACTATGTGTCCATATAACCATTTTGTTTTTCTGTTTCAGTATTATGTCCAATAAATTACATGAGATAGTCAACCCTTGATCATTTTAGCTCTAGAGAGATACATTAAAAATAAGCTTTGTGTTAGATTATTTTTCCAAATGTTCTGAATATGTTTAAAGTAGACGAGGCTAAGGCCGAGACGGGCGGATCATGAGGTCAGGAAATCGAGACCATCCTGATTAACACGGTGAAACGCCGTCTCTACTAAAAATATAAAGAATTAGTCAGGCGTGGTGGCGGGTGCCTGTAGTCCCAGCTACTCAGGAAGCTGAGGCAGTAGAATGGCATGAACCCGGGAGGCGGAGCTTGCAGTGAGCGGAGATCGCGCCACTGCATTCCAGCCTGGGCGACAGAGCGAGACTCCGTCTCAAAAAAAAAAAAAAAAGTAGATGAGGCTAAGCTATGATGCTCAGTAGGTTAGATGTATTAAATGCATTTTTGACTAATGTACCATGGGTTTACAGGGATGTAACCCCATCATAAGTTAAGGAGAGGAGCATATGTATAACAAAGTAACATGCCCCAGAACTGAATTGCTTCATCTGAGATGATGTATAATGCTCCCTTTATTAGTGCTCATCTGTTACTTCCAAACTAACTTGCATCACAGTTGTAGGAAAATGAAATTTAGGCACCTGCCTTTATATAGGTCTGGTCTTCTTGAGAAAAAAAAAGTCACATTCCTATTTTGTATCTACTTGTATCATTGTATTACATTTTATTAATTTGGAGTAAGCAATGTTTGTTGTTGAATAAGAGATACACTTCAAGTGAATATTTCTTAACAACTCAACACTTTTAATACTGTATTATAAATTCATTGCAGCTATGGCACTGTCTTTTACAGCCATACAATCTAATGTCTGATACATTTTTCTGACGGGAGGACAAAAGGAAATGAAAGAGATGTAAAAAAAAAAAAATGATGACAACATTTTGTTACAATTACTCTCTCCTTATCTTTGGTATGAAGTTCCAAATGGCTTTAGGAATACTGTGGTAGACAAACCTTCCCAATGGAATTTGGAAGAAATCTATTTAGACCTAGGAAACTGGCAAAGTGCGTAGGTAGGAAATTTCAAGCAGAAAGAACTTCAGCAAAATCTATAATTGGAAATTGTTACATGGGTTTCAAATAACAGAATGGAGAGGGAGACATTGATGGCGTAATTAATAGCACATTATTGACCTCTAAAAGGTGAGAAATAGCCATTATGACAACTACACCTTTGGAGAATCAGGTCAATTTTGGATATATTCAATTTAATTAATGTTGATATGTAAATAATGCAGGGGTTAGGGGAACCAAACCTCTCTGCATTACAAAATCTGTGTATAACTTTAATTCCCCAAAAATCTAACCATTAATAGCCTATTATTGACTAGAAGTTTACTAATAACACGAACAATTAATATACACTTTGTATGTTAGATGTATTATTTACTGTATTCTTATAATAAAGTAAAGTAGGGGAAAGGAAATGTTAAGAAAATCATAAGGAAAAGAAATTATATTTACTCTTCATAAATGGAAATTGATCATTATGAAAGTCTTCATCCCTGTCGTCTTCACATTGAATAAGTTGAGGAGAAGGAGGATGAGGAGAGGTTGACCCTGTTGTCTCAGAGGATGCAAATCCCTGTACCAGGATATGCACACTTCAAACTGATGTTGTTGAAGGGTCAGCTGTACAGAAGTCCAAATTTTGAGCCAAAAATTCTTGAAAAGAAGGCTGAATTGTCACTTTAGTTAAAACCATAGAATATAAAAACAATTGACTGAAGGATGGGAATGAACTGAGCCAATCCCTGGCATTTAAGTTCTTTTTAATGATGTGAGCCAGAGGGCATAAGAAATTACAAGATATGAAATGGCAACGTACACTAAACACTGTGAGTAGAGAGAATATTCTAGAGTAAGTGGGGAAATTACAGTGATACTGTGGTGAATTCTACCATTTCACTTAAATTGAGAATTGGAAAACGTCAATGGAGAAAATATTCTGTGGTTGTGTTGCCTAATGAGAATGCATAATTGAGGTGGCTATTATGTAGGGATTGAGGATTCTGTCTCTATTATTCTCTAATTGGAGATCAGCCAAATTTACTCTTTACACAATGTTAAGTGGGTATGCTAAATGTGAACTTGTGGAACGACCCAGTCCCTCCCTATAATAAATTTAAACAATTCAGAAATCTGGGAAGGAAGGAAGAGGTCACTGCTGTAATACAGGTAATGGTGAAAGTGGGAGTTCTGATTCTTACTAACTTTTCTTATTTCCCCAGCTGATCTATATGCAAGTCAGAAAGTACATAAAGACTGGGAGTGGATGATTAAGGATGAACATAATTGGTTTTCTTAATACCTTCAGCCATACTTAGCATGGTAAATAATGTACAATAAAGTTATTGGCTGAGTGGACTGACATTTGTATTAAACTTAGTCATTATATTTTCCATTTTATTTCTGAGTTCAGCTAAGAACAATTTCCATTTATGTTGAATAGGCTTCAGGACATATTACATTTTTGCCAAAGAGATATATGAATTTACTTTTGTAATATTACAATCTAGTGGATCAAGACTTAGACTTGATAGCTCTTAAGGATAAATGGGTGTACTGCATAAACATTATCATAATAATGGCTTCCTTGGGAAACAAAAACATTAGAAGATTTAGGGGCTGTAATTACCCATAGAACAAATAGGCGTTAGCTGATAAATGTAGTTGTTTTTCTTTCTTTATAATTTTTTTTTTCTTATGTCCACTCTTGAGACTATAGAGGAATATATCACTGCACAACAAATGACATCCATTTCACTGAATTTGGCCAAGTACAAGATGGTGATGAAAGACAATGGAAAGCAGGTTGCCACTGCCTCCTGCTGTTTCAGAGTTTGATCTTTCTCTTATATCAAATGTAAAAGTGGATAGAATATTAATATTTGTTTTAAAAAGTGACAATAGAACTCAGAGAGTCTAAAAGAGTGGGTATAGAGGTGAAATACAGGTTGCATGTCAGTAATGGCTCTCCTTTGGAGCTTTGGAGGGACTGCTTATGAGAGAGTCCTTATGGCACAATCAGACTTTGCTGTACCTACGGCTAGAATGTACCCAGCTGACAGTTTCATTTGTCTTGAAATAATGTCGGGTAAATACTATTTGCCTAAATTGTACCAATAGTATGAATTTTGGCTTTTCTCATTTAAAATAGTTTTTCTTTGTTACTTCAAATATTTTTGGTTTACATTTTTTGATGACATTAGTCAAAGACTTTGCATCTCTCTATATACAGATTTCAACCAGCTAAGACAGATTACTTAATAAAAGAGGGAAGTAAAACAGTTTTCTCAACAAATTGAATCCAGAAAAGTGTGTCATATCAAAAATATTGTTTAAATATTCAAAATAAAAAATGTTTAGCTTTTCAAAAATAATTTGAGAAAATATTCTGATGAGCAAAAAGGCATAAAGTGCTAAAATATTTAGTATGAGTGAGTCTTTTGATAATAACCTCTTAACATTCTCTAGGTTCCATCACATTCTTGTGTGTGTTTTTATCTCCCTTAACCAGGAAAAGACTTTTCTCCTTATACTTAACAATAAATGTCTTTGGATACATAGAAAATATAAATAAATGTGACCTCTTCTCTACTAATAAAGAAATTTATAAAATTTAATCAGAGTCATAAAAGTAATTATTTCACATACAGGAATCTGACTATGGGTCATCAAACTCTAATTTTTGGTCTGGTATAATTTTGCAATTTAACTTTAAGTAAAATTAACCAATTTATGGATAATTTTATGTACTTGGAATTATCACTCTTTATGAATGAATATATAAAATGCCTCTTTGTTTAAATACTCGATTTCAGAGATATGATTTTGTTAAACCATTGTTTTAATAGTAAAAATATCCATAATTATTGTATTCCAAGGGTAGTGGGTGTAGACCATTTGATTTTGTAGAGTAGTTTGTACTATACTAGAGTTTGGGTTCTTTGTCCAGTAATGTAAAGCTGCAAGCTAAATATTATCAAGGTAATATATAATTAAAATAATTGGTTAATTATATGTAATAATAATGTAAAGTTTTATAGTGAAATGTATATAGTAGATGTATAGCTTTACAGTATGTACCATTCTTCTGAAGAACTATGTGTAAAAGTGGTAGTAAACGACGTATCAAACAAGGATATGAGAATGAGAAAATTCAGTATTGAATACTTGGACTAACCTTAGTTTTTCAAAATATTAGTTGCAATTTTTTATCACCATAAGCTTTGTGAAATGTAATGACTGTGTAAAATTGTCTGTTTCAGTAAGATAAAAAAGAACAAAATTTTAAAAAATTATATTCTGGTGACCTCAGAAGCACTGAGTTTTAAAAGCATGTGGATAGTATCTAAGTAACAAAATCCTTCCTACTTCCTACGTTTGTGCTAATATTAAATGAGAAGGACAGACTATAAAGGTAATGACTAATAGGCTTAGTATGACCTTAACCGTATTACCTTTACAATTTATTTGTTATGGGAAGTTAATTGTGCCACTTTCATTTAAAAAATCATTTATCCTGTTAATTTGTTGGGGTTCATTGTAGATTCTGGATATTAGCCCTTTGTCAGATGAGTAGGTTGCGAAAATTTTCTCCCATTTTGTAAGTTGCCTGTTCACTCTGATGGTAGATTCTTTTGCTGCGCAGAAGCTCTTTTGTTTAATTAGATCCCATTTGTGAATTTTGGTTTTTGTTGCCATTGCTTTTGGTGTTTTAGACATGAAGTCCTTGCCCATGCCTATGTCCTGAATGGTAATGCCTAGGTTTTCTTCTAGGATTTTTATGGTTTTAGGTCTAATGTTTAAGTCCTTAATCCATCTTGAATTGATTTTTGTATAAGGTGTAAGGAAGGGATCCAGTTTCAGCTTTCTCCATATGGCTAGCCAGTTTTCCCAGCACCATTTATTAAATAGGGAATCCTTTCCCCATTGCTTGTTTTTCTCAGGTTTGTCAAAGATCAGATAGTTGTAGATATGCGACGTTATTTCTGAGGGCTCTGCTCTGTTCCATTGATCTATGTCTCTGTTTTGGTACCAGTACCATGCTGCTTCGGTTACTGTAGCCTTGTAGTATAGTTTGAAGTCAGGTAGTATGATGCCTCCAGCTTTGTTCTTTTGGCTTAGGATTGACTTGGCGATGTGGGCTCTTTTTTGGTTCCATATGAACTTCAAAGTAGTTTTTTCCAGTTCTGTGAAGAAAGTCATTGGTAGCTTGATGGGGATGGCATTGAATCTATAAATTACTTTGGGTAGTATGGCCGTTTTCATGATATTGATTCTTCCTACCCATGAGCATGGAATGTTCTTCCATTTGTTTGTATACTCTTTTATTTCATTGAGCAGTGGTTTGTAGTTCTCCCTGAAGAGGTCCTTCACATCCCTTGTAAGTTGGATTCCTAAGTATTTTATTATCTTTGAAGCAATTGTGAATGGGAGTTTGTCTGTTATTACTCAAAACCGCTCAACTACATGGAAACTGAACAACCTGCTCCTGAATGACTTCTGGGTACATAACGAAATGAAGGCAGAAATAAAGATGTTCTTTGAAACCAACGAGAACCAAGACACAACATACCAGAATCTCTGGGACACATTCAAAGCAGTGTGTAGAGGGAAATTTATAGCACTAAATGCCCACAAGAGAAAGCAGGAAAGATCCAAAATTGACACCCTGACATCACAATTAAAAAAACTAGAAAAGCAAGAGCAAACACATTCAAAAGCTAGCAGAAGGCAAGAAATAACTAAAATCAGAGCAGAACTGAAGGAAATAGAGACAAAAAAAACCTTCAAAAAATTAATGAATCCAGGAGCTGGTTTGTTGAAAGGATCAACAAAATTGATAGACCACTAGCAAGACTAATAAAGAAAAAAAGAGAGAAGAATCAAATAGATGCAATAAAAAATGATAAAGGGGATATCACCACCGATCCCACAGAAATACAAACTACAATCAGAGAATACTACAAACACCTCTACGCAAATAAACTAGAAAATCTAGAAGAAATGGTTAAATTCCTCGACACATACACTCTCCCAAGACTAAACCAGGAAGAATTTGAATCTCTGAATAGACCAATAACAGGAGCTGAAATTGTGGCAATAATCAATAGCTTACAAACCAAAAAGAGTCCAGGACCAGATGGATTCACAGCTGAATTCTACCAGAGGTACAAGGAGGAACTGGTACCATTCCTTCTGAAACTATTCCAATCAATAGAAAAAGAGGGAATCCTCCCTAACTCATTTTATGAGGCCAGCATCATCCTGAAAAAACAAACAACCCCATCAAACAGTGGGCAAAGGATATGAACAGACACTTCTCAAAAGAAGACATTTCTGCTGCCAAAAGACACATGAAAAAATGCTCATCATCACTGGCCATCACAGAAATGCAAATCAAAACCACAATGAGATACCATCTCACACCAGTTAGAATGGCAATCATTAAAAAGTCAGGAAACAACAGGTGCTGGAGAGGATGTGGAGAAATAGGAACACTTTTACACTGTTAGTGGGACTGTAAACTAGTTCAACCATTGTGGAAGTCAGTGTGGCGATTCCTCAGCAATCTAGAACTAGAAATACCATTTGACCCAGCCATCCCATTACTGGGTATATACCCAAAGGACTATAAATCATGCTGCTATAAAGACACATGCACACGTATGTTTATTGCGGCACTTTTCACAATAGCAAAGACTTGGAACCAACCCAAATGTCCAACAAAGGTAGACTGGATTAAGAAAATGTGGCACATATACACCGTGGAATACTATGCAGCCATAAAAAATGATGAGTTCTTGTCCTTTGTAGGGACATGGATGAAATGGGAAATCATCATTCTCAGTAAACTATCGCAAGGACAAAAAACCAAACACCGCATGTTCTCACTCATAGATGGGAATTGAACAATGAGAACACATGGACACAGGAAGGGGAACATCACACTCTGGGGACTGTTGTGGGGTGGGGGGAGGGGGGAGGGATAGCATTGGGAGATATACCTAATGCTAAATGACGAGTTAATGGGTGCAGCACATCAGCATGGCACATGTATACGTATGTAACTAACCTGCACATTGTGCACATGTACCCTAAAACTTGAAGTACAATAAAAATAAAAAATAAAAAAATAAAAAATCTTTTATCCGACTTTCTTAATGCACATTCATGTAAATTTTGTATAGCTTCCCTTACTAGGCAAAGATATTCAGACCTTAACATCTAGATTTTTTCATTGCATACACGCAAAATGTTAATTAGTAAAGCTTGAATTTAACAGACTCGTATTTAAACCCAAGAAACAACATTGTTTTTTACAAAAATAACAATCAACTAATAAACATAAAATTTCAAGAAGTATAGGGCCATTTAAATGCTTTTACTTATTTTTCCTCTTCTTCCTCTTCCTTCCTTCCACTGCCTGTATTTTTTTCACTTTGTTTTCACTCTCATTCTTCTTTTCTCATGTTTTGAACTGATATTATCCTCTTGAACACTGTCACAATTCAAATTCATTGCTCCTCTCCACTTGAATAGTGGGCAGAAAACATAGAGCCTTCCTCTACAGCCATGGTTGAGGATTTAAATTCTGTCCTTTCCACCAAATAAGGGCATACCATATTGCTATTATAACCCATATACAGGGACTATGGAAATATAAAATCCTAATATAGGACTTGGACATTATTTAATAAATTAATGAATCAGTTAAAGAATAAATTTAAAAAATTGCAGCATGTATACAAAATGTCAAATAGATTAACTTCCAAGGACTTTCAGTTAAATATGGAAGTAGGTACATTTACCTCTACTGTCCCCAAAATAATGCCAAAATGATACTGAAAAATAAGAAAGCTGAAATACTCATAAATGCAAAGAGAATGGTAGAAGAAACAGTAATGGATAACAGTTATAAAAACAATTATTTTAAGATGAAGCACGTGTAGAAGAGATGAAGAAACCGAGAATGTTATATTGCAGAGAGTTTATTAATGAGAAGAAACAGAAGGTAAGGCATTTGGTTAAAAGCCTTGGGATTGCTTGAAAACCTTTAGAAATATATTGTCAAATGCAGATTTTACTTAGCCTCCACAAACAGGACATTTCTGTACTAACCACTTGAAACACAGAAGAATTTGAAATGTACATTTTCTAGACTCAATTACCTAAAGCACAACTGAGAAGATGAATAAGGGACAGGCAAAAATAGGAGGATTAGATACATAGTTACATGCTTATTAGCAGCAATTCTGCCTCCTTCCCGTTATCAGTAGACTAGAGATTTAGTCCTCAAAGAACTTTTGCAAATAAACTCTGAAATCATAAAAAAAGAGACTTAGCTTAATTTATGAGAAACAATGAGCAAAATCAGTGTCATTAAGTAAATGTCTATATGCCTGCATGTTATATGGTTCAAGGTTTATCTCTGTGCCAGGAGACTATGCCAATAGGCAGAAGACTGGGTACTCTTATTCAGAAGTGAAGAAGAGTTCCGCAGATTGAACCTATAAATGAGGGTCCCCAAACAATCAACAATATTAAGCCCCCAAATGGGCATGTTCTACCCATTAAGTAAAAATGTAAATAACAGAGAGCAAAGTAAATTAAATATAGAACTAGAAAGAAACAGTAATAGAGCAGGTACAGAAGAAAACACAGGACATTAACAATGAACTACAACTGGATAATATTTTTTAAATGAACAGAAAATAAGAATCAAACTCTATAATTTTAAACGACAACAAAATATTTATCATAAAATTAAAATCTGAAAAACTCTCAGAATAAAAAATTAAAAGCAAAAATTTCACTCCTCTCTCCTACACTTTCTCCTCTCTAGTAACTATAATACTATTCTACTCTCTAATTATATGAGATTAGCTTTTTAGCTTTCATATGTGAGAATATTCAGTATGTATCTCTCTGTGCCTGGCTAATTTCACGTAACGTAATTGTTCTCCAAGCTCATCTGTGTTAGTGTGAATGACAGAATTTCATTATTTTTTGTGGGTAAGTAGTATTCTGTTGTGTGAACATAACGCATTTTCTTTATCCATTCATTTGCCAATGAACACAGGGTGATTCCATATTTTGGCTACTGTGATATTCCCAGCACAAAGCAATGATAAGTGTTTGAGGCAATGACTATACTCATTACTCTAATTTGATCATTACACATTATATACATGTATTGGAATATTACACTGTACTCCATAAATATGTACAATTAGTATGTATCAATTAAAATAATAAAAAAGGAACAAAAAGCAAACATTCCAAAAGCTTAGCTAAAAATTGCAAAGAATCAAAGAGCTAAAAATGAGGCAAAGAACAAGAAAATTGAGAGAACGAATCTCTGTGGTCCAGTATCCAATTATGAGAGTCTGTGAAGTGAGAAATGTTCAAAAATACTTTCATTGAATCTCCTCCATAACTATTTTTAAAATATCAGCAATGGCATATCTCTGAGAAATTTTATAACTGAGAGGTTTTCTTTAATAGTAAAATATTCTGGAGAAAGGAAAATTGGATTGGAGAAGCAAAACAGTACTTAGGATTCCTAAGAGCAATACTGGAACTAGAAAGCAATAGAATAAATTATTCAGAAATTCTTAGTTGTAAACATTATTTTCAACTAAGAATTTTATACCCATGCAAAGGAAAAGGCAGAATAAAGGTAATTTAAAATATCAATATGTCAAAATTTTATCTTCGTAATTTTTTAGAAAACTAATAGATTGACTTTTTCTTAAAATATCTACAATAAACAAAGAAAGAGGAAATAAATCAATGTTTGGATGAAAAATACAGAGATCCAACACAGGAGTGATACAAAGGAAAGTCTATAAATTTCACCTGAGGAGTAGGTCTCCAGAATGGAATAGGTGAATTTAGATCCTTATGCAAATAATGAGACAAATATTTGAAATGTTTGAATTCAGAATAATAAAGACTGAAAACAAATACACAGTTTGGAAATAAATAGAGATAAACACATAAAAGACAAGTAAATGAAATGGCAATTTTTAAATAGTAAGAAATTATAAGAAAAATATATAGTGAATATTCTCAGTAGAAAACTTATTTGGAAAGATATATTAAAGCAAGTACACAATAAATATTGGCTTCCTAAATTAATACATGAGTAAATGAATGTACGATTATCAATCACAATCAATAAAAAAAATCTTAAATTATACTGTGGAAAGTGACAAAGACTTGAAGTGGTGCACATATGTATCAAAATTATGGGCATAATTAGAAAAATATAAACAAAAATTAAAATTTTAAAATCTTTATAGAAGACATTCTGTGTATACTTTTAATTTTTTATAAAATTAAACTTTTGTACCTTAAAATCCAGAAGATTCAAGAAATAGTAGACAAGAGAAATCAAGGTGTGTCATAGAAATTGCCATGTTGATATAAATAAAATGTGATTAACCAAATTAGTAAAATAAGGCATTATAAAATGTAATAAAATTAAGGATAAAATTAACATTGAAGGACTTGCTATTACCAAAGGGCCAGAGCTAGAATGAGGCAGGTGCAGCACTTGCCTGAAGTACAAAATTTAGGATTTTTTCAAGTAACTTCATGATTAAGATGAACAATATTTTAATGCAAACTTTTTTTGAAAACTAAAATATAATCCAAAAAGGCCATGATAAGCAAAATATCACTTTTTAAAACTTTTAAATGTATCAGTGAATTGCCATCACTACTATGTGTGTGGTAAGTGTGGAATAACATTTTATTACTAAGGGTAACTGAGGAGACTGAACCATAACTTCAGCAGCAGTGGTAGTGACAACAGGGATGATAACACTGACAAGGTCCAAGTAGGACAAAGTGCAAGAGACTCACAGGTTATGATGTGTCCACTTCTGTTTAGTCCTCTCTCAATAGCGTTTGTGTCAAAGCCTTAGAAACTAAGTAGAATATGAGCATAATATCTGATTTTTGGTGAGTAGTGGAGACTACCCCACTACTACCACAAGAAATGACTGCTGTAGCACAATAAGACTGTGAATGCTCCTGGCAGAGATTACTGTTATTATTATTACTATGCCTTCTAGTAGTTTGAGCATCATTCAAGGTGATTCAAGTTTGCACCTGAGAGCTCAATCTAGAAGTCTCAGGAATCATCCCTGTTGGTCAATTGTTCACATAGGCCAAACATGCAATTAAAAGACAAAAAAAACTCTTGGTAATTTTCCATTTTGTTCATGGTTCTTGTACATTATGGTGTGAGATGAGGGGCACTGAGGAGCAGGGAAGCACATTTACTGCAAATCCAAGGATCCAAGGACCACATTTAAGGAATTTCCAACGATGGTTATGTGAGGATATTGAAGAAATCTCTATAAAAATATTAAGTCCAATTGACCCAAACTATCATTCCAGGCTCTATAAATACACCAAAGGTAGAGAGCAATTAAACAAGCATTTATTCATGTAAAACTGCATAGACCATCATGAAAATAAAACACTGATCTGTGACATTCTTAACAAAGCCCAGTCCTATTTCCCCATAGTTGATATAAGAATGTGGTGGTGCTCAAATAGCTATGATCAAAGAATGGGACAACAGGACAACACAGTTTTGTCTTCTATTAGTAGTGAACTTGATAGGAAACAAATGGGTAAACGTCAATTTTCTAGCCCAAGGTTGTGGTCTTAGTTTGAGTAAGTGCAAACAAGCGAGCAATTTGACCAGGAGATCCTAAAATTAAAGACTCATAGAATGACTGTATATACTCCCCACAAATACCTAGTTACTGGGAAACTGCACACATGCCTGGAAGAAACCCAAAAGGCCCTGGCAGAAGGTGAAGGCTGTGGAAGACTTTACAAGTCGCTGAAGATTGAATGTGCCTCCCAAAGTGTCACAGTAGAGCCTGGAAGCCTTGAAAGCTTGAGATGTTTGACTGCAACCTCTCCCAAATCCTTGCCTGAACAATAAACTGCACAGATGTAAGATTTATCCTTGGAAATCAGGCTAACACACACAAAAAACATGAATATAAGCATCAGATAAAAACATCACTGAACATGGAAACAGAGAAAATAGAGTATAGGAGTCCTAAGTTAGTTTATGTTCAGATAAATCATTTGGAAAAAAAAAAAATCAAAAGAATATGTGACCCATACTCAGTGACTAGAAACCAACTCTGAGTGGGCTGGGATGTTGCCTTGATTAGACAAATGCCCACAGATTCAATAAATAGGTTTAAAGAATTTAGAAATATGTTCTTTTATAAACATGTTCAAACAATTTAAAAAATATGATTAGAGTATCACTTCTGCTAAATATATATTTTTTCTAAGTTCTATTTAAACAATAGGTAAGAGGAAATAATTTAACAACTGGCAAATTGAACTTTATTAGTGCAAAAAGTAAAATGACTTTAAATATTAAAACATTTTGAAAAGTTAAAGTAATAATTATAAGAAAAAAGTACAGTAAACATGTTTTTGGTGAGTCGGTTACATTTTTATGTCATTTTCCAATGGTATAATATGAGATAGGATACTGGGGTAAATTTTTATTTTTATAATACTTAAACACTTCCTTTATAAGCTTTAAAAATAACTTCAAAATATATTAAATAATATCTGTATTAAGGTTAGGTCACTGGTGTTTATCATGATCACATACCAATTATTTTCAGTACTGATTATATTTTATTTAAACAAATTTCCTTTTGGTTATTTTGTTAAAAATAACATTCAAGCAACTTACTTGATAAGAAATATTATATAAATTAGGACAAATACATGCCATTAAATGAAAGACTTTAAAAAGTAGAACGACCTCTGTAGAATTAAAATTAGAATGAATAATCCTCCAGCTGTTATTATTTCAGATGGAATATGTGTGTTTCAGCTGAAACACTTGGGATTTCTAATTGTTCACAGCCAAAATCCATTTGATTTCTCTAATCTATTTTTCTTCTTTGATCTCCCGTGAACTGCAGTATAGTGATGTATTAGTGGTTTTTATTAATGATAATTTTTGCCTACTATGGAAATTAATATCCAAATATCTGAGCTTTGCATATGAGCGTATAAAACCATCAGAGCTCTGAGTGAAGGCCCTTTCTTTTGCGTAAGTGCTATTCTTAAAAACAAGGCTGCAGTATGTAAGGATACACTATTACTAAGAGATAGGGAATCATATTTTGCAAGGACAAATTTGCTTTAAATGTCTTTAATATCCATGCTATGGATTGAAGTTTCTCAAACTGATGATCGTGAACAGTTCTCTGAAATGTTATCTGAATTTATGCAGACAAAATTGTATACATAAGTGTATAAATAAATGTGTCTGTCTCTTAGGAGTGAGAGAGACACAGGTCTCAGAGGAGTGCATAAACCCTAACAACATAAAAATCTAAACAACTCTTTGGGTTAGCATATATCAGCCCAAGAGTTTGTTTACATATATATGTGTGTGTGTATATATATATGTCTCTGTGTGTGTGTACGTGTATATATATGTGTGTGTGTATATATCTCTGTGTGTGTGTATATATGTATAATTCTAACTTTAGTGGGTAGACTTAAACAACATATTCTACGTGATAGTGATTAGTCTCTATCAGTCAAGGTACTCCAAAAAGTAACTTAGTATTTTGAGTAGACGTAGTATTTAAATTGCTGGATCATATGCTAAACAATCAAACCAAAAAAATTCTCATATCAGTTACATGGGCATGAACTATTACTGTTTTTTATTTTTTATTTTATTTTATTTTTTATACAGGGTCTTGCTCTGTCTCCCAGGCTAGAGTGCGGTGGTGCCATCTTGTCTCACTGCAACCTCTGCCTCCTGGGTTAACATGCATGCTTACATATATAAACATGTTCATACAATACTTGCATATGTTAACATACACACATGCATATGTCAAAACATATGTACATTAACACAGATGTTAACATGTATGCAGGCACATGCACTCATACATATGTTTACATGCGCACATACATATATTAACATACATGTACGTACTCACAAACATGCTGACATATGTAAGCACACACATGCATATGCTAGCACACACATGCATATATTAACATCTGTTTACACACACACGTTATCATATTACCAAACATACACATCTTTAACATACATACAATTGCACAGATGCATGTTAAGATATATGTAGATACATATTCATTTGTATGTATATGCACACACATTCACATGTAAACATATGTGTATATACACACATGTTAATATATATGAATGTACCTATAGGCATGTATTTATTAACATGTACCTACACACTTGCTTGTGTTAACATTTATGTAAGTACATATATATGCATATATTAACAAAAATATACACACAAACATATTAAGATATATGGATGTAAACCCATCCACACTTTAACATATATGTATAAGCACACATACAAATGCTCCTATATACTTTAACATACACAAGTTAACACGTATGTACATGCATTGACACACACATGTGTTAACACTTATGTACATATACATGTTTGTTAACACACAGACACATATGTCCATACATATATGCCAACTCATACCTATTATCACATATGCACACACATACATGTGAACTTGCATGTATACATATACATACGCACATACATGCTAATACACATGTACATACACACATGCACATGCTGACATATATTCACATGCACACACCCATACAGGTGAACATTTATATATGATCCTTCACACATGCATATGTTAATATATACATATACATATACATGTGTTGACATATATTCACTTATGTGCATTCATATGTTAACATGTGTACATGTACACATACATATGTTTACATGCATGTGCACACATATGTCAACATATTTGTACACACACATGCTCGCTGGCCTACATATATTCACATATGTACATAAACACATACATGTTTACATGCCTGCTGCTACACACCTATATTTTAACATGTATGTAGTTACATACACACATGAATATGTTAAAATATATGCATGCACACTCATGCGTACATGTTAACATGTACACACATACATATCAACATATTTATGTACACACGTTTACTGTCACATGAATATTTTAACACATATGTACATACATACACAAATGTACATACGCACGTTTATATATATATAATTGCACTCATATACGTTAACGTATCTGTGCATACACACACATGTTAACACATTTATGTACATACATAAATCATCATAAACACATGAATATTTCAACATACATCACACACAAACACATGTTAACATACATGCACACATATGTGTACATGCGTACATGTATGTTAACATGCATGTAATTGCATACATATATGTTAACATATGTCGATGCATGCACACCTTCACGTGTTAGCAGATATACGTACACTCGTAGACATAATATTTACATGCCCACATATGTCAACATATGTGTACTTGCACAGTTATATATTTTAACATATATTCTTACATACAGACATTCATGTTAACATATTAATACACACATATATGCATACATTTTAACAGTTGTGTGTACATACAGACATACATATGTTTATATATGTACATACACAGATATACATGTTATGATATATGCACATACTTACACATATACATGTTGATATATATTTACATGCATGTACATGCATGTTACCCTATATATGCGTGCATATTCATGTACATATGTTAACATATGTTAACTTGTATATATACATATTGCACACATATCTTCACATAGAGGTAGCTACACACATTAACATATATGTCAGTGTATAACACACATGTTTACATATATGTATGTACACACATACACCACTTAAAATACATGTACATACACACATACATAAGTTAACATATGCACATAAACACATACTTCTGTTAACACATTTGCTTGTACACACTTAGTTATGTTAACATATATGTACATACACACAGGTGTTAAAATATATGTACATACATACACATTCATGCTAACATATATGTAAGTACACATATATTTATATACACATGTTATATATGTTCATATGTATATTTTAATATACATTTAAACACATATATGTTAATATAAGTGTATATACACACCCATATATTTTTTAATATATCTGTATTTACATACACACATATATATGTTTAAATATACACTCATATACATGTGTATATATGTGTGTGTGTATATATACACTTACAAATGTGTGTGTATGTTTGTATGTATGTATATTTATATTTATATATATACATGCCTTGGCTCATATACTTCTACATTTAATTATTAATTTTTTGGATTTTTTTTCCCTGAGTATAATGGGTAAATTGTATTGGAAATGACAATCTATATATACATTTTTTATTGGAATCCATTAATATTTTACTAAATTTTCAGCATATTTTATATAGTTATAAGAATATATTTTAAGAAAAATTACTAAAATAAAAAAGAAAGTAACATTTGTTTTATTCCCTAGGAGGAAACAGTGTTCAAGCACACATAGACCTTTAAGACTTTATCCTCTTTTTTAATTTTTCCATCCTCCAACATATGGTGTTTTTCTCTATCTTCTTGTCTCTCATTTACTGGCAATAACTTAATATAGTTGAAAATGGTCGACCAGAACAATACTGTCAGTCAATTTCATCTAATTGATATTTTTAAACTATTACAACAGCAGAATGCATATTCTTTTCATGCTCATAAGGAATAGTCACCAAGATAGACCATATACTGAGTCATAAAAGCATTCTAACAAGCTTCCTGTAATAGAAATCCTACAAAGTATTTTTTCAAACCACAGTGAAATTATACTAGAAATCTATAACAGAAAGATAATTGTAAAATATATAAATATTTGGATATCAAGTAATACATTTCTAAATAATGTGTCATAGAAACTTCTCAAGTCTAAGTGAACACGAAAACACAATATATCAAGGTTTTAGAATGCAATAAAAGCAGTGCTTAGAGGAAAATTTAGAGCATTAAATTCATATATTAGAAATAAAGAATGATCTAAAATCAATAATCTTAAATTTAGGAAAGCAGAGAGAAAGAATAATTTATGACTACAACATGCACAAGAAAAGAAAACTTAATTTATCAGGAATCAATTAAGTTGAAAACAAAAAAAAATTGGAAAAAAATCAATGAAACCAAAACTAGTTCTTTAAACAAATCAATTATATTGATAAGTTGTTGCCAAGATGACCAGAAAAAAAGAGAGAAAACACAAGCTAACAATTTCAGAAATGAAGGAGGAATCATCAATACAGTACCATAGCCATTAAAAGTGTAATAAGGGGATACTATGAACTATTCTATGCCCACGATTTGATAACATATGAAATGGACCAAATTCACCAAATGCATAAACTATAAAAATTTGAATGAGGAGAAAGAGGTAACCCAAATAGGATAAGTATCCTTTAAAACAAGCTTGAAAAAGCCCACTTCCCTTTTATCTTGTGAAGACACTCATAGAAGTTGCCATCCAGGAGGAATGGACCTTCACCAGACATTGAATCTACCAGTGGCCTGATCTTGGACTTCCCAGCTTTCAAACCTGTGTGCAATACATTTATGCTGTTTACTTATCACTCAGTCTATACTATAACTGTTAGAGCAGCCCAAACTAAGACACAAATTGGTACCAGGTCTTGGGCTATCTATTCCATGCTTGTTTCACCATGGTTTCTTCTCTTTTTTTTTTCCCAGTCATCTTGGCTAGAGCTTATCAGTATAATTGATCTCTTTAAAGAATTAGCTTTTGGTTTCACTGATTTTCTCAATTTTTTTTCTTGGTTTTCCATAGTAACCATGGTATTTCAAATGACTGTGAAGTAATTTGACTTCACAGGCTCACAGCTGGAGGGGAATTTGCTCAGGATGAAACACATCTTTGAGCCTCACCCATATCTGATTAGATAATTTTAATAAGACTTTAGACTTAGACTTTGAGTTCATACTGAAATGAGTTCAGAATTTGGAGGCTATTAGAATGGAATGAATGTACTTAGCTTGTGAGAAGGGCATTAATTTTGGTAGGACCAGGGCACAATATTATGGTCTGAGTATCAGTATTCCCACAAAAAAATATTTATCTTGGAACCTCACATCCAATGTCAGAATATTAAGAGTTGGGGCCATTAGGAAGTGATGAAGTAATAAGGGCTCTATTCTTATGAATGTGATTAGTATCATTATTAAAAAAAAAAAGGCTTGAGGAAACTCCTTTGGCTTTCTGCCATGTGAGGACAAACAATGGAAGGTGCCCTCTATGAGGAACTGAGCCCTTGCCAGACACCAAATGTGCTTGATCTTAGACTTCCCAGTCTCCAGAACTGTGTGCACTAAATTTATGCTGTTTATAAATTACTCAGTCTGAAGTATTTTGTTATATTATTATTAGATTACAACAGCTGCTTGAATTTTTTACAAATATCTCCTTGAACTAACTGAATATTCAAATCAATTTTCTCTTGACCCAAAGGTAAGACACAATAATCCTATTAATTTTTCCCTTTTGTAAAAAGCAAATTCCTCAGAGGGTCTCTTTAAAGTCTTCCCATGGTTTCTTTTATGGGGTACCCTTATAGACCTGCTTCTTATTTTTGCAGGACTCAAAGTAATAATACAAAGCATTTAGGTAGATTTGAGATTGTGTGTACCAAAGTAGGCTTTGCAGGAAGGTTAAAACATATGGGCTAGGAATTTATACATTCCACTGTAATTTACCAACTCATGACTCTGCAGACATGTGGGTGACAGAAGGACTGCTATAATAGACCCTCAGAGCATAAGCCAGAGTGGGGCCACAGTTTTTAAGGTAAAAATGACTATTGCCCCTTTATAGACTGTATCAAAGAGCTAACATAGGGATCTTTTTTTTTTCTTTTATGGAATTTACTCTTGTCTATATGCTGGGGAGAAGATAATGATACAAGTTGCATTTTCTTCACTAGTTTTGTTTGATTTATATTTTTGTATTATATTACTTATTTTTTTTATTTATCCATGCTGACAAGAGAGAAGAAAAAGCATTCTAGATATGAAAGCAACATTTACAAAATGTGAAAGTGATATGTGTATTTATTTGAAAGAATATAAAAAATTGGACAACATGTTTCATGTTAGTAAGAAAAGCACTTTTCAGGCTCTTTTTCCTTAGACCATGTAATCTAATATTGGTGTTATACAGGGTTTTTCTCTACAAGGAAGCATTCATAAATAGATTTGATTAAGGGATTCCAAATAGTTGACACTTTTGTGTGCAACATACATTATAAACCTAATGAGAAACGAAGATGTCAACACATGGAGGACAAAATTGCATTTTCTTTCTGATAAAGAGAAAACTGCAGGGCATGGTTCATGTATGTGAATAAGTGTTTTCCTAGTTACTAAATCGTGAATTAAACAGACTTAAATATAGGTAGAGATCTCTGGCATGAAGTAATACAGGGGAATATGTATTCTAGGCACAATATCATTCCCAACGGAAGCAGGAAATAAAAAATCAGGTGTAGAAATGCCTACTTTCTCTTCAAAACTCTACTTTTCATGTTATTTTCTCTACTTTCGATGTTATTTTCTCTACTTTTGAGAGTGTAGTTGAATGAGGGAATAAAGATAAAACATATTAGATAGGTAAGTAGATAGAAATATTGAATATGATAGATGTATAATATTATTTGAGCTCTTTTTACATGAGACAGAATATGGAGAGTGGGGAAGAATCATCCCTCATCTATGAGATATGGAAAGAATTAGTTTATATAAATGGAACATGAATCCATTTGACTGTTCCAAGAGGGAATGAGAAATGTTAGGTAAATGTGATGCAGTGGAAATGGAAACATATGTCTTGAGCAGAGCATGTTTTCTGAACGTGAGTGGAGAACATTGGAATATATGTGAGTGTATACTAATATTAATATGGAGAAAAATTAAATTCTTTTATTTAAAGGGAGAAAAAGAAAATAAATATATAGAAAGAGAAAAAAGCTTGTGCCAAACTAATTTTTTTCATTTCGTGTGTTTTTTCATATGCTCTTATTGGTCACACATAACATTTTTGGTAGATAAAGTGGACATTCTATTGGGCCAACTTTACATCATTGTTTACAATCTTAATTAGGTCACTGTTGATTATCTGGGAGAATTCACTTGAAATTGCTTTGAAGCCTTTTCCTTAGGGTTTTGCTTGGTGTACAAGGAATTGCTCCCTAATTACTATGCCATAGATTGGACTCCTTGCAGGCTCGTTTTCCTGCTAGCAGATCTTTTCATCATCAAATATTTATTGGAGTTCGCACTGTGTACAGGGCAATGTACTATGAAGTAAAGAAGAAGATAAGGAGTGAGTCAAAGAGATGTGTTCCCAGGTCCCATCAGGTTAGCAGTTTGAAATAGTCACAGGGCATATGGCATAGAGAAAAAAATAACACCAAAATCCTACATATAGAATTGTACATTTTTGACAATTCTAAAGCAAGTTTCATCATTTCCTATTTCTTCTTCCCACGGCTTCAATATAGTATTTTTTTCTTTTTTCCCCTTTTTGGGTAATTCTTAGGATTTGCAATAAATCCAGAATTGGAATGATTTAATTCTTCCCTAATTCCATCTGTTTCAGTCTAAGTTACTTTATCTAGTATTATTTCTAAAGAAAGTAAGAGTCTTGGTAATGGAATAAATGAGGCTTATATAATGTGCTTTGTTTTCCCATTTTTGTAAACAAATTCATGCGACCTCAAGTGGATTTAATAACTTTAATATATCCTAAATCAAAATAGAAAGAAGCATAAGATATAGTGGAAGGAGAATTCATTGTTTTATAAGATAGCCTGTTTTGCAAAACAAATTATTACCTACATGTCAAGTTAGTTGGAATATGACATACTATTTTTTTCTAATTATTATTAAATGAACTTTACATTTTAGAAATTCACCAAGTATTTAGTAAGGAGTATTTTAACAAAATTATATGTTCAATAACTGTTTCAGGCATGTATTCCTAAATCACTGTGCTCAAAGCTTACTTTAGTGTGGGCATTAGATTCATTAAAAATATACATTTTAAAGTATTTTTTCTGTTTGTATTTTAGTATGAAAGAGGAAAATACCCCGAATTCATTAAAGGAAAATAAGGAAATGAGGGTATCCTGTGTTATTCCTTGCCTCAACATTAAAATTGTTTAAATGAGGCTTTCCTTCGGGTGTGAGGCACTTTCTCTTATCTCTCTGTGACTACTCTTTGGAAAGCTATATGATCGATCAAAGGGTGATTTATTTTATGAGTAGAAAGTATAGTGAGAATCAGTATATAGCAAATAGTCTCCTAACTGATGAGAGGGTGTGAACTGATGAAATAAAAGATTTATCAAATGCTTACAAAGCACTCAACACAGTAAGATGAGAGTAGGGACTTTGAGAATTCTTAAAATGGGGAATTCACAAATTAAAACCTCATGCATTACACATTATGAATGGAAAAGACATCAGTTACAGGCATGACTGCTCTTCAACAGCCCTAAAAAGTAAGGAACAGAAGATTCTATAGTGAGAGGAGTACTAGGAGAATGAAAATCCAAAGCAAATATTTATTCATCGTAGAAAGAACAATGGGGTAGTTCATGCACTGTTCATTCTCATTTCAGAAACATTTATTAAAAGTTTAAATATAGACATGATGGCAAGAAAACTCATCAGGAGTCAAAACCAAGATTTTAAAAAGCTGGTGCCTTCATACTTAGAAACATACCAGTTTGAAATAATCATCTTTATGATCCTTTATAATTATAAATCTTGTTACCAAAGAGAAAATTGTAGAATTATATAATAGATTGAGTACCGTTAAAATTTTTATTTGTGTATTTGTGTGTTAGGGCAGTACTGAAGATGATTGAAGATCATAGTTATTTCAAAAATTACGCTTGGAAATCCAGCATCCATTGTCACCCGTTCGTCTGTTTCAACTGCTTTTTTTCCTCTCTTTGTACATTTTCTTAGTGTGCCTAATTAGTTTTTTACTGAAAATCAGATATTGTACGAAGTACAGAAGCATTGAATTATGGTGTTAATTTGGTTTCTCTATAAGCTAAACCTGGGACAAGAATTTGAACACAGTTTATTTGAGCACATTTGTGCCTCTCAGCACAAATGCCAGTAGGGTAGTGAGGAAGTAGGAGAAGGAAAGGAAAAGAAGCCATTGAAAATTGAATTATCACATTAATCACCAGTATGGGAAAGTATAGTGTAATCCCACTGATGAAGCAGGAAATAAATTACAACATGTACCTTGGAGATATTGGATACTAGGGGCAGGGGAACCTCAGTGTTTGTCACTAAGTAATGTCTGCTTAGGGTGAGGCCCACCCTTGCTAGCCTGCCACACTAACACTAAACCAGTGGGATCCTCTGCAAGTTTTCTCATCTAGAAAAAGGATTGATTTAAAGTAAAATAGTTAAGATCCATGGGGATTGGTAGGGAACTGAAATCATCTGCTACTGTGATGTTAGCTTTCTCCTGAGAAGATCCACTTTAAGTTATATGAGGCTCAAGGTGGAGTAAATTACTTTAATCCAATTAGAGATCAAGGCTGGTTTTCAGTCCCGGTAAGCCTCAGTCTATCTGGAAAAGCTGCCCACATGGTGGGTATCCCTGCAGTGATCCAGATTTAGCTGCAGAGGTCATTGTTTCCTAGGCACCTCATTGTTTTTTCCTGACCCCCATCTCTAGGCACCTTGGTATAGTAAGTCTTCTGAAAACCGCTGGGCTTTTCAGCCACTTTCAGCTTGGCTGTTTTATCCTCTAGGCCCCTACGGAATTATCCGCAAGTGCCTGAAGGGGAAAACAGTTGCTGAGTTTCAGTCGCACTCCTCTGTACCTCCCTTCTTTTAGGGACCTTGAATCCTCTGTCTGGGGTTCCTTAAATTTCATGTTGTTGTTGTTCTACTCTGCTTGGTAAGGATGCCAAAGCTTTGCCAATTTTTTCTGACTCTTAGCAGCATCTTACTGCCCAGTTTGTCAGCAAATGCTTTGAGACCAATAGCAGAACAGATCAGAGGGGAAGGGAGCATTGGTTCACCTTTGTAAGATGCTCCTTTACCTGGGACCTAGCTGTTCAATGTTGGCTCAATGTCATACAGATTTTTTTCCCATTTTTTTTTCTGGCCTGAAACTGCTACAGGCAACTTCATCATATCTACAACAGAAGTCAAATATAGTAGAAGATAAATTGAAGGATGATTTTAAATCTTGAAAAACAAACATCAGACAGACTACATATTGGGAATAGAAAAGTAGCAAGGGATTACCTGTTTTGCATAAGGCTTTCATCATATTCTAATATATCAAAATGTACGCAAGTTCATGTAAGTTTATTTCTGACAAAGGCTACCATCTTCTCATATGCAAAAGTTTCAAATATAGTTCATGTCAATATAGGGCTCAAAAGCACTATGTTATTTTTGAAATAATTTGCACACAGTCATAGTTTTCTCTCTAAGGAGTATTTCTCAGAGCATGTTTAGGAACTCATTGTCTTTTTTCAAGGTTGGGAAATCAATAGAAAAAACGTCAGTTGCTTTTGGAATGCTTTACTGACATATTAGCTTACATGCTTTTTCTGTCAAGAGTTTCCAATCAATATTATATTGTTTCATGACAAGTAGATAATACATCATTAACAATTTTTGAAGGTAAATAATTACACGTTTCACATTGAAATTTGAAGTGTATAACAAAAACACAGGAGGAGTTAATTATGATAAAATTTAGAGCTGCATGTATTTTCCTGCTTGCGACATTGAATTGTTAAGCTTGCTTCAGTACCTATGTTTGTTTAATTTTCATTACCATGATTCCCAAGAGGACATTGCTATTTTACAGGCTTCATACTCACAATACTAAAATCAGCCTTTGTGAAAGAAGTTAAGGGTAGGACAAATGGATTTCTGCAATACTGATTCAAGGATGCAGGATAGGGCAAAGTCTGTACAATTCAGTCTAAAAAGAATCAATACCATATGTCCAGGTATTATACTATTCTGAATTGATAGAATTTAAAATATATCAGAACTTAATTATAGATAATTTCTCATAAGAATGTAGCTTGATGAAAAAATAAAATTATTAAGAAAAAAACTCCAAGTTTATAAGTTTCTATCTAACCCAGTGATGTCTTCAATGCTTGTTCACACTGTTATAAGAAAAACAGGCAGTTTAAGAATGGAAAATGTCTTGAGTTGGTAGACAGAATTAGAAGAGACAGCTGTGGTTCTATTACTCGTACAGCCATTCCACTGATGAGTTCTATGACCTCTAGCTAGTCACTTAGCACTTTTTGGGTTTAATTTCCTTTCTATGTATAAAAAAGGAACAAGACTTGTTGTAGATATTGCTATATTCATGGATGAAAACTGACCATAAGGGCAAAGAAGTATAATTAAATCTTGGCATTGTTCCTTTAAAAATTAAAATCCCATTAAAAATTAAGAAAGTCTTACGCAACCTCATTAGTGCTAGGCTGGAAAGCAATTAAGTATATTGTTTCGACCCTAAAAACATCCCCAGAAGATTAGCTGTGCCCCGTATTGCCAATGATATTTACTGATATAATTGATAGTGGAAGTTTGTCCAACAGTCTCTTTCAGTGTTTATTCTTCATTTTAAATATCATTCCTAAAATACTTATGGATTATTTGGCTAAGTTTAAACATTGAAGTTTATTCAAAATCCAAGGAATTTAAAAAACAAAATAAGTGGTATCTAGATGAAAACAGAAATTACATTCCTAATCATTTAAAACACTTAATTCATTATATTAAGCAATTATTCTAAAGTCTGTTAAGCTAGCCAGTTTTCCTTGCTGTTACATTGTTTTTAATACGTACATATTTTGGAAACTTTGAGACCTGAAATTTCTTTGAAAGAAGAATGCGTATCACAAAATTTGTTTATTTCATGAGCTTTTAATTCAGAGTGGCAAATTTTTTGAGAAGTAAAACATTTACAAGTTTGTTTTTATAAAGAATACCTAATCAATATTAACAACTTCAGTTGATTTCCTCTATTTCTATTTCTCACACCCTCTGGTAAGTATAAAATTCTTAATATCTTCCTGTAAAAAATCAATACCTTAGAACCATGTTAAATTTAAATCAATCAAAATAAAAATGTATACCTTAGGTCAGTATTCATTTTAAATGAAGTGAATGAAATGATTTTATTTTATGGATAGTTTTAACTCAAAATATATTTCTTTGGTGTGTATAATCCAAAGTACATGATATACAACTGGGGGAAAGATTAAGGATGAGTCTGGCTCATTCAATTCCTTGGCTATATGTTAAACATTTGCTGTATTTCATTGAATTTAAGACATCATTGATTTAAAAATGCACTATTATTCTGCATTTCACTGAGAAAGAAAAAAAAACACTAACAAACTATAACAAAATGATTTTAACATGTAGAATATTTATATTTTACTTAACTAATGCACTATTTTAGACTTATCAAAACATAGATAGATGTAGGTCATAGAATTTTGATCATATATGTTTTTCCCAGAGGATCTTGATGTATCATAAAATAATAAAGTCAAATTCTTAACATTCAGATTTGACTCTTCTGCATCACTTTTCATCTTCGTCAGTTTCTGTTATTTTCTACACAATATATTCTTTACAGTCAAGAGAATTAGAAATTGAGAATATTCTTTTGAAACAGTGATATCTACTTCTCTGATACAAATTTATATATGTAGTAGAATGGAAAGCTAATTATCTAAATTAAGGAAAAAATAAATTATAGGCTTTTTAGCTTGTTATTATTGTATACACACACAAGTGCGCACACACACATATTTTCTCCCACAGTAAGTCCAACAACATGGATGTAGGTACTGAAAAAAAACTCAGTGATTTAATTTCATAAGATACAGTGTTACAGTTTTTGACATACAGTTTCTTCAATAAATGTTAACCCACAATGATATTCCTCTTAGAATTCCTCAAGAAATGTTATCCATTGCCCAAATGTTTTAAACCGCCTGTAAATTCTGGTGGATGCTAATAACTGTCAATAAATTTAAAAATAGGTTAAATGGTGAAATCATGTATTAAACAATGTTGAACAAATTTATCTACTGAAGTACTTTTCAGACATTTTAAGATGTGACTCTGTGTTGTATATTTTAAGTGACTACAGTCAGTATTTGTCATTCGTTCTTTTACAGAGAGAATATGCAAGCATTTTTCCTCTTTTAATCAAGTACATGTATTTAGCACAGCAATGAAGCTATAACAGTCAAAAAGAGAATTTTCTCTAAAATATTCTTCAAAATAACTCACCTACATTACGAAAATGCTGAACACCAATTGAGACACCAACAGCAATTCTCTCAAGCAGAAAAGAATTAAAAATTGAAGGAATAAGAATAATTGAAAAAGTCATTGATTTGGAACTGAGTGTTGTCAAAAGTAAAGAGCTAGTTTGTAGCACTAAGATATTCAAGAAAATGATGTTCAATTGTTTTTAGTGACAATCAGCAGGAAGGAATCAAGCACCTCATAGCAATTACTGACTTTCTGCCAGAATCCGTTATAACATTGCCTTAGGGAAGGCAAGATAAGTAATATTCTAGCTAAGAAGCCACATCAAGGAAAATGGGGAAAGAGGGCGGCAGTTTTAACTCATGAAGCAACCTCATGATTAAAAGTTTCGTGCACTGGGAAAAGAGAATAATTGATTTAATATGTAATAATTGATAAAAACAATAATTTTTCTTAGAAAAATACCATGAAAATAATTTTTAATTTTAAGGTAATGATATATTACACTTAATATCATTTTTAAGATCTCGAGATAATTTAATAAACATTATACACAATGTTAAGAATCTGCATACAAATGGTAGAAAAATGAGTAAAATAAAAAATACTCTGATTTTAATGAATTTACTATATGTCATTAGATGTAGAGGGTGAAAATTCAATTTGGGACAAATAAATCTGCAAATTCTGTTATTATAATCTCATGATTATAGCAAACAATAATCATGAGAAAATATGTAAAGTAAATAGATATAAATTACAGTTAAGTTTGTCAGGAATATCATTGAATTAGAAAATACTGTAGCCTTTAAATCTGAGGTCCTATAATTAAAACATACAATAAAGATATTATTGATCTTCAAATATTTAGAAAATATACAGAATATATTTATTTTTAAAACCAAGTTTACTTAAAATAGTTCCTAATTATAAAGTACTCATAAATCATAATTTGGAAGTAAGTGATTATTATACCAAAGTGAAGAGCATCAATGATTAGAAATTTATCTATCTGTATACTGTACATATCTACATATATATATATCTATCTATATGTGTGAATATATATATGCGAGCATACACACACTGAAAAACGCTGAAAGTAATCTTTTTTTCAAGAAACGTATTATTTTCAAGAAAGGTAATTTGATGTAGATATTGGACATAGATTATAAAAAATAAAATTTAATAAGGCACAAATGCACACATATACACAGACACACACACGTATATGTACACACATATATATACACACACAGTGTGCTAGAGGAAGAAAGACGGAAGGTGGGTGTGCATAGTTTACCAGTAATGAGAATAACTTCATCGAGAAAGAAGTTAAGATGTGGGAAACAAAAACTTGAGTTTGAAAGTTTTAAGCATCATATAATTATTTATGTTAAATAAACACAATTTTTTCTTCTTTTGGAAGGCATGAAAAAAGTAAAACCACTGTGTTTCCTTGAAAATTACAAATATGAGAATTAGGAATTTTGTAACTACATAAAAAGACTACATTTGTAACTACGTAAAAAAACTACATTAAAAGACTAAATGATGTCTTTTAATTTTGTAACTGTAGTGACTGTTTCTCTACATGGTACATTGGAAAATCTCAACTATCACTCCTGCTATATTAAACCCATCCTCCCTCCCTCACCCAGACAGTGAATATCCCTATAAAACCAGTAAATTCTGGAAAATTACAATTGGGTAGTACACAGAAATGCTTAGGTATAATCCAATCATTTTACAAATTCAAAAAGTAAAGTCCCTGCAAATGAAATTATTTAGTTAAAATTGCATAGTTACTTTGTGATTGGAGCTTCTGTTTCTCAGGCCTTCAGACCAGCTTTTCTAATTTTTCAGCTTGCAGATGGCAGATCCTGGTACTTCTTGGCCCCCATGATCATGTAAACCAATTCTCATAATAAATATCTATCTCTCTTATATATTCTGTTTCTCTGGAGAACACTAACTAATACTAACTAACTTAGTTAACTAAGATTGAATGGTTTATTAATTTTTTGTATTGAAAATAATACCCTAAAATGAATGAATTTCTCTGAGAGATTTACAATAATTCTTAGGTGATTTTTATATAAAGTATATACACATTTTTTCAATTTTTGTATTGTAAAATATATCTAACATAACATTTATCATCTTAACTATTTTGAAGTGTACAGTTAAGTGCTATTTTATATATTTATGTATATTTTTATATTATTTGGGATTCAAATATATCAATTTTTAGCTTTAATTTTAAAATTTTAAAGTAGTCAGGTTTATAAAAAATATACGTATATATTTTTGGCTTGGAATCATTTTCCATATAGTTGGAAGAATTATTCTCTGTTCAAAGTATATAAAAATATTTATTTCACTATTTAAATATTTTTTACACATAATTTTTAATCCCCCAAAGTTTATTTATTTTTAAATTTTATGAGTTAGAGTTTATTTGATTTCTTTTCAGATAAATGGTCAGTTGTCTCGATATCATATTCTCCCTGGTTTGTAATGCTTCAACTATTCATTTACGTCTGTGTATGTTTATAAAAACCATTTTGTGTTCTATTGATTTGCTTTCCTATCTTGTTCAACAGATTCAATCATGGTAGCTACCTAGCTTTGGATTTTAATCTATTTATCTTGCTTAATATGCACTGGAATTTCTGAATCTGAGGATTTATTTGCATAATTTCTGAAAAAAGTATCACCCATTATATATTCAATGTAACATTTTCACATTTTTATTATCTTTTTGTTTTGTTTTGTTTTTTGTTTTTGAGAAGAGAGTCTTGCTCTATCACCAGGCTGGAGTGCAGCGGTGCAATCTAGGCTCACTGCAACCTCCACCTCCCAGGTTCTAGTGATTCTCCTGCCTCAGCCTCCTGAGTAGCTGGGACTATAGGCACTTGCCACCACTTCAAGCTAATTTTTGTATTTTTAGTAGAGACGGGGTTTCTACTAAACCCCTGACCATGTTGGCCAGGATAGTCTCAATCTCTTGACTTTGTGATCCGCCCACCTCGGCCTCCCAAAGTGTTGGAATTACAGGGGTAAGCCACCACGCCTGGCACTTTTTTATTATTTTTATGTAATTCCAGTTATATTTATGTTAGAAATCTTGACTACTAACATTAACTCCACTCATGCCTATCAACATATTGTTTATTTCTATGTATTTTCTATGATGTATTCGATTTCTTAACATATATTTTCCATTTTACTACTTTCATGTTCAGCCTGATCTAATCTATTGTTTTATCAATTCATTCATTGGGTTTATAATTTCAGTTATTAGGTAATTTTATGTCCCATATCTGATAATCCCCGTGTTCACAATCCTTAGTGTTGCTATTGTTCGTTTTCCTAAAATGAGTTTGAAATGGTGGAACTAGTGATTTCTATATAACATAGTCTACTTAGATTTAAGTTTTATGTTGGGAATTTTCCATATCATATAGTGTTTGTTATATTAAATAGAAACCATATAAATGGAGATCTATTTCAACAACTTCTAGGAATAACCAGTTTTATTAATTTTTTCCCACTTAATATGAGGACAAGAAAACATATTATTTTGTTGTTTTATTTAAAGGTGGATGGGTTTTGGAATTAATGCAGAATTCTCAAGCTCACTTTAATTAATTTCAGAACGTGCAAGTTTTAAAACAGTCTTCCACCGCATAAGGCTGTTCTTTCCCAAAGCAATCATTTCCTGGCATTAGGTCTCCTGTTCATTTTCTATTCTGATTTTAGTTTTACTGAATTATTTGTGTTCCTTTGTCTATTCATTTACTTTTGTATAAACTTTTAGTATATTAAGTGTATGTTTTAATTTATCTAAGTTCTATTTGTTTCATGCAAGATATCTATCAAGGTGCCCTATGTTAAACTGAAATGACAGAGTATGGTAGTGTGATCTTAACATAACTAAAGTTAATTTTTCCATACGATATATCATGGTTCACTAATTCAGAGGAAAAGTGTGCTCAATGTTCTTTCTCAGGAATGAAAGGCTGTTAATCATGCTGCTTCTACAAACAACTTACAGTTAGAGTGACATGACTTTGCCATTTCAGCAGTAATTGTATATCTGGGCATTATCAGGGAAGCTACCAATAGTAAAATTTAAGTGGTGAATATAATACAAGGGCTACTTTGTCCCATTCACTTGGTATCTGTAGATGGTTATAAGATCATGCAGCCTGATGTGAAACATGTTCATATAGCCATCTACAGATATAGGTAAGCATTAGAAGGCTCTACTACAAATAACATACTCAGTTCTCTTTCCTTTCTATGCAAAAAATGAACTCCTCTATCCAAATGAAAGAGTTTAAAACCCTATCAATTTATGAGATAGCTCAAAATCCATTACCTTTGGATTATGTGTTATCTCTATCAGAAGTTAATGCACAGTAGTCTCCCACATCAGGATATATTTGGCTTTTCTTGATCCAGAGACTTATGAACTAATAATACAGGTTACCTGTTCCCCAAAAAATGCAATATGCAGAGGTAGAACATAGTCTACAGAACTCCAGTAACTGTTTCTGTCTGGGAAGAGAAAATAATGAGAGATAGATATTGAGCACTGGACTGTAAAGATTAAATAAATAAGTAAATACATAAATTCCTCTTAAATCCCTCTGAGCAAACATTGTGATTGTTTCTCCCTGAGGAGTGGGGTATATTCCTTAATTAGACTTTGATTCTGCTCTCTCGGGCTGACTCCCAAAGACATTGTTTTCTAAGCTGTTATTCTAGCATTCACACCCTGTAATATGACTACATTATTTTATCTATCAGGAAATTTGGTATTAAAATTTATTTCTTATTAATACTCTCAGTGACACACTCAAATATTGTTGGTAAAGATCTTCTCCTTTGATATTCTCCTTTTTATGTATTAAAATTACTTTAATAAAGTTTAACATGTAAGAAAGCTTACAAGAAAACATCATCATCCACATATGCTATACATATGCAATCAGTAAGATAAAAACAAAGAAAGCTATCTCCTTCTGTTTTCATAAAGTGCAATTATCAATTAGGGTTCTTCAGCAAAACAGAACCAATATAATATGTTATGTGTGTGTATATGCATATATATATGTATATACACACATACACACACACACAAATAAAAGGACATTATTATGTCTTACTAAAACTTTACCCATATGTCTGGACAATACCCCATCTATTGAATCTTCTATATTTGCAGGCCGCATGTTCATATAGCCATCTACAGATAGCAAGTGGATGGGACAAAGCAGACCTTGTATTCCTTTCTCCTCTTAAATTTCCGCTATCACTGGCTTCCCTGTTAATTCATTGAGGAAAAAGTTGGAAGTGAGTGGTAAATTCATAACAACTACAGTATAATGCCCACCAGTCCTCTGTTCCTTGTGACTAGATAACCTATCACATGCTCTGAATCACTGAGATCCTATATAAAAGATTTGTTATAAGGAATTAGTGCATACTATTGTGATGGCTAAAATTTGTAGCATAGGCTAGGAGGAAGGGGACTAGAAAGAAGCAGAGATTGAAGTTGCAGTTTTGAGGCAAAATTTCTCCTATTTTGTGTTTAAAAAGAGGAGGAAGATCTATCTTGTGTACATTCCAAAAATTATAAAACTTCATATGAAGAACAAATAAAACCACATATTTGTATATACACAAATTTTTGTATAAGTTACTTAATGATTACAAAATACTAACTCAACTTTAATTTTGAAAAGCTAAGTTTGACAAATTATGCCAACATTTCATCAAAACATTTCTCTCTTCATTCATAGTTATTGACTGATAGCCAGACATATTTCCCACCCACCTTGCATTCAAGTGTGGAAATATAACCGAGATTTCTCCAGTGGAATGTCAGAAGAAGTGCTATGTGATGTTTTCCAGAGAGCATATTTGACTTTTTAACCCTCTTTTTTATCTTCTTCAGAATAAATTCACACTATAGTAAGAATCAAGAGTAAATAAGACAAAAAATGAGGAAATCTGAGTTATGTTCAGAAGAAGTGCTTGCTACCCAGGGTCATCTTTCCTGGACAGTTAAATTAATGATAAATAAAATGTAGCTGTGTCTGGGTGATATGTGAATTATTTTCTTTAGAGAAATTTAGTCTAACACAACTAATTTCCTTAGAAAGTACCTGTATTATTGTTTTGCAGCTGTAGTAACAAATTAACACAACAAGGGTGTGGCTTAAAACCATGGAAATTTATTCTCTCACAATTCTGGAGGCAGAAAGGCCAAAATCAGATTACCATGGTCTGAATGCATCCCTCCCAAAAATCCTATGTTAAAATATAATTGCCAATACAATAATAGTATTAAGAGGCAGGGCCTTTAGGAGGTAATTAAATCATGAGTGAATAGGATTAGTGATGCTATAAAAGAAGTTCAAGCAAGCTGTTCACCTCTTCCAATATGTGGGGACACAGCACTAGGGCACCATCTACGGAGCAGATGGCAAGCCTTCACTGAAGACTAAATCTGATGCTTTGATCTTGAACTTCACAGCCTCCAGAACTGAGATATGTGTTTATCTTACTTAAAAACTAACCAGTTCTGCCTCTGTCCTTAACATGGCCTTCTTCTCTTCTCTTCATATCCCACCTCTGTGTTTTTCTTATAAGGACCCTTATCATTGGATTTAAGACTTACTCAGATAATCTAGAATGATCTCATCTCAAAATCTCTAATATAATTACATCTGCAAAGACCTGTTTGTTCAAATAAAGTCACATTTAGGGGTTCTGGAAGTTAGGACGTGAACATATCTTTTGAACTCCACCATTTAACTCACTATAGTACCTTTAAGAAATTTTATGGAATATATCTTTTCTTCATTCCATAATTGCATTATTTATAATGCATCATATTGGTCATATAAGCATTTAGTAAATGCTTGCCTTTCTTAAATAGAGCCTTTCATGTTTTTGAATACCAGTTATAAATGTAATCTGATAGTCCCTAGTTTCACCGACATTAAGATATGAAATTTATCTGTAACTTGAAAAGTTAGTCAAACTATAAAGGCACAAATTCTTTTATTTACATTTTTCATTTCTGGGAGCAAGGGATTTGGGTAAAAAGATATTCAAATATCAAACAACTGTTCCACTGCAGAGCAGATCACTCTAGCATGATGTTAAAATAGGACACTTTCTGCCTCAGTTTCAGCTGAAACATGTACAAAATAAAAGCAACAACTATTGAGACAACGAATTTTTTTTTTAAAAAAAAAAGGAAAATGGACTTCCAAAAAGGAACTTATTTGGAAAGATGTCTGTTTTGCTTTCCCCAAAACAACAACAACAACAAAAACAAAAACAGAAAAGAACAAAGAAAGGATGCTACTTCAAACTCCAACGATAATGAGAAGGGCTTCAGCAGAACAATTTGAAGCATAGGTGTTCTGGTAATTGAAGGACATGGAGGACTATTTCCTGGCCCATGCTTGGGAAAGATAAAATAACCTGTAGAGTAAACAGCTTCATCTGCAAAATAATTGTTCTTCTTTCTGGTAATAGGTAATAAGTGCCTGAATTTCATCAACCACATGACTTCTGTAGCAGTGTCAATCTGGCCTCATTTTAGAAGGGCGTCTGCTCAAGAGGAAACTATGTCATAGCAAAGAACTTCAGCAGTAAGAGGGTTCCTGAGAAATAAGCTGCAGCAGGAGAAGAGTCATTGTCCACATAATGGGAAAGGTCCAGATGGGACAGTCTCTGAAGAACTCACAAAAGCACCCACATGCTTAAGATCTTTCTTAATCATTTTCCATGCCTAGAGAATGCAGAGCCTCTTACAATATCTCAAGTAGAAATAATTGCCTGTATGGCAATCTTATTTATCCTCCCCCTACTACCCTGAGAAAGAAGGGAGCTATGTATTGGGAAGAAAGAGAAAGGATGATGGTCCTTCCCCAGATGGTGATGGAAAACCTGTAGCAAGCCCTAGTTGGAAAACAGGGAAATTTACAGAAAATGAATATGATATTCTATTGCAATGTATATTCATAAAATGAATTCATTCAGGCACTATTTATAATCAAGTGAATCACATCACCAAATTAACTTTTACATAATTTTCTATGAGCTACCAATGAAAACAGAGTAGAGAAATATGCCACTCAATTGAACACTCACACCTCATCTTATTGCCCTTTCCCTGTTTGCTCATGTGCTTTGGCACAAAGGCCGCCCCTTCTCTTGAGTTTCTGTGTTTTTTCTGATAAAGCGATGCAGCAAAGCATCTCAAACATGAGTAATCCTCCTAGTTAGAGGAATCAAAAAATAAAAAACAGCAACAGTAACAAAAAGTAAGAAAGCTGTACAAATTTTGGGGACACATAAATGATTTATTTTTAATAAGAGAACGTGAGATTCTGACTATAAGTTTTAAAATTAGAAACAATATATTATTGTATCTTTCAAATTCTCTTCTAAATTTTATGCAAATATTTTTTATTTTTAATATATTTTCATAAAATTTAAGTTCTTATGATAAGAGTATAGAAATGGTTACCCTTCTACAACTTACCTGAATGTATGAAACATAATATTATAACCTAAAAAATTATACTATATTATTTTTTGGATAATTATTCCATAGAAACTGTTTGTCTACAAACGGGTAAGTAAGTACATGGTTTATACATTTTCTTATGAGAATAGTCAACTAAACCACAACCTCAAATTATCTATTGAGGTTATTCATAATGCGAGTGGGGTGATTAAACTGATAATATAGTTTTCCACTGCTAAACATTTGTCTGTGCATGCAAGAAGCAGGTGATAATAGTAAGTATTTTGTTTGCTATTGTCTGAAGTTGTATCTTCAAATATAAACATACGTGACTATTTTTTAAAAAATATTAAACTTAATATAAACAGCTTTAAAATGCCACATGGTAGCAAACACCACATATACCTAAAACGTTAACATTCTAAATGCTTATTTGTCTATTTAAAATAATAAATCACATAATAAAAGAAATATTGCATAATAAAACTGACTAAAATACTTATTAAAATAAAGCTATGACTCACCCTAGAAACCACAACAGATGCATTATCAATTACAAAATATTGAATAATTTGCAAACAAAAGTTTTCAATGCTTGTGCAAGATTTTTTTCCACTGAACATGTTCTTTTTGCGTTTTTTAATAAGACTGTATTTTAATAGTTCTAAATTAACAAAAGTGTTAGAAGATAGGATTTTCTGAGGAGGTGGAGCAAAATGGCCAAATAGAACCTTCCAACAATTGTCCCCCAATGGAATTATCAAGGAGAACAACTCTCCGCTTAGAAAAGCACCTTCATAAGAACAAAATAATCACATGAGAGAATCAAGTACCTAGTTGTTGCACAATAACAAGAAAAGGCTAATTGAAGGGGACAGAAAGGACAGTTTTTCTTTGCTTACACCACCCGTCCACCAAACCCAGGGCAGCTCAGTGCAGAGAGAGAAACTGTGGGCTTGGGAGAAGCAGAGTGACATGAGTGTGGGGCTTTGCAATGGAACTCAGTGTCACCCCATCACAGTGGAACTCAGCACTGAATAGAATTCTGCCAGTTCTCACAGAGGAAGCATTTAGACAAGCCCTGGGCCAGAGAGAAATCTGCTGCCCCAGCAGGAAGAACCTGAGTCCTGGCTCACGACTGGCTGACTAAAGTGGCTTTGGACTCTGAACAAATTTCAGTGGCAGACAAGCTGTAGTGACTGTGGTCCTTGATTGAGCTACAGTGCTGCTCTGGTCTCAGAGGCTGTGAGCATGGGTGTGAAACACCGAATGAAACACCAGCTGTGGTGGCCATGAGCGTGTCTGTGTCATCCCTTCCTCAATTCCAGGAAATGCAGCATGGAGTGAGACTCATTTCAATTGGGAGAAGGAAAAGGAAGAGTATAGACGATTTTGTCTTGCAACCTAGTATCACCCTAGCCACAGTTTATAAAACAGAGCACCAGGCAGAATTTCAAAGTCCCCTATTTCATGACATTCTTGGAAATGATGCTTCCTGGGAATGATGTTTTCTGGCCCCACCCCAGGACAGAAAGAAATCTGCTGACCTGGTAGGTTTGACGTGAGTCCCAGGTGGCTTCACCACCTGAAGACTAAAGTTACTGTGGACCTTGACTAAACATCAGTGGCAGTCACTCAGTAGTGGCCAAGCTGCAGGATTTGGGCAAGCCCTGATTCTGCCCTGGTGTCTTAGGCTGTGAGCTTTTGCTGTGACTTAGCATGTTGCCAGCTGCAGCAGGAATGGGAGTGGCCATGTTATCCCTCCCCTTAACTCTAGACATCCAAGAATGGTAAAAGACTCATTCCACTTGGGAGAAAGAGAAGGAAAAGAGCAAGAAACTTTTCATGGGGACGCAGAGAAATCTCCCTCATCTTCTCAAAGTGCATCAGGACTGGTTATCCAGGAGTCTGCAAGAATCACAGCATATCTGAACTTAGGGCACCCTTTAGTGCTGAAATTGCTGCAGTGAACACAGGATTAGGAAACTCAACAGTCAGCCCTCTTTGAATTCTTGGAAGGTGCTCTGAAGTAAGATAGGTTCAAATAAGTCCAGACTTCGGAGATTGGAATAAATATCCAACTTCTCAATGAACAGACATTGAGAAATGTCCAAAAGCATAAAGAACAATTAGGAAAACATGACCTCAACAATAGACTAAGTAAGGTGCCAGGAACCAACCCTAACTTGATGAAACTATGTGAACTCTCAGATAGAAAATTCAAAATAGCTGTTTTGAGGAAGCTATTTAAAGTTCAAGAAAACACAGTGAATCAATTTAAAAATTATCAGAGAAATTTTACAAGAGATTGAAATATTTTTTAAATCAAAAATAAATCCTAGAGCTGAAAAACACAATTAATGAACTGAAAATGCACCAGAGTGTCTCAACAGCAGAACTGATCAAACAGGAGAAAGTATTAGTGAGTTTGAAGACGGCCATTTAAAAATAAAATCAAAAGAGAAGAAAATAAATGAAGAATGCAAAAGAATGAATTATACTTACAAGTGTACTTCAAGACACAAGATCAAGAAAACAGCCTCAGAAGGGCAAATCTAAGAGTCATTGGCCTTAAAGAAAGAGTACAGAGATAGGAATAAAAAGCCTATTCACAGAAATAACAACAGTGAACTTTACATATTTAAAGAAACATGAATATATAGGTACAAGAAGGACAGAGAACACCAAGACAATTCAATACAAATAAGAACACCCCAAGTCGTATAATAATCAAAATCTCAAAAGTGAAGGAAAAGCGAGGATACTAAAAACAGCTGCAAAAAGAGGCAATTAACTTATAAAGAAGGTCCAATTCATATGGCAACAAATTTCTCAGCAAAAACCATATAGCCCAGAAGGGAATGGGAATTTTGTACCTAGCAAAGCAATCATTTAAGCATGAAGGAGAGATGAAGACTTTCCTTGTCAAACAAAAAATGAAAGAATTCATCACTATCAGACCTATCTGTCAGGAAATGCTAAATAGAATCTTCAGCATAACAGAAAATGATACTACTGTGCAACAATAATTATCTGAAGGTATAAAAGCCCATTGGTAGGCACGCAGACAAATCTCAGAACACTTTTCAATATAGTAATTGTGGTGTGTAAACCATTCATATCTTTAGAAAAAAGACTAAAAGAAAAGCCTATCAAAATAATAACTACAACAATTTGTTTAAAATAGGAAATATATATATTTTTATATATATATTTATTCATATATATAGTATATATATACACATTTATATATATATATATACACATTTATATATATATATATACACACACACATTGAAATAACAAAAGTCAAAGAGTTGGGGGATGAGTAGAGTTAAAGTGTAGAGGGCCTTTTTTTTTTTTTTAAAGTTTTTCCTTTGCTTGTTTATTTCTGTTTCCTTGTATTCAAAGTTAAGTTCTCATCAGTTTAAAAGTACTTGTTTTTACTATAAGGATTTTTGTAAGTCTCATGGTAACCACAAATAAAAACCCTATAATAAATACATCAACAATTTAAAAGCGAGAAATTTAAACATACCACCAGAGGAAACCACTTAACCACAAAGAAAGACAGTAAGAAAGAAAAAGAGGACTTATAAAACAACCAGAAAACAAGTAAGAAAACTACAGTAGTAAATTCTAACTGTATGTTCCATTAAGTATGCGTTCTGCAGAGGTAAATGAATTTATATTCATACTTACTACAAGATTTCACAAAATTGCAGTTTTAATACAAAGAACAAGAGCAATTGTTAACAAGAACATTAAGCTGCCTAGTGAGCTGGAATTCTGAAGTTAAATTAATACAGTAGCCTGTTTACATATCAATAACAGTATGAGAATCAGGTCTAAATAATGGTGGAAGAATTGCAAATGGATCAACAAACTCTCAGTAAATGAATGTTTGTATGTTGTGTAATGCAAAACTGGTACTTATTGATCCATTTAAATACTATGCAACATATTCATGAATATGCTTTATGCGTATCTTGTAACATTAGAGCTATAAGCAATTCATGTTAAGTTTTTGCAGAATACAAATATTATTTATGCATTTTTAAAAGTTAAATAGCTAATCAAAATTAAAATATTTCACTTCATTTCCTTTTGTCAGCAAGAGATTATTTGGTTAGCATATTTGCCTAAAAGAATAAAAATTTTCTGCTAAACTGTGTTTGCTTTTGCTAAGGCAATTGTAACTGTAAGATATTTCAGTCAATCTAAGTGGAATGTTTGGCTGCTCTTTACAGTTTTCTGTTAAGATACAAAAGTTGATAAGTTATGTAATTAGGACTAGTGGCTTGGAGTCATACATTCTTAATCCTCTCTACTTCTCCTTTAGAGGACAGGAAGTCTAGCATTTATTACTTCTTTCTCAGAAATTAGGAAATTAGCCATCTTGGAAGTAATGTGGATCCCAGAATTAACTGTTAATTAACTGATCCTTACATAAAACATAAATTTACAAGGCCATTAGTTTTCTTAATAACAAAGTAAAGAAAAATATGCAATGCACAGAGATCTGAGATACACTTTAGATGCAATCACATTTGACAAAAGTTTTATTAGTGTTACCTTAGATTCCTAGCATAATTAACTTACAAGGAAACCACAATCTAGCCTACTGTTTTTTCTTTTTCGTTGTTCTTTTTCTTTTCTTTTCTGTTTTTCTTTCATTGACCAGTGATTGTCAATTTTTATTACACATTAAAATCATCTGGGGTTTAAAAAAAATCAATTCATACTGATACAGACAGGAGACAGCCAAATGCTACCCAGGTCTTTGTGCACAAGGGGCTTGCCTAAACATGCCCATTGTGAAAAATTTTGTCCCTTAATACATGCATCGTAAGGGAAATAAGTCACTGTGGAGTGGCTCAGATTAAGGGCCTGCATGAGCACTGGGAGAATGGTGTGGGGCCTCCAGCAATTTATGCCTTATGCAGGGGAGGAGCCAGGACTCTTCAACTCTGTGTGGTGGACTGGTATTCGATCTATGAGATGGGAGCCTGTTGGTAGGACCCCGTTTTTCTTTGCTGAGAGCTTTCTTTTTGCCTAATAAATCCATCCTCCTCACCCTTCAATGTCTTCACGTGCCTAAGTTTTCCTGGTCGTGAGACAAGAACCTGTATTTTAGCTGAACTAAGGAGCAAAAAAAAAAAAGTCCTGCATCAATTTTAATTCAGAGTATCTGAGTGTGGGGCTCAGATACGAGTATTTTTCTAAGGAAAAAAATGCCATTTAGTATATATGTTTTCATTCTTATTTCTGTCACTTGAAAGCTGATATCTATATATTTCTCCTGGAAATTATAGAAAGAATAGTATACCAATTTTCTCTTCTGATATTAGAAATTTTAACAAAAAGCAATATACTAAAAATCTAACAGAGGTGTGCTAGTTGTATAAATTTGGGTAAATTGCTTGAACTCTCTTGTTCTGGGCATACCTGGAAATGAGGAAGTAAAGAGTGTTTAGAACACATTATGTTCTAGATCAGCAAGTAATATTAATTGTGTATCACAATTACTAGGCTTCCTTTATTTTGAGAAAATGTCTGGACATCCACAAACATATGAAACCATAATTTATATTTAGGCTTTCTTTCAAGTAAAATGATATTCCAAAAACAAAAAGCTGCAAGTTCAGCTCATAACTCAAACAATTGTTCAAGTGATCTCACTCAAGATAGCCTCATACTTATGCATGCAACTGAAGGGCTTTATGTGTATTTCTCCTTTTGTGATACAGAATATTAAAAAAGATATTAAGAGTAGAGATTTAATAAATTTTTTAAAAGTACTGCTTTATCTAGAACATTCATAAATGAAACTGAACTTTTGTTCCCATGAGGTTGCATTGTGCAAATGACAACATAATGAAGAAGAAATATAAAGTTTTCCTATTACTATGTAACTCATTTTTATCTTATGTATTCCCGAATTTATCTCAGAAACCCTCCAGGGATCTGACGGTCCACTTTGAGAACCACTGGTATAAAGACAGACGAGTAATCTTTTTAAGAAAAGTAAATTATGGCACCATATTCTAATGTATCTTGCTGTCTCTGGTTTTAGCTTCCACCCGCCCCAACCTTCGCTAAGCTACTGGATGGATCTCTGGTTCTCACATAAAAATCTTCAATAATTTTCCATTGTTCTCAAGATAAATTCCAAAGCCCTTCACAGGGCCTACATATCCTTCACTTCCTAGATTATGTGTCTGTCTCCCCAGCTGCCTCTCCAAGTCTAATGATATTATACTCATTTCCTCAAAGCACAAAGCTTCTTTGTTCTTATAGGATTTTCTACTGTTGTTGTTTTTTGTTTTTTTTTTAATTTTTTTTCCATTTGGAAATGTTTAGTTCTCCATTTCTGTTACTTGAATCATTTATGCTGATCCCGAAATTTTCATCAATTCCAGGGTCTGGTTGATTTTCTATAAGTATGTCATAGCCTTTCATACATTTCCCATGAAATTATCAATCTCACTGTGCTGTAATTTTGTTCACTGTAACGTCCCTTCTCTGTTCATTGCACAAGTCTATAAACTCCTTGGATAAAGTATAAAATTTGTCTTACTCAAGTTTCACCTGTATTTTCAAAGAGAGACATTTGAAAGATAAATTTTATCTGGCTAATATTAATATTTTCTTGTAGCCTAACATAGCTGCATTTTAATGCTTGCAAATAGTATTCCCCAACAAAGTAAAATGAAAATGAAAAAGAGAGTCAAAAATTATATGATTACACATGTACACATATTGATATATTCACTACATTTTTTGTACTATATTGTGACTAGTGAGCAAACTGAAGGACATATTTTACAAAGTTTTAGAATTTTATCAGGATAAAATAAATAGAACACTCAGAACTCAATGCCATGAGCCACCATGATGGGTCACAAAAATAATGCTATATGACATCAGGAGAGATGCCAAGGGATTGTATTTATTTCACATCCAATTCCCAGTTTCTTGTCTAATATAAATTTCAAATTTAAATCTAAGGGCTCAGAGAATAATAGTTCATTTAAAAAAAATCTTATTTATTAATATATATTTAACAATTGTTTTGCATTTTTGAGTACCTGTAATGAAATATATTAATGTAGTAATCAATACAGTTAGCTCTAGCTTACAGTGATATTATTTATGATTGTACTATCTCCCTGGTAACTGTTAAATGTGAGTTTTGTAGGAATATCTTTTGGATTTTGTACTCTTTTACTTCTATTTTTTTTCATCTCAAATTAGAAAAAAAATGGAGACCAAATTCTTATTTGTGAGAATGAGTTAACTCTATTTTTGGCTGTCTCATTTTGAGCATTTAACTGTCATAGGGCAGAGCACAGACCATTTCATCCATTTTAAAATAATACACTGTCTCTTTGGAGACAGTCCTGTCATTTGTTTTCATTTTACTGAGGCGTCTGTCTTTAGATTGAAATATTTATTAAAGGGAAAAGTCCAACTCCCTGAGACATGTAACCAAAGGATGAGATTTCTTAATTCCCACTGTATCTGAAACACATTCTTCTAGCTATTTTAGCATAGTAGGTTATAAGCTGCATTTTAAAATACAGTGTGTTGATCAAACTATTGAGCCTCGAGAGAAACAGGTTCTTGTTTAAATTAAAAATTTATTATTCACTGTTCATCTTCGCATACATTATGCATTCTAGTCATTGTTCATGCTCACCGTGCTTCTTTAAAAAATAATCCATAAAAAGCATACCAACCTAGTATATAAAATTGGTTTCTGCCTCTTTGGTTTAAAGATATGGGAAGGTGATTTGCAATGAATTTCTTTACAAAACATTTAATTTTTATAAAGAAACTCTCTTGCTTTTTACCTTACTATTGTAAACATAAGATTTAGGTTAAATTACTTCAAAATGTCTTCAAATGCAATATAGAACAGGTTGCCAAACACATGTCAGAATTAGACTGGGTAAATATTTCCTTCTGTTAACGTGAATATCTTTCGTCATCATTGTTTTGCGGAATGGGAAGTTGTAAAAAGATCTTTGTAAACCCTGGAGAATTATAAATATAGTATGCTTTGTATAGATAAAGACAAAAACATTAATTTTCAATAATAATTTTACTAATCACACAGAAGTTATATAAGGGCAATCAGACCATCTTCCTGATGTATATAAAATAATTCTGAGAGAAAAAAAAGACTTTTTTACTATGCTAAAAAATGGCCATGAAAAATAGATACAAACGTAAAAGAAATCATAAATTAAAGGCAGAGAGACACTTTTTTGATTTTCAAATGTGTTCAGTGAAGGAGGAAAATACCATCATACAAAAAATAGCTGTGTTAAGTGTTTTTTCTTTAATTTCAAGAATGAATATGTGTAATTTAGAAGAATGAGCTGGGTGCGGTGGCTCACGCCTTTAATCCCAGCACTTTGGGAGGCCAAGGCAGGAGGATAACTTGAGGTCAGGAGTTTGAGACCAGCCTGTGCAACATGGTGAAACCCATCCCTCTACTAAAAAAAAAAAAAAAAAAAAAAAAATTAGCTGGGCAGTGGCAGGCACCTGTAATCCCAGCTACTTGGGAGGCTAAGGCAGGAGAATACCTTGAACCTGGGAGGTAGAGGTCGCAGTGAGCTGAGATCGTGCCACTGCACTCCAGCCTGGGTGACAAGAACGAAACTCCATTTAAAAAACCAAAAAGGATGAAAATGAATATAAATATATATGAATATATTCATACATATGTATATCAGTTGTTATTCAGAAATGATACCAAATTTGTCAGAGAAACAGTAACAAAAGCTACATATTTACCATCTGGAGCTGCAGTAGATAATATCTTTTTTTAGCAAATAATTTTTTCTTAGTTTTTAAATCATTTAAGTAATTTGGCTGGACCGTCTCTTAATAATATGTTATCCAGTGTTGCTTTTTTCTTCCTACAAAATGTAAAGTAGAAGTTACTGCCATGATCATTCATGGAAGAAACATATTTGAAATATCAGCTTCATTACAATGTAGAGTTAAATTATTAATCAAGTATTCCATAACAAAACTTTTGTTAGTAGATAATTGATATGGTTTGTCTTTGTGTCCCCACTCAAATCTCATCCTGAATTGTAAGACCATTGTGGGGGGAGGAACCTGGTGAGAGGTAATTGAATCATGGGGGCAATTTACTCCCAGGGTGTTCTCATGATAGTGAGTTCTCATGAGATCTGACAGTTTTATAAGGGGATTTCCCCTTCGCTCATTTCTTATTTCTTCTTCCTGTTATTATGTGAAGAAGGACATAGTTGCTTCCCTTCCTCCATGATTGTAAGTTTCCTGAGACTTCCCCAGCCATGCAGAACTGTGTCAATTAAACCTCTTTTTAAATAAATTACCCAGTCTTGGGCAGTTCTTTATAGCATCGTGAGAATGGACTAATACAATAATATAACATATTGCCTTCACCAGAAACCACGAATGAAGATACCAATTAATTCTTTCTCTAAATTTATCTATTGAAAAGAGGTTTGTTTGAATATTTAGGAAGTCATATGATCAGAGGATACTATGAGTGACTGATCAAACTCATATTCCATATTTGATCAATGGGAGAGCAGTCACGCAGAAGCAATTTAAATCTCTTGGTTCTCTAGTGAGAATAGTAAATTCACAGTTTTAATTTTAGAAGAAAAATCTAAAAAAAATTCAGAGAAGAAAAGTTATTTCTACAAGGATATAATTTGTAGCTTTGATTAAAACCATATCAAACATTTTATCTGAAGATTAATTTTAGCTAAACAAGTGTTTTGTTGTATTCAGTAGTAGAAACAGATTTCCAACTTTGATCCAGTAATGCCAGCAGCAACCAACTTTAAGATTTGATTAAAAAACATTATCTAGTTGTAGCTATAATTTTCATCTTTATGTTTACCTTTATATACATGATTAGACTTACTGTCTACTAAAGCACTTTCCATTGGAAAAAAAAAATTCTCTTAGTTGTATTTTCTGAAAGTTACCATGGTATAGTTTGCTATATCTATTTAAAAAGGTCTTTTAGATTATTTAAGGTAAAGAGAGATTCTTTATACACATAATATTTTTTCTTCCTTAGTCTGTCATTTTCAGTTTCTCTCTGATGATGTATTTTTATATGTAAATTTTAAAACTTCACATAGTTCAATATTTCAAGTTTTTTAAATTATTTTTTCTAAGAATATTGAGGAAATAATAAAGACAATTCCCCTTCTTAGAATTGTCTGTAAGAGTGATGAAAATAGGACTGAGTATTCAAACAGCGAAATCATGATTGGAGCCATGACATATGTAATACTTTTCTTAAATGCTTTAAAGCCAACTATTTAAAACCACTTTAAAAATTAAGTAAACACTTATATTTCTCTTAATAATCTTCTAGTGTTCACAAATTTTCTGTATAACATGTTTACGGTGAATTTCTACAACAAATATATTACCCATATCAAGCATTTACAGTAACACACTGATATCTTTCTAATATTCACTAAGTTTGCTCAACAGTGAATTTCCAAGGCATGGATAATTTAAAAGCTTCTGTGATTCTGGTTTGCTTCTGGATTTGTTTTTTCTTCCGGGGGAGATGTGGGCAGGGAAGGAGTGTGAGGCATAAGGAAAGTTCTTACTAGAAATATCTCGCCTGTCACTATATGCACTAGAGATCAATTTGGCATATAATGTGAAGTATAAATTTATGTTTGACTTTCTTCTCATTTTACTTATTAAATAAGACATTCTATACTCAGAGACTTGATTAGGTTTATAAGTATATTTGGCTTTATTTCTGGATGGTAAATCTCTTCCACTTATACATGTTTGTATTTATTTGGCAACCTTCTACTGTTTGATTGCAAATACAGAATAATAAGATTTGAATAAAACTAAGGTGAAATTCTTCATTCTCAAATAATCCTTTCATTGATGAAACTTTATTCTTCCTTTTGTGGATAGGGGCTTCTTTAAAAAAATGTTACATTGCTGAATGCAAATTTCTTTGTTGACATGTAACATGTATAACTTTTAAACTAACCTACATTGTTATGTAATTGCTATTATAAGTATTGGTAAAATAATAAAAAACAATAGATTTACCAGAAATACAAATCATTCATAAAATTAACTTTGAACAACTAAATCAATCTGATACCTTCACTGGTAATAGTTCTAATCAATTAATGTTGATTTCCACCCAGTAAGTATGACTCAAGACTAAGATCAATATGATTAAGAGATAACTATAATCATCAGACACACTGATAATAGCAAAATGTATTCACCAGCTTTCTCATGAAGTGGTTTATTTGAAAAACAAGTGTAGATAAGTGTGAAGTTTAAGGAGTGAAGACACAATTAATATTAATGATAATGTGACAAGTCTACAAGAACATTTCTTTTAAAAAACTGCATCCTTTACAAAGAGATATCAGAAAGAAAATCTCTTAAGTAACTTGGTTAATAAAACATTTGTATCTGCATATATGTATGACATGTTTTTGAGGCACAAAGACTAAAGTAGGAAGAGAGACTCAATGAATCTTAGTAACATTGTAAAATATTAACAAATATGATATACAATAACAATTTTTCTAAATGAAACTAGCACATGGGGATAATTTCAGGAATTTGGAAGTAGTTTGCACCCATGACTTAAAAATACCTGTATGAATATTATTTGTTGTCCACAATGTAATACAAGACATGATCACAAATGTATAGCTGATGGCATTGAACAAGTAAATACAATGTATATTGTGAATTCAAGAACAAAAGCATCAAATGTAATAGTAAATAATTTATCTTTCAATTCTGTGCAATTCTCCCAATGTGTAATTATGCATTCATTATTAAAACCCTTTGACTGATACATGACTACACCATTAGTGTGTAAATAACAGGAGACCAAGAACATAATATCAAATTTTTACCATAACTTGCTCAGACAGAATTTTCTCACTTACTGTAAGACATTCCTTGAGAAAATTGTAATTTCTTTCACTTTCAACATATTATCTGCAGACATTAAATGCTAATAATATTCATTTTGTAATATTCTGTAGAAGAGCAATGAACTAATACATGTAAAACATTTAGCAGATTTCCTAGAACTTCGTAAGTAGTCAAAACATGCTGTCTCTTTATTGATTACCTACCATCTTCTCTACCATAAAACCGAACAATTTAAAATTGGTACATTATACTTAAGAAATAGGTATTAGACTTGCATCAGAAAACTGGCAAATGTAATTATATATATATATATATATATATATATACACACATATACACAGTTCAGGTATCCTAAGTATTATAATCAAAATAGGTTATATGTCCAAGGAAGACAGAATGATCAAAATCATTTTGGACTTTACAGGTAATTTAAAGACACTGGTGAATTAATATTTTGGGACTAAAATTATCTGATTTTATTTTACAAAGATCTTATTAGTGACTGAATGGAGTGGGAGAAAGGAAAATGGAAAGCAATTACAATATTCCAACCAATGAATGACAATGATTTGGATGAAAATTATGAAAAAAGATTAAATAAACTAAATTTAACAGCCAAAAATTACATCTTTGTCCTAAAGTAGTGTGAATTGAATTGGGTTTTCATCTGTTGAAATCAAAAAGAACTACTTAAAGAAATCATATCTGATTCTGCAGTTAAGTAAGATAATGCATGAAAAATTCCCTTGAATTTGGCATTAAATATGACAGCATTGAAGCCAGTTGTGATTATACTTATTTTAACAAATTACTAAAAATCTCCTTTGATATGCTTGTAAATGTGTGCAATATGAGAGCTATATTAGATTAAAATTATTTTTATAGAAGTGTTCCAAAACTATGAAGGTTAAAGTTAATTGAGGTGTCTGTTTTATTTTTTGTATAAATTAATTAAATTTAAATATAAAATGTTGTTTTTAAAACTGTTGGTACAGAAAAATTGAAATAATATTTAATGGGTTCAATAAAATAATAGAAATTTAAAGCCACTTTAAAATATTGGAATTATAGACTAAATCTAGCTAGTTTAATTTATAGAATATATGTTTTTAATTATGAAAAATAATCCTCACTATATCAATTTGTATGATACAAGGTGGCATAAACTTGGGTTAATAGAAATTTACCTTAATAATATCTAATGTTTTAGAAGTTCCTAAACCAGTCAGATCGCCTGAGGTGAAATGGTGGATAAGAGACAGGACTGATGTGCAGTTTCCACTTGGATAGATAGAACAGCCTGTGGAGACTCACATTATCAACTTTTGCTCCAAGAGCCAAAGCAGGAACACACCAGAAAAAACAAAATAATATTCACAGATCCTTTGAAAGAAGTGGCTTACCACTGCAAACTCCATGAGATAGCCAGAAAAGTGTGAGTTCCCAAAGCATGAGTGGGGAAAAAGTCTGTCTCTGAACACACATCCTCACTGGGGAACCCGAAAATCCAGATCATGGGAGAATAATTTAACCTTACCTAGAGCTGAAATGGATTTAGAGAGCCGAGTGAAATATAAAAGTAGAGGATGTAGTGGGAAGAGCCCTGTAGGCAGTTCTAGTTTCCAGCTTGAGCCCAGGAAAGCCATCCCTGGCTTTATCTCCAAGGGGTTCTTGGGGAAGGCAGCCAGTGGAATTGGGGAGGGGCAATTGGGCAAAGGAAGCTTCTAGCTAAACTTGGTAATAATTTTGATGGAGCACAAATTTTCCTGAGCAGAATCTGGGGTTGGGCAAACAGAAAGTACAGATACAAGCATAGAAGCTGCAGCTGAAGGTGCAGTCAGGTGGGAAAGGGCAAGGCCTGAGAGCCCTGCTTGCTTTCTCAGTGCAGAGGCTTGTAGCCTGGGGCAATATCTCAGCTCTGCTCACCAGCTGCCTGGATATAAATTCGGTACTGTTGGCAGGGCATGGCAGGAGTGAGACTGGCCTTGATAGCTGTGTGGGAGCTGGGTAAGGCCATTACTGCCAGCATTCCCCCACTTCCCCGATGACCTGTATGATGCAGAAGAGGCAGCCATAATCCCCCTGGAAACATAATCCCATTGGCCGGAGAACCACCCACCATGCCCCACAGTGGCTGCAGCAAGCCCTGCTCAAGGAGAGTCTGAGCTCAGACACACCTAATCCTACCCCTACTTAATGATATTTCTCTACTCACGCTGGTAGCTGAAGACAGAAGACAAACTCTTAGGAACTCTATGGCCCTGTTCATCACCTGTGAAACTCGAATACTTCTTCAACAGACTCAGCTAACACATAAGGATTCACATAAACTTAAGGTAAAGGAATGGAAAAATATATCCTATGCAAATGGAAGGCAGAAGTGAGCAGGAGTACCTATACCTATTTTTAATAAGACAAAACAGACCTTAGAGCAACAACAGTTAAAAAAGACAAAGAGGGATATTATATAATGATAAAAGAATTAGTCCAAAAGGAAAATATCACAATCCTAAATATAATATGCACCTAACACTGTAGCTCTCAAATTTATAAAATAATTACTATTTGACCTAAGAAACGAATATAGTGTGTGACTTCAATACTCCACTGACAGCACTAGACAGATCATCAAGACAGAAAGTAAACAAACAAACAATGGACTTAAACTACACTCTGAGCAAATGGACTTGACAGGTATTTACAGAACATTCTACCCAACAACCTCAGAATATACAGTGTTTTCATCAGCACATGAAAGATTCTCCAAGATAGAGCATATGATAGGCCACAAAACAAGTCTCAATAAATTTAAGAAAATCAAAAGTGTATTAAGTATTCTCTCAGTGGAATAAAATTGGAAATTAACTCCAAAAGGAACCCTCAAACCTATACAAATACGTGTAAATTAAATAATCTGCTCCTGAATGATCATTGGGTCAACAATGAAATCAAGATGGAAATGTAAAAATTCTTTGAACTGAATAGTAATAGTGACAAAACCTATCAAAACCTCTGGCAAAGAGCAAAAAGTGAGGCTAGGAGGAAAGTTCATATCATTAAATACCTACATCAAAAAGTCTGAAAGAGCACAAATAGACAATCTAAGTTTACACCTGAAGGAACAAGAGAAATAAGAACAAACCAAACCCAAGTCAACAGAAGAAAAGAAATAACAAAGATTAGAGCAGAACTACATGAAATTGAAACAATAACAACAAAAAAATACAAAAGATAAATGAAACAAAAAGCTGATTCTTTGAAAAGATAAACAAAATCAATGGTCCATTAGCAAGGTCAACAAAGAAATGAAGAGAGAAGATTCAAATAAGCTCAATTAGAAACAAAATGGGAGACATTACAACTGATACCACGGAAATACAAAAGATCATTCAAAGTTACTATAAACACTTTTACTCACATAAACTAGAAAACCTAGAGGAGATGAATAAATTCCTGGACATATACAAACCTCCTAGATTAAATCAGGAAAAATAGAAACTCTGAACAGACCAATAACAAGTAGTGAGATTGAAAGTGTAATAATAATTAAAAAATGCCAACATAAAAAGAGTCCAGGACTTGATGGATTCACAGCTGGATTCTATCAGACAATCATTCAAAGAAGAATTGGTACTGACCCTGCTGGGAATATTCCAAAAGATAGAGAAAGAGGGAATCCTCCTTAAATCATTCTGTGAAACCAGTATTACCCTAATACCAAAACCAGGAAAGGACATGACAAAAAATAAAACTATAGACCAATATCCCTGATGAACATAGATGCAAAAATCCCAGAAAAGTAATAGTTAACAGAATCCAATGGCATATCAATAAGATAATACACCGTGATCAAGTGGGTCTGTTGGTTTAACATATGCAAGTCAATAAATGTGATGCACCACATAAAGAGAATTTTAAAAAATCACATGATTATCTCAATAGATGCATTTGACAAAATTCAGCATCCTTTTATGATTATAACTCTCAGCAAAATTGGCATAGAAGGGACATAGTTTAAGGTAATGAAAGCTATTTACGACAAACCCACAGCCAACATTATACTGAACATGGAAAAGTTGAAAGCATTCTCCCTGAGAAACGGAACAAGATAAGGATGCTCAATTTCACCACTTCTATTCAATATAACAGTGGAAGTCTTGGCCAGAACAATCAGACAAAAGAAAGAAAGCACATCCAAATTAGTCAGGAGGAAGTCAAACTGTCGCTGTTCACTGATGATATGATTTTATACCTAGAAAACCCTAAAGGTTCATCTGAAAAGATTCTAGATCTAATAAATGAATTCGATATTGTTTCAGGATACAAAATCAGCGTACATGCTCAGTAGCACTGCTATACGCCAACAGCGACAAAGTTGAGAACAAATTAAGAACTCAACTTTTTTTACAACAGCTGCAAAAGAATTAAAAAACTCAGGAATATACCTAACCAAGGAGATAAAAAATGTCAAGAAAAACTATAAAACACTGCTGAAAGAAATCATAGAAGAGAAAAACAAATGGAAACACATCCTATGTTCATATATGGGTAGAATCAATATTGTGAAAATGACCATAATGCCAAATGCAATCTATAAATTCAACGCAATTCCCATCAAATTATCATCATCATTTTCACAGAACTAGAAAAAACAATCATAAAATTTACACTGAACAAAAAAAGAGCCTGCATAGCCAAAGCAAGACTAAGCAAAAAGAACAAATCTGCAGGTATCACATTACCCAACTTCAAACTCTACCGCAAGGTTATGGCGCTTGTATAAAAGTAGGCTCATTGACCAATGGAACAGAATAGAGAGCCCAGAGAAAAATTCAAATATTTACAGCCAACTGATCTTCAAGAAAGCAAACAAAAAGATAAAGTAGGGAAAGGACATCCTATTCAATAAGCGGTACCGGGATAATTGGCAAGCCACATGTATATAGAATGAAACTGGATCCTCATCTCTCATCTTATACAAAAATCACTCAAGATGGATCAATGACTTAAATCTAAGACCTGAAACCATAAAAATTATAGAAGATAACATCAGAAAAACTCTTCTAGACATTGGCTTAGGCAAACAGTTCATGCCCAATAACCCAAAAACAAATTCAATGAAAGAAAAGGTAAATAGATGGGGCTTAAACTAAAAAGCTTCTGCACAGCAAAAGAAATAATCAGCAGATTAAACAGACAACACACAGAGTGGGATAAAATATTCACAAACTATGCATTCAACAAAGGACTAATATCTAAAATCTACAAGGAACTCAAACAAATCAGCAAGAAAAAAATAAATAATTCCATCAAAAAGGGGGCTAAGGAAATGAATAGACAATTCTCAAAAGAAGATATACAAATGGCCAAGGAACATGAAAAAATGCTCAACATCACTGATGATTAGACAGATGCAAATCAAAACCACAATGTAATACTACCTTACTCCTGCAAGAATGGCCATCATAAAAAAAACTAAAATATAATAGATGTTGTCATGGATGTGGTGAAAAGGGAACACTTTTACACTGCTGGTGGGTGTGTAAACTAGTACAACCACTATAGAAAACAGTATGGAGACTGCTTAAAGAACTAAAGGTAGATCCACCATTTGATTCAGCAATCCCACTACTGGGTATCAATCTAGAGGAAAATAAGTCATTATATGAAAAATACACTTTCACATGCATGCTTATAGCCATACAATTTGCAATTACAAAAATATGAAAGCTGCCTAAATGCCCATCAACCAACAAGTAGATAAAGCATGTATATATACACACACACACAGCATGGAATACTACTCAGCCACAAATAGGAATAAAATAATGGCATTATTGCCTATTGATGGAATTTGAGATCATTATTCTAATTGAAGTTATTCAGGAGTAGAAAACCAAACATTGCATGCTCTCACTTACAAGTGCGGGCTAAGCTATGAGGACACAAGGGCATAAGAATGACATAATGGACTCAGAGGACTTGGGGGAATGGTGGGAGGAGGGGGAGAAGAAAAGACTACACATTGGCTACAGTGTACACTGCCAGGGTGATGAATGCACCCAAATCTCAGAAATTACCATTGAAGAATTTATCCATGTTACCAAACATTGCCTGTTCCCCATAACTACTGAAATAATTTTAAAAATAATAATTCCAAACTGAAAAAAACATGCAGTCAAAAGCCTCCAGCCAAAAAATTCTAATCATTGTGATTGAGTGCAAAGGCTGAATAGTGTTGTTTAGATGTTAATAAATTGAGAGGCTGAAGTGGTGGTACTACTTCCAGACAAAGTAGAATCAAGAGCAAGGAAAATTACAAGGAATAAAAAAAGGGATAATTATATAATGATAAAAGGGTCAATTCACCAAGAGGACATAATAATTGTAAATATGGATGCACTTAACAACACAGCCTCAAAATAAATAAAATACTGATAGAACTAAAATTAGAAACAGACAAATCTGCAATTGTAGTTGGAGACTTCAACATCCCTCTCTCAACAATTGATGGAACACTATTCAGAAAGTCGGCAAGGATACAGAAAAGTTCAACAACACCAAACTCAACCTGATCTACCTGATATTTATGTAACACTCCATCCAACAACAACAAAATACACATTCTTTTCAAGTAACCAACAGATAGATAGATAGATAGATAACACACACACACATATATGTGTATATAGATAGATAGATATAGATATAGATATATAGATACATAAACTGTGTCCTGGGTTATAAATTTTTAAATAAGCAGAAGACATGAATATATATTTTACCAAAGTGTGTATACAGTGGGCAAATATGCCCAGAGGTTCAACATCACTAACATTAAGGAAATGCAAATTAAGACTATGCTGAGATACCACCATACATGTATTAAAATAGCTTTCAAATAAAAAATATAATGGAAATACCAAATGCTGGTGAGTATGCAGAGAACTGGATGTCTCATATATTGCTGGTGGGAATAGCTTGGTAGTTAGACATATACTTCCCATGTGACTCATCAATCACACTCTTTGGCATTTATCCAAAGAAATGGAAACTCATGTAAAACAAACTTGTACACAATTGTTCCCACTTTCTTATTTAAATTTGAAAAAAATCATAAACAAGCAAAATGGCCCTCCATAGGTGAATGAGCAAACTGTGATACATCTATTTGAAGACTCTCATTCAACAATAAAAGGAAGAGAAAATTGAAAAAAAGAAGTCCATAAACTCAATATAAGCTCTAGTTGTGTTCGCCTAATTGATGAAATGAAAATAAAATTAGTTGATATCAATGGCATACATGCGTATGTAAATTACTCAAAGTTCTTTCTGAAATATTAGACCATTAATATTTGCCACAATTTAATATAGATATAGATAACAGTTCAGAAATATGTCTGATGGTGCCAAAAATCATGACATAAGAAATTCATGATTATAAAATTTGCAAAGAGATGATATGAGGACACAATAACTGAATTCAGATGACTTAAAAGTTGTTCATGTAAAATTTTCATATATACTATTCCAGAGAAAAGATCTACATTATGTGATAGAAAAAGTAAAATGTTGGAAGCTGCAAAGAGAAACCAAACAATTGAATATAAGGAAGAGCATAGTAAGATTCTTACCTACATCTTAACAATCTTACAAAGTATTCCGCTATCCCTCATTATAAATGTTCAAAGCCAGGGCAGTTATCAGTTTAGAAGACTGGAGGTGACATGTGAAAAATGAAAATGAGTGGTTGAGTCTCAGGTCTTTTCAGATCCTAATTTTTCATGCTTCAATAATATCTGTGGGAAGTTTAGATAGGTAGATGACAGATGGTAGATAGATACATAGATAGCTAAACTGTCAATTAAAAAATTACACAATTCAGGATAAATTATAATAAAGCTTAAAGATATATTGAAAAATCCAGCCTCACAATATATTTAAATTACATTATATTGACTTACTTCTCACCATCCTTTTAGTTTTACTAATTGAAATAATGTACTCTTGTCCCTAGATCTAAAAAAAAAAAGCAAGTCTTGTCTTATCTAGACAAGAATTCTGGCAGTTCCTAAAGGTTGTCTGCTTAATCTTATGAGGCAGACGGTTGGTTGATAACAGCTTTAAACAAAGACTCAATTCAATCATTAGAGCAGAAGAACACGACATTAATCAAAATTCTAAATTGATCCAGTGATAAGTTTACTTGCCTACCACAGCTCAGGCAGCTTCAGGCTGGGAGCTTGTGGTGGGAAAGAACATGACTGACTCCTGTAATTCCTTACTGGCTGCCTCTCTTCTTATTCCTACTCCTTTCCAGCTGCTCCATTGATCTCTGCGGAAGGAAAGGCACAGGAATACCGCAGCTCATACTTTAATCAGTACTTTCCTAAACTGACTTCATTCTCTATGGACTATGCTGCAGTTTAAAGATGACTCTTTTATCTTCTAGGACACAATTTTGAGGCTATTTGGACATTCCATACAAGGTTGGTCCAAGTGCATTTTGCTTTAGTGTTTCAGATTCGTCTGTATTTTTTTTTTTTTTTTTTTTTTTTTGAGACGGAGTCTCGCTCTGTCACCAGGCTGGAGTGCAGTGGCACGATCTCGGCTCACTGCACCCTCCGAATCCCGGGTTCAAGCGAGTCTCCTGCCTCAGCCTCCGGAGTAGCTGGGATTACAGGCACGCGGCACTACGCCCAGCTAATTTTTGTATTTTTAGTAGAGACAGGGTTTCACATGTTGGCCAGGATGTTCTCAAACTCTTGACCTCGAGATACGCCCACCTCGGCCTCTCAAAGTGCTGGGATTACAGGCGTGAGCCACCGCGCCAGGCCGATTCATCTGCATTCTAATGAATCACTTGGTACTCCATCCTCAGTCCTCATTCATTCACTCCCAGCTTCTTGCTACTGGGTTCTTGATACCTATCTATTTTGTCCTGTATGCACTTTTGCTTCTGTCTCTCATGTGGGCCACATATCCACTTCTGGAAACCGATGTGAAATCCCTGCCCAGTAAATTAGGAAAATGGAAGCAATCCTGTATCAGTGACGCTCCCCAGTCTAGCATCCACGCTATCAGAGAAACTCTGGTCCTCGATATTTCTCAGGCTGCTTCTACACCACCCCACACACCACGAGTGTTTGCCACTTATTAAAGGTTTTTTGGTCCCAGCCAAAATCTGCTTAGGTTTGACGGGAGGGCACCAGAACTAGGCTTCTCATGATGGAGAACTGGATGAGATCACACCAAAGATTTCTCCTAAGATACCATCCTCACAAGATGATCTCACTCATTCTCCCAAAATCTTTGTGTTTTCAAAGTATTTGAAGGTGTTCAAAATCAAAGAAATTGCTTGAAGTCAGTATTATTTGAAAATAAGTGCGTAGTTATTTAGCAAATCACTTTCAAATATCGTGTCAGTTTTACCTTGGTGTCCAGCATTAACTTCTGATCTAAAAATCCTGCTTTAAAGAGAATTATAGAGAGAAAATCAAGATGTATGCTGGAGTTTTTAGTGTCTATTGTTTCCATCTTTATGTTCCTGCGTATCAAGGGTTTAGCTCCCACTTACAAGTGAGAATGTGATTTTTTTTTTCCTGTTTCTTCATTAATTCTCTGAGGATAATGGCCTCTGGCTGCCTCAATTTTGCTGCAAAGGACACAATTTTATTCTTTTTATGGCTATGTAGTATTCCATGGTGTATATGTACCACATTTTCTTTATTATATCCACCACTGATGGGCACTAGGTTGGTTCCATGTCTTTGTTATTGTGAATAGTGCTATGATAAACATGAGTGTAGGTGTGTTTTTGGTAGAATAATTTACTCTCCTTTGGGTATATATCCGGTAATGGGATTGCTGGGGTGGTAGCAGAGAGAGAGAGATGAGCTGAAAAACTTCCTATTTGGTGCCATGTTCACTATCAGGGTGAAAGGATAAATAGAAGCCCTAACTGCAGCATCACACAATATACTGTTGTAACAAACCTGCATATATCCCCCTTGAATCTAAAATTAAAATTAAAAATAAGTTGGAGACAAGAACCCAAACTGCCGGTAGCTGAGTGAAGGGCTGTGCTGGAGTGCCCATAATAGGAGCAGTGAGTAAAACAGGAACAAGTAAGTCCCTTCTTCCCTCCTCCCATCTTTCAATATTCCTTTTCTGCTCTTTTTGGCATAGATACACATAGGAGAGTACTCTCTTATAAAGGAGAATTCTGGTTTGCAGAATTCTAAACCTGACATCCAAAGCAGGATATAGAAGAATGGATTTGAGCCAAAAGATAATAGCTTGAGAACAAGCACAGATCCTGATACATTTCTCCAATTTTGTTTTTTTTGGAGAAAAGCCAAATTGCAAATGTAATGGTACAATGGTGGACTCCTGAAGGTGTTATTACCAGTTTCCTCTTGTAAACTTGGTAGATTTTAATCTGGAGTGTCACAGATGATCTTCAGGACATTCATGAACTGATGAAATTTTAATTTTTTTTTTGGCTGTGTCATTTATGTATCTTTTGGATAAGTGGGTTTGTAATTTTCACTAGTTTCAAAGGAGGCTGTTACTTTCCTAGAATTTTGGGGGAAAAACATCTATGTTGGGCATAACAGACATTGTAAAAGAGAAAGCAAAAGAGAATGGGAAGAAAAAAAATTCTATTGATTTTAGGTCTAACGTTTAAGTCTTTAATCCAATTTGAATTAATTTTTGTATAAGGTTAAGGAAGGGATCCAGTTTCAGCTTTCTACATATGGCTAGCCAGTTTTCCCAGCACCATTTATTAAATAGGGAATCCTTTCCCCATTGCTTGTTTTTCTCAGGTTTGTCAAAGATCAGATAGTTGTAGATATGCGGCGTTATTTCTGAGGGCTCTGTTCTGTTCCATTGATCTATATCTCTGTTTTGGTACCAGTACCATGCTGTTTTGGTTACTGTAGCCTTTTAGTATAGTTTGAAGTCAGGTAGCATGATGCCTCCAGCTTTGTTCTTTTGGCTTAGGATTGACTTGGCAATGTGGGCTCTTTTTTGGTTCCATATGAACTTGAAAGTAGTTTTTTCCAATTCTGTGAAGAAAGTCATTGGTAGCTTGATGGGGATGGCATTGAATCTGTAAATTACCTTGGGCAGTATGGCCATTTTCATGATATTGATTCTTCCTACCCATGAGCATGGAATGTTCTTCCATTTGTTTGTATCCTCTTTTATTTCCTTGAGCAGTGGTTTGTAGTTCTCCCTGAAGAGGTCCTTCACGTCTCTTGTAAGTTGGATTCCTAGGTATTTTATTCCCTTTGAAGCAATTGTGAAAGGGAGTTCACTCATGATTTGGCTCTCTGTTTGTCTGTTATTGGTGTATAAGAATGCTTGTGATTTTTGTACATTGATTTTTTATCCTGAGACTTTGCTGAAGACTTTGCTTAAGCTTATCAGCTTAAGGAGATTTTGGGCTGAGACAATGGGGTTTTCTAGATATACAATCATGTCATCTGCAAACAGAGACAATTTGACTTCCTCTTTTCCTAATTGAATACCCTTTATTTCCTTCTCCTGCCTAATTGCCCTGGCCAGAACTTCCAACACTGTTGAATAGGAGTGGTGAGAGAGGGCATCCCTGTCTTGTGCCAGTTTTCAAAGGGAATGGTTCCAGTTTTTGCCCATTCAGTATGATATTGGCTGTGGGTTTGTCCTAGATAGCTCTTATTATTTTGAGATACTTCCCATCAATCCCTAATTTATTGAGAGTTTTTAGCATGAAGGGTTGTTGAATTTTGTCAAAGGCCTTTTCTGCATCTATTGAGATAATCATGTGGTTTTTGTCTTTGGTTCTGTTTATATGCTGAATTACATTTATTGATTTGCGTATATTGAACCAGCCTTGCATCCCAGGGATGAAGCCCACTTGATCATGGTGGATAAGCTTTTTGATGTGCTGCTGGATTTGGTTTGCCAGTATTTTATTGAGGATTTTTGCATCAATGTTCATCAAGGATATTGGTCTAAAATTCTCTTTTTTGGTTGTGTCTCTGCCCGGCTTTGGTATCAGGATGATGCTGGCCTCATAAAATGAGTTAGGGAGGATTCCCTCTTTTTCTATTGATTGGAATACTTTCAGAAGGAATGGTACCAGTTCCTCCTTGTACCTCTGGTAGAATTTGGCTGTGAATCCATCTGGTCCTGGACTCTTTTTGGTTGGAAAGCTATTGATTATTGCCACAACTTCAGAGCCTGTTATTGGTCTATTCAGAGATTCAACTTCTTCCTGGTTTAGTCTTGGGAGGGTGTATGTGTCGAGGAATTTATCCATTTCTTCTAGATTTTCTAGTTTATTTGCATAGAGGTGTTTGTAGTATTCTCTGATGGTAGTTTGTATTTCTGTGGGATCGGTGGTGATATCCCCTGTATCATTTTTTATTGCGTCTATTTAATTCTTCTCTCTTTTTTTCTTTATTAGTCTTGCTAGCGGTCTATCAATTTTGTTGATCCTTTCAAAAAACCAGCTCCTGGATTCATTAATTTTTTGAAGGGTTTTTTGCATCTCTATTTCCTTCAGTTCTGCTCTGATTTTAGTTATTTCTTGCCTTCTGCTAGCTTTTGAATGTGTTTGCTCTTGCTTTTCTAGTGCTTTTAATTGTGATGTTAGGGTGTCAATTTTGGATCTTTCCTGCTTTCTCTTGTGGGCATTTAGTGCTATAAATTTCCCTCTACACACTGCTTTGAATGTGTCCCAGAGATTCTGGTATGTTGTGTCTTTGTTCTCATTGGTTTCAAAGAACATCTTTACTTCTGCCTTCATTTCGTTATGTACCCAGTAGTCATTCAGGAGCAGGTTGTTCAGTTTCCATGTAGTTGAGCCATTTTGAGTGAGTTTCTTAATCCTGAGTTCCAGTTTGATTGCACTGTGGTCTGAGAGACAGTTTGTTATAATTTCTGTTCTTTTACATTTGGTGAGGAGAGCTTTACTTCCAACTATGCGGTCAGTTTTGGAATAGGTGTGGTGTGGTGCTGAAAAAAATGTGTATTCTGTTGATTTGGGGTGGAGAGTTCTGTAGATGTCTATTAGGTCCGCTTGGTGCAGAGCTGAGTTCAATTCCTGGGTATCCTTGTTAACTTTCTCTCTCGTTGATCTGTCTAATGTTGACAGTGGGGTGTTAAAGTTTCCCATTATTATTGTGTGGGAGTCTAAGTCTCTTTGTAAGTCACTCAGGACTTGCTTTATGAATCTGGGTGCTCCTGTATTGGGTGCATATATATTTAGGATAGTTAGCTCTTCTTGTTGAATTAGTCCCTTTACCATTATGAAACGTTAGACCTAAAACCATAAAAACCCTAGAAGAAAATCTAGGCATTACCATTCAGGACATAGGCATGGGCAAGGACTTCATGTCTAAAACACCAAAAGCAATGGCAACAAAAGCCAAAATTGACAAATGGGATCTAATTAAACTCAAGAGCTTCTGCACAGCAAAAGAAACTACCATCAGAGTGAACAGGCAACCTACAAAATGGGAGAAAATTTTCGCAACCTACTCATCTGACAAAGGGCTAATATCCAGAATCTACAATGAACTCCAACAAATTTACAAGAAAAAAACAAACAACCCCATCAAAAAGTGGGCGAAGGACATGAACAGACACTTCTCAAAAGAAGACATTTATGCAGCCAAAAAACACATGAAAAAATGCTCACCATCACTGGCCATCAGAGAAATGCAAATCAAAACCACAATGAGATACCATCTCACACCAGTTAGAATGGCAATCATTAAAAAGTCAGGAAACAACAGGTGCTGGAGAGGATGTGGAGAAATAGGAACACTTTTACAATTTTTGGGGGGACTGTAAACTAGTTCAACCATTGTGGAAGTCAGTGTGGCAATTCCTCAGGGATCTAGAACTAGAAATTCCATTTGACCCAGCCATCCCATCACTGGGTATATACCCAAAGGACTATAAATCATGCTGCTATAAAGACACATGCACACATATGTTTATTGCGGCACTATTCACAATAGCAAAGACTTGGAACCAACCCAAATGTCCAACAATGATAGACGGGATTAAGAAAATGTGGCACATATATACCATGGAATACTATGCAGCCATAAAAAATGATGAGTTCATGTCCTTTGTAGGGACATGGATGAAATTGGAAATCATCATTCTCAGTAAACTATCACAAGGACAAAAAACCAAACACCGCATATTCTCACTCATAGGTGGGAACTGAACAATGAGAACACATGGACACAGGAAGGGGAACATCACACTCTGGGGACTGTTGTGGGGTGGGGGGAGTGGAGAGGGATAGCATTAGGAGATATACCTAATGCTAAATGACAAGTTAATGGGTGCAGCACACCAGCATGGCACATGTATACATATGTAACTGACCTGCACATTGTGCACATGTACCCTAAAACTGAAAGTATAATAATAAAAAAAAAGAAATAAAGCTTCTTATTATAAACCTTAAAAAAAAAAGTAAAAAATTCTATTGAAAAATATTTACCTGATACATTGGGAAAATGGACTATTTAAATTGGAGGTGTGTATTACATCCAGATTAACACAAAAAAAATCATTTTCATATATCCCTTGAAAAAATTTCTGTTATATAAACATATATAGAAAATGACTCAAAATTTCTAGATGTACAGAAAACATTGCTTACAGAGTTCAAATAGCTGATTGAACAAACAGCTCTCAAAATTAACACATTAGATACTCTATCATGCATTTTTTTTCTTAATGATACACCTTAAAGACATTTTATCTGTTTTTTAAAATTAGGATTTCTTTGAGTTTGAGTCTATTGCATTGATGCCATTGTGCAACTTAGAGCTTTTCTTCACTGTGATTTCAAGCATATATTTCGTCTTACTTCTGTTTTGAACCACTAGTTCACGAGATCTCTTTCTTGCTTTTTCTTGATCTTTTGTTGGAACAAGTTTCAGTTCCTTCTTGACAAGAATGGTGCATATTAAAAAAATCACAAAAAACTTCAAGTATGTTATATTCAAATACTATGAAATACTTTCATGTTGCTACAAGTTGTGTTCAAGAGAGAATATTGAAAATAAACCAACCAGAATCTCCTTAATGACTTACTTTAGAATAATATTTGTTATGATAATTTCAGGATGGTAGAAGTGGATAACATCAACCCCCAACCCCTCTCACTCTCTCACCGTCTTCCTTACAATTCTAGCTAAGTAGAATTACTTGCAGTTGCACCTTAAATAGATGGCAATTTATTAGTACATATGTACGCTTTGTGTTTTCCTTTTCTCTCTTGAAAAACTGTTGTCAATGACTTCATTTTCTTCAACATGTTTTTAAAAGGACTGTGTTAGATTACATTAGTATTAAAAAAAAGTAACTCCCTCTTCCTGAACTCTGTAATATGAGTGTGTTTTCTATTAGTTAAATTTCACCAGTACATTCATCATATATGACTTATTTGACATTGGGATTGGAGTAGATGTAACATTAACAGTGCTTTTAGTGTGCTTGTATGGTTAGGTATGTCATCTTGCACATCTGCCTTTTCTAAGAGAAAAGTTATGACTCAGTAGCTGTTGCCCTTAAGCCTAGAATCCAGGAGGAACACTTCTGGAGCAGAGAGTCTTAAGCTAGGCTTATGTAAAAAATGACACCAGAATGGGAGGAGTGCTATTTGGAGGAAAAAAAAATAGAAAAAATGGCAGTGAATTTTAGATCAAGGGCTTATAGTGAGAAAACTGATACAGGAAGTCAGAAAAATAGCAACTTATTTTCTTTACTACCAAAATATTTGATGAAATTTTGCTTGTGATATTTTGAAAGGCATAAATCATCCCCAGTGTATTTTGAAAGTAGAGTGGACAATTTGAGGCAAAACGTGGAAATCATGAACTGATTGCTCCTAGCTGTATTTCATAGTTACTACTAGAAAGAGGTAAGCTGAAAAAAATATTTGCCAGTTTGCAACAGAATTTTTAGCAAATATAGAGAAGCTAGAAGTTACAGTTTTAGAAAATAATACTGCTTTTCACCAAATAGAGTATGACTATTATTATATATAATAAGGAAGAACACATATTAGGTATGTTGCTTGAATATATTTAGTTACTACTTCTGAAAGAAATTAGTGTCAAATAAACAGATTTAAGCTAGATAAAAGTATTTGAAGAAAACTGTGGTCTCACTGCAAGCCGATCTGCTCAATATCAAAAGGATTGCAATTAAGTCTAGAGAGAGAAATATCCTAAAAATAATTGAGGATGTGACTGTTGGCACATGGAATTGACTGGAATCTAAGACTTATAAAACCAAAACATTTATAAAAACGATGTTTTAGACGTACTGCTAGTCAGATCACAAAAGACAAAAACTGTGCAGGTTATAAAATGTCTTGTCTTTTGGCCTTAAATTTTCAAAGACAGGCATCAGGTTGAGAGGACATCTCAAAAACCCCAAAAGGAGAATTCTTTAATTCTTTTTAATTCTTAAATTCTTAACCAATTATTCAGAATTGGCTGAGGAGCATGATGCCAAAAGAAGACACTTCCTGAGGGCAGAGCCAAGAGCTCTGATAATAGAAAGCTTGCCTAATAAAGAAATATTCTTCCCCTCCCAGAGTAGGGACATCTAGTAACATTTATCCAGAATTGTTATGGTCCTGTGACTTCTATGTATCTTGGGAGGCTAACAGTTCCATGTTCCATATTTCAGTGTTGAGCATGAGTAATGATTATCTTAGATAACTTAGACAATCTAAGTTTTCTAAGTTCTTAGATAACCTAGATTTTTGGTTCAGAGGACTCCAGATCAAAAATTGCTGCATCAAGATTTCATAGGCACTTCAATAATCTGGACTTTCAAACCTGATGCCATAATTTAAAAAAAAAGTTTTTTGGAATGTGTATGTTTTGCATGTCAGAAGAAATATACAAAACCACAGTAGTTGGAATATAATTAAAAAATATGTACTCCTTCTACTTGATTTCCATGGTAGGAACATACTTCCTAAACTGTCTTTGAGCTCAGTCAAGTAACTGCTTTAAGGAATGAAAACTTTAATCAGTGTTAAACAATTTGGGGCTAAAATCCTTTTTTTGTATTTCATGCTCTTTTGTGTTTTTGTAATCATTATGAAAAGAAATTATCTTGTATATGTGCTTAACTATCAGTTCAAGCCCTTCCATGAGCACATGTGTGGCATAACCATTTTAGCTGACCTATGGATCTGAACCATAAAATACAGTTACTACAATCTAAGCCAGAATGACTGAGTCAATTCCAAAATAAATGACATGAATAGTGATTTTTATAATTTTAATAAATATCTTCATTTATAGAAAAATTCACTTTGAAATATCTTCCATGTAGTGAAATATCTTCGAAAATAATTATGTGGTAAAATTGACATAATTGAGCTTATTTTTCTATTGTTTTTCATGAAACTGTTCTTTAGAATTCAATAACCTATCATTATTGTTTCCATTAACATGTTTAATAATTTAGATTTATTTTAAAAATTCTTAAAAACAACTTATTCTTTTAAAAGTTCAAAATAATCATTATTGTAATCAAGGATAGACACATTGATCAGTGTAAGAAAATAGAATCTACAAATGGACCCATACAAATATAGCCAATATATTATTGACAAAAGTGTAAATGCAATTCAATGGTGAATGGATATTCTTTTCAGCAAATGGTGCTGGAAACATTTGATATCCATGTGCAGAAAGCTGAAGCTCCACCCATACCTCACACTGTATACAAACATTAACTCAAGATGAATCATATAACTTAATTTAAAATGTAAAATTAATAAAACATAAAAGAAATGTGAGAAAACCCCTGCAACCTTGAGTTAGGCAAAATTATTAGATACAATAGCAAAAATGAACTTCTAAAAGAAAAAAAGCCATAAAAATGAATTTATTAAAATTTAGGAAATTTTACTCTTCAAAAATCACTTTTAAGAGAATCACAATATAAGACACAGAATCAGAGGCAATATTTGTAGTTGACATATCAGAGAAATGACTTGTTTCCAAAACATATTTTTAAAAATATCAAAACTCAACAATAACAAACATTTCAATAAAAATCAGGCAAATATTGGGAGGCTGAGACGGGTGGATCATGAGGTCAAGAGATCAAGACCATCCTGGCCAACATGGTGAAACCCCATCTCTACTAAAAATACAAAAATTAGCTGGGCGTGGTGGCACATGCCTGTAGTCCCCAATAGTCAGGAGGCTGAGGTAGGAGAGTCACTTGAACAAGGGAGGCAGAGGTTGTAGTGACCTGAGATTGCGCTACTGCACTCCAGCCTGGCAGAAGGGCGAGACTCCGTCTCAAAAAAAAAAAAAAAGAAGAAAAAATCAGGCCAATGATTTGAGCTGACACCTCATCCAAGAAGGTATAAGAGGTGAGTCAAGTCAGTGAGAATAAAATAATCATAAATCAATGAAATGCAAATTAAAATCACAATTTGATTTCATTATACATCATTAGCTGGGGGAAAAAAGATAAATACCACGAGCTGGTTAGAATGCAGAGAAACTAGAATAATTTTACATAGCTTGTGGAAGGCAAATTGGTATAGTCACTTTGGAAAACAGTTTGGCAGTATTACCTAAATTTAACCATACATTTATCATGTCACCACCAATATTATTGCTCATTGCTCACTTATTAATCAAACATAGTTATGTAAATACCTATATCAAATGTTTATGTAGCTTGATTTGTAATTGCAAAAAACATGGAAACTGCATATTTTCAGTTCACACAACTACTTTTGTGGGTTCTTTAAAATAAAAAATAATTATTATTCCTAGTTATAATTCATACAACTACTTTAAAATATTTTCATTTCTAGAAATATGCCTCTATTGATAAATATATTGGGGATTTAACACAGTGCATTTACATCATGCTTCCATTTAAAATCTTCAGTGAATGAAACTACGCACAAGAGGAAGAGAAGTAAAATCTATACTGGAACAGGAAACTTGAGCAGGAGTCTGTGAATTATTCAAAATCCAAAAGTGCATCTACGGCTCTCTAAAAAAAGAATGTATGATTTTATTTCCCTCCTTTATGTGTTCTCATCCTTTTTGAATGTTCTCAGAACATTGTAAATGTTTTGAATCAATTCAGTCATGATTTTTTTCTAACATATATATTACATGCATTTGTCAGTAGATTTTAAAATATTATTAGGATAGATAAGGTTGTTCTGATTATTACATTATCTTCACATTTAATACAGTTCTGGCACAGAGTAAGCACAATAACATTTGCATTTTGGTTATTTATTTTTAGGTACCACTTGTAATGATCTATTTTTTTACCTCCGTTATTTCTCCTGTGAAGGTTCATCTTTGTAGACACTCAAAGTACATATCGTTGTGCGTAGAATGTTTTATAAGGCTTTTTAAATGTCTCGGTTAGGACGTAACTTACCTTGATGAATGAAAACTTAAGTAGATGCTAAATAATGTAGCATCTACTTAAATAAATAATAAAGGGTTTATTTATTGATTTATTTATTTTTGCATGGCATGTTGTCTTGTGTTTCAGTGGTCATGATAAAATTTTCTTGAATATATGCTTAATTATCAGTTCAAGCACAAAGGAGCACATGTGGCAGAGCCATTTCAGCTGAACTGTAGCTAATACCATAGCTATAATTCTCCTTATACACCAACTAATACAGCAAGTTATGCTCTTTACAGTCACCTAAAATGTTTAAAAAATTAATTCATTCAAGATATTTTATGAGCAAAACCATTTCTTGATATAAACAGTTCTTTCTAGAAAAAATGATGAAAATTCCATGTACAGAGTATACATTTTTAAAATCTTTAAACATTGATACATACTTGATCACTATGGAAAAAAATTCTAGTTATATCCTAACATGGTCTACCTTTTTAAAATTTTATAATAAAATTCTAATATTGATAATTCCTCTGGTTCTGAATTAACACATTATTAAGTGATGTTGATGAAGGTAATTTCTTCTTGCATACATGTCGTAAGTTGAAAATATATATGTTGAATTTTATAATCACGTCCAATAATTCCTCATCAAAAATTTTTAAATACACGAAAATATATAAAGTGAAAATTTCACTACAAATTTGGTAAGAAAAAAACAACCTGACCCAAACAGGTTTGTCATCAAAATCTTAGCTGAATTAATATGAGGATTCTTTTAGTATTTAATTTTCTCTGTCTTACTGTGAATATTTATTTGTTTTATGCCTATATGCATATATTATATGTATTTAATTTCAGCATGCTTTTCTAGACTTTGCTATCAATGGTATATTATAGTACAAAATGCTACATATTGTCCTCTTTTTAATCTATAAATGTCAGGAAGATATCTAGCCTCAATAGTTTTGGATAAGAAAATGTAGATAGACTTGCCAGGTGTAGTGGCTCCCCCTTGTAATCCCAGCACTTTGGGAGGCCGAGGTCAGGAGATCAAGACCTGCTTAGCCAACATGGTGAAACCCCATCTCTACTAAAAATACAAAGATTAGCCGGGTGTGGTAGTGGATGCTTGTAATCCCAGCTACTCAGGAGGCTGAGGCAGGAGAATTGCTTGAACCCAGGAGGCGGAGGTTTCAGTGAGCCAAAATCGTGCCATTGCATGCCAGCCTGGGTGACAAAAGTGAAACTCCATCTCAAAAAAAAAAAAAAAAGAAAGAAAAAAAGAAAATGTAGCTAGACTTTTTTCTTTATATGTCTGCTACTACTTCAAAGTTACATTTTTGTGGACTCTTTGTATACTAAGACAGTGATGGCTCCTTGTTGCAAATAACACCAAATTCAAGGTATTTGTAACAAATGTGTCATTTCTTTTTTTCAACTTTTAAGTTCAGGAATACATGTCCGGGTGTGTTATATAGGTAAATTTGTGTCATGGGGGCTTTGTTGTACAGATTATTTCATCATCCAGGTATTAAGCCTAGTACACATTAGTTATTTTTTCTGACCCTCTCCCTCCTCCTGTCCTCTATCCTCTGTTAGGCCTTAATGTCCCTGTTCCCTCTATGTGTCCATGTGTTCTCATTATTTAGCTCCCACTTTAAGCGAGAACATATATTTAGTTTCTGTTCTCGAATGATAATGGCCTCCACCTCCGTCCGTGGTCTCGTCAAGGACATGATCTTGTTCTGTTTTATGGCTGTGTAGTAGTCCATAGTGTTTATGCACTACATTTTCTTTAACTTTTCTATTATTAATGGGCATTTGGGTTGATTCCATGTGTTTGCTATTGTGAACAGTGCTGCAATGAATGTATATGTGCATGTGTCTTCATGATAGAATGATTTAAATTCTTTGGGGTATATAGCCAGTAATGGTATTGCTGGGTCAAATGGTAGTTCTGTTTTTAGATCTTTGAGGAATGTCCACAGTTTTTCCCAAGATGGTTGAACAAATTTACACTCCCATCAACAATGTATGAGCATTTCTTTTTCTCTGCTACCTTGCCAGCACATTATTTTTTCACTTTTTAATAATAGCCATTCTTAGTAGTGTCAGATAAGTAATTTCTTAAAGGATTTTAGGTAGTTCACTGAATCTCTCAGACAGATTGTGACTAAGCCTTAGATGCCTAGTAGCAAAGAATATCTAAATATAATTTTCTATAGGACTCTCAACCTGTTAATATAAACACCACAACTTGCATAATTATCATTTGTTACTGGATGGCATCACTAACATTTCAGAGAGAGTATTGGACAGCCAATACTCTCTCTGAAGACAAGAGGTCTCTGGTACTGCCCTTCTTAGAAAGGATTCTGTGCAAATTCTTCTTTCTTATATTACTAGCTATTAAAAAGAAGTTTCATGATTGTGCTTTCATGATTGTGTTTTATTGTTAGAACAGATGCCATTTGCCTTTTGTCTATATTCAAAAGTGGATGGGTGTCTTAGTTGTTTGGGCTTCTATAGCAAACTACTATAGACCGAGTGACTTATAAACAACAGAAAATTACTTCTCACAGTTCTGGAGTCTGAGAAGTGCAAAATCAAGGTATGGGCAGATTGGATGTCTGATTAGGTCCATGACCCAATTCATAGAAAGCCACATATTCTCACTATAGTCTCACATCACAAGAGCGATGAAAAAGCTTTGATTTTTTTTAAATATATACAATTACTAATCCTACCAATGATGGCTTTGTCCTGATTACCTAATTGCCTCCCAAAACCTTAATGGTAGTATTTCAGCTTATATATTGTGGGGGATGGGAGGCACAAACGTTCTGACAATAGCAATGGGGAACGGATGTCCTTGATTCTACTGTAGTCTTGGGCTTAGAGCTTAAGGAATTTCTCCAACATGGGAACATGTTAGCAATTGCTAGGCAGCTACAAAGACAGACCATGCTTTTCAAATAAAGTGTGCTCACTGTGTAACATCAATACACATTTTGTATCATAATTATAAACAATGTTGAATCATAATTATACTGATAGCAATTGCCTTCTATATCATAATGAAATAATAATCTGTATATATAAAAACATCCTCATTTTCTATTTAAAATTTGAGAGGAAGTATTTTAAAACATTAGCAGTTGCTATGTGTAAATCTAAATCCACCCTCTCTGGATCATATCCATACTTCTTTTGATTTTTTTTCTTGGTATTCTCACAATCTTTATTTAACTCACAGCTTAAAGTTTAAAATTAACTACCACAAAAAAAGATATAAATTGGTATAGAAAAAACTTTAAATACTTACGCCATTCATATATATTTATAATTATATACTAAAGTATTTCTTTAACTGTATCAAGAAAAACTATTCAAGTAGGTGAGTAGATACTTGAATACTAGTGTCTCCAAATGGTCTCAAGACATAGTTGGCATTTACGATAACTCAGTATTCGCTTACTCTAAGCCAATACTGATAGGTTTTCTACTTCCTGGTGCAGCCCAAAACTTTATTCCTGAAAGACAAAAACCCTGTAGTTGAGGTAATCATTTATTTATGTTAGCATTCTTTTTTTTTGACAGTGTCTTGCTCTGTCGTCCAGGCTGGAGGTCAGTGGTGTGATCTCAGCTCACTGCAACCTCTGCCTCCTGGGCTCAAGCAATTCTCCTGCCTCAGCTTCCTGAGTAGCTGGGATTACAGGTAACTGTCACCACGGCTGGCTAATTTTTGTATTTTTAGTAGAGACGGGGTTTCACCATGTTGGCCAGGCTGGTCCCAAACTCCTGACCTCAGGTGATCCGTCTGCCTCGGCCTCCCAAAGTGCTGGGATTACAGGCGTGAGCCACCGCAACTGGCCAATGTTAGCATTCTTAAACATAATATGTTTCTTTGCTGGATTTCTTGAGTTTCAGTGTAAAATCTCTACTTACACAACTTATTTCTGCCTTTAAAAAATTATCCTGAATGAATCACTTTCATTTTTTAACAATTGTTAGGTCAAATGATATGGAAAAGTGAATCAGATAATTATGGGCATCTCAGTGATACGTTGTCATTTGGTGTCCTATGGTTAGACATTTTGTCTCTATCTGGACCTATATACTAAAGAATGTTTGTCAAAAGTAGAATGTTTTCTGCTATGTCTTTGCTATGAAAACATGGTAGCCTTCCTTCTTCTTATCCTAGCTAGGCTTCTCAAAGGGCACTTGAAACCTCCTGATCTGCCACACATGCTTTCCCCACCACGAGATCTATTGCTTTTTAAAGTGAAGTGGCAGAGCTGCCTATTTCCAATTCGAGACCATACAACAAGCCTTTTTTTCTAAAGTAAAAATGGAAGCGTGTTAGTAACTCGGCATGCAATACGTCTAAATGGGACTTACTTTTTTCTAAAATCAACTAGGTAGCAGTAGTGTACAGGTATTACTGGAAATAGAACATGGCAGTACAGAGGCAATAATATTTAAACACTACAAATCTTTTTACTTTTATCTGGATCATAGTATTTTGTGCTAACATTAAAATACAGATTAAATCATACTAATTCTTAAACAACGCAAGTGTTTATATTGTTCAAAATACAGATGCACTAACTGTGAAAAAAAAGTGTCTTTATTTGCATTGTCCTTTCTTTCTGAACTGAAGGAGATTCTATATAGAACAACTTATTTTTACTTTTTGCAGGGATATCTCAGTATATCCAGATCACTGGATCTCCAAAAATATTCACTGAGTAAAATACCTATTTATTTTTATGGCATCTCACAGAATTTCATAGAATGAAATTTTGCTTTTTGCATTCCTTAGCAGCATAAGATCACTGTTTGGAAAAGTGTGTTGTCCTCTGGGACAGTACAATAATCAATATCCCTGCAAATTAAAATTTATTCTAAAGTTAGAAGCACAAAGAAGAAAGCAGACCACAGATTGTTCTGCTACGTAGAAGAAACTACTTATAAGTATTTTGGGAAGGAGAAAGAAGAACAGAAAGAGAGAGACAGAGAGAGAGAAAGAGAGAGGAGCTTCTAAATTATTATTTGTTAAACAAATGCCAATAATTTTGTTTGTGTTTGATTTTCTCAGGCAAGGGTAAAATATTTGAATTAAAGGCTGAAATTGAAGTCATTTCCTGCTTAAACCTAACATAATTTACTTTCATATTTAATATCACTGTTGTTATATACATGTTAAAATACATTATATATTATATTAATAATAATAACAACATATGTTTATAACAACTCTATTATTTCTCATAAGTCTAAGTTTCATTCATTGTGTTTGCTGACCTGGGCCAGACTTGACTGCTCTTTGCTAACATGATTCACACATTTGTGATGAGAGGGCAGGTTGGTATACAATATCCTCAAATGGGATAACTCAGCTCTCCACCAGCTCTGCTCCATACCAGCTCTGCTCCACACATTTTATTCTCTAGCTTGCTACCAGGGGCATATTTTGATGGCTAGATAGAAGGACAAAATGAGCTGAAGAGCAAGCCCTACTGTGCAATTATTTTTCCAGACTCAGCTTGTGTCATATTTGCTAACATCTTGTTTGCCAAAGCAAGTCATATCTGTGTAACAGAGCACCCATCCTCAATGAGATCATTGGTTTTAACAATGCATGGCGTGCTGTTGAAAGTTTTTGCAAAGCTGAAAATAGCTAGAGGTATTCACTTTTATTCTTTTCTTTTCCCAATCTCTTCTCTTTCTCTCTCTCTTTTTTTTTCTTTAATCTTCAAACTTAAATTCCTAACTCTACTTCTAAGCCCAATCACAAATATTTGTTTTCCTACATTGGTTACTTTAAAATACAACTCTAACTTTCAGCAACAACCAAAGGTACTCTGTACCAAAAGCCTTGTGTTTGTTTGTTTGGGCTTCTTAATCATATTTTAATTCTTTATTTTACTTTTTGTTGTGTTGCTGTTGTTGAAATGTTTACTTGATGGTTTGGCTTTTAATTAAACCTGCTGATTAGCTCATCAAGCTGATTAGGGATAATCTTTCCAATACTCTCACATGTAAACACAGAGTAATAGTTCTCTTTTCCAATTTGTTTCTTATTTACTGAAGTCTTATTTCTTAAGGCAAGCTCCATTTTCTTATTTGTTATTATGTGATTACATTAGTTGACTCTTTAAACAGGAATTACATTTGTTTCACTTTTGGTAAAGCTGCCTAACAACGTGGCTCTCAGACAACAACTGTTTCTAGATTAGTAAATTCCTTTTTATTTTTGCTTAGTGCATCTCTTTTGGACAGTTTTCTCGGGAAAACATAATAATACAAATTAAAAAAAGGTAAATCACAAATGTGTTACTCTTTTCTGACAATATTTTCAAGTTTTACATTTATGTCTGTGGAATAAGTTATACTAACTCAGTTTTAAGAAGGAAAAAATATCAATGCCCGTAGAATCAGAATCATCTCATAATAAGCATGTCACATAATCTCTGACTGATTACCTGGAACTGGAACTGCCTTGTCATACTTACCTTGGCAATGCCTGCTATATAGCCATGGAAAGCAAATATACCTTTCTTAATGGCACATGGCTAGAATAGGTTGGCCAGCCTCCCCTGCTTTTAGGGGCAGAACCAGCCACATGAGTTGCAGGGCCCAGTGCAAAATGAAAGCATGAGGCCCCTTGATCAAAAACAATATAAAACTTAAAATATCAAGAGCATAGAATTGAAACAAGCATGGGGCCCTTCGATGGATGGAGCCCTGTGTAACTGCATAGGGCATATGATCATGAAACCCTTCCTTGTTAAGTATGGCCATTTGTGACTCAATTCTTGATAAAGGAATATAATCCAACATGGTATGTGCATTGTTTGGTTCTGGACTTCAAAACCTGGGCACTTTTCTTTCATGTTTCTCTATAACCTGACATTACAGTTTGATAGTCTGTTTTTGAAGATTTTTTTTCCATCTTTGCACTATCTTGTCCATGAAATTCCTTTTGTACACCATGTCATCCCTCCTTTCTTATGCTGAACTTCTATTCAGACTTCAAGGCCTTTAAAAAATGTCATAACCTTTGCAAAACTTTCCTCAGTTCATCAAGCAGTCTCTCACTGTTCTTTCTTCACACCATAACATACGCACCTCTAGTTGTAATACTGTTCACTTGAACTTAGAGTTATGTTTGTCTTCTGAACTATGATCTATCAGTAGGCTGAGTGGTGTTCTTATTAACCTTTGTGTCTCCAGAACCTATTATGTAAGTATTAAATGTTTAACAACTATATGCTTTATTATTAAATGTCTATAATAGGTAGCAAGTATATACTTGTTTGATACTTCTTCCAATATCACAAATACTTTGAATGTAAGGAGTTAGAAATGAGTCCCCTTTCCTCTTTGCCAAAATGTCCATTTCTTGATCTCCAAGATAATTTGCAGAATTTTAATCCTCTAAATAACTATAATTTATAGTGCTTTATTAAATAGAATGCTGAGAAGACAAATATATTTTGTAAGCTAAGGTTAAAGAGAAAAAAATAACACATTAAGTGCCATTCAAGTTCAATAAATCCTGGTACAAACTAAATATAAAAAAGAATTATAATAGAGGAAGTTCACTTAATTCATTGACATTTTATTTACACTAACAATGAGCATGAATGATTATAAAATGTTGACTGTGTGAATTCAGTATGTGAGAGTATTCAATTATCCTCTGTGTAATACACCATATTTCATGTATTCAGTTTGTGTCAGGAATATTTTTAAATGCATGAATAAAAATAACTGATAAAACGTATTTTTGTTGGAAAATAACTTGAGTTTAATACTCATTGGTCTTTTTAAAATTTTACTTTAAGTTCTTGGATACATGTGCAGAACATGCAGGTTTGTTACCTATGTATACTTGTGCCGTGGTGTTTTGCTGCACCTATCAACCCATCATCTAGGTTTTGAAACCTGCATGCATTAGGTATTTGTCCTAATGCTCTCCCTCCCCTTGCCCCCCAATCCCTGACAAGCCCAGTGTGATGTTCCCCTCCCTGTGTCCATGTGTTCTCATTGTTAAACTCCCATTTATGAGTGAGAATATGTGGTGTTTGGTTTTCTGTTCCTGTGTTAGTTTGCTAAGAATGATGATTTCCAGATTCATCCATGTCCCTGCAAAGGACATGAACTCATTTTTTTTATGGCTGCATAGTATTCCATGGTGTATATGTATCCAGTTTATCATTGATGGACATTTGGGTTGGTTCCAAGTCTTTGCTATTGTAAATAGTGCTCCAATAAATATGCATGTGTCTTTATATTAGAATGATTTATAATCCTTTGGGTATATACCCAGTAATAGGATTGCTGGGGCCAATCGTATTTTTGGTTCTAGATCCTTGAGGAATTGCCACACTGTCTTCCACAATGGTTGAACTAATTTACACTCCCACCAATGTGTAAAAACATTCCTATTTCTCCACATCCTTGCCAGCATCTGTTGTTTCCAGACTCATTGGACTTTTATATTTTATCTGGTACAGTGAAAATGTACAATCTGTTGTGTCTGTTTTGTATTCTCCACAGTTCACAACACAATAACATTCACGTTGTGAGATAACGTGAAGCAATGGAAAAAATGACTGAAGGGCTATAGACAGTGTGTTTATTTCCTTTCTGCCAGTTCGCAGTTGGCCTATCACTTAAACTTCAGCTCTCAGACCTATAACATAAGGAGGTTGCATCACACAATTTCTAAGACTGGAGTTTAAACCCATGTACCATCAAAACAAGAATACGTTTCTGATTATATGAATAGACTAGCCCATTTTTTTTTCCCCTGGGCAAGTCATATCATGAATCTCAGAATATCTTAAATGAGAAGTTCAGCTATACCAAAACAATAATTTGTGTTATTTTCACATTCTTTAGAGATCTTAAACATTTTATGGATTTCCTTAGTAGTTCATTATCAAAGTGATTTTATTTTTTTCTTGTATGTAATTGAGAAACAAAATTTCTCCCTTTGGATATAAATCTACATACAAATTAAAATTTTAGAACCAAAGTATTAACATCCATGAAAAACATACATATCCAAATATGGCAGAGACCAGTTAGCTGTTGATAAAACTCACATCACTTTCCTTCTGAGGTCAGAGCTAGGCTCCATTTCTGTCTCTCTTGCAGGTGAAGGGGGTAATATGACAGAGCCATAGCTAATGATCACTGATAGAATGCATTTATCAGTTCTGGGATGATCAGTAAAAACCTTTTCCTTCTCAATTGCCAGCTAATGTGACAAGAGAAATGTGAGCAGTGCTAGTTAAATTTCATTGTCAGCCTGAATTCACCACTCCCACCCCAACACCAATCATATTCTATGGAAGGCATAAATAAATGTTTCTTTTGTTAAATTATTGAGATATTGATTTTATTAGTTACAACTGCTCCTTAACCAATAAAGACCAACTTGAAACAACACCTTGCAGATGTATACATTTATGATCTTCAAAATTGTAGTTTCTTTCATATTTTACAGGAGCAGAAAAAATTAAATACGTTTTTCCATTTTTACTTTTCTGACATTTCATTACAATATGTCACCTTTTAAGTAGATTATTTAATATATCTATTTTTACCAGAAAAAGTATTATAATGAACATATAGTATATGATATACACTGTGATGCATTGCTTATTCTTATAAGTATTATATATTTTATGTTAGTTGAAATAGAATTATTTACAAAATATTAATGTATATAGATGGTGCTGTGAAAAAATTTTTTTTTATTTTTATGTCTTCGGTTATTGCAAACATTTTACAATGTCAAGTTTTTTTCTTTCTTATTTTGTTATCATTGTACATTATTGTCTATGGAGTTTGAAAAAATCCATTTGAGATGTAATGTGTGCTTACTTCAATAGATCTGGATATAAAGTTAGGCTTAGACAGCATTTAGACATGGAATAATTCATCCATTTTGTAGCACCTAACACTTGCTGCACACAGGATATTAACGGTCAGGTCAGTTTGTCTCCAGCTTGTATTCCATTTCTATGAGAGAATTAATGTTGTAAATGTAATGAATAAAGGTATTAAGTAAATTTAAGTGAAGTAAGTAGTTACTAATTTTAAGTAGTCACTCATTTTAAGTGAAGTAAGTAGTTAGCCTTAGGAATCTATAGTGAATGGCCTTGAACATTAGTTCTTAGATTAGTTGCATGATATTACTCGTCTACGTAAAGTAAGACTTTTATTCTTCAAAAATTTCAGAGATTTGAGATTTCCAATTAAAAATCAAACCTGACAACTTATTTTTCATTTAAATTCCCAATTCTTTCTTATTAACTATTGGTGAGAAGTTGTTCCCAGACTTTTAAAAGTAATATACGTGTAGATTTTTAAAAAAATAGTTTTCTACGTGTTTTTCTAAACATTTTAATCTCCCATAAGAACATTAATGACAATATGTTCCAAAGGCCTTCTGCAATTAAGATAACTTGAAAAATAAATTTTTAATGAAAAAATGAAAATTTTAATAAAATTTTACTGTAAAACAAATATGAATAATATGTTTTTAGAATAAAGACAATTTATTATACAGAAACTATACATAAAAATAATTACTTAAATGTTCCATATTCTTCTTATTATATTACTTGTTATTAGAGTTTGATACCAGTATACCCATACCAGATTAGTATTTGCAAAGATTGTATTAGAACACTAGGTTGAAAAGCCAAAGAAAATACAATAAACTTATATAACATAATTTATGCATTTATGAAACAAATGGCTGGGTACAGTGGCTCATGCCTGTAATCCCAGCACTTCGGGAGACCGAGGTGGGCGGATCACTTGGGGTCAGGAGCTCAAGACTAGCCTGGCATATGTGGGGAAACCCCGTCTCCACAAAAATGCAAAAAGTAGCTGGGTGCGGGCGCCTGTAATCCCAGCTACACGGGAAACTGATATAGGAGAATTGCTTGAACCCCAGAGTCGGAGGTTGCAGTGAGCTGAGATCACACCACCGCACTCCAGCCAGGGTGACACAGCAAAAAATAAAAATACAAAATAATAACGAATTAGGTAATTAGTCCCTTTTGCTTTTTTAACTTTCACTGAAATAATATTTCCTTGAAAATTGAAACAATATTAATTTAATGGTTTTAAATTTTTTATAATAAAAATTGTCTTGGGCTATTTATTAGATACTCTTCTTCCCAGAAGAAAAAATTGATTATGTGGGCTTTGGATGATGCCTAGGTATTCATGGGTTACAAAAGTAAGATAAATTTTAATTACAAAAAAACTTGATGAGAGATACTGAAATCTAGTCCTATATTTCTGAAAATGGATTTTTACTATATTTAGAAATCACTTATAATTAAAACGTCACTTAAAAATCAAGTGATATTAATTCAATGAAGAAAGGACAGCCTTTTCAATGAATGGTGGTTTAACACTTAGATATTAACAGGAAGAAAAAGAAAATGAAACAATATAAATCTGACACCTTATAAAAATATTAACTCAATATATCATGGGCTTATGCTAAAAATATAAAAATATTAAAATTTTTAGAAAAAAGTCAGAAAGTAATAATGATCTAGAGCTAGACAAAGAGTTCTTAGACTTGGCATCAAGAGTATGCACCAATAGAGAAAAAAATTAATAAACTAGACTTTATCAAAAAGAAACATTTTTGCTTTGTGAAAAGCCTCTTTAGAGAATGAAAAGACAGGTGATCTCATTTATATGCAAAATCTTAAAAAAGGTAGAATAAACAGAAATAGATTAGAACTGTGGTTTACCATGAGTGGGAAAAAAGTAGGGGGGAAGGACATAGGCCAAAGTAGGTTACAGAATACAAATTTTCGGTTAGGTAAGATAAGTAAGTCTAGAAATCTAATGTACAGTATTAGGACTATAATTACCAATGGACTTCGCAGACTTGGGGGAAAGGGTGGGAGGTGGGTGAGGGATAAAAGACTACAAATTGGGTTTAGTGTATACTGCTTGGGTGATGGGTGCACCAAAATCTCACAAATCACCACTAAAGAACTTACTCATGTAACCAAACACCATCCACTCCCCAAAAAATCTATGAAAATAAATAAATGAATAATTTAAAAATAATGTTATTGTAATGAATACTGAAAATATGCTGACAGTAGATTTCAGGTGCTTTTAACACACATACATATGCACACAATAACTATAAAAGGTGACAGATATGTAAATTTGACTGTAGCAATCATTTTCCTATATCTGTCCATATCAATATATGATGTTGTATACCTCAAATATACACAATAAAATAAATCTAAAAGAAGACATTGGGAATAAATATCTGAAAACCAGATACTTGACAAAGAACTAGTGATCTAGAAGATATAAATAATTCTTAAAACTGAACAGTGAAAACATAAGCAAACCACTAAGAAAAAAGGAAAAATTATAAACTTATATTTTATCAAAGTGGATATATAAGTGGCAAAGCAAACGACTCCATGAAAAAATATTCAACGTTGTTAGCCATAAAAGAAATAAAAAGTAAAATTCCAGTGAGATAACAATACACACTTATAACAATGCCTAAAATAAAAATAGTGACAACATCAAATGCTGGGGAGGATGGAGAGAAACTGAATTGATTCTGCATTGCTGATGGCAATATAAAATGGTACAGCTACTCTGCAAAACAGTCTAAAAATTTGTTGTCAACTTAAACATGCAACAGCTATACAACCTAGCAATTACACTCCTTGGCATTTTTCCAAAGAAATGAAAACTTATGTTCACACACAAAAAAATATGTACAGAAATGTTCATAGCAGAAAAAAACAAAGATGTCCTACAACAGATAAAGAGTTACAAAAACTATAATATCTACATTATGTGATAGCCCTCAACAATAAAAATTAATAAACTGTTAATATATAATGAATGAATTTTCAGATTACACTGAATGAAAACAGCCAATCCCAAGCGTTGCTCACTAATACTAATATTAATATAATATATCTGCATGTGCACAGTATTATTAAAATTGTAATAATATACCAATGGGATGTAGATTTCCAAGTGTCAGGAATGGAGGGAAAGTGAAGTCGTTGTGGCTATAAAAAGGCAATACAGTAGCTCTTTCCACAATAGATTATCAAACTGTTGAGCATTGACTATATCAATGTCAATACCCTCGTTGTGAAATTGTACTACAGTTTTAAAAAATGTTTCTCTCGGGAGAAACGTTGTGAAGGGTAGCCAAGATATCTCTGTATTAGATGTGGTATATGTTTTATATACAATATGTATGTAATATATGTTATATATATAACATATGTAATATATTTCAAATTATGCATGACAATCTAAATTTCTCATTATCCTTTGAGAAACTTGTTTGCAATATTTACAGCTTTACTTATTTAAATAGTATCAATATGAATTAAGAACTGGCTTGTAAGTAATAAGAACAAATTATTTCACTTTCATTCATTGTTTTTATAATTAGTGTAGTGATTTTAATTTTGCATGGAGAACAGCTGTTTTAATCTCAGGTAGACATTTAACTGTGGTAGAAGAACAGGGATAGGAAGCAAACTATGACCTCCATTGGAAGCAGTGGATTTAATAATTAATGACCCAAGGGAAGCAAACATAAGTTATTAAACGTAACTACACTTTATCACTAGAGTGTTTGAATTCATGACTGGAATGTGTGGAACACCTAAAAAGATTATTATTTTCCACTTAGTAAATTGTTGACAAAAGAAGAAAGGCAACAGTTACTTGAGCTCCAGGAATAATATAACTTTATCCCTTCTATCTCATTTAGTAACCAATACATTCTATATTTTGGGTATTATTATTTTCAAGTGAATATTGAAGATTCTTCATGATAAATAAATTTCCTGAAACCCCCAGTCAATAAGTGAGAGCTAGAATTGAAGCACAGGTGACAATAATTCTAAAGCATGCATTCATTCCATTTTATAACAGGATAGTCCCTGAAATGTTTAAGGGTGATTGGCTCATACTGGGAATAATGAAAAGAAAATTTATGCATAGGAAATGAAATTGGACTACATGCTTTTTAGCTCTAATTTTTCTCTAAGGTTGAAGGGTATGACAATATAGATAAGTTATTTTCCACAGACATATTAAGTTTTTCACAATGAGTATCAATAGAAATATTATACATTTGTTCCTCCTATAATAGGAGAGATCATATTTCACGTAGGACAAATACATGGTGTTTTGAGAATTTACATTAATTTCAGACATTAAAAGCATTAAGATTTTTATAGAAAAAACATGAAAATTGTTGAAGGGGATTATTAATGCCTGCAAGGACACTTAAATATTTTCTATTCCTAAGTATGATATAGATATATATTGCATATATGCATATATTACATAAACATATTGTAATATAACATATAAACTTATATAAGATATAAATATACATCCTATAACTAATATAAATATAAACAACATGTGAATATGTTATATAACTTAAATAGTTATATACTTACATAAGGATAACTGATACATACATAATAGGTATTTTATATAATACATATATGAGGTATCTTTGCTGGAGCTGCTATTGCAAAATACCATAAATTGGTTGGCTTATAACCCAAAAACATTGATTTCTTAAGTTCTGGAGGCTGAGAAATCGAACGTCGAAGTGCTGGCAGATTCAGTGTCTAATGAGTGCCTATTCCTCAATAGCACCTTCTCGCTGTGTTCTCACATGGTGGAATGGACTAGCTAGCTCTCCTGCGTCTCTTTTATAAGGTCATTAATCCAATTCAAGAAGGCCGCACCTCCCCAAAGGTCTTACTTTCTGAAATCATTACTTTGGAGATTAGGATTTCAATATATAAATTTGGGAGGGACAGTCAGACCACAGCACGATAGCAAGGGACAATTGCATACCAAAGAACATTAGAAGCATGTAGGAAACATAGTTTAACTCTCAGATAAAAGGCTTATATTTGATAGCTCTATTATTAAGTGGACTGGTCTTGAAAGAAATTGATAATTTTTGTCAGAGAAAAGGCTGCAAGAGTTACAGAGATTTTTCAGGGATGAATAATGAATGAGTACATGTATCTATATTTACGTCTGTATCTCTATCTGATTTAGTGTGCTTAGGATGAGGCCTATTAATTTAGGAGTTAAATAAGTTATGTGTAAATTAATAGGTTTGAGGATTTTACAATGTGAATGTACAAGCACAATCCATAACCACAACATAACTTTTGCTCTGTTTTATTTACTGCTTCCTTATGTAAAATTTACTGGTTGAATGGAATGAAACTATGTCATTTAATTTGAAAAGTTTCAAATAAGGAATTTTTTTGAAGAGGTGCACATTTTTAACTGCTGAGAATGCTGAAAGCAGGTGAAATTCAAGAATGGCAGTCCAATACAAAGCCTGGGTAAGGGAATATTGAGTCTGCTGTGGTCCTGAGATAAAACATTCAGGAAAATTAGCAGCTTAATGGATGGGGTGTAAAGGTGAAGAAAGATAATGAAATCATATTTTTATGCAGAAAATCTGTATTTTCCTTACTGACTTCTTGCTTTGCATATATATGACTTTTAGTTGGAGCTGGTATCTAAAATATGAACCTTATTTTCAACCTTTAATTCTTTTATTTATTTATTTATTTATTATTATTATACTTTAGGTTTTAGGGTACATGTACGCAATGTGTAGGTTAGTTACATATGTATACATGTGCCATGCTGGTGCGCTGCACCCACTAACTCATCATCTAGCATTAGGTAAATCTCCCAATGCTATCCCTCCCCCCTCCCCTCACCCCACAACAGTCCCCAGAGTGTGATGTTCCCCTTCCTGTGTCCATGTGTTCTCATTGTTCAATTCCCACCTATGAGTGAGAATATGCGGTGTTTGGTTTTTTGTTCTTGCGATAGTTTACTGAGAATGATGATTTCCAATTTCATCCATGTCCCTATAAAGGACATGAACTCATCATTTTTTATGGCTGCATAGTATTCCATGGTGTATATGTGTCACATTTTCTTAATCCCGTCTATCATTGTTGGACATTTGGGTTGGTTCCAAGTCTTTGCTATTGTGAATAGTGCCGCAATAAACATACGTGTGCATGTGTCTTTATAGCAGCATGATTTATAGTCCTTTGGGTATATACCCACTAATGGGATGGCTGGGTCAAATGGAATTTCTAGTTCTAGATCCCTGAGGAATCGCCACACTGACTTCCACAAGGGTTGAATTAGTTTACAGTCCCACCAACAGTGTAAAAGTGTTCCTATTTCTCCACATCCTCTCCAGCACCTGTTGTTTCCTGACTTTTTAATGATTGCCATTCTAACTGGTGTGAGATGGTATCACATTGTGGTTTTGATTTGCATTTCTCTGATGGCCAGTGATGGTGAGCATTTTTTCATGTGTTTTTTGGCTGCATAAATATCTTCTTTTGAGAAGTGTCTGTTCATGTCTTTCGCCCACTTTTTGATGGGGTTGTTTGTTTTTTTCTTGTAAATTTGTTGGAGTTCATTGTAGATTCTGGATATTAGCCCTTTGTCAGATGAGTAGGTTGTGAAAATTTTCTCCCATTTTGTAAGTTGCCTGTTCACTCTGATGGTAGTTTCTTTTGCTGTGCAGAAGCTCTTTAATTTAATTAGATCCCATTTGTCAATTTTGGCTTTTGTTGCCATTGCTTTTGATGTTTTAGACATGAAGTCCTTGCCCATGCCTATGTCCTGAATGGTAATGCCTGGGTTTTCTTCTAGGGTTTTTATGGTTTTAGGTCTAACGTTTAAGTCTTTAATCCATCTTGAATTGATGTTTGTATAAGGTGTAAGGAAGGGATCCAGTTTCAGCTTTCTACATATGGCAAGCCAGTTTTCCCAGTACCATTTATTAAATAGGGAATCCTTTCCCCATTGCTTGTTTTTCTCAGGTTTGTCAAAGATCAGATAGTTGTAGATATGCGGCATTATTTTTGAGGGCTCTGTTCTGTTCCATTGATCTATATCTCTGTTTTGGTACCAGTCCCATGCTGTTTTGGTTACTGTAGCCTTGTAGTATAGTTTGAAGTCAGGTAGCGTGATGCCTCCAGCTTTGTTCTTTTGGCTTAGGATTGACTTGGCAATGTGGGCTCTTTTTTGGTTCCATATGAACTTGAAAGTAGTTTTTTCCAATTCCGTGAAGAAAGTCATTGGTAGCTTGATGGGGATGGCATTGAATCTGTAAATTACCTTGGGCAGTATGGCCATTTTCACGATATTGATTATTCCTACCCATGAGCATGGAATGTTCTTCCATTTGTTTGTATCCTCTTTTATTTCCTTGAGCAGTGGTTTGTAGTTCTCCTTGAAGAGGTCCTTCACATCCCTTGTAAGTTGGATTCCTAGGTATTTTATTCTCTTTGAAGCAATTGTGAATGGGAGTTCACTCATGATTTGGCTCTCTGTCTGTTATTGGTGTATAAGAATGCTTGTGATTTTTGTACATTGATTTTTTATCCTGAGACTTTGCTGAAGTTGCTTATCAGCTTAAGGAGATGTTGGGCTGAGACAATGGGGTTTTCTAGATATACAATCATGTCGTCTGCAAACAGAGACAATTTGATTTCCTCTTTTCCTAATTGAATACCCTTTATTTCCTTCTCCTGCCTAATTGCCCTGGCCAGAATTTCCAACACTATGTTGAATAGGAGTTGTGAGAGAGGGCATCCCTTTCTTGTGCCAGTTTTCAAAGGGAATGGTTCCAGTTTTTGCCCATTCAGTATGATATTGGCTGTGGGTTTGTCATAGATAGCTTTTATTATTTTGAGATACATCCCATCAATCCCTAATTTATTGAGAGTTTTTAGCATGAAGGGTTGTTGAATTTTGTCAAAGGCCTTTTCTGCATCTATTGAGATAATCATGTGGTTTTTGTCTTTGGTTCTGTTTATATGCTGAATTACATTTATTGATTTGCGTATATTGAACCAGCCTTGCATCCCAGGGATGAAGCCCACTTGATCATGGCGGATAAGCTTTCTGATGTGCTGCTGGATTCGGTTTGCCAGTATTTTATTGAGGATTTTTGCATCAATGTTCATCAAGGATATTGGTCTAAAATTCTCTTTTTTGGTTGTGTCTCTGCCAGGCTTTGGTATCAGGATGATGCTGGCCTCATAAAATGAGTTAGGGAGGATTCCCTCTTTTTCTATTGACTGGAATAGTTTCAGAAGGAATGGTACCAGTTCCTCCTTGTACCTCTGGTAGAAATCGGCTGTGAATCCATCTGGTCCTGGACTTTTTTTGGTTGGTAAGCTATTGATTATTGCCACAATTTCAGCTCCTGTTATTGGTCTATTCAGAGATTCAACTTCTTCCTGGTTTAGTTTGGGAAAGTGTATGTGTCAAGGAATTTATCCATTTCTTCTAGATTTTCTAGTTTATTTGCATAGAGGTGTTTGTAGTATTCTCTGATGGTAGTTTGTAGTTCTGTGGGATCGGTGGTGATATCCCCTTTATCATTTTTTATTGCATCTATTTGATTCTTCTCTCTTTTTTTCTTTATTAATCTTGCTAGCGGTCTATCAATTTTGTTGATCCTTTCAAAAAACCAGCTCCTGGATTCATTAATTTTTTGAAGGGTTTTTGTGTCTCTATTTCCTTCAGTTCTGCTCTGATTTTAGTTATTTCTTGCCTTCTGCTAGCTTTTGAATATGTTTGCTCTCGCTTTTCTAGTGCTTTTAATTGTGATGTTAGGGTGTCAATTTTGGATCTTTCCTGCTTTCTCTTGTGGGCATTTAGTGCTATAAATTTCCCTCTACACATTGCTTTGAAAGCATCCCAGAGATTCTGGTATGTTGTGTCTTGGTTCTCGTCGGTTTCAAAGAACATCTTTATTTCTGCCTTCGTTTTGTTGTGTACCCAGTAGTCATTCAGGAGCAGGTTGTTCAGTTTCCATGTAGTTGAGCGGTTTTGAGTGAGATTCTTAATCCTGAGTTCTAGCTTGATTGCACCGTGATCTGAGAGATTGTTATAATTTCTGTTCTTTTACATTTACTGAGGAGAGCTTTACTTCCAAGTATGTGGTCAATTTTGGAATAGGTGTGGTGTGGTGATGAAAAAAATGTATATTCTGTTGGTTTGGGGTGGAGAGTTCTGTAATTCTTAAGAAATATTTGAATAATGACAGAAATTGGGGTAAATGTTTACAAAATGAAACCTTTTTTCTAGGAGAAAATAGAAAGCATAAAAGTGCAGTTTAAATTCTAAAGATGAGGCCAGGCACGGTGGCACGCCTGTAATCCCAGCACTTTGAGAGGCAGAGGTGGGTGGATCACCTGAGGTCAGAAGTTCAAGACCAGCCTGGTCAACATGGTAAAACCCTGTCTCTACTAAATATACAAAAATTAGCTGGGCGTGGTGGTGGTCGCTGGTAATCCCAGCTACTCCGGAGGCTGAGGCAGGAGAATTTCTTGAACCAGGGAGGCAGAGGTTGCAGTGAGCCAAGATCGTGCTATTGTGCTCCAGCCTGGACAACAAGAGTGAAACTTCGTATCAAAAAAAAAAAAAAAAAAAATTCTAAAGATAACGTAAACGAGCACACATTTTCCATGCAATTAGCCACTTTTATAGACCAAACCCTTGTAGAACTGTATGCAGTAGGTTACCATGTTTCTTATCCATTGACAAGTCTTAGCTTTCAGCAATGTCCTCATTTTATTGACACTAACCAGGAAAGACATACACCATCAGTCTAGTTGTTCACTTATCAGTAAATATTTCATAGTTCTGGTGCTGATCTTTTTTTTACTATTTCTGTTTTAGCATTAATTCCTATCTTTCTGCTTTTTGACACAAAAGGCTATCTTGGAATGCAAAGCACACATAGTGAAATTATTGTCATAGCTTATGCATTAGCTTTCTAAAAAGTAAAAATGAGCTTCTTTTACAACTCCAAACCTAAAATATTTATATATCTTTTAATTTAGTCAAAAATTTTTTAAATATTTCACTATATTTTAACCTCTGTTTGTAGGTGTTGTACACACTGTTACTGGTTATATTGAAGTATCGCTTTGTAATCTCAAAAAGCAACTGGGTTACAAATAGTTACTAATGTAAATTATGAAAATTACAAATCATGAATCACAACAGATGGATTTTCTTTGCCTTATGTAGACATTTTAGCTAAGCAAAAGTAACTGCTAAATTTTCTAGTTTGTGTCCCTAATTTATTTCACCTTCAGTTTTTTAGTAGTTAAGTTCAAGTTTAATCCAGGGTATCTTATTTTAACTTCATGAAATTTTCTTAACACTAACACATCAAATATCTCTTGGTACTCACTGTTCTATACTACCAATCTAATTATTCAATACCACTAGCATAATCCCCAATACTACCACCAGCATTGTCATCACTGAAATACAAACCTACATATATACTGCACAACAGAGATACAATATTCCTTATGGGAGGGTTAATCTAAAAGCAATGACATTGATAAGTTATTGGTGAGGATTTACAATCTCAGAATTAAAATTATATTTTCTGATACGTTTTATCTTTGGTAAAGCTAATTATTTGCTTTTTGTTTATTTTTCTCCTATTACAATTTGTTTTAAATTCAGATGGAGAAGAAAAAGGTAATTTTATTCAGCCCCTAACATCACAGTATTGTGAAAATAAATATTTATTTAAATGCCAGATTTTTAGTGTATATTCACATATAATTAGTTATAAATTTAAATAGAAAATTGTATAATTATAACATTGAAACAATTATTCAGTAAATATTTGCCTTAATTTAAATATTATCTTCATTATTCTTAAAATGAATGACTTAGTACAAAAATATTTAATATTAGTTTAATATTAATTTAAATAAAATATTTTTCCTAAAACTGATTTTTATTCTAATTTGTGATATACAAACCTCTTATTTATTTTAGAATAAAATTACCTTTAAAGATTTTATAGTTCTATACTATTACACTTGGTGTCATTCTCTGGAAAGTAAGTTCATTTGTTCTTTTTTATCAGCAAATTATACTTCTAACTATTAAATATTTTATACTGAAAATCATATACTATGTTTTTTCAATACTTCCATAGCAAAGTTTTGTGACTACATCATAGTTATTAAACAATAAAAGTGAAGAGATTAAAAATATATCTCAACTTATAATCCAATCTAAGTAAATAAGATTTGCTTGACAGCCAGTGTTGAAAGAGAATTCTTGAGAGAGAAACTGACTTCTTTGCTGTTCTGAACAACTGCACTTGTAAGTGTGGGACATGCCCCTAAACTTTCATATTTCTTTTACAAACTCCAAAAATTTTATATCTGGCCAAACTTATTCTTGTCCAAGGATCGTAATAGCCATGGGGGGAGAGGGGGTGGCTTTTTCTCCCCATATCGTGGGGGTTGCCTCACCCCCCAGCGATGTGGGTCGTAATAGCCAGGGTGGGTGAGGCACCCGCCGCGATATGGGGAGTAAGAGCCACCCCCTCTCCCCCCCCGGTTATTACGACCCATGGTGGACTCACAGCCTGTTTACAATGTTGTGAGTAGTATCGTCTCCCCCTCTGAAAATTATGAACTATTTCACAGACGGGTGTACACCCGTCTGTTTTGGGAGTTATATCATCCTCTTCCTCCCTGAATATTAAGAACAGTATCACAGGGGTGTTTCTCCTCCCTGCGATATTGGGTGTCATATCCTCCTCTCCCACATTGAAATTAGAAACAATATCAGTGGGGGCATGTCCACCTTCTGTGCTATTTAAAGTAATACCATCCTCTTTCCTCCAGGATCATGGGAACAATATACCTGGGGGGTGTACACTTTCTGCGATATATGTAGTAATATCACCCCCTCCACCTTGGAATATTATTAAGGACCATCTCACACGGGGGTGTACACTTCCTGCGATACTGGGAGTAATAGCAACCTCTCGGCCTCTGAATATTAGGAACAATATCACAGGGTGGGTGTACACCTCCTGCTCTATTATGGGGAGTAATAACTATCTATTATGGGGAGTAATATCATCCTCTCCATTTCAGGATATCAATAACAATATCACAGGGTGGGTGAACACAGCCTGGCTACTGGAATTATTATCATCCTCGCCCCCTCAGGATACTAGGAACAATATCACACAAGAGGTGTACACTCCCTGCGATATTGGGAGTAATATCATACGCTTCTTCCGTGAATATTAGGAGCAATATCACCGGGTGGCTGTACATTCATTGCTATGTTGGGAGTCATGTCAAACTCTACCCCCTGGATATTAGGATCAGTGTCACAAGGTGAGTGTACACCTACTGCGATATTAAGACTAATATCACGCTCTCCATCCCTGGATATTAGGAACAATAGCACAGGTAGCTGTACACCCCCTGCGGTATTAGGAGTAATAATATTATTAATTATTAAACATCAGTTTTAATAATAATTATCAATGGTAATATTAATTAATAGTATAACATTATTAATCATTAATTATTATTTTAAATATATGATTATGCATGATTAAAATTAATTATTACAATTAATATCATTTTTCAATAATATTAGTTATTAATCTTAATATTGATTACTGTTTTATTACCAACATCACTTATGATTGATTTAAGGAACATTAATTACTGATATTATTTTATTATTAATAGTGATATTGCTATTATTAATAGTAATCGTTAATGTTTTTAATCCGTATTAACTTTTACTATCTCTATTGTAATTATTAATATTGATGATTATTATTAATTATTATATTTATTAATATTAATAATTAATATAACTGTTCCCGATATCCGTGGGGAAGAGGATATTACTCCCCATATCGCAGAAAGTGTACACCCCTCTATGATGTTACTCCTAATAGCCAGGGGGTAGAGGATGACATTGAAAATGGGGAGTAAGAGCCACCCTCTCTCCCCTCCTGCCTATTAGGATCCACGTCACTGTGGGGTGAGGCACCAAACTCATTTCAACAGAGTGCCAAACTTTTTTTTTCACACAAGTATGATTATGTTAAATTTCAATTACTATAATATATTTTGTTTTGTATCCAGTCCTTTCCTCCAACTTTCTGTGTGCTTCTTATTCTTTTTTTAAGATATCTGTTCTCAAATAAATGAAAATACTCTTACTATTTTCAAATTGATAGACATATGGCTGAAGTGGAGATATTTAATGCACACATTTTATAATTAGATGTAAATTTATTAAAAAATATTTACTTGTATATCAACTTTATTTTATTGGATCTTCTGACAATATTCTAGTAACTATGAAATTTTAAATCATGACTACATTTTAAGTTGTGAAACTTTAAACCATGACTAAATTTTAGCAAGTTATCAAACATATTCCAAATGTGAGATATATTTTTATTAAGTTGAAAATTTGGGAAACTTTTTTTACATATTCTATTTTCAAAGCTTCTCTCCAAATACTTTATAATTGGATAACATCTTCAACAGAAATCCCACAGACATACAGTGAAATTACAACTTTAGGATTGAAGCATGAGGGATAGAGGATTAATCGCTCCAAAAAATAGTAATCATGCTATAATTCAGAATTTGTAAATGCTCACAGTATGTTTTGACAATATTAACTTACACTTAGGAATTCCTAGAAAAAAATACAGTAATCCACCTACACCAGAATACTAATTGTTTCCTTCTTTCATGTAGTACTGGTCAGGGAAGCATCCTATATTGTTAAGGATATTTAACATACCTTTGTCCAAGAAAACATGTATGTCTACATGAATTAGGAAGTGCACAGGAAATGGAAATCTAGAAGATAGAAGATAGCAATCAATAGCAAAAAGAAAAAATATTAATCATGGAAATTGGATTGAAATTGGCCATGAATCAGACATTAAAAATAATATGTGACTAAATGTATGAATGCATGGATTCATAGATACATCAATGGGTACATGAATGGCTAAATGATTGGAAGGATAGATACATGAATGGATAGATGGATTCATGAATAGATAAAAGCTTTCACTAGTGCTAATCAAACATTTTGTGTGAGCAATAGTGAGTGACAATCCCAGGAAAATAATGTACCTGCAATTTCCTTGGCTTCAGCATTGTCTGTATAAAGCCCCTTTAAGAAGGAATTGAGCTATCCAGAGAGAAAGATTAGCAGTCATGGCATTAGAGACCTCCATACTTAGTAACCTGGATGGTTTCTCATACTATCTTCCTAGTTTGCTCTGATTAAGATTTTGAAGCCAGAAGATAGAAATCTGGAAAAAAAAATTCCAGTGTGAATATTATGGGTAAGATTCAATATTCTAACCAGGCCCTGGCTTTACTACATCTTTCTAGTCTAAACCAGTTTTTAAAATTACTAACAACTGACTTTATTTTTAGAATGTTCTGTTAGATTCAAAGAGGTGTGTGTGGTAGAGAGAGAGATTTTAGGATTTTAGTCTTAAGAGCTTAGTCAGGTCTTTTCAAATTTCAAGTGTGTGAAAATTTTGGGGGTGCTTACTAAAATCAATATATTTCAAATTTATCCCTGAAAATACTGATTGACTCAATACTTTAGAGGATAATCCTAAAAATATTTATCGATCTATAACCTTCATTGCTGTGGCATATGTTATATATTTGGCTTTAAAAATCTAAAGCTGGAAGCAAATTAGAACTGATATGTCATCTTTTATGTTATATAGATATCATAATATTATAACACATATATGTTAATATTTAATTTATATATATATACATATAATTTAAAGGGTTATCTTAGGGGTAAGACAGCTTCCTGTTGTGGATAGAATAGAGAGGGAAGGCCTCTCTCCTAAAGCATAGTTTGGAGAAATCTGAAGTAAGCAAGACAGAAAATTATGTTAATAATGGAAGGAAAAGTTTTTAAGATGGAAGAAAGTCTTTGACAAAGGAGAGGGTTTTTAGAATTTCTAAGAAGACTCTAAGTCAGCAGACAGGCAAACCAGAGTCTGCACCAGTCTCTAGAATTTTTAAGCATTGACTTTATTTTTAGTATATTCTATTAAAGTCAAACAAGTAAAAGTGGGGGAGTGTGTGTGTGTAAAGATATGTATACATACATATACATACATGTACACAAACAATGTATGTGCATTTGATATTACATATCTTCAGAGGAGAAGATAGTACCTCACACAGATTGAAGTTAGTAAGTAGGTATGAGAGGGAAGTGGATGAATGCATGAATAAATGAATTTAATGTTAAATATAATTTTTTCCAAGTAATCTTATCAGAACAAAGTACAAGCAGATATTTCTTATCGATAGGAAACGGTATTATCTATTAATATGAGTGATAGTTTATTTAGAAATATACCACACTGTTAGATCATAGTAAAAGTGTGCTTAAATAAGACATTCTGATATTAGTTTCACAAAATTGTTTTTCCAATCTATGTACACTTTTTAGATGAATAAATTTCGTTTTAAAAACAAAGCAGCTATTTTTGACGTGTAAAAAACTATTTTTTTTTCATTTTTTACTTTAAATTTAAATCTCATTGAAATGACTTTACTAATTCATCCTGACTCTTTAGTAGTTTTTCCTGCAGGTTTTCATGGTGATTCTCAATTTAATGTTTCAGAATTTTTCAGAGTCATAAAGATAGTATGTGGTATATTTATATTTCATCCTTCCAATAGTTAGTTAACATAATTAATTCGATTATAAGGAGCCTATGCAGGCTAAGTAAAATCTTTAGGATTTTTACTTTAGGTTACAATTTTATAAATTCAGTGAATTTAGATTGCTTAAATTAAAGAAAGCTATCCTTGAACATGACAATTATTTGTAATTTATACAATTAAGAAAATATTAACTGACATGGATTCTCATAAATAAGAAATGTTTTAAACATTTATTACACATGATAGAAATTAATACAATGCATCTTTAAATAAATAACATTTTAAAATCTGAAACCATTTCAACTAATATTAGTCAATGTCTTGGAGAACGGCTCCACAATCCACTCAGAATACATATAATTCTATGCAATAATTCAGCAAAATTTTCAGGGTTGCCTCAAAATACATGCGGAATCCAAGCATTTATTACCACCTCCATAGCTAAGTCCTAGTGCACGGCACATCAGATGAAAGAAAAGTGTACATAAATGGTGTATTTGCCTCCTTTCTCAGCTTACTACAGTCTATTCTCAATTCAGCATCAGAATACTTTTTTGAAAACAAAGAAAGTCATATTTTGATCTTCTCTGCTAAAATATGCCTTTGAATTTCCAACTCACTTAAAATAATATCTATATTCCATAGCATGGTCTTTAAAGTCTGATATGATCTTACATCCCACTACCTTTTTTACCTTAATCTCAAATCATGTCACATCTAGTTTGCTTAACTACTAACTTAGTCTCCTGGAGGTTTGAGAAGCCCTTTCCTGCCTCAGAAACTTTGCAGTTGATATCCTCTCTGTCTTAAAAATGTGTTCAGTTATGAACATAATTTTCTCGCTTACTTTCTTTAGGTTTCTCCCAAAATATGCATTAGGAGTAAGCCCTTCCCTCTCTGCCTAACCGCAAGAGGAAGCTCCTTTATCCCAAGACACCGTAACTCACTTCCTCTACATTTTCTTCATAGCATTTATCACCATCTTACATAGTATGTGTTAGCTTATTCTTTATTTTTGTTTTCTTCCATAGTGAGAAAATATGTTTCTTGAGAGAAAGGGCTTTGTCTTATTCACTGCTTTATCTCCAGGACACAGAACAGAACATGACATACAGAATAAATGATTTAGTAAAAATAAATAAATAAATAAAATCACTGATTTAATGCATAATTTTTTACCACTGTTAATTTATTAAACCTTGACATCATCTTTTCTCTTAACTTCCATGATGGTACATCTTTTGATTTTTTTTTAACAATGTCTTTGTCAGCTCAAATTCTTTTTTCAAAACCTGTATTGATTGTTTCACCATCTTATATGCTGTGTTTCTATCTTATCTGTAAGAAAGCTGTTTTATACAATGACCTTTAATTTTCTTATAAACCAATAACTGAAATCTATATCACAAATTAGACTTCTTTTATGAGGTTCAGAAACATATTTTTATCTGTTCATTTATCACCTCTACTTGCAAGTTTATGAAGATATATCAAAATTAACAAGAAAACAAATATATAATTGTATACTTTTCAAACTTGTTACAGCAAAACTTCTCAGAAAACCATTTCCTAACTACCTAGTCTACATCAGGTTTTTTTTTTCTGTAATATACTCTCATGAAAACATGTTTATGTCATTTTGTGAATTGATATAATTTATACTAATAAGTATAATACAATGATACACTACATAATATATATTACTATATCATAGCATTACAGATATGTACACATCTATATGGTATAGTCTTCTATGGAGGAATAGTTTGAGTATACACAGGAGGAAAACCACGACGATATTGGCAATAATTTCTTCTCTGATATAATATTTTACAAAGGCAAATCTTGAAAATAAGCTCATTGTTGATTAGTTCATATATCATTAAAGACTCAAAAGTCTTTCATTTATCACAATGTTCAGACTTAATGAACACAGAACTTAATTTTCTAAAATTTATAACCTAGTACTAAATAAATTGCACACATGCTCTGTAAAGGAAACATCAAATTTGAATACACTAATGAAGAAGCAAGAACTGCTGGAATGATGTCACATATTAAAAAGTAATCAAGCACATAAGTGTAAGAAGCTGCATAATTTGAAGTGATTTATTTCTAATTACTATATTTCTCAGTACTTAACTGCAGTAAATATAATTTTCATTATAATATGAATTTTATTCCACAGTATGTACCATTAAATTGCTAATGCATTTGCAAAATCTCAAGATATGTTAAAGAACAGTGATATTTGAATTCAAAAAATAATCTCTTCTAATAAAACAATTTTTAAAAACAATATTAATCTTGACTATGATTGCTGGAATTCTCTAAAAAATTATTTTCCCAACATAAGTATCATTGGTACATTTAAAAAAATACTAATTCCTTTTAATGTAACAATTTGATATGTAAAGTTAGATAATATTTAGTTAATAAAATACTGTTTAGTTTCTGATTTAGGACTATTTTGACTCTTTATTTTCATTGCTGGTGTCTAAGATTTAGAAAAATTATATGAAACATATAAATCAAAAACAACATTTCTTGAAATTTAACCAGTGACCTCAATTCCCTACTTAATATTATACATTGAAAATGTGTTATTTTTATAGAAACATTGGTAGTATTTTATGTTTATGATCGCAGCTAAATATATTTTAAAATATATATCACTGTGATGCAGTGACATCACATATGCCTTTTTTGGCACCCTGTGACTTTCCTCAAACAAAAATAACCTATTCATTTGACAAAAAGCACATTGTATCATGGACCGCACAAGGTCTCCTGTATTTTACTTTGTCAATTAATGCTACAATTAATAAACACTACATATATATATAGTATGGCAATAATTAGCCCTGTTAAGTTGATACATAAAATTAACTATCACTAGTCTATCATTTGTCAACTTGGTTCTCATATACGTATTGGCTTCCACATGCATATTAAATCATGTTTAATCTCCAAATAAAGAAGATAATAAGGTCATAATTTCACCTAAGACAATACAACTATCCTGCATATAACAAAAAATCCACTAATCTCTTTTCTAGAACAGGAGGTAAGATACTTGAGCATGGTTACCTTTCTCCTGATATCCTGTAACTTAAATACTATGATGTAAAATTAACAGTACTTAAATATGGATATAAAGCCAATATTTTTATATTATATGATAAAAGAATAACAGGAAAAAATACATATATCTGTATGTATTATAAGCTAAAAATACAATCCTAAGCCCCTCCAACTGACCGAATGAACCAACTCTTGGCCAAGGGAACCCCAGAGAAAACTTAAAAACTAAGTTTGTCACCATGACGAGACAACAGGTCAAACACATCTTCTTCCTTTTGCAGTTTAGACACAACAACTGACTGGAATTAATGTTAAAATAGAGATCCTAAGACTGATGGAATGACTCTGTGGCAATAAGATACCAAATTATAAACAGAACTTATGGCCATGCCAGGCAAGGGTTAAGTTACACACCCTACACTTAAAGAATAAACTATTTTAACTTCCTGGGAAAAGTGTGATTCATGGCTTACATCCTATTCTTGAGTGAATAATCTTACTGAGAATCTCTCAAATCTTATAGTGATAGTGAATTCTTCAAAGTGTTAATGATTAATGCATAATCTACTTACATTGTAAAGGGCTCTGGTTTGTTTATGAATTTTGAAGTTTTATTGATTGTCTTTCATGTAAAACATTTTAGCCTGTATGCTGTATGTTGTAATCGGCAGCCAATCACTGTAACCTCTGTATCGTACCCTCAAGTGAAGGATAACAACTGTGATAAGAAAAGTTCCTCTCTCTTCCAAATATTCTCCTAAAAGCATTTCAAATTCTAAGACTTTAGAACATGCTCAACTTTGTCAATGTGTTTTCCCAAGTCGACTCTCAAATTTAGCATCCAATAAAACCTTTATCAAATTATTTCTGCCTCCATGGCCTTCATTTTGGTCAACAATATACACACAAATGTATTCATAACAAAATAAGAAGGAAATACTCATGACAGTTATAATCCTCATCTCTCTAACTGATCACGTGATTTTAGCTGGTATTTACATACATACGACCTTATTCTACTTCCTATTCTGTGTTCCTTGTTTACCTGGCAGAGTGACCCAAACCTTCATACCTGAAGAGTCTGATACATTTGTAGTCTTGCCTGGATTGAGTTGTTGTAATTTCCCATTGTCCTCATTCACAGGACATGGGGATATTAAGAGACACTCTAAAAGATCTCCCATATTCCAGTTATAATCTTTCTCACTTCCATTGTGGAATAGCAATCAAATTCCTCCTTGGTAGTCCAGATCAATCAACCCAGCAAATACCATTATTCCTCTGTAGTGTGAGTCAGAGGCATAGGGAGCCCAAAGTAGCCAGGTTGCAGTTTTAATTTACAGTTCAACGGAATCATTCTTGTGTCTCCTAGTGTAAGCATTCCTCCTTCTGGAACTAAGACCTCTAGGCCAGCAGAGCATAAAGCTGTGGGAGTGGGAAGCAAAAATTTTGCTAGCAAGTCACCAGGGGTAATGTTGGGTACTATCACTCTCATTCCTAACCCTTGATTTTTGGAGCCTGGCTATTGAATCCTGGCTATTGAAAAAACAGTATCATATGTTGAATGCAAATTTAAGGCATATGCAGCCTTCTGAAGAAACTTGTCCCAGCCCTGCAGGGTATTGCCACCTAGCTTCTCCTATAATTGAGTCTTCAAAAGGCAATGGTGATGTGGGGAAAGTAGTAAGACCAGTGAATTCCTTGAGTATATGCCCATTGATGTATTAATAATACTTATTTGGCTGTGAGGTGAGTTTCTTGGTCAGAAACAATGCTGTGTGGAGTACCATGATAATAGATAGTATGCCCCATTTTGTGGATTTCAGTTAGTCTCTTTCCTCAGCCACTTTTTTTTTTGTCTAACGGGCAAATTAACAAAGCAGACATGGTTGAAGAGAGGACGATTATGTACAGGCTCAGCAATATAGACTTCAAGTTAACAAGGCTGTCCTGGCTAAAGCCACTGCTGAATGCCCAATCTACCAGCAGCAGAGACCAATACTGAGCCCTCTCATATGGCACCATTTTTGGGGTGATCAGCCAGTTACCTGGTGACAGGGTGATTGTATCAAACCACTTCAATCAGGGAAGGTGCAGCTATTTATTTTTACTGGAATAGACATTTACTCAGGATATGAATTTGCCTTTCATGCTTTCAATATCTCCACCAAAACTACCATCCATATACTAAAAAATGAATACACAGTAAGCTAAATCAGCATTAAAATAAAAATGATTTTATGTTAAAGAATACAAATAAATGCACTAGCATTCAATTGTAGAACAGTGCTTACCTAATGAATCATAGTGAATCAGTTGTGACTAGTGTCTACATAACCATTTAAAATTAAATATTGATTGTATACAATTTATAATACAATTTTAATGAGAAGATATAGCAGGGCTCCATGCATATGTTTCAGAATTGCTGTGAAATGAGAAATAAATCTTTATACGCAAACTACAAATAATTGAAAATTGCCTAATACTGAGAGATAAAGAAGTATTAGGTTGGTGTAAAAGTAATTGTGGTTTTTGAAATTATATTTAATGGTAAAAATCGCAATTGTGTTTGCACCAACCTAGAAATTATAAACATATTATTTAGGGACAAACGGTTAATGCCAAATTGAACAATGAACATAATCGAAAGTGTCTGCCTCTGGGGCACACAGAACACATGACTGAAAGGAAGCAGAGGACTACTTTTCTCCAAGTAAGTTATGAAGAACAATTTGTTTTTACTAATTTTACAGGCATAACTTTGATAAAAATAAAGATAAATTAATAATAAACTAAAAATACCAGATTCAATACATATTAAATCTAATATTGAGGGAACAGCCACAATTTTGTATGCTTCTTAATCTTTGAAATAGCTTATAGTTTTATAAATACAGGTAGGATTATAAAGTGAGCAAATCTCCTTAGTATGCCCAAATCTTTTCTTATGTGTAATTGGAAACACTTGAAGAGACGAGCTTCTTTGTGAAATAAAGGAAAACTTTATATTTCCTTTTTTTTTGAAATTTATAATAGCAAAGACCATTTGGCCTTTAAATGTAATATTAAGAATTTATTTCTAAGCTACTAACTTATTTTCTCAGAGTGTATATATAACTTCTTCTAACATGGGATGCCATATTTGAACAATAATTACATCTTATGCCTTTTTTCTGTTTATTACTACATGAATATGTTCAACATATATAATTATTACATGTATATGTTTAACATACAAAAAAAAGGCCAAATTGAGAAAATGTACTATTTTGCAGCCGGGATCAAATGTTTTTCGTTTGTGTTATGAATGTATTTTTTTATATGATGAACTCAATTTACTTTTTTTCCCAACCTTAGCAGTAGACATATAATCATATTGTTTGTTAGTTCTTATTTATTTTCCACACACCTTAAATAACTATGAACACTGAATATAAATTATTAAAATATATGATCCTATTCAGTGGCTCCAAAATAATTATAAGCAAACATCTAAATCTACTTTTGCAGCATTTTGATGTCCGTATCAGTTGGTGGCCTCGTCTCAGCTTGACACCACAAAGACTATTTTTGTTTAGGACTTTTTAATTCTTGCCAAAAATCCATCAAGACAGATTTTAAAAGTGCCCTATGGTTTTTTCTTAAATTTGATTGCTACAATTAAGATACAATAAAGGTCTCATGGGGTGTGTATTGCACTCCTGTGTGGGTAAACTGAAAACAATTCATTTATACTTTACCTATTTTGCAAAGTCAGTTGGAAATATTTTATTATACTTCTTTGCATAATTCTCTCATCAATAAAAAAGAAAAAGATACATCATTTGTCTTTTCTTTTTAAAAGGGAAAAAATCAATTGTAAAACAAAACAAAACGTAGAGCAGGCTACACTAACATTAAGCCAAGATCTTTAATCTCAATATCAATATTCATTAAAGTTTTATATTACCTACCTACACTCTAATTACTCAAGTATATCATATGTAACCTCTCTTTCTTCCCAACTGTCAGCAAATATGGTGCCATCTTCCCTTAATAAAGACAATGGAAATCCTATAAGTCAATGTATCTCTGCCAAAAAACAAAGCAAAATAAAATAAAAAGGCCAATTGACTTTAAAAAGCTTTATTTAAAAGTCTGCTGAATGAAGACATAGCCCCCACGATTTCTGCTTTTCCTGTGCCACATTGTTGAATTGATTATAATGTCCTTGGCGATAGAGGTCACGTTAATTTTATCACATCCAAGGATTCTAGGTGAAATATGTGGCACATGTTCAGGCTGCATGCTCGTTTGTCACATTATTACTTGCTGTCACTTTTGAAGGTAGGTGTCTTTTTGAAGAATGTGCCACAGCTAGAGGGTCATGTTATTTGCATAAAGCTCTGAAAGCTGTCTTTCCAGAGAGAATGAGTGGGATGTTGCTTCATCTTCTGTTTACGGAAAGCATAGAGGGGACAGCTGTCAGAAGCTGATGCTGTCTCTCTTGTACATAGATAGTTGTTTAAAAAAAATGCTTAAGAACATATTAATGAATTGTAACTAACAGTTCCATTTACTGGCCTGAAAGTTAATTTTGCCACTCAGAATAAAGTAATTCTGGTCTGCTGTCAGCAGATATTTTTGCTTTATAAATGTCAAAAGATGCCTATAAATTGAAATGATTTACCGAAGCTTCCATTGCTTTTGGTTGATAACTAAATAATTTCCTTCCTTTACAAAATTAGAAGAAGAAGGATATAGCTGTATTTTTGAGGCTACTCAAATAATTTCACTGAAGATCTTATGAAGGTTTTAGAAATAATGCAAAGTTAAATATCATTATTAGGGCCAAAAATTATATTATTATAAAATATCAATGTGCTTTGAAAACCTGAATTTATAAAAACATATGAATAGAAACTTATTTTAAATAAAATTATGCTTCTAAAAACAAGATAATTTGATAGATGCATAATATACTTTTCTTGAAATAATGTATAAAGTTAATAATTTTAAATAAAAGTCATGATTTTCAAAATTATGTCACAGCAAAATGACTCAAACCTACAATGACAAACAAAAAACCTCCTTCTTGTATGCAATGAGGGTATTTAATATAATTTAAGAAAAGTATATGCTTTGATATATAATTATATACATGCATTTATGCTCAGATTCGATTGATTAAAAACAAGGTGGAAATATATTTAATAAAAATGTAATATAAACTACATCTTACCACTAATTTGTTACTCAGCTTCTTGTTTATTTTGGTGAATTAAAGATAGCTCTAACTTCCTTTAAATACACATCAAGAAGTGTAAAGTTGATCTCATAAAAATAAAGAATAAAATGGTGATCAGAGGCTGGAGCTTTTAGGGAGAGGGGTATGGGTGATATTGGCCAAAGCACATATATTTATAGTGAGATAGTTAGAATAAGTTCAAGTGATATATTGTACAGTGTGGTGACTATAGTTAAAAACAATATGTTGTATTTTTGAAAAATACAAAAAGAATGGATGTTAAGTGTTCTCATCACAAAAGTAATAATTATGTGAGATGATACATTTGTTAATTAGCTAGATTTAACCATCCCACAAAGTATACATACTTCAAAACTTCATGTTGTACACAGTAAATACATAAAATTATGTCAATTAAGACAGAGAGATGGGTCTTTCACCTTGCTATGAATCTAGACAAAGACTGAGACTACTTTTACTAATACCAAGTGGCAGAAGTGATCCTGCTATAGCTTCCAGGGCCAGACAAGGGGATCTTCAGGTTCTTCTTTCATGGAACACTTCTTGAAAGTCTGAAAGGCTATGTAATAAGTTCTATTCTGCTGCTCGTGAGACCGCATAGAAAAATTCTGCAAATAATTGACAGAGAAAGCAGCTCAACTGATCCCAGCCTCCAGGTATCCATACCAATGTGGGAGACATATGAGTAAAGCCTCTTTGGAACGTCTGGCCTAGCCAAGCTTCCAGCTGAAAACGACCAGGTCACTTCAGTAAAGCATGTGGAGCAGGTAAAGCGAAGAATTGCCTGCCAGACTTTGCCTGGATCCCTCCTGGTCCACAAATCAGGAGCATCATAAAAGTTGTTGTTTTAAGTCACAAATTTTGGGATGATGTGTTAGCAGCAACATGTAAATATAATAATCGTGTGTGTGTGTCTGTATGTGTACTTGTGTATGTATGTTTTAAATCAGAAGTATTGATAATTCTAAAGCAGTCAGTCTTTAAGAGCAACTTATCTTTATAAGACTTGAAATGACTGTAACAAACATATTATTCCTCATAATTTCCACATCCCCAGTAAGGCAAATCGAGTGCTCTACAGCGAGTTAGTTAGAAAATGTATAGGTATGTTGTGTTTCATAGCTGAGTATTTATTAAATAATTGCTCCATGAAATTTTTGTCAAACAACAACACATGTGCACAAACGAGTTTACCTAATTGTATTGAGTTACCCTTTTTCATTGGTTGGTTGTATGTGTCAACGATAACTTGATTATTGGAATAATTGTTTAATGACATGAAGAGATAGGACATAGAGAAACTGTATCAATTAGAACTTTCAACTATATTGAATAATAGAAACCATAATTTTTGGCTTATATTCTGAATCATATATAAATATATTTTACTAAAATACATAAATGTAGTAGAATATTTACTGAAACTGATCTTTATGCACGCTACCCAATGAGAAACTTCTATCTAAATTGCTAATTACTCCTTTTTCTGGTGGAGGCCATATGCAGTTGCTCTACAGCATGGCCTTCAGAGACAGCTGACTTGGTTAAAAATTATCTTCTCAATTCTTAACTAAGTTAAACAGTAAGGCATAGCCCAGTCATTTTGCTCTTGTTAGCCACAGTAATACATATATATATGAATAAAAATAGTTTCTACCTGAAGTCTTGTGCAGATTAAATGTTATAATTCACATAATTAGCATTAAATCTGGCAGCTAAATTAGATATTAATTTACATATTACTAATAGTATTAATTTAAAAGCATCTACTTCCTATTTTATATATATATATATATATATTTCTTTTTTTTTCCTTGCCAAAGACCAATTGTCTTCTTACCTTTCATAAGCAGATGTTGAAACCTTTACATAGAGGCAAAGGAGTCTTCTTGTAAAATAAAAATGAAATCCTAACCTATTTTCTTTGGATATTTAAAAGACAACTAGCCTGCTGTCATGAAAGAAAACCAGAGGTGATAAGAGGGTCCTTATCATCGAGGATGGTGTACAACAATGGTCCCCAACCATTTTGGCATCATGGACAGGCTTCCTGGAAGACAATTTTTTCACGAGTCTGGGGGCATTGTTTTGTGATGAAACTTCCTCCTCAGACTGAGGCAGGAAAACAGGGTCTGGAGGCAGGAAACAGAAGGCCAACTCACACGTCAGCTATCACAGGAAATGTCCTCTCCAGAGGGCGTACACCAATTAACTAATGGAAACCTCTAGAGGGTATTTAAACCCCCACAAATACGGTAAAGGGGATCTTGAGCCCATATACTCGGGCCCACTCCCACACTGTGGAATATACTTTCATTTTCAATAAATATCTATTTTTGTTGCTTTATTCTTTCCTTTCTTTGTGCATTTTGTCCAGTTCTTTGTTCATGCATTTTGTCCAGTTCTTTGTTCAAGATGCCAAGAACCTGGACAATCTCCATCAGTAACAAGATCACCATGCATTAGTTAGATTATCATAAGGGGTGCGCAACCTAGATCCCTCACACGTCCAGTTCACATAGGGTTGACGCTCCTATGAGACTCTAATGCGACGAAGGTCTGACAAGAGCTGGCAGTAATACTCAGGCAGTAATACCCGCTTGCCCACCCTCGCCTCCTGCTGTGCGGCCCAGTTCCTGACAGGCCAAGGACTGGTATGTGTCTGCTGTCCCTAGGTTGAGGACCCCTGGTGTAGCACATGCACAGGTCACTCAGGCTTAATACCTAGAATTGGATGGTGCCAGAGAAGAACTAGTTCTGTGCAGAGGTAGCTACTTGTTTCCTGGTATGTCTTTCTTCTACTGGTAAAATTATATATTTTGGCTGCATCTTAAATCTGCAACAGAAAAAAATTGGTTAAAAATTTCTCCCACACAGCCCCTCTCCACACACACACACATGCAGACACATACATTTTAATCTACCAAGGCATAACAACTAACTTTGCTAAGAAACAAGCTCTTTCATTTTCAGAACTTTGGATTTTATGTTTAGAATGCCCTTTTTCCTTCTCCTGATTGATAAACTGCTAGTCATTTTTCACAAGTCATATAACTCATCCCGTTAGTGTTTCTACTTTGTGCTGCCTTTAGCATACTATAAAACTTTCCTGGGGTCAATGTCTGAGAACAATGTTTTACGTATCATTTAAGGTAAAAATAAGTCACTAATTGGTCGGGGGTGAACTTCCATTATAAATGATGACAAAGCAAAGATTTAGGCAGTTGGCATTTTGATGTTGTGGAACAGAAAATTCCTGTCAAATTGATTCTATTTACCATTTTTCAATAAAATATCTGCTTAAAGGACTTTGGGTTGTGTTTTGGTTTTCAGAGTTTTATTGATAGGGGATGGAAAGAGAAGAAATTTGAAAATAGAGAAAATGTGTAATGCAGTAATTTGAATAATGCCATTTTTAGACAGCCAGGTTGGTGTGGAGTGTTTGTTTGAGATCTGTGTCCATAACTTTAAAAGTAGATTAATCAGATTTGTCTTTTTTTTTTCCCCAATGAAGTTCAGCTACAGAGAGTTGGGCTAACTAGTGTTGGGGCTTTGCCAAGTGAGTGGGACAGAGAGGTAGAAAAATGTGGTTACTCTAGGTCTATTTCCAAGAGAGTATTTTTTTTTTTTTTTTTTTTTTTTGAGATGGAGTCTTGCTCTATCACCCAGGCTGGAGTACAGTGGCATGATCTCGGCTCACTGCAACTGCAACCTCTGTCTCCTGGGTTCAAGCGATTCTTACAACTAAGCCTCCCAAGTAGCTGGGATTACAGGAGCACCCCACCATGCCCAGCTAATTTTTTGTATTTTAGTGGGGGAGGAGTTTCACCATGTTGGTCACGAAGATCTCGAACTCCTGACCTCAGGTGATCTGCCCACCATGGCCTCCCAAAGTGCTGGGATTACAGACGTGAACAACTGCTCCCGGACCAAGAGAGTGATCTTAATGAAAGATAATTGATTCAATCTTAAGTAAAGAGAAGTCAGAATATGAAGCAGTTTATTGATGGTTTAGTAAGTGGTGAGGGTCAAAAAAGCAAAAGGCTAAATGACATGGGATATTTGTAGGAGTGAAAATAATACAATAGGCAACCTGGAAGGATAGGCATCTATGGTCATAAAACAGGTTGCTCAGAAGAATATGACTGTGAAATAGGGTTGAAATGGAATAGGCTGACCTCTAAAGTCAAAAGGTTACATGTGTGTGAGACCAAAATGTGAAATGGAGAGTATGTTTCTTCAGAAATAGTAGTGGTAGAAAAGGGCCAGTTAATAAACTGAGGAGGAAATGTTGGGAGATCGTCAAAGACCCAACTCAAGGATTAGAGGTAGGAAATCTCATGATATAAACCACAAAGGTGCTGTGTTCCCAAAAGAATGTTTAGGATAAGTAATTTGGAAATGGCAATGAAAGCAAGGAAGATACATACCTCACCTGCAAGCTCTGGAGTATATGATTTAAAGAGAGAAAAAAAATTTTCTCCAATTGAGAGTGTTACAGGATAAATAAATCATCAGATCTTGAGTCTCCACTAGAAACACTCAGAGGAATCATGAAGGATATAAGAATTTAAAAATAAAAACATTTTGTTGTTAAAAAATAAACCATTAATTCTAGAATGTAGTGTAGGGCAAGGAAGTTGGGAAACTGGGTCAGATTAAACAATATGAAACAGCAGAGTAATGAGACTCCGGATAAAAATGATTGAGAGCTTGATCTTCTGGGAGTAATTAAGATAATAAAAAAATTAGGTATGGATAAATTCACTCATAAGATATTTGGCAGGTGAGGTGGGAGAGTAGGACAGTAACTACCTCTCCTCTACTTTATGGTAGTGTGTTGGCCAAGAAGTACACAAAGCTTCTTGTGTGGAGTCTTATCTTGCTTCTGTGAAGTTTCTCTAGGCTGAAGGTGTTGTAGTATCAGGGAGATGTCTTTCTCCTCGAACAATAGAATGCTTTACTGTGAAATGGTACCATAATGGTTGAAGTCATGGTGTATAATTGCAGTGACCTCCATCTTTATAATGTTATTTCCTCTGTGTCCTTCGGATGGTGATGGGATGAATATGAAAAACATAAGTAATTTTAATCAGATGTACAGTAACCTGCAGAAAATAAGCAAACATATATAAGAATTAAGTATCTTTACATTTAACCATTGATCTTCTTTCAAAAATAAAGCCCTCTATTTGGTAGATAAAGACTTAAAATATTTTCATAAAAAATATAATCCATGATATTTAACCGTTTTCAAATCATATGTTTTTGCTTTTGTAATACTCAAAGCACTGCTTTGATGAGGTGCATGTTAGTTTTAGAAGATGATTTTGTTTTTACTGATCAGTGTTTTCTGATTGATCTTAAAAGCCCACAAGAATACATTGCAAAGTAATAAAAAGCTATATATATGTGTATGTATGTGTGTATGTGTATATATATGCAGGTGTGTGGATGTGTGTGTACGTATACAGACTGCTGACATGTAACACGTAGGTGATTGCATGATACAGTGTAAGCACTGTGGCAATTCTTTGCTATTATTATCTAGAATTGTTGCTGCCTTTATTATTATTATAATATACTGTACTGACTTCTAGATGTTTAATAGGAGTTATATAAATACTGCTCATTTTTTAAAAGTATCAATTCAAGGAAAGTTAGGAAAAAATAACTTTGAAATGTAAGATATATCTATAGCACACTGGGTTTCTAATTTATTAAAAACCAAATATTAGTACATGTCTATTTAAATTGATGCATAATACTGGTATAAAGCTCTCCATATAAAATTACACATACTCATTTCTTGATTAGAAAATTGTTTTTGTGGCTGGGCATGGTGGCTAATGCCTGTAGTACCAGCACTTTGGGAGGCCGAGGTTGGCGGATCTCTTTGAGCCCAGGAATTTGAGATCAGCTTGGGCACATGGCAAAACCCCATCTCTACAAAAAAATACAAAAATTAGCCAGGTGTGGGGGCACATGCTTGTAGTCCCAGCTAGTTAGGAGACTGAGGTGGGAGGATCACTTGACCTCTAGAAATCAAGTGATCCTCCCACCTCAGCCTCCAGAGATGGCACCACTGCACTCTAGTTTGAGTTACAGAGTGAAAGACCCTAAGGTCTTTCCAATTACAAAATTAGATTTTAGAATATTTAATTTAAATTGTTTAAGTTACTAAATAGAGCTTAAGTAAAAAAACTAAGTGAAGAAAGTTAGATAAATGATTACAAGTTACAGTTTTTGCTTTTCTCAAAGGCAAATTGCACTATTCCATAGTAGTCTATTGTTTGAGAGTAAAAGACTGTAATGTGGATTCAGTACTTTGTAAATAAATATGTTAGTCCGTACTCTTGAGTTGTCTGCACCAGGCTCCGGTAAAGTTTATGGTCTTCTGGGAAATAGCAGATTAGTTCAGTGACATGTAGGGCAGCGTAGACAATTGAAAGCAGTTGAGCAGAAGACATGCTATAACATGATAATAATAAAATTTACTTAATTAGAATATATGAACACTGATGTGCTTGACCAAAAGGTCAAATAGGTGACTGTGTGGCTTCAAACTGACCACCTGGCAAATTAAAGCCTGCCTTTCAGATGCAGATTGCTGCAGAAGAGAAGTTTAATATTGGCAAACATTTTGAAGGTGGGCAGGGAAGGAGTCATAATTAGGGGAATTCTCTAGAAACTGCTTTTGCATTACATTTGACTTCAGTTATGAAAAATTCAATTGCTCATATCAGAGAACAAAGAGACTAATGATGAAGATATTACAATGAGGCTGTACTATATCCTTCCCTTTCCCTGTAGGTAAAACAGAAAAAAAAAAAAAAAGGCCTTGCAATATTACTAATATGGAAAAAGTGAGGTAATGTATTTTTGTTCTTTTTTTCTCTGTTTAATTTTCAAGATATCACAATTTATAGTTATTATTCCCTCACATCTCTGACCCTATACTCAGCAGGTTCTTAATATACGTTCCAGCTTCCTTCATTCCAATATTTCAAAGCTTGGGGCAACTTAAAACAGTAAAATAAAATAATTCTCCCCCTCAACCACCAAAAAAAATACGTTAAATTAGGCTTCATACCAGGTTGATAATTTTAACAAACTTCTGATAATTTGAAATGAGCAAAAGAAAAAATTTGCCAACTCAGCTGGAAAAAGGAAACCTGACAGAAATAAAGAAAGGAAACATTTCCTTGCCCAAAATGATTAAAGGGGAGATTTCCATGAAATGTTAGCACTTTCTATGTTTTCTTTTAGATATTTTCATAAAGATGTGTATACATCTCATCTTACTCACCATATATGTGCAAAGAGAAAGAGGTATTGGTGATTCACTGATATTTTTAAGCCATATATACAGCAAAACCTGTTACCATTTATGTTTATCCACTATTGACCTCGAAGTGGCACTTTGTGACAAAACTTTCTCACATTTGAGTGCTACTTTATTTAAAAATGTAGATGTAATATTCCTCTAGGCAGAAGCTTGTCTATACTGTTTAATGGAAGGCATCATTTCAGTGTTTGCATTTTAAAAGGTTGGGAATAATGTGGGGAAGAAGTCCAATGGGATTATTTTTTCAATGTAGTCATATAACATGTTAAACAATAAACATACTGAATGTAAACACGTAGAACTAATTTGTGCATAAAATATTAAAATCAGCACAAATTAATCCTTCAGCATTTAAAAATATTAAATTATAAATTAAAGAACTTAAGTTCCAAATAGCTTTTAAAATTGTAGCTTATATATGGAAAGGAATCCCTAATGAGGTTTGTGAAGAATTTTTATCTTTTTTATTTCAATTTCTACTAACATTGCACTTAAAATTTATTGAAATTAATTTAAATAATCTGTAAATATTTAATGCAAAAAGATAATTATAATTTTTTGTACAATTATTTGTGGTACCATAGTGGAATTTATAATGCTCAAAAATATATTTCAAGAAAGCTTGAGTATTTTGTACTATAAGCAACAAGAGAGTATAAATATATGCTTCATAATTTCTTAGTCTAAATACTGGGTTACATAATTACTAGAATAAAATCTATTTTTTTTTTACTATTTACTAATTTGTAACTAAAAAAGTGACCTTTTTTAGTTGCTAATTTGGAGGAATGTTAGCATTTGTTCTATATATTAATATTCACAATATTATATTTTAACTAATATATTCACACTTGTCCACAGTTATTTTACAACCAGTAAATATTTGTCATATTGATATTGTATATGTTTTAAATATGAAAATATGCTAATTAAAATTAAATATTTTCAATTACAGTAATAGTTTGTAGCAGTATCAAGAAGTAAATAAAATGTAACTACATAAGTCGTGAATATTTCTGTAAATAAAATGTCTATGGTAAACAAAATGTTTAAACTGGCAACTTTTTTTTCAAAAATTTTAAAGGTCTTGAATTTGTTCAGAAAGGATTCATTTTTCTGCTGTAAATTTGTCTTAGCATTATACAATATTAATTGAAAGAACACTTTAGATATTGTGAGCCTGGACCACAGACTCCTTGTTATATTTTACTTTCCAAAAAATCAGGTAAAAAGAAAAGATAAATGGAATGACATATTTTTGGGAAATAAATTTTTTGATGTCAGATACAAATACGAATGCCAAGTGTATTTGGAAACTGGGCATAATTTATATAACAAGTGAATTATATTAAGACTTATTAATTGAGTTCTGTGTTAGAGTCCTAAAATTTGTAAAAGTAGTTACTTGTATAGCACAGTATTACTATAAAGAGGCTCTGAACACAAGCCTGGGTACCATAAAAGTGTTTTTAAAAATTGCCCTTTCACTAACTAGTCTTGGAATATTGGGAAATTTAGTAGGCTTTCCTAGTCCTTATTTTTGCTCTTCAGGATAATACAGAGATTACTGCAAAGATTATGAGATATAGTCAAGTTTTAAAATTATTGTTTAATTTTATGCGAGCAATAACTACTTCTATTGTTTCCAAGGGAAATAATCACTAAAAATATTCTAAAATGTTGCCAAGTATCAGTGTTTCCAAGAGTCTAATACTTGGCACCTTTCATCTTGTTTTGGCATTATACTAGAGAGCTTAGGTCATCATACATTTTGGCAAAATGAATATTGACTACAGTTATCAATTTCACCTTGTGGTTCAGGTTCACAATATCAAAAGAGTCCTTTCACTTAACATTGTACAATGCTAAAACAATTTGTCGGAAGAAAATTGAATGAAGCCTCTCTGTGGAATAACCATGTAAAATTTTCTGAGCTGCGATGTACACAGATACGAATGCAAATACATATAGGAACAACCACATCATTTTATAACCAAAACATAGATTAGAGTGTTGTTAAAGTATTAGTGGATCCTATAAAATATGGTGTAAAATTAAAACTATGAACATCGGAATACTGTTTTAAATACTTTTGTCTAGGTAACTTTGAATTTTTTTTCACATCTCTGAGTTTTTGTTCCCTCATTTGTAAAGAATACAGGTAAAACTTAATAGATTCTGATAGTGCATACAATGCCCTGTTTGTATAATTGTTGTACTTTTGTCTGTTTGCTAATCTTATTTTCTTTTATATCCACGTTCAGACTCATTCATATGTGTGTGTGTGTGTGTGTGTGTGTGTGTGTGTGTGTGTGTATGTAAAAACAAAGAGGCAGAGAGATACAGAAGGTAGTTTTCTCTTTAAATGGTAGGGTATCAAGAGAAACTCATACACATAAAATTCCTGTTCTTACTTTGGACACTTCTGTGATATATATCACTAGAGATACTTATATATCTATAAAATAATTATTATGGAGTTTTGTAAATATCCATTTATATTTATACAAAATTATTTATCTAAACTTTTGTGTTTTATATTTGACCCAGTCAACAATGTTTTACATGATATATTCATGTTGTAGTATGTAACACTGATGAAACACAAAATAAAATACAAAAAACAAACAGAAAAACCTACAAGATTTACATCACAAGTAGAATACTTTAAAAAGTTAAATGTGTATTAGTTCCTGAGGGAAGCCTTCAAAAAATTCATAAAAGATTATGGTCTCTAGCGGTAAATGCAATTAAATTAGAAATAAATAATCAAATGATTATTTTAAAAACATGTATCTCAAAAGTAAAAATATAGTATGAAAATCATTTGTGCTAAATGAAATACAAAAAAATTACAAAATAATTAAAATGTAAAAAGCAATGAAAACACTACAAAAACAACCTGAGTGACACAATGTCACCTATTTAAGCATGTATTAAAAACTAAGAACAAATATTAAAGATGACTTCATTAACTCATCTTGAGCTCAAGAAGCTTGAGTAACAGAATAAAATCAAATAAGTAAGATAAAATAAAATGATAAAAATAGGAACAAAAATATTTAAAGGAAGAAATAACATGTAGGATAGATGAATAAAACAAAAATCAGATGATTGGAAAATGATTAATAAATGTCTACATGAACCTTAGAACTTTAGAATAGTTGTGAAAATAGTTGACAGTTAATAATTTATGTAAAAATATGATTTAGAAAGAAGAGCAAATTAGAGATTGAACTGTAATATAATAAATGGCAATTGCATTGACTCAGGCTGTGTTACTTGGCTACTGTTTAAAATTAAAGGTAAAGATAACATATGCAAATTAGATGTAGGTAGTATTAAATTTAACAAAGATAGGTTAAAGAATCCAATTTGATTCCAGTGTTTGAAAGATATATATTCTTTCAAGAGGCATTGTAACATTAAAGCTTAGTTAAAATGACCTTCCTTTATTTTCCAAAGTAATTTAGAATTGTGGAAAATTAAATTTTCAGGAATTAACAATTTCGTAGCCTGCTACTAATTAACATGATCAATAAATTTATAAATTAAAGTATATTTAAGATACAATTTTCATGGCCTTTTGTTAACTTTACAAAATATTCCACACAATTTTGTATCAAACTTTAAAATTGGTTTTGCTCTTATAGATTATTATATTACATCAAAAGGGAAAGAAATTCCTGACCTGCTCTTTTTTAATATTTTGGTGTTTCAAAATTGCTTCCAAATGCATGAATTTCTATTGTATTAGAACAAACATGCATTAATGCAATTGTTTGTTAGTGCAGTATAATGGAAGATACATTGAATACTTAAATGGTAACTATTATATAGAGCCCAGTGACTACCACTTAGTAACCCTCAATAAATTTTTGCTTTTGTAAAGATCATACTAATGTTGGGCTAAAAAGTTGTGCCTATATAGACCAATTACTTAGTGCTATTCAGCTTTCAATTTCCTCATAACTAAAATTAAATGAAATGACAGGTATATTGACCCTTGCTAACTTTAGTTTGTAAAATTGTACAAGTGCCAATTTTTTGCTTTGTGCCTAATAGTGCACAACCACATTGTTCTGAATGTAGGACAGAAGAGGGGTTGCTTTGATTTTCCTCATCTCTTGTGTCCATTAAAACCATGATAATTTTGCAGAACTAACGGTAGCAACAAGTTTGAGAGGGATTCACAATATAAGCCTACTAGCCAGAATACTAGCCCACAAGAAAGCAAAATTGTTAAAGGAAAAATACAGTGTGACCATTTTCTGCAAATCTATTTCTCAAAGACAAAGCTCTACAAAAAGTTTCCTTACAGATGTGTTTTGGCTGCAACAAAATTGGGCAAATTACTTTTTTCCCTTTCATCTGCTTCAATTTACCTTTGTAGCCCCTAATCACCCAACATAAACCAATTTAGATGCGACCTATTTTCCACTGCCCAGCCAGATAAAGTTTTATTTGGTTCTCTTTAACCAGATTAATACTGGATTCACGTTCTTTCTTCCATATGTAGTATAGCTCTTTAGATTACCAATACTATAAGCTATCTAGAATTTCTGGTTCACATAAATTTATTTTCTCCAGGAGAATAATAGCTTTAGAAAAAGTAAAAACTTGCTCTAATTTATGTCCTAATTGGCCTTGCAATGGACCTAGCACACAATAGGAGCTCAAAGGCTAAAAGAGTCGGTGAAAACAGAGGAAAAAGGAGAAATATGTAGGCCACTACTTTGGAGTAGTATTGCAAGAACAACATAATAAAGCAAAATAAGTAATATCAATATATTAAAATTTGACATATAGCTACTGTTATTTTCTAATTATATCATTAGTTATCTGAAATTGTTTTTACATTTTTTTGAAATTTGATTTTTTTTTACTTTTTGATTTTGAACAAAACCTCAACCTTACTATATCATACTCCTCAGCACTGAGGAATTCAACATTCTTCCCCTTTCTCCATAACTCACCGTCTCCTTACTAAACACTGCCAAAGATATTAGTGCCAAGAAAGAAAACAATGTTAACTGATTAAGCATGTCTTTCCTAGAGACTATGGTGATTACCCCTATCAAGCCTCAATTGCCCTAAAAAATTCTCATCTCCATACAGCTAGCTATACCTCTTGATTTGGCTGTCTCATTCTACAGAGTTAACACCAGACCTTCCACTGATCCCTCTGGATCTATCTCTGTGAAATCTGTCTCTAGATAGAGATCTAGAACTCTAGCAACAGATCTGGATGTATCTCTAGATAGAGATCTAGCACTCTGTCAGCAACAAAATTTCTTATATCCTCATATACTCATATCCTCATGTACTCTTTAGGGTCGCTTGATTTCTCTACTCAAAACCAAGTTGTCAGGCTGGGCATGGTGGCTCACACATGTAGTCTCAGAACTTTGAGAGGCTGGGGTAGCTATACATACATATATGTATGTATGTATGTTTCTCTCTCTCTCTCTCTCTCGCTATGATCTATCTATCTATCTATCTATCTATCTATCTATCTATCTATCTATCATCTATAGATATACATATAGACCATTTCTTACTCTATATTTACTGCAATCACTTTTAGTTCCAGGAAGCATCTCTCCTCTGGATTATATAATTTTATCTGCCCTCTTCGCATGCATTCTTGCCTTTCTACAGTCTCAGTTTTGCATATGGAATCCAGTGTATCTCCACTCAAATCTTATCAACATTTCTATCTCAGAATAAAATCTGTTATCCCTACCAAGATCTAGAAATTAATAGCTAATCTGACTCTGTGTGTTTTATGACTCACCCACTCACTGACTTTGTTCTAGAGACTCTGGCATTTCTTTTTTCTCCCAGTTTCTGAGAAAGGCCAAGCATCTACCTCAAATATTACTTTGAGATCTGAAATTACTGTTACTTCTTTGTGGATTCTTGCACCAGATATAAGCTTGGCAGTTACCCTCACTCAGTTATCTGCTCAGAGATACCTTACCTCACAGAAATCATAGACGTTGAGGTCTAAAAATATTTCCAGGGAAGAGTGATAGACTGAGCTTCGCAATTGCTAAACAAAAATATATAGTTTGAAATTGCATATAAATATTAAAAACAATTTTACTAAATATATATGTTAATTAAATTGTGTTTTCCTATTTTACTCAGAACTTTTTCTCCATACTTCTCACATCATTGGGAAAGACATTAAGAGCATTCATTAAAATGAAAACACACTTAACTTCATTTATTTTGGAGGGATAATTAATTATGTCTACAAAGTGGGTAAAATGCCAATAATATCTTTAAAGAAAAAGGAAAACAAGGAGATCCAGAGCATCTCATCAGAACATTATTCAGAGCAATAATGTTGTCAATAGCATTTACAAAGGGATGTATATTAAAGAACTGTTTGGAGGAGCTTCTGTTGTCTATCTTCAAAGGTTTCATTAGTGACATTGCATGTCTTTTGGAAAAATCTCTCAATGGTCTAGAAAAGCATCTTGGCATGAAGTAGTTTACCTATAAAGCCTCTTAAATTTTCTTTCACTCTATTTTCACTTGTTTATGTCTAGTTCTTGCTCATTGATTCAGACAACATATGTTAATTTCATCAATAAACGTTCAATGTTTTCTTTTTAATGATGATATTCTGCATGTCTCCTAACAGTCCCACATCCACTTCTTTCTCCTGTAATTGGCACGCATACTTTGCTGAATTGTTTCACTTTAGGGTTTTACTTTTTCCAGAAGTCAGTATCCTTTATATAAAAAACAAAAGCAAATGCAAACAAACACTCTACTGTAAGTTCCTTAAGATATACCTTCTTGTTTTTTTGTGAATAACAGCTCCTGGTTAAAACATTATCATTTCACATATTTGAGGATTGGAGATAATTAACTATCTCAGGGAAAATTATAATTATTTCCTTTGTTCAGAAAATTTTAGAGTGCTACTTTAATGGTTACTATATAATTGGAAATTATTATTTGTCTTATGAAAGGAAAAGGAAATTTGCATTTATTCTTACTATGTTGCTAGTAGCTCAATTTTAATGTAATAAACTGAAAGAAACATCAAATTAAAGCAGATGTGAAAGAATATCAGAAGAAAAGAAACAATTGATGAGGAAGAATTAGATATAGCCCATATTAAAATAGGCTATTTAATTCTGTAGCTGAAGTGGAATTATTTAGATTTAGTTTGGAGTATTCATCTCAAGTGATCTGAATAAACTTGTCTAGACTCATACAAGTGATAGCTTTGGATTTTTCAGTCCTTTTCATTTACTCAGAGAAAATATGAATTAAGTAGGGTGTTTGGCTATTTGGGAGCCTGCTTTGTTATTGATGATGATGATGATGTGGATTTTGAGGTCTTTTGAAACTGAAGGAATACCTGACCTAACTAATTTGCCAGTATCTATAATAGCTTTATAGGTGTTGTCAATATATTTGTGTTTTGCTCAATAAAGGGTGGTATAAAAAAGGTTGGTGTTTAGTTAGAGTAATTTAATTTAGTTGTTGCTCTTTTTTAAAACAAGTCCAAATGTCAATGGCTTAAGAATATAAAATTTTCTTTCTTACTTACATCATGTTTCAAAGCTAAGGAGAAACTCAGTTTCGTATATATCCTCCCAGTGTTGATCTAGAAATTTATTCTCCATTCAACTTTGACACTGCCATATTAAACACCTGGCTGAAGAAACATCTGAGGATAGAACAAGTTGTTTTTATGGACCAAGACTGTAGCTGAGTCATATCAATTGCAACCATATTGCATTGAACAGAGCCCAGGTATAAAGTCCCAACATAAATGAAAGTGAGGCTATAAAATGAATTTGTGTGCTTGGAAAGAAAAATAAGAGGGTAAACTAGACAGGATTTTATAAAAGATAAATGGAAAATTTATCTATAAAATGCCATATTTATAACTATTAATTTATACTTTTATATCTAATAGTTATACATAAATAAATTCCAAATTATTTTTGTTGGGAAAATAAAATGCCTGTGTTCTTATTACACAGTCTAGGTGAAGGCTTAAGATGTTGAACTAAAGAAAGTCTCCTAAAACAGAAATAGTGTATTTGAGAACAGTAAGGTATCCTTATTCCTTGCTCACAGCAATTTTTTTGGAGTCATAGTGGAATGATATGCTCAACAAATATTGTCAGGCCTCTGAGCCCAAGCTAAGCCATCGTATCCCCTGTGACCTGCATGTACACATCCAGATGTCCGGTTCCTGCCTTAACTGATGACATTCCACCACAAAAGAAGTGAAAATGGCCTGTTCCTGCCTTAACTGATGACATTGTCTTGTGAAATTCCTTCTCCAGGCTCATCCTGGCTCAAAAGCTCCCCTACTGAGCACCTTGTGACCCCCACTCTGCCTGCCAGAGAACAACCCCCCTTTGACTGTAATTTTCCTTTATCTACCCAAATCTTATAAAACGGCCCCACCCTTATCTCCCTTCCCTGACTCTCTTTTTGAACTCAGCCCACCTGCTCCCAGGTGAAATAAACAGCTTTATTGCTCACACAAAGCCTGTTTGGTGGTCTCTTCACACGGACGTGAGTGAAATATTCAAATCTCAATTTGATTACTTACAAGCTGTATTAAACAACATCCAAGCAGGAAAAAGCTTGAGATAAATGCTAAAAAATTGAATAAAGAGTGTTAGGTTAGAAATCTCCATGTATACGCTGATAAGAGCACTAGTCAACTTTGTTGAAGGATAATTTAATGGCAATCATGACTTGAAAATTAGAGATTATGCATTCTTTTTGGATATTTACATACTTAACTCTCCCAGAGCAACTTGCTTACATTTTAGGGGGACTTTCACCTTTTCTCCAAAAAGTTATCATTTTTTTTCATCCCTGAGTAAAGATTTCTTTCCTAAAGGAGGACAGGCCAATGCACCAGCCCCCATGTGTGAGCTCTGAGTCTCATAATTTCTGGGATCTCCTTTAGTGGTGCAACCTCACTGTGTGAATAGGTGAACATTTGGCTCTTATCATCTCACCCCATGGAAAACTGTGATGTGGGGAATTGATTCTTAGATATTCTGTGAATAATAACCAGTCATATCCAAAGATCTCGTATTTCCCGTTAGGACTATTTATAAATATATAGGAACTAACACGGGCTTAGAGCATGGTCAGTAACTTCAGGAAACTATCCTTTGGCCTGTAGAAGCAGAAAGTAGGAGTGGTCACTACAAAACACGAAGAGTAGTACAAAAACTGACAATTAGGAGTTTGGGGATCCAAAGGAAAAAAAATACTAATTCTACTTCATTTTCTTCTTTCATTTAGATCTTTTTCAGGTGTCTTGTTTTGGCCAAATACAAGTGGAAATCAGAAAGCCAATGACTCCATTGATGCTGTCCGTAAAGTTTAGCTTCCCGAGGCACAGAACGTGCTACTAAAGGGTGGAGAGTAAATTTGGAAAGGCAAATGGAATGCAGCACAGTTCCTATGCTGAAAGATGATATGCTTTATGCTTAAAAGATTATTTTATTAAACACATAAACTTCCAACTATTGCTGAACTGTGAGATATGGCTCTATGAGATTTGGCTGAACTTTTCCCTCAAAAATTCCCTGAACTAGAAATTCTTCTGCTCTAAAAACTCATTCATATCCAGAGTACAGATGAATTCTCCTATCTATCCATATGTTTATCTTTCTTATTATTTTAAAATCACAATCACTTTTGACAAAACAAAACTTCTTTATAAGTACTGTTTAGCACACAGTGTGACCCTATGGTGATTACCAATGTGTCACACTGTTGAATGAGGATGGAACCTGTGAATTGAATCTAATGAACAAAATATGGCAAAAGCGAGGGGCTGTTACTCCCTTTACTGGGTTACATTATGTAAAATTCACTATTAAGCAGATGAGTGAGATAGACTTCCTTGCTGACTTGGAAGTTTTATGTTGCCATTTGTAAGAAGGCCTCTGAGAGGAACATATGACAAAAAACTGTGGCCTTGAGGAGGTGAGTGCCCCCCACCCATAACCAGCAAGAAACCCTCCCTATAGCTTCCAGAGTATAAATTATCCCAAGTACATGAATGATATAGAAAACAGATTCTTGCCAGTCAAGCCTCCAGATAGGAATTTAGTCCAGCAAACGTTCTTGATTGAAGCATTATGAGGGTTTAATCTCAATAATCTAATAATGATCAGACTACATTAGCATAGAACAAACTAAGCTTCATCTGGACTCCTGTTATCCTGTAGTGTCTATAAAATAACAAAAGTATATTAGCTTAAGCCTCTAAGTGTGTGGTAATTCATTACAAAGAAGAAAAACTAGTATTAGTATTGACGATATTATTTTGAACATTGTTTTTACAATGATCTCAGCTTATTGTGTGTGATCCTGAATTCCTCCTTACCTCCATGCCAGTTTGCCATAATTCATTATATTTTATTAGAAAATATCAATATTAAGCAATACCATTACTTCAAATTAAGATAGGCTCACTAGGAAAAATATTATTTCATATAAAGTATAAAATTTGGATATAAAGTATAAAAACAACCTCATATATTATATAGATTTTGATATTAAAAATAAAAATATGTTTGCTTAAAAGAAGAAGGACTCGATATTGTTGATTTTCTGAATATGATTCCTTCTCTGATGTAAACACTGGTCAAATAAATGGGGGAATGAAGAAGGATAGTATAAACTTACATGGCTTTATGTTCAGAAATTATGTATTGTCAAGCACAAAGGGAAGCTTTAAGCTAATTTAAATTATTCTTTACTTATTATGGATTATGTAAATTTATTTAGAGATTTTCAACACCTGAACAAAGATGCATAACTGTAACCAATTAACAATCTAGTAGCTATCACATTATATTGTTTACTTCTTTCATGCTGTCAGCTTAAAGTGTGTAAAAATTCAGTAATTTTTTTCCCATCAGTAAATCTGGGGAATGATTTTCTGTAAGTATGGATTTAGTGGTCTCCCTTTAAATGTAATTGCATCCGAGTGAGCTTCCTACTATCTTTCTAGGCTCCTGCTGTTGTTGTGACAGTCAGTGCTGGCCCTAATCTTATTGTTAATGTCAAAGACCAAGCATGACAGCTCCAGACAAGATAGTCTCCAGTGAATGGCAGAGTAATCAAGCTGGAAAAGAACTGGCTCATTCATAAAGGATCAGACTCTGGAAAGTCGCTATCAGCATGTTCACATGTTTGCTTCTTTTCTAATTCTGATAGCAGCTAGATCATTTAACATTGTGTCCTTATGTCAAAGATTATTTGAAATTTGTATTATTCTAATACTCTAAACCAAACTGAATAAAAATGTTGTATATGACAGTATTATCAATATATAAAATTCAAAATATCTGAGGGCATTCTGTGAAAATATGGTATTTTACAAACTGTGCAAAGAATGTTCCTTCACCATCTCACACTTGTTTTTCTAAAATGCAATATGGAACAGTTTCTGTTCAAATTATAAAGATGTACAAGTTTCTTTTTGTCTTTATGATTTATATTCTATTTAATAATGACATAATTCAAGCAATTAAGTAAAATTTATATTTTATGCTCCAAAAGATAAGAACACATTAGTCAACTTAGTATATTGTACATGTCCAATAAATACTGAGAACATGAAGAAAACCTAAGTAGTAATATTTTATTTCTGTGAAATATTTTATGATATATCTTTTTAAAGGGATAATAGCATTTAAATTTCTTAAGGAAAATATACATGACATTCAAGCGGTTATATTGTGTGTTTCTAAGTTTCTTATACAATACTTTTTGAAAAATGTACTGTATCCTATTTTAAGAAATTTCACTATATGTATATATAGTTACATACATAGCTGTTAAAACAAATTTTGCAAAAGATACTTTATAATATTTAGCCTCACGTCAATTTATCAGGAAAAGAAAAACATGAATGATCCTCCAGTTACTTAAGAGCTCATATTAAGTCCTTAAGTGATAGTATATATATATGATATGTATAATAGTATAAATACACCATTAAAGAGAATGTTAATTGCTCACTTTAGATGATATACAGAAAAAGATGTTCTCTTTTGGGTAAACGTTTAATAGATTTTTAAATACCTGAGGGATGTATTCAATATTTGGGGGATATATTGCTAGTGAAAAAATACACAGGAAAATGACTGTCTTTTAAATTTTAAGACAATAAACTTATTATAGTTTTGCTGATATACATTCCGATGTTTATAATAATTAAATCACAATTTTTAATAATATTAATTTCCCATAACTGCCTGATGAGCCAGTAAAGAAATATTGGTTTATATTAAAATACATTTGTATTTAATATATTTATTTTTCTACTTATAATGTATAAATTTAAAATTTTTATATTTATGTAATTTTTATTCCTCAAAATAACCACCTATTCTAGATATGTTACCATTATATAAAACCTGGATTCAAAATGCAGATTTTTAAAGTTGTATTTCATAATTATTGACTGTAATCAATAATAACAAATCTTTCAACCAATGGACCTACAAGAGTTAGTTTTTAATTGATTTTTAAAGGGGCTGTTTTATTGGCAGAGAATAAGATAGGGCTAGCTCTCTCCTTCCAAAAAAAAACACTAACTCTGTCATGGAGTTTGTTGGGGTCTCAGCCTCAGGACCTATTTACACCTTAAAAGCCTCACCTCCTAATACCATTCTTTTGGGTGTTAAGCTGTCAATACAGAAATTTTGGGGATGACCCAAATATGCAGTCCATAAGATGCAGTATGTGTACAGTTGCAAAAGCAGGACAGTGATTAATGGAAGAGTATTGAGTGAACTAGTCATTTTTCTGCCATCTTCCCTCAGCTCAATTCTGACACCAACAGAAGCAATGATGGATTAAAGTTTTGTACAAAAAAAGAATGAAACCTCAAACATCCTGCATAACTCTCATCTTTCTGCTTTTCTTCATCAGTTTTCCATGAAGTGGAAAGCAATTAATACTTCCAGCAAGTGCCCTCACCCAATGTGGGAATGGGAGCTGGTGTGCAAATCTGCAGAGGGGCCATCAGAATCTCTTGTACTTCAGACCTCTTGTACCTCTGATCCACATTCAGAGGGCTCAGGAGAGTTGGGTCACAGTGGTCTACAGCAGTAGCCTCCCAAGCAAAACATCTTCCTGTGATTCTTCCATTTTCTCTGTCTCACACACTAGCACCCTTCCTGCTTCCTCGGATCACCTCCAGATAATCAACTATACCCAACTTCTTTTCACAGACTTTGCTTTCAGTCACTGAAATATACAAATATAAAGGTTCTTTCTTTCTTTATGTAAATTATACAAGAATAACAATGATGAAAGGTGTTCAAGAATAAGGTACAATATAATACTTCTGATTAGAGTAGCATGTTTCCCTAGCCCTCATCTTCCCAAAACAGACACCCTACTTGTCAACACTTGATAGAGGTGAGAAACCCTTCAGTCCTTTAAGAAGTTTGTATTGCACTTTCAATGTGTATTGATACAAATTCTTGGCCTTCTTTTCTTTTTCTGGGAAGTCTGACTATATATTAGTTTGCCTACAACACTGCAAGTACCCAGAAAACAAATCAAAACATTTTAAAAAGACGTAGGTTCCTGATTATCGATTTGGACGGTGAATCGAAGGCTAATTTGCCAGGTGCACCATCTCCACTAATAGCCATCCCAGTCTTTACATCTGCCTGAAGTGCATTCTTGTAGTGTGAGAAAAACTAGGCTTCCCCTTAGAGGGGTGCATGGAAGGTGAAAACAGACATGAATTTCTAAAATGTGAAACAGATTTTTTTTTAACTCTAGTAAATTAGAGTCAGCAGAGACCATGTATATAATTTAAAGTTTCTTGCTCAAGTAGCATACTTAAGTAAATAAAAAGATTATGGGAAATTTTTCCAAATTGGGGCCTGAGATTGGCCACTTCTCACAGTTATTTAGGTTGTGCATATTACGATTTCAGAATTTGTCATTCATGTTGTAGTATTTAAAATGGAGCCCACGTTATAATCATTTTTTTTCTGCACACAATAATCACCAACAGTTCATTACATTTTTGCCTGAATGTGAAACATTGATGCCAGATGTACATCGTTTGTAAACCCACTGCCTAAACCATGTGGTTTATAAATCCTATTTACCTGCCAGTTTTTATACCTATGTCTCATCTCCATTGTTTAGAGAGAAACTTTGTAACATTCAATCTTTAATAGAGCAAGAGAAAGTTGGAATTGTGTTTTCACAAAAACCATGCATTCAGCCTTGGAAAAGGTAGTAAATAGATCAGAAAAATTCCTCTCTCTTTTGTAAGGCGAACTAAGCTGTTCTCCAAGTCTCTTTGATGTAAACTGGAGGACAATCTCTCTGAAGTCATCCCTGAGCCAGCTTCTGAGCACTATCAGCTCTAAGATTTAACAGCATTTCAAAGATTCACATCTGTGGTAGAGGACTGAAGGTAATAAGGACAATATCTGATCATTGCATGGCATCACATTCACTAGATACATAAAATATTTAGACTATTGTCTGAATTTTGGTTTCATTAAATTTCTATCACTTTACAATTAAAAAAATATACAGTTGTGGCCTGGCCCAGGGAAAGAGGCTTTCGTAAGTTTGGATAGTCACTAAACAGTAGATTGAAGCATCTTTGTGTAAAGTTATAAAGAATTATACATTATATTTTAGTTGTTTTTTCAGTGAATTTGTTTGTTATTCTTAGACCTGAGGGGGTCAGGTGGTTACATTATTAATTATTTTTACTAATAGTACATCATCAGAAATATATCTTTAAAAAACTGAAGTAATTCTGGTGAAGCATACTTAATGACTGATATTCCATATATATGTAAATTATATATATATAATAACATATACGTATGTGTGTTTGTTTTTGTGAGAGTTAAGATTTTCTCTATATAAAGATCAGATGGTCTTTTAAGAGGATAATTTTACTGGTTCCTTTCTAATTCAGATTCTAGCATTTATTTTGTCTAAATTGTGGCTAGGTCACTCATTACTATGTTGAGTTGGTAGCCTTGTGTTTCTCATCTTAGAGGAAAAGCTTTCAGATTTTCATCGAGTATGATATCAGTTATGAACTTTCCATATATGGTCTATACTATGTTAAAATATATTCCTTCTATTTCTTGTTTATTGAGAAGTTTTATCATAAAAGAGTGTTGAGTTTTGTCAAATGCTTTTTCTGTATGTTGAGACAATTGTGTTGTTTTTATCTTTTATTAAATATGCATATGCATATTTAATATAAACTATTCTTGCAACCAAGAATGAGAGAGATATAGAGAGAGAGAATAGGAGAGAGTATCTTAATATATTTATATATAGAGAGAGTAGCTGGATGAAAGCTGGTATCTCCTACTCCAATATCTTGGTCTCAAAGAGTAAAATTTAAAAATATTTTCCTCTGCCACCAAATATTATATCTTGTATATAATGTATTATGTATCAACTCACAGAGAGATAATAGTGGTATTCAATGAAAAATCTCTGTATAATTGTTAAAAATACAAAGCATTATTTGAACAAGCTACCCATATGTATTGCCAAACTTAACGACCTAAATTGGTATTTCCTAATTTAACAGAAATAAAGTGCCAGAAAATAAACAAACTGCTAGAGTACAACAGGATTTTCAATTTTAGCTACTCATCATATGGATGAATATTATTGCAAAAATGTATTATTCTTACATTCATATGCATTGATTATTGTTACTTATTTTAAATAATAAATATTTCATTTTAGGCATAAAGATTACTATTATGTCACTTAAAATTGATGGCCCACATGTATGCTAAAACCAATTAAGTAATATATTAATTCCAATAGCTTAAGACAAAAATGCTTTCCAATAGTAAAAAGGGATAATATGTAACTGCTTGACATTGTCACTGATTTATTTATTTATTTATCTGTTTATTTTGAGGAGAGTAATGGTATGGTTCTGGTAATCAGCTGATATTTAAGCCCTCGGGGAACAACTTTCCTTTGTCTTGATTCCATGTATCTCTCTCTCAGAAAATAGCTATTCTCTAAGATTTTTTTTAGCTCCATTTAACCAGGCTTTATAATAACGTGGACAATTTTTAAATTGGACCAATTTCTAGTAAACAATCTGCAAAATCTTTTCTATTCTCGTTCTGCTCAGCAAAAGTTGAAAAGTCTCAGGAAATTCATTTTGGATCTTATAAAAAGTATTTCTTTTTTTGATTCTTATTTTCCTGCTTCATCCCATATAAAAGTATTAGGATTATCCAAATCCTTATTTCTGTTGGAGGAGAGAGAGAGAGGAGAGGGGAGGGGAGGGGAGAGGAGGGGAGAGGAGGGGAAGGCAGAGGAGTTCTACCTGGTCAACAGGGTGATTAAAAGGACCTGACAAAAACAAGCAATGGGGAAAGGATTCCCTATTTAATAAATGGTGTTGGGAAAACTGGCTAGCCATATGCAGAAAACTGAAACTGGACCTGTTTCTTATGCCTTATACAAAAATTAACTTAAGATGGATTAAATACTTAAATGTAAGACCTAAAACCATAAAAACCCTGGAAGAAAACCTAGGCATTCAGGAAATAAGCATGGGCAAATATTACTAAACCACCAAAAGCAATGACAGAAAAAGCCAAAATTAACAAATGAGACCTGATTAAACTAAAGAGCTTCTGCACAGCAAAAGAAACTATCATCAGAGTGAACAGGCAACCTACAGAGAAAATTTTTGCAATCTATCCATCTGACAAAGGGCTAATATCCAGAATCTACAAGGAACTTAAATTTACAAAAACAAACAACCCACCCCATCAAAAAGTGGGCAAAGTATATGAACAGACACTTCTCAAAAGAATACATTTATGTGGCCCACAAACATATGAAAAAAGCTCATCATCACTGGTCATTAGAGAAATGCAAATCAAACCACAATGAGATACCATCTTACACCAGTTAGAATGGTAATCGTTAAAAAGTCAGGAAACAACCGATGCTGGAGCGGATGTAGAGAAATAGGAATGCTTTTACACTGTTGGGAGTGTAAATTAGTTCAAGCATTGTGGAAGGCAGTGTGGCAATTCTTCAAGGATCTAGAACTAGAAATACCATTTGACCCAGCAATCTCATTACCGGGTATATATCCAAAAGATTATAAATCATTCTACTATAAAGACACATGCACAGGTATGTTTATTGTAGTACTATTTACAATACCAAAGACTTGGAATCAACCCAAATGCCCATCAATGATAGTCTGCATAAAGAAAATGTGGCACATAGGGTGTGGTGGCGGGCACCTGTAGTCCCAGCTACTCAGGAGGCTGAGGCAGGACAATGGCGTGAACTGGGGAGGTGGAGCTTGCAGTAAGCCGAGATCGCTCCACTGCACTCCAACCTGGGCGACACAGTGAGACTCCGTCTCAAAAAAGAAAAAAGAAAATGCAGCACATATACACCATGGAATACTATGCAGCAATAAAAAAAGGATGAGTTCATGTCCTTTGCAGGGACATGAATGAAGCTGGAAACCATCATCCTCAACAAACTAACACAGGAACAGAAAACCAAACACTGCATGTTCTCACTCATAAGTGGGAGTTGAACAATGAGAACGAATGGACACAGGGAGGGAAACATCACACAATGGGGCCTGTCGGGGGGTGGGGGGCAAGGGGAGGGATAGCATTAGGACGAATACTTAATGCACAAGGGGCTTAAAATCTAGATGATGGGTTGATGGGTGCAGCAAATCACCATGGCACATGTATACCTACGTAGCAAACCTGCACATTCTGCTCATGTATCCCAGAACTTAAAGTATAATAATAATTTTTAAAAGCTTCCTTACACATTTATTCTGTTAATGAAATTCTACCTTATCTCACACCCTTGAACCTCAAATTTCTCTTTATGTTTTATTCATCCTAGATTTTCCCATCTTAGTTCAAAAATATCTCGCTTCTATTTTTTTCTCTTTATTATATGAAACACTTAAATTAGGCACTGGGAATTAATTGTGTCTAAAGTAGTATCTAAATTTAGTTAAAACTTACATGATTAAAATTATTGATTTAGGAACAAGTCTTCTCAAATCACATTCTATAAAATAAAATAAGTACATCTAATAATGATTTTGAGAAATATAACATTTCTAGACAATTTTTTCTGCACTAACATGTTGGCAATATATTAAATATATATATTGCAATACTCTTAATAGCCATATTCAAAGGCATTATTATACTGGTCGTTGTTGTCTATGTTACAAGACCAACCTGACCAATATGGAGAAACCCTGTCTCTACTAAAAATACAAAATTAACCAGGTGTGGTGGCCCATGCCTGTAATCCCAGCTACTCGGGAGGCTGAGGCAGAAGAACCACTTGAACCTGAGAGGCAGAGGTTGCGGTGAGCCAAGATCGTGCCATTGCACTCCAGCCTGTGCAACAAGAACAAAACTTCATCGCAAAAAAAAAAAACTACTTTCAGATTTGCCATATACAAATAAAATAAGTGTAATTAGAAATTTCAGAAAAGATTATGTTTAACAAAATCCATGGTTTTCTTTCTCCTCGTTCCACATCTTGTCTTTTTTCCAAGCTTGTATTTTTCTGTTTCTTTGTGACTGCATCTGAGCCATGACAGGCAGTATGCAGGTGTGCACTGGAGAGGCAGTGTGCCATGTTCATCATGGCCCATGGGTACATCTCACAAGCTCTCTTCTAGGCTTTTTCACCTTCTGATGGTTACATGCCTCCTTCCAGGGCAACTTTGGTATTTTAATGACTTCAGAGACCAAACTCTCAAATTTCCTGGGCAGGAAAACCATCATGAGAATATTACTAGATGTATAAAAAAAACCACACACATTTATATTAGGCCACAAATATACAGGTATTAATTCATAATTGCAGATAGTGTAACTCAATTAATATATTGAATCCATGGAATATTATATAATAGTGAACCGACAAATGGAATTTCAAGTGTGTCGTTCTTACAAATCACTTAGATAAAATTTTAAATTTCAGACAATTAAATCATTAAAAATTTTAACGATGTATTCTTACTTTCTCTTAAATTGATTATTGGTGAAAGGTAACTTAAAAATAAATGTATAACTAATCTCAGTTTTTATCCTCATATAATAAATAAGCCTTACAGAATATGGGCAATACTAAAGCTTGTTTTTGTTTTAAATGACTTAAGTCATTAGTAAAAACTCCTTCCTTCAAAAGAATATTTTGCATTTTTCCCACCTCCCAATTCAGCATAACACAATCATCTACAATATATGATAGCAAAGCCTGAAAAAGAAGAACTACAATGAAGAGAAGCAGATAAATATGCTTGTGAACACAAATTTGCAGTCATTTTGAGTGGAGATTCTTTGTTTCCCTGTGGTGACTTAGGATTATATAAACCATAAATCCAGAAAGAGATACTTTGCTACGATTTTAGGATACATTCTTTCTCTTTGTCCAGATGAACACCAAAATTTGTTATATATAAAATAGGGGACTCAAACTTATTCTGAGAAAATGAAAGACAGTAGCTTACCACAGTGGGGTTTTGTTTAATTGATAGTCACTCTGTAAAGGTAAACATTTACTTAATCTAAAAGCAGCTGGATCTGTGAATTTCTGATGCTTATTTAGGTGTGAAGTGGAAAGCTCAGATCTTAACACTTGGGATCTAAAGGTTTCTAAAATTTTCAAATAAAATATAAACATAAAGGAAAAATATGAAATAAATAACGATATCCTGAGAAATATGTTAATATATTCACGTGAATATAAATAACTATTTTGGAGGCTGATATGAGCATACTAAAATTCCTAGGTTGGATTTCTATCTCCCTAACTTCCGACCTTGAGTTAGTCATTCATTTCTCTCCTTCTACTTAATAAAAAGGAGATGATAAAAGTAAACTCATAGGATTATTGTGATAATTTAATGAGTAGAACAATTTCCTGCTCATAGAAACTGTTCAGTAAGTAACTTGTTATCAATATTGTGTTTATTATCAATAGTCACAATGGCAATTATAGTACAGTAGGATTAGTAATTGTCTTAGGGTATTTTTTTCCATTTCTGTTTGGCCATATGTGTATCTTAAAAATATGCTTCTTAGATTAATTGCAAAATTCTACTCATTTCATCAGATGTCCACATTTAGATGTCTCAAAACCTTTTAAAGATATACAGGCTTAGCATTTATGAAAACAGATTTTAGTGAACTGAATCCTAATAGGTTAGTTCCAAAAAGCAGATTAGCAGATAGTGCCACTGTATAGTTGTCATTAATTATATCCAGGAAGCAATATTAATTTTTGATTTTAAAAATGTATCAAATTGTAATTTTAAAAACTTGGACAAGCTTAAATATTTAAAACAGTAAAGTAAAAGCAGTTGTCTTGTTTTCAATGCAAGTTAATTTAGCTATACATTTCTTTTGGATAGCAAAAAGCAACGCCATTATATGTGCTATATATGAAATTTTATATAAAATCTTTTGACTTAATAACATTTAAGATGCTGAATACTGAGAAAAATATATATTGTTGATCTGATTTTTTCAAAAGATTTAATTAGTGCAAACCCTGTAAATTATACAACTAGCATTTTAAAGAATTTAAAGTTCATTGAAGTTTATTACAAAAATGTATCATCTGTGTATATTAAGCAAACAAGTTATAGTGCCCCATATTCAATATCAAATGAGAAGAAAGTCTGAGAACTAAAATTTACTAATAATTACACTTTGGAATTTTTTAAAAGTAATTTCAACCTTTATTATAGGGTACGTGTGCAAGCTTGTTATATGGGTATATTACATGATGCTGTGGTTTAGGATACAAATTATGTTTTCACCCAAGTAGTAAGCATAGTACCTGATAGCTGGTTTTTCAGCCTACATCCCCCTCCTTCCCTCTCCCATCTAGTAGGCCCCAATGTCTACTATGCTCATCTTTATGTTTATGTGTATTCAATATTTAGCTCCCACTTATAAGTGAGAACAAAAGTGGAGTTTGGTTTTCTGTTCTTGCATTAATTTGCTTAGGACAATGACGTCCATCTCTGCCCCTGTTGCCTCAAAGGAAAGGGTTTCATTCCTTTTTACAGCTGCATAGTAGTCCATGGTGTATATGTGACATATGTTCTTCATCCAATCCACTGCTGATGGACAGCTAGGTTGACAATATGTCTTTGCTACTGTGCACAGTGCTGCAATGGTACATGATCAGTAATGACATTGCTGGGTCCAATGTTTGCTCTATTTTACATTCTATGAGAACTCCCCAAACTGTTTTCCACTATGGCTGAACTAATTTACATTCCCACCAACAGTGTATTATAAGCATTCCCTTTTCTCTACAGCCTCTCCACCCTGTTATTTTTTGACTTTTTAATAATCACCATTATGATTGGTGTAAGGTAGTATCTCATTGTGGTTTTGATTTGCATTTCTCTGATGATTAGAGATATTTAGCCTTTTTTCATATGTTTGTTTGTGGTTTATTTTCTTTTGAGAAGTGTCTGTTCATGTATTTTGATCATTTTTTAATTGGATTATTTGTTTTTGGCTAGTTGATTGTTTAAGATCTTTGCAGATTTTGGATATTAGACCTTTGCCAGATGCATAGTTTATGAATATATTTTCTCTTTCTGTGGGCAGTCTGTTTATTCTGCTGGTAATTTCTTTTGCTGTGCAGAAGCTCTTTAGTTTAATTAGGTCCCACATATCAATTTTTGTTTTTATTGCAGTTGCCTTTGGGGACTTAACCATAAATTATTTGCCAAAATCGACCATGAGTATTATATTTCTTATGTTTACTTCTAGGATTTTTATACTTTGTGATTTTAGATTTAAAGATTTATCCATCGCAAGCTAATTTTTGTACATGGTGATAGATAGGGGAAGAGATTCATTCTTTCATATGGGGCTAGCCTGTTATCCCAGACCCATTTATTGAATAGGATGTCCTTTCTGCATTGCTGTTTCTTCTCAACTTCATTGAAGATCAGATGGTTGTAGGTGTGCAGCTTTATTTCTAGGCTCTCTATTCATTTCCATTGGTCTATGTGCCTGTTTTATATCAGCACCATGCTGTTTTGTAACCTTATAGTATAATTTGCAGTAAGATGATGTGATGCCTCAGACTTTGTTCATTTTACTTAAAACTGCTTTGGTTATTTGGGCTCTTTTTTGGTTCCAAATGAATTATTAAGCAGATTTGTCTAGTTCTTTCAGAAATGTCTTTGGTATTTTGATAATCATTGAATTTGTAATTTTTGGGGCAGTACGGCCATTTAAAAAATATTGATTCTTCCTATCCATGAGCATGAAATTATTCATTTATGTGTGTTTTCTCAGATATATTTCAGCAGTGTTTGTAGAGCTCCTTGTAGAGAACTTTTAATTCCTTGGTTAGATGACTCCCTAGGCATTTTATGTATTTGTGGCCATTGTAAATGAAATTTTGTTCTTGATTTGGTTCCCAGCTAGAATGTTATTGGTGTATGTTAATCTGACCTATTTTTGTACATTGATTTTTGTATCCTGAAACTTCACTAAATTTATTTACCAGTTCCAGGAGTCTTTTGGCAGAGTCTTTAGTGTTTTCTGTTTATAGAATCAAATCATCAGCAAAGACAGATAGTTTGATTTCTTCTTTTCCTATTAGGATGCAGTTTAATTCTCTTCTTTACCTGATTGCTCTGGCTAGAACTTCCAGTATTATGTTGAGTGGAAGTGGTGAGAGTGGCTATCCTTAGCTTATTCCAGTTCTCAAGGGAATGCTACCAACTTTTACCACTTCAGTATGATGTTGGCTGTGGATTTGTCCACATGAATACACGGCTTTTATTACTTTGAAGCATGTTCCTTCAATGCCTAGAGTTTTGTGAGTTTCTATCATGAAGGTATCTTAGACTTTATCACAGATTTTTCTGCATATATTGAGATGATCATATGTTTTTTGTTTTTTATTCTGTTTATGCGGTGAATTGCTTCTATTGATTTGCATATGTTGAACTAATCTTCCATTATAGGAATAAAATATACTTTTTGATTTGTTGTTGGATATGATTTGCTAGTATTTTACTAAGGATTTTTGTATCTATGTTCATCAGCAATATTGTCCTGTAGTTTTCATTGTTGGTCCTGTCTCTGCTAGAATTTGTTAATAGGATGATACTGGCTTCATAGAATTATAGTTAGGGAGGAACTGCTCCTCCTTAATTTTTTGAAGTAGTTTTAGTAGGATTAGTATCAGTTCTTCCTTGTACATGCGATATAATCTTGCTGTGGATCCATCAGGTCCAGGACATTTAGGGGTTGGTAGATTTTTTTTTCTGTTTTTTGTTTTAATACTGATTCAATTTCTGAACTTGTTATTGATCTGTTCAAGTTTTCATTTTCTTCCTAGTTCAATTTTGGGAGGTTATGTCTTTCCAGAAATTTACCCATTTCCTCTAGATTTCCTAATTCATGTTCATAATAGTCTCTGAGAATCTTTTGTACTTCTGGGGAATTAGTTGTAATCTCATCATTCTAAATTCTGATTGCACTTATTTGGGTCTTCTATCTTTTTTTTTTTTCCCCTTTGTTAATCTAGCTAACAGTCTATCAATCTTGTTTATTCTTTCAAAGAACTAATATTTGAGTCAATTGATCTTTTGTATAAACATTTGGGCCTCCATTTTATTCTTACCTAATTTCAGTTATTTGTTTTCTTCCATTAGCTTTGGTATTGTATTTTTTTTTCCTAATTTCTATAGGTTCAATGTTAGATTATTAATGTGAGATTTTTCTAACCTTTTGATGAAGGCAGTTAGCACCATAAACTTTCCTCTTAACATTACTTTAGCTATATCCCAAAGATTTTGGTAAGATGTGTTTCTATTTTTATTACTTTCAAATAAATTTTTGATTTCTACCTAAATTTTGTTGTTCATCCAAGAGGTATTCAGAGGCAAGTTGTTTAATTTCTATGTTTTTCTGTATTTTTGAGATATCTTCTTGGTATTATTTCTATTTTTATTGTAATTGTGGTGCAAGATTGTGCTTGGTATGATTTTTTTTTTTTTTTTTTTTTTTTTTTGAGATGGAGTCTCACTCTGTCACCCAGCCTGGAGAGCAGTGGTGAAATCTTGGCTCACTGCAAGCTCCGCCTCCTGGGTTCACGCCATTCTCCTTCCTCAGCCTCCTGAGTAGCTGGGACTCCAGGCGCCTGCCACCACCCCGGACTAATTTTTTGTATTTTTAGTAGAGACAGGGTTTCACCATGGTCTCGATCTCCTGACTTCGTGATCCACCTGCCTCGGCCTCCCAAAGTGCTGGGATTACAGGCATGAGCCACCGCGCCCGGCCGGTATGATTTTTTTTAACTTATTTAGACTTGCTTTATTGCTGAGCATGTGGTCAATCTTAGATTATGTTCTCTCTGCAGATGAGAAGAATGAATATTCTTTGGTTGTTAGGTGGAATATCCTGTAAATGTCTGTTGGGTTCAATTGGTCATGTGTTAAATTTAAGCACAGAAATACTTTGTTAGTTTTCTGTCTTGATGGTTTGTCTAATGCTGTCAGCAGGATGTTGAAGTCCCCCTCCATTATTGTGTGGTTGTCTAAATCTTTTCTTAGGTCAAGATGAAGTTGTTTTATAAAACTAAATGTTCCCATCTTGGGTGTATACATATTTAGGATAGTTAAGTCTTGTTAAATCCAACACTCTATTGTTATGTAATGCCACTCTTTGTACTTTTTTCTGTTGTTGGTGTACAGTCTGTTTTATCTGATGTAAGAATATCAGTTCTTCCTCTTTTCCATTTGAATGGTAGATCTTTCTCCATCCCTTTACTTTGAGCCTATAAGTGTCATTACATGTGAGATGTAGCTTTTAAAGACAGCAAATGATTCTTGTCTTTTTATCCAGCTTGCCACTATATGCCTAGTTGGAGCATTTAGGCCATTTACATTCAGGGTTAGTATCAATATAGTAGATTTTGATCCTGTCATCACGTTGTTGTTCTTTTGTAGACTTGATGGTGTATTTGCTTTATATTGTCTGCAGGCTATATGCTTGACTGTTTTTGTGGTAGTAGGTTTTAATGTTTGTTTCCATATTTAGTACTCCCTTAAGAATTTCTTGTAAGGCTGGTCTGGTGGTAACAAATGCTCTTAGTGCTTGCTTGTTTGAGGGGGATTTTACTTTCCCTTCTCTTAAGAAGCTTATTTGGGCAGAATATAAAATTTTTGGGTGGAATATATTTTTCTTTAAGAATGCTGAAAATAAAAATTAAAAAAAATGCTGAAAATAGGACTCTAATTTCATGTGGTTTGTAAAGTTTCTGCTGAAAAGTCTGCTGCTAGCCTGATGACCTGGCCTTTCCCTCTAGAAGCCTTTAAATTTTTTTATTTTGTGTTGATATTGGTGAATCTGGCCATTATGTGCCTGTATTTTGTATAGAGTTTTCTGTATTTCTTGAATTTTGATGTCCTCCCCTCTAGCAAGATTGGGAAAATTTTCATGAACTATATAATCAAATATGTTTTTAGAGTTGCTCACTCTCCTCTTTCAGGAGTGCCAATGAGTCATATGTATTGTCTCTTTACATAATCCCATATTTCTCAGAGGTTTTGATCATGTTTAACATTCTCTTAAATTTCTTTTTATGTAACTGAGGTGATTCAATGTACTGGTCTTCAAGTCCTGAAATTCTTTCCTCAGCTTGATTTATTCTGCTTTTAATGCTTTCAATCATATTATAAAGTTCTTGAAGTGAATTCTTCAGTTCCAGAAGTTTAGTTTGCTTCTTTCTTAAAATGTCCATTTCATCCTTTAGCTCCTAGGTAGTGTCATTGTATTCTCTGGATTCCTTGGATTGGGTTTAGCCTTTGTCCTGGATTGTCATGAGCCTCCTTGCCATCCAGATTCTTCCTTGCCTGTAAGCCCAAGCCACTATGTCTCACCCATCTAGGAGCAGTACGGGTGGGTGGAGTCACCCTATCAACCGTATGGGTCTTCCCAGGGGAACACAGAACTTTACCAACCCACAGAGTTCAGGCATATGTGGGCATACTGTGTTGGCATACCCAACTGATATGTATTGCCTGGTAATGAGGAGCAGGGGTGGATGCAGTCACCCAGTGTACCCTTTGGGTGCCTCCAAACAGAACACAGACCTACACTCATCTGCAGAGATTCGGGGAAACCTAAAGCTGAACCTAACTTCAGCATTCAGGCAGAAGCCAGTTTGTTGTGTTGGAGGCAAGCAGACATGACCACCTGGCTATGAGCAGCAGAGATGTGTAGAGTTGCCTGCTCTGCAAGCATGGTGCTTCCCATGGGAACATGGAGCTATCTCCATCAGAGTTCAAGCAGAAGTGAGGCTACTATGCTGGAAGCTGGTGCCAAGCCTTGTCTGGCAAGGAGGTGTGGAGCAATCTTACTGCTCCTGGGCATCATGACTGTGGCCTCTATTGAGGCTATAGCATCTGGCACCAGGTTACTCTGGGGTCCAAGACCTGTGGATATCCCTGTGGACTTGAGTGTTGCCTCTGCAAAAACTCTGGGCACCTCTCTGTATCATTCTAAGGCCTGAGGGGATGAGGAGGATTCTCCTGTTCCTAGGATTGCACAGGTTCCTGTGGGAAGTGTGGATTTCCTGAGGGCTGTCACTAGTTCACTGTTTTCCTATGTTGGGGAGCTTCTCCTACCTCTATGATGATCCCAGATGAGCTGCTGCCCAGCTTCACTCCCTCTAGTCTCTGTGTCCTTTCACTGCCTTGATGAATCCTGACATGGTTCCTTAGACAATTGGCTTGAGGTTCAGTGTTTACCCACCACTTTGTTTCCTGTTTGTGAGAACAGCACACACTAGCTGTTTCTAGTCCACCATCTTGACTGGAAACTTTGGAAGGTTTTGAGATATAAATAATGAAATCTAATTTCTCATGCATAATTGCAAAATCATGAAAATATCTGTGTTGATATTCATTTCCAGCTTCATTAATTTATTTTGTGGGCTTTAATATTCTGCTATATTTCAAGCCTAAGAAATTTGGTGTGGAGTGATAATGCGTAAGAATATTTTCCTCCTAACATACAGCCCTTGAGACATTTACAAAGCCCTATAAATTGTGTTAGACATGAAAGGTAATAGCAAAGACACACTCAGACCTCATTTTATCCAAAAAAAGTAAAAATAGTTATTACAATTCCCTATAATCCACGGGAAGAAATAGGTAGAAAGTTCTAAGAGCACAAAGTGATTGTTATTCAAATATCGAGGTCATGTATTTAATATTTTTGTCTTTATAACACTCAAATATTTTATGTTAATTATAACGTGTTTTCTGCCATCAATGGACGTTGATTTTTAGTGAGTCAATATCCCATGACAGTGAACACAGTCTGTCTGGAATATTGAAATTATATTGTTAAGGTTGTTTTTTAAAATCAGCTTAGTAGAGAAGGCTAAACCCACATACATTATATATATAAATAAAATAGACAGGACAGAGGTATTTAGTAAAGAAATTTCTTTTTAAAAGAAAAGGTATTATTAATAATGAAATAAATAATTTTATACATGATTAAATTATTTATTATTAGTAACTTTCATTAATGTTTTTAAAGAAATAATATTTCTCCATTTTTATTTTTGTCACCTGGAATTTATTGAACACTTCCCCAAGCTTGGTATTGTTAGAGGTGCCATTAACGTAGCAGTTAGCAAAACTGACATCTTTCATTCTTTCTTGTAATTTACAATCTACAAAGGGTAAGTAGAAGCAAATAAGTAAACCAATGAATGATAAAAATAATCTCAAAGGATAATATGTAATCAAAAGTAAAGTAAAAAGGATAACGGAATAGAGTGCTGGTTGACAACTTGCCTACTCTGCCTAGGAGATGCACAGTAGGTGATAACGCTTCATCTGAGGCTTAAATGTAGAAATGGACAAAACCATGTGATGATATAGACTCCGTGGTGGGATGTGATTTGATGGAGGAAGAATGACTAAAAGAGTAGTATTTACAATGATAACATTTAACCTACATTTCAGTTCTAAAATAAATGTCTAAGTATACAACCTAAGAAGTCAATGAAGCGTCTCAAAATGGTTAGCAACTCGTTTGTATGTGTGTATGTGTTTGTGTTTGTGTGTGTGTGTGTATGGAAAAGCAGAGGGAAGGGAGAGAAAGAAAAAGGAGAGAAAAGGGAGAGGGAGAAAAAATGAAGGAGCATAAAAGAGATGCTGACATGTATAAATTCACATTCTGGTGTTTCTATACCTGACTGTATTTAATCATTGATGAAATTCAAGACCCAGCTCAGTTTAATAACTGTTATCATAATAGAATGCTTCCTAAGCAATATTTTCCAAAATGAGATGTGACTAAAAAATGGCTAAATATTTGGACCCAGTTCAGTTATCCATTATTTTTATATTTCTAGTTAATGTAGCTTTATAGCTAAATCTGTTAAATGTGCTAATTTGTTAAAATAGTTAATTTAATCTTTTAATAGTTTAATTTATCAATAAATGTTTCTGACACAAACGTGGTAAGTTTAAGTTTAACATTCACTTTGTACTATTCATTATGATTCTTTGTTTTCTATCAAGAGTTACTGTTGTTTGCTTTGACAGAAAACTGGGAAAGGCAGAGAGGTGATAATACTTGGAGAATTTAAGCATGCCATCTGTTTGGATGAAGATGCAAATAATCGCAAACATTGGGGGCTTCAACACTCTAGGCAAAATTGGATTCATATTTATGTTCTTTTTCGAAAAATAACACTTTTTTGTATTATTTTATAATGAGTTAACTTAGAAACAATTTTTTTGAAAGAAATTGTTATTCTATTCTGGGAAAAGGTATATATCTCCAGCACACGTGCAAATATATTTGATAGACCATTTTTCCTAAGAAATATGACAATTCATTCAGCTATATTTGAATAAAAAATGCCAAAATATAACCTGCTAAGTTGAGAGACTTAATTAAGGAAAATTTATACCATTTTAATTTCTTCTCATCTCATATTATTTTTATCTTAATTAATTACCAGTGCTTTGGGCAAAATAATAAGAACTAAAGTGAGTGGAATAAGAATTAATCAAATTACTTGCTTGTCACTCTTGTAAATTATATTTGGGAGAGGAAAATAAATCCTTTGGCTAGCCTCAGGTTTGAAGTTATGTTTCAATAACTGGTACCATTCATAGCTCAGTTTTTATCAATGATCAAGTATAAATCATTTTTTAATAGGTGGATGTTAACTCACCGAATTCTGCCATCTTTATTGGTTATGGGAAGAGCACTTTATGGAAGACACTTAAAACCATTTTAGTTAGGGCTTTAATCTATTTTCCACTTAAGTTGACCAGTGTGAGTTTAATTATTTTTCCACTTCTCTTCCCGATGAAGGAATGATCAGAAATGAAACAAATATAAGTGATATAAATAATTTGCAATTAAGTCCAGGTATTTTTATGATTATTTCATATGTTGTAATATTCTCTAATTATAGCTAAATCATAATTTTCAATGTGAGATGGCTGAAACTATGACATCCTTTGTCCATTATAGATTTCATAGTTTATGAAAATAACATAGCACAATCTGTAAATTTAATAAAGTTAAAGGCTATCATAGATAGCAATTTAACATATGAGAAAATGTAAACTTAAAACGAAGGTAGCTCTTTCTTGACGGTGAATAACCTATTAATTGAATTTATAATTTCAGAAGATATTTTCTCCAAAAAGAAGTTAAATAAACTTGTTTAATCAACAGTCCCAAAGAATTCCATCTTGCTTTCTGTAGAGCAGATGGCTGTCCCATTGTTTCTGTTGCCACCTTGTCCTCTAGCAGCTGTGATTACTAGAAAAAAATTTCCTTTATTACTTACATGATGTGCTCATAACTGCAATCAAACATTTAAAAATTTACTCATTGGATCCTCTAAAAAGGGAGAAGTACACACAATTTTAAAATTAAGCACACCTATATTTCCAAAGTTTCCATGGACAATCCTAAAATTTGGGTAAGAGATCAATGAATTTTTTCACTTTTCTTTAATCTCATCTCTCTCACTCCTAGCCTGTTGTGCACATGATTTCTACCACAGATTCAATGCTGTGTTATTTATTTCTTTAAAAGTCTTGCTTCAGTCAAAAAGTAGGTGTGAAATTAACACAACAAAATGAGGAAGATCATTGGTAGCTGGGTATAAATGTCCATATAAATATTTATTCTATCATACTTTAACAATTCATTTCAGTTATACTCAAACCTGTTTATTAGATGTGTCTTATTTATTCAATAAATCAAGCTTGTTCAGTTAGAAGAATTAGATATTACACGTTTGTATCTTAATTTTGTCCTGCTGTCATTTAAAATAAAATTCAATCTAAAAATTTTGATGGGGTGCTATAATATCCCAGTAAATACTGAGATATAAATATAAAAATAATTGGGATAAAAATTGGGATAAAAATATTTTAAAAAATTGGTATATAAATATAAATTCAGATTTAATATAAAACATATATATATTTTAGTTTGAGCACTTTTCTTTTACATAGACCAATACTCAGGTTATATGACTGGGAAATGTCCCTGTTAATTATGCTGCTTTCTTACTTTTATTCTCCACGATTTATAGCAAGAATCATATTAAAACAATTTAGAAAATACTTCTACTGACCTGAAATTCTGATTTAGCCTATAATGAATATAGACATTTTAAATATTTATTATAAGTGAGCTATAAATCTATAACTAGCCCTTCATGTTTCCTCAAAGTGGCCTTAAAATAAAACCAGTTGCAAACAAGGCAAAAGCTACAGATTATATATGTATTTACATGTAAGTACATTTATATATTTTATACTTTTTACATATATTAAATATGTATATATAAATATACAAGATTTCTTTCATATTTCAGATAAAAGAAGAACATAAATTCCTGAGGACCTGAATTGCAAAAGAAATTTAAAGCCAAGGCAGTGAACAAGAGTTGAAGTAGCTATTACGTTTGCTGCTGTTTATATCCCTATGAATGCTTTCTAATCAGTGACGGAAGGGCAAAAATTGCACTCATTAGATAACAAAGGTAGCTGCTCTAGGACTTATAAAGTGTAAGAACTTACTAATAGCAAACAATACATTCTCTTAGAGACCACTCAGAAGCCAATAATCAGAGAGAATCATCCTGGAAAAAATATATTACAGAATGTAATCAAGAAATATACAAAAATGTAAAATAAAATAGCATGAATATAAACATGGAGAGATAAATATAAACATGGAAAGAAAAGTAATAGATGAGATGGCTTGGTGAAAAGAGCTCAAACACAACAAAACACATTAGTTAGGCATAGAGATAGGAAATTTTAAGAAGTCAGTTGGGGCACTTGACAAATAAAAACCCTGTGAGTGATTAGATAGATATAAAGATAGATAGATAGATAGATACAGATGGATATTTAGACATATAGTCTAAAAGACCACATATGTGTGTATAACTATCTTTTAAAATATTTAAAAAACAAATAAAATAATAAATTTTCCATTTCTCAATTATTTGCTTCTAGAATGAAATACATATATATATATTCAATTCTAGAATATTCTTCAGAACTATATATGTGTGTATATATACATACACACACATATTCACATATATATACACACATGCATGTGTGTGTGTATATATATAGTGCTGAAGAATATTCTAGAATTGAAAAGACACTCAGATTGAAAACAGTAAGCAAACAAGACTAAAAAATACAAAAATGCAGAATATTACAAAGAAAAAAAGTATCCACAGAATAGAATTACAAAGCATATATTTTTAATGGAATAATGGAAAATAGACCTACAAAAGGCTGATCAGTAGCAATAGAGGGAAATGCCCAAGAACTAAGAGTGAAATATTGTCTAGAATACTTTACCTAGCTGTTCTTACTAAAGACCTTATTATATAACTATTTTAATAGGAAATTCAGGAAAGAAAAATGTTAAATTCGGAAGGAAAAAAACTGAACATAAGACTCAAAGATGGACATAGTAATTGACAACACTTTGTAGGCAAGAAAATTGGAATTAGTATTAAAATTGAATGGGTAGAAAATAAGACATAACTAAAACCTGAGATTTCAAGTATGTGAACAAGAAGAAAGGAAAGACCAGAGGAAAGTTAAAGTATTCTAAATTTCTAGTTAGATTGGGGAAGTAACAATTAGATTCAGAATTTCATAAGATAACATTGAGTTAAATATATAGTAAGAAATATATGCAGTCCAGGAAAATTACTAAGATTCAAAGAAATAAGGATGCCAAAGTAAATGAATGGAAGTCTTAACTTAGAAATTAGTGGAATTATCCTTTTATTTCCTGATGGAATCATTGCTCCCTTTGAAACTAAGCAGGGCATAAGATCCTGGAGAAAGGAAGCAAAATTTTTCAATAATCACCAATGGTAATGGTGTTTAATCTCCACACGTTAATTTTTGTGCCTATGAATCTGGGCTTTAGGAGTAACAGCATCATGTATGGGAAGTTGATTTATGGCATATAAAGGTTCCTGGAGGACATTTTTACAGCACTATATGGTATTACCACCTAAATGGCAACTGATGGGTCTTCCAAAGAATATTCTCTCATTCTCTCAAGCCAGCTGTTTCAGTATGTTGTGTAACAAAATAAGATCAATAAATACCAGGATCCTAGGCCTATGGCCACACTTTGCTGTGAAGTGATATCCTTGGTCAGAAGCAATGTTTTCTCAAACATGATGGGTGCTAAAGAATTATGTAATTGGGAAAAATCAGACACAAGCTCTTATCATGTGAGTGGCTGGCCTGCAATGAAAGATGCATGCTCACTCTTGCCAGGTGTCTACTGTTAAAGTGAGGGCATTCATTGGAAAAGAATGGAACTCTAAAACTTGGAATGGGGACAGGTGGGAGTGAGAGACAGGACTAGCTGGATTTCCTAGGCTGACTAAGAATCCCTAAGCCTAGCTGGGAAGGTGACCACATCCACCTTTAAACATAGGGCTTGCAACTTAGCTCACACCCAACCAATCAGAGAGCTAACTAAAATGCTAAGTAGGCAAAAACAGGAGGTAAAGAAATAGCGAATCATCTATTGCCTGAGAGCACAGTGGGAGGGACAAGGATCAGGATATAAACCCGGGCATTTGAGCCGGCAATGGCAACCCCCTTTGAGTCCCCTCCCTTTGTATGAGAGCTCTGTTTTCACTATATTTCACTCTATTAAATCTTGCAACTGCACTCTTCTGGTCCATATTTGTTACCGCTTGAGCTGAGCTTTCGGTCGCAGTCCACCACTACTGTTTGCAGCTGTCACAGACCCGCCGCTGACTCCCATCCCGCTGCTGATTCCCATCCCTCCGGATCTGGCAGGGTGTCTGCTGTGCTCCTGATCCAGCAAGACTCCCATTGCCACTTCCGATAGTGCTAAAGGCTTGCCATTGTTCCTGCCTGGGTTCGTCCTAATCCAGCTGAACACTAGTCACTGGGTTCCACGGTTCTCTTCCGTGACCCACTGCTTCTAATAGAGCTATAACACTCACCACGTGGCCCAATATTCCGTTCCTTGGAATCCGTGAAGCCAAGAACCCCAGGTCAGAGAACACGAAGCTTGCCACCATCTTGGAAGCGGCCAGCCACCATCTTGGAAGCAGCTCGCCACCATCTTGGAAGCTCTGTGAGCAAGGACCCCCGGTAACATTTTGGCGACCACGAAGGGACATCCAAAGCTGTGAGTAATATTGGACCACTTTCGCTTGCTATTCTGTTCTATCCTTCCTTAGAACTGGAGGAAAATACTGGGCACCTGTCACCAGTTAAAAATGATTAGCATGGCTGCCGGACTTAAGACTCAGGTGTGAGGCTATCTGGGGAAGGGCTTTCTAACAACCCCCAACCCTTCTGTTGGGGACTTTGGTCTGCCTGGAGCCAGCTTCCACTTTCAATTTTCTTGGGGAGGCCAAGGGCTGACTAGAGGCAGAAAGCTGTTGTCCCGAACTCCCGGCAGTAGCCGGTTGAGATCATGGCGCAGCCAGAAGTCTTTACTCAGCAGTCGCCCATGTGTGCGCCCCTACCTTTCCTTCTGAATTATACCTCCAGGGTCCCGACTGTGACTTTCAAAGTTTAGCCCCAAAATTCTCCTTACCTCTGAATCTACTTCCTCTGATCCCTGCCTCCTAGGTACTAATGGTTCAGACTTTCATTTCCTCTAGCAAGTTGTATCTCCAAAGGGATCTAAGGAAGCTCTACGCTATATCCTTAGGCACCTAGGCTATAACCCAGGGAGTCTTATCCCTGGTATCCCTCTGGATTTAGGTACACAGCTCTTGACATGGGCAGTTATGTGGGACCTGTTCCCCACCACCCTTGCGAGGGCCCCAAGTTTGTAATGGCTAAGAAAGAGAGACGGAGACAGAGAGACAAAGAGGGAGTCAAAGAGAAAAAGAAAGAAAAAGATAGAAATAGTTAAAAAAAAAAAGTGTGCCCTATTCCTTTAAAAGCCAGGGTAAACTTAAAACCTGTAATTGATAATTGCCACTTTGCTGTCAGTGTAAATAAGCGCATAGCAAATCCTTAACCCAGTAACCCGCAGATAGGCCAAATGCATTCAGTCAGTAGCGGCAACTGCTTTGCTAAAAGTAGAAAAGTAACTTTTAGAGGAAACCTTATTGTGAGCACACCTCACCAGTTCAGAGTTATTCTAAGTAAAAAAAAAAAAAAAAAGCAAAAATGTAGCTTACTAACTCAATAATCTTAAAGTATGGGGCTACTATGTTAGAAAAGGGTAATGTAACTCCAACCACTGATAATTCCCTTAACCCAGCAGATTTCCTAACAGGGGATTTAAATCTTAATTACCACACAAAGGTCTAACCAGACCTAGGAGGAACTCCCTTCAGGACAGGATGATAGATGGTTCCTCCCAGGTGATTGAGGAAAAAACTACAATGGGTATTCAGTAATTGATACAGAGACTCTTGTGGAAGCAGAGTTAAAAATTTGCCTAATAATTGGTCTCCTCAAATGTGTGAGCTGTTTGCACTCAGCCAAGCCTTAAGGTACTTACAGAATCAAAAGATTATCTCAGTCCTGACTCAAAAGGTTAGCTACACTGTCTCTGAAATGAATTTGCAGAACTGTTGTTTATGGAAATGCATCTTGATGGGGCAGCTGCGTTGTTATGAAATACTCAGGAACCCAGCCCAGCTCTAGGTCTCACCCCTGAGCGCAAAGGCAATGTTGGGCATGCTGGTAAAGGACCACTAGAATCCAGCAGCCCAGGCCCCTTTCTTTGTGGTCAAGAAAGGCGGGAAAAGAAGTGCAGGACTGCTACATTGGTGAGCGTAACTAATCTGATAAGCAGAGGTCCATGGGTGGTTATGCACCCTGGAAAAGAAAAAGCATTAGGCCCTTAGAGGATGCTCTAGGACTAGTGCTCATCAGAAAATGACTAGGGGTGCTGGCATCCTTATGTTCTTTTTTCAGATGGGAAATGTTCCCCCCAAGGCAAAAATGCCCCTAAGATGTATTCTGGAGAATTAGGACCAATTTGACCCTCAGATGCCAAGAAAGAAACGACTTATATTCTTCTGCAGTACTGCCTGGCCATGATATCCTCTTCAAGGGGAAGAAACCTGGCCTCCTGAGGGAAGTACAAATTATAACACCATCTTACAGCTAGACCTCTTTTGTAGAAAAGAAGGCAAATGGAGTGAAGTGCCATATGTGCAAGCTTTCTTTTCATTAAGAGACAACTCACAATTATGTAAAAAGTGTGGTTTATGTCTTACAGGAAGCCCTCAGAGTCTACCTCCCTATCCCAGTGTCCCCCCGACTCCTTCCCCAACTAATAAGGATGCCCCTTGAACCCAAACAGTCCAAAAGGAGATAGACAAACAGGTAAACAATGAACCAAAGAGTGCCAGTGTTCCCCGATTATGCTCCTTCCAAGCAGTGGGAGGAGGAGAATTCGGCCCAGCCAGAGTGCATGTACCTTTTTCTCTCTCAGACTTAAAGCAAATTAAAATAGACCTAGGTAAATTCTCAGATAACCCTGATGGCTATATTGATGTTTTACAAGGGTTAGGAAATCCTTTAATCTGACATGGAGAGATATAATGTTACTGCTAGATCAGACACTAACCCCAAATGAGAGAAGTGCTGCCATAACTGCAGCCTGAGAGTTTGGTGATCTCTGGTATCTCAGTCAGGTCAATGATAGGATGACAACAGAGGAAAGAGAATGATTCCCCACAGGCCAGCAGGCAGTTCCCATTGTAGACCCTAATTTGGACACAGAATCAGAACATGGAGATTGGTGCCACAGACATTTGCTAACTTAAGTGCTAGAAGGACTAAGGAAAACTAGGAAGGAGCCTCTGAATTATTCAGTGATGTCCACTGTAACACAAGGAAAGGAAAAAAATCCTACTGCCTTTCTGGAGAGACTAAGGGAGGCATTAAGGAAGCATACTTCCCTGTCACCTGACTCTATTGAAGGCCAGCTAATCTTAAAGGATAAGTTTATCACTCAGTTAGCTGCAGACATTAGAAAAAAACTTCAAAAGTCCGACTTAGGCCTGGAGCACTGCTGAGTGCCCAACTTCGCAGCAGTCGAGACCAACACTGAGCCCTTCATATGGCACCATGCTTTGTGGTGATCAGCCAACTACTTGATGGCAGGTTGATTATATTGGACTTCTTTCATCAGAGAAATGGCAGTGGTTTGTCCTTCCTGGAATAGACACTTATTCTCAATATGGGTTTGTCTATCCTGCAGGCAATGCTTCTTCCAGGAGTACCATCTGTGGATTCATGGAATGCCTTATCCACCATCATGGCATTCCACAGAGCATTGCCTCTAAACAAGGCACTTATTTTATAGCTAAGGAAGTGTGGCAGTGGGCTCATGCTCATGGAATTCACGATTGTATCTTGTTGCCCATTATCTTAAAGCAGCTGGATTGATAGAACAGTGGAAAGGCCATTTGAAGTCACAATTACCCCACCAACTAGGTGACAATACTTTGCAGGGCTCGGCAAAGTTCTCTTGAAGGCTGTGTATGTCCTGAATCAGCATCCAATATATGGTACTGTTTTCCTCATAGCCAGCATTCACAGGCCTAGGAATCAAGGGGTAGAAGTAGAAGTGGCACCACTCACCATCACCCCTAGTGACCCACTAGCAAAAATTTTACTTCCAGTTCCCCCAACATTATGTTCTGCTGGCCTTAGTTCCAGAGGGAGGAATTCTGCCACCAGTAGACACAACAATGATACCATTAAACTGAAAGTTAAAATTGCCACCTGGCCACTTTGGGCTTCTCCTACCTCTAAGTCAACAGGTTAAGAAAGGAGTTAGTGTTGGCTTGGGTGATTGACCTGGACTTATCAAGATGAAATCAGGTTACTACTCCACAGTGGAGATAAGGAAGAATATGTGTGGAATACAGGAGATCCCTTAGGCCTTCTCTTAGTACTACCATGCCCTGTGATTAAGGTCAATGGAAAACTACAACAACCCAATCTAGGCAGGACTACAAATGACCCAGACTGTTCAGGAATGAAGGTTTGGGTGACTTCACCAGGTAAAAAAATAACAGCTGCTGAGGTGCTAGCTGAAGACAAAGGGAATACAGAATGGTTAGTAGGAAAAAGTAGTCATCAATACCAGCTACAACCACAAGACCAGTTGCAGAAATAAGAACTGTAATTGTCATGTGGATTTCCTCCTTACATGTTTGTGCATGTATACACTTCTAAGAAAATACCTTTATTTCCTTTGTCTTTCCGTTATCAAGTGACATTATTAACTTCATATCAGCAGTTAAGTGTTGTTAACTTTATGTAATAGCATTTTGGTTAATAATTCATTTCCGGTTTTATGAAGGATAGCTGTATTATGTTAGATGTAATTATGACATCATTATTGTTTTTATTTGAAGATTATGTGTAATTTCAGGAGATGTGTATGGGTTCAAGTTGACAAGGGATAGACTTGTGATGGTTAATATTGAGTGTCAACTTGATTGAGGATGCAAAGTATTATTCCTGGGTGTGTCTGTGAGGGTGTTGTCAAAGGAGATTAACATTTGTGTCAGTGAATTGGGAGAGGCAGACCCACCCTCAGTCTGGGTAAGCACCATCTAATCAGCTGCCAGAGCAGCTAGAATAAAGCAAGCAGAAGAAGGTGGAAGGAGCTGGCTTTCTGAGTCTTCTAGTATTCATTGTTGTTCTGTGCTGGATGCTTCCTGCCCTCAAACATCAGTCTGCAAGTTCTTCAGCTTTTGGACTCTTGGACTTACACCAGTGGTTTGCCAGGGATTCTCAGGCCTTCTTTTCTAGCTGTAAATCAACAGACAGTAGACTTGACAGAAGCATTCCATGAAAGGAAAGCAAATCTATATTCAGATGAATATCTAGTTCAGTAAAAACAAAGCACTGCCCTTTCATGATGGAAGTCATGCAGTGCAATAGACTTGCTACCAAGTAGCTGGCTGATTGCACCAGGGAATACTCCCATATCAGGGAATCAGAGGTGGTCTCTGCTTCTTGTAGAATGAACACTTAGCAATGGCTATAGTCAGGTCAGCCGTGATGAGTGGAACTCTATTTTGCTGAGCCCATTGATAACCTCCATTTTTACTAACATGGCCACTTTGTTCATGAGTCCTCTTGGTAATGATAGGAGTTGCTGGGGAAAGAGGCTGACTTGTACACAAAGTATGGGTCTTTCTGTCCCCTTGGTTATTAAAGTCCCTCTCTGCTGAGATCACCGTTTGGTGGACATTCACATGGCACAAAAACATTTACATGATACCATTTTGGAAGTAGGATCTTTTCAGATGTAATCAAGTTAAGATGAGCCTGCACTAGATTAAGGTTGACCCTAGTCTAATCACTGGAGTCTTAATAAGAAAAAAAAAAAGAGACACAGAGACAAACAGAGGGAAGAAAAACATGCGACAGTGGAAGCAAAGACTGGAGTTATGCAGCTGCAAGCCAAGGAATGCTATGGATTGACAACAACTGTCAGATGCTGGAAAAAGGCAAGGAAGTATCTTCCCCTAGAACCATCAGAGAGAACATGAGCCTGCCAACACTTTTATTAGACTTCTAATCTCCAGAATTGTAAATAACTATATTTCTGTTGTTTTAAGCCATCCATTTTGTGGTTTTTTTAAATAGCAGCCTTAGAAAACTAATACAGCTAAAATCTTACATTAAAATCTTTCCTCATTATGTCTTTATTTATCCTAAAATACATACCATATTTTGTTCAATGCATTTGTGGTGGATTTGTCTTCAAGCTTCTTCTAGTCTCCACTTGTCTATTTCAGTAGAGCTACCACATATATATTTATGTTATTAAATATATTAGAATTTTTAAAACCAGATTTTCAAAACTGAGATTACTTGGTCAGAGAAAATACATCTATAATTTCATTATATATTAATAAATACTCCTAAATAAAAATGTCATCATTCATTTTTTATATGTACAAGTGATATATGAGAGTGCTGATTTTCCCACAACTATCTATAGGGCTTGTCAAGCTTCTGAATTTTTGATAAATAGGAAATTGCATCCTTGTTAATTGTGGATATGCATTTTCTTATCATGAGTGTTATTGAACATTTTCTCCATAGACACAATAATTTGCATTGATTTACCTGAGAACTAATGGTTTATAAATTCCAAAGATTTTTTAATAATTACAGTATTTCTTTCCTAAATTTTTAGTAATTCTTTATATATTTAGATATTAGTGGTGTGCATATGATATAATGACTATTTTTTGTTTTCTATTGTGTTGTTTGTTTTGTTTTTTTTTAATTTTAGGTTCAAGTGGTACATGTGCAGGTTTGTTACATGGGTATATTGTGTGATGCTGAGGTTTGGACTTCTAATGAATCTGTAGCCCAATGAGTGAGTGAACATAGTACCTGATAGGTAGTTTTTCAACCCTGTTCCCCCACCCACCCTCCCCTCTTCTTAAATCCCCAGTGTCTAATGTTCCCATCTTCATGTCCATGTGCATCAATGATTAGCTTCCATGTATAACTGGGACCATGCATTATTTGGTTTTATGTTTCTGCATTAATTCACTTCAGATAGGGACCTCCAGCTGCATCTGTGTAATTGCAAAACATGACTTCATACTCTTATGGCTGTGTAATATTCCATGGTGTATATGTACCACATTTTCTTTATTCAATCCACCACCGATGGATACCTAGGTTGATTCCATGTCTGCTATTTTGAATAGTGCTATGATAATCATGCCAGTGCAGGTGTTTGGTTTTGTTGGGGGCGCATTGGATAGAACAATTACTTTCCTTTGGGCATATAGAAAGTAATGGGATTGGTGGGAAAAATGGTAATTCTATTTTTAGTTCTTTGAGAAATTTTCAAACTGCTTTCCACAGGGACTGAAGAATTTACAATCCCACCAACAGAATATAAGCATTCACCTTTTTTCATGCCTGGTCAAAAGCAATTTTTTTTTTTTTTACTTTTTAATAGTAGCCATTCTGACTGGTGTGATAGAATCTCTCATTGTGGTTTTGATTTGCATTTCTTTTATTTTATTTTATTATTATTATACTTTATGTTTTAGGGTACATGTGCACAATGTACAGGTTAGTTACATATGTATACATGTGCCATGCTGGTGTGCTGCACCCATTAACTCGTCATTTAGCATTAGGTATATCTCCTAATGCTATCCCTCCCCCCTCCCCCCACCCCATAACAGTCCCCAGAGTGTGATGTTCCCCTTCCTGTGTCCATGTGTTCTCATTGTTCAATTCCCACCTATGAGTGAGAACATGCGGTGTTTGGTTTTTTGTCCTTGCGATAGTTTACTGAGAATGATGATTTCCAATTTCATCCATGTCCCTACAAAGGACATGAACTCATCATTTTTATGGCTGCATAGTATTCCATGGTGTATATGTGCCACATTTTCTTAATCCCGTCTATCATTGTTGGACATTTGGGTTGGTTCCAAGTCTTTGCTATTGTGAATAGTGCCGCAATAAACATACGTGTGCATGTGTCTTTATAGTAGCATGATCTATAGTCCTTTGGGTATATACCCAGTAATGGGATGGCTGGGTCAAATGGTATTTCTAGTTCTAGATCCCTGAGGAATCGCCACACTGACTTCCACAATGGTTGAACTAGTTTACAGTCCCACCAACAGTATAAAAGTGTTCCTATTTCTCCACATCCTCTCCAGCACCTGTTGTTTCCTGACTTTTTAATGATTGCCATTCTAACTGGTGTGAGATGGTATCTCACTGTGGTTTTGATTTGCATTTCTCTGATGGCCAGTGATGGTGAGCATTTTGATTTGCATTTCTCTGATTATTATTGAAGTTGAGCATTTTTCCATGTTTGTTGGTCCCTTGCATAGTTTCTTTAGAAAAGTGTCTCTTCACGTTTTTTGACCACTTTTTAATGGGGTTGCTTGTTTTTGCTTGTTAATTTATGTTCCTTATAGATTTTAGATATTAGATATTTTTTTAGATACATAGTGTGAAAGTAGTTTCTCCCATTCTGTAGGTCATCTGTTTACCCCATTGATAGTTTCCCTTGCTGTGCAGAAGCTCTTTAGTTTCACCAAGTCCCAACTGTCAATTTTTGGTTTTGTTGCATTTGCTTTTGAAGACTTCGTTATAAATACTTTGCCTAGACCAATGTTCAGAAGAGTATGTCTTAGGTTTCCTTCTAGGATTCTGGTAGTTTGAGGTTTTACATTTAAGTCTTTAATCTATGTTGAGTTAATAGTTGTATATGATGAGAGGAAGGAGTCAAGTTTCATTCTTCTGAATATGGGTAGCAAGTTTTTCTGGCATCATTTATTGAAAGGGCTATCTTTTCTCCATTGTTTATTTTTGTTGAGTTTGTCAAAGATAAGTTGATTGTATGTGTGTGGCTTTATTATGGCTTCTCTATTATGTTCCTTTGGTCTATGTGTCTGTTTTTGAACAAGTACTATTCTGTTTTGGTTACTGCAGCTTTGTAGTTTAAAGTCGGGTAATGTGAGGTCTCTGGCTTTGGTTCTTTTTGCTTAGGATTTCTTTGGCTGTAGGGCCCTTTTTTGGTTCCATTTGAATTTTAGATTAGGTTTTTCTAATTCTGTGAAAAATAATGTTGATAAAATGAAAAGAATTTTGTTAAATCTAGTAGTTTGTTTTGGGTAGCATGAACATTTTAATGATATTGATTCTTTCAATTCATGAGCATGGAATGTTTTCCATTTGTGTCATTTCTGATATCTGTCATCAGTGTTTTCTAATTCTTCTTGTAGAAATTGTTCATCTCTTTGGTTAGGTGTATTTCTATGTATTTTTTATGGCTGTTTGAAATAGAATTGCATTCTTGACTTGGCTCTCAGCTTGAACATTATTGGTGTATGGAAATGCTACTGATTTTTTTACATTGAGTTTGTATCTTGAAGTCATGTATAAATTCTCAGAACCTTTTGGCAGAGCTTTTGTGGTTTTCTAAGTATGGAGTCATAGCATCAATGAAGAAATGTATTTTGACTAATTATTTTTCTATTAGAAGAAGTTGTATTTCTTTCTTTTGCCTGATCACTCTGGCTAGGTCTTCCAGTACTGTGATGAATATGAGTGGTGAGAGTGGACATCATTGGCTTGTTCAAGTTGTTAATAGAAATGCTTCCAACTTGCGCCCATTTAGTATGCTATTGGCTGTGGGTTTGTCATAGGTTGTACTTATTATTTTGAGATATGTTCTTTCAATTCTTAGTTTGTTGGGGGTTTTTATCATGAAGAAGCAGTGGATTTCATCAATTGCTTTATTGTTTATCAAGATGATCATATGGTTTTTGTTTTTAATTTTGTTTATATGGTGAATCACATTTATTGATTTGCATATGTTGATCCAATCTCGCATCCCAGAAATAAAGCTCTCTTGATTTTGGTGGGTTATATTTTTGATGTTCCCTTGGGTTCGGTTTGCTAATATTTTGCTGATGATTTTTGCATCTGTGTTCATCAAGGATATTATCTGTAGTATTCTTTGTTCTGTCATTGCCAGATTTTGGTGTCAGGATGATACTGGTTTTGTAGAATGAGTCAAGGGGGAATCCCCTCCTCCATGATTTTTTTTTGGAATAGTTTCACTAACATTGGGACCAGCTTTTCTGTATACACTTGGTAGAATTCCCTGAGAATCCAACTGGTCCAGGACATTTTTTATTTGGTAGGACTGTTTAATGCTGATGTAATTTTGTTAAGTCATTATTGATCTGCTAAGTATTTCTATTTTTTCCTTGTTCAATCTTGGAAGGTCGTGTTATCAGAAATTTATCAATTTCCTCTAGAGTGTCTAACTTTTGTGCATAAAGATTGATTATTTTAACCCTGGAAGGAACTTCTTTTGTATTTCCATGGGATCAGTTGTAATATCACCTTTGTCATTTCTGATTGTGTTTATTTGGATTTTCTCTTTCTTTCGCATTGTTAATCTAGCTAGCATTCTATTATTCTTATTAATCCTTTCAAGGGAACAACTTTTTTTTTCCTTTGGTATGTTGTCTTTTTTGGTGTGAATTTTATTTGGTCTGCTCTGGTTTTAATGATTTATTTTCTTCTCTAGGTTTGCATTTAGTTCACTCTTGTTTTTCTAGTTCCTTTAGGTTTGACATCAGATTGTTAACTTGATATCTTCTTATCTTTTAGGGGTAAGTGTTTAGTGCTGCAAACATTCCTCTTAACACTGCTTTTGCTGCCTTCCAGAGATTTATTATGTTGTGTTATTTTCATGTTTTTAAATAAGTTTTTGATTTGTTCCTTAATTTCATTGTTTTCCTGAAAATTGTTAAGGAGCAAGTCATTTAGTTTACACACATTTGTGTAGTTTTGAGAGTTCCCCTTGGGATTCATTTCTATTTTTATTCCACTATGGTTTGAGAAGGGGCTTGGTATATTTTCATTTAAAAAAAAATGTGTTCAGACTTGCTTTATGCATGTGGTAAATTTTAGAGTATGTTCAGTCTGTAGACGAGAAGAACGTATATTCTTCGGATGTTGGATGGAGTATTCTGTAGCTGTCTAGTATTTCCAGTTGGTAAAATGTTGAATTTAAGTCCAGAATTTCTTTGTTAGTTTTCTCCCATAATGATCTGTCTAATGCTGTCAATGGAGTGTTGAAGTCCTTTATTATTGTGTGTCAAAATCTTTTCTTAGATCTAGAATTAATTATTTTATAAATCTAGATGTTCCAATGTTGAGGGAATATATACTTAGGATACTTGAGTCTTCAAGTTAAATTGAATGTTTTATCGTTATGTGATGACTTTTGTTGTTGTTGTTGTTGCTGTTGTTTTTTACCATTGCTGGCTTAAAGTCTGTTTTATCTGACACAAGAATAGTGACCCCTGCCTTTTTTGTGTTTTTTTGTTTCTGTGATAGATTTTTTTTTTTTTTTTTTTTTTTGAGATGGAGTTTTGCTCTTGTTGCCCAGGCTGGAGTGCAATGGTACTGTTTCAGCTCACTGTAACCTCCACTCCCGGGTTCAAGTGATTCTTCTGCCTCAGTCTCCTGAGTAGCTGGGGTTACAGGTACCTGCCGCCATGCCTGGCTAATATGTTTTTAGTAGAGATGGGGTTTCATCATGTTGGCCAGGCTGGCCTCAAACTCCTGACCTCTGGTGATCCACCCACCTTGACCTCCCAAAGTGCTGGGATTACAGGCATGAGCCACCACAACCAGCCGATAGATCATTTTTCATCTCTTTACTTTGATGCTATGGGCATCATTACATGTGAGATGGGTCTCTTAAGACTGCATAAGATTAAGTCTTGTTTTTTAATCCAATATTCCACTTTTTGATTTTAAGTGGCACCTTTAGACTATTTTCTTTCAAGGTTAAAAATGATGTGAAGTTTTGTTCCTGTGTGGTTTTGTTAGCCTGTTGCTTGTAGTCTTGATTGTTTAGTTGCTTTATAGGGTCTATGGGCTATGTACTTACGCATTTTTTTGTTGTTGTTGATGTTGTAGCTAGTATCATTGTTTTTCATTTCCATATTTGGAACCCGCTTAAATGTGTCTTATAATGCCAGTCTGGTGGCACTGAATTCCACTAGCAATTGCTTGTCTAGAAAAGATTTTATTTCTCCTTTGCTTGTGCTTGTTTGTTGGGGTATAAAATTCTTGGATGGATTTTTTTTTAAGGGTGCTAAAAAATCAAGCCCACAGTGTCTACTTTCTTGTAGGACTTCTTCAGAGAAATTGCTGTTAGTCTGATGGGATTCCCTTAATAGGTAATATGGCCCTTTTTTCTGGCTACCTTTAATTTTTTTTTTGTATTGACCTTGGGTAGTCTGATGACTATGTAACTCAGAGATGATCATCTTGTATAGTATGTTTCAAAGTTATCTGAATTTCTTATATCTGTATGTCAACCTCTCTAGTGAGATTGGGAACATTTTCATGAATTGTATCTTCAAATATATTTTCCAAGTTACCTACTTTCTCTTCTCTCTCAGAAAAACCAATGGGTTGTAGGTCTGGTCACTTTAAATAATCCCACCTTTTGCAGAGGCCTTGTTCATTTTTTAAAAATCTTTTTTTCTTTATTTTTGTCTGACTAGGTTGATTCAAAGTACCCATCTTTAAGCTTCAAAATTCTTTACTCAGCTTGGTCTAGTCTGTTGTTAAGACTTTTAACTGTGTTTTGAAATTCTTATAGTAATTTTCTTTTTTTTAATTTCAGAAGTTCAGTTTTCTTCTTTTTAAATGTGGCTATCTTGGCTTTCAAGTCTTGGATAATTTTTCTGGCTTCCCTTGGATTGACTTCCAATCTTCTCTTGGATCTTTATGAGTTTCCTTGCCATCCAGATTCTGAGTTCTATATCTGCCATTTTGGATATTTCAATCTGGTAAGATTTATTGGTAGGGAGCTAGTGTGATCTTTGGGAGCAACAAAACACTCTGGCTTTTTGTGTTGCTAATATTCTTGAGCTATTTCCTTTTCATCTGGGGAAGCTGACACTTCCTTTTTCTTTTTGAAATTGCTGTCATTTGGATGAAGCTTTTTGAATTTTTATTCTTTTTTCCCTTTATAGCCTGATTGTGATGTATGTTGTATGGAATTTATTAGCTTTGTTTCTGGGTGCTTTCAGGGAGCCAAAGCTCTGTACAGGTTCCTTGATTATAGATAGATTCCTGTTATAGGTTTCACAGGCATTGTATGTTGTAGCAAATTATTTTTGTTTGGTAGTGTAATTCAGACTGAGGTCTGGTAGATGCTGCTTAAGAGTGAGGGCCAACACACAGGCTCTTACTCAGCCATGCTTGTACTTTTTGTATTTCAGTGCATCTGCAACAGTGCTCTGGGGAGGAGACAAAAGAGGACAAGAGAAGACTCGCTCTCCAAGTCCATTTCTGGGCTTTCATTGTATGCCCTTCATTGCTGGCACTATGCCAGTGTTTCCTTTCCCCCAAAAGGGTCTTTAGCAGGCTGTACTTCCCTCTGCTGTAGGGGTAGTACACACTGAGGGTTAGGTCCCCAGGAGATCTCTGACTCCCCAGGAATCTACCAGTCTGTTGTGCTTGCTAAAGTCAGTTTTGGGGTATGTTTGCCAGTGGTCTCGTGAAGCAGTGGCTCTAGGGCAGGGGATCCCAGAGCTGGGCATAGGCACTGTGGATGTTCAACCAGTATGATACCCATAGCCCAGTGTTTTCAGCCCACAGACTGATGTGGGGCCCGCCCAGCTCACACACTTTGAACCCAGGGGCTCTACTTCCAGTGTCTGCCCCGGGAACATTCCCAATAAGTTAGGCTTGTCCCAGGCCATCAGTGCCCAGATTTCTGAGCCATTCCAGACATTCTGGGCTGTGGCTTCCCAGGGAGAGAAGCCACAGCTATCAAGCCCTATCCTTCCCAGTCTGGTCTTGCAAAAGCAGTGCTGCCCATCTCCTGTGCTGGCACACAGAGTTCTGACATTGAGATTTCTTCCCCTACTTGAGCTCAAGGCATACATTTTTGCTTGATAACCCAAGCTGGTGTGCTTGAGTACTGGGGAGTTGAGACTTGGCCCACAGTTTTGTCCTCTGTCCCCTTAAAGTCAAGCACCATCCATAATGGGGGGATGAACTGATCTTAGGCTGCCAGTAAAACATCCAGGTGGGGCAGTGTAGGCTGTGCTGTGAGCACCCACCTACAAAAGCAGCAAGCAGGCAGTCTTGGGTGGAGCTGGCAGGCAAAGGGGTGCATGGATCAGAAGCACCTCAGTCCCATAGCGATGGTGGCCTGCTCTCTGTTAGCTTGTCAGAGAGCAGGAGCTGCGCCCGCTCAGTGAAAGATGGAGAGTCTTTGGGTATGGGTGCCTATTGCATTTCACAGCAGTTAAACAGTGAAGCCTTCTAGGCTGTGCGTAGATTCAAGCTTGCCTCTACTTGTTCTCCAGGTGCCTCCTTCTGCCCGTCCGAAGGACTATGGGTGTCTTGGGAATTCCTGTCACTAGGATCTCAGAGGTCCATAGTGGGAATGTAGTGTCCTAGGGTTTTTTCACTCTAGGTCCAGTCTGGGTCCAGGGACCAGTCCTGGCACCCAACGACTCCATGCAGGCTTCCCAGCTTCCTCCCTGTTAAACTGCAGTGCCTGTCACCTCTCTATTGATTTCTGATTTTTCCTCTTTAAAGATCCATTCAAAATGTAATGGTTTACTGGATATTTTGGCTCATCTCTGTGGAAAAGGCATTTCCCAGCTGTGTCTAGTTGGCTATCTTTCCATCTCTTCAATTTTGTCTGAGATTTGTCTAGAGCAAACCAGTATATTTAATGCAGAAATACTAGCTATTTTCATAAAATAAAATGTATAATAATAGGTAATATTTTGCTATATAATATCAAAATATATTTTGATCTTCAAAACTGTAAATTGTATGTTCAATTTAATACACTTATTTGATATGAGCACCTTTTTAATATAAATCTTTAGAAAACCATTTATCTTTGAAATAAATTTTGAAAATTCTTAGAGGGTTTTTTGATTGTTTTTTATTTTCTCTGTTTGCTTTCATATATATATCTCAGGTCTTCTTAATAAACAGAAAATGAGAAAATCGATAGCTTTATATTAGATTTCTTTGTCTGCTTTAACAAATCACCATACATTTCATGGCTTAAATCAAAACAAATTTATTATCTTGCATTTCTATAGCATAGAAGTTCAACAGAAGTCTTGCTGGCCTAAAGGCAAATTTGGGGCATTCCTTTCTGGAGGCTTTTGGGGAAAATCTATGTTTCTGCCTTCTCCAGCTTCTAAAAGTTTCCAGTATTCCTTGGCGTGTGGCCCTTTTACTCTATCTTTAAAACCAGCTGTGTTGCATCTCTCTGACCATAGTTCATAATCACATCTTCCACCTACCACAGTTGGGAAAGTTTCTTTACTCACATGAACTTAAGTGATTATTTTGAGCCCATATAGAAAATCCAGAATTATCTCCTCATCTACAAGACAAAATTTTATCTTCATACTTAATGTATTTATTTAATTTAAATTTTAAGTTATGTGTATCTTCCAGTATTATTTCTGTGAAATAAAAGGGGAAGTTCTAAACATCAGTAAAATGTCTATGTAACTAAATCATCAACATCTTCTCTAACATATAAATTTATTTTTCCACCAGATACCTACATAACAGGAATATTCCTTAACTCATCATTGTTTTTTATTTTAAAATATATTTACATTTGTATTATGTAATATAATTATATTACACATGCATATACATTAATTTTAATGTACATTTTGAGCATAATTGTTTTAAGTGCTATGGTATTGTCATCTCTTCTTAACATGACTGATTTAAATCTGACTTAATGAATGATTTCAAAGTTTTAATAGCAATTGCTTTTTCTTGAACTAGGTACTACAAAATACACTTAGAAATTCATGTTGAAGTTAATTTATTTTCCATTTAATTTACAACTGCATGAGTAATAAATTATGTACCACTGAGACTTAATCTATTGTAATGCTCACAACATAGGAGTCCAATTACAAATGAAGAGTTAAAGTTATAAGTATCTTAAATTATTAAGGGATTGCCACTGTTAGAAATCTGGAATTGGAAACTTTATTATTTGTTTTATTGTTATTTGATCTGTTATTTCTAACCTTTGGTTATTTTTTATTTGGCTTTCATATCCAGGATTGCATATTTTTAAAAATTATACAAGTTTTGGGGTAGTTGACAATATGAATATAGAATATATTTACATATGTGTATATATATATTTTAAAGGTCAAGAAAATAAACTATTATTGGTTTGAATAAAATATGAGGGACACTTAAGGTTGTTTCTACAACTTGGCTGTTGTGAATAATGCTGCAATGACTACAGTCAATAATTCTGTGTTATATACTGAAAACTTTGAGAGTAGATTTCAGTGCTCTAACCACACATACACACACAAAACCTGGCAACTATATAAGGTTATGAATATAATAATTAGCTTGAGAGTGCTGTACACCTTAAATACATACAATTTTTATTTAAAAATTAATAAAAAATAAAGGAGCTTGGCCTTGTGCAATTAAAAACAACAACAATGACAATAATACCATAACAACAACAGTCTTGTGAGAAACTGCAAGAGCAATTTGAATTCTGTTTTTATCACTCTAATGTGTATAATTAACCTGGAGTTGGGGAAGTAGGTTTGAGCTTTCAGCAGATGCCTTCTGCAGGCGGCAATGAGAGTTTTTGGTTTACAATATTTAATATCTTTCCTTCTCACCTACGTTCTTTCATTATCAAAAGGATTGGCATTCCATATCTCTAAGTGCATAGGTAATATTACAGTCACAGAAGTCCCTGCTAGTGTTGAGAACTGATGAAAACATGTGACACTCAATGAGTTTGCCTTTAGATTTTATTTCTTCAATATTTAATCCTCAAAATATCCAGGGCAGATGGATGACTATGAGAGTGAATGTATTTAACAAATGTGGTTTCTTCCGAGAAAATTAAACTATCAGATAATTATCTTTGATGTAGTAGTAAGCGAGACAGTATTTAGTAGCACCTTCGTGTTCTGCTCAGTGGCTCATCTCTTTCCTCTTGAAAAATCACTCTAAGTGAAACAGAATAGGTCCTGCCCTTCTGTGCTTCTCCATTAGCCTCTTCATCAAGGAAGAGCTAATGCCACCACTAAAATGGGCACCAAGACCAAAGTAATAAAATGCCTTCATCTAATAACATACAAATTGTCAATAGTAAATGCTATCTAAAGTGAAATTGTAAAAGCAGATATACTAAAAATAAAGATGGTAGCTATATTTAATAAAATTAACTTAATTATTAATAATGTTATCCAAGAATCTAAAGTCATTAAAAATACAAAGTACATACTAATTGTGAAAAATACTACATAAAACTAATAAATAATTAGATATAATAATAACACCATGAATAATAATGTTGAGTAAGGCAAAATAAAGTTGAGTAAGGTGGAATAAGAAAAAATATCTATATATTCTGTGAATAAATTATTAAATTATTAAGGGATTCACAGAAAATATATTTTTATAAGTATTAAGTAAAGAGCAAGAAAAAGGAAAGGTTCTAATATCAGAATATTGAAAGTCTCAAGCAGTTATTAATAGTTTTTCAATGGCAGAACAAAGAATTTAAAATTAAATGAAGAGTCAAAATAGAGGAATGTCCTTATTTATCTATGAAGTTACAAATGACAGATGAAGAAAACCATGTCCTGAACATGTTATAAAGTTAAGACCTCAATTTTAATAAAAATATTTTAAATTATTTCAGGGAGAAATAAATGATCATGTAAAAAAGTTGTCTGAGTAGATTCAGAAAGAGTGGTAAAGAAAAAATGGTGAAATAAATTCAGCCTTAAAAGAAAATGTTTTGCAATTAGAATTCTATATTTTACCATCGTTGATTTCTGTATTTTAAATATTTTCAGACATGTGCAATAATTTATGTACTATAAAAAGCTCTACATTGAAACATTTTAAGTAAGTTCTAAAATAGGAAGAGAAATAATACAGGAAGATTCCATGAGAGTTGTGGGAAATTATAGAAAATTCAGATTTTAACTTTAAAAAATGAAATTATACAAAAAAGGTAATCCACAGGCCAAAAGAAAATGTGGTATTACAGATACAGAACAAAATTAATATATTTTCATGTAGAGATCCATATTTTATGCGGTCTGAAGCATATGTAACTTTTATATCTCCTTTTAAGGAAAAAAAACATTTAAATACAAATTATAAAAGCACTTATTTTAAGAGAAGAGAAATTCAAACAAATCACAAATTTGAAAAAGCTGAAAAATACCACAATTCAGTTTGCATTTTGACTTCCCCGAGATACTACCAACATGTTTGAATTTTAGTATTACCATTAATTTATTTAAAATTATGAATATTCTAAAATATTTATATACATACACATTTATATGTATATCTGTGTATGTGTGTGTGTGTGTAGGCAAATGCATTTTAAGATTTCCTTATACTGTATCTGCCTATATATTCGTGTCACCAAATTATCCCCACATTATATGCATTTGCTTATTAATGGATATGTGTAGGAATTTTTATCACTGAACGTTTTTATCTTTAGGCAGTTTTTTGTTTCAGCAGTGACTTATATGGCACTTAATTTGTAATTGGAAGTCCTCCTTAAAACAAGTTGTGTCAGATATGGTTAAGTTGTGATATGATACATTGAGATTCATAAACATGAGATTTCACACACAGACATACTACTGTGCATAACACCTGCACTCTCCAAAAAATGAAACATCCTACTTTCCTTGATTTTTGTCCTAAAGTATAAATAGGTGTATTTAGATTGTTTGCACTGCATTATCAAGTGTATTTCTGACAAAGGGAACTTCAATTTTGAAAAGATATAAAAGAGAACCATGTTTTTCGAGCAATTTTATACATCCAATGATAAGGGAAAAATTCCATCCAGTGTGTTCTTGCTCTGTGTGTTTCAGATTATTCAGAGCTGGATGACATAGCTCACAGTAATCACAATACATCCCACTGATGCCTATCATGATGCCAAATGAGAATGCACAGTGGGAAGACTGTACCATAAGAGGATGATCAGCAATAACTGAATGATACTTACATATAATTGTGGTCAACATAAATCTTTCTATTAAACTCAAACTAAATATAATAGCCACAAAATTGGGTAATCATCAATGGAAAATACATATACGGATATATACCATGAGGCATGCTATATTAGCAGCAATGGACAAGATGAAAATACAAACACATTACACATAAATACAATATATATTTTAAAAGAGCACATATTAACAAAAGTGTAGCTGTTAACACATTACAATAATTATCCATGTGAGAAAAATAAATGGACATGGAAAAAGCAAGTTAAAATGAGTTGATATAAAAATAAACTAGAAAAGGATAGTGACAAAAAGTTCAGTGACAAGGAGCCTAAGTTTTTTTTAAATCACATTTAAGAACTGAAAAAGTAAATGTCCATTAAAAAATAAATCCATATATAAGCAGCTAAAGATTCTTTCAAAATATAAAAACTGATGTCAGTATTCCCTTTTTCCTTTCTTTTAGGATTAAAGATTTTTCAGCTTCTGCCTTCAAATATTATTATCATATCTTGAACATATTGATCCAAACCTGTAAAAATCCAATAATTAATAATTCAAATTGATTTCAAATTATCCTCAGTAGTTTATCATGCATCCATCAGCATTAAGAAAATCTTCTCCTCCAACAGAAAAATTTTTCCTTGAATTTAATTGATATTTTTGTGGTAATAAAGAATAGTATTTAGTACATTACGTGGAATATATTTTAAAAAGAAACTATAAAATTTTATTTTGTAGTTTTTGCATCCTAAAGATTTTCAGCAAATGAATGGTCCACTGTAATATTTTATAGCTGCCTTTTTGTGAGTGTAAATTTTATACTAATTTTGAAAATAGGAATAAAATGTCATATATCTGATAGTTTTGAATTCTGATTTGATATAATTTATGTACTAAGCAGACATGAATGTTTTGAAATGTAATCTGCAATATATAGGCAACATTTATGTGACATTTTGATCTGTGGTATCCTTTTTAATTAATTTTCTCTTGATTTTAATATTTTTAAAAATTAGAAAAATGTGTGAAATGTAGATCAAAGTATTTTCACCCACACTTTGTTAAACACATTAAAAATTTTACTATAAGTAGATAGCGTAAAACTAATCTACAATTTATAGTGTAAATAACAGATTTGTACATAAATTTGTTATACCTTAGAGTTGAAAAATTTTGAAATATTATTTGAGAGTCTTATGTAATTTTACAAATTTTTAAAAAAGCTTCTGAGGGCTGTAGCTAAATTATGCCCAACACCCATTAAACATGTACACAAATATATCTCATCATATCAAATTTGAAAGTGCAAGTATACATTTATATCAATTTAAGCAACAAATTTGGGATGTTTCTTTATACCTCTTTATATATTCCACAAAATCAATCTACACCTGAAAAATAATAAATACCATTTGTGCATTTTAGCAAGAATTTTCATCATAAAATGCATATATGCTAAAACTCAATATGACTTTTTGGAATTACTGGCCAAATATCAAAAGTCACTTAAAATATTATTACAAGTTACATTAAATAAACTAGAATTGTTACATATAAGGAATATCTCTTTACTATCTGTTTTAGTCAAGGTTCTTCAGAGAGACAGAACCAGTAGGATGTGTAGGGAAACATGAAACAAATTCATTAGGGGAATTGGCTCACTTGATTACAGTTGCTGAGAAGTTTCATGATAGGCCATCTGAAAATTGGAAAACCAGTAACTCAGTCCAAGTCCAAATGCCTGAGAGTCTAGAGGGCCCATAGTGTGGGTCCCAAAGTCCAAAAACTGGAGAACCTGGAGTTGTAACATCCATGGGCAGCAGAAAAAGAGTGTTTGAGCTCCAGAAGAGTAGCAAATTCACCCTTCATCAGAAGAGTGACAGGCTCAGTGCCTATTGAAGCATTGAGAATAAATCATGCTTTCTCAGCTGATTTGACACCCCCAAAGCAATCATAATAAATCTACCTGGACACTCATGTGTATCTCCTTAATTAGTACCTAATCTCCAAATGAAGACAATAACAAGGTCACAGTTTCACCTAGCATAATACAACTACCCTGTGAACACTGGAAACACACTAATCTGTTTCTCAGAAGAGGAGGTAAGGTCCTTGAGTGATGTTTACTCCTCTCCTGATAGTCTGTAGTTTAAATACCATGAAGAAAAATTAACAATAAAAATGGCCCCTGACTTGTCATTGTTCAAGTTATAATTTTTTAAAAATTTAGGTAGTGAGAAAGTGGTATGCATCCAGTAGAAACCATACCTTGAATTTTGCATGTTGATCTTTTCCCAGGCTATCAGTGTGGTACAATACTCTCTCAGAATGCTGGGTAGCTACTGTGAACCACAGCTCCCAGTCAGCCATGTTACCATGAGAGTAAACAACCGATACTCTACAGTGTATTATAAATGCATTTTGACTTAACGATATTTTCAGCTTACCATGGGTTTATCAGAACATAACTGCCTTGTAAGTTGAGTATCCGTACTTAAATAGTGATATAAACCCAATATATCTGAAAATATCGGTACAAGACAAAAGAGGGGAAAAGATATTTGCTTAATATATGCATATATTTACATAAATGCATTTGTGACAGAATAGGAAAGAATAGACGGTACTCAAAGCCTTCTTTTCTGTAACTGGTCACATTATCTTACCTGGTATTTAAAACTACATACATTCTTTTACTTCCCACTCTGTATTCTGTTGGATGGCAGCAATCGTCACCTCAACTAATCATGGTTCTTTACTAGGTAGAGTAACTGAAAACTTCATTCCTGAGCACGAGCCATTTGTAGTCCTGGCTGGATGAGGATGTTTTAATTTCGCACTGATCTTAATTACAGGGCATGGTAATATTAAGAGACACCCTAAGGGATCTCTTGTATTCCAGATATAATCCTTCTTGCCTTCATTATGAAGTAGCAATCCAAGATTCACTTGATATTCTAGATCAATCACTCCAGCAAACACCATTACTTCCCCCGTAGCCTGCTGACTCAGAGGCATGTGAAGCCCCAAGTGGCCAGGTGGCAGTCACAACCTGGAGTTCAATAGAATCATTGTTGTGTCTCCTAGTGCAAGCACTTCTCCCTGTGGAACAAAGACCTCTAGGCCAGCTCAGAGCATGAAGTTGTAGGAAAAGGAAGCTAACATTTTGCTAGGAGGTCACTAGGGATAATAGTGAATTGTATCACTCTCATTTCCAACCCTTGATTCCTGGAACATTAAATTATGGCAATGAAAAAAAAACAGTACTATATATTGAATGCTGTCTCAGAGCATCTATAGCATTCTTGTGAATCTTGCAGCAGCCTGCAAAGATTTGTCACCTATCTGACACTGTAACTGAGCCTACCAAAGGCCATTCCCAATTTCTATCAAGCCAACTGCTTCAGGATGGTAGGAGAACCTGATAAGATCAGTGAATTTCATGAGCATGAGCCCATTGCTGACTTCTTTGGCTGTGAAGTAAGTTTCTTGATCAGAATCAGTGTCCTGTGGGATGCCATGGTGGTGGATAAGTCATCCTGTAAGTCTATGGATGGTAGTTTTGGAAGAAGCATTGTGTGCAAGGAAAGCAAATCTATGTCCAGAGTAAATGTCTATCCCAGTAAGAACAAAACCTTACCCATTCCACAATAGAAATGTTCAATGTTATCAGCCTGCCACCAGGTAGCTAGCTGATTACCCCCAGTGAATGGTGATATACCAAGGGCTTAATGTTGATTTCTATAGCTGGCAGATTGGGCACTCAGTGGTGACCATAGCCAAGTCAGTCTTGGTAAGTGAAAATTCATGTGGCTGAACCCTTGAATAACCCCATCCCTGCCAACCATGTCCACTTTTTTCATGAGATCATTGGGTGGTAGAGGTGGCTTGAAAAGAGGCTGATTGGTATTTGCAGAATAAGTCATTATGCTTACTTGATTGTTAAAGTCCTCCTCTACTGAGATCATTTTTTTTGGTGAACATTCACATGGGACACAAATATTTTTATGTCTTTGCCCACTGAGGGAAATCTATCCACGTGCTCTTCCCTCAATATTTTTCTCATCAATTTTCCAATCATGTTCTTTCCAAATCCCTCACCATCCATCCAAACCACAGCCCATAAATTGGTATATAATTGAATGCCTGGTTATTTCTTATTCCAAGCAAAGTGACATCCAGGTGCACTGGATGCAGTGCCAGCCACTGAGAAGATTCTTCTTCACCAATGTCTTTCAAGGATGTCCCAGAAAACGGTTGTAGTGCCACTGTTGTTCTGTTCACTTTCAGGTGGTGCCTGCATATTGTGCAGCACAGGTGTAAACTAGCCCTGAGTCTTCTATTCCTCTCTCCATTGATCATAGGATATTCCTTGAGAGGTTATAGGTATAGGCTGGGAGAGAGAAGGCAATATAGCAGGAAGAGGAATCATGGCATTTGGCCCACTTCAACTAACTTACTTCAGAACATGCTCACATATATGGTGCTTCTATTTGCTGATGGAGTACTGCTGTGTACATCGATTTATGGCTTGGTAGCTCAGATAATTATAGTTGGTGCCAGTCCACAATAGGCAGCTCAGGTGTCGTGGTAATGTGGTGCGCCATGGTCAAGTGTTTGGTTTCTACTAAGGCCTGATAGCAGGCCAAGAACTGTTTCTCAAGAGGAGAGGAGTTATTTGCAGATAGTGTCAGGGCCTTGATCCCAAAACCTAAATGACTGTGCTGTGATTCACCGACAGGGGCCTCCTAAAGATTCCAACAGCATCCTTATTGGCCATTGAAACTTCAAGTACATTAGGAGCTGTTATCTCATATGGCCCAAGAGGCAGAGCAGCTTGTACAGCAGCCTGGACCTGTTGGAGAGCCTTCCACTATATTGGACCCCCACATAAAATTAGCAGCTTTTTGGGTCACTTGGTAAATGGGTCAAAGTCACACACCCAAATGAGGAATATGTTGCCTCCAAAATCCAAGTAGGCCCACTAGGCATTGTTCTTCTTTCTTGGTTGTTGGAGGGTCTAGATGTAACAATTCATCCTTTACCTTGGAAGAGTTATCTGAATACGTCTTACACCAGTGGACCCCTAGAAATTTCACTGAGGTAGAAGGACTCTGAATTTTAGAAGAATTATTTTCTACCCTCTGACACATAAATGTCTTACCAATAAGTCCTGAGCCATTTCTAATTATCACTCACTAAGTATAGTCAGCATAGTGTCATCAATGTAAGAAACCAATGTGAAACATTGTGGAAAGGAAAAGTGATCAATACCCACATGAACTAACTTATAACACAGTGCTGGAGAGTTGATATGCCCCTGAGGTAGAATAGTGAAGGTGTATCCCTGGCCTTCCTAGCTGAAAGCAAACTGCTTCTGGTGGGCTTTATTGACAGGTGTGGAGAAAAAGACATTTGCCGATTAATAGCTGTGTACCAGGTACCAGGAGATGTGTTTATTTGCTCAAGCAATGAAACCACACCTGGTACATTTATGACTGGAGTTGCCACTGGTTAAAGTTACAATAATTCACTGTCATTCTCCAATAGCCATCTATTTTCTGTTCAGGCCAAATAGGAGAACTAAATAGGTATATGGTAGGAATCACCACCTTGCATCTTTCACATCTATGATGATGGCATTCGTTTCTGAAATTCCTCCCAAAATATGGTATTGTTTTTAATTTACCAATTTATTATTGTCCTAGGGAGAGAAAACTCTTCTTGCTTCCATTTGACATTTTCCACCATAAAGGACCTCACTCCACAGGTTAGGGAAACCATGTGAGGATTATGCCAGTAGCTAAGTATGTCTATTTCAATCATGGATCTGGAACTGAGACAATAATCACAGAATGGGTTCGAGGACCCACTGCACCCACTGTGAGTCGGACTTGAATTAAAACTTTATTGATCACCTGACCTCCATCAGCCCCCTACTCTGACTGTAGGGCCACAGTGATGTTTTAAGTCTCCTGGAATCATTGTCAACTTAAAGCCACTGTCCAGTATTCCCTAAAGGCAGACTTAATCTTCCCCAGTGCACAGGTCTCTGGTAAAAGGCCAGAGTCCCTTTGGGGAAAGCTGGGAGAAAGGTAAACATTGTAAATTTTCAGTAGGATACTAGTATCTTAAGATACTACTTTTGTTTTAAATCTGTAAGTCTTAAAAATAAAATCTGATAGTCATTTGTATTCAATAATGCTTGGATTTTACCCTGTAGATAGACTCACAGTATGAGTCTGTGTGTGTTTGTGTGTGTATGTCTGTGTTCAGTTAAGTGTGTTAGCAGCAAATATCTAGAAACAAACTATTAGTACAAGAATAAATATATCTCAGAAAATTTATTCAATAAAGTACTACTCAGCCATTAAACATTAAACACAATGGCTATATAAGTACTGACATGAAAATAAATTTATGGTATATCATTAGGTATAAAGACCAATTCGTTGGCTTGCATTACCTACTCTTTTTTGAAGTAAAAAACATTAGTTGATAATTCTGTTATCATAAGACTGGTTGATACACTGAGAGGATAAATATCGTATAACGAGTGGTAAAATATTCCAAAGGACATGAAGTAGCACTCCATAATAAACATGCATCATACATATATACACACATATGTATGTATACATATACATATATGCATACATATACATGTACATATATATATATATATCTTGATCTTTGGAATATATATATATAGTCTAGTTTGGAGGATAATGCACCTCCATTCTCCACCTACTAGAAGTGCAATTTACAAAAGTCTCCATCGGCAGCTCTCTGAAATCTATTACACTGTTTGTACCTATGCCTCCCTACACTGCTACCAGCTAATTACAAAATGTGGAGGGAGTGTACTAAGGCAAGTCAACTCCTGGGACACACCAAACTCCTCTGGTCACTTTCAAAAAAGAGCAGTGACACCCAAACCAATCATTTATTAGACAACCTGGCAATCTAGGATGTGTCCATACAATTTTATGTCCTTTCTTTTATTTATGGATAATACTTGCGTGGAAGTCTGACTGTTCTTTCATCATTCCAGAATCCCTTTCCATTTTTTGTCTTATGGTAGCATGCCTCCTCATAAAATCTTTGCACTGCTGTATGAGTCAGGGTTTTCCAGAGACACAGGACCAATAGGATAGATAGATATAGATATATGAAAGGGGATTTATTAAAATAATTGGCTTACATGATTATGGAGGATGAGAAATCCCATGACTCTCTGCATTCAAGACCTGGGGATGCTTATAGTGTGGATCAGTCCAAGTACAAAGGCCTCAGGACCAGGAAAGCTGATGGTGTAAGTTTCATTCCAAGGCCAGGTATCTGAAAACTCAAGGGGTCACTGATATAAGTCATGGAGTTCTAAGGCCAGGCAGCCTGAAGTTCTGATGTCTATACACATGTAGTACATGTCAGAGGAGGACAATATCATAGCTCTGGGAGACAGAAAGAGAGAAAATTTTGTTTTCTCCTCTTTTTTTCTCTCTGGACCCTCAGCCAATTGCATGGTGACTACCCACATTGAAACTTGGTCTTCCTCACTCACTTGATTTTCCCCTCTGACTCTTGTGCTAGTCTCCTCTAGAAATACCCTCATAGGCAAACCCAGAAATAATGCTTTACCAGTTCTCTAGATATTCTATTATCCAGTCTAGTTGACACCTAAAGTTAACTATCAACAACTGTTAATTATTTCTTGATGCTTCTCAGAGGCCCTAAAAAAACACATACAAAAGTCATGACATGGAGGTATAAAGAAAAACTTTTAATTAATTTTGATTACAAAACTCGAATAAGAGAAAACTAATAATGTTTCACATTTTAATGAATAAATTTTACTTACATGAGGTAAAAATATTTATAATAGACAAATAGACATATACGGCATATATGTATATATATGTATTTACGTACCTAAAATAAAAATGAATGCGTATGTGCATGATTTGATTATACATAAAATTAATTTAAAAAACAGAAGACATAAATAATACAAAATCCCTTATTTATTTTAAGGAAGAGATATATATTATATAATCAAAACCAGAGAATAGCACATTTAAAAAATGTTTTTGAAAAAGTAAAATCTTGTTATGTTGACTATATGTCAAGGTGGTCTTTTAAAGTAGTTTTCTTTTCAATAATTTGGACATATTATCAAGAAAAATTTAAAAATAGTATTAAAACAAAATTACTGAATTAGATTCCTATCTATAAAACATTACAGTTGATGGAATGAAGAAAGAAACAGAAATGAAGTTACCAAATATAATTATTCAATCTTTGCTATTTTTATTTCTTAATGAGTTTAAAGAAGAAAAGAGAACTGTCATGGAATGAGAAAAGTTTAAAGATTTGTTTAATATTTGTTTTATGAGAGGTATTTGGGATTTAAAATTCCACTAATGCTTAATGTAGTAAGAAGAAACATTAATGGGCTGAGAACATTGTGTTTTAACTGCACATTTAATTTCACACATAAAAAAATCTAATTCTTGCTATGAAACATGGGTAAATTTGTATATCAATTTTTTTCCCAATTCTACATCTGTCATCACAACCTAACTTTGTCTAATATTACAATTTTATTTCATTAATGAAATATATGCATATATAAATATATAGTATATATAAACATACATACTATATATAAATGTATATAGTATATATAAATATATACTATATATAAATATATACTATACATAAATATATATACTATAAATATAGATGTATATGTCATTTACATTCCTCTCTGTAATCTCCTTTTCTCTTTTATTAAACAGTCGCCCCATATTCATTTGTTTCTTTCTGCTCTTAGAAGGGTGTTATATCATATTAATGGCTAGGGATTTGGATAACAGGAACAGATAGCTTTAGATTTGAATCCTGTCTCTATAACCTTGGACGGGTTACTTAAATTTCTTGAATTTCACTTTCTTGATTTGTAAAGTGGAATAATAATATACAGCTTTGTGAGTTTATGTGAAAATTATGTGTACCAATCTTAGAATAGCTCCTGGCACATGAGAACTCATGTGTTAGCCATTCCTCCTATCTCCAAACCTAGAATACTCCATTCTCTACTACACTGTAAGCAATATGAGAACAGAAATTTTTGTATTCGAGTACTGGGAACAATGACGGGCACATAATAGTTGTCCAATAAATGCATAGTTAATAGAAGATTGAACAAGTTTTGTGCACGTAGTTACCCTCTTTTAGACTTATTTCATATTTATATTTGATACTTTATTTTATTTTCATTTACCTTTGTATTTCCTTCAAGATTGACTTCAATTTTCCTAGCAAGGCTTCAGTTGTATTTTTCTTTCTTGTGGAGGCTTCACCATGGCTGTAAGTTAATAAAATTGCATTTATGAGTTTGTTTCCTGGATTCTCTTTGCTTGGTAGCTCTACTTTCATCTTTTTTTAATAAAACCATCTTGCCATTAGTTTCTTTGAGAATCTATAGAATTATTTCTTGACAATTTTCCTGTTTCTTGGGGTAGTTTTCTGATATCCCTAAATATTCTTTTCTCATGCCACCTTATTCCTTTAAAGTACCTTTACATCACATAGCATAGCATAGCATAAAAAAAGTTTATGAAGATTACTTTCAAGTTATTACTTCCTTTGAGAACAGATAGCTATTTGCTGATAGCATGCTGAGAATAAATGGAGGTGATATACTGAGCTCAAGCAGCTAAATTCCTCTTATAGAATCAGTCATTTTCTCTTTCTGGAAGCATATATCCTCTCTGTTTTTGCAGATCAAAGTAGCTAATAATAAATTCCCATGTATTCAAGCCTTTTTGGAATGTGATCTTGTCATTCCTGCTTTTCTTCTGTTCTTTTCCACTTCTTATTTATAAAAGACTTCTCAGGCAGGAGGCTGCTTTTGTTGTTGTTGCTGTTGTTCTTTTTCTCCCTTTCCTTTAAAATAATTGAGAACAGTTTACAAAAACAAAATGCATAATTCGTAATTGTACATCTTAATGAATATTATACAGTATATGTCTACACCTGGGTAACAACCACCCAGATTGAAACGGAATATTTTATTCAACCTAGGGATTCTGTTATACCCTTGCCATTCAATTCTCCCACCTGCCTTCATAATCATTCCTCTAAATTCTGTTAGGATAGATTAATATTGCTTATTTTAGAACTTCTTATAAATATAATCACATAATATAAACATTAATTTCCTTGTGGGCAGTTTATTTGGCTCAAGTTATCTTCATTAACTTAAATTTATGCAGTTGTATGTATCACTTTAATTTTTGTTTAATATTGAATGAATTTGAATGAATATACAATTTGTTTATCTGTTCGCCTGATGATGAACATTTTGACTGTTTCCAATTTGGGATTATTATAAAAGAAATGTCTGTAAATAATCTGGAACATCCTGAAAATATAGATATATATATTTTTGGTGTAAATATATTCTCATTTCTTGTGTATATTCACCTGTGGGGGGAAGTGCTTGGTTACAGTAGGTATGTGCCCAAATTAATTGGAACCTGCTAAAAAAAAATTGTATTATTTGCAGCTAACATTCCACTTATTTAGTTGGTTTCATTATTCTTTTAATTCTAGTCATTCTAATGGGATATAGTGGTAATTCAATATGGCTTAAATGTGCATTTCAGTAATACTGTTAACTAATGATTTTTTTTTTTGGGAGAAATGCTTATTGAAGGCTTTTATCCATTATTTAAACTGGATTATATAAAATTTTATCATCAATTTGTAGAAGTTCCTAAAATATTCTAAGTATAAGCATTTGCCTGGTAAATATATTGCATCTGTTTTCTTCCAGTCTTTGATTAGCCTTTTAGTTTGCTTAATAACACCTTTCATAAATAGTAGTTTTCAAAAATAATTTATAAGTCTAATCTTCTATTATGGGTTTTGAAACCTGACCAAGAAATCTCCCACACCTGGGTTACAAATATATCCTTCTTTACTATACTCTAGAAGCTTTACAGATTTAAGCTTCATAATTAGATTTATGGATAATTTCAAATTAAATTTTGTACATGGTATGAGGTAGGGAACAAGGTTAACTTTTAGCCATACAGATATTGTGTTGATCCATCATCATTTATCAACAAGATTTTCCTGTCCCATTAAATATCACTGATATCATTGTCAAATATGGAGTATCGTATATGTGTGTGTGTGTGTGTATATATAGATATATTTTTTTTTTTGAGACAAAGTCTCACTCTGTTTCCCAAGCTGGAGTGCAGTGGCTCAATCATGGCTTCCTGCAGCCTCAATCAGCTAGGCTCAAGTGATCCTCCTACTTCTCAGCCTCCTGAGTGGCTAAGACTACAGACATGTGCCATCATGCCTGGCTAATTTTTGTATGTTTTGTAGAGACAGAAATTAACTAGTGAAACTGGCCTGCTAAAACATGGCCAGCTCAGTAAAATTCTAGAAGTAGTATTTCACCATGTTGTGCCGGCTGGTCTTTTAACTCCTTGGCTCAAGCGATCTGCCCACCTTGGCCTCTCAAACTGCTGGGATTATAGGCATGAGCCACTGTGCTTGGCCAGGTCTATTTTTAAAATAGTATATTTCTATTTTATTTGTCTTTTTGACTATCCACATTTGAATACCATAATCTCTAAATTACAGTATTGTTAATAGTCTTGGAATCTAGTATTGTATTTCCTCTAACATTGTTTTTCTTCTTCATTTTCAATGAGGTCTTAGCCTCTTATGTCCTTTGCATGCCAAATGAGTAATAGAGTCAGCTTGCCAAATTCTATAAAATGACCTCATTTTTACATCAGTTCAAATCTCCATTTGAGACTTAATTGGCTTTATAGATTATTTTCAGGGAAATTTACATCTTAACAATATTAAGTACTCCAAATTATAATTATATTATTTCTTCAAATTATTAAACTTTTTTCATTTCTGTGCAGTATTTTTTATTCATTTGAAGTAAACAAGTTTTGCATCAATTTTATTCAAATTATTTTTAGGCATCTGTTTTTAATGTGTGTGTGTTTTCCCAATGTTTGTTGCTATATATAAATCAAAGTGAACATTTTGTGATAACTTTGCATGCACAAGTCTCACTAAATTTATTTCTTAATTGTACTAGTTGTTTCTTAACTATTAAAGATTTACTGCATGCACAATTGTATCATCTATGAATAAATGCTATTTTGTTGGTACAATATTTTCAATAATAAAAATAGATATATAATTGTGACTCTGACACAATACCTGATTTTATTAAATATTTAAAATGTACAAAAAAAAGGAAATAGAAATTATTTCTGGAGAAGCTATATCAGTCAGAAGTTTCGGATTGCTCTTTTCTCCCACAACAGGCTATCTTTGCCTTCAGATGAACAAAACATGGGTTCTGAACAATGTGTGCAGAAACATCTTTCTCAAAATATATTGTTTTACTTAAAAAAATCATTTTATATTTTATCAACTTACTTATATTTAACATGCCAGTGTCCCTTTTTATTTTTCAGCCTGCTATGCCAGATAAATCTGTAAGTTTGCACTTAATTATCAATAGGTCAGGTAGAACCCAGTTATAAGATTTAAAATCTTATAAATAAATGTTTAAAAATAAGATTGAAGAATATAAACTTCTTATAGTTTCTTTCTGTCTGCAGATACTCTTCACCTGTGCGTAGAAAGCTTTTTTTATACTCATTAGCATGCTTATTAAAAGGTCAGGCTGAGGTGCAATTTTATTGTCTTTTGAAGTCCATTGTGTCTAATTTAAAATCTGTCATTTTTCTTATGGATTTCTTCCAAACATAATGTTTATTTTTTATGTTGCTTTTAAGTTTTTTATGTATTTGTTAATTATGTGGTTAAAATCTGTTTCATTCAATAGACTGAACTGTGTAAGTACAACAGTAATATTTACATTTATGTAAAAATCTCCAGAGCTTAGAACAATAATTAATACATAATGGTTCTTTAAAGGCATTCATTGGGTTAATTAATGCCTTAATATTAATTTGGATAATTAATTGAAGAGCCCAATAATATAACAGAGAACACTTGATAGCGCTCATGGTCGTCACTTAAAAAATCAAAATCTTTATTTGGTTATAGCTTTTTTTTTTTTTTAATCTTATGATTCTCTGAATTAAGACAATTTTAAAAAATAAGCACTTGATAGGAAGGGATGGGAGATTATAAAGAATAAAGATGTTTGGTAAATTTTTCAAATAGGAAAACAATGATGCTTTGGTGATTGATGTTTAGCTTTCATTGTCAATCATTTAAATTTACAGAATCATTTTTATTACAGAAATTTTTCTTGGCAGAATTTTTCTAGTTTTAGATAGTGGTACATATATTTATAAAGAACTGAATAACAATTCCATAAAAGTATGGTCTATTTGTGAGAAATGGTAGTGAAGGAGTAACCTTAATATTATTTGGATTGTGATCCAAATTAACTAGTGAAAAATAAAACTCAAAATCTGCTGAAATATAGTCAGTTTAGTATAATTTCTAGAAGTAGTTTCCTTGTGTTCATCACCAGATGTGTAATAACCATATAACAATTAAAATGAACTTCTGATACATGCTACAATTTAGATGGATATCAAGAGAATTATGCTGAGTAAAAGAAAAAAGCATCAAAAGCATATATAGTATAATTCCATTTATATAATAGTTTGACATAACAAAATTATAGAGTGAAAAACAGTCATGATTTTCAGTGGTTATCAGAGAAAATGATACATTACACTAAAGAAAGTTTATAGTTTTACAATACAATTCTTCAAATAGTTAAGGATATCCATTATCTTTATAAGCTTACCTTCTTAAATTAGCATGATAAAAATGTAACAGTTAAAATATTTACTGATTACAAGCATTGGATTCTAATTGTCTTAACCATGAAAATTTATATATATATATACACACACACATATACATACATATATATACAATAAAGCTCAAATATATCTGGCAGCAGACTTTTTAGTAGAAACCTTACAGCCCAAGAGAGAGGAGCATGACATATTTAAAGAGCTGAAGGGGAAAAAAACTGTTACCCTAGAATATTATAGTCAGTGAAAATATACTTTGAATATGAAGCAGAAATAAACGCTTTCCTAGAGAAACAAAAACTGTGAGATTTCATCAACATCACAGCGTCCTACAAGAAATGCAAAATAGAGAACTGCAATCAGAGAAAAAAGGACAATATTCAGCAATAGGAAATCATGTGAAGGTACAAAACTCACTAGCAATTATAAGTACACATATAAACACAAAACATTATAACACTGTCATTAGGGTATGTAAACTACTCTTATCCTAAGTAGAAAGACTAAACAATGTGCCAATCAAAAATAACTACAACAAATTTTCAATACATAGTCAGTACAGTAAGATATAACTACAAACAAGGAAAAGTTGAAAAGTGGGAGGACAAAGTTAAAATATTGAGTCTTTATAATTTTTCTATTTACTTTGTTTGTTTGTTTATAAAAAAACAGTGATAATTTGTTATCAGGTTAAAACCTTGGGTTATAAGACACTGTTTGCAAGCCTCATGGTAACCTCAAATTTAAAAAAATACAATGAAGGCACAAAAAATTAAAAGCAAAAAGCTAAATTATATCACCAGACAAAAATTATCCTCACTAAAAGGAAGACAAGAAAAATGGAATGAAGGAAGAGAAGAACACAACATAACCAAAAAACATATCACAATGTGGCAGGAGCAAATTGTTATATATCATAATAACATTAAATGTAAATGGACTAAACTCTTCAATCAAAAGACCGAGTGGCTGAATAAATGGAAAAAGGAAGACCCAATGATTTATTGCCTACTATAAACAAACTTCACCTAGGAAAACTCACATAGACTGAAAATAGAAATATGAATAAAGATATTTGATGCCAATGGAAACCCAAAAAAAAGAGTAGTAGCTATACTTATATCACACAAAATTGATTTTATATCACACAAAATAGAGACCAAAATTCTGTGAAGAGACAAATGAAGAGAAAAAAGAAGGCGACTATGTAAAGATAAGTGGGTCAATTCAGCAAGAAGATATAATCATTGTAATCATACATGCACCCAACAGTGGAGCATCAGATACATAATACATAAATTATTAGAGTTAGAGAAAGAAATAGACCCCAATACAATAACAGCTGGAGACTTCAGAAACCCATTGTCAGCATTGGACAGATATTTCAGAAAGAAACTCAACAAAGAAACGTCAGACTTATTCTGCTCTATAGACCAAACAAACCTAATATATACAGAACATTTCATCCAATGGCTACAGAATACACATTTCACTTTTCAGCATATAGATTATTCTCAAGGTTAGATAGACAATATGTTAGGTCACAAAACAAATCTTAATTTTTTTAAATATGAAATAATATTCAGTATCTTCTTCGGCAACAATGGAATACAATCAGAAATAAATAACAAGAGGAATTTTGGAAATCATACAAATACATGGAAATTGAAAAATATGCTCCTGAATAACTAAGGGGTCATTGGAGAAATTAAGAAAAAAAATTGAAAAAATTTACTGAAACAAATGATAACAGAAACACAACATTCCAAAACCTGTGGAATACAGCAAAAGCAGTGCTAAGAGGAAACTTTAGAGTTATAACTGTCTACTTAAAAAAAGAAAAACTTCAAATAAACAACCTAATGATGCATCTTACAGAAATCGAAAAGTAAGAGCAAACCAAATCCAAAATTAGTGGAAAAAAAGTGATGACAAAAATCAGAGCATAAATAAATAACATTGAAATGAAGAAAATTCAAAGTTCAAGGAAACAAAAAGTTAGTTTTTGAAAAATTAAAAGTGAGAAACCTTTAGCGAGAATAACGAAGAAAAAGAGAGAGAAGTCTCAAATGCAGAAAATTAGGGAAGAAAAGGGAGACATTACAACTGACATCATAGAAATTCAAAGAATCATTAGTGGTTATTATGAGTAACTACATTCCAATAAATTGCAAAAATCTATAAGAAATCAACAAATTCTTAGACACATACAACCTACCAAGATTGAACCATGAAAAAATCCAAAACCTAAGCACAATAGTAACATGTAATGAGACAGAAAGTGTAATAAAAAAAAATCTCTGAACAAAGAAAATCCTAGGACCTGATGACTTCACTGATGAATTTTACCAAACATTGCAGAAGAGCTAATACCAGTGCCACTCTAACTATTCTGAAAAATAAAGGCAGTATATTGCGTAGTCATTCCATGAAACCAGCATTACTCTGATACCAAAATCAGAAAAAGACGTCAAAAAAAGAAATCTATAACCCAATATCACTGATGAATATTAATGCAAAACTCCTCAACAAAATACTAGAGCATGTAATTCAACCACACATTAAAAAATCATTCATCATGACAAGTAGAATTATCCCAGGGATGCAAGGAAGCTTCAACATAAGCAAATTAAATAATATGAGGCATTATAGTAACAAAATGAAGGAAAAAATATATGATCATTTCAATTGGCACTGAAAATGTATTTAATAAAATTCAATATTCCCTGTTAATTAAAAAACCCTTATAAAACTGAGTATAGTGGAAACATACCTCAACATAATATAAGCAATATATGACAGACCCACAGCTAGCATCATACTGAATGGGGAAAAAGAGAGAATTTTCCCCCTAATATCTGGAATATAACAATGATGCCCACTGTCACCACTGTTATTTAACGTAATGCTGGAAGTTCTACCCAGAGCAATCAGTCCAGAGAAACACATAAAATACATATGAATTGAAAACAAAAAAGTCCAATTGCCCTCTTTGGAGATGATATATTATATTTTGAAAAAAACTTAAAACTTCACCATAAAACTATTAAAACTGATACATTTAGTAATATTTCAGGATACAAAATCAATATACAAAAATTAGTAGCATTTTTATATGCCAATGTCAACCATTCTGTAAAAGAAATAAAAAAGTAATCCTGTTTACAATAGTTGCAAATAAAATGAATGGGAATTCACTTATTCAAAGAAGTAAAAGACCTCTACAATAAAAACTATGAAATAATGGTTCAAGCTATGGAATAGAATGCAAAGAAATGAAAAGATATTCAATGTTCATGGATTGGAACAATTAATAATGTTAAAATATTCATACTACCCAAATCAATCTACAGATTTAATAAAATCCCCACCAAATACAAATGACATTCTTCACAGAAATAGGAAAAATAATCCTAAAATTCATATGGAACCACAAGAAAACCTAGAATAGCCAAAGCTAATCTAAGTGAAAACAAACAAACAAACAAACAAAAAAAAACCATAACTGGAGTATCCACATTACCTGACATTAAGTTATACTACAGAGCTATAGTAACCAAGACAGTAAGGTACTGGACAAAAACAGACATGTAGAGCAGTGCAAGAGAATAAATAACCCAGAAACATATCCATATATCTACAGTGACCTTATCTTTTTTTAGAATGTTTCCGAGAACATACACTGTGGAAATGACCATCTCTTCAATAAATGGCGTTGGGAAAAGTGGATATCCATATGCAGAAGAATGACACCATAACCCTATCTCTCACCATATACAAAAATCAAATAAAAATGTATTAATTACTTAAATCTAAGTCCTCAAACTATGAAACTACTAAAAGAAAACATTGGAGAAACTCTCCAGGACTTTGATCTTGGCAAACACTTCTTGTGCAAAACCCAGAGGCAATCAAAGTAAAAATGGAAAGATGAGAGCACATCAAGTTAATAGGTTTCTGCAAAGCAACAATCAACAAATTTAAGGGAAACCCCGCATAGAGGGATAATTTATTTGCAATCTACCCATCTGATAAGGGATTAATGAACAGAATATAAAAGGTGCATAAACAACTCTATATAAAAAAAACCTCATAATTCAATCAAAAACTGGGCAAAAGGTCTGAATAGGCATCTCTCAAAAAAAAAAAAAACACACAAATAGCAAACAGATATATTAAAAGGTGTTCAACATAATTGATCATCAAAGAAACACAAATTAAAACTACAATGAGATATCATCTCACCCTAGTGAAAATGACTTATATCCAAAATACAGGCAATAACAAATGCAGGTGAGAACACGGAGAAAAGAGGACACTCATATGATGTTGTTGAGAATGTAAATTAGTACAACCACTATGGAGAACAGTTTGGAGTTTCCTTAAAATACTATAAATAGAGCTACCATATAATCCAGGAATCCTGTCAGAGGCGTTTGAACAAGAACTACTCCATCTTGAATAGAGGTTGAGAAAAATAAGGCTGAGACCTACTGGGCTACATTCCCAGGAGGTTAAGGCAATCTTAGGATGATATAGAAGATCAGCACAAAATGCAAGTCACAAAGATCTTGCTGATGAAATAGCACGTGGTAAAGAAGCTGGCCGAATCCCACCAAAACCAAGGTGGCAGTAAAAGAGACCTCTGATCATCCTCACAGCTCATTATACACTAATTATAATGTATTAGTATGCTGAAAGATACTTGCACCAGGGTCGTGACAGTTTACAAATGCCATGGCAATGTCAGGAAGTTACCCTATATGGTACAAAAAGGGAGGAACTCTCAGTTCCAGGAATTGTCCACTCCTTTCCCAGAAAATTCATGAAAAATCCACCCCTTGTTTAGAGTATGATCAAGAAAAAAACATAAAATTAGCCAACCTGCAGCCCTTGGGGCTGCTCTGCTTGTGGAGTAGCCATTCTTTATTTCTTCACTTTCTTAGTAAACTTGATTTCACTTTATTCTATTGATTTGCCTTAAATTCTTTCACACGTGAGATCCAAGAATCCTCTCTCAAGGTCTGGATCAGGACCCCTTTCTGGTAACAATTCCACTTCTAGGTAAATGCCAAAAGAATGAAAATCAGTATGTTGAAGAGATATCTGAAACCTCATGTTTTTTGCAGCACTATTCACATTAGCCAAGATGTGCAAGCAAATTTTGTCCATTAAGAGATGAATGGATAAAGAAAACATGGTACATATACAGAATGGAGCACTATTCCACCATAGAAAAGAATGAGATCCTGCCATTTGCAATAAAAGGGATGGGACTGGAAGTCATTATGTTAAGTAAAATAAGCCAGGCACAGAAAGACAAATATCACATGTTCTTACTCATCTGTGGGTGCTAACATTTACAACAATTGAACTCCTGAATATAAAGCATAGAATGAAGAGTTCTAGAAGATGGGAAAAATAGTCAGGAATGAGTGAGGGGATGGATGGGGAAATAGCTAATGGGTACATAAAATAGAGTAAATAAGACCTAGTATTTGCTAGCACAACTGGATAGCTACAGTGAAAAATAATTTAATTGTACATTTAAAAAAATAACTCAAAGAGTATAATTGAATTGTTTGAAACACAAAGGGTTAATGCTTGAGGTGATGAATATCCTGTTTACCTTGACATGATTAGTTCATATTGAATGCCTGTATCAATATATATCATGTTACTCATAAATATATATGTATATACACACACACCCTTAATATGTATCCACAAAAATTAAAAAAATATAAAAGTTTTAAAAATAAATATTAAACACAAAGAAAATCAAATTTTGTAAGGTCAGCTGCATAGTTTGCAAGGATTTTTTCACTGTCTTTGGGTTGTTTGTTTATTCTGTTGATAGTTTCTTTTGCTCCGTGGAAGCTCTTTAGCTTAATTAGGTCCCACTTGTCAATTTTTGTTGCTTTTGCAATTGCTTTCGGCATCTTCATCATAAAATATTTTCAAGGGCCTATGTCCAGAATGGTATCTTTTAAGTTTTCTTCAAGGGTTCCTATAGTTTTTGGTTTTACATTTAAGTCTTTAATGAATCTTGAGTTGATTTTTGTATATGGTGTAAAGAACAGGTCCCAATCCAATCTTCTGCATATGGTTAGCCAATTATCCCTGCATCATTAATAAAATAGTCTTTTTTCCATTGATTGTTTTTGTTGAAGTTCAGATAGTTGTATGTGTGCAGCTTTATTTCTGGGCTCTCTACTCTTTTCTATTGGTCTATTTATCTGTTTTTGTACTAATACCATGCTGTTTTGGTTACTGTAGACTTGTAGTATAGTTTGAAGTTGGGTAATGAGATGCCTCCAACTCCAGCTTTATTCTTTTTGCTTATGATTGCTTTAGCTTTGGGGACAGAATTTCATTTCATATGATTTTTAAAACAATTTTTTTCTAATTCTGTAAAGAATACCATTGGTATTTGATAGGAAAGCACTGAATCTGTAATTGGCTTTGCACAGTATGGCGATTTTAAGAATACTGATTCTTTCTATCCAGGAGCATGGAATATTTTTCCATTTGTTTGTGTCATCTCTGATTTTTCTAAACAGTGATTTGTATTTCTCATTGAAGAGGCTTTTCATCTCCCTGGTTAGCAGTATTATTAGGTATTGTGTGTATGTGTGTGTGTGTGTGTGTGTGTGTGTGTGTGTGTGTGTGTGTGTACATAATGGGATTGTGTCCTTCATTTGGTATGTAGCTTGGATGTTGTTGCTATATAGAAATGCTACAAATTTGTACGTTGATTATGTATCGTGAATCTTTGCTGAAGTTGTTTATCAGATCTTGGAGCTTATGGTCAGACACTATGGGTTTTTCTACACATAAAATCATATATTTTGCAAAGATGGATATGTTGGCTTTCTCCCTTCTTATTTTGATGCCTTTTATTTCTTTCTCTTTCTCAGTTGCTGTAACATAGGACTTTTCAGTACTATGTTGCATAGTAGTGATGAAAGTAGGTATCCTTATCGTGTTCTGGTTCTCAAGAGGAATGGTTCCAGCTTTTGACCATTCAGTAAGATGTTGGCTGTGTGCTTGTCATAAATAGTTCTTATTATTTTGAGGTTTGTTTCTTCAATGCCTAGTTTGTTGATGGTTTTTAACATGAAAATTCTGAATTTTATTGAAAGTCTTTGCATCGATTGAGATGCTCATGTGTTTTTTTTGTTTTCAGTCTTGTTTTTGTGATGGATTATATTATTGACTTGTGTATGTTGAACCAACCCTGCATCCCAGGAATAAAGCCTACTTGATGATAGTATACTAGCTTTTTGATATCCTGCTGAATTATTGTTTGCTAGTATTTTGCTGAGAATTTTTGCATCAATGTTCATAAGGATATTGGCTTGAAGTGTTTTTTGGTTCTTGTTGTTGTTGTCTCTCTGCCAGGTTTTGGCATCAGAATGATGCTGTCCTCATACAATGAGTTAGGGAAGAATCCCTCCAACTCAGATTTTTGGAAGAGTTGCAGTAGGAGTAGTAGCAGTTTTTCATTGAACATTTGGTACATTTCAGCTGTGAATATGTATGTTCCTGGGCTTTTCCTGATTGATAGGCTTTTTATTACTGATTCAATTTTGGAACTCATTATTGGTCCGACTAGGGTTTCAGTTTCTTTCTGGTTCCATCTTGGAAGGTTGTATGTTTCCAGGAATCTATCCATTACTCGTAAGTTTTCTAGTTTGTGTTCATAGAGCAGTTTGTAATAGTCTCTGAGGGTTTTCTTATATTTCTGTGGGGTTGGTGGTAATAACTTCTTTGACATTTCTGATTGTGTTTATTTGGATCTTCTCTCTTTTTTTCTTTAGTAGTCTAGATAATTTTCTTTGAATCTTATTTATTTTTTCAGAAAACAAACTTCTGGTTTCTTTGATCTTTTGTGTGGTTTTTCATGTTTCAATATCATTCAGTTCACCTCTGATTTTGGATATTTCTTATCTTCTGCTAGGTTTGGGGTTGGTTTGCTCTTGTTTTTCTAGTTCTTCTAGGTACAATGTTAGATTGTTAATTTGAGACCTTTCTGACTTTTTGATGTGGGCATGTAGCATTATAAACATTCCTCTTAACACTGCTTTCATTGTGATCCAGAGTCTTGGCCCTGTGACATCTTCCAGAATCAAAGCCAGTCAACTGAATCCATCTTATACCAAAACCAAACCCCCAAGGGCATCAGAGAAGATAAAAGCAAAATAACTTCATCCAAAGGACAGCAACTTCAAAGATCAAACTAACATTGACCCATGCAGAAAAGAAAAAAACAGGCAAGAACCTAGGAAAGTCAAAAAGACAGAGTGTCTTTTTACCTCCAAATGACTGCACTAGTTCTCAGGAATGGTTCTTAACCAGGCTGAAGGGTGAAATGACAGATGTAGAGTTCAGAATATAGATAGGAACAAAGATAATCAAGGTTTAGGAGAAAGTCAAAACCTAATTCAAGAAATCTAAGGAATACAATAAAATGATACAAAATCTAAAAAACAAAATAGCAATTTTAAGAAAGAACTAAACTTATTTGATAGAGCTGAAATATTTAGTAGAATTTTGTAATACAATTGCAAGTATTAACAGTAAAATAGAACTAATTGAGAAAAGAATTTTACAGCTGGAAGGCTGGTTCTCCAAATGGAATTAGTCAGACAAAAATAAATAAAAAAGAAAAAAGAGTGAACAAAACCTCTGAGAAATATGGGATTATGTAAAAAGACTGAATCTGTGACTCATTGGTGTCCCTGAAAAAGAAAGTAAGAAAGCAAACAATTTGGTAAACATATTTGAGGGCATCCTCAGGGAAATTTTCCCCAATTTAACACACAAAGTCAACATTCTAATTGAAAAAATTCAGAGAACTCCTGTGAGATACAATAGACTGCAACTACCCCCAAGACAAATGCTCATGAGATTCTCCAAGGTCTACCATTACATACATACATATATGGCAACTAGAGAGAACAAGCAGGTCACCTACAAAGAGAACTCAATAAGGCTAACAGTGGACCTTTCTGCAGAAACTCTACAAGACAAAGAGACTGAGGGCCTATATTTAGTATTCTTAAAAAAAAAAAAAAAAGAAGCTCCAATAAAGAATTTCATATGTGGCCAAACTAAGCTTGAAAAGTGAAAGAGAAATAAGATCATTTTCAGACAAGCAAATGCTAAGGGAATTCATTGTCATCAGACCTGCCTTACAAGAAGTCCTTCAGGGAGTTATAAATATGAAATCAAAAGACTAGTAACAGCCACCAAAAAAACACACTTAAATATACAGTCCATTGAGCCAAGGCTCAGCTCAGCACTCCTGTGCTGCATGTTCTTCATGTTCTAACTCTGGGGATTGATAATGGGCTCCCAACTTTGTTCTCTGGCCTTTTGGGTTAGGAACCTGCTGTGTTGATGGGGCCAAGGTGTTTTGGGTCCACTGGCCTCAATATTCTGATGGAGTGCCAGCCAAAGTGTTTCATCTGGGTGTTGGCAGTGGAATTTTTTCTCACTCACATATTCCAACAGACATGGCAGGGCAGTTAGGTGCACATGCTTTGACTGGAGTGTGGTGCTGGCGAGAGCCTTTGTTTTAATTTTCACAGATTCCATATACTGGTGAAATGTTTTGGTGTTGTCTTTTAGGCTGCAATCCAGTAAGTAGTGCTTAAGAGTGTTAGCTAGCAGATAAGATCTTACTCTGCTGCAGAGCTCTTTTGTGTCTTGGTGCACTTGGCAGTAGTACTCTGTTGTGGGGAGGGAGAGATGATCCCCTCATCTAGCTCACTCCTGGGCCTTGGAGGAGACCCCTCTGATCACTGGCTCTGTGCCCATGTTTCTTTTGTTTGGTGTTCTTGTCCACATGGTTCCCTCAGGCAGGGGCCACTGTTGGCAGGCAGGCAGTATACTTGCCAGGTCAGCTCTACAGAGTGAGGCACACCCTGCTTCTCCAGCAGCCTGAAAACCAGGCATTTTACCTTTCTCAGTTATTTGAGACTGAAGGCTCCTCCCTACTTGCTACAAGGTAGCAAGTCCCATTTGTCTATAAGTTGTGGGGTTGTGTTGGGTCACCTAATCTGCTGTTCAGGTACCTCCCAGGGGAACATGGGGATTTGCTTTCCTGTAGCGTTAAGACAGAAGAGAGACTGCTGGGCTGGAAATTCTAGTTCAGTATGGGTCATCTGACTACTAGAGGCAGGGGTGAGTGGAGTTACCTGTTCTGCCTTGCTGGTGCTTCCTGAGGAAACAGGAGGCTGCACTCGTTGGCAGAATTTACGCAGAATTAGGACTACTACTTCTAGCAGGTGTGGCCTGACTGCTACAAAAGGCGGTGATGGGTGGAGTCACCCACCCTGAGGTCCAGGTGTTTCCCAGAACAAGAGGATCTGTTCACTAGCTGATTTCAGACAGAAGCATGACCCCTGGAATAAGCCTTATCAGGCTTTACCTTTCTGGCTACCAGTGGTGGGGGCTGGGTATAGTCACCTAATCTGCCATCCAGGTGTCCTCCAGGGCAAGAGGAAACTGCAGCTGCCAACTGAGTTCAGACAGAAGTGGGACATCTGGGCTAGAAGCCGAAGCCAAGGATGAGTCATCTCACAAGGGGTTTGTGGGGCAATCTTACTGCCCCAAGCACTGCAACTGTAGCCTCTACTGGGGCTTTGGCACTGATGCCAGTGTGATCTGGGGTCAAAGGCTTGTAGAAGTCCTTTTGGACTTGAGAGTTGCCTCTGCAAAATCTCCTGTTGCTTCTCTGCCACTGTTTCAGTTTAGAAGCATGTGGGGGTCGGGCAGGGTGAGGGGTCTGCTGTGGAAGCCAAGATTATTCTCCTGTTACCAGGCTTGCACAGGTACCTGTGGGGAGTTTGAATCCCCCAGGGGGCTCTCACTCACTCACACTTTCCTGTGTTAGGGAGCTTCTCCTGGCATCCCAGATAGGCTGCTGACCAGCTTTGCTCCTCTGTGCTCTCTGTGTCCCCTTGCAGCCTTGATAGATCCCAATGTGGTTTCTTAGATGATTGGCTTGTAGGGTCAGTGTTCACTAATCCTTTTGTTTCCTCTCAGTGAGAGCAGCACTCATGAGCTGCTTCTAGTTTGCTGTCTTGACCCAATGCCCATTCCATAATCTTTTATTGAAGGATAAGAACATATGAAGCAAAGTTCATAGGCTTAACACATTAATGGGGCTTCACAATTAATTTGTACTTAAACTTAAATTTAATATATTTTGATAAAAGAAATTTTACCATTTCTAGAATCTGTAATTAATAATTATACCTTTTCACTAGCATATATTCCATATTGTATATTTTTAACTCGTTACTTAATATTATATAGTAATTTTTGCTGTTTGCTAATAATACATTTTATATAATTTTTTCAACCATTGAATATAAAGATTCTACTTTTGTTACCAAAAAAACAATATTAATAGCTAATGATGCTATAACACTAATATGTAGTTTATGCTACATTTAATATGCTAAGTTTAATTAAAACATATAACTATGGTATGAAAATACTATAACTACTAATGGTATGAATGAAGACAGAAACCATTTTAAGTTTTATTCTACTCTGTTTTTTTGATAATATATAAAATACCCTGCATTAACACTTTTATCTATTCAAATAGGTATTACTATTCTTTCTACACACCTACACTTCTCCAGTCTTCAGCTTTGTGTGCTTGGTGACACTACAGTGGGAAAGAATTGGAAAATAATTTTGAATTGGCTTCAAGTCTGAGACTCTTGGACTCTAATTTCTCACAATAGTCAATGCTTGCCAATAAAAGCTGGAAAATTTGCCTTTACACTAGACAGTACACTATGTCACCCTTTAGTTTGCACCTCTTTCCACCGAGTCTGCAACGTAAAGATTAGTTGGCCCAGACACTTTTTAGAAGGGTTTCACTGGAATTTTATTCATTTATATTTCTAAGAAGCTATTAGTTTGTAGCTTATCAAATGTTTTCATAAGATTAGAATGAGAAAAAAGATCTCATGTAATGTTTAACACCATAATCTGAAGAAATCCAGAATTGTGTATTGAAAAACTAAATTAAATAGATGTTTTACTAGAAAGTGAGTACTAAAATTCACTGACAAGGAATTATAAATACTGGCTACATTATAAAATAAATTATAGGTAGTTTCTAGGTAGTTTTCCTAAACCGTGGTATATATTTATTCTTGTTATTTAATGTTTCCAGTATTCAAAAAATAATGTAAAAACTCACTTAGCAGAAATAAGCCTAATATAAAATTGAACACAGATAGTCCAGAAAGTCCAAAACACAACACAAGCTTATGTTAAAAAAAAAAAAAAAAAAATCAGTGCTAGAATTTAACCAGGAAACAACATAGGAACCAGAATAGTTCATAAATGATAGTGTATTTTATGAAGGGGCAGTGATCGTGCCTAATTCTTTCTTAGCTCTATCTGATTAGCAGGTCTGAGCTACATTAGTGGTGCCTATTCTATACTAGGTATTAATTAATTTATTTTTACATTTCTAAGGTTATATTCACTTTCTTTTTCACTGTTGTTATTAATTTCTTAATAATGTGTTATGCATGTAACTCTTCTTTTTCTAATATATTCACTAATGAGTAGAATATCTGGTATCCCCTAATTAAAAATATTCTTAACCATAAAATATGTCTATTTCTTTTGTTTTTTTTTTTTGAGATGGAGTCTCGCTCTGTCGTCCAGGCTGGAGTGCAGTGTTGCGACTTTGGCTCACTGCAACTTCCGCCTTCCAGGTTCAGGCAATTCTCCTGCCTCAGCCTTGTATATTTATGTTTCTTATGAATACTTTCTAAGTTGCTTTTTTACATAGGTACTACACAACTTTTCTTAAGTTCATTTTTAAGAGTTACCCATTTTTATGTTGGTTAGTAGTTTTTTAAATTACTCTTTCTCTATAGTTACTGCTGGTTCTCAGTAATGTCTTTTATATTAGGAAAATATTATAAAATAAATCAAATGTACTGAAGTTATTTTATATATTCTAATTATTAGTATTATTATTCAGTAAAAATAATGAAAATCCAGGCAAGCAATTAGTTTAGAGGCAATTGAAAATAGTCTCAAATAATTACTTTTCCCAAAAAGCATCAGGGTCCAAAGTCAATTATTTGAAAACTTCAAGGTATAGATAATGCCAAATGTTATTTAAACTATTTAAGAGGCCAGCAAGGAAAGAGGGGCTTTGAAATTCCTTTAACAGATTCGGTATTATATTGATGCCAAAACCTAAAAGTACAAAACAATACTGAAGCAAATATCTTAAATAAAATATTAGAAAGTAGAAGCCAGAAGAACTTTCAAAGGATTATGCAACATAGTAAATTGGGCTTTATTTCATAGTTCAATCATAGGAAATACATTTCTACATATCAAGATATTAAGATAATAGAAAATATAGTCTATTAGACAAATATAAAAATAGAAAAAACAATCTATAATGATGGCAGAATGTCCTTTGATAAAATATAGATAAGATAGATATTTAGATATATAAATCTATGTCAAATAACTAGTTAGAAACAAGCTTAAAAATGCAACACTGAATGAATGTAACCCAAATAGTCTATTATTACTCAAAGATTACATAGGAAACTAATGTAATAAGAGAAGCAATAATGCGAAATTTGGCAAGTAAAATTCAAAATAATCATTTTATTTGTTATTTTATACATGAATATTCCAATAAAATAAGTTGAGAAATTGAAATGGTACAGTTAATGTATAAAAATCAGTTTATTTTCTATATACCACATTTACTAAGTAGATCATGCATGGAGAAAACATTTATGTTTCATGCAACAATATAATTCTTAAAATACCTATGAGATATTTTATTTTATTTTATTATTTATTTATTTATTTATTTATTTATTTATTATTATTATACTTTAGGTATATCTCCCAATGCTATCCTTTCCCCCTCCCCCCACCCCACAACAGTCCCCAGAGTGTGATGTTCCCCTTCCTGTGTCCATGTGTTCTCATTGTTCACTTCCCACCTATGAGTGAGAATATGCAGTGTTTGCTTTTTTGTTCTTGCGATAGTTTACTGAGAATGATGATTTCCAAATTCATCTATGTCCCTACAAAGGAGATGAACTCATCATTTTTTATGGCTGCATAGTATTCCATGGTGTATATGTGCCACATTTTCTTAATCCCGTCTATCATTGTTGGACATTTGGGTTGGTTCCAAGTCTTTGCTATTGTGAATAGTGCCGCAATAAACATACGTGTGCATATGTCTTTATAGCAGCATGATTTACAGTCCTTTGGGTATATACCCAGTAATGGGATGGCTGGGTCAAATGGTATTTCTAGTTCTAGATCCCTGAGGAATCGCCACACTGACTTCCACAATGGTTGAACTAGTTTACAGTCCCACCAACAGTGTAAAAGTGTTCCTATTTCTCCACATCCTCTCCAGCACCTGTTGTTTCCTGATTTTTTAATGATTGCCATTCTAACTGGTGTGAGATGGTATCTCATTGTGGTTTTGATTTGCATTTCTCTGATGGCCAGTGATGGTGAGCATTTTTTCATGTGTTTTTTGGCTGCATAAATATCTTCTTTTGAGAAGTGTCTGTTCATGTCCTTTGCCCACTTTTTGATGGGGTTGTTTGTTTTTTTCTTGTAAATTTGTTTGTGTTCACTGTAGATTCTGGATATTAGCCCTTTGTCAGATGAGTAGGTTGTGAAAATTTTCTCCCATTTTGTAAGTTGCCTGTTCACTCTGATGGTAGTTTCTTTTGCTGTGCAGAATCTCTTGAGTTTAATTAGATCCCATTTTTCAATTCTGGCTTTTGTTGCCATTGCTTTTGGTGTTTTAGACATGAAGTCCTTGCCCATGCCTATGTCCTGAATAGTAATGCCTAGGTTTTCTTCTAGGGTTTTTATGGTTTTAGGTCTAACGTTTAAGTCTTTAATCCATCTTGAATTGATTTTTGTATAAGGTGTAAGGAAGGGATCCAGTTTCAGCTTTCTACATATGGCTAGCCAGTTTTCCCAGCACCATTTATTAAATAGGGAATCCTTTCCCCATTGCTTGTTTTTCTCAGGTTTGTCAAAGATCAGATAGTTGTAGATATGCGGCGTTATTTCTGAGGGCTCTGTTCTGTTCCATTGATCTATATCTCTGTTTTGGTACCAGTACCATGCTGTTTTGGTTACTGTAGCCTTGTAGTATAGTTTGAAGTCAGGTAGTGTGATGTCTCCAGCTTAGTTCTTTTGGCTTAGGATTGACTTGGTGATGCGGGCTCTTTTTTGGTTCCATATGAACTTTAAAGTAGTTTTTTCCAATTCTGTGAAGAAAGTCATTGGTAGCTTGATGGGGATGGCATTGAATCTGTAAATTACCTTGGGAAGGATGGCCATTTTCACAATATTGATTCTTCCTACCCATGAGCATGGAATGTTCTTCCATTTGTTTGTATCCTCTTTTATTTCCTTGAGCAGTGGTTTGTAGTTCTCCTTGAGGAGGTCCTTCACGTCCCTTGTAAGTTGGATTCCTAGGTATTTTATTCTCTTTGAAGCAATTGTGAATGGGAGTTCACTCATGATTTGGCTCTCTGTCTGTTGTTGGTGTATAAGAATGCTTGTAGAGTTTTTAGCATGAAGGGTTGTTGAATTTTGTCAAAGGCCTTTTCTGCATCTATTGAGATAATCATGTGGTTTTTGTCTTTGGTTCTGTTTATATGCTGGATTACATTTATTGATTTGCGTATATTGAACCAGCCTTGCATCCCAGGGATGAAGCCCACTTGATCATGGTGGATAAGCTTTTTGATGTGCTGCTGGATTTGGTTTGCCAGTATTTTATTGAGGATTTTTGCATCAATGTTCATCAAGGATATTGGTCTAAAATTCACTTTTTTGGTTGTGTCTCTGCCCGGCTTTGGTATCAGGATGATGCTGGCCTCATAAAATGAGTAAGGGAGGATTCCCTCTTTTTCTATTGATTGGAATAGTTTCAGAAGGAATGGTACCAGTACCTCCTTGTACCTCTGGTAGAATTCGGCTGTGAATCCATCTGGTCCTGGACTCTTTTTGGTTGGTAAGCTATTGATTATTGCCACAATTTCAGCTCCTGTTATTGGTCTATTCAGAGATTCAATTTCTTCCTGGTTTAGTCTTGGGAGGGTGTATGTGTCGAGGAATTTATCCATTTCTTCTAGATTTTCTAGTTTATTTGCATAGAGGTGTTTGTAGTATTCTCTGATGGTAGTTTGTATTTCTGTGGGATCGGTGGTGATATACCCTTTATCATTTTTTATTGCATCTATTTGATTCTTCTCTCTTTTTTTCTTTATTAGTCTTGCTAGTGGTCTATCAATTTTGTTGATCCTTTCAAAAAACCAGCTCCTGGATTCATTAATTTTTTGAAGGGTTTTTTGTGTCTCTATTTCCTTCAGTTCTGCTCTGACTTTAGTTATTTCTTGCCTTCTGCTAGCTTTTGAATGTGTTTGCTCTTGCTTTTCTGGTTCTTTTAATTGTGATGTTAGGGTGTCAATTTTGGATCTTTCCTGCTTTCTTTTGTGGGCATTTAGTGCTATAAATTTCCCTCTACACACTGCTTTGAATGCATCCCAGAGATTCTGGTATGTTGTGTCTTGGTTCTCGTCGGTTTCAAAGAACATCTTTACTTCTGCCTTCATTTCGTTATGTACCCAGTAGTCATTCAGGAGCAGGTTGTTCAGTTTCCATGTAGTTGAGCGGTTTTGAGTGAGATTCTTAATCCTGAGTTCTAGCTTGATTGCACTGTGATGTGAGAGATAGTTTGTTATAATTTCTGTTCTTTTACATTTGCTGAGGAGAGCTTTACTTCCAAGTATGTGGTCAATTTTGGAATAGGTGTGGTGTGGTGATGAAAAAAATATATATTCTGTTGATTTGGGGTGGAGAGTTCTGTAGGTGTCTATTAGGTCCGCTTGGTGCAGAGCTGAGTTCAATTCCTGGGTATCCTTGTTGACTTTCTGTCTCATTGATCTGTCTAATGTTGACAGTGGGGTGTTAAAGTCTCCCATTATTAATGTGTGGGAGTCTAAGTCTCTTTGTAGGTCACTCAGGACTTGCTTTATGAATCTGGGTGCTCCTGTATTGGGTGCATATATATTTAGGATAGTTAGCTCTTCTTTTTGAATTGATCCCTTTACCATTATGTAGTGGCCTTCTTTGTCTCTTTTGATCTTTGCTGGCTTAAAGTCTGTTTTATCAGAGACTAGGATTGCAACCCCTGCCTTTTTTTGCTTTCCATTGGCTTGGTAGATCTTCCTCCATCCTTTTATTTTGAGCCTATGTATGTCTCTGCACGTGAGATGGGTTTCCTGAATACAGCACACTGATGGGTCTTGAGTCTTTATCCAATTTGCCAGTCTGTGTCTTTTAATTGGAGCATTTAGTCCATTTACATTTAAAGTTAATATTGTTATGTGTGGATTTGATCCTGTCATTATGATGTTAGCTGGTTATTTTGCTCGTTAGTTGATGCAGTCTCTTCCTAGTCTCGATGGTCTTTACATTTTGGCATGATTTTGCAGTGGCTGGTACCGGTTGTGCCTTTCCATGTTTAGTGCTTCCTTCAGGAGCTCTTTTAGGGCAGGCCTGGTGGTGACAAAATCTCTCAGCATTTGCTTGTTTGTAAAGTATTTTATTTCTCCTTCACTTATGAAGCTTAGTTTGGCAGGATATGAAATTCTGGGTTGAAAATTCTTTTCTTTAAGAATGTTGAATATTGGCCCCCACTCTCTTCTGGCTTGTAGAGTTTCTGCTGAGAGATCTGCTGTTAGTCTGATGGGCTTCCCTTTGAGGGTAACCCGACCTTTCTCTCTGGCTGCCCTTAACATTTTTTCCTTCATTTCAACTTTGGTGAATCTGACAATTATGTGTCTTGGAGTTGCTCTTCTCGAGGAGTATCTTTGTGGCATTCTCTGTATTTCCTGAATCTGAATGTTGGCCTGCCTTGCTAGATTGGGGAAGTTCTCCTGGCTAATATCCTGCAGAGTGTTTTCCAACTTGGTTCCATTCTCCCCGTCACTTTCAGGTACACCAATCAGACGTAGATTTGGTCTTTTCACATATTCCCATATTGGAGGCTTTGCTCGTTTCTTTTTATTCTTTTTTCTCTAAACTTCCCTTCTCGCTTCATTTCATTCATTTCATCTTCCATCGCTGATACCCTTTCTTCCATTTGATCGCATCGGCTTCTGAGGCTTCTGCATTCTTCACGTAGTTCTTGAGCCTTGGTTTTCAGCTCCATCAGCTCCTTTAAGCACTTCTCTGTATTGGTTATTCTAGTTATACATTCTTCTAAATTTTTTTTAAAGTTTTCAACTTCTTTGCCTTTGGTTTGAATATCCTCCCATAGCTCGGAGTAATTTGATCGTCTGAAGCCTTCTTCTCTCAGCTCGTCAAAGTCATTTTCCGTCCAGCTTTGTTCCTTTGCTGGTGAGGAACTGCGTTCCTTTGGAGGAGGAGAGGCGCTCTGCTTTTTAGAGTTTCCAGTTTTTCTGCTCTGTTTTTTTCCCCATCTTTGTGGTTTTATCTACTTTTGGTCTTTGATGATGGTGATGTACAGATGGGTTTTTGGTGTGGATGTCCTTTCTGTTTGTTAGTTTTCCTTCTAACAGACAGGACCCTCAGCTGCAGGTCTGTTGGAGTACCCGGCCGTGTGAGGTGTCAGTCTGCCCCTGCTGGGGGGTGCCTCCCAGTTAGGCTGCTTGGGGGTCAGGGGTCAGGGACCCACTTGAGGAGGCAGTCTGTCTGTTCTTAGATCTCCAGCTGTGTGCTGGGAGGACCACTGCTCTCTTCAAAGCTGTCAGACAGGGACATTTAAGTCTGCAGAGGTTACTGCTGTGTTTGTTTGTCTGTGCCCTGCCCCCAGAGGTGGAGCCTACAGAGGCAGGCAGGCCTCCTTGAGCTGTGGTGGGCTCCACCCAGTTCTAGCTTCCCAACTGCTTTGTTTACCTAAGCAAGCCTGGGCAATGGCGGGCGCCCTTCCCCCAGCCTCACTGCTGCCTTGCTGTTTGATTTCAGACTGCTGTGCTAGCAATCAGCGAGACTCCGTGGGCATAGGACCCTCTGAGCCAGGTGCGGGATATAATCTCCTGGTGCGCCGTTTTTTAAGCCCGTGGGAAAAGCGCAGTATTTGGGTGAGAGTGACCCGATTTTCCAGGTGCTGTCTGTCACCCCTTTCTTTGACCAGGAAAGGGAACTCCCTGACCCCTTGTGCTTCCCGAGTGAGGCAATGCCTCATCCTTCTTCAGCTCACACACGGTGCGCGCACCCACTAACCTGTGCCCACTGTCTGGCACTCCCTAGTGAGATGAACCTGGTACCTCAGATGGAAATGCAGAAATCACCCGTCTTCTGCATTGCTCATGCTGGGAGCTGTAGACCGGAGCTGTTCCTATTTGGCCATCTTCCCTATGAGATATTTTAACAAGTAGTGTTCAAAAACTTTTCTGGAGGTGCATTTCTATTGTTGTCACTATTTGAATCTCTTTACATCAACCAATTAATAACATTGTAGTCACCCTTTATTCTTTGTTTTATTCACACAATTGCTGAACAAATTTCTGAAAAAATATGTATGCATCCCATTTCCCATATTCTCAACTGTTTATTTGATTAATGCTCAAAATACCTTAAATGTTATGTGTAATATCACATTTGTGATATCCTCAGAATTTTTGCAAAACTTCTAGGTCATTTCTTGTACGTTTGTAATCAGTATTGTTGTTATGGAAAGTGGTTAACAAATCACTAGATAATTGGAGAAGAAGACACTATATAACAGAGAAAATAAACCTTTTTTTTAGTAAAGAGAAACATAGTAAACCACTCAGGACACATATACACACAAACATACACACACAAGCACACACACATTTACATGTTTTCTATTTTCTTGCAATATGAGTATGTTTTTATATACTTATTTGTGTTTGTCCTTATCTTTTCTGAACTGTATTTTTGTATTGTTTGACAATTTTACTACTGGGTGGTTTAACTGTTCTTTGTTGATTCAAGATCTTTATATATGATTGATATTATTCAGTCATCAGTTACATGTATTGTAAAATTTTATATAATCATTACTTGCCTTTGTTACTTGTTGACTGTGCTTTTTTTAAAAAAATGAGAAATAATATCGGTAAAATTTTAAAGCTTGACAACAGCATATACATACATACGTGTGTGTGTGTATATATATACATATATCTGTGTGTATGTTATATGCATATTGATGGAAGTACAATAAATTCTACTTCAAGGGAAATTTTAATTACAATAGCCATCAAAAGCTAAATTGTATGCACATTTGCTAAATATTTTTATATTATCCAATGTTGCATATGCAAATACAATACGCATATGGTTGCAATCCAAGTGAGCATCAATAGATAAATTGTTGTTTCATGCATAATGTAGAATACAATGCATTCTTTATAAAACTTATGTAGATCTATAAATATTTAAAATCTAAGTACAATAAAATTAAGTTAAAAGAAATCTAAATGGAAAGCAATATACATAATATAACCCTCTTTTCATAAAATAGAAGTTATTTTATATATATATACATACACAGAAGGATATTTATAGATGCACACAAACACTTCCAGAATGATACATGGCAAACTGGTGGAAACAGTTATTTCTGGCAAGGGAAGTTGGCTCTTGATTTTGGAGATTGAGGGTGTTGAAAATAAACTTTCTGTTTTCACTCTAATATTTCCATAATAAATGGCATTTTTATAACTAGAATATATCTGTTATATAAACATAAGCAAAAAATAAAAATATAAGTAAACTAAATTATGGCTTAATTTGGCTGACTTCCATATAGAAAACTCAGCACTGTAAAATGTTGTTGGTGAATTTTTATTTGATTTTTAAAATAACAAATACCTTTAAATAATAAATACTAATCAAATATCTCATATATGTATATATTTATATATTTTATGAGAAAATGAATATGAGTATCAAATAAGGAACAAAACTACAGTTATAACATTAATCTCTAGTAGCAAACATCATATGGATAAATGCTGTTTTAAAAATTCGATTATGTTTGTGAACAATACCATAAACTAAAAATGATGTTTTCTCAAATCATAGATAACATATATTTAAAACCAATACCCAAGATAACCTGCCTATAGAATAACTAGAGCCATTCTATATAAAATTAATAACAAAACAAGCAGTCCAGACAAAATGCATTTCAATGGCCATGTACTATGTGGTTATTAGTAGAAGCTCTGTCATTAGATTTCTTGGGTATAAATTTTATTTGTAGCAGTTAGTGGCCATATGACCTCAAGCAAGTTAATTAATGTATTCTTAATTTCACTTTTAATATCAAAAAATTGTTAGAGTTTATACAATTTTTATAGAAATATATATTAAAATACATAGTAACTACTTACTAAAACATAGCTGCTTTTATAAGCATAGCTCAACTAATATCCAGAGCCCTCCACAATTGGTCCTAGCAAACCTTTCCAGTTGTATTTCTCAGTCCTAACACTTTATTTAAAACTGGCCTTTGTCACCACACATATCAGTTAGTACTCTTACCTTTCTCTAAATACTCATCTTTCCCTCTTCCATTCTTGGCCAACTTACCTATTCTTTCAATGTGCCTGTTATAAGTGATGTTACTTGTACAATTCCTGTCAAAGTGTAAGAACTCAGGACTTATGTTCCATACAGCTAATCTAGCTCATTTTAATACATATACTTTTCTGAATTCCCAAGGCATTTGTATTTTATTTGAATAAATTAATCAAATATGTATTTATCATTTACTTTTAAGTTTTCACAGAGTACAATATGAGTATATTATATTTTTTATTTTACTCACTGAGGAAAAATAATATAAAAATAAATATATAATGTGACAAAGGAATCATATTTTAAAAGATAAATGTAGGTTATTTTTGAAATGTCTACTGGATAAGGTTCTGCACTGTTTGTTGAACACACAAAGGAATGAAATACTGGGAGAAGTCTACTATTCACTACAGCTTCTCCTAGATTTACACTTTCATAGTGATTGTTGCATAATGACAGGGCTATTACTATATCTTATCCAAAAAAAATCTTTCCCAGGGATAACATTTATATAAATTTAAGTAAACCTTTATTCATCTGTATATCAGTAAGCAAGAAGAAGTTTCCATATGTGACTATACATAATTCCATGCTTTTTTCAGCTAAATAATAGAAGAGTTTACATTTCTTTCTTCTTCTTCTTCTCCATACTATAAAGAAAAATATATTGAGATGACATTTATTTATTAAAATGTTTAACAAATTGATAAAATAACTTGTGATGTTTCTCATTAAAATTTATGTCATTTAAATTACTGTTGTATCATTGATGTAGCTCTGGACAATCACTTCTTATTTTGGAAGAAATTTTCAGAGGCATTAGTACTTTGTTTTCTAGGTAAAATTATATAAATATAAAACTGAAAATTTCTTCAGGCCCAAGGAATAATAATAGTTGATTACTTGGAAACAATAAATTGTGTTCTTGATCTTAAAAACAGTAAAATTTTTGAGGTAATATATTTGTAAATTAGCTGGATTTAAACATTCCAAAATGTATATTTACACGGAATACTTTAATGGATCTTTTTGTACACAATAAAAACATACAATGCTATCTGTCAATTTGGAAAAATCAGAGTAAACATATATTTCTTGCATGCATAAATGTTATTTTTACTTACAATTTCTTAAGGAAAACTATTGTACATCACCTTGGAGAGAGGAGAAAAGGTTAAATAGTAAAGCAGTGATTTTTATCTAAGGCTTATGCATTTTATCACCTTTGACATATTTCTCTACTTGCTATCATAACAAAATAAAATTCTAAATTGGAACAATTTACTCCAAAGAAACTTGCTACTGAAAGAAAGTTATTTTTCTATTTTTTTTCTAAATTGAATGCATTTTAATTTTAAAATGAAACTGTGTTAATTTCTACAGTTTCTTTATCCTCCTGAAGAATCCTTACTGAGTTTCTGTCACACCTTATTTTCACTTTCATGTTAGTATAAATTAACATTGCATTAAAAAGTATTTATTCAAAATAATGTTTCCTTGATGGAAATAAGGGAGTTAGTATTAGCAACTATGATGAAGAGCAAATAATAGAAAGTACTGTTGAATTCTTAGAAAATACTACTTCATATTCCTCTCTATTTTTCTATCACAGATTTTAAGAATAGAGCCAATATTACAACAAATAACCTTCATGCCTGCAAAAACTTTTTCAGGTACTGAAAAAACAAGGTTATTTTACCTTTCATATATACTTTTCACACCAAAGAAAATCTGAATTCCCAGCAAATATGTTCAAAAAAGTTATTATTACATCAAATGATTATGACTACAGAGACTACAATAATACACATAATACTGTATAATACAATACAGTAATACACATAATACTGTAGTAATTTTTAAATGAGTGTCTATATACATGATGTATAGAATAGTTTATTTTTAGTTCTCAAAAACATTGTTTAATTTATGTTGATGACCTTTTCTATAATATCGTATAGACTTCTTATCTAGTTGATTAAATAATATGTTCATATACATGTTTCTATTGACAAAGGGAATTTACATATATAATACACGTATATAAAATATATTATATATAATATTGTGTACATATATTATATATAGTACATATATATAATATTTGGAACATTGCTGGGTACACAGGGAATTTTGTTTTTTTTTGAAATGGACTTTCGCTCTTGTTGCCCAGGCTGGAGTGCAATGGCACCAACTCGGCTCACTGCAACCTCAGCCTCCCGGGTTCAAGTGATTCCCCTGCTTCAGACTCCCGAGTAGCTGGGATTACAGGCATGCACCTCCACGCCTGGCTAATTTTGTATTTTTAGGAGAGACAGTGTTTCTCCATGTTGGTCAGACTGGTCTCGAACTCCTGACCCCCGCCTCTGCCTCCCAAAGTGCTGGGATTACAGACGTGAGCCATCTTGCCCGGCCTCACAATGAATTTCTTATAAGTGCTTTAAGTTGGATTGTTCAAAAAGCAGACATTGAGATGGCAATTACCACCTAAGAGTTTTATTAGATTTTTGTAGCTGTGAAACAAGAGAGTAAGAAAGCAGGATTGGGCAGAGCTATGGGTGCAGGCTCAATAATGATGTGTCTCCCCAATAGGGAGCCCCCTTCAGAGTTGTTCCAATATGGTACAAGGGGACTAATCTAGGTTGATTAGTCACTGAATGAAGACTGTCCAAGGAAAGAGGTCTGACCCTAGGTGATGTATTTTTTCATCAGTGAAAAGAGGACTGACAGCTGAGAGCAATTTTCTGGCAGTATCCTCAGTAGTGGAGTCATAGTACATCATAGCTTGCTCCACAATCCACTCTTGTACTGCTCAGATACACAGAGTCCAGAAACATTTCTTTCAGCCCTCTCGTGTATCACTTCTTGGGTGAAACTGAAGTAAGACAGGTTAGGTTTTGAACTAGGTAGAGCCCCTGGCATTGCAGCTGCCCTTGGAACTATAACCAATACTCATAGTTTCCTCTACTGTCTCAGATTCCTCTTATGCTCACACAGAACTTCTAATGGTCTTTGTGGGCTTATTGGTGGCATGACTTGCATCCTCATACCTGAGAAACTTGAGCCATAAGTCACATAATCTTTGTAGCTCACTGTTGCTGGATTTATTCCCTAAACATCAAAATTAGGTGAAGGAGTATCAAAAAGCACAAAAATAGCCTACCTGAATGTCAAATACATTCCTCCCTACCTCCTCTTGATAATCAGGTTCAGTTCTCTCTGACAAGATGAAGAATTCCCTTTTTGCCTGCCGGACCCTTGGCACTAAGTCCTTGAAATACCTAAACAAAAGCGGTAGTTTTTCTTGCTGTATTTCCCACAATAGAAATGTTTCCCCTCTAGAATAAAAAATCTCCAAACCCACAAGAATCACTACAGTACTTCACTCATGCCTTTTCCCTAGTCTGTCCATTGCTCTCTCCATCTGAAATGGGAAAACTCTTAAGGGATCTTTCAGTTGCACCATCCAAAGCTATTTGCTGAATGTGTAACACAAGTCAGATTTTCCTTCTGCCTAATCCTGCCTCCTTACTATAATTTTCACCTATATTGATCCCAATAACACTACATAGGATGGTGGTAAGTGGGATAATTCCTCATATATGTATACACACACTATGTACCCGTAAAAACTGAAAATTAAAAAAAAATTTAAAAAGTAGGCCTGTACTTGCTTCCAGCTCTTGAATTCTGAACCATGCATTCTTCCTGCTGGGATGCATCACCATTTAAAAGTCTTTGATATATTCTGCAGGGTGGTATCTCACTCTTATAAAATATTAGTATCAAGCTGGTGCTTTTGCCATGCATTTGACTAGGTATTCCATTGCTCCCATTGGCCTCTAGATTTTGGATGTCATTACTGTGAAATACTCAATGGATACCATGGACATGGGTGCATTCATGCATCTTTTTTGTGTAAAGTAAGTGCATTGATCTGACATGTCATGTGAAATTCTGTGCAGGTAAATAAAAAAAAATTCTAAGTCTCTGGGGACAGACGCTACTTAAGGGTCAGAATGCAGGAACATAATTAATATTCTTGGAATATGTGTTTCTTCCTTTCAAAAATGGACTGCTTCCCCTTCTATGGTAGGAGAGATCCAAAATAGTCCATTTGCCACCAAGTATCCAGAGTCTCTCTTCAAGGATTGTAGACTCAGTGTGTGTTTTTGTTGCTGAGAGATTGAACATTAAAGTGGTAATAACTTCACTATTGGAATTCATGCTGTAAGGATACTGCATACTACCATTACTGCTATCGTACTTATTTCATTCTTATGCTTTCTGTGCTAACTCTAGGATAGCCAGTAATGGTAGTTGGTGACCATCAACTGGCCAAGTTATTTTGTCTGATTGATTCCTTAGTTCTCATCAACAGTGAATGCCCTCTTTTGGGTATTTACATGTAATGGGATTTTCCGTGGTTGTAGTCATCCCTCTATATCTATGGGAGTGGGGCAGGAGGAGGCAATGAGAAGAGAAGAAAAAGGGAAGATAGTTTTTCTCCATTTGTAAAACTGGAAATATAACGCTTACTTCCAAATTTTAATGAAAATAAAATAGGTTATTATATAAAAAGCAGAACACATTTTAGACAGTTTGCTCATTCTTCATCGAACCTCATTAATAATAAATGGTGCACTTTGATTACAAATATAAAGAGGTAATTTAGAGATCAGAGAATTGATAAAGATGCATGTATTAAAAGTTATAGTTAACTTATTAAATGCACAAAAATAAATAACAAAAGGGATACTTATTATCAATGCTCAAAGACAAATGTCATGGAGGAAGCGTTGTTTCAGAAATATAAAAAGTAATATTTAAAGAAGGGTACAGTTTAATAATTTTAAAGTTACGAAAAAGAAAATAAAAATATTAGCAAACCATCAACAGGTTACTACCACAAATTGTATGTCTCAAAAAGCTGTTAATCATTTATTCATGGCCATGTCATATATGCTTTGTTAGAAGTTAATGGCTAATTGGCAGCTCCACCCAATAGGATTTGATTAATAGATTGTCTGAAATAAAATTATACATGCTAACCATAACTATTAACCTTAATCAAGATGCAGTGAATCCTCTCATGGTGGGAAACATGTTCATTTTCTTTGCCCACTTTCTAACGGAGTTGTTTATTTTTTGCTCATTGGATTAAGTTCCTTGTAGATTACAGATTCTGAATATTAGAACTTCGTCAAATGCATAGTTGGCGAATATTTTCTCCTATTCTGTCAGTTGTTTATTTACCCTATTGGTAGGTTTTTTTTTTCTGTATGAAAGCACTTTAATTTTATGCTGTTCTTGTTTCAAAGTGTTGTATACTGCACTCACAAATAACTATAACCACTTAGCCTTCATCTGTTGACAAAACCACTCAGTGACTACAACAAGAACTATCCAATGAAACTCTCTTGCCCCACTCTCACTTGCCATTTATCTAACAAAAATCCAACATAATTCTTATACAACTCAGTATTCCCTAGGTCATAAAAAATTCCAGTTCATGTAAGTAATGTATTATGTATATAAAACAGGCATTTTTAATAATCAAAACACCCTTCTCAAGTTATTAATTGGTTATATTAAGAAAATATATATCATTTTAATTTCCAAAAGAATGTTTTCCTTATGACTAGAAAAATTATCTTCAGGTTTTCTAAAACAAAACCAAAATATTTAGCTGTGCAGCAGAATGTGAATATTCAAACAGTCTTGCAAGGGAAATTTAATTTTTAGCCTTACGTTGGTGCATTAGAAAATATTATTTGAGTAGTTCTGACAGAAAGAACCATATACTCTGGATAGAAAGAAGTATCTCCCTTATTTTGTCTCTAGGAATTGATACCTTGCTGATTTTTTTTAATGAAGAATGAAACTTTCTTACCTTTGTTTAAGGAAGAATCATCTTCCTTTATTGACATGACTTGTAGTTAAACTAAGCAATGCACTTTTTCAACTACATTTTCCATCATAAACTATTATGAATGAATAAAGTGAAAAATATTTGTGTGGAAGGATAGAAACAAGTATGACTGGAATATAGTGAACCCTTAAGATGAGAGAATGATCTAAGAATGACTACTTTGGAAGATAATGTTGAGTAATCAGGCCAAGGAAAGGTCATGATTCAGAGCACAGGAATGTGTGTGGGGGGAGGGAGGGTCAGAGTCCACACCAGCTAAATATCTAGTCTTCACCTGAGTGAAAATTATGTTATCACCTCTGCCCAGGGCTTGTAGCAGTAAATTTTCCTATCTCCATCTGGAAGTCATGATCATCGCTTTGTAGAAGACATCATTTATGGTTCGTCACTATCTACATACAATATAAAAAACATATCAAAATATGTGCTTTATATTATATGCTGCAGAGAACCTCCGCCTCTCTCTACAGCACAATGGTGAGAATATTCTGCACAAGTAGTTGTGTTGAGCTAAGTAAAGAGGCAAAATGAAAATGAAAGATCTCTGGCAAGTAAATCTTCAACAATTTGTTGACAAATATAAGTACAAATAAGTACTCTAGATCAATCCGTAAGTATAGAATAAGTACTTCATGTCATTCTCTAAACAAATACTTGAAAGTTTTATGTGTAATCACTATAGCAGTTTTTATCCATGATATTTTCCTTTTATTTAATACTTTTTATTTCTCAAGTATCATCAATCTTTATCCATTTTAAATCTATGAGATTACATTGTACACATTATATTTCTTTTCTATATCTTTTTTCTCTATAGTCACATTTGTTATATTGTAACAGTAAATTTTCAACTTATTTTACAAAGCAATTAATAAACATTTATGTGTTTGCTTTACAGCTTAACTAATGCTTGTGATGTTTACTGCCTGTCTTTTCAACTTGGTCTACTGAGTCTTTGATACTGGTGACTGAGCTGCTTAAAGTGAACTCTGGACAAGGTGGAGAGCATCTTCTTGATTTAAGGTCTGATAAAAACTAGTAGTCTTTCAATTTATCCAGTAAAATGGGTCAGAACAATACAACTATATGGTATATTTTGTTTCCAAAATTAAAAACGTCCTAACAATCACTGTGCTTCTATTTCAGCAGTAGTGGGTGAATGGAGCTATGATCTGTATTTTTTTTACCTTGGAAGAAATATCACACACATACACATACACACAATGACTCCTTGAAACTTTATTTAGGAGGCAGACTCTGAGATTTATCTCTCTCAGCATTCAGAATGTGTAAGTCTTGCCAACTCATTCAGGATAGCTCCTTCTTTTTTTCCCACCAGGTCTTGACATTATAAATGTTATAGACCAATACGCTATGTTTTAGAGTAGTGAAATGATCAATGTCTCTCTGGATTAATTCGGACCTTTAATAGGAGAGTTGATGTAACACAGAGGTAAGAAAATGAGGGTCTACTGCGGTTCCCTGATAGATTTAATCAAATTACATCTGGTGCTTTCTCTTAAAGAATGGAGAAAAAGCTGTTAGCAGATGGAGAGTTGCATATCAGGGGGTGTATTAATTTTCTCCACGGTAATTTTTCAGTACACATCTGTACAGACCAGTTAAGTAAGCTAAATATGGGTATGGTATGTACACTTTTCAGGTGTTCAATAGTAGCACTTATTTATGCAGCTCACCCAGAAATGTTGTATTGCTATCACTTTGCTCTTTTGTTAAGGAAGTTAAGTTCTAGAGGTTCCATTTCTCTTATTTTACTATCATAACACTTACATCTAAGGTCAGGAAAATAAGATTGTATTTCTGTTAACTGTCAAATATATGTATATGAATAACATATTCAGGATCTGAGAAAGTACCCATTGGTTAAATTGATGAATATAGAAAACCTGGCTAGGTGTGGTTTTCTATAGACCAGGCCTATAATCCCAGCACTTTGGGAGGCCAAGGTGGGTGGATCACTTGAGATCAGGGGTTCAAGACCAGCCTGGTCAACATGGTGAAACCCCGTCTCTACTAAAAATAGAAAAATTAGCCAGGCATGGTGGTACACGCCTGTAATCCTAGCTACTTGGGAGGCTGAGGCAGGAGAAATGCTTGAACTCGGGAGATGGAGGTTGCAGTGAGCCAAGATCACACCACTGCACTCCAGCCTGGGCAACAGACTGAGACTCCATTAAAAAAAAAAAAAAAAAAAAAAAAGAAAGAAAGAAAAGAAAAGAAAACCCATGGTGAGATAGAGTCGTTCCAACATGGACTTTGACTAGTGGACCACAGTGTTCATCTTCTGAATCATTACGGATTACTGATAGCTCAGACACAATGTGAAGTATCAACCAAATAACTGGAAATGTTTCTTCCTTGAGTGCATATTTACGCAGTTAAATGGCCAAATCTTTCTTTAAGTGAGAAATTACATCACCTGTAGATGTCAGATGATGGTTCTTTGCTCCTGACACTCTAGGATCCCATCATCCTCACTAAAATTAATTAGTCACTTTCAATCATCTCACATATTTATTGTTGTGCTAAAGGGAATAATCACTACAGTGTTTTAAATGATATATTTCTCAATCTCATTGTGAATTAAACAATTCCTTGGTCTACTGGGTACATAATTATGAAAAAGTCATATATTATGAATTATATTTAACATTTATCTCTCTCCAAGTTTTGGAGTTTCTTTCAGTTTATAATACAAAGAATTTCAGGCACGACAATTTCAATAATTGTAGATTAAGTTTGATTCTTGGTTCAATGTACTAACCAAGAAAAGATATGATAGCATTCTCAGTGGTATCAGCTAGGATATGTAATCCATAGTCTTTGTTAACTTTTCTCAAACTCTCATTTCCATAAGGTAATTCAATTTAATATTATGTTTATTTCCAACTAGTCTCATATACATTCCCCCATTTTTTTTTTTACTTCTGAAGATAAGCAAAATACTGTGTTATTTACTATGTAAAATTATTATTATTATTTTTGGTCAGATATTTTCTTGGCCATCAAGTGGCAGATTGGAATTTAGTGTCTATGAGGAGTGATGGAAGTGGGAAGTAGGGAAACCTGGTATCTCCTGTGAGTTTCTGGTGAAGTCTCGACCTTAAGTGAGGCCATTACAAGATAAACAAAGATAGCCTTCCAAAGCAAAGACAGAAAAGTTTCTTATGATGAGAAGGAAGTCTCAGAGACTCTGAGAAGATTGTGATATTCACCATTATTTAATTCCATCCAAATGTCCTCATTACACTTTCCGGAGTCAAGTGTTTTCTTAACCAACTTTCAAATAAAAGGTAGGTAACCAGGTAAAACTAAACACTGAAAATCCACTGTAACTTAATCTGCAAGATAAGCTTCATTTTCACTCTAAGGTTTTATCATAGCAGCTGTCATATCTAATAAAGCATCTCCTTCAACCGAAACTTCATTTTAGATGGTAGAGATAATGAATTAATTGTTTTGTCACTGAATAATATGAAAAGTCAATATCCTATCTATAATGTACTCTTGATTCTCTTTCAACCTAACTATCCAGAAAACGAAACCCAATTTTCTATATTTTGCATGCTATTAAAGAAATTTCTGATTCAATTATTCAGTTAAATAGAATACAGGTTGGAATACAATCCATTTCAGCTAACATAAAGATGGACAATTTATCTCATAGCGTTTGGTAGCTTACTAAATTATTTGGGTGGTTGAAAAACTTGCTCTAGGTTGATCCCGGACTTCTAAAGCCACATTTCTGCAATGGGTTTCCTTAGAAGCTGTTCCCTATCATAATCAGAAGCTGTAGAATTATTGGTGTAGAACCAATAATCACCCTACCAACTTTGGAGATTTCTGATAAAAATATTGCTTCCAAATCCATGGTTTATGCTAGGGTTTGAATGCTTGTGTCTTCTTCAAAAATTTATAGTAGAACTCACCTTCCAATGCAATAGTTTTAAGCAGTGAGACATCTAGGAGGTGATTGAGTCATGAGGATGGAGGCCTCATATGTGGGATTACCGACCTTAGAAAAGGGCTGGAAGGAAATAGCTAGGCCCTTTTTTGCCCTTACACCATACGAGGATGCTGCAAGAAGGCTCTCGCCAAACAGTGAATGCTGGAGTCTTGATCCTGAATGTCCCAGCCTACCGAACTACAAGAGATACATTTCACTTGCTTACAAATTATCCAGTCTCAGGCATTTTTCTATAGCAGTACAAATGGACTAGGACAGCCTGTCTGCTATAATCAGAAAGAAGTTTTTGCTGAATTGGAGATCTACCAGAATTTTACTGCCTCTAGTTCAGTATGCAAAACGAATGCCCAGTTCTGTCCCTTTGCCCCATTTGACTACGTTCCAAATTTAAGTTTACTATGAGTATATGTTATTGACGAAATCTTATGAGATTCTCTAATTGGCACCAAAAATATAGTTTTTAGTGTTTCTGCCTCTTCATGTTAAGATAGGATGTTAAATGTTTGTCAAGTGATATAATCTTTAATATCGGCCATATTTTTAAAAATTTCCTTCCACCCACTGATAGAGTCTTTTGAAATCTCATTTTTATTATACATTTGCCCTTTTTCTTTTACTTAAATTATTAGCCACACTTTTTCTGAAATTTTTGAATGGAGATGAGATTAAAACATATGATCAATTCTCTGTACTATTGCAAGGCTATTCCAGGATTGAAGGACTTTACTAAAATTGATGACCTTAAATTTCAGAAAGACTTTTTTGAACACATTTTATTTGTAATATGTGCTTTAGTTATTATACTAAATGCCCTAGAACTTGCTGCCCTATAAGCACTTTTGGGAAAGAATTATGCCAAATTTCAATATGTCAAGCTGTGATTAATCAACTTTATTCCCCCAAAGATTAAATTACTACTGCTAAAGGTCAATAAATGCTAATGATTGTTATCTGACCTTACAGCTATGAACAGAATTCTTAAAAAATGATTTTATAAAAGAAAAGTCATTTTGGAATAACTGATTAGAAAAGTCAACTAAATTTTTTACTTTTGTTGTGAAAACCTTTGTGGTTTATAACTCGACAGACAATTACTGAGTGTTCTTCATAGGATATTGTGCTGAAAAGTACAAAAATCAGTCATACGGAATAAATGCTGGTCTGTATTTTCATTGAAACAGAATGAAAAGGAAACGAAACTTCACTCTTTTGTTCAACAATACCTATTAAGTACCCAATATGTGAATTACGTGGCTGGTATTTATATTCTGAGGAGTGTATATAAAGAAAGTTGTAGAAGTCTCTGGAGTTTAAATTCAGTGGACTTTCCAAACACTTTGTTATTAAATCCCATCAAAGTCATAGTATATATGAGAAGTTTTGTTTACTATTTTACAAGTGAAGAAGTGAAGACTCAAAAAAGTTAATATAGTCACAAAGTCACATAGAGAGTATTTTATCTCAAAAGCTATATACTTCATGAGCACCATATTGCTTACAATCTAAAAGGATAAAAAGACATGTGAGTAATGAATTTTACTATAGTGAGTAGATTGATAAACACATCAGTAGAAACAAAGTATTTTGGATCGCTAGAGAAGTGACCTGTTTTTAATGCAAAGATTTTTTTTAGTATGAAAGAAAGTGGTGATTATAAAATTATCAGATCACTTTTGATAAGTAGAGATTTATAGAAAAGAATATGCAAAGACACAATGATATATGGGTACAGTGCACAATTAGGGGAACAGAATTGCTGTTAGAGGCTGCCTGGAGGAGCTAAAAGATAGCAATATGACTGGTGAATTCGGTTGGTTAATTATTGTGGATGACAGTCCTAGTATAAGATTCCCATCCAGAATCCCAGCACTCCAGGTTGTTGAATTGACAGGAAGAATGTCTATATAGGTTTCTAAGTTTACTCAGTTTTCAAGCTTATGCTATAGTCATCATTAAAATGACTAGTGCTAATAACAGCTCGTGCTAAAAAAGTGGCAAGAGATGAGAGCAGGCTGCATAAAACAGCAAGCCCTTGATATGTGTTTATCACACTCTGAAGCCAAATATTTCCTCTAGTCACTGACACTCTCAGCTTTTAGAACAACGTAAGGCAAAAACTGAACTAGAAGATGACCACTATCAGGAATGGTATGTTAACAAGTAAGTGGTCATTGACTGCAAGATTTTAGGATGATATACTATGTGTAGATAACTAAAATGGTTCTTTATTCTGTAAAGCTATACCCAGATGATCATAATACTTCTATTTCAAATTGTCAGTGAGACTTCTATTTCAATACAATTTGAAATACTTCTATTTCAAATTGTATTGGAGACTGATGGGCTACACACAATTGCCCATATCAACTGTCAAAACACAAATCTACTTTCTTAAGAGCTAAAGTAAAAGCCTTTTTTGCTGATGAGTAAATTGCTGAGTTGACATATCCCACCAAAGTACACCCTGTGCTGAATGAATGTAGCTGCATTAATATCATTAATGTACACTACATAATCTGCCATATTATCCATCTGTGCCAAGCTTCCTATAAGAACCCAGTCAGTGAGGTATTTCAAATGAAAGATCTGGTGTAAACAACCCAAACATTTATTGATGGGGAAATACCACAACTGCCTCAATTATAGCAACTTATGAAACAGCAGCAGGAAGACCACCAACCTTAACCTCTAAACAAGTAGAACAGACAGAGAACCAGAGCAGAAAACAGAGGATCAGTACCTTTCAAAAATTAGATCAGCATTTTAAAAACTTAAGTCCCCAATAGAAGAAAGTGGAAAGATAAGGGGAAGAGCTGCCCATGGACACCTGAGAAATGTGTTGGAATTAGTTTGCTAAGGCTGCCATAACAAAGTACCACACATTGGGTGGCTTTAAAAAAACATATTTATTTTTTTCTCATAATTCTGTAAGCTAGAAGTCTGGAATCAAGGTGTCAGCAAGACTGATTTCTTCTGGGGCCTTTGTCTTTGGTTTGTAAACGGTCATGTTTTCCCTGTGCCTTCACATGGTTGTACATCTATAGTCAATTTTGTCCAAATTTTCTCCCTTTATGAGGGTATCAGTTATACTGGATTAGGCCCCAGCATAATGACATAATTTAAGTTTAACTATCTTCTTAAAAACCATATCTAGAAATATGGACATATTCTCATATATTGGGGTTTGAATTTTAATACATGAATTTAGGGAGGATGAAATTCAACCCATAATAATGGGTAAGGCATACTAGATGATATCACTATCCTCTTCAGAGGATAGTGACAGTTCAGTATTCATGGGAAATTAGGTATGTGTATAGACGAGACATATATAAAGAAAAAAAGAAAATTTTAAAATGTGTGTTTGTATATATATATTACTCAAACATATAGGACTTTAATGCTCTTAACTATAGCATTGATTATTTTTAAAGGCAAAACACTGTTATGGAAGTTGTTAAGCAGAAAGTTAAAACTCTAAAATTTGAGGTATCTAAATAGATTTGAAGGATTTATTCAGAGAAGGCTGGAAACAGAAAATCTAGTCAAAATTCTGTTAATAGTTCATAAGAAGAATGATTAAGGAAAATCAGGACAGAAATAAAAATTGTAACAAAAATAAAACTTTCAAGAAACACTAAAGCTAAGAGCAGCAAAATTTGGAGTCCAACTGAATATTCTGTATAAATGAAAAGGGAAACTAAAACTATTTTCATATTTTTAACCTGGAAGACTGAAAGTATTTTGATGCTGATAGTGACAACAGTAGGAAAAATAAGAGGTAGAAGAAAATACAATTCAACACATTTCAATTTGCCGATGGAAATATGCAAAATTCATTAAACTCAAAATCAGGAGGTCAGAAGTAAAACTACACTTGAAGTCATGCATATAGAGAAAATAATGATGGTGGTGGGAATGAAGAATGATCTTATGTGGATCATTTTGAAAACATGCTGAAAATATAATTTTATGAAATTTCTGTTTTAAGGATCAGATATATACATACATATATATAAAACTTAGGAAAATATGATTAAATAAAAACAAAAACATGAGTACTCAGAACCAAAACAGTAAGGATTTTAAGAAGCAGGACATTTGTTTTTCTCAAAAGGTCAAATAATATGAAGATATAAAAATTTGAATTTTCTAAGTTTGAAGTTACAGTAGATTTTGGGACCCATTAATTTATTTCAAAGCATTTTCCCTAAAATATTAGACTCATAAGATATTACACATAGATTATAAAGGAATAAATCCATATACAAATTGGTTTGAGAAAAGTTATAATCTGTACCTTGCTTGGTGATTCACAATATGAATCATATTGGGATACACCATAACTGTTGAAAAATTATTCAATGACACTTGTTAAAGCTTAGTAACTAAGAGTTTATCCAGGACTATTGCAATAGGCACTGGGACCACTGCAATGGGATCTTGCAGTGGGGAAGGGACATTGAGCTCAACTCTGAATACAGCATGGAGAAGTGGGAATTTATAGTCAAGGAGCAGGTGGGGATTGGTGGATGAAAAATTGCTAAAAAGAAACATCAGGGGTAAGGAGGATTCTGGCTGAATTGACTCAACATCATTCTTGCTGAAGCCAGGCCACAGTGATGACATCAAGTGAGGGATAGTGGTAAATGAAGGACCTAATCCAATATTGAAGATGATCAGATCTTGAGGATGGGTGGTTCTTGCTAAGCTAAATTGGCAGGTTTCTTTGCTAAAACTGGATTTTACAAGGAAGTGCACAGATGGGCTGGCCTACCAGAGGATTCAGAAACCTGATTCAAGTTTGCCCAAGCAAAGAATCTTTTTCAAAAGTTTTCCCACAACAAAGAATGACCTAGTATGAAAAACCCTATCCAAATGATATGAATAACATTACTTTTCCAACTTTACTTCCCACTAATTCCTCAACTTACCATTCATTCAATCTACTCAGTCCTCAGAGTTCCTCTCCTTCCCCAAACACACCAGGAACACTCTTGCATCTACACCTTTGTACCAGTTTTGGCCTCTGCCTGGAACTCCTGTTACTCAAAAATCTAAGTACCCTATACTTTCATCTTCAAATCTCTGTTCAAACACTGTCTTCTCAGTAAGGCTGACCCGGCATCTTCCTTAGAATATAAACTATCCCTCAGCCCCAGTGCTGCCAATCTGTATGAACTACTTGTTTATTTTTTTATAGCCTTTAACACCTTTTAGCATACTATATACTTAACGTACAGTTATGGTGCTTATTGTTAACTTTTTGTCCTGTCTTACCAAAATGTGTGTTCCCCAAAGAAAGACATCTGTGTTTGCTTTGCCTACTGATTTATACCAAATCTCTGACAAAACTAGATACTCAATATATATTTGTTAACTTTAGTAATTTAGTTTTCACTTCATTTATTTTATTTTCAAGACAATTTAGTGTATATTTTTTACTAGTTTATATGGAAAAAGTGGCAATTTTAATCTCCCATCTGGGTTGGCATGATCTGTGCTAAACATATTCTTGTTTCTTCGTTTGCTGTTACTTCTCCTTGCAGAAAGATGAATTTCCTAAAAAGACATTACAGGCTTACTTTTTCTATTTTTGTTTGTGGGAGGAAAACTGCAAAAGGTTAAAGGGATCATTAATTTCTTAAGGAACAAGAAAACACATTAGAACCCTGAGCCATTCTTACCCATTATTTAGTATTTTTATACCTTTTAAATAACCTGGTGTCCTAAAATAATTGTGCAAAATTTCTCCGTTTACATATTTATATCTCAGTAAAACAGCACAATGTAGGTCATTACTACTACAGCAGGAGACAACGCACTAGGATATTGGAGACTGATTAGTTGCTATGCTGTTCTTGTTAACATGCAGACCCTTGAGTGAAGATTACATTTGCATATTTCTTTTCTTGTCCAGGATGACACACATTTCTCTTTGCCTGCCTAATACTATTATCATGTTTGAACATTCTTGTCCTGGGAATTAATTTTACACAGGTCTTTCTGTTTGCTCCACTTTTTCACTCTATTTTTGATTCTTTTAAAATTTATGTTTATATAATTCTGTCATTACCTATTTAATTGTTCAAAGTAGCATTTTCTCTGATTTTTTTTTTAATGTTTTTACTTTGGGTTTAACTCCTCAGAGAGAGTGTGAGTAGGATTTGACCATGAGATGCTGTGCTTTTTTAAATATTTAAGACTTACATATTCTCTCTACTCTATTTCATATAGCATGTTTATTACCCTTAACATTTAAAACTTGTCTATTTTTTTCCAAACACTCTCAACTCTCATTTCTACTCTAAGCAAATGCAACTATGCAGCTATCATGAAACATAATACATATTAATCCAATAAGAGATTTGCTACATGAACAAACAGGAAATGCCTCTGAACAGGATATATACATATAAATGCAAGTTTAAGATATATAATTGGGCCAGGCACAGTGGCTCATGTCTGTAATCCCAAGACTTTGGGAGGTCAAGGAAGGTGGACCACAAGGTCAGGAGTTCAAGACCAGCCTGGCCAACATGGTGAAACCCTGTCTCTACTCAAAATACAAAAATTAGCTGGGTGTGGTGGCATGCATCTGTAATCCCAGCTTGGGAGGCTGAGGGAGGAGAATCGCTTGAACCCGGGAGGTGGAGATTGCAGTGATCCGAGATCATGCCACTGCACTCCAGCCTGGCGACAGAGTGAGACTCCACCTAAAAAAACAAAACAACAAAAAAGAAGATATAAAATTGAAGGCTTACACTTAATGAGAAAGTTTTCACGGGAAGAAGAGGAAGGAAACAGAAAAGGAAAGTGAAAAAAAAACCTCAAAAATAAGAAATGTGTCCAAAGGAAAGAAAAAAATAAGAAAAACAGGGTTAGAAGTTGATTTAATGGAATTCTGGCTCAGATTGTGGAGTAAGATCACTCTGATATATTCTCTCTGTTCCCAACACATAATAGTGATAAGAAAATATAAGGGTAAAAATAGCAGTAACAAGAAGTCATGAATTCTCTGAAAAACAAGATAATTTGATCTTGTTTGATCTTTGATCAGAAAATTAAACATAAACTTGAAATAATACATAAAATCGAGGATACCAGTATGATTTTCTTTGGTTTTTGAGGCTAACAACGATGATTGGATTTTGATTCTTACAAGTCAGAGGGCACTAAAAATGTTCCACTTCAAAAGTCTATTCCCAAGGACAAAAGAGGAACAAAAAGACTTTCTGTCCACAGATATTTAGACTAGATTGAGAGATCTCAACAAGAGTCAATAATTCTGGAAGTGAACATAAGAAACAATGGTGAAGTTGCAGAAATCATTGCTTTAATTTCCCAGAGGATGCCTTAGATCCAAAAAGCACAGATCAAATACCAAAAACTAAAAATAAATATATATATAGGTCAAATATATAATAACTATGAAAGATCAAAATCTTAAAGACTACCAGAAGAAAAAAGCAGATTATTTACTAATTATAATATTTAGCAGAGTATAGTCTTAATAATAGCAGCACATGCCAGGGACAATAGAGTTATATCCATTTGTTGGGGGAAAACCTCCGCTCTGACTCTTTCCACCCCATGAATTTCTTACTTTCTTAGCATTGAACACATAAGATTTTTTGTTTACTTAGTAAATATGTACTATGTATAAAATTCAGTTTCAACTATTTGAAAACAACAGTGGCATTGAATTTATAATTTTGTGAGGCATAAATATGACCATTGAAAGGAGAGTGATATTTACATGTGAAACTTTAAGATAGTGAGTGACAGCTACCTGTCAATATTATAGCCTAGCTGTTCTTGCCTTGCCCTTGCTTATGCTTTAGTGGTAGATGACAACTTGCTTTGAAGAGTTATCTCCCAAATTAGTAGGCATATAAAGAAATACCAAGGTTGTGCTATACTTTCTACATGTCATGGAACATACAAATGTGTGTACATATATATATATGGCATATTCTTGTTCTGTTGTTTTGTTAATTTGCTGGACTCTCCCAAGAGGTAGTATATTCCTTGCATTTATAAACCCGATTTATTTGTGACTATAGTGGAGGAAATCCATAAATCAGTTAGTCTTAAAATATAGCCTTTAAGTTACCTGCACCTGAAACATCTGCATATTGAAAGTTTGAGTCTCACTACCAGGCAAAAATCCATGAATAGCGGAGAAGCTTGTTTATGTCCAAGTGACTACAGAACTGGTAGTATAATAAAATAGTTATTAGTACCAGCAAGTCTCATGAGATCTGATGGTTCTACAAGGGGGAGTTTCCCTGCACAAGCTCTCCTTTTGCTTGCTGCCATCCATGTAAGATGTGACTTGCTCCTCCTAGCCTTTTGCCATGATTGTGAGGCTTCCCCAGCCACGTGGAACTGTAAGTCCATTAAACTCTTTTCCATATATAAATTAGCCAGTCTTGGGTATGTCTTTATCAGCAGCATGAAAATGGACTAATACAGCCCCTAAAAGTTCTGCATATTTATTCTTTATTTTGATATGAGTATTTTGTGTGTAACTGGCACTTTTTTCTCTCTTCTCTCAATCTCCTGCCATCTAACATAATATGGCATAGTAGTTAATTGTATGTCTCAGTAAATAAGTTCCTGAGAATATTAAAGGGGAAATATAACTCAGCAAGAATAATTAACATCTATAAAGACAGATAAAAATAATATATCCTCCTTTGAGGCAAGACTTGGTATATTTTCAGTTGTGCAAGAATGATTGCATTATGTTAGGCAGGAGCATAATTTTGTTGTTGCCTTAATTTGAATTTAAGCATGGTCAAGTGGTGTATATTGATGTCAAATTGACAAAGGGTAAACCCCAGTGGATTTGTACTATGTCAGTTTAGATAGGGTAGGACTAAAGTTATCGGAACAGTAAACAGCTGCAGGTTAGTTTCAGCCATAGAAAATATTTTGTACAAAATCCTAAAAACAGAACTTAAGCATCCAAGAAGTAGCAGCCATATCCTTTTTATGCTTAAAAATGAAAGCTTAGTGGGCACAGAGCACCAGCTGCTAGTACAGCACAGCCATGTTGTTCTACTACATGTTGGTCTACTGCCTCACCAGGCCCTCAGCAACTCCAGCTCAGGGTTTCTGAATCCTGGGCCAGCATGTTCCACTCCTGGGGCAGCTGTTGGGTGCATATTCCTTCAGCTTCTTCTGCTCCTGGGTCAGGTGTGTAATAAAGGGAACCAGTAAAGCAGTTTCCAGCTTGTTCTCGCAGATTTCAGTTTGTTTATGCTCCTCTTCACTTTCTTCTTCGCATTCAAATTCTCTTCCCTTCCCACTCCTCGCTGCCTGCCCTGCTACTACACTGCCAAACATAGAAGAGCTTTCATAATTGAATAAAGCTAAATCCTTACAACAAATCCTTTAGTTAATATTATTCTTAATATACTTACTTATTTGATGAAGCCTGACTAATATAGTTCTAGAAATTAAAATGATTTAGTGATCATGCTATACAATTAAGGTGTGTGTGTGTGTGTGTGTGTGTGTGTGTGTTGGCCAGTCTTATTCTTTTGTTGTTTTGCAGGACACTCTCAGTGGTTTGTGTTTTCCGTGTTACTGGAATGACTCAAATGCTGACGTATTGGGAACTGTTTGAAAGATATGGATAATTCATAACCCCTCAAAGTGTGATATGCAGATCTTCTGCACCTAATTCATGTCTGATCACTGGTTTTTGATCTCGATCTGTTCCTAGAGATTTGGATTTATTAAATCATTAAAATGTTGGTTGCCAAAGGCTAAGGGAGTGTATAGCAGTGTATATTAAGTATCATATTTTGTGTAAGAAAGTGAGGTAAAAACTTTTAGTTGCTGGATTTAAATAAGATATCGGTAAAATACACACAAAACTAAAAACAGTGATTACTTGCTTAGGAGGACATGTCAAGGTGAGGAGGTTGGGGTAGCTGGACCTTTCACTACACAGTTGAAATTATTATTTTGATTTTTGTACCATGTGAACAGAACTTCTATGTCAAAATGAGACAGAAAGATAATGAAGTGAAATGAAATAAAAACCAGCCAGATTGTTTTGCCACACTCTGAGATTTGAGAGACTCTGACTTAAATTGCATGATATTTAAGTATTATCTTTTATTTGTATGAGACTCTTATGTTTTACAAAATACTTTAACTTCATTATTCTAATTTGATTACTATGACAGAACTATTAGTGTTTATTTCTATTCAACAAAGGGGAAAACTGATATTTGAAGATATCTTCCTTCGGTCTGATACATTCTGCACCCAGATTTCTTCTCCCACTTTTCAGTGAGTTTTCTCAAAAGCAATTTCCTCACAAACTCATTCCTGACACTATATCTAAAATAAAATAGACTTTTAGTCTTTACTTTCCTTTTTAGCTTTTAAAGATTTTATACCTGATATTCTGTCTCATATTCTATTTTATTTTGTTCTATTTTTGTGTTCATTATCATTAATCCCCCCCATCTATGAAGAGCAGCCACATCAAGGTCCAGCCTTTACGTTTGGTCAACTGCCTGATCCCCAAGTGCTTAAAAGAGTGCCTGTGTAAAGTAGAAACCATAAACATTTTTATGAATGAATGAATATCTACTTGTTTTAAAGATCACTCAAAAGTGAAGTAATACTAGCTATAAATTTAGACCCCCAACCAAAAGACCTGTAAAAGCATGTACTGCAAAGAAAAGTGAACAGAAGCAAATTGTGTGAGGTGTAATAAAAAATAATGAGCAGATACTTTAATAAGTATGATAAAAATTTAATAGACAATTTAAAAGTTTTCATAGGACAACTTTATGTGAGGTAAAAATTAGATCATGAAAAATTCAGGAGAAAAAGAAAAAAACAGCAAACTTTATTTTTGTTGGATAAATTGACAATTATATATGTATATTAAGTGCAGATAATCAGAAAAATGTAGGGGGGAATATGACCTATATTTTTCACTTTAGGAGTGGAAACATTGCCAGAGTCATTGGAACTAGAGTAACTCCATCTTGAATAGGAGCTGGGTAAAATGAGGCTGAGACATACTGGGCTGTATTCCCAGACAGTTAAGGCATTCTAAGTCACAGGAAGAGATGGGAGGTCAGCACAAAATGCAGGTCATAAAGACCTTGCTGATAAAACAGATTGCAATAAAGAAGCCAGCCAAATCCCACCAAAATCAAGATGGCGATGAGAGTGACCTCTGGTTGTTCTCACGGCTACCCTCCCACCAGCACCATGACAATTTACTAATGCCATGGCAAAGTCAGGAGGTTACCCCATATGGTCTACAAAAGGGAGGCATGAATAATCCACTACTTGTTTAGCATATCACCAAGAAATAACCATAAAAATGGGCAACCAGCAGCCCTCGGGGCTGCTCTGTCTGTGGAGTAGCCATTCTTTATTCCTTTACTTACTTTCTTAATAAACTTACTTTCACTTTACATACTTGCCTTGAATTCTTTCTTGCATGAGTTCCAAGAATGCTCTCTAGGGGCCTGGATCGGGACCCCTTTGCTGTAACAAAATGGAAAGACAGAATACCACTTTAAGAGAATGTAACAAAAAAGGGAAAAAAACTAAACAAAAGATGTCATGTGAAAAGCACAGATTAAAATAGAATCAATAAATTTAAATGTATCAGTAATTAAACAAATGTAAATGAATTAAACTTATGCTTTATAAGTCATTTATGATCAGATTAGATTTGAACTAGACAGTTACATGTTTCTAAAGAGACTAAAACAAAACACAACAAAGAAAGAGTGAAAATAAAATAGAGAAAATATCTTCTAGAAAATAGTAAACAAGAAGATACCCACCTAAGCATACCCGCCTAAATCAAATGACAATATTTTAATGCTAAAAATAAAAAGAGAATGGGCTACCAACAAGAAAATAAACAAAAAAAGTGTCAAAATAAATATTAACAGTAAAACAATAAAAATAAACACAGATGGTATCAAATAATACAATAATTCAGAAAATATAAGAAGAATAAAACCTGAATATATTTTTAAAATAACTTCCCACTATACAAAGCAAAACTAATAGGATTACTAAATAAATGTCAATCTATGGTGATAAATTTGTGACACGCACAACTCTATTAGAAGGTAATAATTCACTACACACAAAATTAGTAAGTGTAGAGAAGATTGAAATAGTAATATACCAAGCTAGATCTAATAACTATACAGTGCATCATTCATGCTCAAAAATAGAGACTATATAATTTTTTTAAGAATACATGAAATATATAACAATTTAGTCACTTTTTTGATCATAAGAATATTTTATTTTTCTCAAATACTATTATGTTTTTACTGAAATTAACTTTCAAATAAGCCGTAAAAGAAAAGAAAAACCTTCATATATTTTAAAACATAAATTTCCCCTAAATATCCTCTGTGCAAATTCATTCACACTGGAACTTACAAAATTGAACAACAAAAACTCTTTTTTTATGGTATAGTGGGACTTATTCTAAACTTGCAGTTTTAAAGACGCTTAAAAAATAGGTGAAAGTAAATGACTTAAGTATTTAGTTGCCAACATAAAAAAAGGAATAAAAAATACGATATTCTATTCTATTGGAGATTTGAAGAATACCTATGATTCTTATGGAATGATTAATAAGACATGACATCTTTAGCTCATGCTTTATTTGAATTCCATTTTAAGAAACCCAAAGAAAATAGAAAAATCCTGTTATCTCAATACACTATTTATCTTTTGTCTTGATTAGTTTTGTATATTGAATAAAAATGTTTTAAAAATCATATATTAGATTATATGTGTTTGGAAGTATATTTAAATGTTACTGAATTAAATAAGCTTCTAAATATATAACAAAACAGCTATAGAAAGAAAATTTTGCACTTATACACTACTAGTGATTTTTGTCTAAAAACTATACTTATGAGTCAGAAATTATTTATTTTATAATTTTTCTTGTTAAACAATTTGAAATATTTCTCTCTCACATTAAAAGTTTTCTCCCACTTCTGGGTACAATTTAGTGCATATATAATACTCCATTTTTCAAAAGCAAAGATGGTACTAAAGATTGAATGATGGCAGGCAATTTACATAGAAAATGGTTTACATTTTCCCAACCTAAAATATACATTTAATCAATTCCCATCCCCCAAATCATTATATTCTCACTGGAACAATTCTAAAGAAAGGGCATTGTGGAAGACAGCCTCCAATATGGCTCACAATGATCTCTGCTTCCTGGTGTTTAGACTCTTGTAACTCCTCCCCCGTTGGACCTAGGTAGGTCCATGTGACCAAAAACACATGCAAGAAGTGATGGCATGTGACCTCTAATGATAAGTTACAAAATCCTGCAGGTTTTCACTTGGGAGAGTCTATAATTATAAAAATCTCCTTGACACATTCCCTTTCTTTGTCTCAGATATCTTGCAGTAAGGGAAGCTATGTCCTGAGAAGCCTTTACAGAGGCACAGGAAGAGGCCAGGACCTGAAGCCTCCCCCTCCCCCAAGAGTCACACAAGTGAGCTTGGAAGAGGAACTTCAGCACCAACTGGCGATGTAACTAGTGCTGCGTGAAAGACCCTGAACCAGAACCACCTAAATAAGCCCCTTCCAGATATCTGAGCTTTAGAAACTATGTAATATAATAAAGACTTGTTTGGGGGCAATTTATAACCCAGAACTGGATAACCAATACAGTTATATTTTTAACAAACAGCTGGCTGGGGTGAAGAGTGCAGGTTGAAACAACAAAAAGAATTTTCCCCGTAGAAATGTACCTCATCCATATGAAAAATTATACTTGCAATCAGATTCTCAGCAGCAGTGCTTTAAAGTACATTTGTATTTATTTATTTTTAATTGACAAATTAAAAATTATATACGTTTATGGTGTAAAAGATGATGCTTTGATATAGGTATAAACTGTGAAATGGCTAAATTAAGCCAATTAGCATATGCATTGTATCGTATAGTTTGTTGTGATGAGGACACTTAAAATCTACTCTCAGCATTTTCAAGTATACCATACATTGCTATTAACTATAGTCACCATGTTGTACAATAGATTGGCAGAACTGATTCCTCCTGTCTAATTGAAATATCGTATTCTTTGACCAATGTCTTCCCAATCCCAATGCTTTAAACAGCTGAGATAATTGTATTTAGATATTGCCATTTCATTATTATGCTATTAATGTGATAATAAAATAAAATTTTCACTGAGCTAAACAGAAATATTGAATCTTAAAAAATAGGTGGAATCATTACAAAAGTGCCAATGCGACTTGTTATTAACAGCATAGGTGATAATATTAACTACCTATCACAATTTCAGAGAATGTAATATATTTAAAAATATAGCTTCTCTTTCATTAAATTTGGATGGTGTATTATTTTATGAGACTCATTAAACATTTAATTTTTTTAAAAATAGTGAAATTCTGCTGACTTAATTTATAAGGCAAGGTGTTCACTGCATATTTATGTTTGGTTCAGTTAAACTTAGAAGTTGGAATTTAGTTTTTTTAGTAATTGTTTAATTACTAAGTAATAATATATTAATTATCTTTGTTTTTACCCTGTATTCAGACAATTAATATGTTTTATGTAGTTCTGATTTGTTTCTTGGCAATTGTATCAGTCAGTGTCAAGTCTAGAATGCAGAAATCACTCTAGAATTTCAGATACTGAGAAATTTAATGCAGTTGCAAAGTTGTTAGATGGGCTGTAGAAGCAAAAGAGAAAAGGATTTATGAGCAATTAGGGGGCTGGCTCAGCCCTGGGGGAGGAAGGATGTGACTCTTGCAGGTGCAGCTTCTTCCTGAAACCATGCTGCCAGGAGTTGCAAAAAGCAATTTGAACTCCTGAGGGCTGCACTGAAACCGTTTTCTATTGCATTCAATCCCTATCCTACCTCTGTGTTCCCATTGGAATTCTCTAGGTGCAAAGAGTGTTAGAGAATGTGCTTTTGAGTCTTCCCTTTCAAACACAATACACAGGCAAGTTCAGAGAAACAGGAAGTGAGCTGAAAACCCATAGACACCTAAGAGATATAACAGTAGACAATAATTTGTAACATTGAAGTTTCTTCTAATAGAAACATTTTTTCAGCGTTCCAATGCAAATGTATGCAAACATATAGCAGTTTGACCTTTGCTTATTTCTAAGCTTTAGCATATTCCTATAGCCTCCTATAGATCTGACTTTTACCTATGAATCTCAACAGATATACTCGCCTATTAAGCCAAAAACAAATGAAAAAACTGAAAATTGTCATTGAGGAAGCAAAGGAATCAACTTTGAACATAATTCCTATGAAAAGCATGTTCCTCCTCTTGTCTAGGATTAAGTCCATCACCCCTGCTCCGTATCTCATAATCTTGTTCTTCTCAGGACCTCACTTCATCAAAAGATTTTCAATTATCCACTGCCCATATAATCACATTAATCTTTCTCTCATTTTTTGATTCCTTTCTACTATGCTTTAAATTTTCTGGCACCTTAAAAATTAATTTTTGACCCGAGATGTCAAATTAGTTATACTCTTCTTTATTTCCATTCAAATATGCTTGTTGAAAGTGTTGCACAAGCTCACATTCTCCTCTTGCTTATTTTCATTCCTCCAATCAGTTTGGTTAAGTATTTATATCCACTACTGCATTGAAACTACTTTAGGAAGGAGGTCCACCAATAACCTCGTTTCCTTAATGTTTTGCTGATTGTGAAGTATATTACCATAGCTGTTGGGTCTATGGCCTACTTTCTCGCTTTTGCAAATCTCTTCTGTGGTCTCAAAAAAAAAGATCACTCTGCTGGTACTCTTTCTCTGTTTGCTGATTCTTCTCATGTTTGCCTCTGGGTTCTGCCCATGCCATAAGTATTTCCCACTGAATATTCTTCAAAGAAATTTTGTCTCATTTTGTGACTTGAACTAGTCTATGTCAGAGAGGCCTAAAGCTGTATGTCTGGTTGGGGAGCTTCAAACTCATGTATCAAATAGTTTTGGGTATATAAATAACCTGCATGTCACAGAGATATTACTCAACACAATATGTTAAAAGAGAGCTTGTGATTAAATCTCTTCAAATCTTCCTGTCCAAACATATATCATTTCTAAATGAACAGCACCACCATTCTCTTAGCTCTGAATACGTGAACTTTATGGACAGCTTTGTGGCTTCTATCATCCACACCAATCGATAACTGAATCTTGTTAATTTCATCACTTAATATTTAGCAAAGCTCTAAACTTGTTAGCATTCCTAATGCTGATAGCTTACTTTGTCCTATGGATTACTTCATTCTGTTTTACATAGTCTCCCTGCATTGTCTTCTCTTCCTTTAATGCCTTTTTGCTATGTTAACTTGAATAATATTTGTGAAACATAAATACAACTGATCATTACCATGATTATCTTTCTCCATTAGCTATAGAAACCATTTGATATCAAATTCAAATTAATTAGCCCTAAGAGTATCATGGGAGGGACTTTGACTTTCCCTTTTTTCCTTTTCTTCCTTCTTATTTTCTTTTGCATGACTTACACTTTGGAACTCTAGTCACTCAAATGATTCATGCTGTGGCTTTCACACATGCTGCCTCCTGATTTTGTCTCTTCTTGCCTTCTCTCTATACCTAAACCCATGTTCCCTACCAGTACCTCAGGTCAGGAATTACCTTCCCTTAGAAAGCATCTTAGCCTTACTTGAACCTCAGGCTGATAGTTGCTCTTCCATAGAATTTTGTTCATAATTCATTATAATATTTAGTAAATTTTATGACTAGTTTCTGGATATTACTTGGTTCTCAATGTCTTGAAAAGAGATTTCATATTGTTAACATTTGAGTCAATTTCATGACCTAAGAGAAAGATTATATGATGGAAGAACAAGTAAGTAAAATAAAACATATTGAATTGATTCGACATATGAATTGAATGTCTGCAAAGTACCAAGCTTTATGTAGGACTTGGGATCCCAGCAGTGATGAATTCAGACTCAGTGCTAGTTTGTTATCTGTCTTCTGCATAAGACTCTGTACTCTTTGAAAGCCGAAAGAGGCTTACCAATATTAAACGTATTGCCATTTAACAGATAAGATTTGAGAAAGAATGAAAAAGTGAAATAATTTTTGCAGTTATATATCCAACTTGTAAAAAGTGCTGCTTTTGATATGCTCCACTTTTGGATTACAGACTCTTAAGTTTCTCCCACTGTAAGAGAAAAGATCTGTTACTAATCCTATAATCTACTTTAGAGTTTTTTCAGGTATCTAAAATAGTCTTGCATCCATGTATCAGGGGCAGCTTCAATTATCTTTGGTCCTCTAAGACTGATATCCTTTTAATCAACCGAAATGGCTCTACAATTATCTAAAAACGAAAGGGTATAAGTTAAACGTGATTCTTAAATGTCGAAGCTAAGAGATTAGAAAACATTAGGCACATGTTTTCTGGGACTTAATAATGAGTCATCTATATTTATAAGCCAGTTTGCTATAACATCAGTAGGGGAGTGATGCATACTTTTATTGTAGTGAATGGAATATAATAATCACTAAATTCTCCCTTCCATATTTTTTTAGGTTTTATACAGTTCTAAATATTTCACATGAATAGAGTTCAGGCAAAGTCAGGATTTATAGAATTTTATTATAGAAATGTTATAAGAAATATAACACATGAGAGGGATACTAAATTACCAAATAGTGTACATAAGATAAACAGCTTTTCTTCACCTCTGAAAATAATTTAAATATGTCAATGCCACTTTCTTGGATATGTAATGCTAGATGATAAAACAGAAATTTCTAATATTGGTGAATTTTTAAGGAATTTTCAGTAAGTTTGATTTACAAACTTTAAAAAATCTTGTTTGATAGTTTGTTTTAGTTTCACTTTACTCAACGTTTTTCTGATGCTCAATAGATAAAAGAGTGAAGTCATGATTATTCATGTACTAAATAAAGTGTGTTTCATTGCAAATTTTACTTACTGACCTCAAAACAATTATGGTACTCAGTTGAACACAATTTTCTTTCTAATTACCTGAATAAATTACTGTGTTCCCTCTACATTGCTTTTTTATTTCACTTTGCCTATTGTTTGCTCTCAAACCTGACTGTCAACATTCTGGAGATGCCTTTTATTGGAGGCATTTCATTTTCTTTGATGGAAATGAATAGTTTAAAATCATTTTATTCTGTTCTCTCATAATTGATAAAATAGAAAATGACCATCACAATCTGGAGACCATTATTTATTTATTTATTTAAAGACACATCCAGAAATGCTAAAAGTGAGAATGAGAACAACTTATTTTTTATCCAGCATAAATTCATCTTCTTTTGGAAATTTAGAGTATAGGCACATGTATTTGTTTTATTCAGTTTAAATATTTTAGCAGGTATTGAATACTTGTTAAGGAATTCAGTGTAATTTTTCCTAATAATACTCTATAATATTGTTCTTTTAGGATGTTATTGTTAGCTGTATCTATCTCCAAGAAGCCTGATTCACTAGATAAGAAGTATTATTTTAGAGTAATATAAGCCATTTCTTAATGTTTCCTAATAATTACCTAACTGAAGTGAAGGGGAAATAAAAACAGGTTTCAGTTTCTGAATGGAGATTTATTACACAAACTATTTGTCATGATTGTCACATGTAGGATAAAAGTTAAATTTATGGTAAATATGTTCATATACTATGTAAAGTCAAAATAATTTTTACTGGTCCGAATAAGTTGGTCATATAATTTATATGTAGAGTAAACTCTTTTTTAATTTGGAGTATTACTAAACATTTTTACCCTAGCTGAGATGAAGCGTATGTAAATATGTCTTCTGCATATTTTTGAAGAGAATTTTAGAAGAAAATGAAGAAAATATTGTCAAATTCTCAATGAAAATAAATGAATGAGTCATAGGCCTGCTTCTGATGGACAAAATGAGGCACCAGAAATGTCTATAACCTAATTAGGGAATAAAACAAATATCATACATAAGTAATAACATCTTGAGACTCAACTGGTTCCTCAAATGTGAACGTTAGAGTAATATTTCAAGAGAATCCATTGCAATCATAGGTGTCTAGTCACACACAACTATGTGGTGGAAAATTCTTGGGCTGAGAGAACATGCAACCCTGAAGGTTGCATGCAGGAGAAAATAAGAAGCAGTTGATTTCATCAGCCAGTCAACAAATTTGATTCTTTTCTTGTTTTAACAGTTTTTGTATTAAGAATGCTTAATTTTTATGAATCATATGGATAAAGTAAGAAAATTCTAATTTGGGCTATTTTAACTTATGTCAGCCATTTTAATCTTCAGTTGCATCAGTCTTAAAAATTGTAATCCAATAACCTAGAAATGTTAATTCAAAAAAATCCATTATAACATATAAACAACCCTATTCAGATCAATTGACTGAAAAGAAAGGAAGAAAAAGAAAGAAATTGAAGTCAAAAACATACAAAAACCAGAAATGAGAAAAATTTATGTAGAATGATATTTACTATAGAGTTATTTATTTAAAAAAAAAAGAAGCAATCAAGGTGCCCCAAAATAGGAAATATTAGGTAGATAACATATGATACAGCCATTACATAAAAAATATATGCAAATTAGAAATATTTTCTGATTTAATGATACCTGAAGATTTTCATTTTAATGGTAAATTAAACATGGATAAATAATGGGCAGAGTAAAATAAAACTGTAAGAAAGCATATCTTTTTTTTTTTTTGCTTTTTAATAAATGTTTACATTTTAAAATACATCTATGTTAACAGAAGAGTTGCGAAGAAAGTACAGAAAGATCATATTTGCACTATACCTAGTTCTTAGGGAGAGAAGTCAGCTGAAGATAGATAATATAGGAACAAAACAAGTACAGAGAAAACCTACTTCTATATAGGGGGGAGAAAAAGTGCACATTTATCTCCGAAACACAGTGACTATTTTTAAATACATTATTAGTATTTAAAACGTGGACTGTGGAAACCCACCTACTTAGAGACAGATTTTTTGTTTTTTTTTTTTTTGAAACAGTCTCCCTCTGTCACTCAGGCTAGAGTGCAGTGGCATGATCTCACTTCACTGCAACCTCTGCCTCCTGGGTTCAAGCAATTCTCCTGCTTCAGCCTCCCAAGTAGCTGGGATTACAGGCGGGTGCCACCACGCCGGGCTACTTTATGTTATTTTTAATAGAGATGGGGTTTCACTATGTTGGCCAGGCTGGTCTCAAACTCCTGGCCTCAAGTGATCCGCCTACCTCGGCCTCCCAAAGTGCTGGGATTACAGACATAAACCACCACGCCTGGCAGATAACTTTTTATAAACAATAGAATCCCCTTCATAGTCCAAATTTTGTTGAAAATAATTTTAGCAGTCAAATTTCAGTGTGTTGCCATAATCACAGTACCCTAAAATATATTATCCTTATCCCTCACCATATCATTAAGTGTATACAAGCTGTTAATTAGACAAATATCATCATATTTTTCCCTTCTTACATTTAAAACATAGATTTCAAAATAATTCATATGATCAAAGTAGGATACCTGAATTTATTTCATATATTATTTTCAGGTTTATCTTTTATCCCCGTCTCCCATTTTTTTCTCCTATCACGTGAAAACTTTGTCATCATGCAATTATGCAGTCAAAAATTTAGGTTTAGAATATAGCACAGAAGATCAAAAAAAATGAATATATGGTTTAAGTGTTTTGTTTTCTTTTGCCATTTCTTACTTTGATATACTCTGTGTTTATAGCCTCTATTGTAATGTTTGATAGCACATCACCGTGTCCCTGTGGTAAAATTAAACAAAACACAGTAACTGAAGGTATAATTCTGTTTAATCACTGCAATAGGTATTTGTTGTGTACTTAATAGGTACTCTCGGGTTATTCTAAATCCTGATATAAAGATAAATAAAACATTGTTTCTAACACAGAGGATGTCACAGCCTAAAGGGGAAATGAAATAGGATTGTACTTCTTCCTGACACTTTCATTCATCTTTTCTTCATTATGGGAGCCCTTGATAACTCCCTGCAGTGTGTTTTTTGTTCTTAGAAGTAATCCAGAGGTGAATTACAAGGCATTTAACTAGCTAAAAGCTCATATTCTGTTGCTCCTTATGATATCACTCTTGCTGTTAGTCAGAATTGAACCTAGCAGTCCGATTTTAGTGACTGAGCTCACACTTTGCTCCCAGATTCTATCCCTGATGTAACTCGGCTATTGACTGGGAGCTCTAACTTGACATTATTTAATGAATTCCATGCTTGATAACCTCCTTTACCCCAGACTCCTACAAAAGATGTTCTAACCTTTGCCTTACTGGTGTGCTAGAGTTTTGCTCCCTTACCTTGCCCTGTTGCTGGGACCCTACTTAAACTCACTGATCTCCCAATTAGGAGTCACTTTCCTGCCAACCTGGGGCCTCAGGGAAGAATGCTTGTCTTTCTTACTATTCTTTGTAGCATGGAAATTTAGCATAGGTCCTAGAAAAGCATAACGATCCAAATTTTTTAATTAAATTATTAACATAAACTAAACCTCGCAATTATTCATTTTTGTCTTTTCCATCATTGTCTGTGCTGTCTGTCCAGACCTCAGAAGCATATTGTTACATGCTGACAAGCATACTTCCTATCACATACTTGTTTTCATTTTCTATACTTTATCTTCTTCCAGTTTTTTCTGGTTTCTCTATCTACATAATGTATGTCATTTTACCTTTTTGCAACTCTCAACTTGTTCTCTTTCTATAAACACTTGAATGTCTCTCATTAATATAGCTTCACCAGGGAATTACATGAGCACAATATTGTGATGCTAATAATTCCAGGAAGAATGAACATTTTAGAACAGCATAATGTGTGATAATTATTCCTGAAGAGGTCAGAGAAGATATCATAAAAAAGATGTTTTGAAAGCTTGAGAGGGCATTTTCCAGTTGGATAGCAGAAGGATAGTTAACTTTGCTCTAAGGAAAAACTCTCAGACACATGTGAAAAAAGACTACGATCAGGTTACAATAATTTGTTTGGTATAGTTACAATGTGGAAATAATTCTGGAGAGTGTGAGGAGTTGGAACTGTGTATTAAGCTAAGACTGTGAAGAACCGGTTGTAAAATGAAAACAGATTTGAACTTTGTCCTTTGGTGAATGCTTTTATTATGAGAGATTAAAAGGATCAGATCTGTGTTTTAGAAATATGCTACTCATGTTTCTGTGATACTAGATCTGAGAAAAAAGAGCAAAGAGTCACAATACCACTTAGACAGGGACACTGACAAAGAACAAAATACGATGCTGTGGGCCTGAATTAGGTTATGTTGCAAAATGATATGACACAAATAATATTTATTTTTATGTGGAAAGTATGTAAAAGAAAGGGGTTGAATATTCTTTAATCAATTTATTCAACAATGAGTTGAATTTACCAAGCAAAGTGCTATAAATGGTGTATTAGTCTGTCCTCACGCTGCTAATAAAGACATACCTGAGACTGGGTAATTTATAAAGAAAAAGAGGTTTAATGGACTCATAGTTCCACATGGCTGGGGAGGCCTCACAATCATGGTGGAAGATGAAGGAAGAGCAAAGACATGTCTTACATGGTGCCAGGAAGAAGTGCAGAGCAAAAGAGGGAAAAGCCCTTTATAAAACCATCAGGTCTCATGAGAACTCACTCACTATCATGAGAACAGGATGGACAAAACCACCTCTATGATTCAATTATCTCCACCTGGTCTCTCCCATGACATGTGGGGATTATGGGAACTACAATTCAAGATGAGATTTGGGTGGGGACACGGGCAAGTCATATCAGATGGCTAGAGCAACAAAGAAAATTGACAACAGCCCTTGATCAGAAGGTGCTTAATCTTTGGTAGGGGAGACAGGTGTTAAACAGATACACAAAAAATATATAATCTGAAAAATGATGATAAGGTCTGTGAAGAAAATTAGGCAAGAAAGGAGATGGAAACAAAAGAATACTAGGAATTTTAAATGTGAGGACTTGAAGTTGAGAGACAGAGTCATGCATAAACCTGGGGAAGAGCATTCCAGCTAGTGGGAAAGGTAAATAAAAAGTTATTATTTAGATGGAGCAGAGTGTATGAGGAGGAGTGTAGCAAGAAGTAAAGTCAGAGAGTAGAGAGACCTACAGGCCAGTATTGTCTTTAATTTACTTGCAGAATCAGAAGTAAATCCTTACTCTGTGAGTAGATTGTGAGTTGAATTTTGGAAAGATTTTAGTTTCCTGAGTAAAATATCAGAGAAACATCCACTAAGTCAATGAAGGTATGACTTCAGCTCAGTAGGCAGATTGGAGATACAGAATAAGAGGACCCATCTAACAAGTTTGAAAAACATTCTTCCAAAAATTAAAAGGGAAAGGCTCAGTCAACATCAAAAATAGAATTTTCAATAGAAGATTGTGAATGACATTGAAAATGATTCAGAGAAGTCACATAGGTAAAAACTGAGAGAAGGTCATTAGGTTTGGCAATTAACAAGTTTGTAGTGACTTAAATAGGAGCTCTTTTAGTAGATTAACAGAAGGAGAGACAGATCACAATGGTCTGTGGAATATGCGAAAGTGAGGACGATGAAGGAAAGTTAGTATTGAGGATTTTTTTACGGTAAATGGATAAAGAAAGCTACAGTTTGTCTGATCATTTTAAAAATACACTTTATTACAAAAGGAGTTTCATGTAACTTTGGAATTCTTAATTTCTGTGTATTATTTCTATCAAATTAAATACAGGAAACTTCAAAGAACCTACAAATTTCCTATACTGTGCTGAAATTAATGGAGTGATTTGACTATGAAGTACAGTCTAGCAATCCAGCATAGTACAAAAAACATGTGATCTCAAATAAAGACCTGGATTTCAGGGCTGATTTTGGCAAATAGTATTGCATGGGAGTGTTAAACTTCTTTGACCTTTAGTATTCTTAACATAGAGTTAGGATACTAGTAATATCTACCTGAAAAGTCTATTACAAATATTAAATTCATGAATACATATTTTTTAAAAAGGCATTTAAACATACACAGGGTGGTTCCTGTTATGATTATCAATGGTAGGTTTTACAGAGGGAAATTGGTAACTCTGATTTTAAAGAGTGACACTTTTGCTCCCTATGATTTCAGGCAAGTCATACTTTTTAAATCTAAAAAATACTATCTGTGAGGAGGTTTTAAAAACATAAACATCAATCGACCTAAAAGTTTAAACCTTTTCCCCATCTTTGAGCATTATTATTTCTAAGTTTTGTAAGTGATTTTTATTTTGAAGTAGATCTTGTACAGAAAAGTGTTTACAAACTGTGAAACACTATGTACCTGTGAAGTTTTATGTATTTTTCATGTTTTCATTGCAATGATATTTTATTTAATTAGATTTCACCTGTAACTACTACTCATTATAGCATATATATGTCTTCTGATTACATATATATGTCTTCTGATTCCAAAGAAATACTTTCAATAGTTTTGAAATAGCCTTGGTTGCAAATAGAGCACCTTTGATTTTCTTCATAAAATCATCTTTCATAACCTTGGGATTGAACACCTTATATCACTTTCATGTTGCTCTTTGAAACTCTATTTCTGATCCCTTAACATCAAATACAGAAAGAAACATACTAGAGCACCATCACAGTACAGCCCTTTGGAGATTCCAGAATAAGGCCCATGGCACAGTATGTTAACCCATCACCCATTCGGTTACTTTAGCTTATTTGACCCCTGCTTGACAAGAAGAGGTCAGATTCATATTGTTAATATTCTTAAGCATGTGTATCTCTGACACCTTCCATTTCCCTTTAAGACCAGAATAGAGTTCAAATGCACTCACCTTTTCAATAAAGCATCACTAGTATTGTCTGCATATACACTTGGTATTCAGAAGATGCAGATCTTTTTGAAGTAAAATCAAGAAAATACTTCTTGTATATATTTTGCCAAAGATTTAAAATGCTTTGTGCAATAAGTTGCTCTTATTAAAAGTTTGGTTGAAAAAAAATGAATGCTCCAGAAGATATATCTTAACCTAAAGAATATAAAAAGTAACAGCTATGCAAACAATTTTGGTAGATAATAGTTTTATCTACCAAATAGTTTTATCATCAGATGTTCAAAGCTAAATTTTGGATTTTATCATTAATAAAATGAGTCCTCTATAGGACTTCTTCCTCCTCTTATGTCTTTAGTATTTAATTTTTGGCAATACATTATGGATGGATTAGTATACATTTATAAAAGCATGGAATTTTACATTGTAGAACTCTGAATTTGAATGCGAGTGGTCTTTGACACTTTACAATTGAACAAGTTACTTAACCAAGTGTGCTCCATTTCTTTTTTCTATGAAATGGAAGAACGTATATATCACAGAGTTTTCTCTTCCTTGTTTTATTCCATTTTGCTAATTAAATAAAAAACTGCGTATACATTGCCTGATACAAAATAGAGCTTCAATCAACAATTGGCTTCTTTTTAGTATGTTTGGTGGTTTTACATAATTGTTAATATAAATTGCCTAAAATAATTTTATATGAGCATGTATGATATTAACAAATGTGTACTTGATATCAAAATATGCTCAATAACAAGATGAAGGAGAAGAATAAGGGGAAAATTGGCCATGATAACAAACATACTCTCTCATAACTAAACTACTACACAAGCATTGCTATTCTATTATTTTGCTTTTTATTGTTGTTAACTTGATCTTTATCAGTTTTAATTCTATTTTGGGTGACTTTCTATAGGTAAGGATGTAGTGATAACAAATCATAATACATTTGAAATACAATCAGGAACTGCAATAATAATGTTTTGGTTAATGACAGACCTCATATACAATGGTGATCCCATAATATTTTAGTGAAGCTGAAAAATTCCTGTTGCCTAGTGATATCTTGATGATTCTGACCCTGTGTAGGCCTAGGCTAATATGTGTGTTTGTGTCTTCATTTTTAACAAAAATTTTAAAATGTAAAACAAAGAAAAAAACAACAAGAAAAGAAGCTTATAGGATAAGAATATAGAGAAAATAGTTTGGTACATCTGTAAATGTGTTTTTGTTTTAAGCTAAATGTTATTACAGAAGTGCAAAAAATTTTAAATAGGAAAAAGTTTATAAAGTGGAAAACTTACAGTAAGCTAAGATTAATTATTAAAAAATAAATAACTTGAAAAATGTCTTATGAATTTAGCATAGTCTAAGTGTACAGTCTTTATAAAGAATACGGTAATGTACAGTAATGCCCTAGGCCTTCACATTCACTCACTCACTGACTTACCCAGAACAACTGCCAATGTTGCAACCTTCATTCAGTAAGTGTCCTATTTAGATGTGCCAATTTTTATCTTCTATGCCGTAATTTACTGTCACTTTTCTATCTTTAGATATATTTATGCACACAAGTACTTAAAATTGTGTTACAATTGCCTACAGTATTCAGTACAGTAACATGCTATATGGGTATGTAGCCTAGGAGCAATAGGTTATACCATGTAGCCAGGGTGTGTAGTAGGTTACACCACTTAAGTTTGAGTAAGTACACTCTATGATGTTCACACAAGAACAAATTTGCCTATTGATGTATTTCTCAGAACATATCCCTGTTAAGTGGCGCATGACTGTGATAAATATCAATACTGTGAAATGCTTTGAGAATGTATAGTTATTTCATTGTTATTTATGAAAGTATTTCATTGTTTTTTATGAACATATTTTTCACTGAGAATGATTGCCAACTAAACAAGGTTTCATTGGAGTTTGTCTATTGACAAGGTGTTACTGGAGTTTGTCTATTAACAAGGTGTTATTGGAGTTTGTCTATTGACAAGGTTTTATTGCAGTTTTTATATTATCAACATTATCTAGCTTTGCAAACCATAGTGTTCAAAAACCTTAATTCAATGTGTTTGTCATCACATACATTTGATACCAAGAAGTCATTTCTTTAAATGAAAGAGTTTAGAAGCTCAGGTTATCTCAGAAGTTGAAAGATATACATAGAGGCAAGGATACTAGATTCTGAAACTCAGCTTCTAAATGTTCATCACTACCTCAAATAACATGTGTTATAGGGAATACCAAATTTTGATCAAATAAAATAATTGTTCCCAAAACAAAATATGAAAAAAGTTCACTATCAAACAACTTGTGAATAAAATATGTACTGTGATGATCATTAAAATCAATACATTATATCACAATTTGTATTATACAAAGGTAAGAAAAATCTAGTAAAATCTTCAAAAGTATCTAAAGATTAATTATGGTTAACTATTACATACTCCATTCAATAAGTATTGGTGTTGTTCAGTTTGTACCAGATATTGTTGAGGTTCTGAAGATCTAGCAAATCTGGTAGACCTATAGAATTAAACTGTTAACCAATGTCCTGAGTAACGCTGAAATAAATGAGAAATTGAAAAGCATGCAGGTTTTGAAGAAATTTTCCCAGTGTAAACTCAACTTATTTTTCCAAGTACGATTCTTTATATTTTGTGATTTTGTAGTTTTGCTAAGATTATTAAGAATTCAGTAATCAAAATATTTACACATTCTGCACTGACCAAGTGTCTTCTTATGTTGATTTTAGTTTCAGCAGTATGTATGCACATTTAGTATAAGCTGCTATGAGAACGATTTTTGAATGATCACCATTTTCTTTTAATTTTGGCAGTTCTATGATATCTATAACTCAGAAATGTAAGTTCAACCTCACACATAACCAGAAACCTAACTAAAATATAAATTATCGGGTAAAATTCCTATTTTACTAGCAAAAATTAAATGATCTTTTGTTACACACACACACACAACACGTAAACTAAACTATTTATAGAGGACTATAAGTAACACATTGCATGGCCTCATTTCTCTAATGTGACATGTACTGGAGTTCTATTTGAGAAGCTTTATTACTACTGGCTGTCTTCCAGATATATGTCTATTCTTGGTTTTATTTGGAGATTTATTTATATGCTACTTTGGAGCTTTTTCTAAAGTGCATAGCTAAGAGATGTGAATTTTTCCATTTTTTTTAATATATTAGGATATCATCTAGTTATAAACTTGTCATTGGCTACTAAGTTTATAACATGGTTTTTCTTACAGAAAAAAATATAGACTTCCATTCTTTCTTTCACAATTAATTTATGTTGCAGTAAATAGGTTAGTAAGGTCTAGAAAAGATTTTAGAAAGGCAAGGGAGAACAAGTACTGAACAGATAAAAAGTTCTCCCTGTAGAGAAGGATTTGTAGAAATAGCCCTGTGTGGTCACTGGATGGCTGTATAAATTGTCATGTTGTGCAGCCCTCTCTGTCTCTCACTCTATCTCTTTCTCTCATAAAATGGAGCTTTTGTGTCTTTTAAATACACACACACACACGCACAGACACATAGATGCTCAAAAGGAAATTTGAAGTGTTATAATATTTAATCTTGAAAGTAGAAATTTTCAGCTACCTGTTTCTCAAATAATTTTCCCAACATTTCTCTTATTTGGATGATTTTTGTCACTAGTATATTTAAAAGAAAAATTATATTTTAAAAGACCTTCATATACAGTACATTTTTCAGTTGTATAGTGATGTTACTTTAAAGTATATCTTTAATATGTAACTATCTTTTAAAATTATTTGGCTTTACCTAACAAATTTTCTCCAAACAAATTTACTGGCATCTTGTCATTTGGTGTTGACATTGTAGCTATACTCTTGATGTCCCCAGTGACTTTCATTGATTTAGTTCACTTTTCTGTTTGGAATGTAGCATCTTACAGCCTTGCATTGACATCTTCTGGGGAATTTTGTGATGGCAGAAAGTCCTACTAATGTGAATAGTATAGATGCATACTTATTTTCTATTGTTTATATACTATCTCTTAGCTTACTCAATGACGTTATTTAACATATGTCTCGGAGGTGTGTATAATATATAATTTAAAAAATAATATTAAGCTTTCATTGATCTATGCAGCTGAGTAGAGGCAATATTTCTAGATAAATTGTACTTTGGGATCCCAAAATTATTATAATTTTGAACAGAAAACGAAAATTTTTATTTCATGAGTTATCTCTAAAAGTCTTCAAGATAATTTTAGCAGTACTACTCTGTGTGTATGTTTATTGCTTTTCTTTTTAAACAGTAGTTACACATTAATATATATTTCCTTAGTACTTTTGAATTCTTCATGCATGAAACACAACATTTAAAATGGGAAATTTTCTATAGAATATAATTCACTAAAAATGTTTTACTATCATATTTGTCTTAAAAATATGTATTAATGATATAATTTAAAGAGCAGCTAATATATCAAAATTGCAATGTTGTCAGCCTGTTTGCAGGCACAGATTTTAAGTTCTTTACTCAGTCCTAGCAATAGAACTTCAGTAAAATGTCTGTCTTATCATAGCTGCCTATGGAATAAGACACGTAATGGGATATTTTGTGACTATAAAATATATTCAAACTAACTGAACATATCTATATAAAACTTTTAATCTTGATCTTACTAGAAATATTTTCCACTAAACTAGCTATTTTTATGAAAGTACTAAATACACTGTCTTCCTGAAATAATAATTTCAAGAAATATCTATTTCCATAAATTTTCTTTAAAAATTTCTTTTAAAATATTGAATACGCTTAAATTAAAATAAATTGTTTAAATGATTAAATATAAACAATAGTAATAAACATTCCATGCAGATTTTCAGAAAATTATATTTCAATGAAGACATGCTCACCTTATACATTTACTTAAGCTCACTTAATCTGTCATAAACATATGATTATGAGATACTGTCACAAAGTATCTCATCAAATCTTCAATAAAACATAAGGTTATTTTGTGTGGCAAAGGCTTCTTTTTTAAAAAATATACACTATTACACTTCTTAAGGCGAAAGTATGAATTCGTTCTTTTTTGAATGTCTTCTGCCAATAGACATTTCTCTGACAGTTTATTGGTCATCATCTCTAGCACATTTCACCAATTCAAGGTGCTAATTAGGGGATGCTTATTCTATGAGCAAACCACATTTTTGCTTTCAATTTAAATTAAAACATGTTTCCAGAATAGTTTTGTAGGCATTATTGTATATCTGACTAATATGAGTTATTGCTAACTACATTATAAATCTTATTTATAGCCATATCCTTGGTAAAATAGTATTTGATTCCATGTAATAATGCAATTTACAAATATAAACAGAGGTAAATAATTACACTATTATACAGTAAGTAAATTACATCCAGGTCATAAAATTGTCATTAACTACATATACCTTTTCCATGAATGACAATATAGTTTTTCTTGGTATTTAATGTATATAATAGGAAAATCTTCATCTCTTAGTTACCAAATACAAAAGGTATATTTTCTATCTATAAGCAAGTGGGATTTAATAAAGTGCATTAAAACAAACTGACAATAAAAAGCAGAATATAGTGGGACAATACAGTGGTCCTGGGAAGCTGTTACGTTGCAATTGGAAAAAATAAGTTGATATTATTAGAGAAAAAATGCAATGGGAAAGATGGGCTTCCATAAGACTTTAAATGCATTAGAGGAAAAGAACAGTAAGAAAAAAATGATCATGTGGCAAGAATTGCATGTTTCTTATCCAATGGGAGTTAAGAAGAGAGTGAATATTTTATTTTTGCTGCAGCAGAGAGAGATGATACTAAAAAGACAGTATAATATATTATAAACTGTTGATTAATCTTCCAATGCCAAGATATGGTACTTGGCTATTTTTTTGCCTGCAGGAAAAGTAAACTCTTTAGAATTAGCTTTCCTTTGTTTCATTTTTTTCTGCTTTATTATTTTATTGATTATTATTTTTACTAATTATACTCCTTATCTGGTCTCTTCAAAATCAAGTTGGAGCTTTAGATATGAGTCTATCATTCAGGAAAAGAAGCTGGCAAAAAAAAAACAATAAAGGAAGAAACACATGATGGGAGTCTGAACATTAAAACTCTCTTGATAGATTATAAATAGAAATATAGACAGATGATAGATAGTAGATGGACATACTGACATATATATGAGCATAATAAAGTGTGATTATAATAAGTAGTTTGGAAAGAAGAAATTTACGTTTAATGCATTTCTGCTTTTAATGTCTTATCCTGGTAATGAAGCTTTATATTCATTAACTGATTTCATTATTATATTAATTTAGCAAATGTTTGCATTTCATAGATAAGTATATTAAATCTCAAAAAATTTGAATGACTTGTCCAAGATAGCATAAGTTAGTAAAAGCATACCAAAGGCTTTTCAAAGGATTCAACACTGGAAACATTGAGCCCAACAAATTCTGATTCTATGTTTGTGTAAAGAATGATTGGATTCACATATTAAGTATTTAGAGAATCAAGTTGTTAAAATGTCATAAGGCTACCGATAAATTATTATTATTAAACCTGAACAACTGTTTATGTGATAAATACTGTCTTAATTAGGATTATTTTTTTAAATCTCAAATAGATACAAAGGTAGGAATTCCTTTAGGATTAATGATTTTTATTTCAAATTGAAATGAAATGAAATAAATTCTGATTCAAATTTTGCTTGAGGTTATTTATATTGTATATAGTCTTATTTCCCCAAGGTATTAGAATTAGAACACATTAAAATATTAGTAAATTTTATGGCCATAATTTTAATTACCAATAACTTCACAATGGTAAATCATTTAAAGCCTTGAGAAATTTACGTCAGCATACCGTTATTCCTAATTTCCAAAATAAAATGAGTTATATCACTTATTTATCATATAAATGTTAATAAAATTAGTCTCTTTTTCTACCAAATTTTTATATCTTGAGATTTGCTGATTATAAAATTAAGGAGAGTGCTTCAGTAGAGGCTCAAATGAACTCTAAAACATTTAATCTATCAGTGCCAAAAATTATTTAGGAAAACTGAAAAGAAATGCAGTTATTGTTTATATTTTCTCAATTTCCTATAGTAAGCATTTGCTATTTTTAATAACAAAGATAATCAGCTAAACTTGAAAAGATTTAATTCTGTTATGTGAGAAATAGCAAATAATATTATTTTATAATTAAATGAGAAGATGTAGGTAAGTCTAAGATGAACTGTAACTGAAAGATGAAAGATTTTTAACATATCGGTTTAGGAAATAATAAATCATATTTTAATTCCTGTTTCTGTATATATTCTGTACTCTGTTCCTCCTGTCTGAAATATATTTCTTCTTTATTTCTGCTCAGACTTGGACTTTTTCCATGCCATGCCGATCTTCTCCTCCCCTGAGACATGGCCTCAATTGATTTTACTCCTTTCTAACAAAAACTCATCTCTCCTTTGAAAATGAGAAATTTTATCATTAATGACAACATGAATGGAATGTGAGGACATCTTGCTAAGTAAAATAAGCCAGACACAGAAAGACAAATATTGCATGATCTTCCCTTATATGTGGAATCTAAAATGGTTTATCTCTTGGAAAGGGAGTAGAAAGACAGTCTGGGTTGGGGAAGAGGGCCTGGAAAGTGGTGGGGATAGGGATGATGTTAATCACAAGGTACATAGTTTCATTTAGACTGAAAAAATAAGTTTTAGTGATCTATTGCACTGCATGGTGACCACAGTTAATAATAATGTATTATATCTTTCAAACTTGTTAAAATAATATTTTTAATGATGTCACTATAAAAATAGTTAAGTTGATGAGGTGATGGATATGGTAATTAGCTTGATTGAATATATTATATTTTATTTATATATATATATCAAAACATGACATTTTACCCCACAAGTATAAACAAATTAAATTAAAATGATTCATCACAAGTTTCACGTGCAAAGTCTATGCTCAAATTTTACTTTCAAAACTATGTTTCTCTTTGCTTAGAAATCTGGTGGTTTCTATAGTGGTTTCTAAAGCAAAAAACACAGAAACAAAATACAAAATGTTAGAGATAAGTGTGCACGGGCATTGCTTGAAAGAGAATAAACTGATATACCAGCTAGTATAGTCAAGTGGCAGAAAAGAAAATGACATTCTAAAACAAGTGGTCTATATATTTAAGTCTTTCTATTACTTACTAACTCATAAATACAGGATCATTTTAATGTTGATATATTTATTAATTCATACAGATTCACAGTTTCTGAAAGGACCATGGACTAATTGGATCACAAGCAAACTGAAACATTACAGGGTAAATATTATTGTGATTAGGATTATACAAAAACACCATGATGCCTCTCCCAACTTAGGGAAATCAGTGAAAGTTTTCTTGAAGAAAAGTGTTATGAACCATTAGAATATTTGGGTAAAAGGACCAGACTGCCAGTACAGCCAGCTGCTGTAATATGAAGGTGTTTCTTATGTGGTTTACTGATTTTCTCTTTTAAAAGTGGATAATGATCTGGAGATATTTTTAAATAAATAAATTGAATGCTAGGTTTTAAAGAGCTCTCTGGCAGCACTATAGAGATTGGATTGAGTTTGGAGGTACATTAGATTCACGAAGGCTAATTAAATGGCTCTGGCCATAATCCAGGGTTGATATGCAAAAAGCTCTTAACAAAAGAATTGGGGGTGGAGGTAATAAGAAATATGAAGTAGTTTTGAGAGGTATTTAATATATTGATGTGACCAAGTCGAATGACTTGTTAAGATATCATAAATGAGAATATAAGAAGAATCTAAGCATTTTTTACGCCATAAAATACAAACCAAATAATAATATTTCAAAACATTTTGGAATATACAGATAAACTTACATTTAATGACAGATAATCATCTGACAAAAGGGCAGAGATGAACAATATCAATCTATACCTGCAACCAATTTGTGACACACTATAATGGAAACCTCTCTAGATTACTTCTAGGCTTCTGCTTATGTAAGTAAGTGGATTAAAGATAGTACATTCAAGTGCATGTTTCGAGGACAGTAACATCTAATGAGTAAAGTTTTGGACAAGTTAAATAAATCAAAGTACAGATATCCTGCATGTGATTACAAGTTTTGTTCTACATTTCAGAAGACAGCAGTAGGAGAAGAGAGAGATTTGAGGGTATCAACATTTAGGCACTGGCAAAAAGCCATGAGTCTTCTTAAGATAACAAAGGAAATAAGTGAGTTGAGTAGGTCAGTGAAAGAACCTAGAAAGCACTAAAGTTTCAGTGGTCAAATTGAGATGAGGATCTAAGAAAGAACACAATCAATAAACATACAAAGAAGTTAGAGGAGACCAGACATTTTATTAGAGAAATTAGATAAAACATGGATGGTCACCAATAGTAAATGCTTCAGAAAAATGAGGTAATACAGAGCAACAACAATAACTACCACCACCACAACAACTATTGAAATCGGAAACTGAAAAGTCCTTGGTAACACTGGGAAGAACAGTGCTAGCTGGGTAACAGGCAAGGTACTAAAAAATTAAATAAATATAAGATTGAAGATTATAGACCATAGGCTACTCTTTTAAGAACTTGTACGATTTGGAAGAAAAGACAAATACTTCAGTAGCTACACAAGATGCATTATGGTAAGATGACAGTACTTATATTTATATCTAAGTTCTACTGTATTTAAAAAAGGGAGGTGTGGGGAAGAATAATTAGACAGGGAAAAAAATGACAATGAAGCTGAAGGCAAGACAACTGATGGAATAAGACTCCCATTGGGAAGAAGGTATGTGTTTCAGATTTTTTTAAATGGAGAAATTATACTTCAGAATAACAAAAACACCTTCATTTCAGATAGAAGGTTAAGGGGAAAGTGGCATTACAATGCAGCTGATTTTCTAGTTTGAAAGGGTAAAATATTGGTGGAGTCTATATCTCATTAAAGCTATTTAATTGTAAATAAGGATATCTGCTGTGTAAAATGTAGTCTGTGAAGTGCAGGCTTTGAGAATCAAGGAGGGTTTTGATTAAAGGATATTGAAGAATTGCTGTATAAAATTGAAATTTTTTGTGAATTTAGAGCTCATTGTCACGTGGTTTTGTCTCATTCAATTCAGAAGTAAGATTGGGAAAAGCAATATGTTGATTAAAACAATATGCAGGCTTAGGGAGTTGAGGCAGACAACCAAGGAATAAAGTGTTAATATTTGGGCGACAGAATACTATAAATAATAAATAAAAAAATTACTACTAGGAAGAGATTGTTTAGAATAAATATAATGAAAAATATGTTCTGAAAATTATAAATCCCTAGGTACATATTCAGAAATATTATCAAAAGATAAATTAATGCTTAGCTATAATACATTAATATAATTAGCAGTTTAACACTAGTGCTACTATAATGAAAAGGACCACTTACATAAGGATCCTAATTCACACAAAATTCCAAATTCATTTAAAATACAATTTAAAATAATTATCCATGAATCATATTTAGTATTTAATTTCATTATCTTAAGGAATACATACTATATTATTTCCAGAAAAGACACAGAAAATAAGTGAAAACATAATTTCTTTGGCAATCCTCTGAGAAACTGCAATAAAAAGAAGAACTGCATTGTCTAATCAGACTCACTCAGAGCTTGAGGTTTATGAAAAATCTGAGCCATAGAAATGATTACAATGTACAAGCAAAGCAGTGAAGTCCAGGGACTGCCACTGCAGTTGTCTTGTTTGTTGTTGTTGTTTGTTTTGAGGCTTTTTTTTTTTTTTTGCTACATAAGAGTAGAAAAGAATAGCATATCAAGTCTCTAAACAATGTTCGCAGCTACATTGATTAAAATAAAAATTGAGTTGTTTTAGTTGTAATACATCTCCATTTTATACTCTGATATTTACATAACATACAGGACCTTTACCAGGGAGCCATGCTCTTAAATCACTATGCTCTACATGTGCTTATACTAAGCAATTAAAACAGGTACAACATGTGAAGAACATTTTATAGAGAAGGGCTTTTTCACCAGCAAATACCAGTAACATGTTTGCAAGAGGTTTGTCATTACACTATTTATGAGTATATTTGACCAGGCTATCTTCTTTGTTTCGTGGGGACACCCCTCCACTGAATTGAGGGAATCATCTGTAGGCCTACTGCTAACCATTTTCTTCCAGAAACATACATTTATATTTGACAACTGGTGATCCTTTAATATTCATTTAAATTTTAAGTTTCTCATCAATGAAATTACAAAAGATGAAAGACATTAGTATTTTCCCTGTGCCTCTGAGCCAAACAATATCAAGCAGCTTCTAGCTGCTTTCTGCATAATTGCAAATATAATGTCAGTACGGTTAAGCATCCAAGGTAAATAAAGTATTACATAATGTCAAGAGCTACCTTATTGATAGTTTGGTCACTGTGACCTCTGAGACCCCTCTGAAAATATCTGTACTTAGAGAAGAATACTGTGTTTCCTATTTATTGCATGTCTATGCTATATAATCTCACTCTCCCTCTAAGAAACCAAATTAGGAGCTAGAGATATGTAACTAGACATACCTAATAAAGGAATACAATTGGCCAACATAAGGTATTTCATCAGCAAACACAGTTCACTAATTTTTCAACCAGAGTTGTTAAATAATATCCAAAGCATTCTATGATGTTACAAAAGTCCAAAATACTCATTTATAAGAAAGTGCATTTGTACAAAATATAAATAGGAAAGCAAGGTGGTCTTTTCTTACAGAATCCTACAGTAAGATCAAAGAACCTTACTGAACAGACATTTAAATAGATCACTGAGAGGTAACATTTGAATTGGTTTTAATTTTATTTGAGAAAATTCTACCAAAATCTATAAACCAGCCAATAAAATGTCATGATTAACTGCTGCCAAAAGGTCCAACAAAATCATGAAAGACAACATCCCTTGTTGCAATCAAAAGGTCGTTATTTTCTTTCAATACAGCAGTCTCAGCACTATGATGAGGATGAAATCCTGATTAAAATTGCTCAAATGAGTCAAATTGCACCATGTGTTAATGTAATTGATTACAACCTCCAACACTTTAAGCAAAGCCTAAATTAAAAAATGAATGATGGTGTTGCACTTTATCCACCAGTAATGAAGCTTTCTTCAGCACTTCTGGCTCAGTATAAATTCACGGTCATTTGAAGAGCTGACTCAGAGCCAAGAAGGAGAAAAAATACTATTTTAATGTCCATCAATGACATTATGAGAATCAACATCCAGGTACAAAACAGAGGACTGAGTCTTGCTGAGAATCCATCTCTTACTCCGAGAACCAGAATTACTAATCCTGAACTGTTGAAAAAGAATATCTACTTTGTTCTCTGAATAATTACTACCATAAACTGAATGATCATATTCCCATATTGTGCTCCTCACAAAGTTTTGCTACTGAACAATGCAAAAAAGACATATTCTTAGATCTTGATAGTTCTCCCTCATTTTGGTGCCTCTCACAGATTAAGAGAGACAGGAACTGTGTCATTGACCTCCAGGTCATTAGTGCTACAGCTGTACCCTAAGACCATCCCAAGGTAGACTAGAGATAGGAGGCAGAGACAAATCAGAAAAAAATGATTTACGGATTGCAGATATTTTAGCAAACAACCTTGGCTCATAACTTATGCATGTAATCTATGAGGAAAAATTGACATTAAAATTTAAAATGTTGCTATGTGATAGTAATAACAGTAATAGATAACATTCAGGGAGTGATTATTTTTTCCAGGAAATATTATAGGCAATGTATCTACATATGAACAAAATTCATGTTTGTATTAGCTTCATAAAAATATCTCCTAATCTATAAAATAATCCCTATTTTGCAGATTAGGAAACTAAGACAAAGAGAAGAAATTCTGCCAATTCATTCTTATATAAGTACAAAAGTTTGAAATTGAATTCAAACATCTTGCTTCAAGAGCCTGCACCACTGTCTCATAGCATCGCTATGCCATCTTATCCCATGTTATCTAATGCTTATGTGGCTAATGACACTAGACAAAGCAACTCAATTCTCATGCTGCATTCCACTACTTTTTACACTGGTATTTCCTTTAGTATGCTGCAAACAGCCATACATATATCCATATTTATATACACACATAAAATGTCATAAGAATCCTAAGGGGTATGTATCCCTAAGCACTGTTTTATATGTACATATGTATTATGCACATATGTATCAAATGATTTAACTCATAACTGGATAAACACTCAAAAACTTTTATAAGACAAAAATTATAGGACAAAGTATATATTGTCTTTGGCTTAAGTTGCCTATCACTAATTATTTGGATTAAAAGCATTTCTCAATAGCATTGAGTGGCAATGACAAAAAGGATTTTCTCTGTGGTAATACTTTCACCATAATAAACTATCTTAGCAGAACGGCATTATCACAGTCAAAATATTGTTGTAGTCTATACATTCTTTCTTGCAGACACACGTATTAATTTTTTAATCCTGAATATGACAAGAAAAAAACTATAACATATTTTGAACTGAAATAACAATGAGAGAATCATTTCACACAAAATCATCTCTAAGTTTCATTAAGTACATCAGCTGTCTCATCAACTGATTTTTGAAGTGGCAGAATGACCTAGCAAATCACATCTAATGACAAAGAAAGTAAATGTAATTGAAATCCAACCTAGGGCAAAAGCTAATAACTGACAAATGAAGAGAAGGCATTAAAGTTATGTTAAAAGGTGAATTAATAACCTTGAATGAAATAATAACACTCTAATGACTAAATTTCACCGACAGCTTTCCAGATTCTGAAGTCAATCAGTCGTCCTTTTAAATCAGGTGTCCAACTATCCCAAGATTGATTAAGAAATGCTGGCTTCCATTTTTTCAAAGCAATTTCAAATCCTTCCATCAGTAGTTATTTTACTTTTAACATCTTTCCCAAATTGATTGCAGATTCTGTTCCTGATTTTTGTTCATGTTTCATGGCTCTGATTTCTCATTTAGTCACATCATGGGTCGTAAAACTGTGCTACATTCAAAAGACCACTGAACTTAGCAGAGTATTTAATGGACATTGAATCAGAAGAACTGTGGTTGAATTTCCATTTACCACTTACTGAATGAGTAGTGTTAAAATTAACCTTTTGAATATCTGCTTTCTCCACTGTACAGGGAATTTTAAAATAACAAAATCTGCAGATACCTTATTTTTAAAAAAGCAAATGTGTTAAAATGTGGATGATCCTTTCAGTTGGACAAATGTAAAATATTATTTTCAATGGTAACTGACATTTTAGCAATACCCAAGGGCACAATTAGAAGAATGAAAAGTAGCAGCATTTACCATTGATTTTGAGAGGTATAAGATATTACAATTCGATTCAACTTTTTATTTTATAAAAATGAAGAACTCATTGCCAAAGAGATAAATGTATCCAAGGTCTCAAAAATAGAAATTTGGGGTAAAGTTTCTTGAATCTGGTCTGTATTTTGTTTTCAAAAATAAATCATTCAGGATTTACTAAGCAGATACGTTCTGAAAATGTGCTGACAGGAAGGAAGGAGATGAGATCTGTTTCCAAATGGGCACAATACTATTTTAGAAAATCTTGCCAAATATGAAATACCAAATAAAGAGACTAGAGTCGTTTTCTAGTTTTGCCTTTGAATTTGTAAATATGGAGAAGGAGCCAATTCATTTTACTCCATTTTCTTTGTTTGTAAAATGAATAGGACACAGTCATCTATAATGTCCTTCAGCTCAGTGAGTCAGCTTCAGAGCCTTCCCCACTGCTTATAGTAAGCAAACTTAAGAATTTGACCTTATATTAAAGAACAAGTAGTTTATTCCTGTTTCAACCAGGTACTCTCTTGACCTTTGAATGATTACGTGATTTAAATATTCTGTCCTCCAAAATGGAGTTACAAATGTGCCCATTTTGCAGAGTTGCTCTGAGGATTAATGACTCACTTTGCACATACAAAGCACTCAGTCAATATATGCGTTTATAATTTATTGTAATGATTGTTTTCATTAGCTGATGTGGAAACAAGACCACTCATTAACTCATAATAATCAACTCCTATAAAGTATCTTTAATCACTCTCCTCAAAAGAGTTATGTTACAATTATGTCGAATTACCTTGTTTGTTTGCTTTATGAATTTTCTTACTTCTCCTTTACTTGGCCTTGAATAAGTCCAGCCTCTTACAAGGTCACACTAGAACATATCTTTCTTTATGAAGCCCTTTCTATCCTTCTCTAAGCTAAATTAACTATCCATTTCTTGCAGTAGCATTCTGTATACACTTCCACAGTGATACTTAAATTATATTACCATGAATTATACTTGTGTCTGTGTCTCCTACAAGAATGACTCTTCAGGGAGCAAAACCTGGGACTTATTTACCTGGAGAGTTTGGAGGCCCAAAAGAATTACTGGCAAAACAAAGGTTCTTTGTACACATTTGCTAACTTTATGAAGTATTAGTGTATCAGAATGTAACATTAAAATGTATTACATTCTCCCAGGTTACTTTAGCAAAACCCATCTAATCAACCTATAGGGATATTAATGTGTTAATAATCTAGATAATTGCTTTGGTTTTTCAGATTATAATTTATGTAAATAAAGTTGTATTGCTATATATTTTACTTTGAACATATTTATTACTTTGAAGTTCTTGTTGGAGAAACAATAAACTGTGATACCTTTGCTCTCTCTGTTCCTTCTCCCAAGAATATCCTTCTCCCAATATCTACAAGGTTCACTCTCTCATCTCCTTCGGGTTTCTGTAGGAATGTCACATTTTCACAGATCAGTCCCCTGACCTCCATTCCTTTTGAATCCATTTTTCCATTTGTATGATCTTCCTCTCTTATACTCACATTACATTTTAAGTGTTATATACCTTGTTCATTTTCTTTATTTGTCTTGCCCCAGTTAAATCTTTCTGAAAGCTAGGGCTTTCATATATTTTGTTCATAGCTATATTATCTTTGCCAGAAGGTGGTCTGTCACACATAGGCACACAAAAATATTTGTTAAATACATGAATACATGAATAAATACTAAGATAGAGTAAGGGGAATGGAGGACAATGGTATTTAAAAAAACACAAAACGTCAAATAGTTTAACATAACAGCACCATAGATTTATCGAGAAGAATGGTTAAAGAAAAACTTTCTTTAAGATTTATTATTATGACGTTGTGAGATGTCTTGTTTTCATGTGAGCTAATAATTGCAATTACAAAATTAATCATTGCAGCCAGCATACACCATGGGTAATTATGTGTATTGTGAAGTATATCAAAATGAAGAGTGACTCCTTTGTGAATTTGTATACCTTCTAAAATCATATGTATTGAATGTGTGCAAATATCTCTTCATTATTATATATCTACCAGTTGATTTCTGGGTACCCTGCAAGCCCAAATGTTTTTAGTATCTATTTCTCCTCTGTATAGCAGTTTCCATGAAGATCATGAACATGTGTCTGCCAGTACTAGCAGAGTCCCATCAGCACAGGTTGTAAATATATGAATGATAACAGCAATAATATTATTAATAATAACATAAAAACAATAATACTAATGGAGAGTAGCAATGGCAAGAAGCATTTATTTTTTAGATGGTGTACCAGTACAATTGGTAGCAACATCTGATTGAGAAATTATGAGCCATTCCTTCTCTAAGTGAGATGTCATGGTTTTCAGAACACCCCATGCACAGAATTTTAGTTGCATACTAGTATTACTCATCTACTGATCTGAAAGCAGCAGAAATCATGGCTAAATAAAGATACTTTGCAATTTCTAAATACGGTTCTAAGTTTCTGAACTTGTGATCCTCAGATTTATTTTTTTTTAAATCTTCGATTCAGATGGGCCTGGATTTGACATTCAAACAGAGTACATCAAAAGTTGTTACTAAATAATCAGTTTTAAAACTTGAATATGAAAACTGCATTGGAAATTGTGTAAAAAGTTATCTAACATACTTTTGCGTTATTCTATAAGCAATAAGGTGAGTTCTGAATAGAAAAAGATTTAGATATTAAGTAGTTTAAAGAAAAAAATGAATTAACCTAACCAGTCACATTCACATTAAGTGGATATCATGACATTTAGCAAATTAATTTTAAATTAAAAAAATCACATAACATATTGTAAATAAACACTGCTTTATGCTGGTTTATGTGCCATTGTTCTAATAAAATCCCTTGCCAAATAAGTTTTGCAAATAATACATGATTTAACACAGATGATACTGTAAGAGGTGATGTAAAATTGTCTGTATTCATTCAAACTAGACATAAAATATTTTTAGATCCTAATATTGCAAAGAGTTTAATGGGGAAGGAAATGAAAATATTAATAAAGAACATATCAGTGCTGATTCAGAGAGGAGAAAGTTATCAAGAAAAAGAACAATTCAAATAAAAAGCAGTAAGAACTACATGAGTAACAGGATTTCTGGGTTTAGGGTGTTTTTTTTGTTTTTTTGTGTGTGGGTTTTTTGTAATATAATTTTTTTCTAACATCATGAGAGCAATTTGGTAGTTGGGCTTGTGTCTACTTTGTTAATGATGTTTGACTTTTAGTGTTAGAGCCCTACAGTTGATATAGGAGGATTATTTACTTTCCTTGTTTGGAATCTAAACTCTGATAAAATCTGTGGCTTAAGATATAAGAGCACTGTGTGTGTGTGTGTGTGTGTGTGTGTGTGTGTCTGTCTGTGTGTGTCTGTGTGTATGTGTATCTATATTTATTTTCTTATATTTATCACATTAATTAATATATGCCTATTATTGAGACTTGAAAGTGTTTGAAAATATCACAATCACCCAAATTCACCCCACTAATAAATTTATTTTGTGAATGAAATTACATGTCTTTTTTTCTATGCACACCAAACTGAAGGACTGCCTGAAGGACTGTGTTTTGGTCTTCACATTACTGAGTGTCAGCGATGTGCAAGACACCAAACTCAGAGCTCAGTAAGGGGCTCAGCCCATGGGGATGTTTAACAAACATTTGTAAAATTATAACTGAATGATTATTACAAGTATTTTCTATACACTCAAATATTTTTCAAAATTATGATTTTGAAAGGCTTCTTAAGGGATTGTTATCTCATTTTGTCATACTAAGCATCACTCCAATATTGTTGACTATTATTTCCAATTCCTTGCATCTAGTAATAATACTGCAAAGCCGGGCATAGTGACATGCACCTGGAGTCCCAGCTACTCGGGAGGCTGAGGCAGGAGGATTGCTTGAGCCCAGGAGTTCAAAGTTGCAGTGCACTATCATGACACCTGTGAAGAGCCACTGCACTCGCACTCTAGCCAGGGGAGCATAGTGACACTTCATCTATTACAAAAAGTATTATATAAAAATTATGAAAAGAGAGAATACTGAATGAATATATATATATATATCCTTTGTAAATTTTTCTTTAGCATATCTATCTAGGTGCTGCATTATTTTACCAAATAATAGAATTCACATAAATCTGCAGAGTTTTCAAAGAGACTGTATTGAAGTTAATGCATGTGTACATTATTATTTAGTGAAAAGTTAAAAATGATGGCATAATGTTTTGTTTCACTTTCCCATGTTAATAGTAAGGTATACCCAGAGTACATTTCTTCTTAAGAAAAAAAAAGATTGAGGTCACCTTGACCAAAAATTACCTGTATACTAGTTCAAATATATTGTATATGAACTACAGTTTAAGAAATATCATCAAATATTATTAATATATTCTACTATCTAAAAATTCTGCTATAGCATTATATTTTATGGCTAAAAAAGCTTGATACTGGTTGTTACAGTAAATCTTTACTAACTTATGAAGCATCAAATTCAGATTTTTAAAAATTATGTCAAGCTCAAGCTATTTAGAATTCAGTATAATTTTATATACTACATAAAAATAAAATAGCTTGAAATAAAGTTATATTATTTTATTGGGATGTGCTCTGGAGCCCATCCCAATAAAAATTAAATCAAAATAAATTTTCATTAATTCTTCATGGGCAAATAAGTTGTACTAATAGCCAAATAATACCTAATTAAATATATAAAATTCTCATGCAATTCTACCTGCAATAATTACTAAAAGGTGGAAGTGGCATTTAAACTTCAAAGTAACATAATTGAATTTATGTAATAGTAATTAAAAATGTCTATTCTACTATATAGGGCTAGAGAACAGGATGCTGTTTAACTTCATTTTTCTTCCTTCTCAGAAAAACCTCAGAAAATGGAAGTTTAAAGGTATCCTGCTATTGTCAATTACTGTGGCTCACAGTTCTTTTCACAATCCCCCCACCTCCAACCACCACTTTTTTCTTTTTCATCAGGTTTTCATTCTGGGAAATTAAATGTTTCTATTGACTGGGTTATTAATGCAAGAAACCTATCCAGAACAATTATACCACTTAGTAGTTTGGGAGAATCTGTATCTAATTCAGCTTTTGAAATGTTTCACTTATACTTAATCATACATACCAGTTTGTGGGTTCATTTACATCTTATGAAAAACACATGTCAATGCAATTTTAAAGTTTCTAGAAGACAGTCAAGCCACAAAACTTATTGTCAACCCAATTAGAAATATTTTTTATAAGAATACAAATGCAAGTTATGTAAGATTTCTTTAACAACTTAGCAAGAAGAAAAATGACATAAATTTTAACCATTTTTACACAGGAAAAATGATCCTACTTTTTGTGAAAATTGAGTGTTTCAAAAAACAGAATTTTACGAGTGCACGAATTTACATGTTTTCTTGGGGAAAATAAAGCGTGGAGCACTTAGAAAAGACTCTTGTATTGTAATCAGATTTGTAAAAGCACCATAAAAGCCATAATGTAAAATTGTTTTTGAATTTCCTACCTAGCATTATAAACACTACACCAAGAACAAAACTTGAAAGTATAAAAGAAACTAACTTTTATAAAGTATGAACTATGACACGCAACAACTTTGTACTCTATGTAGCGTTGCCCTCATTTCCCCAACAGGCTGTGGGTTTCTCAGACAGGTTAAGTAGCTTGCTCAAGGTCAGGTTACTATTTGCAGGAGGCAAGAGCATGCATCCAGCTTGGTTTTAGGCTAAAACCCCATGTTATGTCCACGGTATCACATTGTCTCCACACAAGTGAAAAGAAAATGATACAGAAAATTGATTCATAAATGAACGAAATGGGTTGTATAACCTAGAAAAAAATAGAATTCGCTTTGTCACAAATGAAATAAAGTCTTTACACATCTGCAGGATTACTTCACATTTTTCATTTATATTTTAAAACTTGATTTGAAATTACTTCTTTGTTCTTTAGTCTTAATTTTTTAAAACACGTTTGTCTGTAGCTGTTTTCTTCTTTTTTTTTCTACTTAGCCTCTAGATCTCATGTAGGTACACATTTGCTGGAGACATCATCCCTAAGAATAGTTTACATAAATAAGAATTAGTTATCTGGTTATTGAAGTCTAATATAGTTGACTCACTCATATTGTTTATTCCTTGATCTAGAATTACAATTTACTATGTATGTTAAATTTGCATTTAAATACATTGAACTATCACAACTGACTTTCTATCCTACTTGATATGTTTGTGCTTCACTGCAAACAACCCAAATAAAACCATAAAAACAATTGATATATATGGATACGATTATATTTCAATTTTGAAAATGAATTTTCCATAACAAAATTATTTTTGCCTTAATGCTGTATTGCATAATTGATGAAACATAAAATGATTATTCAATAATGCATGTATGCACTAACTTTGCATCAAAAACTATTTCTTGATATATTTATGAAAATATTCCAAGTTAAGTACTAAAATATATTGTTAACTCCATATACCTGGCAAAATAGGACAATGATATAAATTATATTACAATGTTGCCATGTGAACAAGTATCCACTGTATAAATGCATGCATGCAGTTTTATATGTTTAGACTTCTAAATATGCATGCGTACATCTAAGTGTGTGAGTGTGTGTTTGTGTCTGTATAGAAGAGAGAAGAGAAAAATGACGTGTGCATAATACAATCAATAGTACAAGATTGCCACCTTCTGGATTTAATACATAAGTGACTTTTTTTTTCTTTTGGAAAAATGTCCCTCTCTTCCAAAAAGTGTTTATTATTAATGATATTTCTTGGTAGCTTGCCCTATATTTTACTACTCATATTTAAGTAGTGTTTCTAACACTAGAATTCTTTTACAATTGCTTGGAATTCATTTTATGTATACAAAGATTTTCTAGATAATATAATAGGTCTCAAAATTTTCTCCAGATATAGCCATTTGTGTGTCAGTGACACAAATAAAGCCAATCTCCCCCTCCTGCCCCCCAAAATAGAACACACTGCAATGGGAACATATATTTAGTAGGAAGTTAATTAAGTCATTATTTTTATAGCTGTAGAAATTGATAACTCAGCAATAAAAACATTTCCAATATTTTGTGCAAAATAATGGCAAAACACATTTTTCTAACATTTTACTAGTTTAATATTCTGAATTTTTATATATATATAGGTTTCTTATCAAAAGTAGCAGAATTATTTTTGTTAAAGCTCAAAATTAAACATATGAACATTATACAAGTATATCTACATTATCAGGAATGATCAGACATTATGTGAAGTGAGCAAGCATATCTTGGATTTACAATTGTCAAATATAGACCTCTCTTCTCCTTTGGTACCAGATTCCCCTGAGCCATGAGGAAGCTGAATCATGATGTCTCTCATCACCCAAAATCTCATATTCCATAATCAGAACTTGCTCTGAATCTAAAATCCAATCAAACATTTTCAGCAGTGTTCTAACTCACTTAGAATACTGATAAATTATAATTGTTAACTTTGCCTGTACACTAAAAATCATTGACCTTTCTTCTATTAAAGAAACATCAAGGCTTTGGGAAGGGACATGACTAATCATTGTGTTTGGGGCAATTTGCTTTATTTCTTTTCCTTTTGCCTATTTTTTTATTCCTTTCTTCTTTCTCCTCTGTTTTTGGAAATATGGAGTGCATATATATTTCACCGAGCTTATAAAGATTGTAAAGTATCTGAATCTTTATATTTTGCACATGAATAAGACTAATCTTGCACACAAACATATCAAATATACATATGAATCAAATATGTCAGAAAAGATATACTATTTTTGGCTGTAGACAATATTTTATAACATAATGTAAATGTTCATAGCCACTCTAATATTAATGCTAATTTTATGTAACCTGTGTTGCAAAAGTCTTTTAAAGAACTTATAATTCACTCTTCTTTGGGGGATTGGGATTTTAAGAATCATGATACCTCTCCATTATCTGTAAAATTGCAATAAGACATTATTTTAAACATGAGATAATATCCTTGTCCAGATTTCTTGCCCTTCAAATATTATTCATTCACTCTTGAATCCCCAAATGACAACTTTCCAAGTAGATTCAACTAATGGGAATATGGAGTGTATTGAAACAAAATGAGAGTGAAGAATGAAACAATTCATTATAATAGAAGAGGATTTTAAATGCCTATGACTTAGTGATGTTTATGTAGTTCAAATAATCAATATATTGTAGAATACACTTTTCTCACTTAATATTGCAACAGGGACACATTTTGACTCTCCTGCACTAGTTTTTGTCATATAGTCCCAATGACATAAGCGTCTGTCCCAAATACAAAACATACATGGGCTGGGAGCGGTGGCTCACGCCTGCAATCCCAGCACTTTGAGAGGCCAAGGCGGGTGGATCACAAAGTCAGGAGTTTGAGACAAGCCTGACCAACACGGTGAAACCCCGTCTCTACTAAAAATACAAAAATTAGCCAGCCGTGGTGGGCGCCTGTAATCCCAGCTACTCAGGGGGCTGAGACGGGAAAATCGCTTGAACCCGGGAGGTGGAGGTTGCAGTGAGCTGAGATTGCCTCACTGCACTCCAGCCTGGGCAACAGAGCGAGACTCCATCTCAAAAAAATAAAATACATTAAAATAAAATAAATCGTACATAATTTCTACATCAGGGATTTGAAGTTCTGTAAAGAATAGTGCTTTATTTTTAATGTATAAGAGCTTAGAAATTCTTGAGTTTAATAACTAGTAACTTCAAAAGCTGTCTTTATGTATAATTATCATAAAAATTAATGGGGATTAAACATACTATTAAAAGGTCAACAAATACCTTTGGATCTCAACTAGTATTTCTTTCACAACTCCATACACTCCAGAATAAATATAAGTAATTGTCTTAAATAAGATATTTATATTTTGAGTAAAATATGATAAAACAGAATATAATATCATACAAAACTAGCAATCTCACAGTATTGACAGTGTATTGGGGGTTCCAGAGAGAAAGACTAAGAATTAAGTATCTTGTGAATAAGAAATATCCTCTGCAGGGCGTGGTGGCTCATGCCTGTAATACCAGCACCTTGGAAAGCCAAGGCGGGCGGATCACGAGGTCAGGAGTCAGAGACCATCCCGGCTAACATGGTGAAACCCCGTCTCTACTAAAAATACAAAAAAATTAGTTGGGTGTGGTGGCGGGCGCCTGTAGTCCCAGCTACTCGGGAGGCTGAGGCAGGAGAATGGCGTGAACCCGGGAGGCGGAGCTTGCAGTGAGCCAAGATCACACCACTGCTGGCAACAGAGCGAGACTTCGTCTCAAAAAAAAAAAAAAAAAATCCTCACCTAGGAAATTATCTTGGTGAACCTACTAAGGTCCTATGTGTATGAAGGACTTGGAACTTTGTTAGTAAAAATCTCTTCTTAATGAAAGAGAAAGTTGAGATTAAACTTGGTGCAAGGATCAAAGGCAACTATGAAAGGGGAGGGTCACTTATAATTGCAGCCTGTCGCAAGCTGTGCATTACTCGTATACTACACTTTTCAGATTCCTGCCAGGATTCCAAGGACATGACACTAGCCTGGAAGCATTTCTAAATTAATAAAGGTCTATCATCGCTGAAGTCTCTATAAACAACTGAAAGCCTAAGACTTGTCAGCTTGATAAATTTGCTTTAAAATTTTGGAAGAAATATATTTTTCCTAGTTAAGCGTAATGACTTTTTATTGGTTGAAATACATGGCAGCTTGTTTTTGTTTGTTTGTTTTTAAATTTTATTTTACTTTAAATTCCGGGATGCATGTGCAGAACGTTCAGGTTTGTTACATAGGTATACATGTGCCATGGTGGTTTGCTGCACCTATCAACCCATCATCTAGGTTTTAAATCCTGCATGCATTAGCTATTTGTCCCAATGCTCTCCCTCCCCTTAGCCTCCACCCCCTGAAAGGCCACGGTGTTTGTCCTTCTCCACCCTGTGTGGTTTTTAGTTCTCATCGAAGAGGTCCTTCATGTCCTTTTTTAGCTGTATTCCTAGGTATTTTATTTTCTTTGTGGTAATTGTGAGTGGGAATTCATTCACGATTTGGCTCTCTGTTTGTCTATTACTGGCGTATAGGAATGTTTGTGATTTTTTCGCATTGACTTTGTCTATTATTGGCGTATAGGAATGTTTGTGATTTTTTCGCATTGACTTTGTATCCTGAGACTTTGCTGAAGTTGCTTATCAGTGTAAGGAGTTTTGGGGCTGAGACAATGGGGTTTACTAAATATACAATCATGTCATCTGCAAACAGAGACAACTTGACTTCCTTGCTTCCTGTTTGAATACCTTTATTTCTTTCTCTTGCCTGATTGCCCTGGTGAGAACTTCCAATACTCTGTTGAATAGCAGTGGTGAGAGAGGGCATCTTTGTCTTGTGCTGGCTTTCGAAGGGACTGCTTCCAGCTTTTGCCCATTCAGTGTGATACTGGCTATGGGCTTGTCATAAATAGCTCCTATTATTTTGTGGTACGTTCCATCAATACCTAGTTTATTGAGAGTTTTTAACATAAAGCAATGTTGAATTTTATCGAAAGCCTTTTCTGCATCTATTGAGATAATTGTGTAGTTTTTGTCATTGGTTCTGTTTATGTGATGGAATATGTTTATTGATTTGCGTATGTTGAATGAGCCTTGCATCTCAGGGATGAAGCCAACTTGATCGTGGTGGATAAGCTTTTTGATGTGCTGCTGGATTCTGTTTGACAGTATTTTATTGAGGATTTTCGCATCAATGTTCATCAGGGATATTGGCCTGAAATTTTATTTTTTTGTTTTATCTCTGCATAGCAGCCTGTTTCACTTTGGAATGATGGAGAAAATTTATATAGCAAGCAAGACTCAATGGTTTCATAAAATAATGTCTGTGGACAACAGAGAGGAGGAAATGACAGATACTGGGATATAGTCCATGTGACTGATCACATGTGAGCCATCACCTGAAGAATTTAAATTTACTCCAGTGTCCAAAATGCAGTGGGTAGAGTTAAGTCAAAGAAAGGTAGTTATGGTTATTTTTATTGTGAGTATTGAATGACCTAGAAAAACATCAGAAAAAATTAAATCATAAGGCAAAAGTTATGTTATCTTATAAAAGTAGTCAGTTCTCCAAAATGTAGTTCAAAATTTTTGAAGTTACCAAAATAACGCTAGGACAAGACAGCTGATTAAAGATCCTTTTGGGCTGAGCTGATTGTCATTGGAAAAAAGAAGAAAATTGCCCCAAAGGGGAGTAAGGTTGGAGGTACTAGGTTGGTGCAAAAGTAATTGCAGTTTTTGCCATTACTTTTGCACCATCTAATACAAATAACAATTGAAATCATTACCTTCAATGGGTATTCATAAATTTGTACCTGGTCTCCTAAGAAAGCAAGGTCAGATCCCTGATTTCAAATTCCCAGAAAGCTCAGTAATTATACATGCAACACTTGATCAATTAACAGATACTGTTGGAGTATTCCAAGAGGAAAAAAAATCAAAAGCTGTGATTTTCCTAAAACATTCCTCACATTCTTTTGCCATATGAAAATGAGATAAACCAAATTCACGTCTGAATTTTTAAAGTCAAGACTAGAAAAAGAAACAAGATGAATGACTCGTTTTGTGAAGTTTTGGATGGTTTATATCCTTAGTATTCTAACTTCAGTAAAAAAAAAAAAAAAAAAATCATTGCTTTAAAAGTTGGACTGAGTGGTCAATACACGTTTTAAATTTTTGGAGACTCATTTGTCCTTGCAAGTATATGAGTTAGTACACTTCTCAATTCGTGAATATTTGCATGCTCCTGTTACCAGACCAACAACAAAGGCATAAATTAAAGAATCAGCCTGAAACCAATAACACAGTGTAATCAGAGGAATGAATAGTGTCTGCTACTCCAAAGTAAAGCTCCAAACCTCCGTTCTGGAATCTTTATGGGTTCTTGTTTCACGTTATAACTTCTTCTTAAGGAAAGAAACTTGAGTATAAGTTCTACTTGGCCCAAGGTCATCTAACCATTTTAGCAGCATCTTCACACTAAGAAAATAATAATATTGTATTTAAGCTGGGGAGAGGAGAATGTACTCTGGAGAGAATTTGCAGGCACCTATACAAATCTTGATTTCTTAAAAATAATTATATTTATTATATTTCTTGTATTATGAAATTATTTTTTATTAAAGTGAGGTATAAGGAAAGATGTTAAATGTTGATTCAATTTTTATTTCAAAACTATTAATAACAAGCTTCTTTTATAAGTATAACTTTATACATGTTTCTATGATTTAAGAAGTATACACATTTCTTGTTCAAAACTTTTTTAATGATGATCTTTTCAAATCTTTCACAGTCACAATATAGTAGAAAGTTTTGCATATAAAATGATAAAATATTTAACTCCAAATTGTCCTTGAGGAGAGCAGGAGCTAATGCAGGACTACATCAAGGGACAATCCCCAAGTGACTTTAGTAGTTTGACTTCCATGATTGAAACCCAGAAATGTTGATGGCCAAAAACCTCCCATATGAGAGTGTTCTTTAGCACTCATGAACTCATTCAACTAAAAGGAGAGAAAGGAGTCATGCTCATGCATGCTAAACTTTAAACTTTACTATAAAATGCATGTTATCAGTGTCTTGGATGTGAGCTATCCAAAGAAATACTTCTCTTTGGAGAAAGAGTAGGATGCTACCCGTAAATATCTTATCCTCTACTTTAGAGGGCACATTTTATTTCAACCTTCCCTCCAATTTATTATTGTGTTGGTAAAACCTGTTATCAATTAGGAACATTAATTTCCACTCTGAGGAAGAGATAGGCAGAGAATTAGAGAATTTCTGCAAACACTGTGGTGAGGCCACTTCCCTGCTTTTTGCCATGTCTTCTATTGATCATTCTGGGACCAATGAAATAAGCAGTACATCACATTGATCAAGTGCTTATCTAAATGCCCCTTAACATTGCCTCCAGAAAATAGAATTCTTCTCTGATTTAATGGATGTATTGGTGCAGAAATTGAACAAATATATTAATTCATAAATTAAGATGATACACATGCCATTTCTATATTTTAACTTTAAAAACATAATTCATCAGTGATAATGTATCTTCATAAAATATGTCTAGTATGTGACTCCCATTATACATCTATTTTCAGTTTGCTACTTATATAAAGAGACATTACAGATAACTGGAAAATAATTCTGAATATAGAATCCTTCTATACACTTTACTCTCCCACCACTCCTGAGTCTTTTAAAACTCTTTGTCAGAACCACTTTGACAGCGATTTCTTCTTAATGATTTGCCTAAAGGGAATATCTGCATAAATATCTTAGTGCATTTAGAACAAAATAAATCTATTTTCCCCACACTCATGCATCGTTCTTTTGCATATTACTTAACTGTATAATCAAATACATGCTAAAACTGACACAAACAGTCATGGGAATAATACAACATAATCTTGGTAAGCATACAGACAAAAAAGTAGCCCAATTGTCATGGCTATTAAAAAGAATATAAAACATTGGTTAATCTATCACATTGTTACATGAAAGTAAATTTTAAAAGCTTTGACTATCATGTCTTGTCAGCAACTAAGCAATGTGAGAAAAGTAAATTTCAAAACATATTCCTAAGTAAACATTTTATTTCTACAGGGGAATTAAAGCCTCCTAAATAAACATTCTTCTTCCTTTCAAATAAATTTATTTTCAAAAATAATTTCTCCACTATCATGTCTTTATTCAACTCAGTCCTTGCTATAATGACACACTCATGTGGCTAAGGAGAGCCTGGATTTTATCCCCAGCTGTAGCCACTTGAGTCATCCTCTACCGTAATTAGACTCATATCTTCATTTAACATCTGCAAAGTCGGTTAGTCTAACTTCAGTCAGTCTTGTGTGTCTGCTTTGCTGACGTCGCAGCTGGTCAAGACACATAAGGGCATTTTAGCACCAATATAAGTTCCACAATATTTAGGAAAAAAAAAATCAATTCTCTAGAAACAAATGCAAACAGCTACCGCTTTTTATGATCTAGACACAAATTCCCATAGAAAATAATATTTCTGGTGCAAAATTGAAACACTCAAAAACAACGTTTAAGGCAATTAGTTATAAGGTATTAAGTCAAAGCCTCACCTAGCTGTCACCTTCATAGCTATTTAAATATGCACATGTATACAGCTTATTCCAACATATTTAATTCCAAGTTAAACTTGGTATTTTGTACTTTTTTAAGAGCTCCACAAGTGATTCTTAGACATGCATCTCCTACTGAGAAATGCTTCCCTATGCTTGTCAGCCACCAACTACAGGAGAAACTTAATTGTTTCAGGAAAAGGAGTAAACTAACACATGTAAACAAAAACAGTAAAAATATTTTTGGATGCATAATCACTACTAGTGCCTCTTTGTGGCACTATTTAGAATGTAAAATACATGAACAGAAATTTCAATTGATGGAACTCTTCTATCAGGTGATTAATTGGGGTGCTGTCTTCTCACTTCCTGGGAAAGTCAAAGGTTCCCCTTCAGGCTGTGATATCTGAAATATGTTTATTTTTGAGTAATTGTCTCGGTCTTTCTTTCCTTTTTAAAATTAATTAATGAATATATGTATGTATGTATTTACTGCTATGCTTCCGGTACTTTAATGTTGAATTAAATGGAGATTTTCAATGGTAGAAGATAGACTCCAGCAGTTTTTCTCTTGCATCCCAGAAGTGGGTCCCACATGTTCTGCCATTTCTTGAAATTAGAAAATGTCCTCGAAAAGACTGTCAAAACTAAAATTGTTTTTGTTTAGCCTTTGTTTTGTCTTTCTTCAGCCTCTATCCTCCTATTGTAATAAAAGGGTCACCTCTCTTTCCGTGCAGTAAAACAACTTGACTGAAATTCTTGTTATATTCTACTTTCTTCCCTATTTTTCTCTTATATCTGTCAGATGTAAGATAAACTTTTAAAACATTAGCATTATTCCCTCTCGAACATATTAAGGACAAATATTGGATGCTGAATTTAAGCATTTTGGATTTTTTTTTTAATTCACTTTCCTAAGAGACAAAAAGTGTCTTTAAGTTTATCACATTCTTCCTTGTATTGCTGGTGTTTCCTTTTAAAGTACCCAAGTTCTGCCTGTTGTGAACATAACAGACTGAGTCTTCCTACTTCTCACTGCTGTTTTCCTTTAGTTCTGAGCAAAATGATTCCTAGGGTCATGGAATTTTCAACATAGACTGTTTATACTCTTCTTAGCCACTGTTTACCACACTTTCATCGATTCTTTTTCCTCCACTCCAATTCAGGAAAATACTACTGTGCTGTAAATATCCCTTCTCTTTATTCCTTGTAGTCAACAATAGCACCAATTTTGAACCAACACTCAGCAGCTCTGAAATATGTAACCATGGCCAATGGTTATCTAATCAACAATTCAAATCCAAATTGAGAGTCTGAGAGAAATTTCCAAAAGGCCATAGGATTTCACCAAAGTTCATCTCATAATGGTTCCTTTTGCGACCTTGGATGTTATACTAAAACAGAACAAAGAGGAAGAAGAGTAGTGATAGCCAATATAATACTGTAAAACACCTGGAATTAAGAATCCAATGGCCTAAATAAATCAAATAGGCAAACTGTGCTTTATTGAGTGAGCTCATCATTGCCCATAGAAACCTTATGGTTTTTACAATTTGAAGTCTAAAACAAAACTCTTGAGAGCCCCCAAATGAAGTTCTATACACTCTTGCAGCAGAACCTGCCTGCATTAAATGTTGCCAACCAGACCTGTCAACATGTTGCAGTAGTGTGAATGTTGCATTCTAAATATAAGGGATTTGGATTCATTTACTCATGCATTCACATTTATTTATATACGTTTACAAATATCGACTAAAATAAGACTGTCCAAATCATTCTGCTAATCATAAGTAGCTGCTATAGTAAAAAATGTTGATAATATAAATTCTATCCTCCAAGACCTAACAGTATAGCAGAGATGATACTTAAGTGGATCACACAAATGATTTTCTAAAGGTTTGGTAAGCACAGAAGGAAAAACACAGAATGCAGATTTTGGACTAACCTAATGAGAATTCCCAGTTTGTAAACTTTCACATCTACTGAAAATATACCAGACTGTGACAGTAAGATTTTAAGAATGTTTTGAGTAGCTCTGCTTTTTATAATAGCAGGTGTTAAGTTTATATGGTAGGGTTTAGGTGGATATCAATTCACTGAATTTTCATGACAGTCAGAATACCTTTGGGAAAATTTGAAATGAATACTTTGGAGAGCAATATTTAACACGATTCTAAGTCATTACATAAACACTTGGGAGATCTGAATTAAAATATTTGAATAACAAATTCATTGACAAAATGTTGAACATTTAGCAAAGCTTAGTGACTTATAGCATATTTGAACTAAGGTGTGACTTAATCAAAACGCTGTATTTTACATTTAAGTCTGTTACCAATAAGGCCCGTATAACAAAATGCATTAAAAAATAAAATAAAACGAACTTATCCAATTCTATCTAGAAAAGTTGCTTTCCCAAAACTCCAATCTGGTACCTTTATATAACATTAACATACCAAATATCATTTTAATTCAATAAATTACAAACAAATATTCAAATGGATACGATAAAATAAAGTATAACCTTCAGCTCAAACAGAGTGATCTCTGTCCAGGTGTCAGGTTGAATATAAACTTTTAAAGCCAGACTTAGAATTTGACACTAATTTCCTTCAATGTCAAATTACATTGGCCTTAAGAATTTTCAGTGACTGAATAATCACACATTGTATTATTTTCTTCTATTACACACAAATTATTCCTTCTAGGGACAAAGTTTATTTATTATTTAGTGTGTGCCTATGTTAAATAAAAATTCTTTTTACTCAGCTCTTCATGTGCAATGAGATTTCCTACTCAAAAATCACTTGCAATGAGATTTCCTACTTAAACCAGCTAATTTTACAGGTGAATGAACTCTTCTAGTTGGGCTAAATGATACAACCTAATAGCGGTGGATTTAGTCCTAGAACCCAAAGTGTCCTATGCCAGGAGAGTCCTTCTGTCTCGGAACAAGAGTTTGCAAATTGACAGTTACAGAAAATTTTTAACCCATATTGTGTATGCATATCGTGCTAAAAGTAAATCCAATGTAAATGAATGTGAATCTGTTTAGTATTTCTGATTTTCCAAGGTTTCTACTACTTCTGATGTTTGTATAGCAGGTCTAAAATATGATGTGGATGTCAACCTAAATAATAGACAAAGAAAAGCTCTCTAAAAGAAAATGATATTTATTTAGAAGTGGCCATTACAATGTGAATATGCATGCCATAGTAAACTATATACATACTGAGGGAGGAAAAGGAAGCCAAAGGTTTTTAAAGAAAAAAATGACGAGGATTTACATAATTGTTTTGAGGTAATTACCCTTGCTACAAAGATCAATAACAAGGCTGGCACCAGTCCAGGTTTAGACAGGCAGTTGCTGAGCAGATGTCCTCACAGAAGTATCATTTTGTATATGAAGTTTTGATTGCCCTGGTACAAGATTGTGGTTTTTACAGTCTTTTGTGATAATTATTTTTATCAGGTGTTCATCTATGAGAACCTTACCTTATAGCCTCCCCTGGCTCCACTCGTCATTTTTTTTAAAACAAGTGAACATTTTAATTCTTATAACTTTCACATTTCTTTTTCTTTCTTTTTTTTTTTTTTTTGGTTAACATTTTTTTTTTTCTAAAAGTATCACTGACCAGTTATCCTGTAGTGAGCCTTTGATTGTCCCTTGGTGTGGGGATGGATCTTTCCCAGGTTGTTGATTTGTTTCATATTGGAGGGTGTAATTGGCAAATAAGAGTCAGTGTCACTTTTAGCCACATTTGAGTATTAAGGGACCTCTGGAGGAAGTGGTTCTCAGGTTAGGGCTAGGTCTACCTGGAGTCCATTGTTAAGTTTCATTTTGTCTGTTCCATAGCAGTTGACTGTCATCTTAAGGTTCCAGGTGAGCGCTATTCTGTTAGGAGTTGTACTTCTGCAGAAATTTTACAAGTAACGTACAAAATTAACACACGCACACACACACACACAAAGTAAAATTAATAGTAATAAGATCATCTCCGTTTACATGACAGTTTTGAGCCATGAACCTAGGCTTTAAAACAACAATTTAATAAATCAAATGAGCATGAGAAATTAGGTGAGAACTATTGTCATTATGTGGCCTGTTTTCTTAATTGTGTATACAGTATATAACTTTCCCAGAGGAATTTATTGTGGTACATTATGTAGTATTAGCAATAGCCCAGAGATTTTCTTATTTAACCAATATGCAGCAATTTTATCATCTAGCATCCCATGACTGGGTTGAATTAAAGCAGAGGGAGAGCAATAGTTGTATTAGTGATGTTGCCAAAATTACTCATTAGGTGGCATAAAGAATCTCTTAGGTAAGATGCTATAAAGTTACCAGTGGAAGCAATTAGTTTTAAAATTTCAATTATACCATTATCTTGCCAAGTAAAAAAATGTAGGCAGGAAGACAGATAAGAATCTCATTATGATATGGAGTCTTACTCTGCCATCTTAGGAAAAGCTGTCTACAGTGTGAAGCCATCAACTTCTCGTTTTGGTTTGCATTTTGAATATATCTGGTTATGACAGCAGGCAGTTCAGTGAGCACTATGTGTAGTGCACGTATCAGGCACAAGACTTATTTATTAAAATTCATTCAGCTTATAGGGCTTTAGCACCAGAGTAGTTTCTATTTTTACTAATTTCATAGAATAAAGTTAGATTGCAGCAACCTAGAAGAATTCAGGATCTAGTCTATTCTACAGATAGATAATAAAACCTTGAAAACAGTGCACAGTGCTACAGTCTAATAGCAGATGTATTATAGCTTTTCTTTAGAAACATAACTTTTCTCTCCATAGATATCTCAATTTCTACCAAAGATAATATGAGTACAAGAAATTTGTAAAATAAGTTTAGTTTCATCAGTTTTGGTCAGATTACTTACATAAGGGCAGCAAGGTAGGTATTAATTACATCAAAATCTCAAATTTAAGAACTTCTTGTGACTAGGATATGAAATAAATGTAGACTTTAGATTTTGCCCGCAGTACTTATAAACAATTTAAATTATGGCATTTCGGTCAAAACCTTGGTAATATAACCAGTGTGTTCAACTATATCCTGTACTAAAGAGAGCAGATTCTTATTGAACTTATGCAAAAACTGATATTGCCGTAGAAATAAGAATACTCATGAATACATTCTGAATGTTGGAAAGATCAAGTAGGGAGAAGTAAATATTATCACTTTTGTTTAAAAAGTAAACTTTACCAAATTGATGTAAATTATAGATAGCTTAAGACAAAACGTCATAAATCTGGAAAACAAAACATTTAACTAAGGATCACAGAATGTTACAAAGAAAAGTTTAAAAACAGGCTGGGCGCGGTGGCTGGCGCCTGTAATCCCAGCACTTTGGGAGCCTGAGGCGGGCAGATCACGAGGTCGAGAGATCAACACCATCCTGGCTAACACAGTGAAACCCCGCCTCTACTAAAAATACAAAAAATTAGCCGGGCGTGGTGGCGGGCGCCTGTAGTCCCAGCTACTGCGGAGGCTGAGGCAGGAGAATGGCGTGAACCTGGGAGGCGGAGCTTGCAGTGAGCCGGAGCTTGCAGTGAGCCGAGATCGCGCCGCTGCACTCCAGCGTGGGCGACAGAGCGACACTCAGGCTCAAAAACAAACAAACAAAAGTTGTAAAAACATTATATTCAGCAGTTATCCAATCTTGTAGACTTAAAATATTTGCTAAATCTTGATTCACAATTTTATATACCCATCAGTTTCTTCATTAGTTTTGAAAATTTTTACTTCATCTATTGGTATGTTCTTAAAGTCATCAGAAACCTGTATTAAAGAGTAATTGTTAGAGGCTTTTCTCTGAATCTAATCATAGATGCCTTCAGAGAAAAATTAAAACAGTAAATGTAGATGACAAAATTTTATATTAGCCATGGTTAAAAATCTGATGAGTTCAAAATTGATAAAATACAGTTATTTTTGGCAAACAATATAGTAACTAGAATTATGACTGATGGCATATTAGAGCTTTAAAAATTTTATACAATTTTGGAAAATTAATTCAATAATATACTCATAAATATAACTGAAATATAACTGGCATCACTCATCATTCGATGTTCGTGTACAATTCAACATCTCAAATAAGTTGTTTTCTTTGATAACTCTGTTTTATAACTCTGTTTCATACAACTGAAAAGTTCCTAGGCTCTGTGAAATGAGTTTGAGATAAAAAATGACTTAATTTAGAACTTGATCTTGGGAAGCCTACAAAATGTCAAAAAGTTTAAAACATTTCTCCCAAATAGAATCACATGTTTTTGGGATATAATAATCATTCACTTAACCAGAGTGACGAAGAATTTTTAGAACAATAAAGAAAGTTACATATATGTGAAAACAAACAAACAAACCTTAACCATTTCGAAGCTCATTTTTGTCTAAGTAATCAAAGAAACCCAATAAGACCAACATGAAACACAGGAAATTATCTTGGAAAGATTAAAAAATCTTTGTTTCTCAGGCTAGTTACCAAAATGATAAAGAAAATTTTCTCTACTGTGATTGATTCTCCTTATAAGAAGCCCATTTAGATAATTTGAAAGGTGAACCTAATGAAGAGGCACTTAAATTTAATCAGACTCAAAAAGAATATATGTCTAAGGTTATGCATGTACAATTTGCCATATTTATTGGGAATGTAAACAAGAAAACTATTACTTTAAGCAGGGTCATAGATGATTTTTAGTAAAAGCAAGGAAGATTTTCTGATTACATGGAAGAATTCAAGAACAAAAGTAAAAGCCAAGAGTACAAAATCAAGTTATACTGGAGGAAAACATTGATCTACACTGTAAAGTTGCAGTTCAGATGATGGTGGAAAACCAATTGCGTATTAAATCAAAACCTCTTGGCAATTTTATATAAGGAAATATCAATAATTCAAGAAAACCTTGTTGTTCTAACATAGGGGACCACAATTTTAATTCTGTATCAGTATGTGCGTGTACATATCTCAAAGTTCAATCTTTAGAAAGACTTATAAATAATTCTCTTTTAATTATAGCTGGCTTGATCAGACACAAATTTCTCTCATAAATTTGTTATTCATTACTTTTCATGATGTACTTACACTTTTTATAATGTGCTTAGACCTTTAATTTGGTCCTATATTTTCTTTTTTTTAAAAAAAAAAACAGTCATTTTGCTTTTTGAAAAATTTACTCCCTTTTTTAAAATCATTTTGAAAAATTAAGGTCTTATTTGAAATCTCCTCATCAAAAATACATCTTAATACTTATAACTTTTTTCACATCTTTCCCTTATCTCCTATGTACTTCTTTTTTCCTTTTATAACTTTTTTTTGATGTTTGTTTGTTTTTAGAGACAGGGTCTTGCTACATTGCCTAAGCTGGTCTTGAACCCCTGGCCTCAAGCAATCCTCCTACCTCAGCCTCCCAAAGTGTTGAGAATACAGGTGTGAGCCACTGTATGTGGTCCTTGTTTCTTTATGTATTTTTTCTATTTCTTTCCTAAAATTACTCTTTGAAACAACTTTAAATACCATCTGAATTTCAGAAAAAAAATTCCCAAAAAACCCACATGTTTATACCTTTGTAATAATTTTTTCTTCAAAAACACATCTTACTTTTTTGGTAGACTTTGTATTCAAAATTTTATATATTAATTAGAATTTTTAACTCTTAGTAACCGTAATTTCTATTGAAAATGAGGGAAGCCCCCGTCTCTACTAATAATACAAAAACAATTAGCCAGGCGTGGTGGCGGGCACCTGTAGTCCCAGCTACTCGGGAGGCTGAGGCAGGAGAATGGTGTGAACCTGGGAGGCGGAGCTTGCAGTGAGCCGAGATTGTGCCACTGCTCTCCAGCCTGAACGACAGAGAGAGACTCCATCTCAAAAAAAAAAAAAAAAAAGAAAAAGAAAACAAGGGAAGCAAAAAATTTTGAACTGTCTGTCACATGTATTTGTCTTTAAAATATTAGAAACATATTTCCCTATGAGAAAAATTTTATGTGTATTAATAGACCCAAATATATTTAGTCTTCCTATAAAATTTAAGTGAGAACATACTTACATTTATACATTAGTTTATGTTTTAGTATTCTACCTTATTTGAAAATGATCTAGAAGTGTAATGAATATCTGTTACTTAACATAATAAAATATAATTTTAAGAATTCAAATTATATAAAAAGTTTATTAGTAAATGTTTTCCCATTTTCATTCACCAAATGTATATATTGCTAACAACTATAACTATATCACTGGTTAAAACTGAGATATGAGACAAAGCTAGTCATCATTCTAAGTTATTTCTCTGTTAACTATTTTTATAGCTGATGAATATTAGGTATTCACCTAAGTAAATTCCTTATAGTTATAGAAATTAGTATTTTGCCAATAACTTAGAAGAAACAACTGTTTTCATTAAGCTGAAAATATTAAACTAGTCTTAACTTATCAAAGTTACAAAAACAAAGGTTATTCTCTTTTTAGAGTGCAGTTGTAGTTGTGTCACCTTAAAACAATTAGAAGAGGCAAATGTAATTCTGCATGAATAGTAAACCCAGGCAAAAAATCTACGCTGAGAATTCTGAAAATATTTTTATTTTATCAACAAATTTAAAACTAGCTTATTAATGAAAAGTTTTCTTAAGTCATATGAACTAAAGGCATTTGCTTACTCACTATATATTTTCATAATTTATATGAGCACTCACTTATCTAAGCCAATCTGAATAGAATTTCTTAAGGGGTTTCTGGATGATTATGCCAGATACTAACATGTAGACACAACACACAATGTAATACATGTACATATGCATAAACACACATAAATATACACACACACATATATCCATATGCACACATACAAAGATCTTATACCTTTCATTTCAGAACTTAGTAAAGTGGCAGTATAACTTACTGAAAAAAGTTTACCAATTGATAAGAGTTAGATCCAAATTTTATTTCTGACAAAATTTTAATTTTAGTTTTAATTTTTATTGGAAATTGACAATTCATAATTGTCTATATATTTATGTACAGGAGGCTGTATGTATTTATGGAGTATAAAGTGATGTTATGATTTATGAATATAATGTAGAAGAATTGACACATCACCTCAAACACCTTACATGTTTTATGTGAGAACATTTTAAATTTAATTAGAATTTCAAAATATACTGTATCAACAGTATTAATCATGCTCTGCAATATATCTAAAAAGGAGAATAAAACATATTCCCCCTGTCTAAGATTTTGTACCCTCTAACCATTTCTCCACTCCTAGATTCTGTAATTACTCTTTCAATCTCAGTTTCTCTTTTCTTAAGGTAAGCAGTTATTTCTATAAAGTTAATTCTTAGAATTTTTTCTGCATTTTATACCTTTTGATGTTTTGTATTTCTATTTTCCTTTGTTTCAAGATATTATTTAATTACCTTATTGATTTCTTTCTTGATCAATTAGTTGTTCATGAGTACATTGCTTATTTTCCACATATGTGTGAATTTTCCCATTTCTCTTCTGTTATTTATGGCTAGTTTTATACAATTATTTATGAAAAAAATACTTAATATGATTTTAATATTTTTAAGTATGTTGAGACTTGTTTTTTTTTTCTAACACATAATCTGTCCTGAAGAATGTCCTGTGTGTGCTTGAAAACAATGTGTAATGTGCTGCTGGTGGATGGAATAGTCTGTATGTGTTTGTTAGGTCTATTTGATCTATAGAGTTATTCATTTCTACAGATTTCTTATTGACGTTTTGTCTAGATGATTTATCCTTTGTTTAATATGGGATATTAAAGTCTTCTACTGTTGTATTGCTATTTATCTTTTCAGTTTTGATTTATCTTTTCAGTTCACTTTATATATTCAGGTGATTTAATTTTGGCGACATATCTATCTCTCTCTCTAGTATCTATCTATCTATCTATCTATCTATCTATCTATCTATCTATAGATGTATGCCTCATGGTAACAAAGAAGTATGTTATAAAATTATCTATAGATAGATATGTCTATCTCTATATATCTGTATCTATATATATATCCTTGTAGATAGTTTTGGTGGCATAGATATATAGATATCTATCTATGGATATGTATCTATAGGTATCTATATCTCTATATATCTATATCTAGACAGATAGATAGATAGCTATCTTCTCTTTCAGTCCATTTCCTGGTGCTTATACCTGAATGCCTCAACATGGGTAATTCATACAGAAAAAAATGAATTTATTTTTTACAGTTATTGAAGCAGAGAAATCAAGGGAGCCACACCTGGTAAGAGCCTTCTCTGTGGTGGAGACTCTAAAAACTCTGAAGGTGATGCAGAATATTGCATGATGGAGGGGCTGAATATGTGTTAGCTCAGATCTTTCTTCCTCCTCTTATAAAGCCACCTGTTCTCTTCCATGATAACCCATTAATCCATCAACACATTAACCCATTAATGAATGAACAAATAAATCTATTCATGAGGGCAAAGCTTTCAGAATCCAATCAATATTTAAAGATCTCACATCTCAATATTAACACACTGGAGATTAAATTTCAATGTGATTTTTGAAGGGAATGAGTACTCCAGCGATATAATCCTCTCTGTGAATATACTCTTTTATAAATTTTATGATACCCTTCTTTGTCTCTTTTACAGTTGTTGACTTAGGTTTATTCTTTCTCTGATATAAGAATAGCCAACCATGCTCTCTTTTGGTTACCATTTGCTTGGGATTTTTTTTTTAAGAATTCATCAACTTCAGCCTATGTGTTCTTAAAACTAAAGGACATCTTTTATTAGCATATAGTTGTATCTTGTTGTGATGATGATTGTTGTTCTATCCCTTCAGAAAATCAATGTCTTTTGATGGGACAACTTAATCCAATTATATTTAAAGTAATTGAGAGGTAAGGACTTACTATTGCGGTTTTGTTGTTTTTACTGTGACTGTTTTGTAGTTTCTTTGTTCCATCCTTCCACCCTTACTATCTTCCTTCATTATTTGATGGTTTTTTAGTGGTTGGCTTCGACTTATTTTTTATTCTTTTCAGTATCTACTAAAGAATTTGTATGTGTAGTTACCAGGTGGCATACATAAAAGCTTAGTTATAACAGTATGTCTTAAACTCATAACAACTTAAGTTTGTTTATATACAAAAAAGTTCAAGTTCTGTATTTTAAATTCTCCTCCCCTTGCATTTTATGTTATGGATGTCGCAATTTACATCTTTTATATATCATGTATTCATTAAAAATATTGTAGTTATTTTTAATAATTTTGTCTTCACCTTTGTACTAGAATTAAAATCATTTATGTATATCACTACAGTATTAAAGTATTTTTTATTTATTATTTTTATATTATATTTTTATATTATTTTATATATATTTTACTTATATATAATATATAACATATATTTTTATATATATTATTTATATATATTATTATATATATATCTTAATATTATTTTTACCTTTACTGTGAGTTGTCCACTTGTATATATTTTCACATTGTATTTGAAATCCTTTCATTTCAAGTTATGGAATTATCTTTAGCATTTCTTTAATGGAGGTCTACTAGTGATATCTCATGTTTTGTTTGTCTGGGAAAATCTTTGTCTCTCTTTCATTCCTAAAAAATAGCCTTGCCAGATATACTATTCTTGATTGGCAGCATTTTTTTTTTCTGTGCTTTGAATATGTCATCCCATTCTCTCCTGGTCTAAAAGGTTTCTGCTTATAAACACCTGATAGTCTTATGGAGGTTCTTTTGTTTGTGACAGGTTGCTTTTCTCTTGCTGCTTCCAAAATTCTGTTTTTGGCTTTTGAGAATTTGATCATAATATGATCTTGGTGAATTTTTTAAAATATTTAATCTATTTGGGGTTTGGGGAGTTTATTTGCCTATAATATTTATTTCCCTCACCAGATCTAGGAAGTTTTCTCTTAATATTTCTTTCAATAAGCTTTTTTCTTCATTCTTTTTACTAATCTTTAAGGGACTCCTGTAATGCATATATTGGCTTTCTTGATGATGTTCCGTAAGTTTTGTAGGATATCTTCACTCTGTCATTTTTTTATCCTTTTGTCCTTTGGACTAGGTCATTTCAAATGACCTGTCTTTGAATTTACTAAGTCTTTCTTTTATTTGATAAGTTCTGCTGAGTAAGCTTTTTGTCTTAGTGTATTTTCTGGTGCTAAAACAGAATGCCACAAGCTGGGTAGCTTATAGAAAATGGAAGTTTAGTTGGCAATTGGTTCTGAAAGCTGGGGTGTTCAAGATCAAAGGGCCACATCCAGTGAGGGCCTTCTTGCTGCATCACAACATGGAAAAAGGGATAAAATGGTGAACGAGAGAGACAAATTGGACCAAACTCATCTTTTTATTAGGAGCTCACATCCACAATAACCAACCCAATCTCATGATAATGGCATTAATCAATTTATGAGGGTAGAACCCTCATAGCCTAATCACCCCTTAAAGATTCTACTTCTCAATAACATGACATTAGCAATTATTTTTCAATGTGAGTTTTGGAGGGGACATTCAAATCATAGCAGTTTTTATGGAATTTCTTAGTTCCCTTGTTGAGTGATTCAGCTTAAAATTGATTTATCTTTTTTTTATGATTTCTATCTCTTTATTGAACTTCTATTTCTTCATGTTTTGTTTTTTTGGTTTCTTTTAGTTGTATATCTGTGTTTTCTTGTAGCTCACTGAGCTTATTTAAAATGATTATTTTTCGTTGTTTGTCAGAGAGTTCATAAGTTCCATTTATTCAGGGTTGATTAATCATGTTTTATTTTATGGTTTTGGTAATATCATGTTTCTATGATTATTTGTGATCCTTATGGTCTTGCATTGGTGTTTTTATGTTTGAAGAATTAGGCACTTCTTCTAGTTTTTACAGGCTGACTTTAATAGAAAAAGCCCTTTGCAAGTCAACATGCTCAGATTCTGGACTGACCATTTGTCAGGTCCAAGGGAAGGCTTGAAGCTGGAGTCTTCAGGTGGGTTGGCTTGGTGCCTGTGTAAGCAGGTCAGTGAGCCTGACACCTGGGTCCACAAAGGCCAGCCTGCTGGCTGGGTCTATAGGGTTGGGCCTGGACCCTAAGTCCACTGGGATGGGCCTGCAACTTGAATCTATTCATGCAGGCCTGCATCTGGGTCCAGTGTGGTAGGTTTGTCTACTGAGTTCATAGGGACGTGCTAGGAATGTAAGTCTGTGGGATGGGCTTTGAGTCTGTGTCTTTGGGGGCTAAAGCTTAGATCCATGGTGGCTGACTTTATACTGGAGCAGGCTTTGAGCCTGAGGCTGCAGAACCATCCTAGCATGAAAATTGGCCTGGTGCCTGAATCCATGGGGTGGGCCTGGTTTGAGTCTCCACCTCTATAAGTGTAGAGACTTTTTCAAGTCCAGCTTTTACATACATTTACCAACCACCAACAAAATAAGAGACACACTTCACATAACAGAATAATGAAAATTAAAAAGATGAATTGGAGAACATCTGCCAAGAATATGAAGGGAGACATAAATCTATGGGCAAAAGACAATAGGTGTATTGCAGAGGCTTATTTCAAGAGAGTAATTTAAATATCTAAATTACACATGTCTGTAGAAGTGAACAAAAAACGAAGATTGAGTTAATGGATATAACATATTCTTTCTCTATTTTGAATAATGTCAGAAAGAGAACACTTTTTATAACTGATGTAAAATGACCTAGTAGAAAAAAAGTCACTGTTCCACTGACATAAGTTTAAGTCACGAATAAAAAGGCAAAGGCATGCTGAGAATCTAAAGGACAAAAAGAAAAAGAGTCCTTGGCAGTACTAGGGCAAATTTTTTTATTTAGTTACAACTGGGTGTCTACTTATCAATCTCTAGTAAAGAGTAATTAATCCCTCTCTGCAGTCTATTTCTACCCCGCTCCTTAATGCTGTCAGAATTTTCTGATTGCCCTATAGACATTGAAAAACAATACAATAAAATTCTAAGGTCTCCCTAGAGAAGACAGAAGGATCATTAAAGATGTGAGTTACATCATGTCCTTCATCTAAACAGAACTGGGTGGTGGTTTTCAAAAACATTGGAAAGAACCAGCTATTTGAAATGTTAAGACAATTCCATGCATAGAAAGGGTAGGTACAGAGGTTCTGACTTCTAGTAGAGCTTGGAACAATATAAGAGCTTCAAGAAGACCAGTAAACAAGCCTTTCCAGTGTCAGGCCAGTGCCACTGGAGTAAAGTAATCAAAGGAAATGGGGAATGAAATGATGCTGGATAACTGAACAAGTGCAGTGAGTCCTTGTAGTCTATGGTAAAAAGAATGACTCCTATTATTATTTTAGGGATTTAGGTAGAGGGGAGATGTAACCTAATTTAGTAATTTATCATTATTCTGGTTGGTGTGTGTAGAATAATTTGGAAGTAGGTAAAATTGGAAATAGAAATACGGATTAGGAGGCTCACATAATGCAATTCATAGCAAGTACATGGTGGTAATTTGGCCTGGAATAACAGCAGTAGAGAGGGTAGAGAAGTAAACATATACAATATTTATTCTAAGAATAGAACTGATAGAATTTGCAAATGGGTTGAAAGAAAAGTGAGGAAATTATTGGATTTATTACGGGTTATTATATCTGGCTTAATCAATTTGATAGCTTTACTAGAACTGAAGGGAAAATAATTTTGGGATGGGCTAGGAGAGATTAACTAATTGCATTTACATATATTAATTTAGAGATGGCTATGAAGCATTGAATCAGAAATGCCAAATGGGCAATAGAATAAATAAGTGGGGAGTTCACAGGAGAGGTCTAAAACACAGAGTTAAGTTAGAATGTTATCAGAATATGTATGCTATTTAGAGATATGGGAAATGGCAAAATTACCTAAGAAGAGAAGGTTGATGGAGTAGAGAAAATTCCTTTCACATAATCTGAGGTGTTGCATCTTTTAGAAGCATAGTGGAAAGGTTGGAGTCAAGAAGAAATGTTAGAGAAAAAAATGAAAAAGAGACACACTAATAGATAGCTGAAGTTGCACAGAAACCAAGAGAACATTTTAGAAAGGAGGTAAAGGTCAATTCTCTGGAAAGCTGCCAAGTGGTAGAATAAAATGAGTTCAGAAAAATGTCCACTGGATTTTTCAAGATGAAAACCCTTAGTGTCCTTTACAAAAGCTATTTTTATGGACTCATTGGAACAGAATATATATAAACCAGATCATAGTGGGTTAAAAGTGAATTGATATGGAAAAATTGGGGACAACAGTTTTGAAATTTACAGTTAGAAAAAGCAAAGAAATAGAACATGAAATTGTGGCAAACGGAGGTGGAATCAAAGAAAAATTATTATCATTTCGTTTTTGTTTTTAGTTTGATTTGGTTTGATTATTTTATTCAAACAGGAGAATTCAGAGTTAATGTGTTTCTTTGTAGGATGCATCAGGGAAAAGGCAGAGCTCAATAACGTAAAAGTGAAAGTGGATAGGTGAAGAAAACTATCCTTTGATAAGAGAAAGAAGATCTAGAGCACAAATGGGAAGATTGGCTATCAATAGAAGGAAAGATGCATAAACATAAAAAGCAATTTTAATAAAAGCCAAAATTGACAAATGGGATCTAATTAAACTAAAGGGCTTCTACACAGAAAAAGAAACTATCATCAGAGTGGACAGACACTCTGGAGAATTGGAGAAAATTTTTGCAATCTACCTGTCTGACAAAGGTCTAGTATCCAGAATTTACAAGAAACTTAACATATTTACAATAAAAAAAAACCATCAAAAAATTGGTAATGAACAGACACTTTTCAAAGGAAGACATTTATGCAGCTGACAAACATATGAAAAAAAGCTCAACATCACTGATCATCAGAGAAATGCAAATCAAAACCACGATGAGATACTATCTCATGCCAGTCAGAATGGCGATTATTAAAAAGTCAGGAAGCAATAAATAGTGGTGAGGCCATGGAAAAATAAGAATGCTTTTACACTGTTGGTGGGAATGTAAATTATTTCAACCATTGTGGAAGATAGTATGGTGATTCTTCAAGGATCTGGAACCAGAAACACCAGTTGACCCAGGAATCCCATTACTGGGTATATATCCAAAGGAATATAAATCATTCTATTATAAAGACACATGCACACATATATTTATTGCAGTACTATTTGCAATAGCAAAGAAATGGAACCAACCCAAATGTCCATCAGTGATAGACTGGATAAAGAAAATGTGGTATATATATATACCATGGAATACTATGCAGCCATAAAAAGAAATGAGATCATGTACTTTGCAAGGACATGGATGAAGCTGGAAACCATCATCCTCAGCAAACTAACACAGGAACAGAAAACCAAACACCACCTGTTCTCACTCATAAGTGGGAGTTGAACAATGAGAACACATGGACACAGAAAGGAGAACAACACACAGGGGTTGGGGGTGGGGGTTGAGGGGAGAGAACTTAGAGGACAGGTCAATAGGTGGAGCAAACCACCATGGCACACGTATACCTATGTAACAAACCTGCACGTTCTGCACATGTATCCCAGGTTTTTTGTTTGTTTTTTAGAAGAAACAAATAAAACAGAAAGAAAGATGCATTTAGTTGGAAACAAATGGGAGGAAGAGGAAGGAAGCTGCAGGTACCAAAGAGGGGGTAGTCATGATTCAGAGGTGAGATGATAAGTGGGTATCTTATCTGGGGGCTTCTATTTTCTTAATGTTGCTTGAAGCAAGATAATCATCAAAGACTATGTAATGGCATAAGCCGAAGAAGAGTTAGCAATATCTGAAATACTTAGCTTGGAGTTTTAGAAATGAAAATCAGGGAAATGTAATAGCATCATTAGACATTTTGAGAACCATTTGATATATATATATATATATATATATATATATAAAATATATATATTAATTATATATATATTATATATATAATATATATATAAATATATATATAAATATATATTATATATAATATATATATATTCCTGTATTGATATAAATCTATTGATACAGGTTGTGTTTGTGATTAGATATTAACTTACTGTTCTTGTATTGTCTCCTTCCCTTGACTTGACAGCTGATGAATGACTTCTAGATCTCTGGACCTGGCAGATGTTTGTAGACTAACTCTTTATCTCGTTATTTTTTTCTTGAGTTTCTACAATTTGATCTGACCAGATTTATCTTTATTTAAGTAGTCCTTTGAGACTCCTGTTGTATCCTTTCAAAATCTGCCATGTACCTCTAGATTCTTGCATCCGAGGTCTTTTGTCCTGTTTCACAGATTCCAAGATGACCCTAGAATGACTCTAATTCTTCTGGGGACAAACGAGTACAAGTAAAACATTCAAATATTCATGATTCTCTTACAGGCTGATCTCAAAGCCACAGTGTTTTTTTTATTTTTACTCCAATGGTTGAGCAGTTTGTCAGCTCACATCCTACAACAGTTCAATTTTTCATGCTTCCCTGTGTTAATACCATCCCACATTAAAGCTAGGCTTTATGGTTGCTTAGTTTAGATTTTAAAAAAATAGGAAAATTGATGGTGTGCCAGGTCCTTGTTGTGGCCTTAAGAGGTTTTGAACAGTATCGCTCTCTTTTAGAATTCTGAAACTGACATGGATACAAACCAGGCTAGTTTAATGGGGGATGAAAGATAGTATGAATTAAAAAACAAGTTTTAATGGCGAAGACCATCCTCTATGCAGCCTACAGACAACTAATTCACACTCATGAAATATTGTGTAACCAATATTAGCAGAACTGACTGCTCAACTCACAGATATAAAGGTAAGCCTAGCTGAGATATGAAAAACCACGCATCTGACACATTGACTTGTGAGTGATAATAAATACTTATTGAGTTAATTCAATGAGATTTGGAAAAGTTCTTTATACAGAAAAGGTTACTCTGTACAACCCATTACTTAGTTTACCCATAAGTGGTGAGGCCACCGGATATAAGAATCCTATTTTAAATATTTGAGTAGCATGATAGAAGTCCCTTCTTTGAGGGAGAAGAGGTGGTACTAAAAACTGAATATTTCTTCAAAGTTGTGTCTTCACAAAAATCCCTTTTCACTGTGTACTCTGACCCTTTTAAAATACCTTTAAAGGGGGTGAGTGTACAAAAAATCCTAGGGCATAGTTTTACTAATTTCCTGTATTTATTGATCTCAGCTACACTAGAATATTTGGTAAGTCTTATTGTGTCTCAGTCAGCAGAGCTTCATTCTAGATGTGGTTTAATAGGAATTAGCTACATGGATGTAGATATCACAAAAAAATTGTGACGGGAATGGCAATGAGTAGGAAATCCAAAAGATAGGATCTAGCAACCAAGATGCAGTGAGAAGCTGATAGAGACTTACAACATGAGCTTCAAAGGAAAAGAGCTTTTTGTTCTTTTTTCTTCTGTTGGCTTCTGTTTTCTCTTTTTATAAAAATATGGGAAAAGATTTTGGATATATAGATGGAGGAAAGAAGAGAATATCTTAACTTGTGCCTTTGGGTATATTAGTGAAGAGTTATGTAAGATAAAAATAAATAAGAAAAAGAGATACAAGCAGCAAGAGATGAAAGAAAAAAATTCACTTGAATTAAATGCAAGGGAGATTGTGATCTAATAATACAGCTAATTTACAGGAAAGACAAAGGGGAGGAAAAAATTCTTAGGAATGAATTTTAACATTATGAAAATACCTGATCCCAGATAAAGACTTTCAAAGTAACTGGGTACCTTTAAGCTGGAGAGAAATCTGGAGCTGGGTTTGGTAGACGATATGGGAGGCTGTATGAGGATAGTTAGATAAAATTAGATAACTTTGGTTATTGCAGTAAAGGGAAAGTGAAGCACACTGGAACTAACTCAGAACACGAAAGATGATGGTGGCTGTCTGAGTGAAATGATTGCTGGAGATAGACATTCTCACCAGAAACCATAGGCAGCATCTCTACTGTAGTATGACTTTGGTTGTGATCTCTGTCAGAAGTGGTAATTTGGTGGCTAACACTCCTGGAAAAATAAATGAAAATATTCTAGATGAATGAGCATGCAAGGACATCAGACAAAAAATTTTAAGTGAATAATTATAAAATAGCATGTAGTATAGTTGTATCATACCCTGTTAACTGATGGGAAGTAGGGATTATAAGAGAAGAGAGAGAGAGAGAGAAATCTACTTATAAAACGAGTCTTAGTCTCTCTTAGTGACTCTAAGAGATTAGACCGAAGATTTTCATAATGCCAATGTAATAACACTTAAACATTTTAAACTGAAACTTTTTTCTTGGCTAGTATTTTTTTTTAATTTTATAACCTTTCATTCCTGGAGCCAGTAGCACTAATTACCTCTGACAAGTGGCTCAGAATATCTACAAGAACTAAATTAAATAAAATGTTAGATGAGTGTTTTAATTCACAGCAATCAGTCTGATATCAGAAGAATTTTATTTGTGATAGCTAGACACTTGGGGAAGATATGGCTTGTTTTACACTCATATTGATCAAAAACTAAAAGACTAGAATTCCTAGGAGCTAACTGTGATGATGGACATAATGGAATATATTCCATGAAATTATTTTACCGCCACACAGTAAGCAATTAAAAGTCATGTCTAACCTGAAGAAAAGTTTGGAGAGGATCTGAGGAAAAGTGTCTGGCACTTGTAGGCTATCAGGGCTTCTAAGAAGGAGGTACAGTTCCAGTCACAGTGTCCAGGTAATAAGTCGATAGAAAGCCCACATCATTTGAGGAAGAATCCAGAAGCATGGGGTATCCTGATTCCCAAATTCCTCCTAGGCCTCTGGAAGGAGATTGCCTTACATTTATCATGCAGCAGCACAGGGGAGCAGCAGTAAGAGACACGTCAAGGTAGACACACAAAAGTAGAGTATGTCTCAGCAAAGAAAGTCTATGTTCCTCTCCATATCGCTAAAACTCTTCAAACTCTCTTATGGAATGAAAAAATATTTGAAAATATCTCTATGCACCATTCAGAAGAGCAAAACTTGTAGTCAAGAATCACTGCATCCTGGGACAAGAGGTCAAATAGAAGACACTTCAGTGTGGAAAATTTTAGCTAGAAAGAAACCCAAATCGACCTCAAATAATCTGCAGTCAGGAAGGGTTGAGGAAACCCTTGGGGAAAAAAACAAAGAGCAGATTGTTTATCTCCTCCAAAGAAATCACTAAATTAGCTTTGCCTTAAAATTATGGATTACCAGAATCAGTAAGAAAAAGACAAGACAGAAGACAAAACCCAATGAACAAAATGAAGGAGACATCTCAGCAGAGGCTGGTAAAGGCCAAGAAAATGTACACAGACAGCTTCTTCTTGCTCTGATGTGATCATATTTGCAAGCATTTTCCTATATTGAGGTGCACCACAGGGAGGAAATTGTGGACATTCATTTATGTCTATACAAACACCTAGGAACAGTTCTATAATAGAGTTTACTGGCTGAATTCAGTGAGATTAAATTGAATTAGGCTGAAATTGTACTCTACAGAGACTTTATTTTAAATAAAAATACACAGATTACCTCACATGGCAAAATTAAATGTTCCACCATCACTAAAAAGAGAGACGTATATATTATCATATTATTTATTAATAATAAAGCTTATATTATTATAAGTCACGCCCATTTAAGTTATTAAGTAGTTTTATTATGTTTTTCTAAAGAAAGATATGTCTGCAGCAAAAATAAAAATATATAGTATATATCCATGAAGGAGTATAAACAAATGCCAGAACAGAAGGATACACTCAGAAATAGGGAAGTATAGAGGGAGTGGACTCCAATGCAGCATGAAAAGCTGGTCAGCAAAGTGGGAGAATAAATAAGAAAATTATGGAAAATTTGAATCTAGAAAAGAAAGAATAAAGAGAAAATAGTTGAGAACAGAAGACAGGGAAGTAACACGTACATTTTTAAAGTGGCAATGTGAATCTAAAATCAGAAGGTACTAAGGTGAAATGCTAACAAACAGGAGGAAAATTCAAAAGTAATGAGATAACGGAGAAGACATAGGTCAATTAAGATAAGTACTAAAAAGCATCCTGTGGATTTATAAAGATAAGTGTGAGATTTGACACACACACAAACACATACATACACACACAAGCACACACACAGACATATTTACTCAATTTTTCTTGATATACCTAGGATATGGTGAAGAAGACATCTCATTTATTCAAATGTAAGGGTTATTCAATACTCTTTCAAGTTAAGAGTAGAATTATGCTAAATATTTTTATGACTATTGTGCATAACTTTTATTAACATCAATGTAGTTTTCATTTATCATATAGGTTTAGTCACCCTTAAAATTTTTTAGTCTTCTTTATGGTGCAAGTGGGATCAGAGACTCAGAATTTAAAGCAAGAAGGTTTTTCTTAACAAGAACCACATTTTAGGAAGCTGAAGAGTTCTCAAAACCCAGGAGCAGGAAACCACCATACTTCAGTGTCTGAAACATTGAATCATAGGCATTACTTAACATCTGACTATCCACAGGGCCTCCTCCCAGATCTAATTTGAAGTATTTAGGAAATACTCAAAAAGTATAGACTTCGTATTCTTAAATAGCAAACTGAGAGCTGCTAACATATGTTTGAAACAAAAAAAAAATAATTTTCATGAAGTATTTAATAAAGTATAGTTATTTTATATTTCTAGTTCTTTTGAACTCAAAATAAAATTTTTCAAGTTTTACTATCATACATTACAAAGATCCCATATAAAAATATTCAAGATTACTTTACTGTAATCAGAAAAACTGCTCTACTGAAAATTAGTGTTGAGCTTCTATAATCCCATATTTTGATAGATTGATAGGCTGTTATCTCTAAATAAGTAAATTTCTATCTTCCTTAATTTGATGACCTTATATAAAATGTCTTCAAGCTTACTAAGTGTGAAAACATCTATTTATTAATGCAATTTGTATGATAATGTGAACTCAGATACTAGTTCACATTATCCCCCATTCCTGTAAATAAATAACCCCAGGTTATAGTAACCCAACAGAAAATTCTAAGAATTTCTTCATTATTTAAAAATTTTGCACTGAAATAAACATTTGTGGTAAAATATGTGTAGCTATATTAATACAAGACAGAACACAAAACCCAAAAAACAAAATAATTCTGTATCTTTGTTGTAGTTAAAAGGAATGCAACTAAAATATTTGCTATGTATATTTTTCCTAAAATTTTACTTTAAAAGCAATCTCAAATGGTTTTTCAAGAAATAACCGAAAAGAAATCTCATTTAATAGGGTACTTGACCTTGTATTTTACTTTTGTTTTAAAGAAATATTCTATATATTTCTTTTTATAAACATAACTATTCAAATATAAAGGATAAATTTATAGAAAATGTAGTTGATTAGAGTCCTTTCCTGTATACTGCAGAATATTTGAAGAACTTTGCTTTCTGTGAAGAATAATGTTAATATGAAGGCTTCACACTAAAGTAAAAATACTTGAACTAGAAATAAACACATAATTTGTACTAAAATATTTTATATATAATATGAAACTATCAAACTATGTACTCAATTCTTGATAAAAATAATTGTTCTTTTAATTAATGTTGTCTATAACACAAGTTGCAAATATATTTCCATTTGTTCTATATGATTTTAATTTGCTGTTCATAGTTTTTTCTATTAAAATTTTTAAATTTAATATAATGAAATTTATTAGTTCAGAAAATTAAAGTGTATATTGTTCTTGATATCTATTTTTATTTATTCTGGCTTTACTTAACTTCATATATACATTAATGTCCAAAAGAATGATTTTGTTTTTGGCAGCTATGCCTGTATTGCTAATTATGGTTCAAATACATTTGATACCCTTTCATATAATCATTTGATATACATGGATTCATAACTATTTTGTGTTCATATTTGATTGCTGATTTCTTGCTTGTCTGTGTTTCTTTTATTAAACATATCTGCTTATTTCTTTGGATGTATTTAGACACCTTTTTATTATAGATTAAAATTTAGCTTTATTTTTTATTTCACTTTTCACTCTTTTTAAACTTGTTAAATTTTTCAAGTAACTTTTATCCTTTTATATGCTATTGATTCATAGTATACAATTATTTTTATTGTGCTAGTATTATCATTTTATGGAAATAAACACCTATGTCTTTAAGGATGGAGGATCTACTCAGAGCCTCATCCAGATTAGAAAATAATAATAGCCGCTAATATTTATCGAGTATTCAGTGTGCATCAGAGCCTGTTTTTTTTGTTTATTAATTCAAGTGATCTTGCTAGAAATCCTACAAAATGACTATTATTTTCCCATGTTGCAACTGTAACTGAAAGACAAGACAGACAGGCATTTTAAAGAGAAATGTGTAGCCTTCCTCTAATGATGAATATTACACAAGAAATAAATAGAAAACATTACTAAGCCCTCCTTGACTTTGTACCACTTGCTCTCTCTTGACTTTGTACCACTTACTGTCTAGCCACAGATATCACTTTCATGTGTTGTGTCTAGAAAATGTCTTGCTCATTTTTGTCTTAGAGACTTTGTCTTTGCTGTTCCCTGTGCTTAGAAAGCTTGGACCAGATTTTTTATTTCATATACGGTCCTTCTCATCAGAAAATTCCTCCAGTTTGTCCAAGAAAAAAAAGCCCCTCTTTCATCTATCATAGGCATTGTGGTGCCTTGTTTGATGGCAGAATAACATATTTGGATCCTAATTCTGTAATTTAGTAACAATGCAATATTAATACGATAAGAATCGATGTAACTTTTGTGTTTATCATCTCCTTTATATATGAAATGTAGGTGATAATTGGATCTGGCCAATTGGGATGTTTTGGAAAATAAGTACAGTGAAGAACTCAAAAAATGGCTTGGCATAAAAGAAGCACTCAAAAAAAACATTATTTTTCAATGATATTTGTGATTCCACTTCATATTATTTATTATTTAAAATGCCTTCCTTAGTATTTTTTAGTTGATAAGATTTGAGGCCCGTTTTCAATTTTTTAAATAGATTTTCTTTTATAAAATGAAACATGGAGATTTTTAGTTTTCTATTAATGGTATATTAGTTTATATAAGACAAAAATTGTACATTAACTACAAATCTCATTGTTTAAAAAATATGGGTGAAATGGGAGCACAAAATAATTAGACATCATACTTTTATTGACCTTAAATATATTTAACATAGCTCAAATATTTTAGGATTATTTTATTGTACTATTTCAGGAACTAATACAGTAAAACCATAACAGACTGAAAATATGTTGAAGGCCCTTTGGCAACTTTACCATTTAATATGCAGGCTGTGGAATGGCCCCAGCCATAATTAATGGTCACCTCCAAACTCCTTCTAAAGTAGGTTATACTATCTGATGGACAATAAATCATATAACACAAGAGAATATTGACATCTATAACTTCCGTCACTCACTACTTCAATTAGTTCTAAGTTATCCAAATTTCTGCAGTGTGTACTTTCATAGAAGGAGAAATCTTCACCATGGCTTTAAATATTTTGATGTCCTCTGTTTATGTTACTTCCTTAGAAATTTCCAGATTGAAATTCCTTTTTGAATGTTGAAGTCAGTTATACTGTATAGTCCTTGGTAACTCAATTACTTAAATATCTTTGTAGATATTTTACCTATATAAAAACACCTCATTATTAATAAAAAGCTTTACCTTGGCATAACTATATTATTATTCTTTTATGTTAAAGCATTTCAGTTTGCTAATAACTTATTTTCAGTAATCTCATAAATAGATCAAATGAACTAGTGATTATAACAAGTACTTGCATAATTAGGAAATATTACATAATTGCCTATATAAATTGTATAAATTTTTTCAGATAAAATGCAGGGCAAATTACAAAATAAAAATTTACTTGTCATGAATTCATTATTTAAAGAATACAAAAACAATGAGGAATTATGTGAAACATTAAACACATTCAAATGTTAAACTATCACATTTCTATAAAATATATTTTAAAAACTAGAAATACTCTCAAATCATTGATGATGGCGTACAGCCCATTTCACAGTGGCTATAGACTTTTTATTGTCTATAAATGTAACACAAAGCTAACAAAGATAAGATATACAATGTAACATAAAAATAAATACATAAAGCATTGAGTTATAGGCATATACTCATATTTGAATTGAGTTCGCTTAACCACATGCACTATATAAACAAACATTATAGCAGACAGTTTGAAGCTCAAGATTAGTAAGCCAAAGATAAATAAAAATACTTCTGCTGGGCAACAGAGTCCACCACTTTTCATGAAAACATATGCCATTAAAGCCTTGCTTCACTTATTAAACTTAAATTAGCATATATTTACTAAAAACAGGGTGTATATAAATATGCTAGGTACTGCAGATGAACAAAAATTAAAACACTCACTTGGCGAATTAAAAAATCTAGTAGAATGATAAGAAAAACTCATGGATGAGTGTAAATTATGTTAGAATATAATATGTTGAAAATGGGGTACAGATAAAATCTTTTTGGTGTAGGTTATTGACTGAGAAAAGGTCCAAGAATTAGAGGAATTAGAGAAAAAAATAGGATACAGCAGCATTTGGGAACAAATTCTTAGAAAATATGTAGTTGCCAGTACTATAGAAGTCAACGAAGATAGAAACTCAAGATAATATATTGGATTTGCCAATTAAGAGTCCATTTTGAGAGAGTAATTTTGTTAGAATCCCTGGTGGTGAAAATTTGATAATCAGACTGCAGATAAAAATATCTTTCCTGTGCTATTGGTCTATCTTCTCCCATCCATTTTAGAATGCATCCTTACTAATTACTCTAAATGAAACACCAAACTAAACAGAGAAAATTAGGACAGTAGCATTTTCTACATATTATGAGCCTGTTTTTATAATTTTTTCTGCAATTAAAATTTAAAATTAGGAAGAATAAAAAGATAAATGTGCAGTGAGATTGAATCAGTAATACATAATCTGCCCAACAGCAACAACAGAAAAGCCCAGGATCACATGAATTCACAGCCAGTTTCCACCAGACATTGGAAAGAAGAATTGGTACCAGTCCTACTGTCACTATGACCTGAGATTGAGAAGGAAGGGATCCTACCTAACTCATTCTACAAAGCCACTCTTACCCAAATGCCAAAGGAGGAAAGGATGTGACCAAAAAAAGACAATTACAGGACAATATTCCCGGTGAACAACAAAAATTCCTAACAACATACTAGCAAACCAAATTTAACAACACATCAAAAAAATAATTCACCGTGATCAAGGGATTTTATCCCAGGGAGGCAGGAATGGTTCAAGATATGCAAATCAATAAATGTGACTCATCACATAAAAAGAATTAAAAACAAGAACCATATGATCATCTCAATAGATGCAGAAAAAAGTCAATAAAATTCAGCATTCTTAAAACCTTCAAAAAATTAGGCATAAAAGGAACATACCTCAAAATAATAAAAGCCATACATAAAAAGGATTCCCTATTTAATAAATGGTGCTAGGAAAAATGGCTAGTCATATGTAGAAAGTTGAAACTGGATCCCTTCCTTACGCCTTACACAAAAATTAATTCAAGATAGATTAATGACTTAAATGTTAGACCTAAAACCATAAAAACTGTAGAAGAAAACCTAGGCAATACCATTCAGGACATAGGCATGGGCAAGGACTTCATGTCTAAAACACCAAAAGCAATGGCAACAAAAGCCAAAATTGACAAATGGGATCTAATTAAACTCAAGAGCTTCTGCACAGCAAAAGAAACTACCATCAGAGTGAACAGGCAACCTACAGAATGGGAGAAATTTTTTGCAATCTAGTCATCTGATAAAGGGCTAATATCCAGAATCTACAAAGAACTCAAACAAATTTACAAGAAAAAAAACCCCATCAAAAAGTGGGCGAAGGATATGAACAGACACTTCTCAAAAGAAGACATTTATGCAGCCAACAGACACATGAAAAAATGCTCATCATCACTGGCCATCAGAGAAATGCAAATCAAAACCACAATGAGATACCATCTCATACCAGTCAGAATGGCGATCATTAAAAAGTCAGGAAACAATAGGTGCTGGAGAGGATGTGGAGAAATAGGAACACTTTTACACTGTTGGTGGGACTGTAAACTAGTTCAACCCTTGTGGAAGTCAGTGTGGCGATTCCTCAGGGATCTAGAACTAGAAATACCATTTGACCCAGCCATCCCATTACTGGGCATATACCCAAAGGATTATAAATCATGCTGCTATAAAGACACATGCACACTTATGTTTATTGTGGCACTATTCACAATAGCATAGATTTGGAACCAAGCCAAATGTCCATCAATGATAGACTGGATTAAGAAAATGTGGTACACATACACCATGGAATACTTTGCAGCCATAAAAAAGATGAGTTCATGTCCTTTGTAGGGACATGGATGAAGCTGGAAACCATCATTCTCAGCAAACTATCGCAAGGACAAAAAACCAAACACCAGATGTTCTCCCTCATAGGTGGGAATTGAACAATGAGAACACTTGGCCACAGGAAGAGGAACATCACACACTGGGGCCTGTTGTGGGGTGGGGGGAGGGTGGAGAGATAGCATAAGGAGACATACCTAATGAAAATGACAAGTTAATGGGTGCAGCACACAAATATGGCACATGTATACATATGTAACAAACATGCACGTTGTGCACATGTACCCTAGAACTTAAAGTATCATAAAAAAATTAAAATAATGAAAAAAAAACTGCTGAAAGAAATTATAGATGACATAAACAAATGGAAATATATCCCAAGTTCATGAATTAGAAAAACAAATGTCATGAAAATGACCATGCTGCCCAAAGCAATTTACGGATTCAGTGAAATTTCTACCAACATATCAACATCATTCTTAATAGAATTAGAAAGAATAACAACCCTAAAACTCTGTTGGAACCAAAAAGGAGCCCAAATAGCCAAAGCATTCTTAAGCAAAAAGAATAAATATGGGGCATCACATTACTCAACTTCAAGTTATACTATAAGGCTACAGTACCAAAACAGCCTTGTACTGATATAAAAGCAGATACGTAGACCAATGCAACAGAATAGACAACTCAGAAATAAAGCCAAATAATTACAACTACCTTATCTTTGAGAAAACATACAAAACATAAACATACAAATATAAACCATGGAAGAGTGAATAAATGAGGCTGGAAAATTGGGTATTCACATGTAGAAGAATGAAACTGGGTTCCTATTCTCTCACCATATACAAAATTTAACCAAAGATGTATGAAATATTTAAGAACTGAAACCATAAAAATTATCTAAGAAAACCTAGGAAAAACTATTCTGAATGTTGACCTAGGCAAAGAATGTATGACAAAGATCCTCAAAGCAAATGCAACCAAACCAAAAATAAGTAAATGAGAACCATTTAAACTGAAAAACTTCTGCACAGCAAAAGAAATAATCATCAGAGTAAATAGAAAACCTACAGAATAGGAGAAAATATTTGCAAACTACATGTCCAACAAAAGACAATTATCAAGAATCTACCTCAAACAAATCAGCAAGAAAAAAATCCCACTAAAAAGCGAGCAAATTACATGAATAAACATTTTGCAAATATGTACAAATAGCAAAAAAAAATGAAAAATGCTCAACATCACTAATTATCAGTGAAATGAAAATTAAAATCACAATGAAACACCATCTCTCACCAGTCAGAATGGCTATGGTTAAGCAGTCAAAAAAATAACAGATGCTGGTGAGGTTGTGGAGTAAAGGGAATGCTTGTGACTGCTGGTAATATGATTTGGCTGTGTCCCCACCCAAATCTCATCTTGAATTGTAGTTCCCATAATCCCCAAGTGTCCTAGGAGGGACTAGGTGGAGATAATTGAATCATGGGATAGGTTTCCCTATACTGTTCCCATGATAGTGAATTAGTTCTCATGAGATCTGATGGTTTTATAAGTGGCTTCCCTCTTTGCTGGGCATTCACCCTCTCTCCTGCCGTCATGTGAAGAAGGATGTATTTGCTCTCCATTCTGCTGTGATCGTTAAGTTTCCTGAGGCCTCCCCAGCCATGTGGAACTATGAGTCATTTAAACCTCTTTATAAATTACCCAGTTTCAGGTATTTCCTCATAGTAGTGTGCGAACAGACTAATACAGCTGGTGTGAATGTAAATTAGTGCAGCCTCTTTTGAAAATAGTATGGAGATTTCCCAAGGAACCAAAAGTAGATCTACCGTGATTCAGCAGTCTCACTACAGGGTATCTACCCCAAGGAAAATAAACCATTATATCAAAAATACACCTATGTGTGCATATTTATTGCAGCACAATTTACAATAGAAAAGATATGGAATCAACCTAAATGCCCATCAATAAGTGACTAGAAAAAGATTGGGATATAAATATATGTGCATATATATAAAATATATATGATATATATATGATATATAGATAAAATGGAATAGTACTAAGCCATAAATAAGAATAATATAATGTATTTTGCAGCAATTTAGATGGCACTAGAGCTATTATTCTAAGTGAAGCAACTCAGGAACAGAAAATCAAATACCACATTTTCTCACTTATAAGTGGGCGCTAAGCTAAGGTACACAAAATCAGACAGAGCAGTATAATGGTCATTGAAGACTCAGAAGGAGGAAGGGTTGGAGGTGGATGAGGATAAAACCTACCTATTGGGGTACAGTGGACACTCTTTGAGTGATGGGTACAATAAAATTCCAGACTTCACCACTCTACAATTTGTCCTTGTAACCAAAACCCACTTGTACTTGTAAAGTTGTTGAAATTAAAAAAAAAAAAAAAGAAAGAAAACAAGAGAAATTAAAAAAGGCAAATGACACATTCACAATTTTTTCTTGTATGAAGCTGACATTCTAGTAGGGAACAGGAATTAAACAATTAATTGTACATGTAACTTACATACAATTACCTGTACATAAATAGGTAGGTTTGAAGAGGAAAAGCCAAGTCTTCTCTGAGAATTCTTAACATTGGTCTTGAAGAGGGTTGAAAAAGATTTATCTGAGAAAATAAAGTTATGTTTCAGCTGAACTTTGCATGTACAGTACAGATTGGGTGCACAAAGTGGAAGGAAAGATTTGCATCATTAAGAGGCTGCAACTCATGCAAAATCCTGAAATGCAAAGGTGCACAGTCATTTGAAAAACAAAAAGCAGCCAAGCACTTACAGCTGTAATCCCAGCACTTTGGGAGGCTGAGGCAGGTGGAGTCTCCTTAGGTCAGAAGTTCAAGACCAGCCTGGCCAACATGGCGAAAACCCATCTCTAGTAAAAATACAAAAATTAGCTGGGTGTGGTTGAGTGCACCTGTAATCCCAGCTACTTGGGAGGCTGAGGCAGGAGAATCACTTGAACCTCAGAGACGGAGGTTACAGTGAACTTTGATTGTGCCACTACACTCCATCCTGAGTGACAGAGTAAGAATTTGTCTCAAAAATAAAATAAAAATTAAAAAATTATAAAAGAGAAAAGCCTGATTCCTGGAGCAGAGTGAGAAAGATGAGGAGAGAAGCAAGAGAAGTATGAGATGTATTTGAAAATATAGGTGAAAGCCAGACTATGCAAGACCTTATAGACCATGTTAAGAGTTATAGTATTTATTCTAAGAGCAATGCAAGAGAGTTATTGATAAATTTGTATTTTAAAAATTAACTCTTACTGCAAGGAGGAGAATGAATGAGAGTAAAAACAATGGTTGATAAGGTAAGATCTTTATAGTTAGAAATATGATAATTTTGATATCAGAAATAATCCAACTTTTGCTTATGTAAGGTCTCTTGGTGTAAGCACTTTTATCTTCCTTTTTATGTTCAAAAGTGACCACATTTGAACAGTTAATTCCAATAATCAACATAGGAAGATTGTCTGAAATTAGTAATGGAAGTTAACATCAAGTGGATGAATTAGAGATGAGTTTAGAAGATGAATGTTCAGAATTTGACAGAAATACAGGAGAGAGAACAAAGAACAAGTCAGTAATGATGTCTAAAATTCTAGTTTGCACAATTGGTAGAAGATGGCTCTGCTCATCAAACACATGTAAGGAGATTAGGGCTTTGATACTATCAGTGACAGGAGTAGGAACCGAGAGGAGCACTAAAAATGAATTCATCTTTAGACATGTTGAATTTGAATTGTTGGTGGGACATCCTGTTGGAAATATCAAGCAGACAGATGTGCCTGGGACTCCAATAATAGTTCTGAACTGTTCTTCTATGTGATAAAAGTATAGATGATTTCCCTTTAGGGGAGGTTACTAGCTAAGAAAGAGGCCAAGAACTGGTGACAAAACAGAAAACACTGGGGGAAAGGAGAATGCACCCTCAAAAGATACTCCCCCAAAAAAAGAGATGAAAAATAGAGAAAGGGATAATCCACAATTTTATGGAAAAGATTATTGCAAGAGAAAATACTAAAAAATACCGTCTAATTTTTCTAAGATATTAGTTACATACTATGAGTACCAATAGGCATAGCTATCTGGTTAAAACCTAGAAAAGCCATTGATAATTTTACATATGAATGAAATATGCATTAAATAAGAAGATAAATAAATTTCATGAAGCCATCATACATTTCTTCTCTTTAAATATTTCTTTCTGAGTTCAATCTTCTATCATTTCATATTGTCTATTTCTTTGCTACTTTTGTTGTGATTTTTCCTCTTAGTTCAGAATGTATTATCCTGTGTAATGTTTTCAGCCCTTTCAATAATACAATATAATCTTCAACTGATTTTGTTGTCATGTTATTACGCATTGCCAATCTCCAACTGTGAGCAACCACACTGACTGCTTTCCCTGAATTGCTGAGTGTTTCACAAAATCATGCTAGTACAATAGTCCATTCACCAAATATTTAATTTACCTTGCATTTATTATATGACAGGCATTATGTTACACAATGGAGACTCTAAAATGTGAGCAGATGAGTGAATGAAACTTTATTCCAGGAATGACTGCATTAGGCTTCATATTCATGCGCTTGATAGATACTTGACTATTTTGTAGACTAAAACTTCTAACTCCTGAACTAACTAAAAATTGTGTTGCTACATAAAAACAAGTAGTTGCTTTATCAATAAAATGTGTAATTACCATAAGCTAAAGGATGTTTGAAAAGTTTACTTATTTTGGATTATTTGCTGACTTTGAGGCAATAACTTTGAAATATTACTCAAAGAATAAGAAATCAGCAATGTCCTATGAAAATTCAGAAAACAATTTATACTAGTAGTTAAATAATACATTATATAAAAAGTTTAAAATTAAAAAGTAAATTGCTAATGATTATAAATCAATAATAAAATAATAAATAGTGTAAACATCATTGGGGGGGAAGACCATTAGTAAAATTGGCAGTACATATAGAAATATGCAGCTTCATTACAAATTTTCTTTCACCCAATGCTAATAAATTTAATCAAACCAAACAAAAAAGAGGAACAAAAAAGGTTAAAATATCCTACTGTAATCTTTAAAACACATTTACCAAGATCAACTTCTATTTCTTGCACTATGACTAACTAAATATCTTTAAAATAACTTGATTAAACACCCTTAAACATTATTGATAGAATGTTTTTATTAATATTTGATAACATGCATAGCTGAGTTCTCAAAAAACTATGGAAAATAAGCAATAAACAAGAGCAATAAAAAATTGATAATTGAAAAAGAAATGGTAAGTTATTGCTGAAGCTATGAATGTATTGTGTAATTAAACAAGAAGCATGAGTTGTAATGACCATATTAGGAAGAGTGGAGTCTTGGACTCATGCTGGGTCCTGGGACTAACCTCCAGTGAAAGTTTATAGAGGAAAGAACACATTAGCTAGCCGAATACTAAGAAAAGTAAAAATTGAAAACAAGGCAAACTTGAATTCGAATACAAACATATTCTACATAACATCTCCTCAATTGCTGTTTTTTTTAGGGAAAGATCTCTTGGTTTTTGATATCCAAATATTTTATGGAGTAGATCTGTCATTACAATGTTTTTCAGCCGATATTTACAAGAGAAATATATGCCTATTTACAAAGCTCACTGAATTATAAATGAGCATGCAGAGATTATCTCAATTTATATATCAAATGCAATTTGCAGAGTTTAAAAATCAAATAATGTGTTTAGAAAAATATTTTAAGCATCAACAAAGCTAAAGCATATAAAATGTATTAGGAGGCACTAAGGGAAATCATGCTATACACAAGGGAACTTTTTATTTAACAATCATATGTATTTTTGCTAATCCAGTAGAAACTGTTTAAAATATTTGTATCCTAACATGATAGTTTATTTCTTACATATAGACATGTAACTGTTAGTTGTGCTACTCAGAAATCTCTTAGGGGGTCTTTCTGTGACATGTCAAATATATTATTTTTTCTTTTTTAAAAATGTAAAATCATACAACCACATAGGTAAATGTCGAAAACATTAAACTGAGTGAAGTGTCTTACACAAGATTTCATAATACATAACTTCAACTTACTGAAATCTGGAGCAAGCAAAAGTAATAGTTGGTGCTGACAAAGGAAAGAATAGTGGTTGCCTATCAGCATTTGGAGGTAGAGATTGACAAAAAGGGTGATGGTAATGATCTCCATTTTGACAGAACTTTCGGTTACAAGTGTATGCATTTTCTAAAACACATTAGTATACTTAGATTGCTGCCTTTATTCTATGTAAATTTGACCTTAAAAAGATCATTTAAATATATCCAACTCTAGTTAACTCTAGCATGCAAAAATATTTTTGAATGAAAATAATGTCTGCAACTTTGAAATTAAATAAAAATTGATGGATGGATACATAGATAGATAATAAAGCAAATAAAGTAAATGTTAATTGTTAAATCATAGTTATAGAATGTGAGTGTGTAGGATTCATTTCTTTCAAATTTTTTGCACATACGAAAATGTCTTCATAAAATGCTGAAAAAGTTAATAAATAATCAGAATTAAATCCATGATAAATCTTTTCCTGCAGAAAGTCTGATTTAATGAACTGGGTTATTGATATTAAGTAGAGATATCTGTATATTCTACCTGTGTTGTCATGAAAATCCAAAGCTTAAAAATTAAGTTAAATTAGGCCTGAGTAAGTATGGAGCATAAGTAGCCTAATAGAAATAAACTCATATACTTACTTCTAAATCAAAATTGAATTTGTGACAAAATGTGCAGAATGTAGAAAAGAGAGTGAGAGGGAGAAAGGGAATATAAATCAAATAGAAAGTCAGAAGAAACATCTAACAGGAGAAGATATCCCCACCAACTTCATATAGTGGGATTTTTATCTATGGAATGTAAAATTTGTCATGTTCCTCCAGCTAAGCATATTCAGTAGACAAGTTATCTCCTCCTAGGAAATAGCATTAGCCTATCTACCAGAAGATCTGGTTCATAGAAAGATTATGTTATGTGTTCTGACTTATTCTCTTTCCTTTGAGGTAGAGTGTGTGTGGAGTAAAGGTTGGGCCTGAGAAAAGAGTAGACAGAGATCAGGCTAGTTGCTGTATCTCCTTATTCCCTAACACCAAAAAATAAAATAAAAGATAAAAATAGGGGAATTAAATTCCAAGTGAAAAATCTAGAAAAAGAACAAAAAACAAACCAAAACAAAATAGTAAAAGAAAATAATAAAGATAAAAGCAGAATGTTGTAAGGCTAAAACAGTTAATAAGTCAATTTAAATGCTCATTATTTAAAAGAATCAACAAAATGCAAAATCACTAGGTAAGCTAATAAATTAAAAAGTAGATAAAGCAAAAATAAACAAAAAATATGACAAGTAAAATAATCATTAATGCAGAAAAAAGCTGAAATATCATGACAGACAACTTTTCAGAACTCTATGAAAGTAAATTTTAAAATTATATAAAATGAAAAACTTTTAAAGCAACTAGAGAAAATGGTCAGATCACTTACAAAGGGAACTCTATCAGGCTAACAGTAGACTCTTCAGCAGAAACTCTAGAAGCCAGAAGAGACTGGAGGCCTATTTTTACCATTTTTCTTTTATTTCTTAGAAAAGAAATTCCGATCGTAAATTTCATATCCACCAAACTAAGTTTCATAAGCAAATAAGATATAAAATCATTTACAGGGAAGCAGTGGCTAAAGAAATTCTTTATCATTAGGCAGCGTTACATGAGTTCCTTAAGGGAATTCTAAACTTGGAAACAAAAGAACAATATCTGCTACCACAAAAGCACAGAAAACTACATAGCCCACAGGTTCTATAAAGCAACTATGCAAGACTACAAAGCAACCAGCTGGCACCACCACAGGATCAAAAGCTTACATATCAGTATTAACCTTTAATGTAAATGGTTGAAATGACCCACATAAAAAGCACAGAGTGGTAAGTTGGATTTTAAAAGAGAACTACCTTTCTGCTCTCTTCAAGAGACCCATCTCCCATGTAATGACACCCACAGTTTCAGAGTAAACTAAGGAAGAAAGATCTATGGCAAAAAAAAAAAAAAAAAAAAGGAAAACAAGAAAAAGCAGATGTCATTATTCTTATATCATATGAAAGAAACTTTAAACTAATAACAGTAAAAACAGACAAAGAAGGATGTTACGTAATAATAAAGATTTCAATTCAACAAGAAGACTTAACCATGCTAAGTATATACACACCCAAAATTGTAGCACCCAGATTCATAAAACAAGATATTTCTAGACCTACAAATATATTTGCACAGCCACACAAAAATTCTGGGGGACTTCAACAACCCACTGACAGTGTTAGACAGATCACTGGGGCAGAAAATGAACGAAGAAATTCTGAACTTAAATTCCACTGGACTTAAATTTGAGCAACTGGAACTATAGATAGTAGACATCTACATAACACCCCATGCAACAAATATAGAATAGACAGTCTACCCATGTTTATATGAAAAATACGGAAAAAAAAAAGAAAAGAAAAATACTGTAAGATCTTGTAAGATAAAAACATGCTCAGCCATAAAGCAAGTTTCAATAAGTTCAAAAAATCAAATTCATACAAAACATGTTCTCAGAAAACAGTAGAATGATGTTAAAATCCATATCAAGAGAAACTCTCAAAACTAAATTACAAAAAAGCTAAATGACTTGCTTCTGAATTACTTTGGGGTAAACAATGAAACTAAGGCAGAAATGCTCTATGATATGAGTAAAAAGAAAGACGTTGCATCTGAAATCACTCAGATTCAGCAAAAGCAGTGTTAAGATGAAAGTTTGTGGCCCCAAACACCTACTCAGACAAGTTAGAAAGACCTCAAATTATCTAATTTAACCAAGAGAAAATAGAAAAACAACAAATACACACTAAATCTAACAGAAGAAAAGAAATGACTAAAATCAGAGTAGCTAAATAAAAATTATAAATCAATAAAATTTAGCTAAAGAAAATTAAATAAAATTTAGACTCCCAAATCCATGCAAAGAATTAAATAATGAAAGTTGGTTATTTGAATGGATAAACAAGATATATGGACCATTAGCTAGATTAGTAAAGAAAAAAACAAAAGAGAAGATCCAAATAAATACACTGAGAAATGGCAAAGGCGATATTACAACCAATCCCTCAGAAATAGAAAAGATCCTGAGACTACTGTGAATACCTCTGTGAACATAAAGTAGAAAATCTAGAGGAAATGGATAAGTTCGTGGAAGCACACAAACTCCCAAGGATGAATCAGGGAGAAATTTAATTCCGGATCAGACTAATAATGAGTTACTACATTGCATCGGTAAAAACAAACAAACAAACAAACAAACAAAAACTACCAACCAGAAACAGCCCTGTGCAAGACAGAGTCACAGCCAAATTCTGCCAGATGCACAAAGAAGAGCAGCTACCAATCCTACTGAAACTATTTAAAAAAATCAAGGAGGAAGGTCTCCTCCCTAACTCATTCTACAAAGCCAGCATTATTTTCATACCAAAATCTGGCAAAGATGCAACAGAAAAGAAAACCTTAGACAAACATCCCTCATGAACATAGATGCAAAAATTCTCAACAAAATACTTGCAAAGTAAATCCAGCAGCACAGCAAAAAGTTAGTTCACCACAATCAAGTCGGTTTCATTCTTTGCACACAAAGTTGGTTCAATATACATAAATCAATAAATGTGATTAATCACATAAACAGAATTAAAAACAGTACCATATGATTATATCAATAGACACAGAAAGAGTTTTCAGTAAAGTTCAATTTCCCTTTATAATAAAAACCCTCAACAAAGTAGATTTTTTCTTTATGATAAAAACCTTCAACATTGAAAAAAATATTCTCAAAATAATAAGAGCCATCCATGACAAACCCACAGCCAACATCATACTGAACAGGCAAAAGCTGGAAGCATTCCCCTTAAGAATTGGAATAAGTTGCCAATGCCTACTCTCACCACTCCTATTCAACATAGTACTGGAATTCCTAGCCAGAGAAATCAGAGAAAAGAAAAAAAAGGCATCCAAATAGGAAAAGAAGAAGTCAAATTATCTTTCTTCACTGAAGATATGATTCTATACGGAGAAAATCCTGAAAAGTTCACCAAAAGGCTACTAGACCTGATAAATGATTTCAACAAAGTGTAGGATACAAAATCAATGTACTAAAATCAGTAGCAGTGCTATATACCAATAACATTCAAGCTAAGCACCAAATAAAGCATACAATCCTATTTACAATAGCCACAAAAATCATAAAATAACAAGGAATACATTTAGCTAAGGAAGATCTCTATAAGGACAGCTAAAAAGCACTGCTGAACAAAATTGTAGAGATACAAACAAATTGAAACACTTTCCACGCTCATGGATTGGAAAAAATCAGTATCATCAAAATGTCCATGTTGCCCAAAGCAATCTACAGATTCAATGCTATTCCTATCAAACCATCAACATCATTTTTCACAGAACCCTTAGAAAAAAAAAACTACTCTAAAATTCATATGGAACCAAAAAAGAGCCTAAGTAGCCAAGACAGTGATAAGTAAAAGGAACAAAGTCAAAGGCATTACATTACCCAACTTCGAACTATACTACAAGGCAACAATAAACAAAACAGCATGGTATTGGTACAATGACAGACACATAGGCCAGTGGAACCAAACAGAGAATCCAGAAATAAAGCCGTACACCTACAGTCATCAGACCTTCAAAAATGAGCAATATGGAAAAGACTTCCTATTTAATGAAAAAAGTGCTTGGAAAACTGACTATCCATATGCAGAGGAGTGAAACAGGACCCCTATCTTTCACCATATACAAAAATTAACTTAAAATAAATTAAGGACCTAAAACTATAAAAATCCTAGAATACAACCTAGGAAATACCCTTCTGGCCATCAGACTTGGCAAAGAATGTATGACTAGGTCCTCAAAAGCAATTGTAACAAAACCAAAATTTGGTAAGTGGGACCTAACTAAACTAAAAAGCTTCTAAACAGCAGAAGAAAGTATCAACAAAGTAAACAGAAAACCTATAGAATAGTAGAAAATATTCATAAACTATGCATCTGAGAAAGGTTTAATATCCAGAATCTATAACAATAATCTATAATACATAACAACAAAAAACAAATAACCCCATTAGAAAGTGGACAAAGGACATAAACAGACACTTCTCAAAAGAAGACATACATGTGGCCAGCAAACATATGAAAAATGTTCAACATCACTAATCATGAGAGATGATGATTGTTGATTGATGATGTAGCTTTTATGCAAATCAAAATTGCAATTAGATATCATGCTACACCAGTCATAATGGCTTAAGTAGTCAAAAAATAATGGATGCTGGCAAAGTTGTGTTGAAAAGGGAAAGCACATACATTGTTTGTGTGAATGTAAGCTAGTTCAGCCACTATTAAAAGCAGTTTGGAGATTTCTCAAAGAGCTAAAAACAGAATTACAATTTCACTCAGCAATATCATTACTGGGGAAACTCCCAAAATAAAATAAATCATTCTACTAAAAAGACACATGTAGCAATATTTTATATGATAAAATTTATAATATAAATTATTGTAGCACATGATAGCACTATGCACAATAACAAAGACATGGAGTCAACCTAGATACGCATCAATAATGGATTGGATAAAGAAAATATAGTACATATGCACTATGGAATACTGCATCATCATACAAAGAATTAAATCATGTCCTTTGAATTAACAAGGTGAAGTTGGTTGCTGTTGTTCTAAACCAATTAACACAGAGAAAACCAAATACTATATTCACTCTCTTATAAGTGGGAGCTAAACATCTGGTACAAATAGATGTAAAGATGGGAACAACACAACCTGGGACTACTAATGGAGGGAGGAAAGGTTAAAGGTTGAAAAACTACCTATTGTGTTGTATGTGTATATGTGTGTATATGCTCACTACCTAGGTGATGGGTTTACTCATACCCCAAACCTCAGCATCACACAATATACCCATGTACAACAAACCTGCACATGTGCTACCTGAATCTAAACTGAAAGTTGATTTTTTTAAAAAAATGAAGAAAATTGCACATTTAAAATACATCATCACACCATTGCTTTCCTATTAGTTTGCTAAAAATCTTAAAGTGTGACAACATCACTGTTGGCAAGTCTTTATTCAAACTAGCTCATCTGCTCACTGCTTGTGGGAGTAACAAATGATACACTTACGAAGGTGAATTTGCCAATAATTAACACAATTACATATGTATACATATGCATATTTGCTTAAAAACTGCTACCATACTTCTAGCACAAATATAAAAAATAACTCATGGAATTATTTTTTTGTGTTGCTATCATTAAAAAATCAAGATTCAAGAGTATTTCATATGATATTGTAGATTTAAAAAAACAATTATACTTCTGGTTCCAAAATAGTAGTGTAGAACCAAACTGGTTCCACTCCTCACCACCATGGAAAACCAGAGATAAATATATATCACTGACATTATCCCAGGAATATCCCCTAAGTCAAATATGAGGATGAAACAGCTACTAGTTAAATTTTTGCATGAACCCCCAAAATATGTACATCTATTATACATCAAGAAAAAAATTTAATGAATACGTGTGTATATGTGTGTGTGTGCATATGCATATGATGTGCATGTGTATTTGCTTACTTAATAAGGGAAATATAAACTGATACTAATGAAATGGCTTTCTATAGGGGATCATCGGAATAATTTGGAAAAATAGAGTTAAGAATAAGACTTTTGTATGTACGCTTTTATATAACCATGAATTAAGACTACGAAAAAAAGGACATGCTGAATTTTGATACCAACAGACACAACAGATTTTTACTGTGTTTTAACATCATAACCACAAATAAAAAATAACAAATTGCAGTATTTATTGAACTCAGAACTCTGACTGAACAATTTTTTAGCTATATTCTGAGAACAAAATGAACTATACTTAATATTTGCAGTGTACAGTGTGCAACATTTTATATGCATTAATTTCCTTAATACTCACAACCACCCTAGAATATACACACAGTTTCTAAACTCTACAAGTTTCATTATGTAGGCAACCAATGCTTAAGATAGCTAATACATTTGCTGTCAATGAATTGCTGGATTACATGTCTCCTGAACCTTTACCATCCACATCTACGTTATCCTGATGAGAACAATAACAACCAATTACACATGTAGCTAAGTAGAATAAAATCAGTTTTCTTCTATAATTTCTGGATCACTTTATGGCCTTTCTCATTCGTTATTTTCCATAAAATAATATTCCACTAATTGTTTGAATTGTTTTACATAACACAATCACTAAGAACATAGGTCAGATATACACATAAAAAGAATGTTGGCTCAGCCTGGCTAATGTGGCAAAACCCGTCTCTACTAAAAATACAAAAATTAGCCCAGAGTGGTGGTGCGTGCCTGTAATTCCTGCTACTTGGGAGGCTGAGACACCAGAATTGCTTAAACCCAGGAGACAGAGGTTGCAGATCACGTCACTGCATTCTAGCCTGGGTAACAGAGCAGGAACCTGTCTCTAAAGAAAAAGAATGATGGTTCAAAGGTATCAATAACAAAGTGAAAATAAGTGGCAGATACAAAGAACTAATGTATTTTTATACAGACAAATGTTTGATTCTGCATTATATTATGTTCTAATATTTAATAAAATTTTGGATTTGTATAGTGCCTATTAAATTATAATCACAGGCAGTGGAGAAACTAATAAAAATTAATTTATGTTGCCATCATTTTCAGATATATAAAATGAAAGTGCTGCTCTTAATTTTTCCTGAAAATAATACTATCTTGGCACATTTTGATCAAAAATTCTTACAAAACTGGTTAAAAAGGAACTTTCTCAAGTCTATACAGCCTCAATATAAGTGATTGTGTCACAAAACTCACTAAAACTATAAAATGGAGTTGAATGAAAAGTAAAAAATCTCTATTAAAAGTCAAATATTTAAAATTAAAGATCATCCAACTATGACCAATCATAGCTTTGGGAATTTAAGTTTCCATTATATCGCATTACATATTTATTTTTAGATTTCACACTGCCTCACTTATAATGATGAATATTATTCTTGTTATTGTATATTTAACTGAGACAACAATTAACATTGATGTTATCAAGCTTAACATACATATTTTGAGAAGAAAATATTAGGAGTATATTTTTCTTATTCTCATTTCTGGGTATTCAACACAGATACACTTTTTTTTAAGAGCATGATTTTCAATGACAATTATGTGAGCACTGTGAGGACACATATCAATGTTTGTGATTTTTCTGATTTGAAAAAAGCTGTTAGAGTCTTAAATAAAACAACTTTTTATGACCTGCTGTCTACTCCCTAAGGCAACCTAAAAGGATGTAAGAAACACACTATAATGGATCTTTTATGATTATTCTGCCCATTACACAGTGAATGTTTAGCATTTCTCCAAAGCAAACGCTTGCAGTTACAATCCTGAGTTAAATATCCTTCATTACCATGAGCACTTACATATTTCCCTTTATGTACAACTTCAAGATAACCAAACTACTGAAGTTATATTTATGAGGAAAAAAAAGTAAACATTTTGCATAAAAAAGATAAATAAGAAGTTTCACGCAGCGGCTGTTTCACAATTTTGGAAAAGTTACTTCATGCCAAGGTCACTGCGTATGAAATTATTGGCATCTTTACTGAAACCCAGCACTTCTTGCACAGAAAAGCAGTAAATCCATCTAAGAGAATGATTGGGAAGCTAAAGCCGGGATACAACATCTGTCAAGTAGTTTATGCATCTGGCCTACAGAAGAGGTTCCTTCTTTTCAAAAAAAGGCAGCTTTACCAGACTGTGTGTGGAAATAAAGATAGGCCCTTACAACGTATCTTTAAATAGATGGCAAATAATTGAAAGTAAAGCTGTATTTTTATCTTTTTTTTCCTACCACATACTAAAATCTATTTAAAGGGAAGTTTCATCATTAATTGAACAAAATTCTACCCATAAATTATTGATTGTTGATTAAAGCTGCACCAAAGTAATTTCAGAAGTGAGTCTATCTTAAACTTGACACTGTAAGTAGTTCTAACGTATGCTCATGAGGAGTTTAAAGGGCTTGTTTGTCAAATATGTATATAATATAATCCTCAAAAATAAGTAAAATTCAAAAAGAATTAAATTTGTACACATCATAAAAGCAGAAAACAAAAGATTACAGGAAAACAATTCTGTTTTTTTGTACTTAGGGAAATCGGGAAAAGATTATATTAAATATAATATTAAGCTTTAAAAAATCAAGGCAATCAGTGTGAAGTAAGGGAGGTTTACAAATTAAGGAGAATAAATTATTAACAGAGAATCTTGATTTATTATAAATTCAATATGTCACATAAGTTTGATGTGTTATGTATGTCCACAAATAAAATATATTAAAGAATAAAAGAAAAAGGAAATTCATTTTCCGGTGGTGGTAATATACTGTACTCAATTCCCCTGAAGTGAAGCACTGACGAAGTATTGGATCTTTAGCAAATTGTTAAAAAGTCTAAAACTGGAGGCAGTAAGGCTAAAATGGCTATTTAACACCGAATAGAGATAACATAATGATGCATTGTTTCCATCTTCAATATGTGACAAGCTTTAAATCATACATTCCACAATATGACACAAAAGAGTCTCATCTATTTTTCTCATTTCAGAGTCATAGACCTAGCTTTGGGTGATAGGCAGCAATTTAGTAGAAGCAGGGGGCAGAATCATAAGAAGGAAGGTCTGGGGACAAGTGAGGAGATATATTTTAAGAATGATGGGGTCATTCATAATTGGTAAAGTTCCTGAGAGTTTAGCAGTCTTTAAAAAATAATTAAAATTCTTAAAAGAAGATAGCACTGATAACTTTCAAGAGAGAACAAATGGCAGTAAGACTATGAGGGTATTGATGATATACATGGTTTTACAGTAAATTGAATATATGTTGGGAATAATCTATTTTCTAAATTTGGACACAATAAAAAAGCATAATTTGCAATTATAATTTATAAGGGGTAGCAAAATCATTTATTTTTCAAGGTAAAATTGGAAAAAATTATGTAGCTTATATAGAAAAATTTAATTATATTTATACACAAAATTAATATATATAATTTCTGTATGATATATTTCTATATAAATATATGTAAAATGCATATTTTTGTTTACACTTTTTGTTCATTCTTGTTCTATCTCAGTCTCCTCCTCTCTTTTTCTCTCTACACATACACACTCACAGATATTTTTTTGCTACGTAGAAAAGTAAATTTTAGGCATCAGTTTACTAAAATACATCATGTTTAAATACGTCAATGTGCATTCCTTAAGACAAAGAACATCCCTCTACATAAACACAACAATGACAATGGCATCCAAGAAATGCAATAGGTACACAATCATACTATGTAATATGTATTACATTTTCAAATATTCCCAAGTATCTCACTTACATTTGAAAAAGTCTGATTAAAATCACAGCAATGTGAAGTTATTGTTTCTATAGACAGAAAAATTCCATATGTAAAATGAAATAAAATAATTTATGAATGGAAATATTTGTAAACCAATTTTTTATATTCAATAAATTTCAAACTATTTTATCTACATTCCCTATTTTGATTTTGTCTCTTAAACTCATAAAGCTTTATCTGAATAAAGTTGTGTTACAAATGTTTCTTTAAATTATTTGTCATAATTAAAAGGGGAATAAGGCATGATGGGATTAAGTGAGGAAAAATATGATATCTATTAGTAGAATAAAAGGATCTAGAACCAGAAATACCATTTGACCCAGCAATCCCATTACTGGGTATACACCCAAAGGATTATAAATCATTCTACTATTAAGACACGTACACGTGTATGTTTATTGCAGCACAGTTCACAATACCAAAGACTTGGAACCAACTCAAATGCCCATCCGTGATAGACTGGATAAAGAAAATGTGAAACATATACATCATGGAATACCATACAGCCATAAAAAAGAATGAGTTCATGCCCTTTGCAGGGTCATGGATGAAGCTGGAAACCATCACTCTCAGCAAACTAACACAACAACAGAAAACGAAACACCGCATGTTCTCACTCATAAGTGGGAGTTGAACAATGAGAACACATGGACACAGGGAGGGGAATATCAAGCACCAGGGCCTGTCAGAGGATGGAGGGCTAGGGGAGGGATAGCATTAGGAGAAATACCTAATGTAGATGATAGGTTGATGGGTGCAGCAAACCACCGTGGCACGTGTATACCTATGTAACAAACCTGTGTGTTCTGCACATGTATCCCATAACTTAAAGTATAATAAAAGACAAAAAGATAATAAATAAATAAAAATTAAAAATGGTGAATATGAATGAGACAGGAGAATTTCCTTGACCCCTTCATGGGAGCCCTTGTGAAGGGGGTGGCTCATTTACTTGGCTACCATGCATACAGGAGGGGGAGCATGCAGGTGAGACAGGGCGGGCACTTTTTTTTGAGGAGGGCTCCAGCCCTACAGCAGTGTCCATGGGTGTTATAATGCTCTTTTAGCTTTGCATCATTGATGGCTAAGTGGTAACCAGCTCAGTGGGGAATCAGGGTGGCAGCCTTTTACACCCCTCACATTTTGTACCCAGGTCCTTATCCGGCGTCCAGGAAAAGTCAAGTCACATGGACTTGAATGATGGTGAATGCGGGGATTTTATTAAGTGATGGAGGTGGCTCTCAGGGGGTGGATGAGGAGCTGGAAAGGGGTGAGTGATTTGCATTAGTGATTTTACAAAGCATGAGTGATTTGCTAATAGTTCCAACTCAAAGATTCACATCTGTTCATATTTTACAGAGATAACCAATGATTAATCAAAACTTTAACAGTTGTCATAGTAATGAATGCTATGCAGAAGTACAGCAATGCATATGAAATACAAGAAGCAAGTATTCTGCCATATATATTACTGGTAAAATGTAAAAAATACAGAAAGACTCTTCTACTTTGACCTCACCATCTGACTTTATATAAAAAGTCATATTTGTCTAAAAAAATCAATTTGAAAATAGCATTCTCTAGGACAACTATCTTATTCAACTTGGCTATTATAAAGTAATAATTTATTATAATAGAAAAGTGTGGAGGTACAATTAAATATGAAGATAAAAAATAAGATGTAACACAAGCCCAATAAATAGAAACAACATTCTATTATTTTACATATTCTTAAATAAAGCTAAAATATTATTCTTCATATAAATTCAACTTCCCTTTTAAATGTAATATTTCCCCTTTTTGTTAAAAATGCCATAACATGTATGTTGAATTTAATATTTGATGTAATATTTGGTTTTGAGGAAATTTTTATTTTTTATAGTTTGTTACAGGTTTGTGGACTAATATTTCTTTTGTGAACTGGGTGTCTGTAGCTTTCGCACATATTTCTTCTTGTTATTGACTCAAAATTGTTATACATAATAAACATTTTTCTTGCCAAGTTGTTACATTAAGATGTATTTTATCCTTCATGTATTTGTTATGCTTTCTGACATATATTTTTCTTTTTATTAAATAATTTATAGCCAAATATAGCAATCTTTTCAATATTTTTATTTATTGACATTTCATGTTGATATAAAAAAATCAATATGCAATGAAGTGCAATGTGTCAATATTTGTTGTCAATATAATACAATAAACCAATATTTTCCAATGTACAGTGCTCGACGTGACAAAATCACTCATAGGTTAGCAATCTGTTCCATGTACTGGATAGAGAAATTGATTAAAACAAAATTGACTTAAAAAAGTTCATTGGCATGCTCTCAGGTCACATTTTAAATAACTTGTAAGAAACTGTCACTCGTTAACCTTTTTGTATGTCTAAGAATATCCACAATTGTCTGAAAATATTACTAAAATATTTTCCCTTTCCCAAATACCTAAGTGAGATTGGAATTTGTTCATGTACTTCAACCAAAACAATATATAACAGATTGAAAGGAGAAGCAGATAAGAGATTCCAGCTGTTATCTATGAAACTATGCACTAATCATATTTTTCGAAATGTAAAATAATGCAAATCTTTTCAATAATTGTTTTTACTTTTGAGAATAATATGGTGTTCTTCTTAAAATATAATGGAATTATTATTTTTATAAATTAGTAAGGCTTCAAATTTTTCAGTTTTTGTAATAATGCCAATATTTATAATCTGTGGAAATAAAATCTTCACATGTACCCCAGAACCTAAAATAAAAGTTTAGAAAAAAAATCCAGGCCTCTTCCAATTCTACTTATAACCTAAGATTTTAGAATTGTTTAACCACATAAGTGATGTAAATTTTACGTGATTCTTCTTAATAAAACATAGTTTTGTTTTCATTGTTTACCTGTTAGTTGTTTCAAGTGGAAATGTTTATCGAACTAATAAAACTCTCTATATCCCACAACTTTAGAACATTACTCATTCCTTTGTTTTAAACAATATTAAACATAATGTATATTAGGTCATTTTATTATCTGAAGTTTTGAATAAAATCTAAATCTACCCATTATTTTTGACATGGAATCCCATGTATATGATTTTCTCTTTTGTTAAAAGACTTTTGAATTGTGAAATACATTTGGGCAGAATTTACATAATATCTTAGTAGAAAGTTGCATTTCTTCAGCCAAAATAAAAGTGTATGCTCTCTTGTTGTGGACATATGGATGCTTTTAATTTGGGTCTGTCATAAATAATGCTTTTATGAGCATTCTTATGATTGACAATATGTATGTTAGGTTTAAAAACGTAATGCCAAACAGTTTTCCAAACTGGTAGAACCAATGTACATTTTCTAATTTTTTAATTTTTTTAAAATTTTTATTGGTATATAGTAAGTGTGTATACTTCTGGGGTACATGAGATATATTGATACAGGAAACAATGTTTAATAATTACATCAGAGTAAATGGGGTATCCGTCACTTCAAGCATTCATCATTTCTTTGTGTTGTGAACATTCCAACTGTACTCCCTCAGTTATTCTAAAATGTACAGCAAATTATTGCTGACTGTATTCACTCTGTATTGCTATCAAATGCTATATATTAGTCATTGTATCTAACTATATTTTTGTATTCTTGAACAATCCCCATTTTCCCTTCCTTCCCCACAATCCTTCCCACCCTCTGGTAACCATCATTCTGTTCTCTATCTCCATGAGTTCAGTTGTTTTAATTTTTAGCTCCCACAAGTTAAAAATGGGAGAACATGAGAAGTTTGTCTTTCTATGTCGGGCTTATTTCACATAATATGATGTCCTCTAATTCTATCCATATTGTTGCAAATGACAGGATCACATTTTTTTTATGGCTAGATAGCACTCCACTGTGATTATATACCAAATTTTCTTTATCCGTTCATCTGTTGATGGACACAGGTTGATTCCAAATCTTAGCTACTGGGTGTGAATAGTGCTGCAACAAACATAGGAGTTCAGATATATCTTCAATATACTGATTTCCTTTCTTTAGAGTAGACACCGAGAAGTGGGATTGCTGGATTATATGAGAGTTTTATCTTTAGTTTTTTGAGAAACCTCCACCTATTCCGCATAGTGGCTGTACTAATTTACATTCCCACCAAGCATGTGAGGGTTCTCCTCTTCGCACCCTCACCAGCATTCATTATTGCCTATTGTTTGGATAAAAGGCATGTAACTAGGGTGAGCTGATATCACATTGCAGTCTTGATTTGCATTTCTTTGATGATCAGTGATGTTGAGCACCTTCCATATACTTGTTTGCCATTTTTATGTCTTCTTTTATGAAATGTCTAATCAGATCTTTTGCCTGTTTTTTAAATTGGATTATTAGACTTTTTCTAATTGAGTCTTTAGAGCTCCTTATATATTCTGGTTATTAATCCTTTGTCAGATGAATAGATTGCAAATATCTTCCGTCATTCTGTGAATTGTCTCTTCACTTTGTTGATTGTTTCCTTTGCTGTTCAGAAGCTTTCTAACTTGATGTGATCACATATGTTCATTCTTACTTTGGTTGCCTGTACCTGTGGGGTATTACTTAAGAAATCACTGCCCAGACCAATGTCCTGGAGAGTTTCCCCAACGTTTTCTTTTAGTAGTTTCCTAGTTTGAGGTCTTATATTTAAGTATTTACTCCATTTTGACTTAATTTTAGTATATGGCAAGAGATAGGGGTCTAGTTTCATTTTTACACATATGAATATCCAGTTTTCCCAATACCATTTGTTGAAGATCTTCCTTTCTTCAATATATAGAACCAATGTACATTTGATATTCCTTTTTATGAAGTGCTTATTCTATATTTCAAGTAGCTTTTCTGTCATCTTATTATTATTGTTTTACAATATAAATATTTAAATAGACCCATCCATCCATACATAGGCACATAGACAGACACATGTATAGATACATATATTGATAAACACATGCAAACATATTTTGAAAATTAGTCCTTTCTCAGATATCTTCATTTTTAATGTAATCTTCCATGTATTCTGTCTTTTTATTTTTTAATCATGACTATTGAGAAATAAAGGTCTTCATGTAAATAGCATCGAATTTATCATTACTTATTTAATACATTATCTAGGACATTATAACTACTCTAATGTTGCGAAGGTGCTCTTCTGTGCATCAGGATCCGTTTTTGGACACTTCAGTAAAGAGAAATAAAAAAATAGGCAAATAAACATTTAAATTTTGTTTGGTGTTTCCATTATTATAAAATGTACATTTTTACATTTTAAAGTTCCCCAAGTTAGCTTATTACAGTTCATGTCAATAGAAACATGACAGAGGTAAAGAATTGTGCTGTGTTATTAGTGACATTGCTTGCATATGTCACTAATTTGCAAATATCAATGTCAGATGCATCTATTTGGCTCCTTGAAATAGTTATTCGCAATACTATTATCATCTGGATTAGAATTTTGTATAAATATTTCATTTTTAAATAATCAGTTAAGGAAAATTTGGAAGAACATAACACAGAACTTTCATTTTCTTGAAATATTTGAGGGTAAGTTGCCATTATGTTATTCAATCTCCCCTAAATATTATGCAGTGTATTTTCTACAAGCATACAATTTTTCTATATGGGAACAATACAATCAAAAAGCGGAAATTAATATCAATATCTTGGTAAAATCTAATCCTCAGACCCCACTCATAATCGCTAATTGTCGTAGTAATGTTCATTATGGTAAAAAAGATCCAGTTTAGAATCTGAATCATTTAGTTGTCATGTCTTAATTTTAGTCTTTAATCTAGAAAAACTACTTATTCTTGCTTTGACTTTTATAACCTTGTCACTTACGAACAATGTGAAAGAGTTGTTTCATAGAATGTCCTCAATTTGGGTTAGTCCACAATTTAATATGATTGTGCAGAACGCCACTGAAGTGCTATCCTCCTCAGTTTGCACAGTATATAAATGTCCCAATTATTGGTGATGCTTATTTTGATCCTTTGATGAAGGTGGCATCTAATAGACTTCTCAATTGCAAAATTACTCTTTTTCTTTTTATAAGAAAGTATTTTATGAGATGGTATTTTAAAACCATGCAAATAACCCATTGTTATTAAAGACTAAGTTTACTAATTTATTTATATCAGTATATACTCAACATTTTTCTTGAAATTGATGGGCAAAATTGGTAAATATCATTATCTGTTTTAATGCTCAAATTTCTCCTGATTTGCTCGGTCTATACTACTTAAGGTTGACCTCTGTATCTTTTGATATATCCTTATTATTTTTAAGTAATTTTTTGATTTTTGGTTAAAGTACAATTCATGATTATCATGTGTTTTTTTCTGCTTCAGGCCTAAAATTAGGCGCTTCCCTAAGGATTTCTGGATTTTTTCACTGGAAAATTATACGTAGACATCATGATCAGGATGCTTGGTGTGCTCATAGACAGCATTTCTTGGCCGGGTATGGTGGCTCACGCCTGTAATCTCAGCACTTTGGGAGGTCAAAACGGGCGGATCACAGGGTCAGGAGATCGAGACCATCCTGGCTAACAAGGTGAAACCCCGTCTCTACTAAAAAAATACAAAAAATTAACCGGGCGTGGTGGTGGGCACCTGCAGTCCCAGCTATACGGGAGGCTGAGGCAGGAGAATGGCGTGAACCAGGGAGGCGGAGCTTGCAGTGAGCTGAGATCGCACCACTGCACTCCAGCCTGGGCGACAGAGCGAGACTCCATCTCAAGAAAAAAAAAAAAAAAAAAGATATATTTCTTATAGATCTTCTAGGTATTTGAATCTATCTATCTATCTATCAACACACACACATACACAAACACAAGCATATTATATATATACATTATACAAGTACCTAAATACATAAATATGCATAATGTATTTATACATTATATGTGTATATATACACATTATATATGCAGATATATTATGTGTATGTGTATGTATGTGTGTATATATACTATATATAAATACATATTTAAAAATATATATGTATTTCTTTGCACATAAGAGTCTTAGGATACGAGATCATAAAAATTTTCTTTCAACAGGTTATGGAGTGAGAGGTTTAACTAACCTATTCTTAAATCACCATACAAAGCCTTGTGGTTCTTCACACAACTTTCTTCTGTTGCTATGTTTTTTGTAAACGTATATGTGCTTTTTTTTATTTTTAGATACAAATCAATCATGAGGGATGTCCTTACCTTGACTGACGTTGTTATATTATTCTGCAACAAATTTTTCAAAAGCAGACTCACATGTTGTTACACTAGTGCCAGTTAAATATATCAGCTTATTTTCTCCTTATCTTTCCCTATGTGTTGTAGTTTGAAAACATTTTTCTATAACACGTGTAGTTTCTGCCAGGAAAACAGAGACATAACATTTCTTATGAACTTGTGTTTTACAGCCAATCATTGCCACAATCGTCATCAGTTATGGATGCAGTTTTTCTTATAATAAAAGTTTGGTTTGTTGGATTTTTCAAATAGTTTTTATTTTTTAGTATTAGAATAATGCATAAATAAGTCTTAAATTTAAATTAATTTATAAATTTAAGGAAATAAATAATTTACAATAAATTTGTAGGTTTTTGTTTTTTGTTTATGTGATGTCACAGAGATTGTAAATTTAGATTCAGGAGGTCCTACAAAATTTAGATCTAAACATTGCAATAAATTCAATCTAGAAAATACCTTTTCTAAAAAAACTTTATTTCTAGAGTGTTTTAAATTTTCTATGGGAGAAACAAATAAAACATAAAGTATAGAAATTGCAGGGACAGATGAACAACTATATAAAATATCTCCTGCCACAGAAAAAGAAAATATTCAAAGTTCTGGCAATGAAGAACTTATTTTGTGGTATTTTTTGAAAAAATAGATCAAAATATCTTGGCTATAATAGCTTATAAATGCAATGTTATAATTATACTAGTGATGACCCATTCTGTATTACTGGACATCTCAGATATTATGCGGTATTAAATACATTCAGAGGAAGCCATTGGAGATGCTTGTGTAATTTTGAACCAATCTTCAGAAAATTCTAAGAAAATTTAAAAGATAGTTAGAAAAAATTCTATTATAATTTGTTATTGTACCTTGCTATGTAGATGGGGCTTCATTAAAATAATATTTGAGCCCCTTAATACTTTAAAAAAATGTATATTATTTTACAATGATATCACAAATCAATCATTATACTTACATTTTAGTTTAATCTGAGATTGGTTAATACATTTGTATTTCAAATAATTAATGGAACTGATAACAAAAACTTTCTGTTCTAATATTATGAGAGTCCAGAGTAAAGATTTACATATAAAATCATTATTCTATCTGACATAATTTAAAGAAGCAAGCAAGACAATTTCTGTCTACAGAATGCTTATTTTACTATTGAATGAGAAACTAAAAGCACTTACTAGCAGGAAGAGAGACAAAAACAAATGATACCATTCGTACATCCTCTGAAGCATTTTTCTTATCTTATTAATGCATTAACAACTTTCAGAAATACTGATCTTTATTTTTAACTTTAGTTTAGCTGAAGTTTGCTTGTTTAAATTACTTTATTAAGGGAGCATGTAGGAAAGAAAGAGTGACATTAGGAGTCAGCTTATTATGACAGACAACTATGGATGAAGATTTTGTAGCTAAGAATCACTTTATATAATGTGATATTGCAAATACACTTGTATAGTTTCAATTATGATTCCTATTAGAAAATAAAAAAGAAATAACCTAAAAATTCAGGAGATAGAATTACCTAAATTTTCAGAAGATATTTAGCTATTATTACTTTAAAATTTTTCAAATGAAACTACCATAAACAGTAGGGCTTTGTAGTCTTGTTTGAAAACAAAACCAAACCACACAACATAAAATTTACTGTATTAGGAAAAGGGTGGAGAGAGGTGGCAGAATAAACCAGTTTAGCATCATTCCCCCAAAGAAAGATCAATTTGAACAAGTACACATGCATAAAAATACCTTCACAAGAGCTAAAGAAATTAGATGCGGGATCATGATACTGGGTAGTAATACTAATAAATTAATGGAAAGAAGCAAAAAGAACAGCTTTACATTATTCATGTCACTCTTATCCTAACTTCAGGCAGCACAGCATGGAGAAAAATACTGTCCTCTTGGAGTGAAAAAAGGGAAGTAAGTGCAGGACATTGCCTTGGATCCTGATACTGAGTTCACCACAGTAAAAGACGGCACTAAGCAGATCCCCACAGTTCATGGCTCAAGGATAGTACCCATAAACTGAGCCCCTAGACTCACCCCAGGGCCAGATGGGAACTCGTAGACCCTCACAATAGACTCAGCTTCCAGGCTACATCACCACCAAACAACTACAGTGGCCTTGGGTTCTGGAAAAATCTCAGAGACAATCAGTCCTCAATAACCATGGAGATTGATGTACCCCAGCACTGTGTCAGCTTTGGCAGCCACAGGATGCCTGCCAGGTGCCCTGCCTGCGTTGGAGGCCACAGGACTCCAGTCTCGGCTGCACTGAAAGCAGTGGTCCTGGACTTAACGGTGCTCTCAACACTGCAAAGGCTGAAGTTGTCGCAGGCTTAGGGATCATACCAGCTGGTTCACAGGCAAAGCCTGTCTGCAAAGACTGGAATAAACCTCTACTCAGATGTGCAGACATTCACACATAGCTACAAGAATTAAGAATAATCAGGGAAAGAAGATTTCACCAAACAGACAAAACAAGAGGCCAGTGACTGACCCTGAAGAGATCTAGAAGATGAACTACCTAGCAAAAAATTTAAAATACCTGTTTCAAGAAAGCTCAGCTAACTTCAAGAAAACATAAAGAAATAATTCAGAAATGTATCAGAGAAACGTAACAGAGACTAAATTAATAATAAAAGCCCTATATCCTGCAGAGAAAAAATACAGTGAACAAAATGAAAAATTAATACAAAACGGCAACAGCAGAATTGATCAAGTAGAAGAAAGAATCTGTGAATTCAGACAGGTTCTTTGATAATGTACAGTTAGAGAAAAAATAAAAAATAAATAAAAGAGAATAAAGAAAGCTTACAGGATTTATGGGTCGCATCAAAAGAACAAACACACAAGTTATTGGCATTCAAGAGCGAATAGAGAAAAATTGAATAGAAATAATATTTTAAGAAAATACAGTATAAAACTTTCCAAACCTGGAGAAAGATGTAAATATCCAGATAGAGGAAAACCAAAGCTCACCAATCAGATTCGCTCCAAACAAAAAGACCCCAAGATATGTTATAATCAAGCTCTCAAAAATCCAAGCCAAAGAGAGAATTTTTAAATTCACAAGAAAAAAAGAAGACCATGATATATAAAAGAACTCCAATAGGCCTAGCAGCGGACTGTTCAGCAGAAACCTTACAGACCAGGAAAGAGTCGAATGATATATTCAATATACTGAAGAAAAAAACCTACCAAGCAAAAATACTGTACTATGCAAAGTCATCCTTCAGAAATGAGGGAGAGATAAAGAGTTTCTCAGACAAATAAAAGCTGAGAGATATTATCACCTCCAGATATATCTTACAAAAAATGCTAAAAAGAATTCTTCAACTAGAAAGAAATAGACACTTACGAGTAACAATAAAACTTACTGGTAAGTAAGTCAGTAGAGAATTAAGTTCAGAATATTCTAATACTGTAATGATAGTATGTAATTCACTTATATCTTTAGTATGAAGCTTAAATCACAAAACTATTAAATAATAACTATAATAATTTTAGATTATATAAAATATATACAATATAAAGTATGTAAATTGTGATATCAAAAAGTAATGTGTTATCAGCTTAAAATAATGTACTATAACTCTAAGGTGTTTTTGTAAGCCTCTTGGTAACCGCAAAGAAAAACCTAGAATAGATATACTAAAAACAAGAAGTGAGGAAACAAAACATACTATTTGAGAAAATTACTTAACTACAAAATCACAGTAGAAGAGAAAGAAGAAAGTATCTGCAAAACAAACAAAAAAATAATAAAATGGCAATAGTAAGTTCTTATGTACCCATGTAAATGGAGCAATTCTTCAATTAAAAGACACAGAGCAGCTGACAAATAACAAAACAATACCCAACTATATAGTGCCTAAAAGAGATTAACTTCCCTGTAAGGACATACATAGGTTGAAAGTAAAGAGATGAAAAAAAAATCCATGCAAATGAAAATTAAAAACAACAAAAAAGGAGAAGCTATACTTATATCAGATTAAATAGAATTTAAATCAAAAACTGTAGAAAGAGACAAACAGAAAAGGTCATCACATAATGGCAGCGTGGTCAGTTCAGCTGGAGGACATAACAGTTGTAAATATCTGTGCACCCAATATCAAAGTACCTAAATATACAAGCAAATATTAATGTTACTAAAATTTGAGATGGACTGTAATACAATAATAGTAGAGGACTTAAGCACCTCACTTTTAGAAAGGACAGATCACTCAGGCAAAAGTATTTTTAAAAATCATGAAATTTAAATATTATTATGAACAATTATATGCCCAACAAATTAGATAAACTAGAGAAAATGGATAAATCCTTGAGCACATGTAATCTACCAGGATTAAATTATAAAGAAATATAAAATATTAACAGACCAATAAGGAATAATGAGATTGAATCAGTAATAAAAACTCTGCTGTCAAAAAAAAAAAAAAAAAAAAAAGCCCAGGACCTGATGATGGCTTTTGTCGTGGTTGTTGATTTGTTTTGTTTTTTGAGACAGGGTCTCACTTGGTCACCCAAGCTGAAATGCATTGGCATGTTCCTGGCTCACTGCAGCTTTGACCTCCCAGCTCCCAGGTAGGCTCAAGTGAACCTCCTGCCTCAGCCTCCTAAGTTGAGACAAAAACCAGAGCATTGGACAGTCCCCTGAAAATACAGAACTTTGTACATATGTTTCACTCGTCTCTTTAAAAGGAGAAACCACTCATTTTTTTTCTTTTTTCACTTTGGAGGAGCTGTGAGCTGAGCTGTTCCTCTCAACCTGCTGAGCTGTGCTAGCTTGGGAAAAGGCATATACTGTCTACTGCCTATAATATAGATAATACTATCATTTATATGAAATATATTTTCTTACCTGTGTCAACGTGGCTGTTACTGACTTTGGGCTTGCATGGAATACAGTCTTATTTAATTTATGGTTTTTCATAAAGGGTTTTTGGACTCTATACTGTATTGTTTTTAAGTTAGTATCTCTGTGAGGGGAACAAAATCTGAGGCTTCCTACTCTGCCATTTTGCTAATATTATGCCCAAGAAAAGACATTTAAAAAGTATTAAGACATTTAATTTGCCAGAAAGGTTATATGAAAAAGTTGCATTTTGATTACTTTAAAATCGAAACTATATTGATTCTTCCTATCCATGAACATGAAATGTGTTTTTTTTCACATTTGTTTGTCTCATCTCTGATTTCTTTGAGCAGTGATTTGTAGGTTAACTGGTTGTTTAAATTAGATATTTACAAGTAATTGTGAATAATTAAAATATACTTAATGATTGCCATTTTTTCTAACTTGGAATTTAGCTAATAAGTCTTTTTTTATCAAGAAGGTTAAGATTGTATTAAAACTCTTCTATATTCTTAACTTTGGTCATTCATTCAGATTTGACGGCACTAAATGAAATATGTTTATAATGTCTATTACAAATAATATGAAATGTGCCTAAAGTCCAAACAATGCCTCTTGCATAGTTTCTATATTAATCTTTTCACATTATTTTTTATGTATAGGTATTAGGCACATATTCATTACTTTATTTCTACACACTATTGTGTATATCACTTCTTGTTTTATTTTTTCAAAGAGTTGACATATCTTTTATATTTATATTTATGTTGCTTGTATTAGAATTCAGGTTGCAATACTTTGCTCAGATATCTTTATATTTCTGTTAATTTATGGTCCCTTACTTACCTGAAAAACAGTACTGTCTGCATCCAGAAAAAAAAAAATCATTATTTCAAGTAGAAAAACAATTTCTCTAGGGTTCCATCAGAGAGAGATGTCTTTACAGTGCCTACTGGTTCTTCACTTTCAGGTATTTTTTTGTTACAGAAAAAAAGGTCAATACATTTCAACTCATAGTTGAAGTTTGGGAAAAAATAAATAAATTGAGACTATTGCTAATATTTGGTAGTATGACGAAAATAAAGATACACCAGAAATACTCCAGGCTATTATGGAAAAATTATCCTCTAATTGCCTGTGCTATACCTGACCTCAGCCACTCTTTTATGGTTACACACAGTGTAGTCATTATCAACCAATACACACCTCAAATACAATCCTACTCTTGGGTTACCTCTCCTCTTCACAGATCCATTTGTAGTACTTTTCCAGATTACTTTTACTCAATCAAGACCTTTGATTTATCGACTCAACCATTACTTCAGTGTCCATCCCCTCTGCTTATCCTTCTGTTTCTCAGTAATCAACTTCAATATGACCCATTATTTTGATCATGTAGTGAAACTTAATCATTATTAAATCTAGGTCTCTGTCTCTTCCACACCATCCTGTTTTTACGTGGCATGTCATGGGCAATGAACACAGTCTTTGTGACTAACTACACATTGAATTGATGATCACAATATGAGAACTGCTTAGCAATCCTATTATATTTCCTTACTAAATGTATTCTGTGAACTCCATGGATGACTGCTGTGCGAGTTCAGCTTCTGTGTGAAACAGAAAACCAAGACATAATTTGACATATAAGAGATTTTTGGAGAAAACACTTATGAGGGAAAGTGGGCAGGAACCTGGGGGAGATTAGAGAGTCATCAGGCTCAAAGCAGGTCTAACCCCTATGAAAGAGAAATGGAAGGAAGAAGACTGGGTGAAGAAATGTCATGTGCAATGCAGCTGTTGAGAAATTCTTAAGCCAAAATCACTCATCAGACAAATCCCCCATCTTTCTGGAATAGGCCTATGTTAGTTGAAAACAGCCTAAGTATGTTGTCAGGCATATAAACAAGATGCTAAATTTTAGAATGAATGATGCAGAACCAGTTATGCAATGTACACTCAGAGACCTTATGGGCACAGTTTCACAACCACCACAACTGTTCCACGCCTTCCCTCTCTTCTTTCAACCAGAAACTCTTACTTCCTCTTCAAACACAGCTAACCACTAAAACCCTTTATATTGAGATAAGAGCATTCAGAAGACAATGAACTCATCCTCCTCTCACATAATCTACCAGTCTATCTGCAATATATATATGTATAATGTGCTCCTTATATAGAATATATGTATAATGTGCATCTTCCCAGAACTATGAATTGGTTGTCTCTACTTGCATTTAAGATCAGCCAGCCCACTTGTGTTTTGCATCCAATCCCCTCTGGCCTGCTCTCTCCTTCACTGCTTTCTCTCTACCAGTTCATATCTATGTTAATATAAACATACTGAGATTGCAACAAAACTTTTACAAAATAAAATAATAAGTAACAAATGGTTCTTGAACATTATTTTCCTCAAGTGGCCTGCCATCTCTTGGTTGTCTTTTATGAGTAGTTTTCCCTCAAAGATATCTAAAGCTGTCTCTTTCCCACCCTTATTTTTTGAACCAGCTCTTATCAGCTTTTCTATACCACTTACTGAATTTTTTAAATGTTCTCCAGTGATTTCTATTGTGCCATACTCAGTAAGCACAATTTAGCCTTCATGTCACTTGATCACCCTCCTTGAAATACCTTCTTTTGGCTGCAGTGATTTCATTCTCAGTCTCTCTTTTCTTTCCTCAGCTTCCTTTACTTTTTTTCACTTCCACATTCAGATCTTCAATTCCTGAGTGTCCTATGGCTCAATCCCCACCCTTCTCTTGCATCTGTGCTCATTTCCTACATGATTACATTCATTCTCACTACTTTATACAATACACATATACTTATGCTAATTACTAATTTATACTTCCTTTCAACTTTATGAGCTCATATTTACATTTCCAAATATAAATAAAATATGTAATCTCATTATAACAGAAAAGATTTAATAAATATGAAATAATATTTATACTATGTAGTATATAATATATACTATTATAATAGCACAAAATCATGAAATACAATAAATATCTGAAATCAAAATAGCATTATTGTATCCCAATGAATGCCTATCCTCAACTACCAGGAGATTATTGAAACTTATCTTCTTGAATTCTGTACATTTTAATGTAATCACTATTCTCCTGAAAGAAAGAAAGGATACACTGATATTAAAATGCGTGAACTCCACCTATATAATCTTCTGTTTACAGCTTCTTTATTGCAGGTAACTATTCATGATAAATTGAAGATTTTAGCACCCAGAGGTAAAGTCATGATATTCGTTCCAAGGCCTGTCATCATCCTCAGAGATGCTAACTTTCATACAAATTAGCCAGTAAACATGCAGTCCTTTTAGAGCGGTAACTTCCTTATATCCAACTTATCTGACTATGATTGCATCTTTGATTTTATCATTACCCAGAATTTCTTTTTTATTGTTTCTATTACTAGATCTACTTTTACAAATGCAAATGATGTTCATTTCAATTTAATTAAATAATAACTATCTTTTACGAGAAAGGTATACTACCTTTAAAGATTCCATATCTTTATAGAGTGAGCATTCTGTTATGATAACTAACTCTACAGCAAATACAGTTACATAAATTTTTACTAAGTATACAACAGCATAAGAAAAGTCATTATATAACACATGTGCTTGAAATATCCTCTTATATCAGCATATGTTTTGAATGAACAATGTTGTTTTCAGGAATAATATTTTGGTATAATGATTTGTTTCCAAAAAGCATGAGATAATACTGTTATTTGAGAATAGCGCTCAATGCTATTTAAAGCAAAAATACAAATGCTTCCATGGTAACAGCACACTTTCAATTTTGACATGAGTAAAAATTATGGAGAAAAGTGAGAAAAAATATTGATTTTTTAAATTAGCAATATTGTGTTCCCTTCTTAAATGATGAAACACCTACTAAAATTAGAAGACAATTGAGCTTTGGGAGCAGTTATATTCATTTACTTGGTTATCATTCCATAAGCATATGATGTACAAATGACCAATTTTTGATTAAGTAAATAAAATTTAGTATTAAATATGCAGAAACATTTTTTAAACTCATCAAAATATAGGGTTAGGTTTTATGCAATACAGAAAATGTTAACTATTTTTGACCAAATACAGACTTCTGAAAATAATGGTGCAGAACATGTATAGCTTTCAGCTACTGCTTACTTAAGCATTGTCACCTGAAAACACCCCTCTCCTCTTTAGTATCTCCACTGTAATGGCTTACCACACAAGCCATTTCTAGACTCCAGTGCCTTTGCACTGTTGACTGTTAGAAATTTCTTCTCTGGAATCTTCTTATTAATTGCTTTTTTTTGTATTCTTGAAACTTAATTTCAAATATGTCTTTCCTTGATAGAGTTTCACTGATCACCTAACATAAATTGCCTGTTATCTATCTAGCCATTACAGAAGTTTAACTGTAATTTTGGCCGGGTGCGGTGGCTCACGCCTGTAATCCCAGCACTTTGGGAGGCCAAGGCGGGCGGATCATGAGGTCAGGAGATTGAGACCATCCTGGCTAACACGGTGAAACCCCATCTCTACTAAAAATACAAAAAATTAGCCGGGCGTGGTGGTGGGTGCTTGTGGTCCCAGCTACTCGGGAGGCTGAGGCAGGAGAATGGCGTGAACCCAGGAGGCGGAGCTGGCAGTGAGCCGAGACTGCACCACTGCACTCTAGCCTAGGCGACAGAGCAAGACTCCGTCTCAAAAAAAAAAAAAAAGTTTAACTGTAATTTTAATGTTTGTGTGTATGTGTATCTTCATGTAAATATAGTTAGCTCCCTTTGCCACAGTGTGTTTCCATTTTATTTTAATTATTGCCAGTCTCAGAAGAAGGATATACATTGTTAGTTGTGTAAAAACAATAAAAACTATTCTGAATTCTTTTTTCTCCTAAACCAGAGACAGTACGGTAAGAAAGGGTGGTAATAGTAATGTGTGCTTTTGTTTACTGTTTCTCAGTCGCTTATAAAGATTTTGTGGACACAGCAACTGCAAAGTGAAATATAATTCAGCAGTAGGGACTGGAAGTGTTAGTATTTGGTAATATGTGGTGCTAATATTTTGTGAATTAGAATATTTGTAGTTTTAACAAGAGTCTACTCCCAACACTTTGGTTTACAAATATCTTTTCAAATGTCTGAGTGGTCAGTTTATTTAACACGGATGCATAGAGCAACCCAAGTCACTAAGAGATTGTAAAATGTAAGACGAATTCTCTACTCCAAAGATAAAATTTAGATCACATTTTGTATGTTCCAGATGAGTGATTGTTTACTTAACATTTGGGTATTTAAGACTTACAGTTAATTCTTAACTACCTAAGCAAAGTTGCAGTGCTCCCTCCTGGCCTCATGAATCTACTGGGAGAAAAAAAGTGGAAAGGAGCCCAGGGTTACAAAAGGGGATATACAGTAATTGGTCCTCTCTGCTCCTAGTAAAAACTATTAAAATCTGATGGCATAGAAAAGAAGTCATTCATACCCAAAGTCATCTATTGTCAAGTACAGGCAAGGACATATATTCTGTTACCTGATCCTGGGAAATGAAATGTGAGTACAGATTGAGTATTGACTAGCCTTAGGAATTTCCTGGGGTAGCCATCAGGCCCCTGCATCTGCAGGAGTCAGCACTGTAATTTCACCATTTATGTGAGTGACCAGGCACCTGAAGACTAAGCAACATTATCTCAGTAAAGGTGTCTTGGTGTTCAGGGGATGGGCATCCAATCCCTACAGCATATCAGTGATGATCAGGGAGATTAGCTGAAGATAGGTAAACAAACAATTCACCAGTTTTGAAAAGCCATCAGTAAAAACAGATCACAGGAGAGTTTTGTGGCAGGTCATGACATAGTAAAAAATACTAAAAAGACCTTCCTTCAGTACACAAGTATGAAAATGAGTCTGGAATCAATGAGAAAACTGTTTTGAGCATTGTACAACATTTGGGGAGAAAGGAAAATCTTTAAAGCTTCATGCTCAACAAGATTTTCTGTCTGTCAGGGAGCTGGCAGGAGCCTGTTAGTAGAACATGGTCTTGATGAGCTAAGAAGAGGCAGAGATCAGAATTCTGTTACTGAAGCAACTGGAAGTTGCAGGTCAGTGCATTAGGGAAGATAGAATGCAGGCAGAGCTACATATGCATGAGATGAAACAATGTGAAACTCACTACAGATTGACTTAGTAGACAAACCTCAGTAACATTCCATGCTAACACCTCGGACATCCTGCTGAAACACCTAGAGTAAGTCAAATTCTAGAGCCATCTTAACAAAGCTTATGACCATACCCTGACCAGATCCACAAGTGAGAAAAAGTATGAAGCTTAAGTCCCACTATGTTAGAGGAACTTGGAAAGCATCTCAAGTTTTTCATAGATCTGCCCACAAATAGCACTAAGCAAGCTTATAGAAGTTCACATTTTCCAACCCACAAGTTAACTGCCTGTGAGGGAGGAAATCACTGCTTTAAGAGACCAGAATTTAAATCTCAGCAATGTATAATTCACATATCCAGAGTCAAAAATGGAAAATTATTAAACATGAAAAGAAACATGAAAAATGTGACTCATTAAATTAAAAAAGCAGTCAGTATAGGTAAACCAGATATGGAACCTCTGTTGGATTTATCAGGAAAAGACCTTAAAGCAGTTATTTTAAATTTCTAAAGAAATCTCAATGAGTGAAGAGCAAGGGAGCAAGGGAATCTCAGCAAGAAGTGGAAACAACAAAATATATATCAAAGTTGATCTAAAGTGTTCAATAATTGAAATGAAAAAGTACTGGATGGGTTTAAGAGCAGACTGGAGATGGTGGAAGAAATTGTTAATGAATGTAAAGATTGATCAATGAAAATTATTCAAAACAAAGAACAGTGAAGATAATATTGAAGAAAAATGATTAGAGATGCCATGACCTGTGGGACATATCAAAGCATCTGGCAATTGCACTCTCTAAAAAAAAGTCAAAGGAGTTCGGGGCAAAAAAATATTTTTTTTTTTAATGGCAAGTGCTTCCCAACTTTTTAGGCAAAGAATACCAGCTTATAGATTCAAAAACTCAGCAACCCACAGGAATAATAATATTGTTAAAAACTGAATGTATGTTAAATTTTTGGAAGTAAACTATTTTTCTGTTAAAGGACAAAAATAATATAACAATTTGAATAGATGCAAAAAAAATCGCTGGACAGTTAATGCACTTTATGAATAAAGAAAACAAACAATAAAGAAATAAATTACCATTAGCATACTGGAACTACAAAGAATTTTCTCTATATGGCATTGGTCTTCTAAATGCTCACCTAACTTCATTTTTCAGAATGAAATATTGAATACTTTTCTTTTTTCTTTCTTTTTTTTGTATTGATCTTTTTTTTATTATCATACTTTAAGTTCTGGGATACATGTACAGAACATGCAGGTTTGTTACATAGGTATGTACGTGCCATGGTGGTTTCCTGCACCCATCAACCCATCATCTACATTAGGTATTTCTCCTAATGCTATCCCTCCCCTAGCCCCTCCACCCCCCGACAAGCCCTGGTGTGTGATGTTCCCTTCCCTATGGCCACATGTTCTCATTGTTAAACTCCCACTTATGAGTGACAACATGCAGTGTTTGGTTTTCTGTTCCTGTTAGTTAGCCGAGAATGATGGTTTCCAGCTTCATCCATGTCCCTGCAAAGGACATGAACTCATTCTTTTTTATGGCTGCAAAATATTCTATGGTGTATATGTGCCACATTAACTTTTTTTTTTTTTTTTTTTTTTTTTTTTCCTGAGACGGAGTTGTTGTCTCTAGTTTCCCAGGCTGGAGTGCAATGGTGCAATCTAGGCTCACCACAACCTCTGCTTCCCGGGTTCAAGCAATTCTCCTGCCTCAGCCTCCTGAGTAGCTAGGATTAGAGGCATGTGCCACCACATTTGGCTAATTTTTTAATTTTAGTAGAGACAGGATTTCTCCATGTTAGTTAGGCTGGTCTCAAACCCCTGATCTCAGGTGATCCACCTGCCTGGGCCCTCCAAAATGCTGGGATTACAGGCGTGAGCCACCACACCCAGCCGTGCCACATTTTCTTTTTCCAGTCTATCACTGATGGGTATTTGGGTGGGTTCCAAGTCTTTGCTATTGTGAATAGTGGTGCAATAAACATATGTGTGCCTGTGTCTTCATAGTAGAATGTCTTATAATCCATTGGTTATATACCCAGTAATGGGATTGTTGGGTCAAATGATATTTCTATTTCTAGATCATTGAGGAATTGCCACACTGTCTTCCACAATGGTTGAACTAATTTACTCTCCCACCAACAGTGTAAAAGCGTTCCTATTTCTCTACATCCTCTCCAGAATCTGTTGTTTCTTAACTTTTTAATGATTGCCATTCTAACTGGCATGAGATGGTATCTCATTGTGGTTTTGATTTGCATTTCTCTAATGACCAGTGAAGATGAAGTTTTTTTCATATGTTTGTTGGCCGCAAAAGTGTATTCTTTTGAAAAGTGTCCATTCATATCCTTTGCCAATTTTTTGATGGGGTTGTTTATTTTTTCATGTAAATTTGTTTAAGTTCCTATAGATTCTGGATATTAGCCCTTTGTCAGAGCGATAGATTGCAAAAATTTTCTCCCATGCTGTAGGTTGCCCGTTCACTCTGATGATAGTTTCTTTTGTTGTGCAGAAGCACTTTAGTTTAATTAGATCCCATTTGTCAATTTTGGCTTTTGTTGCAATTGCTTTTGGTGTTTTAGTCATGAAGTCTTTGCCCTTGCCTATGTCCTGAATGGTATTGCCTAGGTTTTCTTCTAGGGCTTTCATGGTTTTAGGTCCTATGTTTAAATCTTTAATCCATCTTGAGTTACTATTTGTATAAAGTATAAGGAAGGGGTCCAGTTTCAGTTTTCTGCATATGGCTAGCCAGTTTTCCCAACACCATTTATTAAACAGGGAATCCTTTCCCCATTACTTGTTTTTGTCTGGTTTGTCAAAGATCAGATGGTTGTAGATATGTGGTGTTATTTCTGAGACCTCTGTTCTGTTCCATTGCTATATATATTTTATATATATATATATATATATTGGTTTTGGTACCAGTACCATGATGTTTTGGTGACTGTAGCCTTGTAGTATAGTTTGAAGTCAGGTAGTGTGATGCCTCCACCTTTGTTCTTTTTGCTTAAGATTGTCTTGGCTATACAGACTTTTTTTTTATTGGTTCCATATAAAATTTAAAGTAGTGTTTTCTAATTATGTGAAGAAAGCCAATGGTAGATTAATGGGAATAGCGTTTAATCTATAAATTACTTTGGGCAGTATGGCCATTTCCATGATATTGAGTCTTCCTTTCTGTAAGCATAGAATGCTTTTCCATTTGTTTGTGTCCTCTATTACTTCCTTGAGCAGTGGTTTGTAGTTTCCTTGAAGAGGTCCTCCACATCCCTTGCAAGTTGTATTCCTAGGTATTTTATTCTCTTTGTAGCAATTGTGAATGGGAGTTCACTCATGATTTGGCTCTCTGTTATTATTGGTGTATAGGAATGCTTGTAATTTTTGCACATTTGATTTTTGTATCCTGAGACTTTGCTGAAGTTGCTTAACAGATTAAGGAGTTTTGGGGCTGAGACGATGGGATTTTCTAAATATACAATCATGTCATCTGCAAACAGAGATAACTTGACTTCCTCTCTTCCTATTTGAATACGCTTTATTTCTTTCTCTTGCCTGATTGCCCTGGCCAGAACTTCCAATATTTGTCATTGGTTCTGTTTATGTGATTTATTACTTTTATTAATTTGCATCAAGACCCATCAGTGTGCTATATGCAGGAGACCCATCTCACATGCAAAGACACTCATAGGCTCAAAATTAAGGGATGGAGGAAGATTCACCAATCAAATGGAAAACAAACAAACAAAAAAGCAGGGGTTGCAATCCTAGTTTCTGATAAAACAGAATTTAAACCAACAAAGATCAAAAAGGACAAAGAAGGGCATTACATAATGTTAAAGGGATCAATGCAACAAGAAGAACTAACTATTCTAAATATATATGCACCCAATACAGGAGCACCCAGATTCATAAAGCAAGTTCTTAGAGACCTACGAAGAGACTAGACTCCCACACAATAATGGTGGGAGATATTAACACCCCACTGTCAATATTAGGCAGATCAACAAGATAGAAAATGAACAAAGATATTCAGTACTTGAACTCAGCTCTGGACCAAGCGGACCTAATAGACATCTACAGAACTCTGCACCCCAAATCAACAGAATATGCATTCTTCTCAGCACCACATAGCACTTATTCTAAAATTGACCGCATAATTGGAAATAAAACACTCCTCAGCAAATGCAAAAGAACAGAAACCATAGCAAACAGTTTCTCAGACACAGTGCAATCAAATTACAATGCAGGATTAAGAAATTCACTCAAAAATCTCACAACTACATGGAAACTGAACAACCTACTCCTGAATGAATACTGGGTAAATAACAAAATTAAGGCAGAAATAAATAAGTTCTTTGAAACCAATGAGAACAAAGACACAACGAACCTGAATCTCTGGGACACAGCTAAAGCAGTGTTTAGAGAGAAATTTATAGCACTAAATTCCCACAGTAGAAAGCATGTAAGATCTAAAATCAACACCCTATCATCACAATTAAAAGAACTAGAGAAGTAAGAGCAAACAAATTCAAAATCTAGCAGAAGGCAAGAAATAACTAAGATCAGAACAGAACTGAAAGAGATAGAAACATGAAAAACCCTTCAAAAAATCAATGAATCCAGGAGCTGGTTTTTTGATAAGATTAACAAAATAGATAGACTGCTAGCCAGATTAATAAAGATGAAAAGAGATAAGAATCAAATAGACACAATAAAAAGCGATAAAGATGAGATCAACATTGATCCCACAGAAATACAAACTACCATCAGAGAATACTATAAACACCTCTACGCAAATAAACTGGAAAATCTAGAAGAAATGGATAAATTCCTGAACACATACACCCTCCGAAGACTAAACAAGGAAGAAGTTGAATCCCTGAATAGAATAACAAGTTCTGAAATTGAGGCAGTAATTGATAGCCTACCAATCAAAAAAATCCCAGTATCAGATGGATTCACAGCCGAATTCTACCAGAGGTACAAAGAGGTGCTGGTGCCATTCCTTCTGAAACTATTCCAAACAATTGAAAAAGAGGGACTCCTCCCTAACTCATTTTATGAGGCAAGCATTATCCTGATACCAAAACCTGGCAGAGACACAACAAAAAAAGAGAATTTCAGGCCAATATCCCTGATAAACATCAATGTGAAATCCTCAATAAAATACTGGCAAACCAAATCCAGCAGGACATTAAAAACTTATCCTCCATGATCAGGTCGGCTTCATCCCTGGGGTGAATACTTTTCTACTAAGATTAGATAGGTCTTGGGGATACAGTACATGTTATAACTCTATATGATCTACATTTTGCAGCTCTAGCAAGCATTATAATTTATGATGTATATTTTATGAAAAAGTCACACATATTTATTCTTGAAACTATTTTGTTTTTTACATAAAACTGTGAAGTATTTTTGATAAATAATCCCTTAACCTGACTTGTTAATTTTTCTCACTGTTTTCTTAACAAGCATAGTGGAGACTTACATATAAACCTATTAGATATCATTTTTGGTATAATGAGTATATTCCTTCTATTTTCAGTATAGTTTATGCATTCATTTATTTTCAAAAAAAGTATCCTTGTTATTAATAATGTCCTGAGTTAAATAACTTCTCTACAGACATCTCTATGTGGATTAATAAAACCAGGCTGAAAATAATGGTGGTGGTGCTTATTAGAATTAGATATTGATACACATGGTAAGCAAAGAAAAGTAACCAGCAATTTTCACAGATCTCTATTTGTACCAACCTAAGTTGTGAGTGAATTTATTTACTGTAGTTTTCCATCTAATATAGCTCCACTGAGTCTCACAATAAAACTGAGGCAAAATATGACTGTAATTACAGTAAACATGGTAGGTATGTTTCTCATGTACAAATCATAATCCATTACTTATCACAAATGAATGGATTACATAATTTTAGGCTCAAAGATTAAATATGAATCCCCTAAATTTGTGAGGAGCAAAGTACTTAAGTTTCTAGTATAACATTAGGAAGAGGTAGCAAATCAGATCCAACTGCAGCCACTGCTCTTCCCACAGTATATCCAAATACTCCTGAGAAGTTGATTATATGATTTTTAAAAGCACTGAGGTCTGAAATGAAAAGGGAACTCCTGGAAAAAAATAATAAAATAATATAGCAAATCAAGCAGAAGAAATATTTAAAAGTTGCTTGAAAAGTTAAGAATTCTGAAGCATGGTATCCAAAATCTTACTTAACCTAGGAACACCAAGTACACATGATAATGGACTATCATGAGGAAATTTAAGAATTCTGCAGGGAAAACAAACAAACAAACAAAAACAAAACAAAAAAAACCAGCAACAACAATTTTTCAGTTTCTTAAGTGCATTTCACCAAGCAGAACTGAACACTATAAATAACAAGGAACAATATGATTATACCAAGGTTGGACTATTTCTTTAAAATAAATGAAAAAGTAGCCCCAGAAAATATCCAGAATTCTGAGTAAACTCATAGTTTCTGCTCGATGTCTGCTCCTTTTTTAAACTTTATATCTAAAATTTCAGAAAATTATAAAAATTAAGGATTTTCCCAAAGGATTTTTTTTTCTCTGAATATCTTATAGACTTCCAATTAAACCTACCACCTGTATTTACTGGTGCATTTAGCGCCAAATTTACTAAATCCTTTAACATATATTTAAATTATACATATATACATGTATATAACTAAATTGGATATGTAATTAAACCCCTGCATACAAGAAAACTTTGATAATTTAATTTTTTTCAATGATTTTTTTTCTACAAAATCCTAGGAGCATCTTAATAGTTAATAGCCTGTTGTACTACAGAAAGACTGAATAGCAGCTTGCCCTCCTTGTATAAAAACGTGGAGGCATTTTAGCAGCTGAAAACACTTAACAATTACCTGTAAACTTTGATTTATTCGCTGCCAAAATGATTCAGTTAAGACTTCATCTTATTTGGCTAGTCCAATTTCTTTGGATAAAATTGAAAGTAGTTCTCTGATATTTGCTTTGAAAAATATAAATATGCAGCAAGGTTATTTTTCTTGACAGATTTTGTTGTAAATGAAAGCTTAGCTGCTGACAGACTATTTCCAAGACATTTCAGTGACCAAAACCTCTATCATAGTTGGCCACCACCTTGGTACATTAGGACATTCTTTTAGAAGAGCTGATGTGTGATCCTAAAGGCATTCACTATATATTACAAAGGCAGTAGGAAGGTAGAATTGACAAATTTATTAACGGTGTATAATACCAACAACACACATGTTCCTTGTTTGCTTTAATTAATAATATCCAAACTCAGGCTATTATTAAAGTTGTTTTTTGGGCTTGAATAATAAAATATTTTTATTTACTAATAATCCCTAGTGTATACTTTTGTAACATAACCTAAACTATTTATTAATTTGAAAATATTCTCATGGGGATTCTCTTTAATAGCAGTGATATCTAATAACCATATGTCTTTTTGTCACTGTTTTCTGATGGCTGGCATGGTATCTGGCATATAGAAATAATGCAATGTAAATTCTTTGATTGCATTAATGAAAAAGAAGAATATACCAATGACAAGAATGATAAAGGAAAGGAGGGAAGAAGGCAAGAAAGAAAACAATGAAGGGAAGGAGGGAATTCCATATGACAAGATACAAATTTCCATTCCCTCAAATTTCCTGTTTTCCGATAGGAAAAAAAAAAAAAAGAAGAAGAGAGAAAAACAAGCCTAACCTTTAATGTATGTATTTAATAAAGACAGTCATTCCTCAAAAGTACAGCAGAATGAAAAATGTATTTTAGGGATCTTAATCTTCTAGTAATATAAGCTTCAAAATACAAACATTTCTGTGTTTATTTTTTTCTAAGTGAGAAAACTTTTCAGTAAAAATCCTTTATGTGTAGTAATTTCCTATAGATAGATATTTTCTTCGGTAGTGCTTTCTTTACTCTAATTTATTCATATGCTTAAACATATACATTTGTAAGTCAAATGTTAGAAATATGAATGTCATGAAACCAGACATAAGATTGTATATTGAAATTTCAGTGACTAATTCCCCACAGAGCTCATCTATATTCAGAACATTAAAACTTGCTGGTGTAGTGTAACTGTTTGATAAATATATATTGATTTATTCCATATGGAATGAAGTATATGGCATTGAAAATCATAAATATAAGACACATACATTTTTCTTGGGGAGTGAGAAAAAAAAATGAATCACCACAGACAAAAATATGAATACAAGGATAATCAGATGACGCTTTAATTACACTATTTTAAATAAGTCAAATGCACAAACTAGTTTGCATATTTTATTCTACTATATTTGAATCATCTTATCATATTGTAACAAGAGAGTTATTTAGTACTTTTTTCATTTCATATTCTATCTTTTTTTAGCTACTCTACTAACCTACACACTATCAAAATAAATTTTTGTTTGTTTGTTGTAGTGCTTTATGTTGAGAAAATAACTAGAATATTTGGTAACCTGTACCAAATTTAAAGTATGATGTGAGAGGCTTGCACTGGAAAGTATAGAGCTAAATAAAATATAACCATAATGTGAAGACTTGAAACTAATATTTACAGACATTATTGGAGATAAATGGAAAGTATGAACAAGTTAATGAAAATATTGTAGCAATTACATATAGTAATCACAAATAGTTGTACTCCTTAGAGAAAATGTCAGTTTTGATCAAGAGACTTTCTTCAAAGTTGAGGATAAACATCACAGAATATGAAATCTTTAAAAAGAATTGTAACTCCATCTGATATGTTTTATCCTCCGTATTGTCAAATAGTGAATGAGAAGCCTAGAAAACCTTATGACAGCTTATAGAGTACACTAAGAACATTAATTGTTTTGAATTAATTCTATGGTAAACTCTTGAACCTCTGAGTATCATATGACTATTTTTCCCAATACCAATTGACCTCCTTTAATGTGACTTCAGAATAAAAATTCCTAGACTATCATCCAGTGTTAATAAGTCTAATAGCTATAATTTACTCATGAAATAAACCATACAAAATATGAAGGTACTAATGAACACATTTTTTCAGACTTAGTTTTTCATGAGCTAAACATACTAATAATCAAAATAAATATAGGACAGACATGTTTATTACTCCAGCTCAACAACAGTGGTTAATCTCTTGGTGGCAACTATTACATAGTGATCAAATCCTTCCAGGTAGATTCCCCAAATATAATATAATCAGCAGTCATTTATCATGTTTGCATGATTGAACTATTTCCAGTCATACTTGCTAATTAAATTTTTAATAAATTTTATTCATGTTTATAACCATATTATTGCATGTAAGATGTAACTAGAAGTAGAGTCTTAATTATTCTATGTTATTCTTGGAAATACTTCATTGTGAAGCAGTAGTGAGGGCAGGGACAGGGAAGTGCTGGAAGGAAGAAGGCAGGGTCCTTGGGGAGGGCTCCACCCTTGGGCCTATGCCCACGGACCTAGGTGAGGACAGCTCTCCTTCTTTTTGCACCCAAATGTTTCATTTTCCAAGATCACCCTGGCCTGCCATGCCCCCATTCTGTGCCTATAAACACCCCGAGACGCTGGCAGGCAAGAACACAAGTGACCAGACGTTGAGAGGAACACACTGGCAGAAAAGCACATAGGCCACTGGACATTGAGAGAAGTAGAGGAGTGAAAGAGCACACTGACAGGCACTGGCAGACACCAGCAGGCCATCGACTGGCAGAACGACGTGGACGCTGAGGGGAATTTGGCCAAGGTGGTCAGAGGATAGTCTGGCCGCTGAGCACCCAACTCCAGAGGAAAACCACCTTCCCACTCCATCCCCTTTCTGGCTCCCCACCTGTCTGCTGAGAGCTACTTCCACCACTCAATAGAACCTTCCACTCATTCTCCAAGCCCACTTGTGATCTGATTTTTCTGGTACACCAAGGGAAGAACCCCAGGATACAGAAAGCCCTCTGTCCTTGAAATAAGGCAGAGGGTCTAATTGAGCTGATTAACCAAACTGCCTTCAGATGGCAAAACTAAGAGAGCACACTGTAACACATGCCCACTGGGGCTTCAGGAGCTGTAAATATTCACCCCTAGACACTGCCATTGGGTCAGAGCCCACGCACCTCACAGCCTGCCCATCTGCATGCTCTCCCTAGAGGTATGAGCTGTGGGGCACTGAAGAAAGGAGCTATACCCCTAGTCACAGGCCCTGTGAGGGGGATGAGGAAACTTCCCATTTCAGTAGGAAAACAAAAATTAGTGTATGTGACCCTAAAATGTTAACATAGATACAGAAATTCCTTGATAGAGCAAGTCAGTTTTACCTTCATTTTAACATGTAGTAATGGGAGTCACAAGTTACTTCATCATATTTAGATTAAATACAGTGAGGATTAAACAGCTCTTCAGAGATTTTGGATTTTCTGAATGTAATAGTTAACTGGTTCTTCAATTGTTTTAATAAAACCTTTCTCATTCAAGTTCATTTTAAAGATTCAAACAGGAGTTTAAACAGACTTGTAACTCCTGAGTTGCATTTATAATTAGCTGCTAGGAGCAGACTGATAGATGTGTTTGAAGCAGGAAGGAAACCAGCGTCCAAATTCTGCCATGTCAAAGCTGCAATTATCCTGGAGAATAAGTATACCATAGAACTTCTTGTTAGGGAAGATAGTTGCAAGCCATAAATAAATAACATTTTGTCCTTTGCTGAGCACAACTAATAATTTAAATAGAAAGTTATTAAATTTTGTTGTTTAAAAATGTTTATTTTATTCAAAGAGAAAACCTACCTATTCCTCAACTCCAATTTCATTTTCTTTTCTCTTTTTCTTTTTTCTTTTTTCTTTTCTTTTTTTTTTTTTTGAGACAGAGTCTTGCTCTGTTGCCCAGGCTAGAGTGCAGTGGCACAATCTTTGCTCACTGCAACCTCTGCTTCCCAGGTTCAAGCTATTCTACTGTCTCAGCCTCCCAAGTAGCTGAGATTACAGGAGCACACCACCACACCCAGTTAATTTTTGTATTTTTTTTTTTTTTTTTTAGTAGAGATGGAGTTTCTCCGTGTTGGTCAGGCTGGTCTTGAACTCCTGACCTCAAGTGATCCACCTGCCTCGGCCTCCCAAAGTGCTGGGATTACAGGCATGAGCCACCATGCCCAGCCAATTTCATTTTCTTTAAATTTAGAAGTAACTTAGTGATTTACTATTTTAAAGAATCCCTCTCCCTTCCCCTTTACATCTTTGCCACCTGCTTTTGCTGAATCCTTCCAAGAAGAATGCTCCAGCAGATATTTCCAGGTCCTTCCTTTACTCCTATTACCAAAAAATGCAAAACACAATTTCATTGTGCATCTTAAGGGCTCCAATGATCAAACATTGGGTGAGGGGGACTCTTTGGAACAGCCAATTAAGTTAAATTTAAAAATCCAAAGGAATGAAATTTGGTTGGGACAGGAATCCACTCCTATGTTCCTGGTAATCTGATCCTGCTCCATGAGGATTAATATATCCTTCAAGTATCAATCCATGAGGATTAATGGAGCAGTATCAGGTTATCAGGAACATAGTAGTGGATTCCTGTCCCAACTAAATTGGTTCTCCCTATGCTATCCACATTATGATTTCAATCCAAAGATCCAGCTCCAAGGATTGGGATCTAGTGAGCCCCCTCCAATCCTAACCTTTATAACCAGCTAAAGCAAAAAAGAGGAGGCAAAATGTTAAATACTGTAATCACAAAAGGTTTCTGAGGAATGAGTTATCTCTGTGTATTAGTCAGGGTTCTAATCTCTGCAGTCCCTCCAGGGATGCAATATTGTTTTTGATTTACTATTTTTCTAGGTAGAGGCAGCTCTACTGGCTCTCATTTAGACTTTTCCACCATAATAGCCCTCACCACCAGTCAGGGAGCCAATGTGGGGGTTCTGCCAGCTGCTAAGTAAGTATATGACCATTATGCATTCCGGTACTGGGGAAATGACTACAGGATGAGTCTAGGGACCCCTGGACCCACTGCAAGTCAGACCTGAGTTAAACTCCAGTAATTATCTGAACTCCGTAGGCCCGTACTTTAACTGGAGGACCACAATGACGTTTTGGGTCCCCTGCAATCAACATAAGCTCAGAGCCAGTGTCAAGTAATCCCTAAAATGCTTGATCATTTTCCTTTCCCCAGTGCACGGTTACCCTGGTAAAACTCCAGAGGTCTCCTTGGAGAAGGATGGTAGAAAGATTACAAGCATAAATTGTTGGTAGTGTATTGAGATTCTTCCTCAAGGGGACCTGATCTCCCCTTCAAGTATCAAGTATCAAGTATTAACTCACATAATCACAAGGCCGCACAATAGGCCATCTGTACCTGAGAAGCAAGAGAAGCCAGTCCGAGTCCCAAAACTGAACAACTTGGAATCTGATGTTCGAGGGCAGGAAGGGTTCAGCACGGGATAAAGATGTAGGCTGGTAGGCTAGGCCAGTCTAGTCTTTTCCAATTTTTCTGCCTGCTTTATATTCTAGCAGTGCTGGCAGCTGATTATATGGTGCCCACCGAGATTAAGGGTGGGTCTGCCTTTTCCAGCCCACTGACTCAAATGTTAATCTCCTGTGGCAACACCCTCACAGACACACCCAGGATCAATGCTCTGCATACCTCAATTCAATCAAGTTGACACTCAGTATTAACCATCACAGTCTGTATTCAGTTTAACTTATGAGTATCAATAACTATCAAATTCTGCAAAATGGCAGGGCACAGTGGCTCACACATGTTATCCCAGCATTTTGGGAGGCCAAGGCAGGCAGATCAGTTTAGCCCAGGATTTTTAGGCCACATGATGAAAACCTGTCTCTACAAAAAATACAAAAATTAGCTGCATGTAGTGACCCACACCAGTAGTCCCAGCTACTGGGAAGTGAGATGGGAAGAGCACTTGAGCCCGGGAGGCAGAGGTGCGCAGAAGATAAATTTTAGAAACTTAGTCAGTATAGAGACTAGTTGAAAGAAGCATTTGATGTTTACAGTTCAACTGATAGTGCCAACACTTTACAGCATATTACAGGGTTTGTGGTTGAAAAATTTATGTCGTTTAAAAGCTTACTGGTATTTCTACCCACCTAAGTCTAAACTAAATTCAATTCTCTCATTTGCAATTTAATTTGTAAATTAAAGTGTTTTAAATATATGAGCCAATTATGAAAAATTAGTTTAAAGTAGAAGGTGAGATTTAAAGTATGCCCAACTGGATTATGTACACCAATACATTGGAACTTAATATTTTGCTTCATTTTTTCTTAAGAAAATAAAATAGTAATGCTCTAACAGGGGTCATACAGAGGATATGCAGATTTAGCAATATTGATATTATACTCTATCTTAGATTTAAAGATACTCTATACCTACAGGTACACTACCAGCAGGTCACACGTTACCAGTTGTAACTAAGCACTGTGACAAATTAGTCAGTTCTTCCCACATTAGTTCTTATTAAGACAAAAGATGTTTGGGAGGAAGCAAAATAGTTACAAAATGAGCAATGTAATGATCTAAACTTGGTATTATCCAGCTTCCCAGCCACAAAGGTAATCTCTTCTTTCTCTACATCCTTCATGACACCATGCCATCTTGGTAAACCTCAGCATGGCATACACCACCTTCTTCGTGCATGTGATCTTTTAACTCCTGCCAGCTTCCACCTGGAGGCAGCCCAGAGACAACCACTCTGTTTTCAGACCACCTGGGTAGGGGAGCCATGGAAACCTTGTGGAGTTCCACTGCCTCCTTGGCCTGTGCCAAGGCCATTTGTAGGAAACTCCACCAGCATAAGGCATCTGTCATAATCACAGCTGTGGAGACCATACACTGCAACTTCCTCATCATGGCTGCTCGAACTCAACAAAGGCCAAGGGAGATCCATGAGATTCTTGAGGTCCATGTCACAGATAGTGCCCACATTTATAGATCGTGTCCTCATTGTCCTTGGTTGGGATACCTGAAGGTAAGTTATCCACATAGATGTGACAATTCTTTTTCCCTGCCTGGCCACAAGTCATGTGGCTTCCCAACATGGCAGCCACAGAAAGCGTGACCTCAGCACACACCTTCTCACCAAGCCTAGCCTAGCTGAGTACCCCCCAGTCACACCACGCCCCAAAACCCCTCCAAAATAGCCAAAGGTTTTTCTTAATAAATGCATTTGCCTCAATAAAAATATCCTTTTGTGGAGTCAAGAATGAATAAACATCCTGTTTTATCATATGTATGCTGTTGAAAGTTTGGGAAACAGATAAATACTCTTGAAGATTTTTTAAGTAAAAGCCAGCTGATCATGAGTGTTGTGAGATGTGATATGTTACCCATAATGTATTTCTCACATACTGAAGTTTCATCTGTCTACACTCTTGACTTCTTTGTTCTGCATGATTATTATTATAATCTAAAACTGGATGCAAGAAGTAAAAACTGAAATGAAATAAGGGGGAGTGAAAAAATATTAATTCTTAAAGGTTTAGGGAACTAATTCTAAAAAAAAATATGTTCTAGTACTAACTATACAAGAAAGAATACAAAAAAAATCTTATAAAAGGGTTGATGCTACCAAAAATTTTGACACATATCATATTCAATTATAAATTAAATTTAAAAAATAAATTTGATAGTATATAAATTTTGTCTGTTACTAGTAAACATAGTAATATTTGTAATAATATGTAAAATAATAGCTTCAAAAGCATTTAGGTGTTCTGCATTCTTGCCAGTTGAAACACAACATAATCTGACATTTCAGAGACAATTATAAGTAAAGAAGACATTGAATGCATTCCCCTGACCAAAAAACTTCCCCATCAATGAGCATCACTTCCCAATCAATACAGTTGTGCTATTTGAGTATAGTCCATCTTGATCCTATGCCACACCAATATATAAAAATTTCAAGGAATTCTTTGGCATAAGACAGCAACTGATAGTCTGCCAGACTTACTGTTGAATAAAGTAGAAAGTAATATATTCTAACATTAATATAGATAATTTTATTCTAATGACTGACTATCTGAGTAGAAAAGAAAGCTGACGGTTTTACTGCTCAGTCTTTCCCAAGAGCCTATTAAATTATATCTGTTTCTACACACAAATTTCCAATTCTTTCCCCAAATCAGCATTTATTCTGTAGTGCAATAATCCAGACTTAATACCTAACTTTTCTCTATTTTTGTTTCCTGTTCTAGACAATATTTCAGAGACTGTGTTAAGTTCCTTATATTTAATATCTCGTGGTATGTGTACACACAAACACACATAATAGGTATTGTAACTTTGTCTCTAGAGAGGAAACTTGAAGCTCAAAAAAGGTGAGTACTTTTTTTTAATTATATCACTGGTGGGGTTCATATCAAGTTTAGCCGGTTGCCTTTCTATCCTTATTCTTATATCCCTATGTTTTCTGCCTCCACATTGTTGGGGACTGTATTCTTGGAATGCATTGTCTTCCCAAGACCCTTTTTGACATCCTACCTGTCTTTAACAGTGTAATGTATTTCCATAAAATCTCTTATTCTTATTAGGAATGATTTTCCAAAATGGAGCTGCGACCACCCCTTGCTTTAGTCTCAATCTGGCATTAATAATATCTATTTCTTTATGATCATTACCAGGTTAATGTTTCTTGAGACCACAACAATGTTACCCATAGCTTTAAAAATGTAGAGATTCAATAACTCTTTAAATCCATTGAATTAGACATTTGTGATTAAAAATTACATAAAGAGTTTATAGTGTTAAATAAGTCATTGCTTGCAATAAACACAAAAGAAATATAGTTCTCTTTATTTTTTAGCCTTTTAGTTAAAATATTGAAACCAAGTGATCTCACAGAAAACAGGTGATAGAACGTTTCTCCCTACATACACTACAAGACATACAGACAGAGACATGAAACAATTTTGCCTTCACAATTTATTTATTTATACCTTCTCTAATAAATTGTCATTCTCTGATCCAGTGTTAACTCTTTCCATTTTGATCTAGATATTATCCCTAACAACCAGCTTAAGTGCTCATTTACCCCTTTCTCTTGTGCTCTTAATTTTATGCATTTTATTGAGTTGTTCCATCGAGCATATAAATATGCTCAATTGTCTACATTCTAGCTGTTATCCTTATATAGCCAAGAGCTCTCTAGTTACACAGCTACCATTTCTTCTTTAAAAGATGCCTTCACTTCTCGCTGAGTCTCTCATTCACACTTAGAGCTAAAGCAATTTGGCTTCTTGATCCACCATTACATTAATATCTTCTCCATGGCAACCAGTGATTTCATTGCCCAATTCTATAAATAGTGAAATTTCTGCTATGTGTAAAATGCACAACATACACTTTTCATGAAATTTGACATTCTTTTTCCTCTTGGTGCCATTTTTTGTTTTCATTTTCTACATGCCTCTTGCTTCTGTTTAATCTCTTTCATGGATTTATCCTTAATCTTATGTATTAAATGTCTTATAGGATTCAAAATCAATACAATTATTTTATATTCATTAGACAGTAAAACTTGTCAATATCACACATAATGTTAGCTTTATTTATTTTCTCCTATATACATTAGTGAAATATTAATAGAATAAATGTATGCATACTATAAACACACACACATACACACATATAGAGACAGAGAGAGAAAGTGAGAGAGAAATATGTCTGCTTGCAGTTGTTCTAGGATTTACAACATGCTTATGGAATCTGTACTTTTAAAAAATATATAGCTCTTATATTTAATGTTTAAAACAGTGCTACGAGTCTTTTTAACCAATTCCAATAATAAAAAAGAAGATGTGCACCTTGGTTGACTCCATGTTGTTGCTATTGTGAATAGTGCTCTGATGAACATACGAATGCATGTGTCTTTTCTGTAGAATTATTTGTGTTCTTTGGGTATAAACCCAGTAAATGAATTGCTGGGTCAAATCGTAGTTCGATTTAAGTTCTCTGAGAAATTTCCAAACTGCTTTACACAGCGGTTGAAACTAATTTGCATTCCCACCAACAATATATAAGTTTTCTCTTTTCCCTGTTATTGTTTTTTTAATAACATGCATTCTGACTGGTGTGATATGGTATCTCATTGTAGATTTACTTTGCATTTCTCTCATGATTAGTGATGTTGAGCATACTATGTGTATATACACACACATATATGTTATACATAAATAAATATGAGAAAGACAAAAATTGAGAGATTGAGAGAGAGAGTTCGAGATAGAGAGTTCAAAAAAAAGAAAATGATATAAATTTACAAGAGTAAATAGAATAATCATGTGAAGGGTATTAGGAGTTCTTTGTTTTATCTTTTAACATTTCTGTAAGTTTAAAATTATTTCAAAATAAAGATCTAAATATTTTCAAAAAATAAAACAAATTTTTGAAAATCTAAAAATTTTCAAAAAATAAAACATAAAGAACATAAACATAAAAACCAGAAATCTGGCTAATACAAATGTAACTTAGTGTTTGACGGGTACATAAGTATGTGCTTTTCACATATTAAAACATCTAATCTTAACAATATATGTTAGACTCTACTGCTATCATTTTCATTTACAAAGAACTTTAGAGATTTGCCTGAAGTATCAGACCTAGTTAGAGATGAAAATAAGAGTTGAAAGTTGGCAATCTTAACTGTAAAGCCTTGTTTTTTACCATTCTGCATATGGTCCCTTCAACGTTCCACTATACTATATATTAATATTTATTAAAAAATAAAAGTGCATAAAAGACAAGATGATGGTTGTGGGAAAATAACCATGAAAATGATTTATTTCTGTTAGTATTTAATATCAAAACACTCCTCTTCAGTTCTTTCAAGTGTTTTAAAATACAATAAAATGCAATAACTTTTTCAAATACATTTTAATCAATATTAGTGGGGTATAATTTTCAAAGAAAATAAACATATTTTAGGCTGGGCACAGTGGCTCATGCCTATAATCCCGTACTTTGGGAGGCCAAGGAGGGGCTATCACTTGAGGTCAGGAGTTCAAGGTCAGCTTGGCCAACATGGTGAAACCCCATCTCTACTAAAAATACAAAAATTGGCTGGGTATGGTAGGGTGCACCTGTAATCTCAGCTACTCAGGAGGCTGAGGCAGGAGAATTGCTTGAATACGGGAGGCGAAGGTTGCAGTGAGCCGAGATAGCACCACTGCACTCCAGCCTGGGCAACAGAGCCAACAGAGCGAGACTCGGTCTCAAAAAAAAAAAAAAAAACAAAACATATTTTAAACCTGTAATTTTATGACATTTAATAAATATTATACTTTTGTAATCAACACCCTAGTCAATTCTATCATGCCAGAAATTTCCCTTTTACACTTTTGCAGTTAATCCTCTTAATTCTCCCTCAGAAAAACCACCCATCTCTTTTTTTCTCTCTTGATTATATTTGTTTATCCAGACCTTCACAGAAAGGAAATTATATAGTAAACTTATTTTTCCTAATTTTTTTCTTCCAATATAATATTTTTAGATTAATACCTCTTTGTTGCATACATCAATATTTTCTCATTTATTTTTGAGTAGTATTCTCTTATATGGATCTACCAAAATTTACATATCTACCACAATTTACATATTGCACTGGTTGAAGGCTACTAAAAATAAAGCACTTATAAATATTTACAAAACACTTTTAAATCAATTAGTGTTAATATCTAAGTGCATAATTGCTAGGTCTTACAAGTAAATTATTAATTGTGTAAGAAACTGTCTGATTGTTTTTCACTGTGGTGATAATGTTGTACATTGATTAAGCTCTGTGCTCCCTGAAGACAGTGGGAGTCATCTTGGAGCACAGACAGAAGACAGTCTGTGCCTTGAGATGACAGTAAAGAAGTCATACCAAAGGTTAGTTTTCCAATGTGCTCTCCTCCATCCTTTTGTGTTCTAGAGATGCAACTATCCACAAAGGACAACCTTATCCATGATATCCTGAAATAAGTGCTTTCTCCATCTTTCCCCAGATGATTTCTTTGTTTACCTGCCTCTACAAATCCCAGGTCACTTTTCTTGCATGAGACATTTCCTCGTTAATAAATGTTCTCGCTATTGCATTAGCTTCAATAAAACCATCTTTTTAATTGGTGCAATTTTGTCTTTGACAATTTGGTACCATGACTTGGACAGAATTGGATCTAACCCTTAAAGCGCTATGTACTCTATCTAGTTAGCAAGGCCTCCAAGTTTCCCTTGTGCTCCAGATGAAGAACTCAGAGGACAGCTCCTGACCCTGTGTTCCAGACTCCTGTACAACAGTAACACCGGTCAACAATAGCACTCATTGACTTTGATACTTTCGAGTTCTCAAAAAGACAGAAAAGATATGACAAGAAATAAAATTTAAAAAATTATTTCTGGTGCCAGCTTATTTCAATTTTATGGCCTGATCACTTGTTGATCTCTTTAAACAAGTGGTTTATAAATAACTTGTCTTTTTGGGTGAAAGACAACACAGATATCTAGTTTTTGTTTGTTTGTGTGTTTGTTTTCTATTTGCCTATTGTGAGCTCAAGTCAATTAACAAGTTGTACTTAATGGGAAAAGAAAAGCCCCTTGATATAAACTGTTGAGTTTTGAGTTTTGTATTTCTGTGGGTGTGCTTGGCCCATGGTAGATATTTATAATTGAAGCTGTTATCTCCTTATCTGTGTCTATGTATGCTTGTGTTTTGAGGGTGTGTAATATTTTCCTATCTCTGGATACTGTTACCAAATTTGACTACAAAATATTCTAAAATGGCTCTGTTCTGTTTGGCTTAGAGATAAATGCCAGTTACATAATTTGAATATACCTAAAATACTTTTAAATTTCCCACACAATAAAGAAATTTTCATGAGACACTGCTAGGAGTAATACTGACAGCAGTCCAACTTTATGTGTGAAGTACATGGTATGCATTTTTTGTTAAGGAAAAATATAGTAGTTTTGTACCAAAGTAAAAGGTATTGGTGGTTCCAAATGAGAAAGAGGAAAATTCAGGACAAAACCTACATGTATAGAAAATTATAGAACTAATGGAAATGGAATTTTTGCCAAGGCCAAACTGGCTATGGATTGATGGGTTTATTTATAAGCTTCTCAAACAGATTTCAGTATCAAATATAGTTATGCCTCTTGTACATTTAAGTAAACAACATAACCACATATATGACAATGATCTCATAATATTATAATACTGTACTTTTACTGTACCTTTTCTATGTGTAGATATGTTTAGTATACAAATACTTACAATTTTGTTACAGTGACTGATAGTATTCAGTGTAACATGTTGTACAGGTTTGTAGCCTAGAAACAATACACTATACCATATAGCCTGGGTGTGTAGTGAGCTATATCATCTATGTTTATGTAAATACACTCCATGAGGTTCAAACAATAACAAAATAAACTAAGGACACATTTCTCAGAATGTGTCCTCATCATTAAGTGATGCATGACTGTATTGTGATGATGCAAAATTTAACTTTGGCTTTCTCTTTCTTAAAAGGACATTTTCTTGAATTATTGGTTTTCTTTTAATAAAAGATTGTGAAAGATTTTTCTTTACTTTCTGTGTAATCTGAATAGATAATAGAGATTTTGTGTTTGACCAGAACATCCTTCCATGGTTTATATTGGTTGTATTATGTCCTTGACTTTTTTTTTTTTTTTAAAAAAAAAAAGGTGTCTTACTTGGGAACAGAGATTTTATGTTTTACCAGAACAAACTTCTACAGTTTATGTTGATTGTAGTATGCTCTTGACTATTTAAAAAAACAAAGGTGTCTTACTTAGAAGTAGCTAAGGTGCTTTACAATCATATCACTTCCACTGTTTACTTTTAAAAGTATTTTATTTTCACTTTGGATTGAAAGGCAGCCAAGTATTTTTTCTTAAAATTTGTGATCCTATCTTAATAAAGTGTTCATATATTCTAACAACATTTGATATTTTGCCTTCTCCATATTGAATCCTAGTTTTATCTTTTGGACCTAAAGTTGTCTTTAATATTTCCCAGCGAACCCTGGAAAATTACAAATAATGTGTTCTGTGACCTTGCAAAAAATGCTAGAAATGATTAGGTTTATTTCATACATAATTTTGGATTCATTTCATGAGAAGAGTTCTTAAATCAGAAGAGATACTGACCCTTCTGCAGGTTGAATTTGTATGGAAAACTATTATTAATGTAAATATTTGAGAAGTTTTATGGCATTTGGGAAGTTCCTAAAAAAGTCAGCAATGCCCTCACAGTTCAAATTTTTATATTTATCAGCCTTAGCACTACATTGACTGATATCAGACAAAAACTGTATAGTATTATTAGTTATAATTTCAGAGATTTTGTATGTTAACTTTGTTAAAGTGTGCCCCCAGCTGACAAACAAAATGGACTCCTCGTGGCTCACTGAGGTGTTTAAAATTGAAACAGAATCAGGTAGCCGTCCATGGCTGGTGAGGGAGTAGTCGCTACACTTTGTTCTTGGAAAGATATTATAAAAGTGTAATGGGACCTCTTTTTCTACAATCTAGCCAAACTAGTTTTTGTTGTCAGTGCTGAGATAAACTGCAGGTGAAAATTCCCCAAATGACCACCAACAGACCACCTAGAACCAGCCAATCAAAGAGACTAGTGATTTGGGGCTTAAAGGTCACCTGAACAAGGCTCTGTTCCTCAATCGCTGACTCCGTTGCCTGTCCTGTGGATTTTGCTTTTATAGTCTTTAAATCTCCAATCCCCAATCAAGTGAAATTTCCTTTTACACTGAGGCTGCATCTCCTGAATTGTCAGAATTTTTTATAGAAAATATAGCTCTTCTTTTTATCCCCATAGATCTCATGATCTTTTGTAACACTAGGACCCACTTTATTTTTTACATTTGAATCTAACACCTAATTAAGTGATTTTTATTTGTGGATTCACATCACTTGTTGATGGAGTTTATTAATACAGATATTTTGTACCTACTCCAAACTAAATATCTTTACTTAGTATTCTTCTTTAACTGCTATTTTTATTTTATTGTAGTAAGAACACTTAACATGAGATCAATCTTCTTAAGAGGTTTTTAAGTGTACTATATAATATTGTTAACTATAGGTATAATGTTATATCCTTGGTATATTCTGAATTTGTTCTTGGTATTATATCCATGGTAAATTAGGTCTCAGGATTATGGATTTTATCTGAATATTCTTTTGGTAAAGATTGTGTGCCTCTAGTTTTAGATAATAGATATAATATCCACTAATCTTTGAAAATAGTGTTATTCTATTAACAGAATTTTTGATTGACTTTTATTTTGTTTTGTGTGTGACGAAAAGAACAAAATTTTTGGTCAGTTATACTACACTTGTTATGAATTCTCATCAATCTTTCACTTTTGAAATTTTTCTATAGTAAGTTAATAACAGCTACTTTAAGTCTTTTGTCATGTACAAAGAGCTTTTGATTTTACTTTGACGTATTCCTGAAAGCATTTACAAAGTACTTCCTCTTCAACAAAGGACTGTCTCAGATTCCCATGGAAAAAGCTCTGTCAGGTAACTTCTGGATAGAGATATTGAATGGCAGTATTTAAACAACTTAAATACCATAGGAGTGGACTGAGTCAGAATTTCCAAACTTTAGCCAAGAAACAGATGAGTTTATGAGACTGCTAACCCAGGATGGAGCAGGGCAAAAATTAATTATATAGGACATAAACAAATGAAGGATGATCATGATTTTTGCTTGGATATTGTCAGTGTTCTAATGTTATATTTTCAGAGTATAAAACTTTGTCTTTTCTCTTAAATTATTAAAACTCATAGTAATCTGGTAACTTAAACTTTTGGAAACAAAAGCAAAATATTTCAAAATAATGTATTTTTCTCCCTGCTTAACAGCTCCACAATTCAGATACTCTGATCAAGTTTTGTTATTCCCATGGTAATTACCATATTTTCATGTGGGTTCAGCAAGAATCCATCCTCCTTGTTAATAAACATGGTTCTAAGTGGTAACACACTTGCCCATAAAGTAGGAATGTGCAATTCTGGTGAATATTCTCAAGTGTCCTACGTTTTCTTTTAAGTATGTATTTGTGCATTAACTTTTCACGTACTTTATTTTTCTATGTCTCTGTAGGTAATAACTATAAGTCTCTTAGTTCTTGAAGAGAAAAAAAAGACACTATACGTGACTGATTAGCAATAGTATATACCAATGAACCCACAGACAGATCACAGAATCAAAAACCTGTGCAAGAAAATAGATTCTTTCCATTTTTCTAAAGGAGAGCTGAAGTATAAAATCTCAGGAATACTTTCCCTATTAGAATGAGATGCCCTGAAGTCATGATTACATGAATAGTAAACTCAGGTGGGAAAGCTATCCTGTGGTAAACATATGGGGAATATGGTAGCAAAGAGCATAGACAACAGAGGAGGAGTTGAAAGTGAGGACGCTAGCAGGAGGAATTTATATCTTCTTCATTGTCTTTAGCCTTCTTGGCTGACACTTAGTTAGGCCATGCATGATATATCATCATGATTACTAAAATAAATCCAAACATTGGACTCAATGAAATCTGAAGTTGTTTAAATTATTGTATGAACTAACAATTCCAGTTTGCTTAATCTTGAAGCCTCATTAATGCTACATTAATTATAGTAAATAAAATTTTAACATTATTACAAATAGTAATATATTAGTGTCACATGATACTTAGGGTGTTGCTTCACCAGCCAGAAACCTCTGGGGCTGGTGGTGCCTTCTGCCTCAGTACTGTTCATGCCTACTGGGCTCATTCCTCCCATTCAGCCCATCAGGCTGCACTCGGCTCATACTACTGACCCAGATCCCATGTTTACCAAGGGCAAAGCAGGCATGGAGTGGTGAGGGGTGTGTGAGCAAGCAAGCACAAGGTCCAGTCACTGCACATAGCCAGCCACACAAGCTGCTGTGGCAGGGCAGTCAGCTCCAGGAACTGGCACCAGTACCAGCTCTGTGTGAGGCTGCAGCCGGACCAGACATACCACAGGCAGCTTCTGCTGTGAGCACCACTGTCTGGACAAGGGGATCACCATGGCTCCTGAACACTCAGAGATGCTAAAAACTGCAGAGCCCCAAGGAGGGTGTTACAGCCCTGCTTCATGGAGCCCCTAGGTCTGGGATCCCTGAAGGGCTGTGGCTCTTCTCTCCTCATCATCCACAATGTGGGAAGTGGGGGGATGTGTTTCAGCCCTGTTTGTGTTACATCCCTTTCAGTTCTGCCATTTGGTGGGTTGAGAGTTCTTGTCCAATGTCCAGGAAGAATAAAATACAGAGAAAACTGGAGGGTGAGCAAAGCAGATAGGAGCTTCATTGAGCAACAGAACAGCTCTCAGGAGACCTGAAGTGAGTAGCTCCTTTCAAAAGGCAGGTCATCCCTACAAGTATCCAGCTGTCAGAGGGTAGGAGACCTATAGTGGGTAGCTCCTTTCCAAAGGCAGGTCATCACAACGAGTTCACAAGATCCAAAGTGGGTAGCTCCTTACCACAGCTGGTAGTCCCCATGTCTGTCTGAGTCTGGGGTTTTTATGGGCTCAGAAAGGAGAAAGTGCATGCTGATTGGTCCATGGACAGCCATGGATGGGCCTGGAAAAAGCACCATCTGATTAGTGGAATTTTCATCAATGAAGTTCTCACTCTGGGCCACAGACTTTGTCTAGAGCAGGCAACCTGGCCCCCAGGCTTCAAGCATTCCTTGACCTGAAGTTGGGCAGGGACCTGCCCCTTTCCACCGAGAATTATCTGCCTCCCACCAACAGCATGCCTCCACAACACCCAGGCTGTTTGTACCCACAGGAGCCTGTAGGTCCATGCTTAGCTGCCCTCAGTCACTCAGCCTCCCTCCCATGCTCATCATTGCCCAAAGTCTGGAGGGGGCCAAGGTGGCAGGGAGGCGTTACTGTGCTCAGGCTTGGCCACAACTTTGCTCCAAAATTGGAGTGAGCACCAGGAGCAGGGACAGGCCAGGCAGCAGAAGCAGTCACTTCCAAGCCTGCAGGGGCAGGAGGGCCCTTCCTGGGCCCCCCAGAGCACAGGGATGCTCAGGTCCAGAGCCGCATCTAGGACTACAGGGCTCCTACCCCACCAACTTGGTAGGAGGAAGGGCTCCTGCTTTTTCCTGTCTCTTGCTGGCCCTGCAGAGCACACAATCCTGCCTGTGCCTTCCCTACTGCAGCCAGCGTCTTCACAGCCGCTGCTCCAGATGGGTCGCCACTGCCATTATTAAGGTGACAACTTTTTGTATTGCATTTAAAAGAGTTTACTGTCTTCAACATTATTTTGACTGTTTCTTGTAGAAAATGGAGTTAAGGTAATATAGTACGTGAGTTTCTTACAATTACTTTGTGTTTTGACAGCTATTGTAAATTGTTTATAATATTAATGTTACGGAAACTGTTTAAATACTATCGAAAATCTGTCAAGTGTTTGAAGTTAGAGATTATGCAAGTAAAATAGATGTTATATCATGTCTAAAAGAAAGGCTAATATATTTGCAAAAAATGCTTGACTTGTGATCTGTTGTCTAAGTCTCCAAACATGACTTTCAAATTGGCTAGCTATGCATTTACTTTGAATTTAGTAAAGCTTAAGATTCAGGCCTGATCTTTTGCAAGAATACTTCTTAAGGCCCTGGAATGGTTCCTAGAATTGTTTTCACATGGTCATATATTTTTGTAATATTTGAAAATTCAAATTAATTTTGTAGTCTTAAGCAATCAGGATTCTAAATAACTCTAGGATTTAGACCACATAAAGCTGATTTAACCAGAAGTTGGCTGCTTATTTTGTGTACTTTATAATGTTGAACAACATTGTATGAGAAGAAACAGAAATTGGTTGTCAAGAGGTCATTAGGAAACTCACAGAACATTGGGCAAATGTTCATATGGAAACAAGGGTAGGGAGAAGAGTTTGAGGTAGGCTGAAGCTGCTCTAATAACCCAAACTGTGGTATAATATCCGTCTTCCAAGAACTGTTGCCAATAGTGCTGACAAGGGACTAGAGAGATTATGAATCTGCCAACATCACCTCCATCTGCATGTTGCTGCACTGCCACTCTGGCTTACCTCAAGAATGGATTCTCCATAGACCTCCTCCTTGCTCTATAAATTTCTGGTTCCTGAATCAAAATCAAGGGTAAATTCATCTAATTGGCAAGAACAGAGAAAGAATAAACACTCTTCAGGACTAAAAAGGTAGAACTAAGCTTAGACTGGAGAAAAAGAAAAGCTTTGCCATTGATCAGAATAGAAGACATAGATATAGATAGATAAAAGCAGCTTCAAATTGAACAGCAAACTTCGTTTTTGCAAAGGTCGTGCAGCAGCTATAAAATACCATAAGGACACCCTTTTTATGGATTACTGCTTTCTTACCATAATATTCCCAAGATCTATTTTGCTATTCCCATTAATTCCTGGGGATACTTAATTGCTAAGTCACCAGCCTCTGGTCAATCCTTGCTGCGCTCTGTCCTCTCTGAGAAAAAGCAACAAACACAGAACTCATCCTTGCTTCTTTCATGCCCTCCTTGGAATCCTTCAATAATAATCCAAACCTTATAAAAGCTCCTTACTTCCTATTTTTTGAATGGCATTTCTCATTCCTCTAATTACTCTTCCTCTCTGTGAGTCAATAAAGCTGATTTTGCAGGAATACCGGTTTGTCCTGGTAGTCTTCAGCTGACTAGACTTTAATGTCTTATCAGTCAATGTTTTACCAGAGAAGAGTGGAAAAGTGATTTTCTGGTGTTACTGTTTCAATTTTTGATTATGGATTCTACTGTCTATAAATATCCGTAGGTGCTGAATACCACCAAAGAAAGTATTACAAGAACATGTTAAATGAAAAACATCAGCCAAAATAAATTTAAAAGAGTTTAACTGAGCAAAGAACAACTCACAAATAAGGCAGCCTCTTGAGCCAGAGTAGTCTTAGAGACTTTCATGCGGTCAAGTGGTGAAAGAAGATTTATGGACAGAAAAAGGAAAGTGAAATACAGAATGGAAGTGAGGTACAGAAACAGCCAGATTGGTTACAGCTCAGTGTTTACCAAATTTGCCTTATTTGAACGGTTGGCTACCTTTGGCTAAAACTTGGTGATTGGCAGAAGAGTAAGCTATAGTCTGTTTACAATTCCATTTAGGTTATAGTTCATGATTTACAAAGAAACCTTTAGATTGAATTTAAAATATGTAAGGAGGGAGACTGACTGAGAAAATGGTGGATAGGAGGCAAGACTAACTTGCAGCTCCCACTTGGATGGACAGAGCAGCATGTAGAGACACATCATGAAATTTCGCTCCAAGAACTACCACAGTAACATAGCAGGAAAGCTACGACAATCCACAGGCCCTTTGAAGGAAGTGGATTGCTGCTGCAGGCTCCAGGAGACAGCCAAAAAACTGTGAGTGCCCCAAGTGTGAAAGTGAGAAAGGGAGATTGTCTGTCCCCAACACACATCCTCACTGGTGGATCTGAAGGTCCAGATAACTGGAGAAGGATTTAATCTTACCTGGAGCCTAGAAGAACTTAGAGAGTTGAGTGAAATACAGGGATAGAGGAAGCAGTGGGAAGAACCCAGTGGGCACCTGTGTTCCCCAAGGAAGCCATTTCTGACTTTGTCTAATAGGGATCCTTGGGGAGGGCTGCCAGTGGAATTGGGGAAAGACCACAGGGAGAAGGAAACCTCCAGCTGAACTTTGTAACAATTTCTACTGAAAGCAAAATTTCCTGAACAGAAACTCGGGGAGAGGGTGAACTGGAAGTGCAGGCATAGCACAGAAGTTGTGATAGGCGGGGAGGTGCAAAACCTGAAAGCCTTGCTTGCTTTCCCAGTGGGGAGGCCTGGAGCCTGGGGCAAGTCTCTGGCTGCCTTGAAATAAACTTGGTGCTGTTAGAGGGGCACAACAGGACTGAAACCAGCCTTTCAGGCTGTGTGGGAGCTGGGTGAAGCCTGTAACTGCCAACTTTCTCCCACTTCCCTGGCAACCTGTATAACACAGCAAAAGCAGTGATAATCCCTCTGGGAGCACAACTCTATCAGCCTGAGAACACTCCCCTCCCCTACAGCAGTCACAGCAAGCCCTGCCCAAGGAGAGTCTAAGCTCAAACACACCTAACCCTGCCCCCACCTGATGGTAGCCAATAACAAAGGACATAATCTCTTGGGAGCTCTACCCTATGGTAGCCAAAAACAAAGGACATAATCTCTTGGGAGCTCTATGGCCCTGCCCACCACCGGAAAAACTTATCCAGGAGACCCTAGGGCAAGCTTGGATCCTCTCTATACCACTGCAACTGAAAGCACCACTTTTTGGCTGGAGGCCAACAAACACAAAACTAGTGCGATAAACAAAAACACAACTAGGCCCTTCACGGAATCCACTTCACTCCCATGCTACCCCTGCTGCAGCAGGTGCTGGTATCCAGGGCTGAGACACCTGAAGACAAATCACATTACAGGACTCTTTGTAGACACTCTCCAGTACCAGCCTGGAGCATGGTAGCTCCACTGGATGGCTAGATCCAGAAGAGAAATAACAATCACTGCAGTTGGGATCCCAGGAAGCAACAACCCTGAGCACCCATATCCAGGGAGCACCCCATGGGATGAAAGAATCTGAAGAGCAGCCCTTGAGCCCCAGATCTTCAAACTGACATTGTCTACGAAATGAGAGGAAACCAGAAACAATTCTGGTAATATGACAAAAAAAAGTTTTTTAACACCCCCAAAAAATCACACTAACTCACCAGCAGTGAATCCAAATCAAGAAGAAATCTCCGAATTGCCAGGAAAACAAACAAACAAACAAAAAAATCATGTCTATTATTAGGGTACTCAAGGAGGCAACAGAGAAAGATAAATACAAACTCAAATAAATTTTGAAAAGTTACACGATATGGACAAAAAATCTCCAGAGAAATAGATGGCATAAATAAAAAACAATCACAACATCTGGAAATGAAGGGCCCACTTAAAGAAATGAAAAATATACCAGAGAGTGTCAGCAATAGAATTTTTAAAAAGTAGAAGAAAGAACTTCAGAGCTCCAAGACATGACTTTCAAATTAACCCAATACAAAAAAAGACAAAGAAAAGAGAATTTAAAAAAGTGAATAGAGCCGCCAAGATGTTTGGGATTATGTTAAAATATTTAACCTAAGAATAATTGGTGTTCCTGAGGAAGAAAATAAATCTACAAGTTTGGAAAACATACTTCCATACTTGAGGAAATAATCAAAGAAAACTTCCCCGGCCTTGCTAGAGATCTAGACATTCAAATACAAAAAGCTTGAAGGATACCTGGGAAACTGATATCACATAAAGACCATTGCCTAGGCACATAATAATCAGGTTATCTAAAGTCAAGAAAAAGGAAAGAATCTTAAGAGTTTTGATGCAAACCACCAGGTAAACTACTAAAAAGAAAAATACTATCAGATTAGCAGCAGATCTCTCACCAGAAACCCTGCAGCTAGAAGGGATTGGAATCCTATCTTTTGCCTCCTTAAACAAAACAATTATCAGGCAAGAATTTTGTATCCATCAATACTAAGCTTCATAAATGAAGGACTGATACAGTATTTTTCAGACAAATGATGAATTTGCCAGCACTGCAATATCTGCTAAAAGCAGTTCTAAATCATGAAACAAATCCTTAAAATACACAAAAACACAACCTCCTTAAAACATATATCTCACAGGATGTATAAAACTATAACACAATGAACAAAAAAGCAAGGTATTCAGGCCACAAATAGCATAATAGAATAGTATCTCACATATCAATATTAACTTCGAATGAAAATGGCCTAAATGCTCGACTTAAAAGATACAGAATGGCAGAATGAGTAAGAATTCATCAACCAAGTATCTGCTATCTTCAAGAGGCTCACCTAACATATAAGTGTCAGGCCTCTGAGCCCAAGCCTGCAGGTATTCATTCAGATGGCCTGAAGTAACTGAAAAATCACACAAGAAGTGAAAATGGCCTGTTCCTGCCTTAACTGGTAACATTACCTTGTGAAATTCCTTCTCCTGGCTCATCCTGGCTCAAAAGCTTCCCCACTGAGCACCTTGTGACCCCAACCCCTACCAGCTAGAGAACAACCCCCTTTGACTGTAATTTTCCACTACCCACCCAAATCCTATAAAACAGCCCCACCCCTATCTCCCTTCACTGGCTCTCTTTTTGGACTCAGCCTGCCTGCACCCAGGTGAAATAAGCAGCCTTGTTGCTCACACAAGGCCTGTTTGTTGGTCTCTTCACACGGACGTGCATGACAATAAGGACTCACGTAAACTTAAAGTAAAGTGGTGGAAAAGATATTCCATGCAAATAGACACCAAAGCAAGCAGGAGTGGTTATTCTTATATAAGACAAAACAAAGGTTAAAGCAACAGCAGTTAAAAATACGCAAAGAGGGACATTATGTAATGATAAAAAGACTTTTCTATTAGGAAAATATTACAATCTTAAATGTATATGCATCTAAAACTAGAGCTTCCAAATATATAAAACAACTATGACAGGACCTAAGAAATGAGATAGACAGCAACACAATAATAGTGGGAGACTTCAATACTCTACTGACAGCAATAGATAGGTCATCAAGACAGAAAGTCAACAAAGTTAGAATAGACTTAAACTCTACCCTAGAACAAATGAACTTTAAAATATTTACAGAACATTCTACCCAACAGCTGAAGAATATTCATTCTATTCATCATCATATGGTCCAAGATAGGCCATATAATAGGCCACAAAACAAATTAAAACAAATTTAAGATAATTGAAATTACAGTGGCTCATGCCTGTAATCCCAGCACTTCAGGAGGCCAAGATGGGTGGATCACAAGGTCAGGATCAAAACCAGCATAGCAAACATAGGGAAACCCCGTCTTTACTAAAAATACCAAATTAGCCGGGCGTGGTGGTACATGCCTGTAGTCTCAGCTACTTAGGAGGTTGAGGCAGGAGAATCGCTTGAATCTGGGAGGTGGAGGTTGCAGTGAGCCGAGTTCATGACACTGTACTCCAGCCTGGGTGACAGAGTGAGACTCCATCTCATAAAAAAAAAAAAAAAAAAATTAAAATTACATCAAGTACTCTCTCAGGCCACAGTGGAATAAAGTTGAAAATCAACTTCAGAACGAACCCTCAAAACCATCCAAATACATATAAATTAACCTGCTCCTGAATGATTGTTGAGTCAACAATGAAATCAAGATGGAAGCTGAAAATTTCTTTAAACTGAATGATAATAGTGATACAACCTATCAAAACCTCTAGGATACAGCAAAGGCAGTGTTAAGAGGAAAGGTCATAACCTTAAATGCCTACATCAGAAAGTCTGAAAGAGCACAAATAAACTATCTAAGGTCAAACCTCATGGAACCAGAGAAACAAGAACAAACCACACCCAAACCAAGCAGAAGAAAATGAATAAAAAAAGATCAGGGCAGAACTAAATGAAATTGAAACAAACAAAAAAAAATACAAAACATGAATGAAACAAAAAGCTGGTTCTTTGAAAAGACAAAGAAGATTGATAGACCATTAGTGATATTAACCAGGAAAAGAGAAAAGAAGATGCAAATAAACTCAATTAGAAATGAATCGGAGGATACAACTGATACCACATAAGTACCAAAGATCATTCAAGGATACTATGAACACTTTTATGCACATAAACTGGAAAACCTAGAGGAGATGGATAAATTCCTGGAAATATACAACCTTCCTAGATTAAACCAGGAAGAAATAGAAACTGAATAAACCAATAACAAGCAGGAAGATTTAAATGGTAATAAAAATTTTGCCAACCAATAAACGTCCAGGAACAGATGGATTCACAGCTGAATTTTATCAGACATTCAAAGAACTGGTTGCAATCGTATTGACACTATTCCAGAAGATAGTGAAAGAGGGAATCCTCCCTAAATCATTCTATAAAGCTGGTGTTGCCCTAATACCAAAACCAGGAAAAGACAAAACAAAAAAAAGAAAACTACTGGCCAATATCCTTGATGAACATTAATGCAGAAATTTTCAACAACATACTCGCTAACTAAATCCAACAGTGTATCAGAAACATAATCCACCATGATCAAGTGGGTTTCAAACCAGGGATGCAGGGATGGTTAAACATATGCAAATCAATAAATGTTATACACCACCTAAACAGAATTAAAGACAAAAATCACATGATCATCTCAATAGATGGAGAAAAAAGCATTTGACAAAATCCAGCATCCCTTTATGATTAAAATCCTCAGCAAAATCAGCATAGAAGAGACATACCTTAAGATACTAAGAGTCATTTATAAACCCACAGTCAACATTACACTGAATGGGGAAAGGTAGAAAGTATTCCCCTGAGACCTGGAACAAGACAAGGATGCCCACCTTTACCCCTTCTATTCAACATGTACTGGAAGTTCTAGCCAGAACAATCAGACAAGAGAAAGAAATAAAGGATATTCAAATTAGTAAAGAGGAAATGAAACTGTCACTATTTGCTGATAACTTGATTGTATACACAGAAAATCTTAAAAACTCATCCAAAAAGCTCCTAGAACTGGTAAATGAATTCAGCAAGGTTTCAAGATACAAAATTAATGTACAAAAATCAGTGTCCCTGCTATACACCAAGAGCAACCAAGCTGAGAATCAAATCAAGAACTCAACCCCTTTCATGATAACTGGAAAAAAAAAATCTTAGGAACGTACCTAACCAAGGAGGTGCAAGGAGGTGAACCTCCTCTACAAGGAAAACTACAAAATACTGCTGAAAGAAATCACAGATGACACAAACTAGTGGAAACATCTCATCCTCGTAGATGGGTAGAATCAATATTGACAAAATTACCACACTGCCAAAATCAATCTACAGATTCATGCAATTCCCATCAAAATACCACTATCATTCTTCATAGAACTAGAAAAAAAGAATCCTAAAATTCATATGGAACCAACAAATAACCCACATAGCCAAAGCAAGACTAAGCGAAAAGAACAAATCTGGAGGCATCACATTACCTGACTTCAAACTATGCTATGAGTCCATAGTCACCAAAACAGCATGGCACTGGTATAAAAATAGGTACATAGTCCAATGGAACAGAACAGAGAACCCAGAAATAAAGCCAAGTATTCATGGCCAACTGATCTTCAACAAAGCAAACAAAAACATAAAATGGGGAAAGGACAATTCAACAAATGGTGCTGGAATAACTGGCATGCCCCATGTAGAAGAATGGAACTGGATACTCATCTCTCACGTTATTCAAAAATCAACTCAAGATGGATAAAAGACTTAAATCTAAGACCTGAAGCCATAAAAATTCTAGAAGACACCATTGGAAAAACCCTCTAGACATTGGTTTAGGCAAATGCTTCATGACCCAAAACAAATGCAACAAAAACAATGATAAATAGATGGGACTTAAACTAAAAAGCTTCTGAACAGCAAAAGAAACAATCAATAAACAGACATCCCACAGAGTGGGAGAAAATCTTAGCAATCTATACATCTGACAAAAAACTAATATCCAGAATCTACAAAGAACTCAAACAAATCAGCTAGAAAAAAATGAACAATCTCATCAAAAAGTGAGCTAACGACATGAATAGACAATTCTCAAAAAAAAAGATATACAAATGGCCAAGAAACATATGAAAAAGTACTCAACATCACTAATTATCAGAGAAATGAAAATCAAAACCACAATGAGATACCACCTTACTCCTGTGAGAATGGCCATAATTAAAAAACAAAAAAATAATAGATGTTAGCATGGATGTGGCAAAAAGGGGACACTTTTACACTGCTAGTGGGAATGAAAACTAGTATAACCACTATGGAAAACAGTGTGGAGATTCCTTAAAGAACTAAAAGTAGATCCACCATTTGGTTCAGCAATCCCACTACGGGGTATCTACCCAGAGGAAAGAAGTCATTATAAGAAAGAGATTCCTGCATGTTTATAGCAGCACAATTTGCAATTGCAAACATATGGAACCAGACCAAATGCCCATCAATCAATGAGTGGAAAAACAAAATGTGGTGTATATATGCCATGGAATACTACTCAGCCATGAAAATGAATGAAATAATGGCATTTGCAGCAACCTGAATGAAATTGAAATTGGGGTGAAGTAATTCAGGAGTGAAAAACCATACATTGTATGTCGTCACTCATAACTGGGAGCTAAGCTATAAGGACACAAAGACGAGAATAATACAATGGACTTTGGGGACTCGGGGAAAATGGTGGGAAGGGGATAAGAGATAAAAGGCCATACATTGGGCACAGTGTACACTCCTCAGATGATAGGTGCACCAATATCTCAGAAATCACCACAAAAGAACTTATTCATGTAACCAAAACCACCTATTCCCCAAAAACCTATTGAAATAAATAAATATATTTATATATGCACGTACTTATATATTTTTATATGTATTTATATATTTATTTATATGTGTTTACTTATATATATGTGTAAGCAGGCAGCTTTAGGCTAAGCTTCATTTAATGAGAGTTATAATTTCGGAGAATAAACAATAAATGATAATTTTTCAATGCCATTAATCGCTGATTTCTTAACATAAGCAGCATACTTTCTTCTTATACTCTATACTCTACAAAAGATTAAAAAGATAAATACAGTTTTCTAATTCAAGCATTTCTATCTCCAAAATGACTAAAATTTCCTAAATTTGCTCTATATCCACCGTTTCTCCTTCATTTCACATTAATTCACATAGTAGACTTTCAAAAAATACTTCAGAAAGGAATACTTCAATTTGAAACACCAAATTGAATCTGCCTTAATAACACAGCTTCTTAACTGGGTTTTCTGTTTTCTGTCTAGGCCAATTCCAGTGAGCCTCCTATACTAAAGAAGAGCTCACTTTTATAAATACAAACTTAATAATATCACTTTTTTGCTTCCTATATTTTAGAATAAAGTCTCAAATCAAATTTAAGTATGTCCTAAATTCTCACTGTCTTATAAATTTGGCATATGATATCACCTCTGGTGGTAACACCTATTAGTTCTTAAAGATGAACTTATTAATTAAACTCAATCTACTTAATAGACTGATACTTTACTAAAAATAAGATTACTTACCTATATACTTTCATTAGAATTGAAATTAGTAATGAAGAGTTTTTTTAAAAGCTGGGTGAATCATCCAACTCTATAGGCTAGAATATTCTTTCTTCAACTTTCAGCAACAACAAAAGAATATCAGATTCTTCTGTTCATTTTACATCTTTTTCCAGATAAACATTTTTTCCTCTAAATTAATTAATAAGATAATCATTGACATACTTTTACTCTTAAATTTTCATGACATCATTTTTTCACAATTAAAATATGCTTATGACTAATTTAAAGGAAGTCAGCCAAACAATGTTTTTTAATTCCTAAAATATATTCTAAATACATAGTTGATTGAGTCATACCATACTGATCTGTACTTGAAATGTACTTTTAATTTTAAACATTTGCATTCGACAGCATTTTTACTCGATGTTTGCTTGCTAATAAGGTGGGATACAACATTACAATATTTTTGACAAATTGTGCAGTGTTGGATCAACCTACCAGGTGAGATTGGAGACGTAATGGGTAGTAAATGAGAGTGAAAATAGAGAAGATTGTTCTGTGGCAAGAGTTGAGCTGACTAGAAAAGCCTTACAGAGGTCAAAAAAGTAAGACTATAATTAGAGTACAATAGTCTGTGGATCAGAGAAGAAAAATTAAGACTAAATTGCTCTAATTGGGAGAAAAGCTAAAGATAGAGACGACTCTTTAGTTGATTTAAACTTCCCAGGGGAGGCATTCACTGTGTGATAATATTAACATGACCAAGATGGTGGCCATAATGTTTCCTTCAACTTGATTAAATTTTTGAGATGTATGCAAATTATTTTAAAAGCCTCTTGCCAGTTTCACAGCCCACTAATATCTTTCCAAGAGCTTGGGAACCATCTCTTTGAAATGTAATACATCAAAGATGATGTATCTGTGGAAGGGTAGCAGCCTAACATTTATGGGTGCCAATTAGCAAACACAGATGGCCTATTCACAGACAAAATCATTTGAAAACTCAGGAATAACTCAAACATCTTCAACACATCTCATTGAAAATTCTCCCCACTAACCCTTCTGTACTTTTTCTCTAGCTCACTTCAGCACTTAAAAACTGTTCTACTCTTTTCTTTAGCAGAATTAAGTTCAGACTGAGTCCATGTCTCCTTTCCTATTACCATTGCCTTGAATAAAGTCTCCCTTGCTTATTGAACATTGTCCAGTGCAATTTTGCTTTGACAAAAGAAAGTTGGAAAAGGATTGCTGCTTTTTTGCGAAAATGATCATGGTTGTTGGCAGAGAGGAAAATGTCCATTTTACAGACTAAATACCAGTGTGCAGGACACAGCATTACGAGTGCCAAAGACCTCAGGGATGTGTAACAAAGACCTCAGGGATGAAGTTTGGAATGAAAACAGAGTACGATGTAGTGGGAAAATTCTCAGTCACATGGGCCGGAGAGAAAATGGTAGTTCTCTAAACACCTTGAGGATCTTATTCTCTTCCTATTTTTGAGCAAAGAGGTGATTTTGATAGAAAGCATAATTTTAGCAAAGTAAAACTGGAGCTGAGATACAAAGATATAAGAGCTTATAATTATCTTGTGCCCTGAATTCCCCTGCAGGCAGGTGTGGACTAGATAATTGTCTTTAATGTAATAGAGATTGCCAATAAACTAACTGATGCCTATTAACAGTGCAGATATTAATAACAATTTGTATTTTAAATTCACTTTTAGAGTACATCTTTATGCTGTCTGAAGATTAAAATATATACATGGCTTTGAATAAATTACTTGAGTTCCCAATATCTCTGATGTAAAATCCAGTGGTTTAATTAAATCACAGATCTAAAGTAGATGTATGTTTATCATATGAATTCCCTATTTTGTAAAAATTAACATTATGTAATGACAGTGTTTTTGATTTGATAATTGGCAAATTTTAATATTATTCATTTGCAGATAAATGCCTATTTATAGACATTTACATTTTTAGTCTTTCACAACTGAATTATTCCAGAAAATTATTGATTACATTTGTAGAATACTTTTTTGAGAAATTCTCAAGGTTTAAATTAAATTTTCCCCATTTCAAAAAACAAAAATAACAGCTCTTTAAACACAAAAACACACACACCCACACACCCACATACACCCCACAGACAATGTAAAAGGAAGATTGAGGTCACTGTTTTGAGGAATACCTAGAAGCCTACTCTCCACTCAGATTATCTGACAAACTATTGTACATTTACATGACCATACATCCTTGTTTGCCCAGAATGGTGCTAGTTTATGCCAGTTGGCCTGACATAATTATTAACATTGCACAATTTTATTTTCAAAAGTATTTTAGTTTTGACAACAAATCGTATGGTCACCTTAAACATAAAAAGCAGTTTGTGTTTCCAATTTTCATGCACTGTAAACAAGAAAGTATAAGAAAAATCTTATTGATACGGCAAATTGCATATGAAACTACTGTTTTTTTTTTGAGACGGAGCCTTTTTCTGTTGCCAGGCTGGAGTGCAGTGGTGCGATCTCAGCTCACGGCAACCTCCGTCTTCTGGATTCAAGCGATTCCCCTGCCTCAGCCTCCCAAGTAGCTGGGATCACATGCACGTGCCACCATGCCCAGGTAATTTTTTGTATTTTAGTCGAGACAGGGTTCCACCATGTTGGCCAAGATGGTCCTGAACTCCCGACCTTGTGATCTGCCCACCTCGGCCTCCCAAAGTGCTGGGATTACAGGCATGAGCCACCGCGCCCAGCCAAAACTGACCTTTTATAAAACCATAATATTTTACATAATCATCTAACTTATCACTGGAAGCATAGGGATCATTCTCTTTCCTCATTTCATTCTAAAACTTTGACACAAAGCCTACTTCTTAAGCAATTTGGCTAAGTTTACCAACATTCTTCCCATGGCCAATCTTCATTTGAGGGGTCTACTTTCATTCCTTTCTGGAGTCATGTTTATGTTTTCTATGCGCAGAGGTCCTTCACTCAACTCTAAATCAACCTCCAAAGTGGACAGAGACACTTTACAACACTTTTCCAGGAAAGTCCTTATAGTTGTTTCTTGTATATTCTACTCCAGACTGCTTCTAATCAATGTCTTCCTGGAGCTCTCAGTTCAAAACTGGGCCAAAATCCCCCATGAAAACACATCTGGTGAAATGTCCACATTTACAGGGGTCCCTAGAGTTAGCCAGTTAGTGCTTCTGTAACTATGTCACCCTCCTCATAAATATTAGCACCCCAGTTTTTGTTTCATTAAACACTAGAGAAAATATAAATATCAGTGTACAAGTTTTAAAATAAAAGGTGGAAAAATTTTCAAAATAATGATTAAAGCAAATAAAGGGCCAATAATTTTTAAAGTAATTTTATTATAATACTAACATAGTAAAATTACAGATGGAAGAAGAGAAGTAATGCTAATTTCTGTGCAGTTCTCTCCATGTTTGGAAAACAATATTTCTCAGTACAAAGAAAAACAATTTAAGATTGGGACTATCCATCCATGTTGACAATTAGACATAGAAGGATTTATTAATTCAAAAAATATGTGTTTATCTCTCTCCTAAATAGGTTTTGAGGGGGCTGTACTTAGCATTAGGGAAGTCATTCCAATAGATGAGCCATAAGTATGCACTTAGACTCAGAAAAAATCAAAATCATCCTGAACAATCCATTATTTCTTAGAAATACTCGTCTCAGCCCAAAATCTCCTTAAGCTGATAAGCAACTTCAGCAAAGTCTCAGGATACAAAATCAATGTGCAAAAATCACAAGCATTCCTATACACCAATAACAGACAAGCAGAGAGCCAAATCATGAGTGAACTCCCATTCACAATTGCTTCAAAGAGAATAAAATACCTAGGAATCCAACTTACAAGGGTTGTGAAGGACCTCTTCAAAGAGAACTACAAACCACTGCTCAATGAAAAAAGAGGACACAAACAAATGGAAGAACATTCCATGTTCATGGATAGGAAGAATCAATAATGTGAAAATGGCCATACTGCCCAGTGTAATTTATAGATTCAATGCCATCCCCATCAAGCTACCAATGATGTTCTTCAAAGAATTGGAAAAAACCACCTTAAAGCTCATATGGACTGGAAAAAGAGCCCGCATTGCCAAGACAACCCTAAGCCAAAAGAACAAAGCTGGAGGCTTCACGCTACCTGACTTCAAACTATACAAGGCTATAGTAACCAAAATAGCATGATACTGGTACCAAAACAGACATATAAACCAATGGAACAGAGTAGAGCCCTCAAAAATAATACCACACGTCTACAACCATCTGATCTTTGACAAACCTGACAAAAACAAGAAATGGGGAAAGAATTCCCTATTTAATAAATGGTGCTAGGAAAACTGGCTAACCATATGTAGAAAGCTGAAACTGGATCCCTTCCTTACACCTTATACAAAATTTAATTCAAGATGGATAAAATACTTAAATGTTAGACCTAAAACCATAAAAACCCTAGAAGAAAACCTAGGCAATACCATTCAGGACCTAGGCATGGGCAAGGACTTCATGACTAAAACACCAAAAGCAATAGCAACAAAAGCCAAAATTGACAAATGGGATCTAATTAAACTAAAGAGCTTCTACACAACAAAAGAAACTACCATCAGAGTGAACAGGCAACCTACAAAACGGGAGAAAATTTTTACAATCTACCCATCTGACAAAGGGCTAAGATCCAGAATCTACAAAGAACTTAAACAAATTTACAAGAAAAAAACAACCCCATCAAAAAGTGGGTGAAGGATATGAACAGACACTTCTCAAAAGAAGACATTTATGCAGCCAACAGACACATGAAAAAATGCTCATCATCACTGGCCATCAGAGAAATGCAAATCAAAACCACAATGAGATACCATCTCACACCAGTTAGAATGGCAATCATTAAAAAGTCAGAAAACAATAGGTGCTGGAGAGGATGTGGAGAAATAGGAACACTTTTATATTGTTGGTGGCACTGCAAACTAGTTCAACCATTGTGGAAGACAGTGTGGTGATTCCTCAAGGATCTAGAACTAGAAATACCATTTTACCCAGCCATCCCATTACTGGGTATATACCCAAAGCATTATAAATCATGCTGCTATAAAGACACATGCACACGTATGTTTATTGAGGCAGTATTCACAATAGCAAAGACTTGGAGCCAACCCAAATGTCCATCAATGATAGACTGGATTAAGAAAATATCCAGGCACATATACAGGCACATATGCACCCTGGAATACTCTGCAGCCATAAAAAAAGATGAGTTCATGTCTGTGTAGGGACATGGATGAAGCTGGAAACCATCAATCTGAGCAAACTGTCACAAGGACAGAAAACCAAACACCACATGTTCTCACTCATAAGTGGGAATTGAACAATGAGAACACTAGGAAACAGGGTGGGGAACATCACACATCGGGGCCTGTCATGGGGTAGGGGGAGGGGGAGGGATAGCATTAGGAGATATACTTAATGTAAATGACGAGTTAATGAGTGCAGCACAGCAACATGGCACATGTATACATATGTAACAAACCTGCATGTTGTGCACATGTACCCTAGAACTTAAAGTATAATAATAATAAAAAAAAGATAAGAAATACTTGAAAGAATATGTCAAAATATAGGTAAGGGAAAATATGAGGAAAATTATATAGAATCATAGAACTGAATCTGAATGTGTCAGTATTCATGTATGAATTGCTTAAGCTTCCCTAAACAAAGGTATTTCAAATATTCTCAATAACAAAAATTTATACTTATATAAATACAAATATACATTTAATATATATAATATACATACCAAATATATTTAAAAAGGAAATTAGGGCTTATTATACAGCGTTCTTCCCTTGTTTCTTTTCTTCTCAGCATTATCACTAGGAGATTCTTTCATCTCAGTCTTGATGCTTCAGAATACCCTTCTCTAAAGACAGGATTTCCTCATGTTATCAGTGCACTTTTTTTCTCAACAGTCTTCTAAGGTGACTCCCAATTTCACTTTATTTGAATGCTATATTCAATGCTGTAGTTCACAAATTTGTGTTTCCAGGTCATGCGTCCTCTGACACGTATCTCCCATGTACATATATGATATGTAACTTACCAGCTCATATCTCCATTTGGATATGTCCCGGATATTTCAAACTGGACATAATTAAAATAAAATTATCTTTGCTTTTCAGAAAATGTGCCATTTTCCAAACTCCAATCTTCCCCATCTTTCTAAGAGATTTAGCATCCATTCTTTTGCTCAAAAAATGAATTTAGTGCAGCTTCAATCTTTCTCTCTCACTCACTAACCAGCTTCAAATTCATGACCATATCCTATCAGTTCTTCTTGCTAAATAAGTAAAATCTATTTCCACTTTAGTTCCAGTCATAATCCAGTTGACCTGACTTTGTGAGCTTACTAAATGTTTCCTCCACATTCCTTCGCTGGTGTTCTCTTTCACCAGAAATAAATTCCTAACTTTACTATATTCTAGAGTGCATTGCATTATATCTCGTTCCTACTTTTCCTACAGTCCTTCCTATTTGCTAACCATGTCCAATAATACTAATATTTACATTTATGTTATAAATATGTCAGGGTATTTCATGTAGCAGGACATTTGCAACCGGTAATGTTCTTTCTGTCTTCCTTCTGTTAGGTTCCCTTTTCTTTAACTAGTATTTAATGGCTTGAACATGACCTTTCCAGAAAAGGTTTCCCTGAATGCTCTATTTAAATGTAGACTCCCCTCTTCATTCTAACGTAGTACCTAACTTATTGTCCTCATAAATTTTGATACAAATCTCAATTGTTTTATTTTTCTCTTTTTCATGTGTCCTCTGCAATACTGTAAGTTCTGTGAAGTCATATACTATGCATATGTGAATTATTTTACAAGTTGTATTTCCCACAAAAATTCACCTCTGGGGAAAGATTATATTTTTTCCTTATTTTGTTGATCTGTAGTATTTTAAATTTTTTACAGTGAATATATTACTTATTTTAAAGGAAAATAATGTTAACGATCTAGAGCTATCTAGAAAATATATAGTGATTATACATACTATCATTATTAAGTTGATTATTCGCATACGTTGAACTGGTAATATGTCCTAGCCTTAAGAGTTTCATTGTTATGGAGAATGGTCTAAGAGAAAACAAAGAAGAAAAAACAGTTTCAAAAGGTATTTCAGAATTAAACAGCTGTATTAGTATAATTCAGGGTCCCTTGGAACATTTTGTTTCCTGGCCATTAAATTCCTTTCTACTAGAGAAAAAAAATAACATAGGTCTAAGACAAGTAAATGCTTTGAGTGAGTGACTAGACACAAGCATTACTGAATATGTGGTTTATATTTTATAGTTTACTTAAAAATTAAGATGAAACAAGCTCTTCCTTTAATATGATCATTTGAACTGTAATGCATAAATATAACCAGAACCCAATTTTATTATTTTTACCAATATATAAAGTTTTCACCATTTTAAACACTAGCATTTAACCTTACATTTCATATTATAGAGATATGTTGTTTGCACAAAATCTATAAATAATCATAATTTATATTCTTACTCTTAACAACAAGAGCCACCTGTTCGAAGTGCAGTGACATTGAGTCAAACAACCATTTTCATACTATAGTCTAAAATAGCATATACCATTATAATCATCCGACTATACATACTAAGAAGAAAATAAAATTCAATAGCATAAATTAAACAAAAAATATCACATCTGTGAAGTTAGGGTTTGAGTGTCATTATGGAGAAAAACTTAAAAGAGAGCACTCTTACTATATCAAGCTGCTGTTACCAATTTTATCTGCAAATCATACTTGAAAATGTTACATATGTTCAGCTATTATGCAGCACAATACATTTAGATTGGATATTCATTATCAAAGAGATTTACTGTATCTTTTTGAATTTACTGAAATTAAACCAAAATTGTTCTTATCCTTGTCTCAGATTATAAATTGTCAACTGTGGCAAAGAGATAATATTAATATATGTAAAACAAAGCAATGATTTTAAAAAATATGTTCTAGCTGTGGTCTTTTAGTAATATTTAATATGATTAATTAGCCTGAATCTTCTTTTTAGTATGTGATAAATTTTAAAATAAAATTATTGAAACATTACTTAAAAATTAAGATGACTTGAGATGATTTCTAGCAATGCTGTATGAGGGTTAATGTGATATTTAGTAGCAAATATGATATTCAAAAGCATGGAATTTTAAAATAAAAAAATTTAGTACAACAACTTTTCAACAATCTCCCAATGTCCAACATGTGGATATATTCATGTTGAGTTATTGTATTATCATTACCAAACATTTTTTGAGATATTTCATTGCCATACGTGTTTCAATTCAGGTGAAACTCAAGTCTGCATTCTTTCCTTTTAAATGTATTCCTATTTAAACATATTCACAATATTTTATAACTTAATTTTTATATGCTAAATGAGTCCATAAACCAAAATGAATTTGAAGTATATTTAAAAATTACTACTTAGCTTTTTTACATCTGAAGTGCTTTCTTTCTAAAATTTCCTAAATTTTACTGCTTTGAATTTTAGGGTATAGGTGATGTTCTGCTCCAAATTCTCTGTTTGAAAGTTCTATTAGCCAGAATGTCAAACAGGGTGGTGCATAAGACGTGCTCATCTAATAATTTTGGGGAGAGGGGCTCTTAGGAAAGTACATAATAAACACATTGTGAAAAATAAATGTAAAAAAAGAAACACAACAATCCACAAGTCATCCAAACATGATCCCCACACCTCTCTTTACATCCACATCATAATAACAATTTAAATTATTTATTCTTGTTTTGCAGTCATTCTTTCCAACATCTGGAATTTTAGTTTTGACTGTGACTTTTTATTGATACCCAAAGGGCTTTTTCAAAATTTATAATTATTCCAATATTTACTCTAAGTGACTAACTACAATATACTGTGTGGAATTTTTGAAATAAAGATACCTGTGATATGGTGACTGTCATCAAAATGAGATTGGCACCCTGATAGCATGTGAATAACTCTGAGATTTCCACAAATAAAAATAGTCAAGGTGATGGCGTTAACTCTTCATACATCATCAACCACTGAGGTCTCATGACATTCAGAAATTGATGGGTTTGATAACTTTATTACACAATTTAGAGAATTAAAAGGATATCTTTATTGCATATGTGTAGCCATTGACTAAATTCATATATAAATCAATACTCTCAAAGAACGTGCCATGAATATATACATATCAAAGGGAGTGACTGAATGGCTTCAGGTGGAGAGTGGAAATAATAAGCTACTATGTTTGAGTATTTGGTTTTAGCTTGTTTTTTTTTATTTTTAATGCCATTTATTCTTAGAATGAAAATCATTTTATTGTTTTTTTCTTTCTTGAAGGAGTTCCTAAAAAGAAATTACAGAGAAAATTAAAGATTTGTATTCAATAGAGAAAATTAAAGATTTGTATTCATTTCTAAATGTGTATACACTTCTAGTTTGTTAGATTTTATTCAATATTTTTTCTTTTTAAAATTTTAAATTAATTTCCTTATATCATATTTGTGACCATTTTAGTTATTGTTGTATTTTGTTGTTTTGCTTCTGTGTTTAACTGTTTTTTTCTACTCCTAATAAACTCATTAAAGTGCACCTAATTTAAACATTTAAACATTTTAGTTATGCTGTTTTAATTACTTAACACAAAGATACATTTCTACTTGTCTAGTGAAGCATCTCTCAAAGGCATTTTAGTGACACTTATTTGAAAGTGTGTGTTTGAATAAAGAGTGTTTCAAGGATCAAATAGTTTCTCTATTTTAGCACTTCTCAGAGTCTTTCACAAATATTAAATACATCATGAATCTCGAAGGGATGAATATAGCATATAGTATAACCCATAGTTATTTGACCTTCCTACGCATCTTCACTGGAATATCTTGTTAGATTTTAATATACACTAGGAAATGTACATGAAGAAGTCTGAAATGTCATCATTTATTTTACAATTTAAATTGAGAAAGTATGGAACAGTGTTTGTAAAGGAGAAAACTTGAACTTTTTTTATTAGCTTAATTTTGCAGCTACTCTTTAAAATAGTCAATAAAGACCACTGCTCCTTATTGAAAGAACAATTTGCTTATAAAATACAGCTTTGCTAAATAGGAATTTACTAAAAAATACTAATTTTACTTATAAGAAAAATTTTTGAATCCATAAAACCTGTTTTTTTCTTACATGTCATTTACTCTGCATGAAGACAATGGTAACAGTGGGAATAAGAATAGCTAGTATTTTTGAGGGCTTATTAGATACCAGACACTGCATCAGCAATTATATTAATATTATATTCTTTAATCCTTAAACAGGTTCTGACATCTTGAGATTCAAATGTGAGGAAATGAGCTTAATGACACCCAAGGCCATAATGCTAGTGCTAGTGATAATTGCAATGAGCCCGGATATGGTTGTTGCTAACAATGAGGCTTTAAGTGAAACAGTTCTGTGACCTTAACTGATGTGATTCAAATTTTGATTACAAGATTACCTGAGGTAATCAATGGTTGTTGATAAATTTCTATAAATGTATTGTTACAGATGAATAGAGAAAGGTAAGTATAAAATTTCCTTGAAAGACTAATCACCACCATTATCAATTTTTTATATATTTACTAATTTTATTAGCATAAAATTTACCATACCTGCCATTTTAAGTGTACAATATAGAAGTGTTATTATAGGCACAGCATTATGCAATAGAGCTTTACAAGTTTTTCATCCCATAGCACTGAAACTCTATACCCACTGAACAAACCTTCTTTTCCCCCTACCCCCAGCCCTTTGCAACAACCATCATACTTTCTGTTTCTATGAGTTTGACTATTTTAGATACCTTATATAAGTGGATTCATGCAATATTTGCCTTTTTGTGACTGGTTTATTTTGCTTAGCATAATAGCCTTAAGGTTGCAGCATTTGACTTTTTTTTCCTTTTTAAGGCTGAATAATATTTTGCTATATATATTTACATTCTCTTTATTCATTCATCTTTAAATGAACATTTGGATTCATTCCATCTCTTAGTTATTGTGAATAATGCTGCCATGAACATGGGAGTGCAGCTGTATCTTTAAGATTCTGTTTTCAAAACGTTTGAATACATATTCAGAAGAGAGATTGCTAAATTTTATGGTAATTCTATTTTTATTTTTTTTAGTAACCTCCATGATATTTTTCCATACCAGATGCACCATTCTACATTTCCAGTGCTGCATGAGGATGCCAGTTTTTCTACATCCTCACCAACATTGGTAATTTTCTAGTTTTTTTAATAATGACCAGTCTAACGGGTGTGAGTTGATATGTCATTTAGGTTTTGATATACATTTCCCTGATAATTAGTGATTGATACAGTTTGAATATTTGCTACTCCAAAGCTCATGTTGAAATGTGATCCCCAGTGTTGGAGGGGTGGCCTAGTAAGAGGTCTTCTGGTCATTAGGGCAGAACTTTCATGAATGGCTTGGTTGGTGCTCCCTCCCAAACCAATATATGAGTTTTCACTCTATTAGCTCATGGGAGATCTGATTGTTAGAAAGAGTCTGGCACCTCCCCTTCTATCTCTTGCTTCCTCTTGCCACATAACACACCTACTCCCTCTTCACCTTCTGCCATGAGTAAAAGCTTCCAGAGGCCTTACTGGAAGCAGATGCTGGTGTCACTTTCTGGTACAACATACAGAACTGTGAGCCAAATAAACCTCTTTTATTTATAAATTACCCAGCCTCAAGTATTCCACTATAGCAATGCCAAACAGACAAATACAGTGAGGTTGAGCATCTTTTTGCATGTTATTTACCCATTCATATATTCTTTGGATTAATGTTTATTAAAATCCTCCTTTGATTTTTAAATTGGATTGTATATATTTTTTTTCTTGAATTGTGGAAGTTATTTATACATTCTTGGCATTAATCTCTTTCAGATATATGGCTTGCAAATATGTTCTCCCACTCCATAGGTTGCCTTTTCACTCTGTTAATTGTTTTCTTTCTGAGTAGAAATTTTTAGTTCAATGTAGTCCCACTTGTCTATTTTACAGCACCATTTCATGTATTTTGTTGCCTGTGCTTTTCATGTCCTATCTAGGAAATTATTACTTAATTCAATGTCATAAAGTTTTGCCTCCATTTCTTCAAGGAGTTTTGCAGTTTCAGGTTATACATTTAGCTCTTAAATCCATTTGGTTACTATTGTAGATGGTGTAAAATAGGTCTCCAACATCCTTCTTTGCACATGGATATCCAGTTTTCTCAACCCCATTTGTTGACGAGACTATCCTTTTCCCATTGTGAAGTCTTGGCACCCTTCTGGCAGATCTTTTGACCATGTACATGAGGATTTATTTCTGGGCTCTCTATTTCATTCCATTGGTCTCTGAATCTGTTTTTATGCAAATATCATACTGTTTTGACATCTGTAGATTTGTAACACATTTTAAAATCAGGATGTATGTGGCCTCCGGCTCTGCTTTTCTTTCTGAAGATTGTTTTTGCAATTTGGTGTCCTTTGAGATTCCAATAAATTTTAGGATTTTTTTGGTCTATTCTTGCAAAAAATGCCACTGGGATTTTGATTAAATCTGTAGATTACTTTGGATAGCATGGACATTAAATTAAAATATTAAATTTTCCAGTCTGTGAACATGAGATGCTTTTCCATTTACTTATGTCTTCTCTTAGTTTCTTTCAGCAGTGTCTTGTAGTTTTTTTGCGTGTAAAAGTTTTTCATTTTCTCAGTTAATTCTATTTCCATTTTTTGTTTTATTTTTGATGCTATTATAAATCAGATTGTTTACTTTTAGTTATGAATTGTTCATTATTATCGTATAGATATGCAATTGAATTTTTGTGCATTCATTGTGTATCCTGTGTCTTAGCTGAATTCATTTATTAGTTCTGTTTTTTTGTGGAAGTTTTAGAGTTTTGTACATATACAATCACATCATCTGAGAAGAGAGGTAAACTTACTTTTTCCTTTCCTATTTGGATGTCTTCTATTTGTTTATTTTTTTGTTGCCTGATTTTTCTGGCTGAGACTTTCATTACTATATCGAGTAGAAGTGGTGAGAGTGGGCATCATTTCTTTGTTCCTGTTCTCGTAGGGAAAGCTTCAATTTTTCACTGTTATGTGGTTTGATGTGGCTTGGGTTATTTATTATGTCCTTTATTGTGTTGAGGTAAATTTCTTTTATTTTCACCTTGTTGAATGTTTTTGGCATAAAGGGTACTAAATTTTGTCAAATGCCTTTTCTGCATCAATTTGATGATATGTCTTTTTTTCTTTCTTCTGTGAATGTGGCATATTACACTGATTGATTTTCATATGTTCAATCTGTCAATCTCTCTTGCATTCCATGAATAAATCACACTTGGTTGTGGTGTATAATTATTTTAATGCATGGTTGAATTTGTTTTGCTAGTATTTTGTTGAGGATTATTGCCTTAATATTCACCAGGAATAAACAAGGCCCAGCTTTTTATCTTTGTTTTTATTGCATTGCTTTTGGGTCCTTGGTCATGAAATCCTTGCCTAAGCCAATGTCTAGAAGGGTTTTTCCAATGTTATCTTCTAGAATTTTTATATTTTCAGGTCTTAGATTTAAGTCCTTAGTCCATCTTGAGTTGATTTTTGTATAAGGTGAGAGATGAGGATCCACTTTCATTCCCCTATATGTGGCTAACCAATTATCCTAGCACCATTTGTTAAAAAGGGTGTCCTTTCCCCACTTTATGTTTTTGTTTGCTTTGTCGAAGATTATTTGGCTGTAAGTATTTGGGCTTCTTTCTGGTTTCACTGTTCTGTTCCATTGTTCTTTTTTTTTATTTTATTTTATTATTATTATACTTTAAGTTTTAGGGTACATGTGCACAATGTGCAGTTTAGTCACATATGTATACATGTGCCATGCTGGTGTGCTGCACCCATTAACTCGTCATTTAGCATTAGGTATATCTCCTAATGCTATCCCTCCCCCCTCCCCCCACCCCACAACAGTCCCCAGAGTGGGATGTTCCCCTTCCTGTGTCCATGTGTTCTCATTGTTCAATTCCCACCTATGAGTGAGAACATGCGGTGTTTGGTTTTTTGTCCTTGCGATAGTTTACTGAGCTTTTGCATGGCAAAAGGAACAGTCAGCAGAGTAAATAGACAACCCACAGAGTGGAAGAAAATCTTCACAATCTATACGTCTGACAAAGGACTAATATCCAGAATCTACAATGAACTGAAATCACTAAGAAAAACAAACAATTCCATCAAAAAGTGGGCTAGGTACATGAATGACAATTCTCAAAACAAGATACACAAATGGCCAACAAACATATAAAAGAAGTGTATGTCACTAATGATCAGGGAAGTGCAAATCAAAGCCACAATGTGATGCCATCTTACTCCTGCAAGAATGGCCATAATCAAAAAATTTATAAAACAGTAGATGGCATGGATGCAGTGATCAGGGAACACTTCTACACTGCTGGTGGGAACGTAAACTAGTACAGCCACTATGGAAAACAACATGGAGATTCCTTAAAGAATGAAAAGTAGAACTACCATTTGATCCAGCAATCCCATTACTGGCTATTTACCCAGAGGAAAAGAAGTCATCATACGAAAAACGTACTTGCACATGCATGTTTATAGCAGCATAATTCACAATTGCAAAATTGTGGAACCAACCCAAATGCTGATCAATTAACAAGTGGATAAAGAAACTGTGGTGTATATATACAATGGAATACTACTTAGACATAAAAAGGAATGAAGTAATGGCATTTGCTGTGACCTGGATGAGATTGGAGACTATTATTTTAAGTGAAGTAACTCAGGAATGGAAAATCAAACGTCGTATGTTCTCATTGATATGTGGGAGCTAAGCTATGAGGACACAAAGGCATGAGAATGATGCAGTAGACTTTGGAGACTTGGAGGGAGGAGGGGTAGGGGGGTCAGGGATAAAAGACTACAAATAGGGTGCAATGTATATTGCTCTGGTGATAGGTGCACCAAAATCTCACAAATCACCAATAAAGAACTTACTCATGTAACCAAAAAAAATATTCACTAGGAATATTGGTCTGTCTTTTTCTTTTCTTATAGTATCTTTGCCTAATTTTGGTATCAGAGTAATGCTGGTCTCATAAAATGAGTCTGGAAGGGGCTAGGCACCTTCTTCCAATAGGGGCAAGCTGTGTTGGTTTCTGTCTTTGATATTACAAGTTCTCTGATGCTGCCAAAAGCTGGTGAGTTTTGTTTTATTCACAGCAATCTCCAGGCATCCAAAGTATGCTGATTCCCCAGCAGCAGTACAAGACAGGTCAGACAGAGAATCCAGTCCTACAGTCAGCCTCCTACAAAACCAGATCATAGGCCATTCTCCCTTTCTCTCCCACTCTCCAAGAGAGAAGCTGCACATTTAGCTTTTCTTCTTGACTAGGAGCTGTCTGGCCTGAGGGAGGAATTGACATGGATGATATGAAATGGCTTTTCTTACTCATTTTAGTGAAACAGTTCTTGGATTTGAACTTTGCCAGAACACTAAAATTTCCTAACTGGTTTCTAGTATTATCATCAAGACTTTTTGGACCATATATTGTTATTAAGTTGGTGATTCTGGGGCTGGGGGAGAACAAGGTCTAGGGCTTCCTACTCCGCTCTCTTGCTGAAGTCACTACACTTCCTTTAATTAAAAAAGTAATTGTTCTGGCACAGTGTCTCATGCCTATAATCCCAGCACTTTAGGAGGCCGGGGCGGGTGGATCACTTGAGGTCAGGAGCTTGAGACTAGCACGGCCAACATGATGAAACCTCGTTTCTACTAAAAATACAAAAATTAGCCGGGCATGGTGGCGGGTGCCTGTAATCTCAGCTATTCAGGAGGCTGAGGCACTAGAATCGCTTGAACCTGAGAGGCTGCAATGAGCTGAGATTGTACCACTGCACTTTAGCCTGGGTGACAGAGTGAGACTCCACCTCAAAAGAAAATATAAAAATAAAAAGTAATTAATATAGAAGCGTTACTGTGAACTTCGCAATAAATATCCTTTTAAAGAAAAACTATAAATATCAAAAACAGACTTTAAGCCTACATATTGTCCAGTTTATTGACAATCTAATTTATATTTACTCACTCATCTCTTCAAAATGTAGGCTAACCACATGAGTATTGCTGTTTTAGGCACTGGAATTGTTGATATACAAAAACATTTCTGCCTCTATCTGGCTATAGTTCCAGAGTGGGAGACAACAGATACAAATAAGTAATAGCTTCTTCCTTACTTACTCTTTATTGGATTGCTTATTCTGGGGTGATTTAAAAGCCATTTTTGTGAGAGGCAATCCTCCTATGAAAAACCTCACATGGTGAAGAATAGAGGCCTCCAGCAAAGAACCATGTGAGTAAGCCATCTGGAAACAAATCTTCTAGCCCCTCCAAAGCCTTCAGATGAATGTAGCCCCTGACAACTTAACTGAAACTACAGGTGAGACTTTGAGCCACAACATCCAGCTAACTTGTTTGTATTCCTGAGCTGCACAAACTGTGAGATCATCAATGGCTGTCCTTTTAAGCCATTAATATTAGAATACCTTATGAAGAAATAAATAAGTGATATCAATACATATATCTATAGTCATTTTCATTTTAAGAATTTCTCTTTTTCTCATTCTTGGAAATTTATCTTTATGATTGCTTCAAATTTCCTGTGATTTTCTAACTCCTTTTATTCAGATATTGACACTCATATTTCCATTATCTATATCACTTACTTTCCTTCAATACTTTTAAGTGATATACCATGGTTTACTGGATCCCTTGTTTCTTTCATTTGTATTATCATTTAGCTTTTATTTTTGTTTTTGTTTTGAAAAAAAAAGCTATCAACCCTATTGTTGCTCTTTGAAGCTTTTTTTTGGTTCTAATTCTGAATGTTTTAATATGTCTTTTTTGTTTGGTTTCACATTCTACACATTTATTCTACATCTACACATTTATTCCAAAAGTGTAGCTGTTTTATGTTTATTTTTACATGACTTGATAAGAGTAATCATTCTGCCTGTGTTATCTGCCATAGGTTTTGTAAAATTCTGAGTTCTCTCTTCTTTTTGGTTCCTTTCTATTTCTCACTTGTGATTATATCAAATTTTATACAGCATTTATCCTTTCTGAGGATTCCTAAATTATCTTCTGTATAATATAGCTTGTTGTCTTTCTATGCTTGTTCAGGAAATTCTCTTCTGTAATAAAGTCAATTATCATTATTCATATTAGTTATGTTTTATATAATGGTTCCATGGACTCTGAATTAACGAATACCAAATCATCGCTCCTACAGAAATACAGGGCTAAATTCCTAATAACATTTTCATCAGCCAATCAATATATGTTTGTTTTGTATGTGTTTCTGCTTAAAGACACCTTTTTAAATATACATTGTTGATTTAGCAACACTGAAGTTATGGGTACTAGAACTATAACTTAATGGCTGAATGAAGGGGAACATAAATGTCCTCCATTATCTACATTATAACATAGTGTTTTATTTTCTTTCCTTTTTTTTTTTTTCGTTGAGATGAGTCTGGCCCTGTTGTCCAGGCTGGAGTGCAGTGGCATGATCTCAGCTTACTGCAACCTTCGCCTCCCGGTCTCAAACAATCCCACTGCCTTAGCCACCAGAGTAGCTGAGATTACAGGCATTCACCGCCACACCCAGCTAATTTTTGTATTTTTAGTAGAGACAGGGTTTTGCATGTTGGCCAGGCTGGTCTCAAACTCCTTGTCTCAAAATCCTCAAGTGATCCACCCACCTCTATATCCCAAAGTGCTGCGATGACAGGCCGTCCTAGCCTTCTTGTGCTTAGGAACACTAGTCAGCACTTAAGCATTATGCACTAGGGCCAATTCAAATAGTGAAATCAACAACAAAAATTCACAGTGCAAAAAATGCCACACTAAATACATTGAAAAAAGGATGGTTGTTTACATTATGAGAGCTGATACAAGAAGATACAGTGTTGTCTTGTTTGACCTCAGCTGGGAATGTATACATGGGCAATTCAGATTCTTCACTGCTTTTTATATACACATATCCATGAATGACTGTAAAAGCACCACAAGTATAGATTTTTTTGGTTACAAATACATTTTAGTAGGTAGGAAATTCACAAATACAGAATCTGTGAACAATGAAGATTAACTGTGTATTCCAGTGTGATAATATACATTCAGTGTTATCTAGTTCATTTTAAACCCATCCACCATGTCTTTATTTCTTTGAGTTAGTTCTTTTATTTTTACAATTATTAGCTTTCTGCCATGGGTATTAATATTTCATTTTAATCATTTAGTCATATCCAGAATAGTTATTTTTAAAAATTTTGTGACTATCTTGTTTTTTGATATGATCTTGTCCTATCAAATTTTTAATATTTATTTGTATTAACAGCATAATTATAAAAAATTTAGAGATAATTTGAGTCTCTTTGTTACATCTGCTTTCATTAGAGAGGATTTCACTCTATTCTTGACCACTAGGTTATATGCATTAATCATACAAGATAGCTTTAATCCAATGAGGGCCTGAGAAGGGTCAAAATTAGTCTTTAGTTCCTGTGAAGTTTGGCTTATTTTTTGTTCATAGTGCTGTACAGCTTTGGTATCAAACCCAAGCCATAGGTCTTGCCAGTGACTTTCCTCCTTCGTGATCCCTGAAATAAAATGTTTTTCTCCTCAGTCCCTTATAAACTACTAAAGGTTCTGCTAACTTCTAATCCTTTAAGTCATGTTTTCATTAGTAAGAACATGTCTTAAATGCCTCACTCACCTGTTTGGCCCATTTCTTTTCTCAGATTTTGGTCCTGCAGTTCCTTTCTACATTCTAGCTCATTGATACCTTTGGACATATTTTAACGCATTTTGTCTAACTTTTTAAATTATTTTCTATTGGAATTTGGGGATGTGACATACTGTCTGCCATTGCTGGAAATGGTACTTGATTATATCCCTTTTTTTTTTTTTTTTTTTTTTTGGGCAGGCAGTATTTTGTAAAGCCAAATTTTGGTTTTTCCGTTTTAATTTATGAGAAATACCAAGTAATATAGGAGAATGTTTCTATCTCTCTCTAATATTTTACAATGAGGTTAGTAAATACAGTATAATCAGCTCATAAATAATTAGTATTGGTACATTATCCTTCAGAATATAATTAAAATAAATATGCCATTGATTTTACCTGAGTGAAAATTTTAATTTGACCTTTCAACATAGAATCCATAAAATTTTTGTTAAGATATAGGTTCACTGTGAGTATAAATAACTTAAAAAGATTGATATTAAATTATTTTTGCTTATTCTGCAATCAATTTTTGCCCAAGAGATTGAGTGTAACCAAAGGTTACTTAGAACTTGGGACATTTCATGTAAATTCATCTCCAAGAATATTAAATGCTCAGCATATTTATTTTTGTTTTCTATATGAATACATAAATTTATGCCTACATTCTATATGTATTACACACATATATGATACACACGTGTACTTTTTAAGTAAAATACCTTTTTAATCTTTTGAGCTATTTTATGACAGTTTTAGAAAGTGAAAAATCTATTAATCTAACAATTCAGTGTCACTGGACTTTCTAATCTTACTGCTTAAAATGAGAATATACTTCAGCAAAATATGTAACATTTCCAAATGGTAATAAAATGCATCTAGAATCTGAATATTATGTGACAACTAATATTATCGGTTAATATTAATATTAGAAAGATTTAGATCTGTCTTTAAAGTATATCTCTTTAAAAAAATTTGAAAGGGAAAAATAGATATGAACTGGTAATTTTGACCCAGAATAAATGCTTTAGGATGTATTGTATATATTAAGTCCTTTCCAACAGTCTGAAATAAGTCCAGTGTAATCATTTTGGTAACAAAATTTCTTAGAGCTTTGGCATAGGCAACAAAAGAAAGAAAACTCACTTTTCCTGTTGGTTGCCACATTTGAGAATTAATTAATAACACGTGATGATTTTCAGGAAATAACCTTTTTTCTCTTTATTTGCAGAAAAATTGTAAAAAATATCAATTCCAAGAGAAAGTTATCATGCACCATGTAGAACTGATATTGAAAAGTAGCAAATAAAAAGCATTACATTAACTTCTTTTGTAATACAAAGTACAAAATGTCTAGATGGCTCACTAAAATTTAAATTGTTATCATGAAGGATTATGAATACGTGAAAGTACAATTTAAATAGTATCTCATTTATATGGAAAAGGAAGAACACAAATGCAATATATACAGCTAAAATTCTCTTGAAACATATAACATCATTTATTTTTCTATATGTTTAAAGTAAGTTAAAACAATAAAAAGCTGAGCTAAGCTAAGGTAATATTTTATATTTTCTAGAATCTCAAACAAATTAGAACAATGAAGTTGATTGAAGGCTAAAGTTTGAATATACAAATGGATGAATTTACAATCATCAAATATTTCACATTTTATGATTTACAGCTGTGTTTAAATAAATCTACCTAATTATACTGAAGCCTGCCATGTATTCATGGACTAATCCCATTTGCATGCTTAGAAAATGATAACAATGAGCTCCACTGAGCAATAAAGATTTAGATAAACAAATTGAGGAGTTTCAACACTAATCCTAGGTATTTTTTCTGATATTTATATGGCTCCCTGCTTCCAACAGATCATGATTTTGACCTTAAACCACAAGTAAGAAAGACAGAAAAGTCAATGCTTCACACTTCCCCACAAAGACTGGACCATCTGGATGCTTTATATTTGTAACAGGTGCTTCTGGGATTTAGAGCCTAATTCTGGCCCAGATTCTGTTCTGTATGGGTGACTCTGTTGCTATGTGCAATTGTGCATTGCATTAATTGAAGAGAATAGAAAAGGCCAAGTACAGCAATTAGTCAGTTGGTCATGCAGAAAAGAGTCTAGTGGCTTCGAGCCACAGAATGCTGAATGCACAGATGCACAGTACCATCAGTTTTGCTCTCTGTGGTATGCTCCTAGTCTGTGACAGGTAAATGCCTTTGTGACTTGATTCCAGTTTTCTGTCCCCTTTGAAAATAAACTACATTTTTTAACCACAGGAGAGAGAAAATGCTTGTTTTGGATACCCTAAAAACCAGCTACATTGACACAATATGCTTGAATATACAACAGAATAATATAAAATAGGCATAGCTGTCAGAAAGCCTAAAAATTATAAGTGAAAAGACTAATATGTACTTTACTCAAGAAATATGTAGATATGGCATTTATTGGATAAAATCATTATTTTTAATAGTGGCTTTCAAAATTGAAGAAGTCTGAAAACTCATACATAGCCTGTGTCCAAATTTAATTTTCATTAAGCCTTTTAAAGTATGCATAACAGTTTAGTTACCTAAAACCCCAGTTTCTTCATTTATAAATTAAAGTCATTGTCAAGAATCAAATGATATAATGAATGACAAGAACAATAATCATTAACATTTAATTTGGGATCAAACAAATAAAGAAACAAATAATAAAATAACTTATAGCCCTAGAATACAGATTATTTTTAAGCTTTATGTTTCTATACTAAGTTTTAAAAATGGAATTATCATATTTGTCATACTTTATGGTATTACCATTATATTTTAGTCTTTCCAATATTTTATTCTATGTTTTATATACCACTTCTTAGTTCAACTTTTGATAATTTAAATATAAGTTGTTACTGTTAACTTTAATAAAATCAACAAATAGTTTGAATATCAACTATATGTCAGGAACTGTTCTAGGTGCTCGGCATAAACATTGAACAAAATAGAAAATTCTTCTACCTCTATGAAGCTTAACAATGTGGGAGTAGACACATCACATATTTGATGCTTATTTGTATATTTGTACAAATATACTGTCTATAAAAAATATATATAATGATTGGAGTAAGGAAAGCAAAGTAAGTAAACTAAGGTGGAAATAACAAAGATGATACTTCAGCTAGTGAGGCCAGGAAAGAAATATTGAAGGAGGTAATATTTACATAAAGACTTACATTACATGAGAAAACAAATATTGTAAATCAATGTGGGAAAGAGCATTGTAAACCATGGAATAAGCAGAGGGAACAGGAAGTTATACTTATCTACAAACTAATTAAGTTGTATACATTATATATGTAGAGCTTTATGTTTGTCAGGCTTTGTACTTCAATAAAAGGGATTAAACAATGAAGAGATAGGGTCATAAAGTGGAAAAAAATTGTTGTGGGTGTGAAACACCTACTGTTATCCAAGCACTTACTAGGTGTGTGACCTATTTTATCTCTGATTTGCTGATAGACAGAATAGTAGAATGATTCAATACTAAATTCTTAAAGCCAGAGAAAATTATACTCATATCTATACACAGCCACTTATTAAATGTTTCTCATTTGTAGAATAGAGATTCTAATAATAGCAATAGTATAGAACTATCAAACAGATTATACAAAATAACACAATCAACACACTTCTTGCAATAAGAGACATATAACACATTGCATAAATATCAGCAATGATCACCATCATTATCATCATCCCTTTCTATAAAGTATGAACTGTTAGTCCCATCTCTAGATGGGAAAACTACAACTCAGATTTGTTTCATACTGGAAGTTTTATTTGCTCTATTATGCCTTCAAACATCTTTTTTTTCAGTTAATTAATTCTATGTAGCCTTTCCTGTTTTCTTAGTGGGAGGATCATTCTAATACAAACTATAATAACCAGAAGTAGAAGTCTCCCGAAGAAAAATAATTTGATGCTTTTAAAAACAATACATTATCCATACAAATTTTAAAACACATTTGCAATAGAATTATCTCTGATATTTGTACTTTATCTGCATTTCAAGTGTTAAACATGACATCATTCCTATCTCACAATGTAATGAAACTCACAAAATCTTTTCGTGGCCCACGTGGTCAACCCAAAGTGAATCAACAAGGTCTCTGGCTCATTTATTTTAACACTATGAATACCTAAGATTTCAAAACATAAAGTTTCTTAAGAAAAAGAGTTATTATTTTCCCTGAATAGCTTTTATTTAACCTCTATGAATAGGGTAAAACATAATAAGAATAATAATAATGAGCTTAAGTGACACAAGAGTGAAAAGAAAATGTGGGTCCTCTCTTTCAGGAGTTATTTCTTCCTTATTGTCAGAATTGCAAAGATTCCTGAGCAATATCATCTTCCTCTTCAAACAATGACAGCTCTGAGCCTAGAGATAACCTTCATAGACAGCACTTTATCCACACTGTAGCTCTTAAGAATGCCTCCTGATAGCAGCTTTATGCAAAATTACTAAGCTTTTATTCTCTGCATGGTAGCAGCTCTGGTACTCAGCTCATAGTGGCTACTCCTTGTAGTTCTCAGAAGCTCATGGTAGAAACATCTCCCACAACTACTCAATTTCTTGATCAATTTCAAAAGGCAATGGCTTTTGGTAGCTATACTTTTTAAGGTCCTGGCCCCAGGTTAAGCCTCCTGTTGGCAAGGATATGTCCTAGATTTTTTAAAAACTCATATTGAAAGACCCATGGAGATTTGCTGGGAGCTAAAACATTTTGTTTCACATTTTTATGCAATTCCTTCAACTTTGTTTTGTGTTCAAACAGAGGAAGACACCGATAATTTGATTTCTTTGGATCAGAGCAGGGCATTTATTCTCCATTTTCAGTAAAGTTGAAGCGTGCCTTGTTCCATTCTTACATTGGCCCAATTCAAGAATAGGGAAAAGACCTAGAATTCACAAATATTTTAAAACATCCAAATAGAATAGAATTTAGAAAAATCAGGTCTCAGAAAAATAACAGACATCTCATAGTTGTTCAATATAGATATTCAAATAATGAAACAGAGTTACGAGGAATTTTTTTCTACATATTTCTATATAATTACACACACACACACACACACACACACTCACATCCCTGCCTAGTAGGTTATTCCACACACATGCTCAGGTATTTTTAATTTGAAACAAAAAATTCATTTACTCAACATCACTCTTTTGTAACTTACCAATATCTTTTTCCTCCAATGTCAAACTCTTCAAAATAATTCTATACAACTCCTGCTTCACCTTCTTAAATTTTCATTCACTTCTCAGCCAAGTGAAATTTTTATTTTTAGTGCTATCCCATGAAAATTATACTAACATAACTAAAAAAAACCCACACACAATTTTCAAAATCTCACTTTACTTGATCATAATCTTTTTCTTGAACTTCTTTTTTTCTTCTGTAAATTTCTCCCTCTCTAGTCCTGCTTTTCACTCATTTTGTGGGGAATGGCCTTTCTGTGCTTAGCCTTTATATGTCTGCTTGCACCAAATTCCTCTACTAGACCTGGGACTATACTCACCCTGGTCTATCTTATTTACTCTGCTTCATCCATATCCTAATTTTAATAGACACATCTTCGTCTCTAAAGCTCACATTTTTCTCTACTATTGGTCCCAGAGACATAAATGTAAAAACATTTGTTTCTAAGTGGTCCATAAGCACCTCAAACACAATATTTATTTCTAATTCATGGTCTTGATTTTCTGTTGAAATCTGATTTTCCAACAATCTCTTTTGATCAAATTTTGTTTAAGTTTCTTGTTTAATATCTGTGTTCTCCATTAGACTTTAGGCTCCATGAGTGTAGAGATTCTTTTCAATTTATTTCTAAATATGTCTCCAAATACTGGGCTATAGTAAGCCCTCAAAAACATTACCTACTGGAATAAATATTCCTTTCTAAGTTAGAAAGTTGATTTTTGTCTTGCTCCAGACTGAAATATTTGATTTTTCATTAAAAACAAACATGTCCACATTTTTTAATATGGCATGATTTGATCTTTTTTCTTTTCCAGCTTTGCTTTCTCCTTATTTTAAACCTGACCTTTATACCCTAGCCATACATTGCAATTTTTAAATACATTCTTTACTCATGCTAACCTTTGATATGAACTTACTTATGGCTTCCTTTTAACGTTCTGGCATCTAGTGCCATATTCTTTCTTTAAGTGAGTACTTAAAACATAGCCTTTTCCATAAAGCCCAATTGATCCATATCCAAGTAAAACTCATGACCATTGTTACTGTGATTCCACTATACTTCGGACAGAACAGTGCATCACAGCACTGACCCTCTTCAGTTACAAGGGTATAATTCAAGAATGTAGGGAATTTGTCATTTATAACTCCAGTTCCTAGTACAAACACACACATGTAGTAGACAAAATAGATGGTTGTTGAATGACTGACTACCTTATGTTAAAGAATCTCCATTTGATACATACCACTATTACTTGATATATGTCAGCATTTGAGGAATGAGGGTGAGAATTAAAGGATCTTAGCTTAAGGAGTATGTCTTCTACCTGTAGAAAAATTTTAAGTCACTCAAGTTTAGCTGAATTATCTTTGTGAATGGTTAAACTTTGTATAAAATTCTATAATATTAATATACACATATGTATATCTCTGTATATCTAAATATAGATCTACAGATATACAAATATAGTCATGCATCACTTAACAATGGGGATACATTCTAAGAAATGTGTCCTCATCGTGGAAACATCAGAGTGTACTTATACAAACAAAGATTATATATCCTACTATATAGCTAGGCTATGTGGTATAACTTATGACTTCTAGGCTACAAACTTGTACAGCATGTTATTATAGACAACTGTAGCACTATGGTAAGCATCTATGTATCTAAATATAAAAAGGTATAATACAAATACAGTATAAAAGATTTTAAAAGGTACAACTGTATAGGGCACTTATGAATTTAGCTTGTAGGACTGGAAGTTGCTCTGGGTGAGTGAATGAGTGAGTAGTGAGTAAATGTGAAGCCTAGAACATTACTGTACACTAGACTTTCTAAACACTCTACACTTAGGCTATGCTAAATTTATAAAATAAACAATGAAATTGCACTATGTTCTCATGGCCATAATATCAGTAGATGACAGAAATCTTTTGTTTCCATTATAATCTTAACAAATCACTGTTATATGGGAGGACCTCAAAAAGTTAATCAAAAAGTGGAATTACAAGATAAGGATAAAAAATATAAACTATATTTCTCAACATTGTCCAAAACCCTTTTGTAAGTGATGATATCGCTATTTAGTTCATCCCTAAAGAACTGAGGGTTCTGGGAATTTAACCATGCCAATGCAGTATTTTTATCTTATTAACTGAAGAAAAATGGGTGCCCTCTACAGATGTTTTAAAGATTAGGAAACAAAAAGAAATCAGAAGGAGTCAAATCAGGACTGCAAGGTGGATACCTAATGATTTCCCATTAAAGCTCTCACAAAATTGTCCTTGTTAGATGAGAGGAATGAGCAGGAGCACTGTCATGGCAAATAAGGACTCTCTGGTGAAGATTTCTTGGGCACTTTTCTGCTACGGCTCTGCCTAAGTCTCTCAAACACTCTCATAATAAATAGGTGTTATCATTCTTCGGCCCTTCAGAAAGTCAAAAAACAAAATGCCTTGAGCATCCCTAAAAACTGTTGGCCATAGTCTTTGCTCTTGGCTGATCTTCCTTTGCTTTGACTGGACCACTTCCAGCTCTTGGTAGCCATTGCTTTGATTGTCTTTTGTCTTGAGGATCATACTGGTAGAGCCATGTTTCATCTCCTGTTACAATAACCCAAAGAAAGCCCTCAGCATCTCTACCCCACTTGTTTAAAATTTTCATTGAAAATTATTTTTTTTGTCTGCAGCTGATCTGGGTGTAATGGTTTTGGCACCTATTGAGTGGAAAGTTGACTCAACTTTAATTTTTCAGTCAGAGTTAGCTAAGCTGAACTACTTGAGACATCTGTGGTGTTGGCTACTGTTTGTGCTCTCAACCAGCAGTCAATTAAGGCACAAACAAGATTAATTTTTCCCTGGTGAACTGATGTGGATAGTCTGCTGCTGCAGGCTTCATCTTCAACATCATCTCTTCCCTTAATCAATGTAGTTATTCATTTGTAAATGCTGATTTCTTTGGGGCATTGTCCCCATAAACTTTTTTTTAAGTGTCAATGATTTCATCGTTCTTCCACACAAGCTTCACCAAAAATTTAATATTTGCTCTTGCTTCAGTTTTAGCATAAACCACGTTGCCAATAAGGGCTCTTTCCAAACTGATGTCTTATGCTTCTTAATGCCTCAAGTTAGATCTTATTCAGAAATGTTATAACAGGTAGGTACTACTTGTTTTGGCCCAAATGTTTTTTTGAAATCTATGCATAGTTATTTTTCATAATATGCATTTTCCATGAACTTTGTGAAGACCTCCTGTATAGGTGGTCCACCCTTGACTAAAATATCATTATGAGGCACAGGACTGTATATGTCTGTATATATAGGAATTTCTTTCAATATAAATTGATATCAAACTCTATTTACACATATAACTATATCTATATATAATGAGTAACTTGTACAAGTTAATAAGAGAAAGGCAGGTATTAGTAGGACCTGTGAAAATTTTTTCACGAAAGAGACATTTCAATGTCAAACAATGCTTAAGTCTACTCATCTATTCCAGAGTACAAGTTATTGCAATTTTATTTAATTGAAAAAAATAAATAAATCTCTTTGTCAACGATTTGGTAACATAGAACTTTTGAATTCAAGACATTGCTTTAACTAGATTAACAACTTAGATCAGTTTCCAAGAATTTACATCTCACTGAAAGGGATTATCAGTATAAACATTGTAAACAAAATTATATTCTGCTGATTAACTTACATGGTTTTCCATAAATGGGGCTTAGAGACAGAGCAATACTTGGCAGAAACAGCAACATCTGTCATTAGGTTGGGGCTTTTACTTTTTTTTCATATTGTTGCTCTACTCAAGCAATCTGTCTTTTGGTGAGAAGGTGTTGATTTTCTTTGCTTATAATAAGCTATCATGCAACAGGCTGTCACAAAGCGAATGTGGAAATTTATAGGTCATGCTACTCTCCAAAGATATAGATAATGCAAACATTACTAACATATACATGATAAGAACAAGAAGTATAAGGGAGGAAAACAAAATCCAAGTATGTATAAAAGACCATTATTACATAGTTTGGTCTACATAATCAAAAAGGTACAATGACTGAAAGAAAAGCAATTCATAAAGGAAATGAAAACAAACAGACTTAAGAATCTGAGCTATTTTATTGTTCATTTCAGGTAAGGGATGACATGCTTGCATTCTTTACATGAGTGTTTATGATCATGTAAAGGAACAAATGTGAAGGAATAAATCTTTTCAGAATTTCATTTAATCTTGATTACTGAAGTGCCTGCTATTTTTTTTCTGCCTTTTTAATTTTCCTCAAACTGCCTCTTTCATTTGTTTATTCTGTCAAGTTACATTAGTTAAAATGCTACCTATTTATTCAAGTCCTACCATAACTGCCTTCTTTCCTTGTGTTAGCCTACAAGCATTATTACAGTGTTTATCACATTCCAATTTAGTGTCTGAAAATATCTGTTCAGCACTAATTATGTGCCATGCACTCTCTAAGTGCTTTTTCAGAGTACTCTCAGTTAACACTCTGTTTTATGTCCTTCCTGTTTGATAATCTGATACCCTCAATTAATTGTTCATAATTTAAAGGCAGGGATCACATCTAATTTATTTAAGAACATTCTGTCTGCTTCTTATCTAAATGCAATAGAGATTTGTTAAATGAATTTGAGTTTCTAAAAATAAATAGGTTTTTCCATGTCATAAAGGAAAAAGAAACTGCTTCTATTCTCATCCTCCCTCATCTCCTGGGACTGTCATTCTGAAGTGTAGTTCTGCTCAAAATTACTACCTCTATTCCTTGTGTATTCTGTCAGAGAAATGCAGAAATGCGTAACTCATCCTAGAAACACAAACAAGTACTTTGGGATCCAAGAGCCACTACATCACATAGAGAAAGAAAAGGACCCATAGATTTTATTTTGTTTCTTTCTTTTTCTTTCTTTCTTTTTTTTTTTTTTTTTTTTTTTTGAGACGGAGTCTCGCTCTATTGCCAGGCTGGAGTGCAGTGGCATGATCTCGGCTCACTGCAACCTCCGCCTCCCGGGTTCAAGTGACTCTCCTGCCTCAGCTTCCTGAGTAGCTGGGACTACAGGTGCGTGCCACGAGGCCCAGCTAATTTTTATATTTTTAGTAGAGATGGGGTTTCACTATGTTTGCCAGGATGGTCTCAATCTCGTGATCTGCCCACCTCAGCCTCCCAAAGTGTTGGGATTATAGGTGTGAGCCACTGAGCCTGGCCAAGGACCCATAGATTTTCTGGGTAAATCATGGAAGAATTTTCTTTTTGTGACTTATGTAAAACTAGAAATCAGAAAATATCTCCTTAGATAACAAAATATAACTCTTATCAGAACTTTTACAATTTGAGAAGAAATAAAATAATTTTATCACGCAAAATAAAGTCATCTATAACACACTAAAAAGTGTTTAGGTCAAACACTTTGGATCTGGGGAAGGCTCTGTTGCTAACTAGTTACATAGTCTGAGACAGGATGCTTAGCCTTTTCTCCACATCAGCATCTCCATCTAAAAGAGATATATTAGATTAAATTCCAATGTCTAAATTTCCTTCCAGCTATAGTAGATGCCATAAAAAGGCACTTTCTTATTGTTACTATAAAAACTATTCTTCCTTTTTAAAAATTATACCTCTTTTTCTTCAGGCCTAATACCTATGCTGCTTTTATAAATGTATTAGTCTTATATGTTCCTTTGTCTACAATACACTGTCCAACATATTTATACTGTATATTAGAAATTTATCAGTTCCATTAAGCAGTTTAACTCTAGTAAATATCATTCTCACAGAGTATTGAAGGAAAAAGGAAATAATGTACAACTTCCCCTGTTCTCTGCTGAAGCTCATCAAGGCTGAATGGCTGAGAATAGCTGGACATTTACATAATTAATTTCCTTTATTATTTAAATTGCCCTAAGCAATTGCCTTAGAATAACAGTCATTTTGTACATCTCACTTTTCTGCTACAGCTTTATTGAAATGTAAATATGAAAACTTGATTCTTTAAGAGCACAATGCAGAACCAATTGGTGCAGTTGCCCTTTATTAAGTATTGATGGAGACAAGAGACCTGGACAAGATAACGTAATGAACCTGTCTTTCTGCCTCTTTTATCTTATGTATTTGTGGAATGAAAATTATTTAGAAACAATATGAAAAAATGTTTGCAATATTTTATCTGAAAAACCTTTAAGTCTCTTTTCTCTTTTGATTGAGACTTTCAGAGAGACCCATTCTGTAGTTTTAGATCTTCTAATCCTGCGGGACACAGGATCTGTGGTCTATAGCTGATAAAACCATGAGATGTGTTAACACTGACAATATGACCTGCAATAAATACTGTGAGATCTAATTTACATATTTTTAGAAAAAGCTGAATAAAAAATGAGAGTTTTTGTAGTTATGATACCACAAAATTCAGAAAAAAAATCTTTAAAAAGTAAGCATGAATGTTGTGCCTCTGAAAATGGTATAAAGAGTCCAGAAATGAATGGAAAGAGTATAAATATGTCATCCCTTACTTGAAAGGGATGTGAAGTAAAAGGAAAATCCACAGGCATTCACACATTTAAGGACCTAAGAGAGATCCTGAATGATAAAGTTACCTAAGCTGGTTTCCTTATAGCCCATGATATTAATTTATTGCTTCTACTCATGGATAAAATAATGCCTGTTATCTATTTATGTATTTATTTTTATTCAGCTATTAAGCCACGTGGGTTATGGAATGTTTATTTATTTTCTGAATGTATTTCATCTCAAGCTCTATATCAGTACTATTTTCTGGAATACCCTATACATTCAGATTTTGAGTCAATACACAATGGTAAAGTATTTTGGAGATATCAACTAATTGTCCTTAATGGACAAGCAGTCCATTTCACCATCACACAGTATAATCTGAAAAAATTCCCCTAAGAATTCTGAGTCTCATATCCATGACATTAAACCAAGAGTCACAGATTTATGGACAAAATTCTGGGGTTCTGTCATTTCCTACTAACTGAGTGACTTGAATAAGACATAAAAATACTTTGTTCTTAAATTTTGTAGATATATAGATTTTTAGATTTAAATTTATAATTTTGTATTTGCTCTTATCTTTATGAATTGTCATAAGGCTCACATGAATTGATGTATATGAAGACACTTTATCAAACTACAAAGTTTTATAAACATCTAAAATATTTCTCCTGCTATTAACATCTTTCCTATGAAAGATTCAAAATATGCATTAATATAATAATTGTAACTAATTTCAATCATCATTAACTATATATTCTTAACAGTTTTCTTATATTGATTTATTTAAACCTCAAAGTAAACCTATGAGGACATACTATTGTTATTATTATTACTGATTAATACATATTCAAAGTTTCCTCAATCATTGTCTATTTCTTGAGATTTCTTATTGTTCATATCCTTGAATTCTAATTTATTTTATTGTAAGTCAACTGAAAATCACTTATTAGGAATAAAATAACCAGAGTGCTAATGAAGAAAAAAACACTCATGTTATTACTTTTACTGCACTGGATAATGAAGATGGGCATAGAACCACAAAACTCTTAAAAATGTAATATGTGACGTTATTCACATTCTACTCTCTAAGTTGTAGTGTGAGAACTGCAGAAAAACAGTAAAGAAAATCACCACCAACAAAACCAGACACAGTAAGAATAGCATTTGAAAAGGTTAGGTCACCATAAAATGTCCAAATCACATCATAACCTCACATGCTTACTTCCAAATCATCTTTTCTCAGCAGGATGGAAATAGAGATCCAAACTGCATAACCTTTCATCCACCACCACCACTGCTATGCTACAGAAAAGGCTTAAGTAACTTAATTTTTCTCACAAAACCTGATGTTGATATTTGGCAGCTTCTAATCTGGCTGGGTGCCCTGACATGAATTGCAGATTCTCTGTGCTCCTTTTGAGAGGAATTTGAGGAGGATAAAAGCAGATGCAGACAAACGCAGATGGAGCCCAGAAGCCAAATAACCTGAGGCTCCTCACTACAACAGAAGTGAGTTTGGCAGCCTCACACTGTTTTAAGGAAGAAGGTAATTTTCTGTAAAGTAATTAGTCACTTAAACAAACCATTGCTGTAGTTATATTTTGTTTTCGTTAACTTTAGGAAATGTCCTTTGAATGTAAGCTAAAATTAAGTGGTTGTTTTTGGTTGTTAGTGATTTTGATTGTCAATTTTAAAGACAATAATGGAATTTTAGAGTTGAAACTAGTGTTTAAATTAGAATGTATCCTAATTGATCTCCACAACTTAGGTCAGTGTTGACCTTTTCAAACAGACATTACAAACTGAAAGACTGTGGTAGTGTTGTACCCAGGCGAGTTAGAGAAAACGCCACACTTTGAGACGAATTAAGAGTCCTTTATTAGCCAGCGACCGAGAGACGGCTAACGCTCAAAATTCTCTCGGCCCCGAAGAAGGGGCTAGATTTTCTTTTATACTTTGGTTTAGAAAGGGGAGGGGGGTCTAGTTAAAACAATTTTACAGAAATAAAGTAGGCAAAAAGTTAAAAGGATAAATGGTTACAGGAAAGTAAACAGTTCCAGGTGCAGGGGCTTTAAGACTATTACAAAGTGATAGACTCGGGGCTTTGGGCGTTATCAATCAGACGAATTCCTGGGAATTGCGGATATAGCTTGCCACGGTATCTTATCAGTTAATTGCATTCTTGGATGTGCTGGGAGTCAGCTTGCACAAGTTAAGTCCTTGAGGAAGGGGCTGCCAGTGAGAGAGCCAAGATGGAGTCTGTCTGGCTCTCTTAGCTAAGGGAGAGTCAATACAGGTGGAAACAAGACTAAAAACAGGGTTAGTAAAAACAAGGTTGGGCATTACAGTAGCCTGGTCTGGAAACTTTAAACTTATTTCCAAGTTACTTGATTTTTCTGGCTAGGGCTGCATTGCTTATATTTAACCCCCTATTCTTACAGAACAGGAGGCTCTCATACCTGTTCCTGAATGTCATTCCATGAATAGTCAACAGTTTTCCCTAAGAGTAGGTCTCTATTCACTTGCTATTTCTTCGGGGAAGGAGTGGCATTTCTTTTTCACATTCATTTGGAAGGTTTTCAGTGTACTCTCTGGCCTCTCTACAACATTTTACTCATTCTGCCTTGGGAAGGTAGTGTTTTACTTCAAATATGTATTGATATGCTCCATTGTTCTTATCTACAGAGAATAGCTACTATTAATGCATTTCCTGAATAGTGTATATTACACAAGGTCCTGTCTCTCCCTGGGACATATGCAGTTTTGAGCCATTAATTTCAGAGTCCTTAAACTTTGGTGTACTTGTTAGATATTCTAAATCATAAAACAAAAATGGTAATTTAGGGAAATGATTAAGGCTACGCCTGTGCAGAGAATGTATGGCATTGGGCCTTGGATTTTAGTATGTGGGCAGAGTCTTTTAACCTTAAGAGAGGCTTAGTTTTATCTAGGTGATATTTTTACAGTTGAAAATTTGGTTTTTATTCCTGAGGCTTGGGAAAGATATTTAAACCAGCTTTGTAGTAATTGCAGGGACCTAAGCAAAGGCATCACCTTAAGGAAAGACGCCTATAGTTTCAGGAGAAGGGCTAGACATCTCTAGGCTTGGTAGTCATTTGGACCTAAGAAAGAATCCATAAATGGCCACTTAGGGCATTTCAATGCTCTGCAAGACAGACCTTGTGGGGCTTAACAGCCAGTAGAACCCAACTGAGGACTGATAAATAAAGGCTGACAGCTAGGGGCTTAGTAAACAAAAATCATGGAAATTGAAACTACTCTCTGAAAAGGTGAAAATACTTGTGGCCCTGCAGGCTAACGTCTGTAACTTTAGTTGGTACAGGTTGCTTCCACATGCATGCTTTCTCTGCTTATTTCACAAGTACAGCATTTTCCAAGTAGGCATAGATGAAGTACAAATAATTTTAGGCAAAAGAGCACCTAACTCCAAATTAGAGTTCTTTTAGACATTGATCGCCAGACTATTCGCTGCCTTTATATTGTGTAGCAGCTGAATTCTGGGTGTATTTCAGAGCACTAGGGAGGTCCTAGCTTTACATTATTAATGCTAAGCCTATATGAGTAGGGCTACATCAAGAGCTACAAATATAAATATATATATCTCGGCCAAGAAGGAAATCATAAATAGGATATTCTCTGAGTCTTCTGGCTAGTGCAAAGAACTACATGAGCTCATGTTGCTTCTCATGTGGGTTCTGAATGGATTAACTTTAGAAAAAATATCCCCTTAGGAGGCAGATTTCTTAGGCAAAAACTGTTCCATAAGAGGCAACAGAAGAAACAGCCACAGTGGTGCAAGATATAAAATACTAACAAAGAAATATAAATGTTGGGTGCCTAGATGGTGCCCAAAGTGAATAGAGAACTGGATTTCAGAACCTGTAACTCAAAGAATCAATGGAAATGAGGAGGTTATGCAAAATGGTAGTATAGAAGGGCCAACATCAACTTGTTGATGGCCGATTTTCTTCTTATTGAGTCTAGTTTTACAGGTATATTTTTCAGAAGGTAATCAGGGACGAAAGAAACTTATTTGTTAGAGTGATCATAACAAAGTGCCATAGACTGAGTGGTTTAAACAACAAAAATATGTTTTCTCACAGTTCCAGAGTCTAGATTTCTGAGATCAAGATATTGACAGGGTTGATTTCTTCTGAGGCCTCTCTTCTTGGCTTGTAGACAACCATCCTTACTCTACATTTTCACATAGGCTTCCCTATGTGCTCAGTTGTATCCAAATTTCCCATTTTTAAAAGGACACCAGTCATATTGGATTAGGATCCACTCATATTACCTCATTTAACTATAATAACCACTTTAAAGATCTCATCTCCAAATACACATTCTGCGGTATTGGAAGGTAGGAGTGAAGCATATAAATACCAGGGATCATAATTCAGCCCATAATGATGCTGTTTGGGAATGGTTTCTCAAATCCAGTGAGATGATATTTATCTTACTCAGTTCCTGCTGGTCCTTTGTTCCCTTGGTCTGGTTTCTTAATCTTGGGAGCTCACATAACTTGTGGAACATAATAATATCTAAGATTTAAAAACAACCTGACTTAATTCATGAATGGGTTAATCTATTCATGAGGGCAGAGCCCTTCATGACCCAGTTACCTCATAAAGGCCCCGCCTCTCAAAACTGCCACTTGAGGATTAAGTTTCATCATGAGATTCAGAGAGGACGCAGCAGTGGTATTGGTCGTTTGCTTTTGGTTTTTAATCATGAAAGTTTGTTAATTTTTGTTTTAACAGATACTTTTTCTGAATCTACTGAAATGACTTTTCTCATCTTGTCATGAGATGAAAGTTTTCCCCTTTGTTATATTAATATGAAAAATTACATTAGTTGATTTCCTGGTGTTAATTGTATCATGAATTAAAAGAATTGAACCCAGTTTGGTGATGATGTATAATATTTATTTTATGTATCATTAAACTTGTTGTGCTATTTTTTTTTTTTTAGGATTTTTGCATCTGTGTTCATGAGATACTTTAAGCAATAGTTTTCCTTTCATGACATCTTTTTATGTCAAGGTAATATAATTTCAAGAAAAAGTTCATTCATTTTCTATTACCTGAAGGAATTCATGAAAATATTTGATATGTTAATAGCTTGACTTAACCATTCCACATTGGAATGATTTCTAACAAATGCCCAGATAATGTTGATGCTGCTGTTCCAGGGACCTACTTTGAAAAACATTGCCGTATAGTATAGTTTTGATATGAGAGCACCGATCAAGTGAGAGGTGAAAATTTCTTAAGTATTTGATTATCATTGTTCCTACCTCAAAAGATGTGGAAGAAGCCTGCAGGAGGTGAATGACCAACTTTAATGTTCTAAGAATTTATGGATAGCAACTCTATTCCTTACACATCAGTTTTGATACACTACTTTTACAGAAAAGGGTCATTGCTCTCAAAATTCCCTGCTGTAGTTTTTAGAAGAAATAAACCAATTTACTCTTCAGTGGTGAGGTCAGAAAGCAGTACCTTAGGCATGGGTATAGTTATCAATGACTCCTCTCAATAAGAAAGCTGTCTTTACTGCCTCATAGAGCAGCAGGGACTCAGGGAAAACTGAAAGTATAGGACATAAAGGATTGGAATTTTGATTTCTTCTTTGAATTCAGATGTTAAGCTTAGGATCAGTATTACTACAAAAACGATGCCACATTCTAGACGTGATAAATTATATAATTCAGAAACAGGTTTAAAACAACTTATGCAGATATAATTCATTATGATGTCTATGTTATTTCACCCTTGCAAACTAATAGAAATTTTCTACTAAAATTTTTGTTACCATCATATTTAGGAAATACTATATAGAGAACTACATTTTACATTCCACATAATAAGTTGAATATATTTGTCTATATTAAAAAGTGTTCATATGTATTGCTAAATATATACTGACATTACTGAAATATTGCATTAATAAGTATTTTGAATATAATAATGGGATTTGGTGTTCATAATGAAAGAACTTAACTATATACCAACTTTGCTTCTTTGTTTTCTATTTCTAGAGATTTATTAAGTGACTATCAATAGTTTAGAGAGCTAGGTTTCCAGATACACAAAATCCTGAAGTAAAAGGGATGTCCATGGTAGCTGTTCAACATTCCCCACCAAATCATACATATATGTATGTATATATATATACATACATATATATGTGTATATATGTGTGTGTGTGTGTGTGTGTATATATATATATATATATGGTTAAAAGTGTTTTCATATCCAATTGACGATGAGGAAAGACTTCTTCATAGTCTGGAACTAGGTAAATGAAGAAGGAAAGTATAGGAAAAATAAAATACCAGGCAAAGTCAGGAGAATATTATTGCGTATGCCACAGGGTTGACTAATGTTAGGAGAAAAAATATTATAAGCCTCAAAAAATGTGTTGCAGACATTCTTGGGTACTCCCCAATAACAGGTAAAGGCATTTGAATTTATTTCCATGGACAAATCAGTACAAATTAAAAGATGTCTAAATAGTAAGATAGCTTTATAAAACTTAAGTAATATTACTAAAGAGAAATATATTATTAAGTAATATTACTAAAGAGAAATATATTATCGTAACTTCTCCAGAACTTTGATTTTCATATCAATTCATTCACTTAAATGCTACTACTCATTTATGACCTTTTATATGTCAGATGCTGGCTGGTTCCTGATTCAGTGGGGATCAAAGGAGAAAAATCTTCCCTAATGGTTTCCAGAAAGGGTGGTCACCCAAAAGTCCTCTAAATGCTGAGTGCTCCTGTTGGATTGCCCTTCCTCTAGGACCCCAAACAAGTACTAACTATAGGAATGAATAGTTCTATGTATGCTAAAAATATCATCTCAGATATGATAGATTGTTTGTCCTTAAGAGGTCATCAGGTCTGACCCATTTACTACGTTCCACTTATCTAAGGCTGGAAGTCCCAGGCCCCCAGATCCATCCTTCTTCACTTCCATTTGTACTCCATTATGCTCTATATATTCTCTAATTTTCCCCAATTCCACATCTTTCTCTACATTTCTGAAAGATTATATTAAACCCTCTACATCTTCAATGTCTTTTCCTGAAGTTCCTTTTTGTCTTCTTATTCTGGGTATGCCTCAAATATATTGTTCCCTTTAGTATGCCTCTCAGCTGAAGGCTTTTAGACAGCCACAAAAACAGTTAGTGTAGACTTCTCCATTCATTACTGCATTTTCAAAACTTTTATCCTTTTTTTTTCTACAAAAGATTCCATTTCACTGGAGCACATGATATTAGACTATACCACCTTCTACCTTACATGCTATCCCAGCTTCTTGTTCTCTCTCATTTAGACTATAAAACCCTTGGAATCTGGACCATAATATTCCTCTTTACCTCTATTACTTTTACACCTCATTATAATTTCAAACTACCCATGGATGATTAGTCCAGAAATGGATCACTCAGCAACTTTGATCTTCTTATCTCCAAAAACAGTTTCCTCCTAGCACCTCAGCCTTCATCCTCATGGTCATACCTCAAAACCTTTATGCTTGGCAATTGCAATGGCTCAGAAATCTGAACTGTCTCATTTTAAAAGCATACGTCCTATATTTTTGTCTCATTTCTCTACTTGGCCAAGTCATATAGAAATTCAACTTGATAGCTCTGCCAGCACAATTTCATTACTATCACCCCTTATATTTTTATTTGTCTCATTATTCGGCTTAGATTCTTGTTCACTGTAATACCCTTGAAATTATTCTTTACGTTTTTATTCACCCTTCATTGCATTGACCTGAAAAAATGTCCAACGCTGATTCTCTCTAACAATGTACTTTTCCTCGCCTATGCCAGAACAGCTGAACATGGCCAGTGGTATTGCTATTATTAACACAGAAAGCAGTATATGTTAGAGCTATCTAAATATGTACTTATATTAACTCACTTTGTCTCTACACAGAACCCAAGCACTGCTAATGTTTTCATTTTACAGCTGATAAAAGAGAAACAAAAGAACATTTAACTTTCCCCAAATAACAAAGAATTTTTTTTTTCAAATATGGGATCTAAACTCATGTGGTCTGACTCGGGACTCTGTCCCCTCAGTTTACCATTATTCTGCCTCCACACAAAATATTAGGTAATATCACTATACAATTACCCAAAGTGTAAATAGAGACTCAAACTTTCCAGCAATCCTACATTTTCCTGATTTCCATCATAACTAGATTTTAACTTCTCCTTGCTCTGATATCTACAATTGCCCTCACATCTCTTACTACTAGAAGAAAAATCTTTATAGATCTCCAAGAAAATATATATTTTCAGGAGCCCTGACATTATCACCTTATCACAAATACAATTGTACCTAGTCTATGCACATAATGCCTGCCTTCTTTCCTATTAAAAAAAAATTTATGAAAGATTAAATTATCCATATCTGCTCAGAATTTCATCCTGTCTTTTCCTATCAAGGAATTTATTCTGATTTGCATTCTCTAAGCTTTAACGCTTTCAAAAATGAGAGCCCACCTTTTAATTTTAGCTATTCTAGTGGGTGTAAAGCGGTATCTCGCTGTTGTTTGAGTCAATGTTTCCCTGATGACAAATGATATTGAGTTTATTTTATATGCATATTGGTCATTAACATACCTTTCCTTGCAAAATATCTGTGAATTATTTTGTTCATTTTTTATTGGAAGCTTGTTTTATTGTTGTTTATTTAGTTTTTAAAGTTTTCTTAAATATATTCTGCATATAGGCAGTTTGATAGTTATGTGTTTTGCAAATATTCTCTCCAATTTGCAGCCTAACTTTTCATTTCCCAGCAGTGAGATCTGAAGAAGAGAAGGTTTTGAATATACTGTTCACTATATGCATTTTAAATTTATTGGCATATTATATTTATGTCTACTGTTTTATTAGCAGTTGTGTTATTTTAAATATTTTTTTAATTCAGGAAATATGAATTCATAGTAACACATTCAACCAGTCTAAAATCAAATCAAATTTTCGTTGGTATTTGTGTAAACTATGTGACCAGAAACAAATCGTTTATCTTTACTTAGCAGCAGTTTTATCAACATTAAGTTAGGGATATTAATAACTAACATCTATTGAGCTAAGCTTCTGATAAGAGTTTTATGAACATTATTTTTATTTAACCCAAAAATTATATACTAGAATTAAGTACAATTACAATTCACATTTTTTAAGAAATGAAATCGAAGAATTAATGTGGATAAATTGACCAAATGTAGCAGAAAATATTACCAAGTAGCAAATGAGAGATTTGAATTTAGGTAATAGCAACATTGCTCCTGGTTCCTTCACAAAGATTTATTGGAGTGGTTATATATGATATTGTGTGACAGTGCTTTGAATTTTCTAAAGTTTTATATGTTTTTGACTTGTTTCATAACTATGCTTTAGAGTTCATCATATTTCCATACAATTTAAATTACAATTTCAGACTTTTTTTTTCCTTTAAGTTCTGGGATACATGTGCAGAACGTGCAGGTATGTTACATAGATATACATGTGCCATGGTGGTTTGTGGCACCTATCAACCCATCATCTAGGTTTTAAGCCCCACATGCATTAGGTATTTGTCCTAATGCTCCCCCTCTCCTTCCCCCCAACCCTCTGACAGGCCCCGGTGTGTGATGTTTCCCTTCCTGTGTCCATGTGTTCTCATTGATCAACTTCCGCATATGAGTGAGAACATGTGGTGTTTGGTTTTCTGTTACTGGGATAGTTTGCTGAGAATGAAAGCTTCCAGCTTCATCCATGTCCCTGCAAAGGACATGAACTCATTTTTTTTTATGGCTGCATAGCATTCCATGGTGTATATGTGCCACATTTTCTTTATCCAGTCTATCATTGATGGGCATTTGAGTTGGTTCCAAGTCTTTGCTATTGTAAATAGTGCTGCAATAATCATACATGTGCATGTGTCTTTACAGTAGAATGATTTATAATCCTTTGGGTATATACCCAGTAATGGGATTGCTGGGGCAAATGGGATTTCTGGTTCTAGATCCTTCAGGAATCACCACACTGTCTTCCACAGTGGTTGAACTAATTTACACTCTCACCAATAGTGTAATACCGTTCCTATTTTTCCACGGCCTCGCCAGCATCTGTTGTTTCCTGAATTTTTAATAACCGCCATTCTAACTGACACGAGATGGTATCTCATTGTGGTTTTGATTTTCATTTCTCTAATGACAGTGATGATAAGCTTTTTTTCCATATGTTTGTTGGCCACATAAATGTCTCTTTTGAGAAGTGTCTATTCATATCCTTCGCCCACTTTTTGATGGGGTCGTTTGTTTTTTTCTTGTAAATTTGTTTAAGTCTTTTGTAAATTCTGGATATCAGATCTTTCTCAGAGAGATAGACTGCAAAAATTTTCTCCCATTCTGTAGGTTGCCTGTTCACTCTGATGATATTTTCTTTTACTGTGCAGAAACTCTTTAGTTTGATTAAATCTCATTTGTCAATTTTGGCTTTTGTTGCAATTGCTTTTGGTGTTTTAGTCATGAAGTCTTTGCCCATGCCTATGTCTGGAATGGTATTGCCTAGGTTTTCTTCTAGGGTTTTTATGGTTTTGGGTTTTACATTTCAGTCTTTAATCTATCTTGAGTTAATTTTTTGTATAAGGTGTAAAGAAGGGGTCTAATTTCTGTTTTGTGCATATGGCTAGCCAGTTTTCCCAGCATCATTTATTAAATAGGGAATCCTTTCCCCATTTCTTATTTTTTTTCAGGTTTGGTGAATATCAGATGGCTGTAGATGTGTGGTCTTATTTCTGAGGTCTCTGTTCTGTTCCATTGGTCTATATATCTGTTTTGGTACCAGTACCATGCTGTTTTGATTACTGTAGCCTTATAGTATAGTTTGAAGTCAGGTAGTGTGATGCCTCCAGCTTTGTTATTTTTGCTTAGGATTGTCTTGGCTATACGGGCTCTTTTTTGGTTCTACATGAAATGGAAAGTAGTTTTTTTTCAAATTCTGCAAAGAAAGTCACTGGTAGCTTAATGGGAATAGCATTGAATCTGTAAATTACTTATGGAAGTATGGTCATTTTCACAATATTGATTCTTACTTTCCATGAGCATGGAGTGTTTTTCCATTTGTTTGTGTCCTCTCTTATTTCCTTGAGCAGTGGTTTGTAGTTCTCCTTGTAGAAGTTCTTCATGTCCCTTGTAAGTTGTCTTTTTAGGTATTTGAATCACTTTGTAGCAATAACATTTAAGTTTTTGAGGTGAATACAGCTCTTTATTTTTCTTTTCACTTGACATAACTGCCTGATGCTTAATAATGTGTCTTTTGCACAATACACCACAAAATTATGGTCAGTTATTTTAAGATCCAACCTTTGAAACAGAAATGTTGACTTTTCTATTTTCTCTTGGAAATCATCAGAAATTTCACAGTATTTTAATGTTATTGCTTTGAATTAAAATTATGAAATCACTATTAGTTAAGAATGAAAAATGATTGCTGAGTCCCCGACTGTTCCATAACTTACCTACTACCGTAATTATCTTGGTAGTGTAGAGTAGAATTTGCCTCTAGGGGATGCCAAAGTCTATGTAAATTTTATCTCATATAATATAAATGAAAACATATCTTTATTAATGGACAAACACCCAATGAACATGATTTTACAGACAACAAATTCTGAATATTCCAGAGGTAGCTTTCTAGAGCTGAGTAAATGTTGTACCTTTTTTACGGGAGTTATCCAGCTCCCTGTAGTCCATAGAATACATCTCACTTAGTCCTGGCCCCATGCCCAAAGGAATTTATTTTTTCTTAGCAAAACATGTAGGCATTTCCTTTGTCAGAGAATAAACCATATCAGTAGCTTATGATTGGAAGAAAATGAGATGAGATAATCAAGGATTCAGTATAATGCAGGAACCTGCTCACGGAGCCTACACACAATCAATTTAACGCTTATGACATCATGTTGGAAGCTTGAACTTTGTTTCCTTCAAATTAGGACTTTGTTTTTCAGATCTGGTTGTTAAACATCTACCAGCCTACTTCAAATCAAAGTACAGTACTTGAAAACTACATGAAGAAAATAATAAAATCTACATGTTTTACTGTTTTATAGTCTGTGAATATTGTCTGATTTCAGATATTCATAGCATCAAGTATCTTTTTTTTTTTTTTTTTTGAGATGGAGTCTCGCTCTTGTGCCAAGCTGGTGTGCAATGGCACGATCTCAGTTCACTGCAACTTCCGCCTCCTGAGTTCGAGCAATTCTCCTGCCTCAGCCTCCCAAGTAGCTGGGACTACAGGCAGGTACCACCACACCCGGCTAATTTTTTGTATTTTTGGTAGACACAGGGTTTCACCACATTGGTCAGGTTGGTCTCGTACTCCTGATCTCAGGTGATCCACCTGCCTCAGCCTCCCAAAGTGCTGGGATTACAGGTGTGAGCCACCGTGCCCGGCCAGCATCAAGTATCTTTTAAAGAAATTTCACAAGACATTACTGATCTATATAATTTGTTGACTATGATTTACATTATAAATAGTAAAAACAAAAAAAATTGAAACAATGTATGAAGTCTTTTTTTTCTAAAAACGATTTTTATTATTTTATTAATATCTATTTTAATATATCTACATTGGCCAGGCACGGTGGCTCATGCCCATAATCTCAACACATTGGGAGGCCGAGGCGGCCGGATCACCTGAGGTCAGGAGTTCGAGACCACCCTGGCCAACATGGTGAAACCCCGTCTCTACTAAAAATACAAAAATTATCCAGGCATGGTGGCAGGTGCCTGTAATCTCAGCTACTAGGGAGGCTGAGGCAGGAGAATCACTTGAACCAGGGAGGCAGAGGTTGCAGTGAGCTGAGATCATACCACTGCACTCCAGCCTGGGTGAAAGGGTGAGACTCCATCTCAAAAAAAAAAAAAAAGTATATACATAATATATCTATATTACTTAAGAATCAAATAATATTTTACTGTCCTTGTTCCAAAATAGAATTAGTATGTGGTTATCTGTGTGGGGAATGAAAGCATGAAAGTAAATGAAAAATAACACAAACTCAAGAAGAAATGGAAAGAAACTGAGAATAATAGATAGTTAGTTATTTTATGTTCTGGTTACTATATCTTATGTTCAGTGACCCTAACAGGCCAGAGAGGAATCCTGAGCAAATAGCCTGAAGAAATTGTAATAAACCAAATTGTGATTAAAATGTATTCAATTAGATGAATTTTAAAAAGTGTTTCTGGTTGTTACTTTTGCTAAATGAAAATAATAATAATCATTATTTTTCATATAATTTTGATGTACATATTATCTCTGAAAAAAATTACCAAAGAAATAAGAGGTTTACTCAACAATATTAAAGTGAAATGTATGATATCCCCCATTATTCTGCTTTAATCTTTAATTTTTGAATTCTAAAATCCCAGAGTATATCTTTGAGGCAGTGAAGTTACATCTACTTAGATGTATTCTGTACCTCTTAAAAATATTTAGCACCATTTTGTTTATAGAAATTATCATCATTACATAGAGAAAAATGTGAATACTAGTGATCAAATTTATTTAAACTTTTCTAATTTAGACTGATTAGAATATAAAGCTAGAGGTAAAATTTGAATCACTGCAACATATACTGCCTTAATAAATGAGACCTACAGAACCTCTATAAATCTTTTCCATAAGCATTAGGGATTCAACCTCTCAAGTTTGATAGTTTGAATAAACAATTTTATTTTATCACCATTCTTTATCTTCACCCCAGTTGCTCTCCTACACTGAACCTTGGCTAAATCACAGTGCTTGCTTTGACCAAATGGATGTGGGCTGTTGACCCAAGCAGAACCTGAAAAATTCAGTTGTCTATTTCCACTTTCTCACTACTACCTTTACCACTGCCTCAGAGCATTCTTCCGTTAGCTTGCTATAGGTGGGAAATATGTTATGCAGATTTGATTTCTACCAGTCATCCCATTGGAGGCCAACAGCCATCTGATGACAGATGTGTGCATGAGCACAGTGTAGACCAGAACAACAAAGAAAAAACAACTCTAAATCACCAACCAACAGTTCTGTGCACCTAATAAATGCTTATCAATTTTTTTCACTAGTGCAGAGTTAGCTACACAATATGATTGATGCAATAAAGATAATAAACATCTGATAAACCAAGTTATTTATCTTCCTTCTCTGTCATTATGTTACATTTGTTTAAAAAGTCTAGAATATTTTTAAAAATTAGGCAAGGCATTTTCACTTAAATAATGAAATATTATGTTTTGTTTTGTACATTTAGAGCATTAATAAAATAAATCTACTTACAGATACACATTACATAAATACATTTTATTAAATTATTTTAAAAATATGATTAAGAGCTTTCATTATAATTCTGTTTAAAACATTAATAAGCTTAGTTTTATGTAAAAAAAATCATGTAAACATAATCATGCTATTACTAAATAATGAAATTTTAGTATAGGTATATTAATTACATTAGATTGAAGACAAGATGATATCTATTTTTAATTACTTGCATATGACGGGAATGAAATGAAACTAAATTGTAGCCAAAGTAAAAAAAAGAAATACATCTGAATCATACTGCCTATTTGTACTGAACCAAGGAAAAATTCTGACTAATATAATCTGAAAGATGATCTTCAAGCTCATTTAGCAGAAATCAGACAATTAAAAGGAGTCAGTGTAATTATAGAAAACTGAATTATTGTAGACTAGCTTCATTTTTCTCTAGTAAAGGCAGTAAATTATCAGTATAACAGTGATAATACATCTCTCTTTGGCTGGCTTCATGTTTTGCTGCTTTCTTCTACATCATCTAGTCTTGGGCTCCACAGTTCTTAAACCAATCCTGACCAAGATAGGCATTACCTTTGTTTGGTATACTTGCAAATTAGGTTAAAACTCACATATTTCAGATCTTAGCATTAACCACAATCTTTGTGTTTCCAAGTCTGCTTCACTGATAACATGTCCAAAAATTTGTTTTTCAAGCACCAAACCTACATAGAGTCTCCTATGCAGTGCAGAATAGAGTTCAGGTTTTCACCTAGGTACATATGGGATTTCATTATATGATGTTTCATTTCAATATATTACAAAAAAGAGGAATTCGTCATTTAGTGATATTCACATTGGGTTATTATCTGAGATAAAGTTGGGTATATTCTCTATTTTTCCTTACTATTACTACCAGAACACAGCATATTTTTATATGGGTATGTCTACTATTTTTAGATCTATATATACACCCAAATGTATTCGTTTTCTAGAGATGTCACAACAAAGGAACAAAAACTAGATGGCTTAAATAATAGTTTATTCCCTCACAGTTCTGGAGGCTAGAAGTCCAAGATCGAGGTGTCAACAGGGTTGGCTTCTTCCGAGGCTTCCAACCTTGGCTGGTAGATGGCCATCTTCTGTGTCTTCACATAGCCTTCCCTTTGTGTACTCTCTGTGCCCTAATATTCTCTCATAAGGAAAACAGTTATATTGGCTCACGACCTATGCATATCTATTTATTATACTTTAAACACTCCCTAACCACCTTTAAAGGCCCTTTCTCCAAATGTAGTCACATTCTGAGGTACTGGTGGTCAGAACTCAACCTATGAATTTTGGGGAGATATGATTCAGCAGATAACACCATAATAAGACACAGATACTCCTCAGGATGTCTGAGGTCAATCATAATATCACAAATTAAAGTTATGCCATCATAATGAACAAAAAATACCTAGAATCTATTTAAAAAATTAGACATTTTTAACTTAAATAAAAAAAAAACTCTCCATGGCACAACTTAGCAAACTGGATAACACATGAAGATTCAGATAGACAATTGCAGTACATGTACCTTAAAATAGATTAATAATTACTCCTCTTTAAAGCTTTTAAGATTAAGATGAAGAAAACAAAGATTCTTGTACAAAGCATCTGATGAAGATGGAATAGAGAAGAAACAAACAAGGAAAATAAACATATTCAAATAATTCCATTCTTGACAAGTCCTGCCTGCTGGAACTTGGTGTATGTCTTAGATACTGTATCTAATGATATCAGGAGTCTCTACATTAAGCTTAGCTTCTCCAATCAGGTTAGATTTTTTTCTCCAACAACGTTTCATTCTGTAGAGGGAGATGAGATGCTGACTTCCTTTTTCCACCTTGTCCTGAGGGTTCAAACTTCTGTAGCTTTTCTCCTGCCATCCTCAAAGTGACTGATAGTACTATCAGAGGAGGAAAGCCCCAGTTGGCAGGAGGTTACTCTACCACATTTCCGGAAGATGGGAACTCCATACCTGTTGCCATTACTCTTGCCCTCTCAGTTGTCTGTAATAGCAGTGTCACTGGCCTGTGTGAATATACCAAGAAGAGAGGAAAGGGAGTATTCGAGTTCCCAACTTACTCCAAGATACCCACACATCTCTAGGATATAGGCAGTCCTGTGAGGAGTGTGTCCCCCAAACAGCTGTGAGCTATCATGTTCTTACCAATTTGGAGAAACTGACTTGTAATTTTGTTGAGGCAGACTCACATATCCACGGTCACAATTTTGAAAGATGGAACTGAGTTACTTTGCTAGTGAGTGTCTTACAGTCCCTTTACATGCATTTTTCTCCATCACTTTATCCTTCTTAATGATGTAAATACTTTTAATTTTCACAAAACCCTATGAGCTAGGAAAATGATTATATTCTTGTTTTGGCATATGCAAAATCTCAGGTTCTGTCACTCAACATGAATAAGAACTGGGTTGCTACTCTGTGACATGTAATTATGCCCCTATGAAGATGCTATCCAAATTGTTCTATGCCCCAGTTATACTGATAGATCATATTGAGAGGTGGCAGCGTGCTGGCAGTCCTCACAGCCCTTGCTCGCTCTCGGTGCTTCCTCTGCCTGGGCTACCACTTTGGCGGCACTTGAGGAGCCCTTCAGCCCACCGCTGCACTGTGGGAGCCCCTTTCTGGGCTGGCCAAGGCCGGAGCCCACTCCCTCAGCTTGCAGGAAGGTGTGGAGGGAGAAGCGCGAGCAGGAACCAGGGTTGCATGTGGCGCTTGCGGGCCAGCTGGAGTTCCGGGTGGTCCTGAGCTTGGCGGGCCGGCACTCGGAGCAGCTGGTGGGCCCTGCCGGCCCCAGGCAATGAGGGACTTAGCACCTGGGCCAGCAGCTGCAGAGGGTATACTGGGTCCCCCAGCAGTGCCAGCCCACCGGCGCTGCGCTCGATTTCTCGCCGGGCCTTAGCTGCCTTCCCAAGGGGCAGGCCTCAGGACTGCAGCCCACCATGCCTGAGCCTTCCCCCGCCTCCATGGGTTCCTGTGCAGTCTGAGCCTCCCCAACGAGTGCCGCCCCCTGCTCCACGGAGCCCAGTCCCATCGACCATCCAAGGGCTGAAGAGTGCAAGCGCATGGCGCGGAACTGGCAGGCCCTCCACCTGCAGCCCCAGTGCGGGATCCACTGCGAGAAGCTAGCTGGGCTCCTGAGTCTGGTGGGGATGTGGAGAGTCTTTATGTCTAGCTCAGGGATTGTAAACACACCAATCGGCACTCTGTATTTAGCTCAAGGTCTGTGAGTGCACCAATCGACACTCTGTATCTAGCTGCTCTGGTGGGGCCTTGGAGAATCTTTATATCTAGCTCAGGGATTGTAAACACACCAATTGGCACTCTGTATCTAGCTCAAGGATTGTAAACACACCAATCAGCACCCTGTGTTTAGCTCAAGGTTTGTGAATGCACCAATGGACACTCTGTATCTAGCTGCTCTGGTGGGGCCTTGGAGAACCTGTGTGTGGAAACTCTGTATCTAACTAATCTGATGGGCAGGTAGAGAACCTTTGTATCTAGCTCAGGGATTGTAAATGCACCAATCAGCGCCCTGTCAAAACAGGCCACTCAGCTCTATCAATCAGCAGGATGTGGGTGGGGCTAGATAAGAGAATAAAAGCAGGCTGCCCAAGCCAGCATTGGCAACCTGCTTGGGTCCCCTTCCACACTGTGGAAGCTTTGTTCTTTCGCTCTTTGCAATAAATCTTGCTACTGCTCACTCTTTGGGTCCACGCTGCTTTTATGAGCTGTAACACTCACCGTGAATATCTGCAGCTTCACTCCTGAACCCAGCGAGACCACGAGCCCACCAGGAGGAACGAACAACTCCAGCGCACTGCCTTAAGAGCTGTAACACTCACCGCAAAGGTCTGCAGCTTCACTCCTGAGCCAGCGAGACTACGAACCCACCAGAAGGAAGAAACTCTGAACACACCCGAACATCAGAAGGAACAAACTGCAGACGCGCCACCTTAAGAGCTGTAACACTCACCGCGAGGGTCCGCGGCTTCATTCTTTAAGTCAGCGAGACCAAGAACCCACCAATTCCAGACACAATATTAATCTAAGAACTGTTGATATGCCTTTTAGGACTTGATTTTAGAGAATTTTCACTCTGCCTAAGTGTAGGATTTACATACTAACATCCAACAACATCCTTAAAGTTTTTTTTTTTTTTTCCAAATTTCTTATTTGGTAGATATCCCAAATTCAAGATTATCTTGAATTATAGTCAATTTTCTTCATAAATGCTGTATTATTCTATTTGCTCTTTAGTCTTTGTCACAATATTAAATATTTAATATGATCCTTCTGTGCACTGGACAAATACCACAACATTAACACAATTTTACAGAGAGCACACATTGTTTTAATTTTTATGGTAAAAGACACATTTCTTATCAAGAAAAGATAATCAAATATCAAAGAGATTAATTTTGTTTAAAATATTTAATTAAATATTAAAAATTAAATTAAAAGATGAGATGGAAAATACATTTTTGGATGTCATTTCAGGGTTACAACAGAAACACTAAAAGTAGAAGACTATTGACAGAATTTCAGCAAGAATGGTTTAATTCCAAGTCCGTCACAGTTATGACTCAGGCAGAAAAATTTTTATTTTTTAAAATCTACTTTGTGCAAATTGTTAGTGAATGTATTAGTTAATCACCTGAAGGCAAATCCCTAACAATGTGATTTTGTGCTAATTGTGTGGAAAAATATTTCTAGCTTTTAAAAATGCTACAGTCTGGGATGCTGTAGGGAATTCATCTTCCCTGTTTGAGCTGTTCTATTCAACCTTCCTCAAGGGCACTGAATCATATTGAATGAGTCATCCAGCATTCACATCATATCTGAAATCAAGGAAAACTCTCAAGAGGCAATGCTAGGGATTAAACACTCTCATTCTGTTTATATTCAGTTGGCATTAAAATGAAAAAGGAGTTATAGAATGAATTGGATTAATACTATGGATATCTTAATATCTCATTTTCATAATGCCTTATATTAGAATGCTGAAGTTTTAGACATAACAACCATGTTTTTCGCTTTATTTTCAAAAAAGCTCCTCATTTTAAATTTACCTTCTTTAAAATATTTCTTGACTATTAATTAAATGAAAAAATACTAGACATATTATTAAAATAAATGTATGTTTCATCAGTATGCTTATTAAAGGGAAACCAGTGTCTTAACAGCCTTAGGTTAAGAAATATTAAATTAAGGAATGTTAAAGCATGAAGCTGTAAAAAATATATGTGTAAATTTCAAATGGTTGCAGGCACATCTGCTATTGACTTTAGTATTATAGGAGCTTATTTTGAAAATACTGAATCTTTCATTTTTTAGGAGAAAATAGATGAAATAAATTGATATATTAAATGTATGCATAATTTTATTTTTGATTAACAAAATATTAATGTTCCAAACAATAAAGATACATGTTTGTAAGTTAATATTTCTTGCATTTTCAACTTCTCTGTTATTTCTGTTGTATTTTTTTCACATGAGGCTAATTTCTACTTTCCCCCACCCACAAAACCCATGGCAGTTTCTCCAGTGTACCTAATGCATACCTTCAGTGCATCTAAATTAGGCTGATTTAGGTATAACTGTATCTTAAAAATTATATATATATGATTTAAGTATGAGTTTTCATTTTCATAAGCAGAATTGTCCTATAAATTATATTGTTTAAAATTTAACATTGGAGGGCTGGGCACAGTGGCTCTCGTCTGTAGTCCCAGCACTTTGGGAAGCCGAGGCGGGCAGATCACGAGGTCGGGAGATCGAGACCATCCTGGCTAACATGGTGAAACCCCATCTCTACTGAAAAATACAAAAGAAAAAAGTTAGCCGGGCGTGGTGGCGGGCACCTGTAGTCCCAGTTACTTGGAGGCTGAGGCAGGAGAATGGCGTGAACCCGGGAGGCGGAGCTTGCAGTGAGCAGAAATCGTGCCTGGGTGACTGAGCGAGATGCCATCTCAAAAAAAAAAAATTAACATTGGAGTTTTTAGATATACCCATGTTCCTATAGTAAATATAACTCATTATATTAGATGCATGCCATTTATCACAGTTATCATACATATGTGTGTGTTCATGTGCACTTATGTTTACTTATGTGTGTGTGTATATATACGTATATGTATATATATGTGTATGTGTGTGTGTGTGTATATATATATACACAGTTATAAATCTTTTCCTCCAGTGACAGACTTGTAGATTGCCTATACCTGTTGGCTACCAAGGATTACAACCCGTGATGAATGCCTTTATCAATATTTCCTTGCAGACTTCTGGGAAAGGTTTGGTGAGGATCTATATTTTGCTGTGTGACTGACTACTGGACATGGGAGATTTGCATATATGTTTTTACCAGATATTAACAATATTAACAAATAACCTCAATGTCTGCACACTTACATTCCCACTAGCAAAACTGAAGTTTTCAATTTCTCTATATTCTTATATTTCATAGCGTACTGACTTTAAATTTTCGTCAATCTGCTACTTGCAAAGGGTATGCTTTTTTGTATTAATATGCATTTTCATTTTTATCATTGAGGCTGTTCTTGCAAACATTAGCTATATATGTATATATTTCCTCAAAGACAGTATAGCAAAGGAGTAAAGAGCACTGATTCTGGACAGAAACAATTTAGGGGAAAATCTTGCCTCCTGATTACTTAAAGAAGAATAAGCAAATTTGGGTACCTTATTTAACTCTCTGTGCCTCCATCTATTCATCTATAAAATAAACATAATAATGTCTACTTCATAAACACTATTAGTGTTAACCCATACGTGGGTTAATATGTATACAATGTTCAACAGTGTTCAGTATACAGTATATGTACGTATACATGTACACATATGTGTATATATGTGTATAAATATATATGTATACACATATGTATTTGCTCTTCATTTTTAGAATTATAATAGATTTACTTACTTAACTTTATGCTATTATAAAAATTATAGAGTAGGCTTAATTTGTCAAAAGTTTCTCTTAGATCTCTGTTGGAATTTTATTGAGTGTATATACATTTTAGTAGAGTTGACATATTAAAAATTAAGTTTCCTGGCCAGGCATGGTGGCTCATGCCTGTAATCACAGCACTTTGGGAACCCGAGGTGGGCAGATCACAAGGTCAAGAGATTGAGACCATCCTGGCCAATATGGTGAAATCCTGTCTCTACTGAAAATACACAAATTACCTCGGCGTGGTGGCATGTGCTTGTAGTCCCAGCTACTCCAAAGGCTGAGGTAGGAAAATCCCTTGAACCCGGGAGGTGGAGGTTGCCATGAGCTGAGATCATGCCACTGCACTCCAGTCTGGTGATAGAGTGAGACTCCTTTAAAAAAAAAAAAAGAAAAGAGAAAAGAAAAAGTTAAATTTCCCATCCATGAATCTATTAACTTTTGCCATTTATTTAAGTTTCTAAGTTTTGATGTAAAATAAAGAGTCAACGTTTCAAGTCAGATTCATAATAGAGATTTTCTTAGCAGCAAATTTTCTAATAATTTAAAGAATCTAGCCAATTTCAAAGCACAGATAAAACATGGATATGCCTGAGAATTTTTCAGCGTCCCAGTTTCTTTCTTCATGTGCCAGAATAAACTATGTTTTCCATTATGCATGTGAGATTTCAAATGATTCATGCAGAACAAATTTGCAAAAAGGCAGTTATTTCTATTATAAAATATCTTCCTTTTTAATCCCCCAGAATTTTATATATTCTAGGAAGCCAAGTCCTGTAATTCATAGAGTACAGGTTTATTTACGATAAACAAACTAAAATACAAGATAAATGCTGTTAATCTATCACATACTTTAGTACTCTCCATTACTTTTTCACCAATAACAACAGGAAGTGTGGCTAAGATGTTTAACAAGAAAGAGTAGTAAAATTTTCTCCTAATTGCTAACCCTATCCTTTACAGCTATGGATAAATTAACAGTTTGAACAATAAGGCCAATGCAGTCTTTGTTAGGGTAATTCCTGGACAATATTTTTGTCATTTTTAGCATGATACGTTTAAATACACTAATGCTTTGTTATTGCCAGTATAAATAAATACTGCTATTTTCATAAGTTCATTCATTTCATATATGACAACTTTGCTGAGCTTTTGTATTAGCTATGATTACTGTATATTTCTTCCATGTTAATTATCATACTATTTCTTTTTTTTCATACTTTAAGTTCTAGGGTACTGTACACAAAGTGCAGTTTTGTTACATATGTATACATGTGCCATGGTGGTGTGCTGCACCCATTAACTCGTCATTTATATTAGGTATATCTCCTAATGTTATCCCTCCCCCCACCCCCACCCCATGACAGGCCCTGGTGTGTGATGTTCCCCATCCTGTGTCCAAATGTTCTCATTGTTCAATTTCCACCTGTGAGTGAGAACACACGATGTTTGGTTTTTCTGCCCTTGCAATAGTTTGCTCAGAATGATGGTTTCCAGCTTCATCTGTGTCCCTACAAAGGACATGAACTCATCCTTTTTTGTGGCTGCATAGTATTCCATCGTGTATATGTGCCACATTGTCTTAATCCACTCTATCATTGATGGACATTTGGGTTGGTTCCAAGTCTTTGCTATTGTGAATAGTGCCACAATAAACATACAAATGTATGTGTCTTTATAGCAGCATGACTTATAATCCTTCAGGTATATACCCAATAATGGGATTGCTGGGTCAAATGGTATTTCTAGTTCTAGATCCTTGAGGAATCGCCACACTGTCTTCTGCAATGGTTGAACTAGTTTACAGTCCCATCAAGAGTGTAAAATTGTTCCTATTTCTCCACTTCCTCTCCAGCACCTGTTGTTTCCTGACTTTTTAATGATCACCATTCTAACTGGTGTGAGATGGTACCTAATTGTAGTTTTGATTTGCATTTATCTGATGGCCAGTGATGATGAGCAGTTTTTCATGTGTCTGTTGGCTGCATAAATGTCTTCTTTGGAGAAGTGTCTGTTCATATCCTTTACCAACTTTCTGATGGGTTTGTTTGACTTTTTTATTGTAAATTTGTTTGAGTTCTTTGTAGATTCTGTATATTAGCCGTTTGTCAGATAGGTAAATTGCAAAAATTTTCTCCCATTCTGTAGGTTGCCTGGTCACCCTGATGGTAGTTTCTTTTGCTGTACAGAAGCTCTTTAGTTTAATAAGATCCCATTTGTCAATTCTGGCTTTTGTTGCCATTGCTTTTGGTGTTTTAGACATGAAGTCTTTGCCCATGCCTATGATCTGAATGGTATTGCCTAGGTTTTCTTCTAGGGTTTTTAAGGTTTTAGGTCTGACATTTAAGTCTTTAATCCATCTTGAATTAATTTTTGTATAAGGTGTAAGGAAGGGATCCAGTTTCAGCTTTCTACCCATGGCTAGCCAGTTTTCCCAGCACCATTTATTAAATAGGGAATCCTTTCCCCATTTCTTGTTTTTGGCAGATTTGTCAAAGATCAGATGGTTGTAGATGTGTGGTATTATTTCTGAGAGCTCTATTCTGTTCCATTGGTCTATATCTCTGTTTTGGGACCAGTACCATGCTGTTTTGTAGCCTTATAGTATAGTTTGAAGTCGGGTGGTGTGATGCCTCTAGCTTTGTTCTTTTGGCTTAGGATTGTCTTGGCAAGGCGGTCTCTTTTTTTGTTCCATATGAACTTTAAAGTAGTTTTTTCCAATTCTGTGAAGAAAGTCATTGGTAGCTTGATGGGGATGGCATTGAATCTATAAATTACCTTGGGCATTATGGCCGTTTTCATGATATCGATTCTTCCTATCCATGAGCATGGAATGTTCTTCCATTTGTTTGTGTCCTCTTTTATTTCGTTGAGCAGTGGTTTGTAATTCTCCTTGAAAAGGTCCTTCACATCCCTTGTAAGTTGGATTCCTAGGTATTTTATTCTCTTTGAAGCAATTGTGAATGGGAGTTCACTCATGATTTGGCTCTCTGTTTGTCTGTTATTGGTGTATAGGAATGCTTATGATTTTTGCACATTGATTTTGTATCCTGCGACTTTGCTGAAGTTGCTTATCAGATTAAGGAGATTTTGGGCTGAGACACTGGGGTTTTCTAAATATACAATCATGTCATCTACAAACAAGGATAATTTGACTTCCTTTTTTCCTAATTGAATACACTTTATTCCTTTCTCCTGCCTGATTGCTCTGGCCAGAACTTCCAACACTATGTTGAATAGGAGTGGTGAGAGAGGGCATCCATGTCTTCTTCCAGTTTTCAAAGGGAATGCTTCCAGTTTTTGCCCATTCAGTATGATATTGGCTGTGGGTTTGTCATAAATAATAAATAGCTCTTATTATTTTGAGATATGTCCCATCAATACCTAATTTATTGAGAGTTTTTAGCATGAAGTGCTGTTGTGTTTTGTCAAAGGCCTTTTCTGCATCTATTGAGATAATCATGTGGATTTTGTCTTTGGTTCTGTTTATGTGATGGATTATGTTTATTGATTTGCATATGTTGAACCAGCCTTGCATCCCAGGGATGAAGCCCACTTGATCATGGTGGATAAGCTTTTTGATGTGCTGCTGGATTCTGTTTGCCAGCATTTTATTGAGGATTTTTGGATCAATATTCATCAGGGATATTGGTCTAAAATTCTTTTTTTGTTGTGACTCTGCCAGGCTTTGGTATCAGGATGATGCTGGCTTCATAAAATGAGTTAGGGAGGATTCCCTCTTTTTCTATTAATTGGAATAGTTTCAGAAGAAATGGTACCAGCTCCTCTTTGTACCTCTGGAAGAATTTGGTGGCGAATCCTTCTGGTCCTGGACTTTTTTTGGTTGGTAGGCTCTTAATTATTGCCTCAATTTTAGAGCCTGTTATTGGTCTATTCAGGGATTCAAGTTTTCCCTGGTTTAGTCTTGGGAGGGTGTATGTGTCCAGGAATTTATCCATTTCTTCTAAATTTTCTAGTTTATTTGCATAGAGGTGTCTATAGTATTCTCTGATAGTAGTTTGTATCTCTATGGGATTGGTGGTGATATCCTCTTTATCATTTTTTATTGAGTCTATTTGATTCTTCTCTCTTTTCTTCTTTATTAGTCTTGCTAGCAGTCTATCAATTTTGTTGATCTTTTCAAAAATCAGCTCCTGCATTCACTGATTTTTTGAAGGGTTTTTTTGTCTCTATCTCCTTCAGTTCTGCTCTGATCTTAGTTATTTCTTGCCTTCTGCAAGCTTTTGAATGTGTTTGCTCTTGCTTCTCTAGTTCTTTTAATTGTGATGTTAGGTTGTCAGTTTTAGAGATCTTTCCTGCTTTCTCTTGTGGGCATTTAGTGCTGTAAATTTCCCTCTACACACTGCTTTAAATGTGTCCCAGAGATTCTGGTATGTTGTGTCTTTGTTCTCATTGGTTTCAAAGAACATCTTTATTTCTGCCTTCATTTCATTATGTACCCAGTAGTCATTCAGGAGCAGGTTTTTCAGTTTCCATGTAGTTGAGTGGTTTTGAGTGAGTTGCTTAATCCTGACTTCTAGTTTGATTGCACTGTGGTCTGAGAGACAGTTTGTTATAATTTCTGTTCTTGTTACATTTGCTGAGGAGTGCTTTACTTCCAAATATGTGGTCAATTTTGAATAAGTGCAATGTGGTGCTGAGAAGAATGTATATTCTGTTGATTTGGGGTGGAGAGTTCTGTAGATGTCTATTAGGTCCACTTGGTGCAGAGCTGAGTTCAATTCCTGGATACCCTTGTTAACTTTCTGTCTCATGGATCTGTCTAATGTTGACAGTGGGGTATTGAAGTCTCCCATTATTATTGCATGGGAGTCTAAATCTCTTTATAGGTCTCTAAGGACTTGCTTTATGAAGCTGGGTGCTCCTGTATTGGGTGCATATATATTTAGGATAGTTAGCTCTTCTTGTTGAATTGATCCCTTTACCATTATGTAATGGCCTTCTTTGCTCTTCTGATCTTTGTTGGTTTAAAGTCTGTTTTATCAGAGACTAGGATTACATTACAATCCCTGCTTCTTTCTTGTTTTCCATTTGCTTGGTAGATCTTCCTCCATCCCTTTATTTTGTGTCTATGTGTGTCTCTGCACTTGAGATGGGTCTCCTGAATACAGCACACTGATGGATCTTGACTCTTTATCCAATTTGCCAGTCTGTGTCTTTGAATTGGAGCATTTAACCCATTTACATTTAAGGTTAACATTGTTATATGTGAATTTGATCCTGTCATTATGATGTTAGCTGGTTATTTTGCTCATTAGTTGATGCAGTTTCTTCCTAGCCTTGATGGTCTTTACAATTTGGCATGTTTTTGCAGTGGCTGGCACTGGTTGTTCCTTTCCATGTTTAGTGCTTCCTTCAGGAGCTCTTGTGAGGCAGGCCCGGTGGTGACAAAATCTCTCAGCATTTGCTTGTCTGTAAAGGATTTTATTTCTCCTTCACTTATGAAGCTTTGTTTGGCTGGATATGAAATTCTGGGTTGAAAATTCTTTTATTTAAAAATGTTGAATATTGGTCCCCACTCTCTTCTGGCTTGTAGAGTTTCTGCCGAGAGATCAGCTGTTAGTCTGATGGGCTTCCCTTTGATGGTAACCCGACCTTTCTCTCTGGCTGCCCTTAACATTTTTTCCTTCATTTCAACTTTGGTGAATCTGACAATTATATGTCTTGGAGTTGCTCTTCTCGAGGAGTATCTTTGTGGCATTCTCTGTATTTCCTGAATTTGAATGTTGGCCTGCCTTGCTAGGTTGGGGAATTTCTCTTGGTTAATATCTTGAAGAATGTTTTCCAACTTTGTTCCATTCTCCCCGTCACTCTCAGGTACATCAATCGGATGTAGATTTGGTCCTTTCACATAGTCCCATATGTCTTGGAGGCTTTGTTCATTTCCTTTTACTCTTTTTTCTCTAACTTCTCTTCTGGCTTCATTTCATTCATTTGATCTTCAGTCACTGATACCCTTTCTTCCAGTTGATTGAATCGGCTACTGAAGCTTGTGCATGCGTCACGTAGTTTTCATGCCATGGTTTTCAGCTCCATAAAGTCATTTAAGGTCTTCTCTACACTGTTTATTCTAGTTAGCCATTCATCTCATCTTTTTTCAAGGTTTTTAGCTTCTTTGCGATGGGTTCAAACATCCTCCTTTAGCTCAGAGAAGTTTATTATTACCAATTGTCTGAAGCCTTCTCTCAACTCTTCAAAGTCATTCTCTGACAAGCTTTGTTCTGTTGCTAGAGAGGAGCTGTGTTCCTTTGGAGGAGAAGAAGTGCTCTGAATTTTAGAATTTTCAGCTTTTCTGCTCTGGTTTCTCCCCATCTTTGTGGTTTTATCTACCTTTGGTCTTTGATGATGGTGACATATAGATGGAGTTTCGGTGTGGATGTCGTTTCTGTTTGTTAGTTTTTCTTCTAACAGTCAGTACCCTCAGCTACAGGTCTGTTGGAGCTTGCTGGAGGTCCACTCCAGACCCTGTTTGCCTGGGTATCACCAGTGGAGGCTGCAGAACCACAAATATTTCAGAACAGCAAATGTTGCTGCCTGATCGTTCCTCTGGAAGCTTCGTCTCAGAGGGGCACCTGGCCTTATGAGGTGTCAGTCGGCCCCTACTGGGAGATGCCTCCCAGTTAGGCTACTCAGGGGTCAGGGACCCACCTGAGGAGGCAGTCTGTCTGTTCTCAGATCTCAAACTCCATGTTGGGAGAAGCACTACTCTCTTCAAAGCTGTCAGACAGGGACGTTGAAGTCTGCAGAAGTTTCTGCTGCCTTTTGTTCAGCTATGCCCTGCCCCCAGAGGTGGAGTCTACAGAGGCAGGCAGGCTTGCTTGAGCTGCAGTGGGCTCCACCCAGTTTGAGCTTCCAGGCCACTTTATTTACCTACTCAAGCCTCAGCAATGGCAGGCACCCTTCCCCAAGCCTCGCTGCCACCTTGCAGTTTGATCTCAGACTGCTGTGCTAGCCATGAGCGAGGCTCCATGGGCGTAGGACCCTCCGAGCCAGGCACGGGATATAATCTCCTGGTGTGCCATTTGCTAAGATTGTTGGAAAAGTGCAGTATTAGGGTGGGAGTGACCTGATTTTCCAGGTGCCATCAGTCACGGCTTCCCTTGGCTAGGAAAGGGAATTCCCCAACCCCTTATGCTTCCCGGGTGAGGCGATGCCTCGCCCTGCTTTGGCTCATGGTCTGTGGGCTGCACCTACTGTCTGACAAGCCCCAGTGAGATGAACCCGGTACCTCAGTTGGAAATGCAGAAATCACCTGTCTTCTGCATCGCTCATGCTGGGAGCTGTAGACTGGAGCTGTTCCTATTTGGCCATCTTGGAACCTCTCCCAATTATCATACTGTTTCTACATTAGGCCAATTTTGCCTTCTCTTCCTTCCAATTTTTATACCTCTTATTTAATTTTCATGTCACATGTTTTTGGCCTGGATTTCAGGAAAATAGAAACAGTACTTATGATAGAGAATATGTTTATCTTCTCCCTGACTATAATGAGATAGCATCTAGATTTTTTCCATTAAAAATTATGTGAAAATAGATTTCGTAAGCATTGTTTATTTAATTATAAAAGCTTAACTTGTGGGCCTACTTTTCTGAGTTTTAAATATAATGTTAAATAAAAATTTTAAAAGCCTCTCACTGGGTTAACTAAGAAAAAGGAGATAAGATACAAATTACCCTCATCAGAAATGCAAGAGGGAACATTACTACAGATCCCATGGATATTAAACAGCTAATGAAATAATATCATGAGCAATTATATGCCCAGGTATTTGTTAATCTAAAAGAAATGGATATATTCCTGGAAAGTCAAAATTTGCCAAAACTCACATGAGAAGAAATATAAAATGTGAATAGGCTTATATCCATTAAAGAAATTGAATTAATAATGAATATGTGTTTCAAACATGAAGCATCAAACCCAGGCTGAGCTCAGTGGCTTATACCTATAATCCTAGAACTTTGGGAAACCAAGACAGGAGGATTACTTGAGGCAAGGAGTTTGAGACCAATCTGATCAAGAAAGAGAAACCCTGTCTCCACAAAAATTAAAAAACAGACAGTCATGGTGGTGCATGCCTGCAGTCCTAACTAATAAGGAGGCTGAGCACTTGGGATCAGGAATTCAGGACTGCAGTAAGCCATGATCATGCCACAGCACTCCAGAGTGGGTGAGAGAGCAAGATCCTGTCTCAGAAAATAAAATAAAATAAATAAATAAATAATATAAAGCACTAGACCAAGATGGGTTCACTGATAAAATTTACTGAACACTTAAGAAAAAAAAATTCTCTATTATCTCTTCCAAAATATAAGAGCAGAGAGAATACTTTCTTATTCAATCTATGAAGCCAGCTTTACCTGAGTATCAACAGCAGACAAAGATAATATAAGGAAATTATAGACCCATGTCTCTCATGAACATAGATGCAGAAATCCTCAGCAAAATATTAGCAAATTTAATCCAATATCATATAAAAATAATTATGCACTACAACCAAGGAGAATTTATCCCAGGCATGCAAGGCTGGTTCAACATTAAAAAAATAATTAATGTGATCCATCCATCACATCAAAAGGCTAATTATCATATCAACTGCAGAAAAGGCATTTGACAAAATTCAAAGTTTATGCATGATAAAAACTCTCAGCAAACATGGAATAGAAGGGAACATCTGCAACTTGATAATGAATATCTATAAAAATCTACAGGTAACATTATACTTAATGATGTTGAACAAGATGCCATCCTGCTAAAATTAGGAACAATAGAAGGATGTCCTTGCTTACCATTACTTTTCAACATTCCTCTAGAAGTCCTAGACAATACAATAAAGAAATAAAGGAAATAATATATATACAGATTAGGGAGAAAGAAATAAAACTATCATTTTTCACAGATGACATATTTATCAACATAAAAAATCCAAAAAACTTAACTGAAAAAAAAATCCTGGATTGAATACAAGATTATAGCAAGGTTGCAAGATAAAAGGTTAATAAAAAAAAGTCAATTGCTTTCCTATAAACCATTAGTGGGCAAGTTGAAATTGAAACTAAAAACTAAAAACTAAAAACACAATATCATTTACACTATCACCCCCCCAAAATGAGACACTTAGGTAAAAATTTTAAAAATATGTATAATGTTGATATGAGAAGAGCTGCTATACTACACCCAGAAATAAACCATAAATAATAAAATAAATAATAAATGTACCTAACTGATATTCAAAAAAAGAGGAAAAGCAATACAATAGAGAAAAGATAGTCTATTCAACCAGTAGTACAGGGCAGGGCCAACTGGACAGTCACATACAAATAAATGAAACTCGACACAGACTTTTACATTCTTCACAAAAATTAACTCAAAATGGATCATAGAATTAAATGTAAAATAAAAAACTAAAAAAAAAACTCCTAGAAGACAACATAGGAGGAAATCTAGACAACCTTGTGTATAGTGATTACTGTTTTAGACACAGCACCTAATGCATGATCCATGAAAAATATGGTAAATTGGACTTCATTAAAATTAAAAATGTTTGCTTTGCAAAAGACAATATCAAGAGAAGTAATAGATGAATCACAAAATCAGAGAAGATGTTTGCAAAAGACATATTTGATAAAGGGCTGTCATTCAAAATATGCAAAAAAAAAAAAAAGACCCTCTTAAAAGTCAGCGTAAGAAAATGAACAACCTGATTTTTTTTAAATAGGCAAAAATCCGGAACAGATACCTCACTGATGAAGATGAACACAGATGGCAAATAAGCATATGAAAAGATCCTCTGCATTATATCTCGCTAATAAACTGGAAGTTTTAAAATGAACAAGATACCAATATGCAACTACTTGAATGTCCAAAACTCAAAGCACTGGCAACACCAGAAGCCAGTGGCATGTAAGGCAACAAAAACCCTTGTTTATTGCTGGGGAGAATGTAAAATGTCACAATGACTTTGGAAGACAATTTGGGAGTTTCTTACAAAACTGATTCTACTCTTACATACAATCCAGCAATCCCACTCTTTGGTATTTACCCAAATGAGTTGAAAACAGGTGCACACAAAACATGACAGCATGGATAATTATAGTAGCTTTATTCAAAATTGTCAAAACTGAGATGAAACTAAGGTGTTGTTCAGTCGGTTAATGGATAAATAAACTGTCATACATCCAGACAATAAAATATTATTATTCAGTCTTAAAAAGGAATGCATTATAAAACCATAAAAAGACATGGAGAAAACTTATATGCATACTACTGATTTTAAAAAGCTAATTTGGGCTGGGCATGGTGGCTCATGCCTGTAATTCCAGCACTTTGGAAGTGGGAGGATCACTTGAGGTCAGGAGTTTGATACCAGCCTGGCCAACATGGTGAAAACCCGTCTCTACTAAAAAAAAAAAAAAATTACCCAGGCATATTGGTGGGTGCCTTTAATCACAGCTACTCGGGAGGCTGAGGCACAAGAGTCACTTGAACCTGGGAGGTGGAGGTTGTAGTGAGCCAAGATCAAACCACTGCACTCCAGGCTGGGCAACAGAGTGAGACTCAATCTCAAAAAGTAAAAATAAAAATAAAAAATCCAATTTAAAAATGCTGTATACTGTATGATTCCAACTACATGGCAGTATATAGAAAACAAAACTATGGAGAGACAAAAAAAAATGTTTAGTGGTTGCCGAGGTTTATGGGAGGGGGACAGGTAAATAATCAGAGCAGGGGGGATTTCTAGGGCAGTGAAACTATTCTGTATGATATGATAATGGTGGATATGTGTCATTAAACATTTGTGTAAACCCATAGAAGGTACAACACCAAGAGCAAACTCTAATGTAAACCATGTGCTTTTGTTATAGAGATTTGTCAATGTAGGTTAATCAATTATAACAAATGTACCTCTGGTGCAAGATGGTGAGAGTGGGGTGGCTGGCTGTGCATATGTTGGGAAGAGGGTATATAGGAAATCCCTGTACCTTCCACTAAAGTTTACCCTGAACCTAAAACTTTTTTAAAAAATAAAGCCTACAAAGTCCTAATTAGATAGAGGAAATAATTTTTTTATTTTTTATTTATTTTTATTTTTATTTTTTGGAGCTATATTATACAGCATGATGAATATAGTAAATAATATTATACAGCATGGTAAATACAGCAAATATGTTAATTAGCTTGATTTACTTATTCCATATTGTATTTATAAATCATAACATCACTTCATGCCCCATAAAAATACATAACTGTAATTTATCAATTTATAATTTTAAAAATTAACTGAACCTAAAAGTAAGTCTACATAAAAATAATAATGAAGTGTTTATTTTTTTAAAAAAATTACACTGTAATGTAAGTGTTAACTTGTCCACATTGATCCATTGCATGTTGGCCTCTGAAAAAATGCTTTTCCCCCCTGGAAGAATGGGAAACCAGCCTGTATTAGTCCATCCTCATGCTGCTAATAAAGACATACCTGAGACTGGATTATTTATAAAGGAAAGAGGTTTAACTGACTCACAGTTCAGCATGGCTGGGGAGGCTTTAGGAAACTTACAATCATTGCAGAAGGGGAAGCAAACGTGTCCTTCTTCATACAACTGCAGGAGAGAGAAGAATGAGAACCAAGCAAATGGGAAAGTCCCTTATAAAACCATCAGATTTCATGAAAACTTACTCACTATCACCAGAATAGCATGGGGGAACCACCTCCATGATTCAATTACTTCCCACCAGGGGTCCCTCCCATGATACATGTGGAGTATAGGAACTACAATTCAAGATGAGATTTGGGTGGGGACACAGCCTAACTATAGCACAACCTAATAGTCCCATAGACAGTTTTTTTTTTATAAACTCAGAAATTGGCCCTTCTTGTCTTAAAGCTTAAAGCTTACATTTTTTTTTTTATCTCAGTTCCTTCCTCAAGAAGGGACCCTTAAGCCTCTCAGAAATTATCAAAGAACTGAAACTCAGCAGATCACCACAGCCAGACATTGAGACTCCAGGCCACTCATTAATCATGACTACTTCCTTACCCCTCCCGATTTCCTGTTTTCTCACATTTCTTCCCTGCTATATAAACCCCAAATTTTAATTGGTCAGGGAGATGGATTTAAGAATGATCTCTCATCTCCTCAGCTACAACGTTTGATTTAAAACCTCCTTCCTTGGCAATAGTCATTGCCTCAGTGATTGGCTTTATGTGCAGTGAGCAGCAGGACCTAGACTGAATCCCTGATGTTTCAGTAACAGATTTTGTTTCCTTAAACTGGAATGTGAGTTGCTCCTGGCTTGGCTGTTTTGGGCAAGGAATCTCAGAAGTCCTCCTAAGCAGCTGCCCACCCAATTTTGGCTGGAGGTGAGTTTCCATATCTCTCTGGGCCTGCCACAGCCAGCCCGAACTGCATTCCTGATTGCCTTGGAAAAACGGCCTTTGAAATGTGGCTTCCACATCTGGATTGGTGAGTGTCTTTTGTGGGCCCATAAAGCAGACTCTGCTTCTCTCAGTTTGAGAAATTTTTAAAGAAATTTTTCATGTGCAGGTTGAGAAATTTTTAATGTTTGGGGTGAACAAGCCCAACTGACTGAGAGAGGAAAGCACCCTGCTTCGGCTTGGACACTCTTGGGGGCTTGTGTGTAACTGTGTGTTGTGTGTTGCATCAGGGCAGGTGAGTGTCTTTTTGGGTATCAGATAGTGAGATAAGTTCCTCTCAATTTGGGAATTTCCTAAAGAATTTTTATTTGCATGTTGATCAAGCTGAATCAATGGAGAGAAGAAGCACCTGACTGTTGACTGTTTCAGTCTGGACACTCTTGGGGCTTGTTGGTTGCTTCAGCAGTTGGATTTTGGTTTTGGAAATTGTGTGTGTATCATGGGAAATTCAAATTCCATAAAGTGATATTCTTTTGTAATACAACTTGGCCCCAACATTGTTTGGAATCTGGAGTTTGCTGTTGAATGGGAAAGTGGGATGGAGTTCCATGAACCCAGGCTATTGTGATGCTCTTCTAAGCAGGGTCAGGCCTGGTTAGTATGTGATATTATTTGGTGTTGTTTGGCCCCAGTATTCTTTGCAGTCTGGGGAGATTTGGCCTTTAAAACTCAAACTGACATGAAAACTACTTTACCCAAAATTTCGATTCACAGCATCCATTGGATTACCTATTGGGACAAATCAATTCTAGCCATGTAAACCAGTGAGTCTGTGTTGCTATCTCATGGCTAGAGTTCTGAGTTAAAGCTATTGGATCTTTGTTTATATGTGTGTGTGCATGTCTAGATGTGTTCATGTCTATGTACATGTATTATGTTTTATGTCTACCAAATTGTCTTATGAATAAAAGAGCACTCATAAATGAAGTAAATGAGTCCAAAGTATTTTTTAAGTTCATGTGACTTAAGTAAATCTTTAATAAGCTGGCTTTAGAATTATTGGTAAAACAGAAATAGAAATGTCTTCAGCATTGTCAGCACACATTTTTATCTCGGTTTTATATTTGCCTCTGCTAGATATTTTGAGATGTCAGGGATTGGGACAGGTTATACATTTATAAACCCAGTCGAACAAAAAGATTTTTCTTTGTGTGATTTTTTTGATAAGACTAATATTACTGGTTTAATTAAAATAGCTAAATCTTTTGAGTTATTTGTGAAAATGCACATGTAGTTAACTTTAAGGTTCTTATTTAGGTGAACACCTGATATCCACAGATTATAAAGTTGTTAACAAGAAAGTAAGTAATGCATAAACAATATAGATAAACTGCCAAAAATAAAAAAAATGTAAATGGGTAAGCATCATAGGTGAATTTTTTGTGTAATTTAAATCTTAAAAAAATTTTTTTGGATGCTCATTGGCTGTCTGAATCATTTCCAATTAAGGAAGGATTATGATATGGAAAAACATGTTTCTATAAATTGTGGAACTGTTCTCATCTATAAAATGCTAATATCTGATACTTCAGGATTTCTTGCTTTCTAAGGTTTCACTAAAATTGAAGGTTAGTAAAGATAAGAATTATAGTTAATATATAATCTTGCATATAAAATGTGCTAAAAAAGATATGTTTCTAGTTAGAAGAATAATTTTGTCACTGGCTCACACCTGTAATCCCAGAACTTTTGGAGGCAGAGGTGGGCAGATCACGAGATCAGGAGTTCGCTACCAACCTGACCAACTGAAAATACAAAAATCAGCCTGATGTGGTGGCACATGGATGTAATCCCAGCTACTCAGGAGGTTGAGGCAGGAGAATCACTTGAACCAGGGACAAAGAGGTTGCAGTGAGCTGAGATCATGCCACTGCACTGCAGCCTGGATGACAGAACAAGACACTGTCTCAAAAAAAAAAAATAATAATAATAATAATTTTTTTCTAATTCAGAAGTTATCTAAAAGTTTAAAAATAGAGACTTGAAAAGGTTATTTATGAAATAATATAGAAAGGAGCCAGTAAGTAGGAGAGAGAGAAAACAGTTATGAATATGAAGATATACTTTTGGTAAGGAAGGCTATAGAGAAAAGAGAATAATTTTATATGAGAAAGGATCTTGTATGGTGAATTTTTGTCCTAAAATAAAATGACTGGTTATTAAAAAAGAAAAGAAAATTTAAGACAAAACAGGAAGTCCAAGCATATCATAGATGGTCTGTGAAAGTCATATGTGTTTTTTTGCTGGTTTCTCTATGTCTCTGTTTATGCACATACAAAGAAAACAGAAAGCTGAAAAAATGTAGATAGTAAAATATTCTTTAAAATATGATAGAAACTTGGAGAAATTTGGCTAATTCGCATTGGTCATAGTTAAAGCTCTTAGTCTCAATGAAGGTAAATTAAGAAATGTTATAATGAAATACGTTGGGTAATTGGCAATTCATTTTTTAACATAGTTAAGCAGAAAGCCAGATTTAACATGGAGCCAAGTTTCACACAAATGCTCTCATTGCTTTGTTTCATAACATGTTTGCTCTTCTGCGTAGATAATACTAGCACTGAAGTACTTACTGGTCATGTGCCTAAAGTGAGTTTCTTAATTGCATAAAATGTATAGTGGTATTGGTGGACTTAAAGACATTAATTTGTGTGCCAGGAACGAAATATCCATTATCTTTTTTAAGGCTCTGGGTAACATGTTAGCCTCCAAGGTTAACTGAGTAGGATAAAAATTTGGAGTTGGTTTCCTGTTAATTTGTTTTTGTGTTTAATTTTTATTTATTTGCTGTTTGTTCTCCTTGGGGTTCTATGTACATATACATATATATATAGAACCATTGATGTTTTCTGGTTTCTAGTAGAAGTCTTTTATTTGGTTCTATAAATAATCATGTTGTTTCCTATGCATTTCTAACAAGCCATCATTTGTTCTCTTTTTCTAGAATTCTTAAACTACCCTTGTCAAGCCTGCAAAAAAATGGTAGTGAACACCAGCCATTTAAAATTTGGTTGGTTTTGCTTACCTTTGGTTATCTAGAGAGATACAAGAGCTTTAAGGAACCTGGCAAAAATAAATAGATAAATAAATAAAATACTTATTTATACAAGTTTTGAGCAGAAATAGTGCACTATTTATTTTGTTACTTGAAAAATGAGGTGAGAATAAAAATGTTCAAAATGCATTTATTTCCAAGGTAATTAGATAATTCATTTCAATCAATAGAGTTTGTTTTAGATTTTTTTCTTTAGGTAATGAAAAATTGCAATGTGGGTGCAAAATTTTAATGCTCAGGAAAGATTAGCCTTGTCCTTAAGTGATTGGTATTTCTCTCGAACTAATTCAGTTGTGTTTACCTTTATTAAAATTAAGTGATATTCACTTGGATTAAGTAGTAATAACAAATTGTGAGACTTTCTAGTGTCTTTGATCCAAGCCGTTAATCAGTAGTGGGCCTTCATGTATGTACTTGAAAACAAAATACGTACAAGTTTTGTACTGGTATGAAGATTTTAGTGGTGGAAGTTACATAATCAGTTGTCAGTACTGTATCTAGAAACTAATCTTGGAAATATGTGATAATGCTCCTTTAAAATAGCTGAAAAGAAATAACTGTGTGCTTGTTCTTACTTTTTCCCTGTTTTGTTGTATAAAATTTACTGGTATTTACATTTACTTTGAAAAAATGATGGACAGAAAAGTTAGTTGTTTTACTTTGATAAATTTGCCATGGGACCCAAATCATCACACTTTTGATGTCTTTGGTCACAGTTCTGTCACTGGAATGCTAGCAACTAGAAATATGCAGTGAGTAACCTAACCACTGAAATGCAGTGATTTGAAGTGCTGCAGGCAGGCAATAACTCTTAGAAACCAAACCATAGTATTGTCACTTGTGACATGCGTAATCCATTAACTAATCCTTGTGCTGTTAAGTCACTGGCCTTTGACTCCTGGGTCTAAAAAGGCACCAACCCCTGATAAACCTTGAGTAATGACACAAATTGAAGACTTGTCTTCAGACCTGGGAGAAGGTAACAATCAAAATGAACTGTTTTCATGAGACACGGGGCCAGAAATTAAAACTATCAATCCCTATAGGCTGAGGGACTAATTGTGGAAGAAGTGGGCATGTGAGATTTTAAGGGCTGATTTTGAGGGATAAGATTAGTTCAGAGTTTTTCTATAAATTAAATATCAATGTTAGAAACACAGTCATGCAAGGCCAGTATCTGGGCCCATGTGTCAGAATAACAGAGTTTTCTTGGAGCATTGATCTGTTCCTTAATAGAAAACTGGAAAAGGTTATAAAAAGTTTATGGGACTCTTACTTTATGATTGAACTGATTAAAATTTGAAAGACTTGTTTATAAGATTTTACTAAAATTACCTTTAATGTCAATAATATACAAGACAAAGGTAAAATGTGTTTTTTTCTTTTGAACAATATTTTCATGTACAGGATAGTAAGATATTTTTGACTATGTTTTGAGTAATACTACAGAAGAAAAAAATAGAGGGAAGGAGAGACAGAGTTGGCCTCATGCTGTTTTTATTAGGTCTTATTGTTTAGGAAACTGGTCCTCTCTATCAAAGAGTAAACACTTTGAATGATAATTTTTCCTAGATGAATGACTATTTTATAGTAACTTGTGTTCCTATTTTGTGATATTGAGTGTCTTAGACCTTTGATATTTTACAAACTTTCTAATAAAAAATTTCAAGTTCTAAATTCAGTCTCTTTGATCTTAAACCAACATTTTTGGATATTAAGTTCCCTGATGTCCAAGAAATATATATTAGGCTTATTAGGTTTATTTGTTATATTAGAATTATACAGGAAGAATTGTCAAATGTGAAGTGGTATTTACCTTTCTGAGGGTTATATTTATATAGGTATGTTGTTAATATGTGTTCCAGGCTTATATGTTATTCCTGAAATTCTGATATGTCTTAATATGTGTTCTCAGTACTAATTATAATTATTGTGTTAAATTATCTTATGCCACAGAACTTGTGCTAAACTGTTGTATGTCCTTGTCAACTGTGTCTTTTATTATGGCTGTTCTAAGACTTGTGTCATTCAAAATTGTTGTTTTGCTTGGATTCGCTTCAAAAGGTGACTTACAATAAGCTACGATCCAGAGCTTGCGTCTTTGGGGGAGTTCTTGGAAATAACTTTTGAATGCAGGTTTCTGATAACTTTGGAGATAGTGCTACTGTATTACATAAAACCTCCAGGACTCTAATTAAAAGGCTGATGTGTTCATAATGATTGCCTGCCGAATATGAAGCAGAGCAAGTGTTGATTGAAGGGCTTTTTCATGGCCGTTTTTGTTCAAAATATTGCTGATTCTTTTGTTTTTCAGAGTTTGGAGAATTTTTCTTTTCATTTCAGCTATTTATAGCCTTAAAATATACTTTAAGTACATAGAGTATACTTTTATAAATAGAATTTGGGGCATATTTATCTCTCTGCCTAATTTATCCAGAACAAAGTATTTGTGAATATTCTTAATTCATGGCAATGTGTTTGTTTGCAAACATTTAATAAGAACTCCTTTTCTTTTATAATGGAACCCAATTGGAGGAACTGGTAATTTTCCGAGGGCTTTGACTGAAATGGCTTTGTGAGAGGTTCCAGCAAAGCCAGTTTAGGAGAGCCTATGTGGACAATGATTCTTGCTGTACTTTATGTGGATAATCAGGGCAAGTATATGGGACTGAAACTTATTTCACAGGTAGGTTGGTCCTGCTGTAATTTGTCTTTGGTGGAAGTGGGGGAGTAGAGAGAGAAAGACTGTATTTTACAAGAAAACTACAGTATTAGATTAATCTTTGATTCCTGGGTGACCACATGGTCACCTATGGAATGGAGCTGTCCATGATGCCCCTCCTCAGCATGAAGCAGCCAGAAAGATCAATGACCAGATTCCCCAAATAATAAAAAACTCTTGGGCTGGTTTCAATCCCCCCTTTCTATTTATCAATAAAAATCAATATTTATTTATCAATATTATCAATTATTGATAAATAGAAAGGGGGGACTTAAATTGGCCCAAGAGTCCCATAGACAGTGTCTGTTTTTTTAAAATAAACATAGAAATTGACACTTTTTGTCTTAAAGCTTGAAGCTTACATTTGTTTTATCTGAGTTCCTTCCTCAGGAAGAGACCCCCAGGCCTCTCAAAAAGTATCAAAGAACTGAACTTCACCAGATTATCACATCCAGGCATTGAGACTCCAGGCCCCTCATTCATCATGACTGACTGCTTCCTTACCCCTCCTGAGTTCCTGTTTTCTCATACATAGTTACATTTCTCCCCTTTATATAATCTTCTAATTTTAGTTGATCAGGGAGATGGATTTTAGATTGATCTCCCATCTCCTCCTGCAACACCTGATTAAAGCCTTCTTCTTTGGCAATAATTGTTGTCTCAGTGATTGGTTTTTTGTGCAGTGAGCAGCAGGACTTACATTGCATGATGGTGTTTCAGTAATAAATGCAGTAGGATAGCTACAACCCAGTGCATATAGCAATAAGTTTGGGTTTGGTTTATCCTTGTGACCTATGCATCTTAAGGACCTTATAATGTAAGCACTGGGATCTCCTTCCTGTAATCTTATATCCACACCCCTAGGCATTCTGTTCTACTGTGGAAGCAATGGACAAAGGCAAACCATGCAACTGCTACTACTCCAGTTTTTATAATCTTTTAGTAGCTTGTGAAATGAAATAGAAAAAAAGTGAAATTATTAAATGCTGCTCAAATAAGTACAGTCTATGTACTATTTGGCCATTTGCTCTTGTTTGTATGATGTAGTCCAATTTGTATTAAAATATTTTAAGATTTTTTGGTAATAAAGTAATTTTGCAAATTCTGGGATAAATTTTGCCTGATCATAGCTGATTGATTTTAATTTCTCCTTAGATCAAGAAATTTGTTACATTAAGATATTGTGTATCTGTATCAATATGTGAGATTGGCATATAATTCCCTTTTCTTGGTTTACCTTTACCTCATTTTTGTAAAACCTTTTGCCAAGTTTTCCTCTTTTCTTGTATTACAGAGAAGTTCTCTAAAAGAGTGATTTTCTGTTAACTGAAAGTATAGTAGAAAATCCTCAATAAAATTCTAGCAAGCCAATTCAACAGCACATTAAAAAGATAATTTACCATGATAATGTGGGATTCACCCCTGGGATGCAAGGATGATTCAACATACTCAAGTCTATAAATGTGAAATACAAGCTTAGCAGAATGAAAGATAAAAATAAAATTATAATCTCAGTAGGTGCAAAAAAAGCAACTGACTAAATTGAACATCTTTTCATGATAAAAGCTGTTAACAAATAACATATAAAAAGCATGTACCACAACACAATAAAGGCCAGATATTACAAGGCCACAACAAACATTATACTCAATGGGGAAAACTGAAAGCTTTTCTTCTAAGATCCAAAACAAAATAAAGATGCCCACTCTCACCATTTGTATTCAACATAGCACTGGAAGCTCTAGCCAGAGCAATTAAACTATAAAAAGAGATAAAAGGCATTAAAATTGGAATTGAAGAAGTTAAATTGTATCTCTTTGTAGATAACATGATCTCATACAGAGAAGACTGAAACTCCACAAAAAATTGTTAGAACTAACAAATAAATTCAGAAAGATTTAGGATACAAAAATCAATGCACAAAAATTATTAATATTTTTTATACATGAATAGTGAACTATTGGAAAACAAATCTGGAAAAGTTTCATTTTTCAATAACTACAAAAAATAAAAATTTAGGAATAAATTTAACCAAGAGGTGAAAGTTCTGTACACCAACTAGAAAACACTGGTGAAAAAAATGAAAGAAAACACAAATAAATTGAAACATCTATGTCCATGGAATGGAAGAATTAATATTTTTTAAAATCCCATACTACTCACAGTAATCTACAGATTCAATGAAAACCCTATGAAAATTCCAATGACATTTTTTTCATGGAAATAAAATAAATCATAAAATTTATTTTTCATGATTAATTTTATGGATTGACAAAATCCATAGGGATTGACAAAATCCCTAAATAGTTAAAGCTATTTTAACTAAAAGAACAAGCTGAAAACATCACATTATCTGTCTTCAAAATATACTGCAAAGCTCTAGTAACCAAAACAGCATGGTGCTGACCTAAAAATAAACATATAGACCAATGGAACAGAATACAGAGCCCAGAAATAAATCCATGCATTTATAGCCAACTGATTTTTAACCATATTGCTGGGATAACTGGATCTCCACAGGCAGAAGAATATAATTAGGCCCTTATCTTATACCATATACAAAAATCAATATAAATTTTTTTAAAAAATAAATGAATAAAATAAATATAAAAATGGATTAAAGATGTAAATATAAGACTTGAAACTATTAAACCGTTAGAAGAAAACTAGGTGGAAAGCTTCATGAGATTAACCTGGGCAATAATTTTTTTGGATAAGACTTCAAAAACACAGGCAACAAAAGCAAAATTAGATAAATGGGATTACATCAAACTAAAAAGCTTCTGCAGAGCCAATGAAACAAATCAACAGAGCAAAATGACAACCTAAAAAAAAATACATCAGATAAGGGGTTGATATTAAAAATACATAAGGAGCTCGGCCTGGCATAGTGGTGCACACCTGCAATCCCAGCACTTTGAGAGGCTAAGGTGGGTGGATCACCCGAGGTCAGGATTTTGTGACCAGCCTGACTAACATGGTGAAACCCCATCTCTACTAAATACAAAAAAATTAGCCGGGCATGGTGGCACATCCCTGTAATCCGAGCTACTTGGGAGGTTGAGACAGGAGAATCGCTTGTACCTGGGAGGTTAGAGGCAGTAAGCCAAGATAGTGCCATATGTGTGTGTGTATATACATACACACACACATATACAACCCACATATATATACACACACACATATATATAAGTGTATACATATATATACATATATAAGTATATACATAGATTGTGTGTGTGGGGGGGTGTATATATATGTATATATACATATATATATATATATATATGGAGCTCAAACAAGTCAATAAAAAGAAAACAGATAATCCAACTTAAAAATGGGTGAAGACCTGAATAGACATTTCTTAAATGAAGACATACAACTGGCCAATAGGTATATGAAAAAATGTTCAACATTACTAATCATCAGAGAAATGCAAATTAAAACTACAATGACATGTTACCTTATACCTGTTGGAATTGCTATTGTGAAAAAGACAAAAAAGTGTTGGTGACAATTCGGATAAAAAGGAACACTTGCACTCTGTTGATATAAATTAGTATAGTCATTATGCAAAAAGGATGGGAATTTATCAAAATATTAAAAGCAGAATTACGATATAATTCATCAACCCCACTTCTTGGCATATATCCAAAAGAAATGAAAGCAGTCTTTTCAAGAGATGTCTGCACTTCCATTTGTATTGCAGGATTATTCACAATAGCCAAGTTACGGTATCAGCACAAATATTCGTCAATGGATGAATGGATAAAGAACATGTGGTACATATACACTATGGAATATATTCAGCCATAAAAAAATGATTTTTTAAAATTTTAGACAACATGAATGAACCTAGAGAACATTATGTTAAGAGAAATAAGCCAGTCATAGCAAGGCAAATACCACATGGTCTCAGTCATATACGGAATCTAAAAAATTGATCTCATAGAAGTAGAGAATAGAATGGTGGTTACTAGATGCTGGGTCAGTAGTGGGGAAGAGGTTGAGAAAATGTTGGAAAAAGATTACAAAATTTGAGTTATATAGGAGCAATAAGTTCAAGAGATCTGTTGTACAACATGGGTGACTATAGTTAAAATGAATATATTGTATTCCTGAAACATGCTAGCAGAGTAGATTGCAAATATCCTCACAATAAAAATGGCAAACATATGAGGTAATAGATATGTAATTTTGTTTGATTTGGCTATTCTACAATGTATATATATATATAATAAAACATCATGTTGTACACCAAAAATACATACAATTTTATCTGTGAATTTTTTTTAAATAAAAATTTTATAAAAGAAACTATAGTAGAACTCACTTGTAAAAGGCCATAGGGCTGAAGTTTTTGTGTGTGGTGGAGGGGTGAAGTACAGAATTATTTTTCTCTAACATTTTAAATTACATAATGATAATTTTTCTTTCAAGCTTTCTGTTTCTTCTACCATTTTAGCATCATATAGGTGAAGAAATGCATCTATTTTAATATGTTTTCAAATTTGTGAACATAAGTTTAATACTATTTAATAGCTCTTTTAAAAATCTCAGCAGTTACTTGTACCATAAAACACTTGGATCTGAAACAGGAAAAAACATTTCTATAAAAGATGACAAGTTCAGCAGAGGCTGTGACAACATTTTATCTTTTTGTAGGGATATGTTTCAAGCTAAAGTCACATGTTTATGCTACTGAGAGGAGTCGAAAAACTCTAGTTTAACACTTTGACTTACAGCACTTGAAGGCAAATAGTGTGACTGCAGCTATGTATAAACGACTAGAAAATCAAAGTGTATATTTTAGTAAAAACTTCTGGTATGTTATGTGAAAAGAAGTCTATTGTTACAGTATAAGCAAAAATATAGAATAAAATTAGAGTATATGTTATATCTAAAAGAACTGTTGTAAAAAATGGCAGCTGATGGAAAGAAACAAGTGGCACCATGTATAATGACAAGAACTGTGTAGAAAATTATTATAAAATAAAGAATATAGAATAATGGAATTGTAGATAAAATTTATCTTGCGTCTCTATGTAAAATGCTATGTATATATCACATTTTATTAAAAAAACAAATAAATAGACACTCAGAGACTCCCTGAACTATAGTCCATACTCTTTTTTTAAATAATTCAAATTTTTTAATTGGTAAATAACATTTGTACATATTTATGGGGCAAAATATGATGTTTTGATACATGAACACACACATACACTGTAGAAAAATTAAATCAAGCTAATTAACATATCTGTTTCTTTACCTAATCTCTTGATTCCATTTTACAGTGCTTTTACTTCTAGACCTCTGTGTTAGAAGAGGCTTTCTTGTTGACCTCGCTGTTTCGTAGTGTTATTGCTGTATGCTCCCTTAACTGTCTTGGATAGAAAATGATAAAGGAAAAGAAAAGTAGATCTCTGGGAAGGAACAGTAGATGGTGGGAAATATAAAAATAGTCTACCGTAAGTCCAACTATATTTTTTTATCTGGTATCATTGCCAAACCCACTTATCTTGTATTTTCTTGAGCTTTAGCTGCCTGAGGCTTGAAAGTCAATTCTCGCAGGCTCCATAGCCCCCAGCCTAGCAGAAAAAAATCTGGAATCCTACACTTCCTGGAAGATGTTCGGCCTCAAAGTGTCATATGCTAAGTCACTTGTCACTGCTGCCAAATCACTCTTTTGTGCACGATGCTACAACTGAACAAAAAATAAGTGTTCATTTTCTACCCTTTGGCATGGTTTTGGAATTTATATTACCAGGTTAATTTACAGTTCTTGAATCACCTTGAAAACCTTGAAGTTGACACATATATTGTAAAAGTAGAAACTGCATAAATAATAAGGAGATTGTTAGAGAATACCTTAAGTAGCTGGCATTCTTTAGAGGGTACATACCAATGACAGGTTGGCCCAGAGAATCCACAGGGGTCATGATGAAGACCTCCAACAAACTAGAATGGTTTTCTAATTTAAATGAATACATTTGTTTACATAAAATAATATTCTTTTATACCTCATAGCAAATATTAATTTTACATTATGTTGCTATGTTGATTTCTTTTTGTTTGGTTTGTATATCATATTCCAACAAGTTATGCAACCAGTTTATTTAATTTTCTTCTATTTTGATTATTGATGTGATTATTTCTTCAAAAGAAATTAGAGAAACTATAATGATAACATCTTTGTTTTACTTTTATTCAAAAATCAAAGGGGTCTACATGATGGCTACATAGTTACATAGACTGTATTTACATCCAGTATGCTGCTGGTTGTCAAGTTTCTCTATATAGGATACAGTTTCCACATATATCAAGGTGTGGTGCATGATTTATAAGTTTATCCAGAAAATGTGTCATTTCTAATTTTTATATATTAAACTGGTAATCCTAAACGTAGATTTCTATAATTTTATATATTTATATATATAATTATATGTATTCCATAATATATAATTTTATATATTAGCTAACATTAGTAAATGAATATTAACTATGACATTCCAATATACTTTAATTTGACATATAATACTGGTCTTTTAAATTCACTTCTAAAATAAAGCATGCTTAATAAAATGATTGAAACATAAAATACAGTGATGCACTAAATAGAAAATTCAATATATTCTGAACAATCAGTATAAATACCATTCAGATTTTTTTACTTTAAAACTTTTCACTTTGAGGTATTCGAAGAGAAGAGGAACATGCTAGCTAGCCTATGTATAGCTACCATTGTTTTATGTAAATTGATCTTGTATGCTATCTTAATGGTCTGTCATGGAATGTATTTTTATTCTAAAGAAAGTAGGTAGAAAACAAATATGATTATCTCTAAAAACACAAAAAGAGCATCCTTTATATTTCTTTAGTTTACCTTTGTTTTAGATAATTTTTTCCTATATTTGTACAATAAGATTATTCTCATTTATGGTCTTCATTTTGCTGTAGGAAGAGATCATTTATTTAAAAGGTAAAAGAATATTCTGCATAAATAGCATTACCAGAATCTTTTTATTTGTGTACTGATTCTCAATATTGAAGCAAGGTGTCAGAACACAAGGAGTTTATTGCTTAGTTTACCCATGTTCACCTTCAAATATCTGCATGTCTGCAGAGTTCGTAAGAATTAAAGTTGTTAAGAGCATGAAATCAGTTTTTACTGCTTTATTTAGCTGTATTTAAATTAGTAAAGAATTAGATATCTAAAAACTTGAAATATGATGTGATGAGTTACAATGCCATTCGTCTTTTAGAGTGTTAGAATCACCTTTACCACCTTCAATATATTTTTAAGTGCGTAAAGAAAGAAAAAAATGACATCGTGTCCACTTTCCTGTATCTATTTGAAACAATGCACACACCATCCCACTTTCTTTTGCTCATTCCTGAAATGCAACATAAATATACATACTCCTAGCAAAGCAGCCAAATGTACCAGGCAACAGATGGGAAACCGAGAGCCCATGTGTTCACATTCCTATTATGCCAATAACTTGCTGGGTGATCTTGGGCAAACTACATATCTTCAGCTAATTACCTTCTCTCTAAAAGAACAGAGCCATAGGGCCTGAATATTAGCTCTCAAAGCCAAGTAATGAATTAGTCCCATCATCTTTCTTAATATGGAAAACATATTCAAATAATAAAGAGCTGGAATAGATCTTATTATTATTGCATAACCTCACTAGGTTTTCCCTGCTGTTCTGAAGGCTATAACCAAATGCTTTGCAATACCCATAAAAAAAGAGAACTTTCTCTACTACTACAACAATAAGAAGTTTTTAAAAAGATGAATTCTTTAATGCTGACACAGTAACAAAAGAAAAAAAATAGATACATCTAACTTCTCCAAAGAAGATGCAAAAACAGACAATAAATGCACAAAATAATTTTTGATATAATTAGTCATTAGGGAAATGAAAATCAAAACCACAATGATATTCCATTTTAATCTACTAAGATGGCTAAAATAAAAAAATACAGAAAATAACGAGAATTGGTATGGTGTGGAAAAATTGGAACTCCACGTACATTGCTAATGGGATTGTGAAACGGTGCAGTGACTCTGGAAAACAGTTTGAATGTTCTTCAAATTGTTAAACATAGAATTAGCAGATATTTCTCTAGTAGTTATGTATCCAAGAGCATTGAAAACATATGTCCACCCATAAACACATACACAAATGTTCATGGCAGCATTATTTACAATGATTCCAAAATGGAAACAGCCCAAATGTTCATCAACTGACAAACAGGTAAACAAAATGTGATATATTTATACAATGGAATGTTATTCCATCATACAAACGAAGTACTGAAATATGCTACAATATAGATAAAACCTTATAAACAGTATGTTAAGTGAAAGAAGTCAGTCATGAAATACTCCATATTATATAACCCTATTTATATAAAATGTTCAGAAAAGGCAAATCCATAGAGATAGAAAGTTGACTAACAGCAAAACTGACTCAATGCTTTTGGTGTCACCTCAGTCTATCCTCATAGACTTCAATAACTGAATTACAGGAAGATGTTAAGGACTCCTAAGCTCATTTTTCCAGAAAGAAGATCTTGAAAAAAAGGTTTTGTGCAGGTTGTTAATTTGATAAAAGTGAAACAAGTATGTACTGACAACCAATGCAAGTTTACATTATGGATCAGGTAAAACTGTAGACAACTATCCCCCAGTCCTAGTGGGAGCACACACCCCTCCCTGCCTTACATAAAGATCTATGTAAACTATAATTCAAAACTGTCTGATTGTGAGAGGAAAAGGGATAATTTATCTGCCATTACCTATTGCTCATTGACCAAAGGTGAACCCATTGCATGTTAACATCTTCACATGTTCTGTTACTACATACACAAGCAGCTAGAAATTCTCATGGCATCTCAGGTTGAGGCCTCAGAAAGCAAGGGATATGGGCAACAGCAGAAGTTAGGTACTGTCACAGTACACTTAATTGTAACACTATGCAGCAGTAGCTAAAGAAAAGATAGTTGAGAGACAATAATGCTGAACATAAGGAGTATATAATACAGTCTCTAGCCCTTTATTTCCAATTATGTCCAGTAGTGTGCTGAAGCTGTTCATACCAGCTCATAAGAGCTGATCATACGCATGCATCTCTTGCCAACTCTGAGTCTAGTAACATCCTGTTAGTAGCTTGAGATTGGCCATGGTGCAAATACTTACACAATGGAAACGGGCAACCACTAAAAATTAGCTTTTTTATAAATATATATATCAGAGCATTAAACACTTATCAGCACATCTCCTATATATCATTCTTCCTAGTTTTTTCTAACTAGACACTAGACTAGGGAAACAATGTGTTTCCTGATGCCTAGAAATAAAATACAACCTCTGCCTCCTTCTTTGACTTATTGAGACAGAAATTTGATGAATATGAGGGGAAGCAGACTGTATTAGGGTTCTCTTAGAGCGACAGAACTAATACTATATATACATAAGGGGATTTTATTAACTGTAAACTTACATGATCACAATGTCCCACATCAGGCTGTCTGTAACCTGAGGAGCAAGGAGAGCCACTCCGAGTCCCCAAACTGAAGAACATGGAGTCTGATGTTCAAGGACAGGAAGCATCCAGCATGGCAGAAAGATGTAGGCTGGGAGGATAGGCCAGAATCGTTTTTTCACATTTTTCTGCCTGTTTTATATTCACTGGTGGCCGATTAGATGGTGCCAACCCAGATTAAGGTTGGGTCTGCTTTCCCCAGCCCACTGACTCAAATGTTAATCTCTTTTGGCAACAGCTTTAGACACACACCCAGGATCAATATTGCATCTTTAATGCAATCAAGTTGACTCCCAGTATTAACCATCACAAGTCCAACCCTTGTCAACTTGATCCCATAAACATCTCCTGAGATCATACATAATCTTCAAATAAAGAATAGTAAGGTCAGCTGGGAGCAGTGGCTCAGGCCTGTAATCCCAGCACTTTAGGAGGCCGAGCAGGTGGATCATGAGGTCAGGAGATTGAGACCATCCTTGCTAACATGGTGAAACCCCGTCTCTACTAAAAACACAAAAAATTAGCCAGGCGTGGTGGCACACGCCTGTAGTCCCAGCTACTTGGGAGGCTGAGGTGGGAGAATCGCTTGAACATGGGAGGCGGAGGTTGCAGTGAGCTGAGATCACACCACTGCACTCCAGCCTGGGTGATAGAGCGAGACTCCATCTCAAAATAATAATAATAATAATGTCACAATTATGCCTAACATAATACAATTATTCTTTGCACAACCAGAAATGCAACACTCTCCAACCCAAATACTATTATATAACACTAACAATACTTAAATGTTGAGCTGATAGGAAGTTAATAAATTTTATGTCACATAATAAAGGAAAAGAAAATAAAATGAAGATATTTTCTTAGTACAAGTGTATATATGCATGAACATGTTATTAACAAAAAAAGGAGAAAATAGTCATGACAATTACAGTCCTCATTTCTGCAGCTGGTCACATGTTTGTAGCTGGTATTGATAACTACCTTCTTCTACTACCCGTTCTGTATTCCCTTTGCCTTCAGCAAGAAACTCAGCAGGTCATGGTTCTTTCCTGGTGAAGTGACCCAAACTTTCATTCCTGAAAGGTCCGGGCCATTTGTAGTCCTGCCTAGATTAGGCTGTTGTAGTTTCCCATTGACCTTAATCATAGGGCATGGTAATACTAAGAGATGCGCTAATGGATCTCCTGTATTCCATGCATACTCTTCCTTGCCGCCGTTGTGGAGCAGTAGACTGAATTCATCTTGATAGTCTAGGTCAATTACCCCAGCCCACACTGTAACTCCCTTCTTAACCTGTTGACTTAAAAATAGGAGGAGCCCAAAGTGTCCAGGTGGCAATCTTAACTTCCAGTTTAATAGAATTGTCATTGTGTCTCCTGGTGGCAGCATTCCTCCCTCTGGAACTAAGACCTCTAGGCCAGCAGAATGTAATGTCAAGAGAACAGGAAGCAAAAATTTTCTAGTGGATCACTAGGGGTGATGGTGAGTGGTGCCACTTCCACTTCCACACCTTGATTCCTGGTCCCGTGAATCCTGGCTATGGGAGAAACAGTGCCATATATTGGATGCTGATTCAGAGCGTGCACGGCCTTCTGAAGAATTTCGCCCCAGCACTGCAAAGAATTGTCACCTAGTTGGCATTGTAATTGTGACTTCAAAAGGCCATTCTACTATCCTATCAATCCAGGTGCTTCAGGATGCTGGGGAACAGGGTAAGACCAGTGAATTCCATGAGCATGAGTCCACTGCCGCAGTTCTTTAGCTGTAAAGTGAGTGCCTTGGTCAGAGGTAATGCTGTGTGGAATACCATGACAGTGGATAAGGCATTCCATGAGTCCACAGATGGTAGTCTTGGCAGAAGCACTGCATGCAGGATAGGCAAATGCATATCTGGAGTGTCTATTCCAGTGAGGACAAACCTCTGCCCTTTCCATGATGGAAGAGGTCCAATATAATCAAGCTGCCACCAGGTAGCTGATTGATTACCCTGAGGAATGATGCCATATCGAGGGCTCAGTGTTGGTCTCTGCTGCTGGCAAATTGGGCACTCAGCAGGTCAGCCTTAGTGAGTGGAAGTCCATGTTGCTGAGCCCATGTGTAACCTCCCTCCCTGCCACCATGGCCACTTTATTCATAGGCCAAATGGGCGATGAAAGGGGTGGCTGGGAAAGAGGCTGAGTGGTGTCCACAGAACAGGTCATCCTATCCACTTGATTATGAAACTCCTCCTCCACTGAGGTTACCTGTTGGTGAGCACTCACATGGGATACAAATATCTTCACAGTATTTGACAACTCAGGTTCACCTACATACCTCTTCCCCACATTTCTTTGTACCAATTTTCCAAGCAAGCTTCTTCCAAGTTCCTGACCATCCAGCCAAGCCATTGTCTACAGCACATGAATCAGTATATAATAGCACATCTGGCTGTTTCTCTTCCCATGCAAAGTTATCCACCAGGTAAACTGCTTGAAGTTCTGCTCACTGGAAAGGTTTCCCTTCACTGCTGTCCTTCAGGGATGTCCTAGAAAGGTCTGTAGTGCTGCAGCTGTCCACTTTCTGGTGGACCCTCAATATTGTGCAGAACCATCTGTTAACCAGGCCCTAGTCTTCTCTTTCTCTGTCAACTGATCATAGGGAACTCCAGGAGACAATCAGAGCTGGCTGGGGGAGAGAAGGCAGGGTGGCAGGAGTGGAGGCCATGGGCATTTCAGCCACTTCCTCATGTAACTTACTTGTGCCTTCAGGACCTGCTCAAGCCCGATCACGTATATACCACTTCCATTTGATGACAGAATGCAGCTGTACACAACCCACTTTATGGCTAGATGTGTCAGAAAGCACCCAGTTCATAACAGGCAATTCAGGTCGCATGGTGACTTGATGACGGACAGTCAAACGTTCAGTTTCTACCGAAGCCCAGTAACAGGCCAAGAACTGTCTCTCAAAAGGAGAGAGTAGTTATCTGCAGAAGATAGCAGGGCCTTGCTCCAAAATCCTAGAGGTCTCCACTGTGATTCACCTATGGGAGCCTGCCAAAGGCTCCAAACAGCACCCCTATCTGCCAATGACACCTCAAACATCATTGGATCTGCTTGGTCATATGGCCCAAGTTGCAAGCAGGTTGCACAACAGCCTGGACCTGTTGAAGAGCCTTCTCCTGTTCTGGACGCCACTCAAAACTGGCAGCCTTTTGGGTCACTCGATAAATGGGATGGAGTAACACACCCAAATGAGGAATCTGTTGCCTCCAAAATCCAAATAGGCACACTAGGTGTTGTGCCCCTTTCTTCACTGTAGGAGGGGCCAAATGCAGCAGCTTATCCTTTACTTTAGAAGGAATATCTCGACAGAAGGAATATCCCACACCACTGGACCCCTAGAAATTTTACTGAGGTAGAAGTTCCTTGAATTTTAGTTGGATTTATTTCCATCTTCTGGCAGGCAAATGTTTCACTAACAAGTCCAGTGTGTTTGCTACTTCTTGGTCACTGGGTCCCATCAGTGCAATGTCATCCATGTACTGGACCAGTGTGATATCTTGCAGAAGCAAAAAGTGATCAAGTCGTCTCTGAATAAGATTATGACACAAAGCCAGAGAGTTGATATATCCCTGAGGTAGAACAGTGAAGGTATATTGCTGGTCTTGCCAGCTGAAGGCAAATTGATTCTGGTGGGCCTTATGGACAGGAATGGAGAAAAGGGCATTTGCCAAGTCAATGGCTGCATATCAGGTACCAGGAGGTGTGTTAATTTGCTCAAGCAATGAAACCACATCTGGTGCAGCAGCTGTAATTGGAGTCACCACTTGGTTAAGCTTGTGATCCGCTGTCATTGTCTAAGATCCATCTGTCTTCTCCACAGGGCAAATGAGAGACTTGAACTGGGATGTGTTGGGAATCACCACCCCTGCATCTTTCAATTCCTTCATGGTGGCACTAATCTCCACAATCCCTCAAGTCATGCGATATTGTTTTTGATTTACTATTTTTCCAGGTAGAGGCAGCTCTAAAGACTTCCACTTCCCTTTCCCACCATGATAGGCCTCACTCTACTAGTCAGGTAGCCAACTAGTGAGGTTCTGCCAGCTGCTAAGTAAGTCTACGCCAATTATGCATTCTGGCACTGGGGAAATGACCACAGGATGAGTCTGGAGACTCACTGGACCCACTGTAACTCAGACCTGAGCTAAAACTCCATGAATTACCTGACCTCCATAAGTCCCTACTTTAACTGAAGGACCACAATGACATTTAAGGGTCCCTGGAATCAGCATCAGCTCAGATCCAGTGTCCAGTAGTCCCCGAAATGCCTGATAATTTCCCTTTCACCAATGCACAGTTACCCTGGTAAAAGACCAGAGGTGTCCTCGGGGAAGGATGAGAGAAAGATTAACTGCATAAATTATCAGTAATGTAGTGGGGTCTTTCCTCAAGGTAATCTGGCCTCCACTTCATTCAGGGGGTTCTGAGTCTGTAAACTGGCTCAAGTCTGGAAATTCATTGAGGGGCAATGATTCTCTGTTTTTATAATTCAAATTAGTCTTTTGTCCATTTGACATAGAAGTTTTCTGTTTGTATCATTTAAGTAGGAATGCAGTAGGTTTCCTATCTATTTCACTTCTAGAAACACCACGATTAATTAGCCAATGCCAGAGCTCTACATGAGGCAGACTATTCTGATTGCCGCTTTGGCCCTGCTCTCCATAATCTCCATTTGCCCTGTAATCTCCATTATGGTAGCTATGCCCACCTTGAGTGACTGCAGTTCCCACTATTAGATCTCACATACAGAGAAGAGCAATTACAGGACCCTTCAAAGATGCAGGTGCTCTCCAAATCAATTTCACAAAGTATTGTTCAAGGGTATATCTTCTGGACCCTCCCAGCTGGGATGAACAGGCCTAAAGTGACTAATCCACTCCACCATCCCCATCTCTCTAAGCCTTTGGATCCCTTCCTCTACAGTAAACCAAAGGAGATCAGGCATTTCCAGCTCACTCACAGTGGGCCATCTTTTAATCCATATTTCAGCTAACCAAGCAAAAGAACTATCAGAAACTCTTTTAACTCAACAAGCTGCAACATTGAATGCAGGGTCCCTACTTGGTGGGCCCAAATCAATAAATTCAGCCTGATCCAACTCTATGTTCCTTCCACCATTATCCCACACCCTTAATATCCATTCCCATGCCTGTTCTCCAGATTTCTGTTTATATAAATTAGAAAACTCAAACAGTTCCTTTTAAGTGTAGCACACCTCCTCGTGGGTCACACTCTCAACCTCACCTCTAGGGGCCCACCGGGACTTTACTTATAGGTCTAAAAGCAAACAGAGAGGTTGGGGGTGGATTCTGAGGAGAATCAACATTATATTGCCTGACAACTGCCTCATTGGAGGCCATCACCGTTGCCCAAGGCAACACAGAGTTTATCTCCTCGGGCAAAGGTGGAAAGGCTGATGGCAGCATGGGTCAGGAGGGGATGCTGCCACCACTGGGGATGGGGAAGCTGTTCCTTCTGGCAAAAAAGTTTCATCAGAGTTTACAAACTCAGTGTCCTCCGCGTCATCAGAGTCCTCCTACATGTCCCCAGTGCAAGTCGCAGGGTCCCATTCTTTTCCAATCAATGCCCTCACTTTAACAGTAGACACCTGGCGAGGCTGTGCATGCATCTTTTGTTGCAGATCATCTGCTCACATAATAAGAGCTTGTGTCTGTTTTTCCACAATTTCAGCTTTTTCTCTACAGAAGATAAGACTCACTCAGGGCAATCTTAGCAGATTTGAGGCTCAGTATCTGCTTCTGAAGTGGGGAGTTAGAATCCCTGAGTTCATCATATTCTTTCATCACTTTGTCCACTCAAGTTAGGAGCAATCAACTAGCTTCATTATGTTCCTTGGTTCTCCACATACGGTCAAAGGTATTATGTATAGAGTCACTAAACTCCTTGCTTCTCGTGAGTGGTGAATCAGGAGTGCCAAATGCATTTATTTTGCATAACTCTCGAAATGATTTCTGCCACGGACTACCAGTGTTCCCCATATTATTAGAAGTAGAGTCCTTAGCATTTTCAGGTCTAATCATATTAAGAAGCCAACTCCAGAAACCCTAAAACCAATGAAAGAACTCCATCCTTAATGTTCTGTTCCTCTGGAACCACTCCTGATACCAAAATCTGTATTAGTTAGGGTTCTCTTAGAGGAACAAAACTAATATTATATATATATATGGGAGTTTATTAAGTATTAACTTACATGATCACAAGGTCACAAAAGGTTGTCTGAAAGCTGAGGAGCAAGGAAAGCCAGTTCGAGTCCCAAAACTGAAGAACTTGGAGTCCAATATTCAAGGGCAGGAAACATCCAGCACGGGAGAAAGATGTAGGCTGGGAGGCCAGGACCATTTGCCACTTCACATTTTTCTTCCTGCTTTATATTTGCTGGCAGCTGATTAGATGGTGCCCATCTGATTAAGGGTGGGTTTGCCTTCCCCAGGCCACTGACTCAAATGTTAATCTCCTTTGGCAATATCCTCACAGACACACCCAGGATCAATATTGCATCCTTCAATCCAATCAAGTTGACACCCAGTATTAACCATCACACAGACTATTGAAATATATATGAATAACAACAAAGAACTTGATACATCTGTAAAGTTTACTTTTATATGTCATGGTTACATTTTTGGCTATTCTACTCTGAATTTAAGACATATATAACACTATTTAAAGGGAAATAATATCCATAGAATGCCAAGTATATACAAGCCACTGTGATAGACCTTTTACATAAGTCTGCCTTCAACTAGTTGTTCTTATGATGATGCAATGAGATCAGTAATTTTTATTATTCCAACTTTACCAATAAAGAGACTGAGAATCTGAGAGATTTAGCAATTTGTCCAAGGTAACAGAGTTGGAAGTTATTTAACTTGAATATACCAAAATTATCCCCAGACACAATATCATTGCTTTTTCCACTGCAGCACATTTATAATATATTATCAAAAATAATACAATTTTTAAAGTATTTTAAAATTATTTTTAATATAATTAAAAAATATTTTTTCATCTTTTGTTAGATAATCATATAGAGCTGTCTCCTTTTTTTCCTGTTATATAATGAATTCCATTGATAAGCTCACTAATATGTTACACTGATATGTATAAATTATTTTTTGGCCTGTAAGAATAAATTTATAAGAGAGTAAGGTAGTTACCTTTTGTTCTCTTTCCTCATAAAGAAGAACATACATTGTAAACTCAAACTCTTTTGTTGTTCTTACTGTATCATTGCCCAGAATATTCTGCCTGTCTTTAGAGGCTAATACATTGATTAGTGAATTCCAATGGGCAGAATCGTGATGCATTAAAGAGATGCTAATATTTTCACTGCTCCTCAATTTCCCTGTTTCCAGGTTTGTTGTCCCAAAATAGTGACCATTTTATATGTACATATATTTTTCCCCTGCTGTATCTTAGCCATTTTTCCTCTGCCATCATTTCCCCACATTAATACTATGCGTAGCTATTGCCAAGCTCTGAGCTAACATACTAGGCTCAGGGGTCAGAGACCAGGCTTCTTAAGAAAATGTGCCTCTCTAAGTGAGGGCAAATATGTCCTCCTTCCTGTATACTTTACTACTGAAGATGTACACAAGATCAGCCTTTTCATTTATTGCAGTGGTATCAATATATCTTTAGTTTGTGGAGCTAAAAATGCAAGGATTCAATGAATGAAAATGAGTTTTCCCACTGGCTAATGGCCAACTCACTTAATCCAGAAAAGTTCTGAAATTGATTGAGGAAAGGGAGCAAAGGAAAAGGGGACCAAAGGTTTTCAAAGCCCTTAAAAATCATGTTTTGTTTGATTTGGTTCGGTTCGTTTCATCTGAATCACGTTTTGTGGGTCAATTTGGAATCAAATGAGTATATTTGCAAGGCAAAGCATTTTGGATCAAAGTTTTTTGAGCAGAGTCTGAACAACTTAATGTGACAAAAGTAATTTTACAAACAAGTCTGTGCTATTGGGAAAAATAATTTTATTCCAGTAAGGCTCATCTCAGAAGAGGTAAATACAGGCAGGTCCTGTGACTTTAGTAAATAGGATCGTTTTTGCTACTTCTGTTTTTATTTTTCTTACTCAGGTATGCAAAATGAGACCTTAAAATGAAAATAGTCTGGGTGTAGTGGCTCACACCTGTAATCCCAGCACTTTGGGAGGCCAAAGTGGGTAGATCACTTGAGATTAGGATTTTAAGACCAGCCTGGCCAACATGGCAAAACCCTGAATCTACTAAAAAATACAAAAATTAGCTAGGTGTGGTGGTGCACATCTGTAATTGCAGCTACTCTAGAGGCTGAGGCACAAGAATCACTTGAACCCAGGAGGCGGAGGTTGCAGTGAGCCAAGATTGCACCGCTGCCTCCAGCCTGGGCAACAGAAGAAAGCTCTGGCTCAAAAAAGAAAGAAAGAAAAAAAAAGAAATAAACTTTTTTTTTTTTTTTTTAAAGCAGAGTACTAGTACATGACTTTGGGGATATATAAAGTTTAAGACGTTGATCAGTAGCACCACGGAGCTTGGCCTACTCCACGTTGTTTCCTCTGTATCTTGTTTGAACAGCATTCAAGGCCAGGAAGAAATTGTTGAAAAAGTGACTGCTTCCATTATCATGGCATTGCCAGAATCTCCTGTAGTCATTCTCCCAGCCCATGTTTTCAAACTGACTCTGACATTCACCCAGATTATAATTGTGGATTGCAGAAACTGACAGTTTGTGGGTAAATCAACATCACAGTAGGGCTGGTCTGTTCAGTGAACAGATAATATGGACTAGAGATTTCATAGCATGAGATTGATTTTATCATACAACTAGGCTGAGACAGAGAGAAAAAATCATTGTAATTATTATAAACCCAAGGGCAAAGTGATAAATTAAAAATAGTTTTCTTATAACATTTTGTCAGTTGAACTTAAGATTGCACAGAGACAGGGTGAAGAATGAAAGAGTTTAAAAAGAAGTTTTTCATTTTTTTAGTCAGAACTGGAACTGTGTTAAGAATGAAAGAAAAGCAAAAAAAAAGGCATGTTGATTTAGCTAGAGAAGAAAAGAGATTTGCTTAGGAAAAGTGAAGGTCTTAAATAGAAATCTACAAAATAGGAAGGAAGAAAGATAACATGCCCATATATAACTATTTTTAAAGTCAAACTAGCAAAGTTGAAGCTCCTTCCTTTTTTGATTAGGATTCAAAAAGATTTCTCATAGCAAGAGAAAGTCAAGATGTTAGCAAAATAAAATAAAAATAAAATTTGGAAGCCTTCCATAGGAAGCCTGTGAGACAGAAAAGTATATGGAATTATATACTCTAACAGTGTTCTTTATTCAAAAAGTTGTGTTATTCATTAGGTAAGATTTAGAAATATTTTAGAAATAAAGGTTTGAGAATATCAGTATGAAATTCAAGTATTTGTTGATTTTCTTGATTAAAAAATAACATTAAGTCGAAAAGTAGGTCATTCTTGTGCTAGAAGAGAACATCAGACTACAAGTGGGGACTCGAAAGATGAGATGCTAAAGTTAAAGCATGAAACAATAAATTATATCCAGCTGTTTGGAATTCTGGACAGGTAGTTGATTACCTTTTAGCAGAATTACCCAAACTTTGCCTCAGTTGTAGGCAAGGTATGTTTTGAAAAAGTTGAATGTTTTTTCATTCTCAGCATTCAAAAACTGTATCTCTCATTCCAAGAGACCTATAAGGCAGAATCAGCTAGAATACATCAGTAAAACAAACATCTGGACCCAAGCAAAGGTAAAGTTAATAGAAAGGTAATCCATCAATAGCAAATAGTGTTTTTCTTGCATCAGGCAGAGGAAGAATGGAACTAGAATTAAAAATAAACTACTTCTTCTAAGGCATAGGAGACTAATAGAAAGTGTGAACCCAAAATAGATGAGACAGTTCTCAATCAACTTAGAAAGTTTATTTTGCCAAGGTTAAGGATGTGCCTGTGATACAGCCTCAGGAGGTCCTACCACATGTACCCAAGTTGCTCAGAGCACAGCTGGGTTTTATACATTTCAGGGAGACATGAGACATCAATCAATATGCATAAGATGTATATTGGAAAGGCAAGATAACTTGAAGCGTGAAAGGGGCTCCCAGGTAGATAAGAGATAGGGAGATAAGAGACAAATGGTTGCATTATTTTGAGTTTCTGTTTAGTCTTTCACTGAATATACAACTTACATGTGAGAAGAGGGTAGAGGAATAGTCAGGTATACCTTAGTCTGGCTTAGTGAAACAACAGGGCAGAGGAAGCAATCAGGTATGCATTTGTCTCATGTGAGCAGAGAATTTGAGTCCTGTCTGTCCTTTGTCCACAAGGTAATATGGTTTGGCTCTGTGTCCCCACCCAAATCTCATCTTCAATTGTACTCCCGTAATTCCCACGTGTTGTGGGAGAAACCCAGTAGGAGATAATTGGAGTCATGGGGGCGGTTTCCCCCATAATGTTCTCTTGGTAGTAAAAAGTCCCACGAGATCTGATAGTTTTTTCAGGGGTTTCTGCTTTTGCCTCTTCCTCATCATTTTACCTTGCCACCACCAAGTAAGAAGTGCCTCTCACCTTCCACCATGATTCTGAGGCTTCCCAAGCCATGTGGAACTGTAGGTCCAATTAAACCTTTTTTTCTTCCCACTCTTGGGTATGTGTTTGTCAGCAGCATGAAAATAGACTGAAACACTGTATTGGTACCAGTAGAGTGGGGCATTGCTGAAAAGATACCCAAAAATGTGGAAATGACTTTGGAGCTGGATATCAGGCAGAGGTTGGAACAGTTTGGAAGGCTCAGAAGAAGACAGAAAAATGTGGGAAAGTTTAGAACCACCTAAAGACTTGTTGAATGGCTTTGATTAAAATGCCATAGTGATATGAACAATAAGGTCCAGGCTGAGGTGGTCTCAGATGGAGATGAGGAATTTGTTGGGAACTCCTATTGTGTTTTAACAGAGATTGGTGACATTTTGCCCTTGCCCTAGAGATCTGTGGGACTTTGAACTTGAGAGAGATGATTTAGGGTATCTGGCAGAAGAAATTTCTAAGCAGAAAGCACTTAACACCTGACTCGGGTGCTGTTAAAAGCATTCTGTCTTAAAAGGGAAACAGAGCATAAAAGTTCAGAAAATATGCAGCCTGACGATGCAGTAGAAAAGAAAAACCCATTTCTTACGGAGAAATTCAAGCTGGCTGCAGAAATTTGCATAAGTAATAAGGAGCTGAATGTTAATCCCCAAGAAAATGGGAAAAATGTCTCCTGGGCATGTCGTAGGTCTTCATGGCAGCCCTTCCCATCACAGACCCGGAAGCTTAGGGGGAAAAAATGGTTTTGTGGGCCAGGCCCATGGTTCCCATGCTGGGTGCAGTCCAGGGACTTGGTGCCCTGCATGCCAGCCACTCCAGCCATTGCTAAAAGGAACCAAGGTACAGCTTGGCCCATGGTTTTAGGGGGTACAAGCCACAAACTTTGGCAGCTTCCAAGTGGTGTTGAGCCTGTGGGTGCACAGAAGTCAATAATTGAGGTTTGGGAACCTCCACCTAAATTTCAGAAGATGTATGTAAACACCTGGATGCCCAAGCAAAAGTTTGCTGTGGGGACAGGGCCCTCAGGGAGAACCTCTGCTAGGGCAGTGCAGAAGGGGAATGAGGGGTCAGAATCCTCACACAGAGTCCCTACTGGGGCACCACCTAGTGGAGCTGTGAGAAGAGGGCCACAGTCCTCCAGACCCCAGAATGGTAGATCCACTGACAGTTTGCACTTGGAAAAGCCACAGATACTCAATGCCAGCCTGAGAAAGCAACCAGGAGGGGGCGATACCCTGCAAAAATACAGCTGCCCAAGGCTATGGGAACCTACCTCTTGCATCAGTGTGACCTGGACGGAGACATGGAGTCAAAGAAGATCACTTTGGAGCTACAGAATTTGACTGCCCCGCTGGATTTCAACTTGCATGGGCCCTGTATCCCGTTTGTTTTGGTCAATTTCTCCCATTTAGAATGGGTGTATTTACCCAATACCCGTATCCCCATTGTATCTAGGAAGTAACTAGCTTGCTCTTGATTTTATAGGCTCATAGGTGGAAGGGACTTGCCTTGTCTCAGATGAGACTTTGGACTGTAGACTTTTGGGTTAATGCTGACATGAGTTAAGACTTTGGGGACTCTTGTGAAGGCATGATTGGTTTGAAATGTGAGGACATGAGATTTGGAGGAGCCGGGGGGGAATGATATGGTTCAGCTCTGTGTCCCCACCAAAATCTCATCTTGAATTGTACTCCCATGATTCCCACATGTTGTAGGAGGGACCTGGTGAAAGATAATTTGAGTCATGGGGGTGGTTTCCCCCATACTGTTCTCATTGTAGTGAATAAGTCTCACAAGATCTTATGGCTTTATTAGGGGTTTCTCCTTTTGCATTTTCCTCATTTTCTCTTGCCGCCATCATATAAGAAGTGCTTTCACCTCGTGCCATAATTTTGTGGCCTCCCAGCCATGTGGAACTGTAAATCCAATTAAATTTCTTTTTCTTCCCAATCTCGGGTATGTCTTTATCAGCAGCATGAAAATGGACTGATACACAAGAAATTTCTTTATGGGAAAATTGTGAGGGAAGTATATAGCTTTTTTAATCTTTGTAGCTACCTTATTTAGGAATAAAATGGGAGGCGGGCTTGTTCCATGCTTGACTTCCATTTGGCTTCCTGATTTTGGGGTCCCAAGATTTATTTTCCTTTCACAAAACATATAATACACGCAAAGCAACAGTTTCCAGGTGTATTGGCTTCCTCTGACCACTGTAACAAAGTAACAAAACCCAGAGGCTCAAACAACAGATATTTACCCTCTCACAATTCTGGATGCTGGAAGTCAAAATTAAGGTGTCAGTAGGATCAGTTTCTTCTGAGGCTTGTAAGGAAGAATCTGTTCCATGCGTTTCTCCTAGCCCTGGTAGTCTCAGGCATTCCTTGGCTAGTGTGTTACTGGTGGTGAATACATATGGGTCTGTAGCAACCTCAATTCCTGCTTCCTCAGAAGAAAGAATTCAACTGAGTGGCATAAGGCAGAAGAGACTGAGGCAAGCTTTAGAGCAGAAGTGAAAGTTTATTAATAACCTTTAGGGCAGGAATGAAAAGACAGTAAAGTAGACTTGGAGGAGGGCCAAGTGGGCTTTTTGAAAGACAAGTTCATGGTTTGATCTTTTGACTTGGGGTTTCATATGTTGGCCTGCTTTTAGGATCTTGCGTTACATCTCTCCTGATTCTTCGCTTGGGGTGGGCTGTAGCAAGACAGTGGCCTGCTAGCACTTGGGAGGTGAGCATGCGCAGTGAGTTTACACATGGAGTTGTACACATGCTCACTTGAGGCATGTTTCCCTCACCAGCCAAATGTCCCTCAGGGGTCATATACCAGTTAAACTCTGCCATTTTGCCTCTTAGTGCACATGTGTGAGCCCACTCACCAAACTCCTGAGATCTTACACGAAAGCTACTGATCACCAGTTTCAGGTTTTCCCTATCCATAGGGAGACTGCCTTTTTCTTGTGCTGGCTGAAACCAATTATTATTTTAGAGAGACAGTTACCAACAACCTGACCATTACCTGATGGTCGCCTGACATTCCTGGTTGTGGGGAATGGGGATGGGCCCTCTCCTATGATGTTCATGTCTGACTTGCTACCTGTAAGAGGTAAATGACATTTTTCCTGGGTCTATCCATCATCTTCCCTCTATGCATGTCTGGCTCTGTGTCTAAGTGTTTCTTTATATTAGGACACCAGTAATATTGGATTAGATCCTATGCTAATGGCCTAATCTTAGCTTCATTATTTGCAAATACCCTATTTCCAAATGAGGCCACGTTCACAGGTACTGGAGGTTAGGGCTTCACCTTTTTTCAGGGTGTAGGGGAGACAATTCAAATCAGAAGCATTAGATAAACAATAAAAAATGTAATAGATAAGAATGTTTCTGGCCGAGCGTGGTGGCTTACGCTTGTAATCCAAGCACTTTGGGAGGCCGAGATGGGCGGATCACGAGGCACGTCTTTTGAACAACAATGAATTATCACTTTTTCTTGGAAACATTATTACAGAGGTCACATCAAGGTTAATTTTTTGTATAATGAAACTGTTCCTTTAGAATTGGTGAAATGTGAGACATGAGGAACTTGAAGATGGTTTAATTCAGCTTTTGAAGTGTTATTCTTAGAAAGACAACTGCAGAGGAAAGTACCCAGACATCTCTCAGGCACCCAAATAAGATCTTTGTGACTGGTTAAGAAGCAAGTTTTAATTAAGCTATGCACCTTTATAATAACTATTAGATGTATTAGTCAACTGCTGTTACAACAAGGTTTCATAATGCATTATCACAGAGATAGTTATCACAAAGCTCAGTGGCCTCCAATAAACATTTATTTTCCTTGCTCAAGAGTCTGCATTTCAACTGGTACAGTTCTATGTCAGGCAACAGATCAGCTGTATTTGGCTCTAATCTTCAGGTTAGATTCATGTCTGCTCTTCATGTCTCCCCATTCTTGCTGGCAAATTTTCTTTTGGCAAATCTTGTGAGCACCAGAGAACAATATAAGCCAAATAAGCATGTTTAAGCCTCAGCTCTCAACACATCTGCTCACCTCCACTGGCTGAAACTATTTATATGATCAAGCTTAAATTCAGTGGAGCAGAGGTATACACTTTCTGCAAATGTCACTATCACAACATTATGGAACTCCATCTTAAAAAAAAGTTTTATTTATGCCTAACATCATTCTCTTGATGATTCTCAAAACAATAATCTCAGACCTATTTCTCACAAATCCATATGTTTCTCTACATATTATTGGTTATTTAAAATTATGTATTTAATAATCAATTTCTTTTACAATCTTTAAAACCCTATTATCTAGAAGTGAATTATCACTGTTTTACTAGTGAGAATACCACCATTTTACAGTTCACATGCGCTCACACTCCATGATTTTGAGTTCTACATTCTATGATCAAAATGTTCTGACTTGTTTTCCCCAAATATCTCTTCTATTGTACCTTTTTGTTCATCCTATTCCTTCTTATCTCAATAACCTTCTCATTATTTCAGATCCTCTGCTCATAAGAATTCCATCTACTGAACAAACATTCCAATAAAAATGGTATCTTCCTCTTTTTCTGGACTCTCACTACACATGATTTTAATATTTTTACTTCACTGATAGTACTTCACCTTGAAGCATAATACAAGGAAGTTAATTGGGTTTGGGTTTTAGGCCAATAATAACAACAATAAATAAGAATTATACACATGCAAAACACAAATTTTACTGAATAAAATATTATTCACCAAATTCTTATTATAAGGTGTACAATATTGAAATAGCTCAGGATATAGTCCAGAAGTAGAAACAGTTTAACAGAGAGGATTTACTATAAGAATTCTAAATATTAGAAAACTAGTTTATATTTCCACCAACAGTGTAAAAGCATTCTGTTTATGATTCTCAAAACAATAATCTCAGACCTATTTCTCACAACTCCATATGTTTCTCTACATATTATTTGTTATTTAAAATTATATATTTAATAATCAATCAGCAGCATCTGTTCTTTCTTGACTTTTTAATGATTGCCATTCTGATTGGCATGAGATGGTATCTCATTGTGGTTTTGATTTGCATTTCTCTAATGATCAGTGATGTTGAATTTTTTTTCATATGTACGTTGGCCACATGAATATCTTCTTTTGAGAAGTGTCTGTTCAAGCTCTTTGCCCACTTTTTCATAATTTTTTTTCTTGTAAATTTGTTTAAGTTACTTTTAGATTCTGGATATTAGACCATTGTCAGGTGGATTGCAAAAAATTTCCTCTCATTCTATAGATTGCCTGTTCACTCTGATGATAATTACTTTTGCCGTGCCGAAGCTCTTTAATTAGATCTCATTTGCCAATTTTTGCTTTTGTTGCAATTGTTTTTGGTGATTCCAGCATGAAATCTTTGCCATGCCTATAACCTGAATGGTTTTGCCTAGATTTTCTTCTTAGGGTTTTCATAGTTTTGGGTTTTACATTTAAGTCTTTAATTCATCTTGAGTTAATTTTGGTATAAAGTGTAAGGAAGGGGCCCAGTTTCAATTTTCTGCATATGGCTAGCCAGTTCTCCCAGAACCATTTACTAATTAGGACATCCTTTCCACATTGCTTGTTTTTGTCAGGTTTGCCAAAGATCAGATGTTTATAGATATAGAATATAAGTTAGTTCAACCATTGTGGAAGATGATGTGGTGATTCCTCAAAGATCTAGAACTAGAAATACCATTTGACCCAGCAATTCCATTTCTGGGTATATAACCAAACGAACATAAATCATTCTGTTATAAAGATATATGCATGTGTATGTTTATTGCAGAACCATTAAAAATAGCAAAGACATGGAATCAACCCAAATGCCCATAAATGATAGACTAGATAAAGAAAATGTGATACATATACACCATGGAATACTATACAGCCATGAAAAAGAAAGATCATATCCTTTTAGGGACATGGATGGAGCTGGAAGCCATTATCCTCAGCAAACTAGCACAGGAACAGAAACCCAAACACCACATGTTCTCACTTTTAATTGGGAGCTGAACAATGAGAACACATGGGCACAAGGAGGGGAACAGCACATACTGGGGCCTGTAAGGGGATGGTTGTGGGGAGGGAGAGCATTACGAAGAATAGCTAATGCATGCTGGGCTTAACACCTGAGTGATTGGTTCATAGGTGCAGCAAACCACCATGGCACACACTTACCTATGTACCAAACCTGCACATCCTGCACATGTACCCCGGAACTTAAAATAAAAATAAAAGAAAAATAAAGAAAAATTAAAAGTCAAAAAGGAACTACTAAGTTAACACAGAAGCAGCAAATGCAAGAAGCAGCTATTATACCTAAACCAGAGGTAAGAGGTTTTAAGTAAAAATTTAGAGCCCTAGAGCAAAGATCTTGTGGAGCTGAAACTCCTGCATTAGAAAAGGTGGTGTTACTTGGCTGTACTTATGCCTCTGAGATGTGGGTAAGATTTTAAGGAGTTGGGGAAAAAACTCTGAAAAAAGGTCCTGATTACCTGGTGCTGATGCCTCTACAAAGGGTTACTATGAGACCTAGTCATGTGAGAGGTGGAAAAACCTCAGAGTGTAACAAACTGCTTGTATTCAGGTGAAAAAAAAGAGACTAGTAGCACTACAAGAGTAGGATGCAAAAACAGAAATAATTATTCAGAAGAAACCCATCCTTCTTTCAACCTTCTGACTTCTTTATCACATATCCTCTTGAAAGAGCCAAACAGGAAACAAGGTAGCAAGGGAGAAAAATAGTTTGCAAAGTCATAAACCCTGACTCACAAAGCCAACTCTGGAATGGACATTTGCAGTTGAAGGGTCATTTTTACCCATTTATAGAAATTTTCAAACATGAAGAGAAGTGTGTTTTGTCTGATCTAACAAATATTTTTTAGAAAACTTTTTTTTTTTTTTTTGAGACAGAGTCTCACTCTGTCACCCAGGCTGGAGTGCAGTGGTGCCATCTCGGCTCACTGCAAGCTCCGCCTCCCGGGTTCACGCCATTCTCCTGCCTCAGCCTCCTGAAAACAGTTTTCATCACTGCAAATCTTTCTAAGCTCAACCAACAACATTAATAAAATTAGTTATTAACATTGTTATTAAACAGTATAATAATTTACTTAGATTCAGGGTTTGTCTGTCAATATGTCAAGAAGTTGTAGAACCTGTTGAGCTGTGAATCCTCTCAGTTTTCTCAGTTTTCTAAAAAGCTGTAAAGATAAACACATCACATTTATATTCAAAATTGTATATGGTACTGTTTTCAACTATAATAAAAAAAGAACTAGTACAAAAATTTAGAAACATTAATAGAAAGCTATATGTGTCATATTGGACTTAGACCCAGTTGGTCACAACTAAATAACCATATCCTAAAAACATGCCTTAAGCATAACAAATGTATGTCAGGTGGCATGCAGAAAACCTCTACCAAATAAATAATATAAAAATTTCATATAATTGATGATATACCTGAGGGGAAACTTCTGAAGGTAAATGCAAAATTTTTCCAGAGGGAAACTCTTTAACTCAGGTTGTCATGAATAGAATTTCATTTAAAAAGATTTAATATTAAATCATTATAATATACTGGGAAATGATCTATCATGAATAAAAGTCACAAGACAGAGACAAAAGTAGCATTAGACCATCCAAGGCATCATGTTATCTAATTAGTGCATAGAATTTCTAAAATAAATACGTATAAAATTAAAGATATAAAAGAATTAAAATATATAAAAGAATTAAAGGAAAACAATACATTATACACAAAGACAAATTTTTAAAATGAAACAAATAAAAGGACGATGTTGAGAAAAATGCACATGAACTCAGAAACTTATAAGGAGCACATCTGACTTCACATTCAAATGTACGTCAGCTCTCTAATAATGATTAAGTCACAATGTGATTTTTTGGTTTCATGTTGTTATTTTTCACACTAAGAAAATGTTATAATACGTTTGGACAAATATTTTCATTTTATCCACTGATCAAAATTATTTAGTTCCAATATTAACCATATATTAGCCTTTTTCTTTAACTGTTTCTTCAATTGTGAAAAAATCAGCAAAATATGAATTATCTTAAAATATATAGATATAAACATTTTTATACTTTTAAGATTTCTGCACAAAATATTGAAAGGAATTAAGAGAGTGTATACATTGTTAGAAAATGAAGTATTAACAAACTTCAAAAACTTGAGAATGAAAGAAATGTGTTATTTGAAACTATTAGCAAGTTAAGAGGTAGTTTCTTACCACAAATTGGAGTACAAGATTAGACATTTGGAACCTTGCTCTCAGTATCCACTCTTCTCTTTCTTTCTGGTAAAATAACCCAGAGGTTGAGCTTATCACTGAAACCTGGCTAAACCGTTGTATCGTACAACCTCCCTAGCCGCTAGATGTGGCCAGGTGTCCCAGTTACCACTGCTCAGAAGGGAGTGTTCAGTGACCTTTTGTACCTATTATGGGACATCCTAAAAAGACGGGAGTGCCTCTATCTTCTGTCATGCTGCCTGGAATACGGATACAATGACTAAACACCAGAAGCCATTCAGAATATAACTTGACGTTGGGAAAAGAAGCCGTAGTCATGAGACTAAAGAAAAAGGGAGCCTGCGTGCCTGACATGTCTTACCAGCCTCAATGTGTCATAACAGCAACAGCTGCCTAATTACTGATTTTGCATGGAATTTGTAGCTTATTTAAGTTCCCGTTTTGAGGTCTGTGTTACTTGTAAGAATCGTAATCCTAAGAGTGACTGTATGTATATTCTTAGGCTAAAATAAAACGAGAGGAAGAAATAGAAATGAAAATAATACACAGAAAACAGAGGTAATAAAAATCAGTAGCATCAGAAATACAGAAGTCATACAGAATGGTGAAGAAAAACACTATTCATAAAAGAATAAAAATGTAGAGAAAGAAGAAACAGAAATAAAGTTCATTGGCTTAGAATCATCACAATATTGAATATTTACTGAAGAAATTAACTGAAAGAATGAATATCATTTAGAATAGTCAATGAGGGTGTACAATATAGGAAGTTAACAGAGAATAAATAGAGAGCAATGAAGGAGTGTGGCCTAAATTCTATTTTGATTCATTCTATTAACTTTGTCATATTCACAGAACATTAACTGTCTTTCTGTCTTTGTAAAAAAAAAAAAAAAAAAAAAAGGTGTTTAAATACCTCTTTCTTTCTTTTTTTTTGAGACGGAGTCTCGCTCTGTCGCCCAGGCTGGACCGCAGTGGCGCGATCTCGGCTCACTGCAAGCTCCGCCTCCCGGGTTCACGCCATTCTCCGGCCTCAGCCTCCGGAGTAGCATTACATACCTCTTTCTATGCAAAAAACTTCTCTGTAAAATAAACAAAAAACAGTGTACATGCATATCTAGCTCCAATAATCTACCATCCTCTCCTTCATTTCAAATTACACTTGCTATATATAAACCACATTGCAATTGAGAGCTGAAATCTATCAACTGATTTGTTCTTATTTTAATAGAATATTTCAATTTGACTCTATAAAGAAAAATATATACTTTGTGTAGTGTGAAGACTCTGCGACATGAAGTCAAATTGACTTTAGCAGGAGTCACAGATAAGCCATTTCAGATTTGTGATTGCAGGCAATTTCTCAGGGTAATCTATTCTTACTTTGTTTATCTGTAAAAAGTAGGAGAGTAATAATCAACTTGAAGAAGTAAGTCATGAGCATAAGTCCACTTGTGTGAGTGTGTAGAGTCTGTATGTTATATAATAGCTAATTGTTTCCTAAAGTATAGGCTGTGGAACTTCTACCTAAGAAGCTACAGATGCACAAGGAATCTGGATTTTTTAGGACACTACAGTCAATTATTTTTATTGATTATATTGCATGGCATAATGTTCAGCATTTGGGCAATGGGCACACTAAAAGCCCAGACTTCACCTCTACCTAACATATCCATGTAACAAAACTGCACTTGTACGTCTGTAACAAGAAAACAGAAAAAAATGGCTGCTGTTGTATTTATTCTCCTTGCTTTAAAATTGATTTGATATCACACAACTGACATTAGATTAAAAAGTGCTTAGATTTATGTGATGTAGGTGGCGTAGATATAGATAGCTGCAGCTATACATTTAGATGTAGATATAAATTGTTGGTCTATTACCATTAAGCAAAACCAGCATAGTAACTTAATTTTACACTTAAATATTGGTCATACATTTATATGTTGATTTTAATTATATTCCTTTCCAATAAGTAGCTAATAATGTTAATCACACAAACATTAAATAATAATGTTGCAATTTAATGATCACAATCTATACAATATTATGCAAAACTAGAAATCTGTCCATCAGAGAAAAAAAAGAAAATGATAAATCATGTTGACAATTCTTTCATATATTGTTTCTTTTCTTAAAGGCTTTTCATAGTATATCAGTTTAAAAATAAGAATATATGAACAATTTGCATAGTTGCATAATCTGTCAAATTTAGCGCATATATTAAAAAATTTTAGAATTGAAACTATATCATTAACAATAAACTCATATAAACATCCACAAAAAAACAGATGGTAGAATTTGAGTAATGTGAGGATAAATGGTTATCTGCATTGTAGTTGTCAGTATTACCTTATAAATCTAAAATAAATTGTAATGTCAATAATGAGAATTATTTTAAAATATAGTTAAACAAGTGAAAAGGAAAAGTACTTTCTCTGCATTGCCTATAGAGAGGACAAGGAGAAAATTCAGGCAGTTTTTTTAAAAAAATGAAAATAAAGTTAGAAGTACAAAAAGTAGTAAAGAGAATGAGGAGTTGTAACAAATAACTTCCTGGGTCAAATTTATTGTGCCATTTTCTTTAACTTAACAAATATAATTTTATTCATTTCATTAAGAAATTTTTTGGCTTTAATTTTTATTTTTACTTTGTTTCCAGGGCTTTAAGTGATGAGTAAATCTTCTCACTCCATATACATTTCATTAGATCCTCCTACACTGGAGCTCCAAAAGTTATCTTTAAAAAGAGTATGCACTAACTATTTTGTAACATCTCACGCACTTTTATGTAGTTTTTTTAGTTGTGTTAATGTATTTACATATATACTTTGACACTTAATAAATAAAAATGAGAGCCAAGGTCAAACCAACCCCCTTGTTCTGATGATGGACCAGAACTCCAAGATGTAAATGGATTCCTTAAAAGTCTAATTGCTAATAGGTAGCAAATCAGTACTAAAGCACATTCTTTTCACTTAGACCATTTATTTTTGCATTGAGAGTATATTTTATTAATATTAAACCTAGAGCTCATAGGGCAACATAATACTGAGCCAAAAAAAAACTATTTAAAAATTCTAGTGAAACACATGCTGAAAAAATTAGTCTTGGGAAATAAATACAATCATATCACTTACAAGGATGAATTTAAATTTTCACTTTGAATTTACTTTCTATAAACTGAAAGAGTGAATAATTAACTATTAAGATTTTTCCGACCCCAAAATTATTAAAGGGAATTTGTAAATGAATACAAATACTATACAAAGGAGTTAATGGATACGAATACAACACAAATGAATACAATACTCCTCTCTCATTTGACACATGTTTGACCTCTAGTTATTTCTTAGAAAGCTACCCAGTTGTCAGACAGTATAATCTCAGGGCTAATACACAGATACACACACACACACACACACACACACACACACACACAGCCTGCCAATGAGATTTCTTTTTGCTAAACAATTGTCATACACCCTACTTTTCCATGCAGAAAGTAGTTCTGCACCGTTAAAAAGAAGGAAAAAAAAACTAATTTTGATTTTCACCTGATTTGTGAGACAAGGTAAGAAATGTTATATATTATTTTCTCTCTGTTATGTAGTTAATTAGATCACTCTTCTTCTACCTCTGAACACTAAGGTTATAATTACAAATAATTACTGATTTATTCCCACTATTGATGGTACTTTGAATTTAGATGAGCTTTAAAGTCATCCTGCCAGATTTATAGTTACTGGAGAATAAAAATTACAGTGCCTGACAAAGCTAGACAAAAATGAAGGAGTAAGGACCATGTGGAAAGCAGAATTTATTTCAACAAATTATAAAATAAGTTATACACACACACTCGCTCATTCACGCACACACTCAAACATACATAAAAGTTATAAATCTCTAGACTCTGAAACTATCCTACATATGCTTCCTAACCAAGGGAAACTGCAGACTTTTAAATCATAAATAGTATGACTGGCAGAGGTAGCATCAAAAGACTTTTCTTAAGTAGTAAAGGCCAGTGGTTATTAGAGTCAACAGAATCTTCATAACTTTTTAAAACAAAGAGATCACAACTTAATGTTTTTAAGGACAATGGGGTAGTTAATTTTATTCTGGCAATGCTAAACAGAGGTATTGAAACAGATGGCTCAGTGAGATTGAGGAATATTTTTGAATCAAAATCTTTAAAATGCCTACAGACAAAAAGAGTTCATTTTTTAAATTGTGGCATTACATGTTTTCTTCTGCAAAGGAATAGTGTAAACTCTGCTGCTCCTCCATCCTTCTTATTGTTCTTTTCTCATTCTCAAAGACAATTTGTAGAAAGAGATATAATTCCCAGGTTTCAGATTGAGTTCCATTACCATCTATTGTGGATTTGTCTAAACAGCTCTTGAAAATATAATAGCAAATTTTACATGCAAATTTAGGGCAATTGCAAGAAGGAGAAGAAATAATGTCTCAAAATTATAAATAAAATTATAATTACATTTATTATGTAACATTTAAGACACAAACTAGATATAAACCGTCTATCTCTGTATCCAACTCCTAACTTAAAAATGTTAGAAGTAGAGTTAGAATTCTCTACTTTTCAGCAGATAACTAGTATCAGTATTCTGTGGTTTGTCAATCTCATATGTGCTTTTATACTGTTATATATTTATCTATCCTTTGGCAATGTCTAGCATTTTTTGCATATGGTAACATATCAGTGGCATTCTACTACATGTTCCTGTTACTTCCCTCTCCTTCTACTAGAGAAAGGCATGGTCAGGTCACCCACATTTCATATCAAAAGTATTCATTCTTGTATTTTATATTTCTGTTCTGTAAATTGAATTTTTCCACAGAAATAATTGCTTACTTCTTTACCTTGAAAAATAAATGTATGGCATTGAAAATAAGGAGAGCTCTTCACCTTCAATGACATTCAATGACAAAAAAATAAAAAATCATTTTACATTTTAATGACATACAAATGTATACTTTATGTTAATGCAGTAAAGACTAAATTAAACTATATGAAAGAGAATCTATTGTAGGCTCCAAGGAGCCCCATAAGGAAGACTTCAACACTGCTTTTCAGTAGAAAAGGCTTATTTGGTGGGTAGAATGGCAAGGCCATGTCAACTTCAGAACCATACAGACTTTAATCAGTATTTAATTACAAAGTTTGAAACAGGTTCTTGCACCAGGGACTCAAAAGATTCCAGTATCTTAAGAAGTAAATATCTACAGTTTTTTTCCTGTTTGGATGCTATGGCAACAAATATTCCTAATTCTGGCCTGGAGTTCCAGGTATTAAGTCAAGGTTAGGAAGAATGCAGCAAGCTACTTCTAAAGTAAAGAGCCAGTAAGGACTGGATCTAATAATTCAAGCAATTATTAGAACTGGCTTGATAAATGAACTCATACATAGAGCAACAATTGAACATATGTTGGGTGATAACATCAATATTCTTTAATGTTGGAAGCGTCATAAAAGAGAAAGGCATACATGTCAGTGATACATATGCAAATGTACACGATTTACTGGTGGTACTCAAAACAAAAGAAATGCCAATTCCTACATTTTATGAATTGATGTTGAGGAGAGATTAATAATAATCAATGGCAAACTTCTCATATCATGTCACAAATTCATCAAGTGAAGCCCTCCAGGTGGTACAATCAGTGCCCCATCTGTGGTTGTTTTCATATACCTTATAACTATTAAGAGGGGCAAAGATAAATGCTTTCATATTGTAATACAAATATACATCCATACATATATATGCACATACACATGTATTTGTGTCAATGAGGGAGAGAGAGACACTCAGAGAAAGCACTGCGGGGAATGTGTATAGTAGGCCAAATGGGTGCCCATATAAGTATATGCCTGTATATGTATTTGGGCTTGCATACCTTTGATTAATATTTACTAATTAATAATCAATATTAAAATTACTATTTTTAAATGTCATAGTATTAGCTTTAAATTTATTTTTTATGGAGTGTTAATGGTATAAAAATTTAAATTTAAATAAATTAATTTAAAGAAATAATAAAAGCCCTAAAATTCTGAAAATAAGGCCAAAAGTATTTTCTAATATTATTGTTTTAATTTTATTCAAGCTTTTATCAATAATAAAAACTTTACGATTAGAAATAATACTTTATACATGAAAGTTCGTATAAATTGCATTGCTATGCCCCATTTTTCCAAAAAGTATTTTACAAAATAAACTTATCTAATTATAGAAAGCATTAACTTCTTAAACTTTAATCATCTTTCTTTTTACTCATCTAAGTGCAAACCTCAAAATTCTTTTACACTTTTGCTCCAGATATTTTTACAAGATCTCCCTCTTCTGGCCACAACAGTTATTTCATTTCTTTTTATCAACAATAGTTTTAAAATCTGCTGTAAAGTTAGGGCAAAGCTAATTTTTACTAATCTGGCATCAAAGAGGTAAATAGACATGCACTCTTTAAAAATGAAAAACAGGAAGCTCTTTTCAATATCTCTAATACACATACTGTTCTATTAAAGTCTGTTTATCTAATTTCATTTAAGTTTTCTGCCTCACTGATAGTCTGAGGATTCATATGCCAAGCTTGGTAATAAGTTAATAAATGAATTGAATGCTTGAGGTGTTCCAGATGGACTTAAATTGCAAATGCTGTCATTCACAAAAGAGACTGAGCTCATACAGCTGGAATGCAAACTTCCAAATGCAGACTTACCTATGTGCCTTAAGATACAATAAAAGTAAGAAGTAGGCTCCATTAAATGCCTTTTCAGAACTTAACTTTTCCCTCAAGTTTGCAAAGTTGGTTGAAAACAATAAACTATATGTGAGAAATATTCATAAATGAAGGGCAATAAACACTGACCATGCAACTTGCACAAAAATAACATACTAAAAACCGTTTAAAGCTATGCACTTGTGGCACTATCACATATTTATTTGCCAGTTTTGATGATTAGATTTAATTTTATAGAATTTAAGAGAAGCTTGCTTGGAAAGTTTTGTGGGCACTATTATTCTTAAAGAGCATATTGCATTGGTGCTTTAGAATTCCCAGTAATTATTACTGAGAGGTTTTTCCATTTCTTCAAGAAACATTTACAATGCAATGACAAGCTAAACAAACACAACATACTTAGTACTCAAAAATGCATGGTAAGGCACTAAGCTTGGGTTACATTAACAGGTTTCAGTAAATTATACTCAATTTGATTTTGCACATATGTTCAGTTTTCAAAAGAGAGGGTTTATAGCTTTCATCAGATGCTCAAAGATATCAGTGATCCCCAAATTTAAGGGCAATTGAATGAGATAAGCAAATAATTACAAATTATATAATATTTGATATTTTAAAACACTAGCATGAACAAATGACTATAGTAGTAACTAACTCTACATAAGAGAATCAAGGAAAGTTCCCAAGAAATTGTAACATATGCTCTGAATTTTGAATCTGAAGAAGCTTATCAGGAATACAAGAAAGAAAAGAGGGTTCAGAATAACTCTACTATAGATGTAAAAGCAATGTTGACTAGTATAGTTTGACATAGTCATTGAACAAAATGCTCTTTGGTGGGATTAAACTAAAAATGCACATGATGAACTTTATTGCATTCATTTCTGTATTTCTTACATCTAGAAAGTACTTATTACACAGTACAGAGATATATAGATATTTACTAAAAAGTGTGAATAGATTTAAATAATAGGATAGCAAAAGGTAATGAAAGTTCTTGAAGGCTTCCATGATAGTTTTGGCCTCTATCCATTTCTATCCATTAATTAGTATAGCCAGTGGAGGTGTGTTGGCCTTTGTTTTGTTTTATTATTGTTGCATTTTTAGTAGAAGCATATCATCAGTTGTATGCTTTATGCTGAGAATGATGTAAACTATTTATAAGACAGTGAAGATACTGGATTCTAGGAAAGTAAAGATAGGGCATCAGTTAAAACATCGGTAGGTTTGGGAGAGACAATAAAAATAAAATGAATTTTTCAAGTATTCTGGAAAAAAATTCGAAGCTTAGATAATTAAGTAAAAAAATAAATGAGAAATGGAGAGGTTGAGAATGAGTTACAGTTTTTTTTTTAACTTGGATATTTAGATGTCTGTGTAAATGGCAATACTATTATTCACAATTTTGAAAAATGAAAACCAAATTAAAAAAATGAAGACATGTTTAGGGTAGTGACAAGGAAAATATCGTCAATGTTGTGGTATTATGGGCATGTAAGTGAAGAAGAGCAAATGAATTGTTAAAAATCTGCAAAATATTTTAGAAATGTTTAGTAAACGGACTGATTTTGGAGAATGTGTATAACTACAATCTTAAGCATGGCAGATTATTAACATGACACTGAATGTTGGTTGATAAATACAGCCAAGACTTCTAGCATCAGCTATTGTTACACGAGTTGAATCTAGAGTTTTCACCTCATATTACGTATATAAGAATAGATGACAGGAGAGATCACGTAGGGTTCATTCTGTTACGTGTTTTCTGAGGTTTTAGGAAGATGTCTGCTTTTAGAATATCTCCATTCAATTATTCACATTCTTTATAAAAATGCAGATCATAATGGGTCACATAGCAAATGCAACTTTCTATTTGGAATGCATTAAATAATTTTCATATGTTTTCTCATATAAGAGATACATCATTCTGGTGATTCTGTGCCACAGATTTTTCATCTAAATTTTTATCTAATGACAGGTTAAATGAGAAGATTTAAGGAAATAAGAAATGTAAACCACAGAGTATAGTGTGTGGCATATAATTTTATGTATAATCTAGACAACTCTTCACAACTTTAAGTACATGTTGACATATTTACATTATATATATATATATATACACATTTATTTAATCAGCTATAAAATAGTTCCTGTTTTTTAAAATAGCAAATGCTTTGGTGTTTTTTTTCTGTGAATCATCTGAATTATTAAATTATTAGTTTACTGAAAAAAACATATTAGAACATGATAAACTGACCGTACCTGAAAAAAATAAGTAAGAGGTGATAATTGAGTCCACTTTTGCTTCATTGTGAATACACACTGCACATGTTTCTTTGACTTTTTATAGAGAAACTAATATTTATACCTCATGCTGACATGGTCAAGTCAGTAATGACTTGGATTATTAGGATTTTGGAGTATTGTTAATAATTTATTTTTCTGCAATCGATCAAATTAACTACACTGCATTTCAAAAAGCCAAAAATAACTGAAATTTGGTCATTTTCATTATGTGGCTTCCATGCAAAATTGATCATTCTGTTGAAACAGCTGGACACAGGAAGGTTGACTGAGTAGAGTAGAGCTACATTAATCCCAATAATAACTACTTAGAACTCTTGAGCAGGGATTGATTTCGGGAGAAAACAAAGAAAAGTATGTTTCTGAGAGAAGCCTAATTTCATTTTCAAAATGCAGACATATGCAGAGTATGATACAGTAAAAGACACTAAACTGCTATTTCTCAGTGACTCACTACACCCGTTGGTCACGAACAGCAAATATAACACATTCCTCCAGCCCGGTTTCCAAGTGTCAGTATCTTACCTGCCCCACCACCTCCCTTAGATTTAGGTCCTTATTCCATACCAAGCAAAGCCCACTTGCGTCAAACAACGATCCCCCTTGGCATAAAAAGGAAGTTTTTGTCATTCATGTGTCTTTTCTGTTGCACTCTTCTTTATGGCTGTTGTTTATCTGCTTGCCACCTGACATCTCTCTGTAATTCCACAGCCTTGCACTCGCAGTAGTAATGACACTTAGTTTGCTTTTCACCCTGACCATAAGGGATTGAGAGGATTCAAATATTAATAGTTCTACTCTAATGAGGCATTATCAATATCTAAGCAGCTCTTGTCTATCAACTTTGAATCATTGTAACAAAACTCTCAACAAAGGGGATTCTGGAAATCTGTGCTTATAGGATAATAAAAATTATTTAATTTTTTTTTTTTTTTGAGGTGAAGTCTTGCTCTTGTTCCCCAGGCTGGGGTGCAATGGCACGATCTCGGCTCACTGCAACCTCTGCCTCCCAAGTTCCAGCGATTCTCCTGCCTCAGCCTCCCAAGTAGCTGGGATTACAGGCATCTGCCACCATGCCCAGCTGATTTTTTTGTATTTTTAGTAGAGACGGGGTTTCACCATGTTGGCCAGGCTGATCTCAAAGTCTCGAACTCGTGACCTCAAGCGATCCACCCACCTCGGCCTCCCAAAGTGCTGAGATTACACGCGTGAGCCACCGCGCCTGGCCAAAAAGTGCTTTAATTTTCGATGTTAGTTTCCTGGCAGGGAACTACCCTTGAAGGCCTAAAACAAGTATTCTTCAAATAATCACTTTACTGTAAGATATTGATAGATAATTTAACTTGAGTAAGCCCCAATTATCTTGGATAAAGAAAGATTACTTACAGGGAGAATATTGACTTTGTAAAATATATCTGGGAATGATTGCATTGGTACTGATATTAATCTTTAAATAATAGCCAAATGTTCTATGTAGCTATACAAATAAATAGCTCATTAAAACAGATATTAAATCTGGAAGCTCCAAATTATGTGAATTATTTCAGACTACTCCTTCTTCAAATAAGAAAATGATATCATATTCTTTTCTAAAATGACATTATCTATTTTTGTTATGTAAGTGACCTATATTTAATGGCCGAATAGGTTTTATATATAAATATGTTTCATTTCTGCAAATACACATTATGTTCAAAAAAGTTCCAACTAAGATTATTTCCACATATCCTTGGACATAATATCAGTATCTCCAAACTTAACAAGTATCTAGGGAAAGAATTAGAATAAAAGTTGGTATGATATTTTTACTAGTTAATTCTAGGGACCTTGGTATTAGTCTAGAAATAATCAACTTCTAACTATCCACACATAAATAATATCAAAAGGCAGACTAAGTTTAATCTCTTGGTGTATAACTTTTTTCCTAAGTCTTTTTGTTTTAGGGATTCAGCCTTTCCTTATATCTCTGTTAATACTTATTTTCCTTTTATTATTCTTGATATTCCATCTAAAGGAGCATTGAAAATAACTTCTAGAAGGATTTGAAAGTAATCATTGGGTAACACTAGTGTATATTTAATAATACTAATACTAATAATGTATAACAGTGCTTCAAGCTAGTGCTTATAGTTTAAACTCCTCAAAGATAAATGAATAACCGCAAATTCCCTATATGTCAAGCAGTGTATTCAGTATATATACATATGTTCCATTTTTTGACCTAGATTTGCTATGTTCCACTTTTTGACCTAGATCTGCAATTTATGAGCCAAGGATCTTAAGTTTTTAAATTTATTTGAATATTTGTTTGATACTCATATTTAGAATGAACTTAAGAATAGCTAACATAGCAGACAGTAGCCAAGAATTAAGAAAATAATAATAATAAGGTACATAAATCCCAGTGCACCTCACTTATTAGGTACTGAGTATTCAGTAAGAATGAATTCCCTTCCCACTCATCTATTTGTATACATCTGCTGTTCCAATCTTATGATAGCCCTAATGAGAGCATGGACTATTTCGTGTTCCATGCACAAGAACTTTCAGTAACTCTTGGTTTTATTAATAGCCTCAGTCATATACCCAAATCTCCACACAATCTTGTTAGTCTTTAAATAGAAAAACTCCTGTGTATAAATTTAGTATATAAACTAATTAATACAGATATTTTAGGGACTACCATACTGTCCTAGACGTTCCAAACATCTCTCTAAGTATACATACCGTAAATTTATATGCATGCATCTCAATTTATTGTGCTTTTCTTTACTACACTAGGCAGATTTGGGATATTTTATAAATTGAAGTTTTGTGGCAACCTTGCATCAAGCAAGTCTATCAGTTCCATTTTTTCCAACATCACGTGCTCACTTCATATCTTTGTGTCATATTTTGGTAATTTTTGCAATATTTTATTTTTTTTAGTATTATTATATATGTCATGGTTATCTGTGATAAGTGCTTTTTGATGTTACTATTTGTTTTGGGGCACCATAAATCATGACCATATAAAACAGAGATCTTAATAAACATTGTGTGTGTTTTTACTGCGCCACTAACCAGTCATTCCCTCATCTCTCTCCCTCTCCTTGGGCATCTATATTCCCTGAGACACAACAATACTGAAATTAGGCCAAGTAATAACCCTACAATCACCTTTAAGTTTTACAATGTGTTGACTTAAAGACAAAAATAAAGGCAAAATTAATATAAGTGGATAGTTTATTTGAGCCAAATATAAGGACTACAACCTGAGAAACACAGATTCAAGTTGCCTTAAATATGTTCTATTAGTAGCAGTTACAAGTGGGTTTTTAAAGGAAAAAAGAAGGGGTAGTTCTTTTGAACATAAATATTGATTGGCTGTACATTTTTCTTTGCATCACAAATTCCAAAAACATGAAGATAATGAATGAGGATCACATTGTGCAACTTGTGATAGCATTTGAGGTAATTTACCAGCTAGTCTGGAAACTACAGAGAAGGAAAGAAAACAAAATGCATTTAAACAATTGTCCCCAGATACAGGTATGCGTGTGAAGGAGGATTGTGACTGAAGATTCATTCTCGTATCTCTCTGAGTCTGATAAATCTTGCATACCTCACATTCTGCAGACAGCTCTGAACTACTTTTCTTTCTTAAGTGCAAGAGTCATGTGTCTCTCGTTTTAAATAAAAAGCTGGAAATGATTAAGCTTAGTGAAGAAGGCATTTTGAAAACCAAGATAGGCTGAAAACTAAGTTAAACAAGTTGTGAATGCAAAGAAAAAGTTCATAGAGGAAATTAATAGTGTTACTCTAGTGAATAAATAAATGACAAGAAAGCAAAACAGCCTTATTGCTAATATGGAGAAAGCTTTAGTGGTCTGCATGCAAGCTCAAACCAGCCACAACATTCCCTTAAGCCAAAGCCCACTGCAGAGCAAGGCCCTAGCTCTCTTCAATTATGTGAAAGCTGAGAGAGGTGGTAAAGCTGCAGAACAGAAGTTTAAAGCTGGAATAGGTTGGTTCATGAGGTTTAAGGAAATAAACCATCTCTATAAGTAGAAGGTGAAACAGCAAGTGCTGATGGAGAAGCTACAGCAAGCTAGCCAGAATATCTAGCTAAGATAATTGATAATGATAGCTACATTAAAGAACAAATTTTCAATGTAGACAAAATAGCCTTCTATTGAAGGAAGGTAGCTTCTAAGATTTTCATATCTGGAGAGACAAGTCAATGCCTGACTTCAAACTTCAAAGGACAGCTGACTTTCTTGTTAGGAGTTAATGCAGCTGTTAACTTTAAGTTGAAGCCAATGATCACCAACCATTCCAAAAACCCTAGAGCCCATAAGCAGTATGGTAACTCTACTCTACCTGTGCTCTATAAATAGAACAACAAACCCTGGATGACAGAACATGTGTTTACAGCATAGTTTACCAAATAGTTTAAGCCCACTGTTGAGATTTACTGAAAAAAAAAGTTACTGCTCAATAATAATGTACCTTGTCCTCCAAGAACTCTGTTACTGCTCAATGGCAATGTACCTTGTCCTCCAAGAACTCTGATGGAAATGTACAAGAAGATTAATGTTGCTTTCATGCCTGGCAACACAATATCCATTCTTCAGCCCATGAATCAAAAAGTAATTTTGACTTTCATGTATTATTATTTAATAAATATATTTTGAAAGGTGATAGAAGCCATTGATAGAAATTCCTCTGACGGATCTCGGCAAAGTAAATGGAAAACCTTCTGGAAAAGATGCAACAAGAACTTTTGTGATTCATGGGAAGAGATCAAAATATCAGTACTAACAGGAGTTTAGAAGAAGTTGATTTAACCTTCATGTATGACTTTGAGGGGTTTAAGACTTCAATTGAGGAAGTAACTGCCAATGTAGTAGAAATAGCAAGAAAACTAAAACTATAAGTAGAGCCTGAAGATGTGACTGAATTCCTGCAATCTCACAATAAAACTTTTAAAAATGAGGAATTGCTTTTTATGGATGAGAAAATAAAGTTGTTTCTTGAGATGAAATCTATTCCTTGTCAAGATGCTGTTACTATTTTTAAAATGACAACAAAGGATATAGACTATTACACAAAACTGCTTGATAAAGCGTCTGCAGGGTTTGAGAAGATTTATTCCTATTTTGAACGTTCTACTATGGGTAAAATACCATCAAATAGTGTCACATGCTATGGAGAAATATATCATGAAAGAAAGAGTCAATCAATGTGGCAAACTTCATTATTGTGTTATTTTAAAAATTTGCAACAGCCAACCCAACCTTCACCAATGAACACCACGATCAGTTAACGGCCATCAACATCAAGGCAAGACCAGCAAAAAGATGACTCACACAAGGCTCAGATGATTTTTAGCATTTCTTGCAATAAAGTATTTGTAAATCAAGGTATTTATATGATTTATTTTGGACATAACGCTATCACACATACAGACTACAGTATAGTGTAAACATAACTTATTTGTACTGGGTAATCAAAAAAATTTATGTGACTAGCTTTATTGTGATTTTTACATTATTGCAGAAGTCTGGAACTGAATTCTCATTGTCTCTGAGATATGCCTGTGTCATCATTAAGGTGAATTCATTGGGTTAAGGTATTTTCTCTAAACATTTTCCGAAATCATATTTTATTTTTTGCAACTCAGAGATAAACTAGGCAATGATGAATCTGTTTTTTCATACATTAACAATATAAATGTATAATAATCTGGGTGCCATGAATATAACAATGGACAAATTACATAAAACTCTAGTTTTTATGGAACTTGTAGTCTAGCAAACTCAGAGGGATGCATAAATAAATAAACTAATATATATCAGGCTGTATTAAGGTATGAACAAATTAAATGTGACCCTGGTTCGTAAGGATTTCTCTGATAAGGTAAAATTTGGACAAAGGTCAAAGGAGGTGAAGAACTAACCCACAGAAGATCTAGGAAAAGAATATTCTACATATAGGAAAAGTAAAGCTCTTAAATGTTTTTAATTTTGAAAGTTTAAAAAGGAGAACTTTAAGGCACACAAGTATAGTACAAAGCCTGTGGAAGGTTTCAAGCAGGGACGTGACATGATCAGATTCATGTTTAAAATATACACATAATAAATTATTACCAACTATAATGTAATGTTATTATTTGAAATTTTTATTCAAGAAATATTTGAAAGCCTGTCTTACACAAGGCACTATGCTTTTGTTCTGGACGCCCCTGTCTTCACAGATTTTAACATCTATTAGAAGTGGTTATGGGGTATGCAGATGAAGATAACTGCTGATTATGAGGCATGATTAGTAGCTAAAGAAAGTAATATACAGACCGCACTAGTAAGTTACACAAGAGTATCCCCAGCCAAACATTGACTATCCATTCAGGCTTGTTGGTGGATGCCTTAGCTTATAAATGGGAATGAGGCAGGTGAAGAGAGGACACCTGCAGACATTTTATTTTATTTTATTTTTATTTATTTATTTTTGAGACAGAGTCTCACTCTGTCACCCAGGCTGGAGTGCAGTGGTGTGATCTTGGCTCACCGTAACCTCTGCCTCTGGGTTCAAATGATTCTCCTGCCTCAGCCTCCCGAATAGCTGGGATTACAGGGGCACGCCACCATGCCTGGCTAAATTTTTGTATTTTTAGTAGAGATGGGGTTTCACCATGTTGGCCAGGCTGTTCTCAAACTCCTGACTTCAAATGATCCACCCACCTTGGCCTCCCAAAGTGCTCAGATTACAGGCATGAGGCACCACGCCCGTCTGAAGACATTTTATATATTTACATGGGACCACAATACATATATGATACTAAAAGCAATTCAACGTTATTTGGTTGTAAAGTGTAAAGTTTTGGTTTGTAAAAGCCTCTATTCTGTGCATGTGATTAAGGAGATTGAGACTCAATCCAGTGCAAATGAGGAGCCATGGAAAGTATTTCCATAATTACTTAAAATTGCATTTGATAGGTCACTCTGACATGTATGAGAAGGGCAGATGTGACGGGAAACAAGAAAAGGAAGCAAGAGAATCACATAGTTATTACGGTTTTTAGTTATGAGTGTATTGGGGTCTGAATAAGAGCAAGAAAATAAGAATAGAAGTGATGGATTGATTGTAAATAAATAATAAGTAAAACCAAGGGAACTGATAACTAATCACAGGAGGAGATAAAGGGAAAAACAAAAGAGAAGCCAAGATGACTTCTAGGTTTCAGGTTGGGTTAGTAGATCAAATGCATTTCCGGCAGAAAGAAAAAAATAACAAAATAGGCCTTGGGAGGAAGAATATTTGTTCAGTTTTGACATTTTTGAAGCTCCTGTGTGTGGCCTATGTTTGTAGAGCAAGCAAATGGTTTGATTAATGAATCCTAGACTGCAAAGAGAGGTCTAAGAGGACAAATAAATTTGGAAGAAAGAGACACATAATTAGTAGTTGAAACAATGTAAGTCAATGAAATCACCCAAAGGGGTAGTGTATGGGGACAGAAAAGCAATGTGTAAGGAATCAAATTTTAGTATGGGTAAGAGATCCTTAAGAGACACACACACACACACACACACAACACACAGAGGCAGATTGAGAGAGAGAGAGAGAGAGAGAGATTAGGAACTTTCAAAACTGGAAAAGAATAAGAAAGAGTTTTCTCCATTAGGAAAGCTGGGGAAGTGGAAAATTTAAAGGAAAAGGGATTTTTTCAACAGGGTTATTGCCTTTACCTCTGGTCTGCCGGGCTCTTGCACGTAGTAAATAGTAAGCACTTAGTGCAAAGTTGATAGAATGAATGAAAAGAAGAGAAATGGTAAAAGTAAATTAAAATTCAAGGTAAAAATTTCAAATATAAGGACCACTGAATTTAGTAACTGAGAGAGAAAGAGTTTAAGCTTTCAGAAATAGCATGGTCAATGCCACAGAAAAGCTAAGAATTATGAGAGTTTATTTATCTTGTCTTCATTCTATCTACTTTATGACTACTTTAACCCCCAATCTGTTTTCAGATTTGCAAACCAGAGAAAGGAAATATTATTCAGCAGAAATTTTGCAAAAATAAAAATTTAGAAGAGTAAGGCCTCACTTAAATAGCTATTTTACATCCTAAGTGAACTCGCTTTGTAAGTGAGCTATTCACTTAGAAAAAAGTTGATTCAAAGAAAGTAAACTTTAAAATCAATAAAATTAATAAACAAAAAGTTCACATTTACCATTCCTCCAATAGGAGTTCATGATAACAAGTCTCACTTTAAATCGTGAATGAAAATAATTTTCTGAGGCATAAAAATTGTTAGATTATGGCTTTACTAGGGTGGACCTTCTAGGAAATTAGAGTGAAAATAGGGAAAGAGTACTGGACAAATGAATTCAGTGACAAATCTAGTTCTGTGAGCGAGTTTCCTAATGATCTTGGGGAAAATACTTGATCCTTTGCATCAGATATTTTATTTATGTATAAAATAAGAAAGTAGAACTGCATAAACTTTATGGTATTTTCCAGTGCTAAAGTAAATGATATTAAAGTTACAGTTATGATCTATACCAAGTATCATTTTTCTTAATCTCACTGTCTGACATCTAGAGCAGTATGGGGAAATAGATGGGAAAAAAAGGTCTAAAATTGGAGACAGACTGAAATAGGTATGAAAAGGAAGAGGGAAAGAAATGGAAGAAAACAAAGATAAGAAATGTGTTCAAAATATTCAAAAACTATTTACAAGAAGGATAAAAAATGTACTTTTAAAGTTATAAATACTAAGGAATTAATCTGAATTTATAATTGGGAAGTAGAAATTAAGAACATATGAAATAGTGCATAGGCTCTACATCTACTCCTAGATAGAATAAAATTGAGGCATACATATAGATAGGTTTAAATAAATTGTCTTGAATTTCCTTATTTTTTCAGACTATAATAAATCTTGGACATGGTCAATTTAATAAATTCAGTATGCTTTGTCAGATGTGAGAAATAGACGAGGGCACAAAATCACTTTATATTTGAAGACAGGCATGAATTATGACTTGAATTTTGTGATTTTTTTTCAGAACTCACAAACAAGCAATGTGACAGACACAAAAGATCAAGAAATATTACAGTGTGGATGAACTGGAAGGTCTGTGGTGTCAGCTTAGGCTCTGGAGGAGCCTAACCTCTCAGGGTTATTCCTTTGTAGGCTGGGGAGAAGTCATTCAGCATTTAAGTGTATGGATTATTGGTAAAAGAAAATGTAATTAAAGTCTGTCTTCTGAGCTGAAGATCCAGCCTTCAGACTAAAAAATCCTTACTAATCACAGTTCCAAAGCAGAGTTACAAAACATTTTAAGCAGATTATGTTTGTATTAGTTACTTATTGGGCTTTGAGGCCTACCTGAGATCTTCATACAACAGAACTAGCCATACAACTTGAAGTGTTTTGTTTGCATAGGTTATTTCTTCAAAAATTAAAAAAGTACCCTTAATTCTAGAAGTTTGTACTTCATCTGAAACTCTTGTCATCTAATTTCTCCCCACCTCCCAAGATTTTCCTAACTTAATAAAACACTGCTAAGTATGTAGCATCTCCATTTTTTCAGTCAGTTCTTCTACATAAAGATGTTTTGACCTTGAAATAATCTTAGCTACAAAAATGTACATATATTTATGTAATGTAAACACCACAAATACAAAGCATCTTCAGTGTGCAAACCATTGTGTTAGACACTAGGAAACAATGAGCTAAATATATTTCTACATATGCTACAAATTGGAAATAGAGTTTATAATAAATTTATATAGAGTCCAACAAGACTGTTTAAATTTTTCTTATATATGAATTACCAAGAATATGAAGGCAATATAAGTTTTTATTTATTTATTTATTTATTTATTTATTTATTTATTTATTTTGAGACGGAGTCTGGCTCTGTTGCCCAGGCTGGAGAGCAGTGGCGCAATCTCGGCTCACTGCAAGCTCCGCCTCCTGGGTTCACGCCGTTCTCCTGCCTCAGCCTCCCGAGTAGCTGGGACTACAGGCGCCCGCCACCATGCCTGGCTAATTTTTGTATTTTCAGTAGAGACGGGGTTTCACCGTGTTGCCCAGGCTGGTCTCGAACTCCTGACCTCAAGTGATCCACCCACCTCGGCCTCCCAAAGTGCTGGGATTACAGGCGTGAGCCACTGCACCCGGCCAGTTTTTATTTTTATTTTTTAATATAAATTTAAATAGAATTTGGTCATGTTTTTTTTTCTTCTCAGTTTACATTAAATATACGGAATCTCCACCAGATGTCAGTATATGCATGCACATATTTTACCTTGAGCCAGAAGTGCCTACAAAGCCTTAGTTAGAAAGCACTCAAATAAGAAATGAATGCCTTTTATTTAAAGAACATTAAATTCTCTAATCACATTCACTCCATATATACTTCCTCACAGATTATTTAAAGCCACGTTCTCCAAAGTTTTTAAGCCAGCCAAATACATATACTGTCCATTGGAGATTTTGTTCTCATACTTTATGCATAATAAGTATTTACTGAAAGACACACAGCTAGACAATTATTCAGTTAATATTATTTGTATTATTATTAGTGAATCTATATAATTTTATTTAATAAATTTGTGTACCTAAAACGTTACAAAGAATAATTTGAAAATCCAGTCAAAACAATAAGATTATTCTGTAAGATGACTAACTACAATATTATTGTGTATTTGTTAATTTTTACACACACCAGGTAAAAGCAATTAAAACTGTAAGGAAGAAAATGTGACATTAGAAATAGAAAGAAAAACAGCCTATAAAGTAGAAAAGGTGATATATGTTGTATCTACCTGAGGAATAATTAAAAACTTTTCTAGAAAGTATAAAATAATTAAAAACTTTACTAGAAAGCCTAAAACCATACTAAAAATATTTGCAGAAAAGATGAGTCCCTGTGGGAAAAATGCTAATTTATCTCAGATAGCTGTATGTTTAACGGATTCCAACTGGGATACAATTAGATATTAGGAAAATTTTTTGCAATTTCACTAGAATTATATAAAATTCTATTTCGAGAGTGGCTTAACACTGTTACTAGAATTTATTATAAAACTACAATCATTTTTTAAAAGGTAAGTATTAAGGAAGAATCTCCTCAATAGAAATAACTAGAATTCATGAATTTACCCAAATGAGCAGTCTGATTTAGTAGATGATAAAAGTGGCTTATCAAATCAGTGAACAAAATATATATTATTTAATAACATTTCTATATTAAATAAATATTCTCAGTACAACTAGCCTGTCATAAAAATAAATAAACACATAACTAAGTTTAATAAGAGTAAATACATTATAGTCATATGATGTTATGTTCTGGAAATATATTCAAAAAATTATGACAATGTTAGTTTTCAGGAGACATACTACTTTAATCATTTTTCATGTTAATTTGCTGCTTTATAAGATTAAAAAATAAAACCATTAAAAATGGTATGTTTTCCAGACTCATTGGGAATAGAGGCTCTCAAAACATGAAGAAATAGATATAATGTTTAAAATGTAAAATACATGATAGTTTAATATAATTAATGATATACAAAATATAAATATAATAAGTCGATAAATGAAATAATGTAAAGTGATCAAGAAAATGAAGGCCTTAATTGTGGTGAAAAACAAATAGAATCAATAATTGGGAAAGATAATAATTTGTCATTAGTAAAAAAAATTAAGTTATTCTTTCTAAGTTTTAGTAGTTAAAGTTTTGGTTAGCTTCAGAATGATTTCGAAGGCAGTAAGATTTTAAGCCACTGACATTTTTCTATTCAGAACTTTTGCTACTCAGTCTGCATTAACACCTTAATTCAGCTGGTGTGACTCATTTTGTTTTTCATGCAAACTTGTATTCCCACCATGCATTAAGAACTGTGTCAAAAACACAGTAAAAATTTGTCTATAAAACATGCATTTTTGCCTTAGGATTTACAGTTTTTACACACCGTGCATTTAGATTAAAAAAAACTGTAATAGAGAACCAATAACCAAAGCTTTCCATTAAAAAAGAAAAAACCTGTTTTCAAACTTAAACCTCGTGTTTAATGGGAATATTTTATTAAGTACTTTCCTTAGTCTTTAATCTCATTACTACCCCCCAGAAACCTGCAGCCTAGATATATACTGCGATTTTTGTATCTTCTGTGATTTTTACCACCATCTCCTTTTCCATCCACACTCTATCCTCATCTATTGGCTCTTATCTTCTCTGTGAATAGGGATATTCTTTCTCTTTGCTGAAGCAGACATTTTCATCAGTGTCATAGATTCAAACTTCTCTCAACACTGCTGGGAAATGATTCCATCCATTTAACTCTAATCCTTGCATTACTTATATCTCTCACCACAAGATACACTTCTAGGGAAGAAAAAAATACTGTTTTCCAATTTCCAAACAATCTCTAACCTAAATATACTTGGGAATGATTGCATTTTCCTTCTTTTTTTGTTAACTCCATACCTTCATTTTCTTACCCACTATTCATTTCTTATACTTTTTCCAATATTTTCATAATAATTATTTTCTAAAAATTTGAATATAAGTTTAATATTGAATACCATGATAATATGTACGTGTGTGTGTGTATACTGTTTTTCTGATCAAACAATTGTTTCCATGCTCACATGGAAAAATTATTACCAGGAGGAGAGTTGAGTATAAAAAATGTCATTAAGATTTTAATTAAACAAAGGAAATAATTTTTTAAAACGCTATTAAGTGTAAATTGTATTTATCTTAATATGTAGTTAGTGTTTAATCATTTCTATATACAATAAAGTTTTGTGGCTAAGTTTCTTCATTGTAAAATTACTATTTTTTTTCCATTTTTAAGTAATAAAGACTTACTTGAGGGAAGATTTTTTGACATTGTGCAAATATTCCACCGCTCCTTAAATTTTGCCCACTAATATAAATATCCATCAGATCTTGCCTACAGTATTAATTCAGTGTTCTAATGTTGTTTTCTATTTCATTCACTCTTTTAAAATTTACTAATTATAATTCTTCTGTAAAGAAGAGTAATTCCTTCTCCTACATTTGCTTTTTATTGTTATTTATTGATATCAGTATGAACTTATCCATATTTACTTTATTAATTGAATATAAACCAAATATTATTATTTACTTTTTTTGCTCAATTTGTTCAATCCTTGGCCACTGAGAGCACTTTTTACTTTGACTCTCGTGTCTTCTCAATGTTCCCCAAGTTCTTTTTCTTTTTTTCTTCTTCTTCTTTTACTTTCCAGGCAGAGTTTCACTCTGTTGCTCATGCTGGAATGCAGTGGTATGACCTCAGCTCACTGCAACCTCCACCTCCCGGGTTCAAGAGATTCTCAAACCTCAACCTCCCAAGTAGCTGGGATTACAGGTGCCCGCCACCATGCACCAGCTAATTTTTCTACTTTTAGTAGAGACGTGGTTTCACCACGTTGGCCAGGCTGGTCTTGAACTCCTGACCTCAGATGATCCGCTGTTCTCGACCTCCCAAAATGCTGGGATTACAGGCGTGAGTCCTCATGCCCAGATCCCTAAGTTCTTTTTCATACTTCTTTTCTGTCAGCACCTATGCTCTGGGCTCATCTCCCATACTCTCTAGCTGGGAATCCTTTATTTCTCCAAAGAACCATGATTCTTTTGTTTGTTTGTTTGTTTGTTTTGGATGAAGTTAGCAACTAAAATCTGCATCACTGTGCCCATTGCTACTGAAGTGACACTGCACCTAAGCCCTTTCAGTGGATAGAGCTAAGAAACATACATAGGTATGCTAACCCGTGTATGCACATCGAAATTTATTTCTATATCTAATATATATTAACATACAGGGTAAAATAGAACATAAGTTCATACTGATACCTCTGGACTTGAATCCAACACTGTAGCATTCATTCTAACCCTCTCCCCATCCCTATTCCTCACCTCCATTTCTTATTTGTAACTTTTTTCTCTAATAATGACAAAACTAGATCCCATTCTCTACAATATATTGACTACTCATGTAGTCAACCCTCCATACTTACAGATTTTGCAGAAGCAATTACAAAATTTAAAGGGATCCTTCATGGATAATATTTGTCATTGTCTGAGTTTGCTACACTTTTCAGTGTGAGTGGGTTAGGTGGTAGGGGGCATAATTCAAGTTATTCCATATTAGTTACACAACTCCTGGGCAAGACAAACATTAATTGAGCAACTTAAAACAACTCTACTTTCAAAGAGAAAAATTTAGGTACTTTGTTTAGAAATCATTCAGGTAGTGTTTCAATCTCACAAACAGTTGAATTTTGTATTAAAATTTATAAGAAATCAAGAGCCAAGAGTGTTAGGCAATTGGAATTGGAGAGAGGTTATTTTTTCAGCTGTTTGGATTGCTGGTTGGATTTTGAGATGACATAAGGCAAAAAAAAAAAAAAAGTTCACATAAATTATACAAGGAAGCCTCCAAGATAGATAGGAAATTTTCAGGTATGGTTTAGGGAAGACAATCAGCTAACAGAAATATGTGATTAAGATTTTGCCTCTAGGCTATACAGTTTTTCAATCAAATATAACCCAATAAGTTTCAAATTAAATAAAGAAAACTCTCTAGTCTCTCATGTTGCATCTTCTCAATTTTTCTTTTGTAAGTTTTATTATTTTTCAGTTAAATTAACGATAACAAGTATTTTTTTCAAAAATACAACATATATAGCAAATCACATTTATGAAAAGGCCTTCTGATGTCTGTCATCACTCATGAAAGTCAAATTATTTGGATTTAAAATCTTTGAATACAACTTAATTTTTTTCCTGTTAAAACTTTGTTATTATGTATCTAGGTATTTGCGAATGCATACTGTCACTTCTGCTACAGAAGGGAAGGTAAGCAACAGTACACTTTGGTGGTTTTGTAAATAGCCTACATTTTCTGTTAGGCTATCTTGGTGATTAATTCTTTTCACTGAAGAGTAAGGCTTTCAAATCAAAATAGGCCTACATTTAATCTCATGGTATGTTTCAGTTTTCTTATTATTTAAAGAAGGAAATCACATATATTACAGCATCATTGTCAGAATCAAATAAAAATATAAAACACATAGTAGGTGATTAATTAATAATCTAACCACATAGTAGGTGATTAATTAATAATAATTTAATAAATATTATGGTAATAATATATAATACCAAGCAAAGAAAACCAGAAGTCACTGAAAACTAAAAAGGCAAAGAAATAGACTCTCTATTTGAATCTCCAGAATAAACGCAGTCCTACCTATCCATTTTAGATCGTAGAACTATAAGATAAACTGGCATTGCTTTAAGCCACTAAGTTTGGCAGCAATTTTTTTTTTTTTTTTTTTTTGAGACAGAGTCTCACTATATCGCCCAGGCTGTAGTGTGTTGGCACAATCTTGGCACACTGCAATCTCTGTCTCCTGAGTTTAAGCTATTCTAATGCTGCAGCCTCCCAAGTAGCTCGGATTACAGGTGTGTGCCACCAAACCCAGCTAATTTTTGTATTTTTAGTAGAGATGGAGTTTCACCATATTGGCCAGGCTGGTCTCGAACTCCCGACTCCAGGTGACCCGCCTGCTTTGGCCTCCATCCCTGTAGGATGGTATTACAGTCGTGAGTCACCAGGCCCGGCAGTTTGCAGCAATTTGTTACAGCAACAATAGAAAGCTAATACAGGTGTCTTAAAACACAGCCTTCATGGATTATGAAAAAGACTGGCTTGTTTTCTGCCTGCTCTGGTCTTACCATTCTAAAGCAGCTGGCAAATATGGAAAAATATATGAAATATCTGTGAGTACATATTTAGGTGTGGAAGACCACCCTGCTACTTCTGAGCATGCTTAGTCCATTTAGTCTGTTTCAAACAAGTTCCATTAGCATGATAATTAATGAAAACTGTTTGGAGAGGTTAACAACAACTTAATTGTAAATACTTGAAAAAAAGTTATTTAATTTTGTTTTCTAAGTAGGAGTTTCATCTTGGCCTTTATTGTATTTGTTTTCTTTGCATACTGTTAAATACATGTCAGATTTCTCTTGTTTGATGATATTTAAAATCAAAGGTATCAAAAGTATTTGTCTCATCATTCAGGTAACAGTTTATTCAATAAATAGCAATTTGATTAAACGGTCATCACCTCTGCATGGAGTTTAGTCTCAATTAGAAGACACTTATTAAACAAGTATCTATGACTAATAAATATTTCAAAAGTGGAAACAGAGATACTCTGAGATTGAATGGTAGGAAAAAATTACCAAGTCTAGAGAAATTCAGGGAAAATATATTTGAGAAAGTGAAGGTTCTATGGTCACTACACTTAGCAAGAATTAAAATGTTCCATTCTAAAATTTTCATGGTTTTAGGTCTTAGATTTAAGTCTTTGATCCATCTTGTGTTGATTTTTGTATAAAGTGAGAGAAGAGGATCCAGTTTTATTCTTCTGCACGTGGCTTGCCAATTATCCCAGCACCATTTGTTAAATAGGGTGCCCTTTCCCCACTTTATGTTTTTGTTTGCTTTGTTAAAGATCAGTTGGCTATATTTGGCTTTATTTCTGGGTTCTTAATTCTGTTTCATTGGTCTATGTGCCTATTTTTATACCAGTACCATGCTGTTTTGGTAACTATGGCCTCACTCCTGCAAGAATGGCCATAATAAAAAACATAATAGATGTTGGCATGGATGTGGTGAAAGGGAACACTTTTACACTGCTGGTGGGGATGTAAACTAGTATAACCACTAACGGTGTGGAGAGTCCATAAAGAACTAAAAATAGATCTATGATGTGATCCAGCAATCCCACTACTAGGTATCTATCCAGAGGAAAAGAAGTCATTATATGAAAAAGTTACTTGCCCATGCATGTTTATAGAAGCACAATTTGCAATTGCATGAATATGGAACCAGCCCAAATGCCCATCAATCAATAATTGGATAAACAAAATGTGACATATATATCATACACACACACACACACCATGGAATACTACTTAGCCATAAAGAGGAAATGATGGCATTTAAAGCAACCTGGATGGTGTTGGAGGCCATTATCCTAAGTGAAATAACTCAGGAACAGAAAAACAAACATCATATATTCTCACTCATAATTGGGAGCTAAGCTATGAGGACAGGAAGGCATAAGAATGATACAATGGACTTTGAGGACTCAGGGGAAAGGGTGAGAGGTGGGTGAGGGATAAAATACTACACACTGGGTACAGTGTACACTGCTTGGGTGATGGGTGTACCAAAATCTCAGAAATCACCACTAAAGGACTTACTCATATAACCAAACACCACTGTTCCCCTAAAACCAAATGAAATAAAATTAAATTCAAAAAAATGAAATAAAATGTTCCAGCCAGGTGCAGTGGCTCACCCCTGTAATCCCAGCCCTTTAGAAGGCCAGGTGGGAGGATCACTTGAGGCCAGGAGTTCAAGACCAGACTGGGCAACATAGGGAGACACCTCCCTACAGAAGTTTGAATAATTTTTTTTTAATGGAGGCATACATTGCAATCCTAGATACTTGGGAGGCTGAAGTAAGATCTCTTGAGACCAGGAGTTCCAGGCTGCAGTGAGCTCTGAGCACACCACTGCACTCCAAGTTGGGTGACAGAGGGAGTTGCTGCCTCAAAAAAAATTCCATTAATAAAAAAGAGAAGCACCACAATGAGAGAGATTAACTTCTAAGAGCAATGGGAAGCTACCGAAAAATGTTAAACAGTGAAGTAGCATCAATAATCTACATCATTGAAGAGTTTATTCCAGCTGCAATGTGAAAATAAATTAATGAATCAGAGTGCTTTTGTAATGCATTGCTTTAGCCACAAACAACTAACACAATTCAACTATACTTGTGGTTTAAGATCATTATATTGATAAAGCATGTGTGTGTGTGTGTTTGCTTAATTGCAACTTGGTTAGATTTCTTTAGGTAAATATTTCTTCTCACTATTGTTTATTTCTCACTACTGATGTCTCTCAGACCCCTAACCCTCATTCCAATTGATAACTTTTATTTAAAGATGCACCCTGTGATGCAAATGGGAACTAGAAAATGAAGCTTCTTCAACCAGCTTTATAAATATTACAAAAGCTCGTAGATGCAAAGGAAATACTGCTGAGCCAAGTAATGTGTTAACTTTGTGAGAGCTATTCTTCCTGCTCTAAGATTCTATTATTGGTCTTTGTATTATGCCTGTGTTGTATTTGAACTTGTTAAATACTACATGAAGAGTCTTGTATATGAAATCACATCTTTTTCTCCACCCACACTTAAAGTATAAATAGCTTACTGTTTTATCCTGAAACTCACTAAATAGATAACACATGAAATAATCGTATTTAAATATTTATTTTGTTCCCATGACAATGAAATGTTACCGTGTAGGGCTGGCTAGATATGTTAAACACCGTAGTTTCATTACAGTATCAAGTTCCAACTCAATGGTGATATTATAGGGATAAGATCAAGGAAAGCATTTCCTACAAATGAACAACCCTTGCAGGTAGATTGCATAAACACTTGAAGCAGCTTTGAAAATTAAAATAAAGGGTATCTGATTTAAAAGAATATAAGATTACGAGATTTTTTCCCTCAGTCATGGTGAAAGTCGCCATTATTACTGCATTTGAATTTGCCTTCCTATTCAAAAAAAAAAAGTGAATGGATGCATTTTCCCCTGTCTTTATTTGTTGTTAATATATAAGGTTTAACATTTTAATTCTTTTTAATGTGGTGTTCAAATAGAGCCACTTTTCTATGTCATGCTATTTTCTTTTGTAACAAGCAAATGTGAAATATCTGGCTGTGATTCTGTTTATTCTTTCCTTTAGAGATTAGTGAAGTTAAAACACTTTTGTTTTTCCAAAAATATGGCTTCAGTGTTTTCGATTATTTAAATTTTATAGAGTCTTTGATTCCTCTGATCTCTTTTCCACATTAGTTGGCCTAGGAAAATCAACTTCTGGTTTGCAACTCTGTTCAAATGATATTGCATTTTTAAAGCCATTCATGACCCAAGATGTTAAAAAAAAAAAAATTGTTCTTACCGGCCAGACGTGGTGGCTCATGCCTGTAATCCTAGAACTTTGGGAGGCCGAGGCGGGTGGATTGCCTGAGGACAGGAGTTTGAGACCATCATGGCCAATATGGTGAAACCCCATCTCTACTAAAAATACAAAAAAATTAGCTCCCAAAGAACATAGTAGGTTTTACATTTGCTTATGCCATTCCTACTTGTGATATATAAACAAGAAATAGACTAGCATCTACTAAAAATACAAAAACGTAGCTGGGCATGGTGGTGTGCGCCTGTAATCCCAGCTACTCGAGAGGCTGAGGCAGGGGAATTGCTTGAAGCAGGGAGGTGGAGGTTGCAGTGAACCAAGATCAGGACACCGCACTCCAGCCTGGGTGACAGAGAGAGACTTAATCACGAAAAAAAAAAAAAATTCTTACCACCTTTTCTACCCCTGGTATAGCCTATACATACTTATACCACAGTATCTCTAGGCATATTGCATGTGCTTTCACATCCCTCTTCCTCTATTCTTCAATAGGCTTCTTGAAAGCTGTTTCTATGTCTTTACTTGTTTTTGTAGCCCTCAAACATGGGGCACATTTAAGTCACTAAATAATATGTAGAGCTTGAGTCTCAGCTCACACTGAAAGTAAATCACCCTGATCCCGATTTAGATTGTACAAATCTTCTGTGCAAATATTATAAAGATATATTTGGTGAGTATAAGAACAATGCATGCCATGCTGTCCAGTAAAAAAAAAAAATGAACATCGTTTTACATTTGATAACTTTTATATAAAAAATATGTAATTAATCAGTGTATATGAAAACTAACCTCTAACCTCTAATTCAGAAAATATCAATGTCAATCTTCCCCATATAATTGCTGAATGAGAGTATGCATGAGTATGTATGTATATATTTGTGTGTGTGTGTGTGTGTGTGTGCATGTGTATAATTTTATGATAAAAATCCTCAAACGATCTTAGCAGTGTGAATGATTGTTTATAGACCATGACAAGTACTTTTTCTAAGTGGTTCTAGCAATTTACACTATCACCAATACATTGTAAGACTTTTTTATTTCATTGTTATTGTTTTTTATTTTATTTATTTATGTATTTATTTATTTTGAGACGGAGTCTCTCGCTATTGCGACCTCAGCTCACTGCAACCTCTGCCTCCCGGGTTCGAGCAATTCTCCCTGCCTCAGACTCCTGAGTAGCTAGGATTACAGGCGCCCACCACCACGCCCATCTAATTTTTGTATTTTTAGTAGAGACGGGTTTCCCCATGTTGGCCAGGCTGATCTTGAGCTCCTGACCTTAGGTGATCTGCTTGCCTCAGCCTTCTAAAGTTCTGGGATTACAGGTGTGAGCCACCACGCCCGGCCAAGACTTTCTTTTACTCTGCATCTTCCATAACCCTATCCAAGGGGGAGTGCAAGCCTCTGTAAATATGGCTGGAAAACTGCCCATCCGTTTAATGTGTCCAAAGGTGTTGGTTGGTAGTAAAGGTAGTATTAAAAAGATCATTTTGATATGCAGCACAGCTGTAGTATCCTATAATAACAAACATAACATAATGTTTATATTTTGTTGTCTATCTTATCCTTTGTCTACTTCCTCATTGTTTGAAAACTTCAATTTTTAGGAGTATGTGCAAAATTATCACCTTCAGACTCTAAAATATGGGGTTTTGGCAAGGAAACTTTGAGAAATTGGCAAAAGGAGTGGCATTTTGGGACCAAAATACCCCATGGTGAGAGCTAGCCTCTTGATGCAGCTGTCACAGCAGGTTTGTGAAGGCAGGTGAATGTTTGTAGCAGGTGCAGGCTGGAGCAAAGCAAGGTGCACGGCTTGCGTGAACAGATTATACAGATCTCTGTGTCCAAAAATTCTTAGCACTTGGCCACAGCTGGGACTGCAGGTATGGGGAATAGATAAGGCAGCATTTTGATGACCAGAAAAAAAAAATGTTTTTACTGTAAGATGAGGCTCACCTCAAAAGTGACAGAGTTTCAGTTTATGTGAATTTCAGCCATTGCTGGGTTGAACAATTTTTACTTATTTATTTTATTTCTCAGTTGGGACTGCAGTATCGGGTTAAAACCATAAATACGGCTAAAGTTGGCACCAACTACAAAACAATTTCATGTCATATTTTGGCCTTAAAATTGTTAGTGCCAGATGTGGGTAAGCAAGATTAGACTTATTGCTTAAAATTCTATTTCTTCATTTTTAAAAATGTTTTGTTATAGAGCAGTTTGTTACGTAAAGCATGTACCACAAAAGGAACAAATGTATGGTTCATGTAAGTCATGACACATGACACTTGATAATAAAATGAACACCCCTAAATTCACCATTCACTTGACAACAAAACATTGCCCAAAAAAACCCTAATCACATGTGTGCGCTATCGTTATCTCATTTTCCTTCTTGAATTTCAGATGTCATTCCCTGGCCTTATTTTATACTGTGTGTGACTATGTACTTACATGTGCATACCTAGTTAACACATTTAATATTTATCACATTTTAGAGCCTTATAAAATAGCATCGCACTGAAAGTACCATTTTGAAACTTCTTTTTTTTTTTTGAGATGGAGTTTCACTCTTGTTGCCCAAGCTGCAGTGCAATGGTGCGATCTCGGCTCACCACAACTTCTGCCTCCCGTATTCAAGCGATTCTCCTGCCTCAGCCTCCCAAGTAGCTGTGATTACAGGCTTGTGCCACCACATCCAGCTAATTTTTTTGTATTTTCAGTAGAGATGGGGTTTCTCCATGTTGATCAGGCTGGTCTTGAACTCCCGATCTCAGGTGATCCAACCGCCTTGGCTTCCCAAAGTGCTGGGATTACAGGCATGAGCCACCGTGCTCAGCCCTGAAACTTGTTTTTTAAATAAATTTCTTTCTAGAATTAATCTATGTCATCATTACAACACCAATTTATTTTTCTTCAATCTTTATAATGTTCCATTTGGTAAATATATTACAATTTATGCTTGTCCTGTTGATAGACATTATTTCCAAATTTTTGCTATTATGAATAATTTTGCATATTACAATTCTTGAGTATTGGTCTTTATCATGTGCAAGACTGTATTAGTCCATTATTGCATTGCCATAAATAACTACTTGGGACTGGGTAATTTATAAAGAAAAGAGGTTTAGTTGGCTTATGGTTCTGCATGGCATACATGTTCTGGGGAGGCCTCAGGAAACTTACAATCATGGCAAAAGGTGAGGGGAAGTAGGCAACGTTTTACATGGCCAGAGTAGGTTGAAGAGTGGGGAGGGTGCTACACACTTTCAAACAACCAAATCTCATGAGAACTTACTCACTGTCATGAGAACAGCAACCGGGAAATATGCCCAGTTCATCTAATCACCTGGATCTAATCACTTCCCACCAGCCCCATCCTCCAACACTGGGGATTACATTTAACATGAGATTTGGGCAGGGACACAAATGCAAACCATCATGAAGATTTTATGTAGGTTTTATTCCTAGGTATGGAATTATTTGACTGAAGAGTACATGTTGAAATTTATATAATAATGCCAAATTATTCTTCATAGTGTTTGTAACAATTTAACCTCCACTAACATATAAAAGTTTTTCTTGTTCCATTCTCTCACTAATTTATATTTTCACGCTTCTCAACTTTTGTTACACTCCTTTAACGTAAAACCTGACAACATTTTTTGTTTTATTTTAATGATTACTACAAAGATTGAAGGTTTTTAAAAATAGTTTAAATCCAGGATTTGTTTTCTTGTATTTTCCATTTATTTTACTTACTTTTTTTCTCTTAATTTTTTAACTTACACTTTTGTTGATTTTTATGGTGGGTTTATTACAGTTTATTGATTTGTTTCTAGTTTAATTGGGTTTCTCTATAGATTGTCTTTTTTTTTTTTTTTTTTTTTTTGAGACGGAGTCTTGCTCTTTCACCCAGGCTGGAGCTCAGGTGCACGATCTCGGCTCACTGTAACCTCCGCCTCCCGGGTTCACGCCATTTTCCTGCGTCAGCCTCCTGAGTAGCTGGGACTACAGGCGCCCACCACCACACCTGGCTAATTTTTTGTATTTTTAGTAGAGATGGGGTTTCACCATGTTAACCAAGATGGTCTCGATCTCCTGACCTTCTGATCTGCCTGCCTCGGCCTCCCAAAGTGCTGGGATTACAGGCATGAGCCACCGCGCCCGGCCCCCAGATTGTCTTTAAATGTTGTATTGAAATGTATACTTTTCACTTTTATGTTTGTCTCTGTTGCCAAAAATGTCTTCATTTTAATGCAGTCTGATTTTCAGTCTTTTCTAATATTATAGTCATATTTTTCCTTAGTTCCTTTCCTTTTTTCATTTATGTCTGCTTTTTAAAATATATCTAGAATTAAATAATGTGTACTGATTCTACATTTTTCTACAAGTTAACCATTGAGCTAGTCACTTTTATTGATCTAATTTTTCTATTCTTAGTAATCTTCAATATAACTTCTGCAACACACCATACCAACTTTCCATAGTTGTGTACTGTTTTAATTTCTTTTTTCCTTTTTTTTTTTTCTAATTCACACAACCTTCTTTACTGGAGCTTTGTAACAAATACTGATACCCAACCATACAAGTACCCTAACATATTTCTTCTTATAAGAATTATTTTGAAATTCCTCTGGAGCTCTGTGTTTTTTTTTATGTAGCAGCATTTTATTAGGTTCTTTGGAAAATCACTTTGCAATTTTGGTTGGAATGATATTTTGAATATATTTGTATCATTTCAATTATTAGAATCTTCTGCTTTTATTAGATTTATTTCTAAAAACCACATATATTTTGGTGTCACTGAAACTCATGTTTCTTTTCTTTTGCTAATTGGGCATAAAAATAAAATTAATTTTTGTTTATTGATACTTTATCCAGCAACTTTGTTAAACTTTCCTAGTATCCATAATAAGGTATCTATAAATTATTCTCTAATTTTTTGTGTGGCAATTTGTATGCTATGTAGATAATGACAAGTAGATTTATGGACTGAATATTTGTGACTTACCTAACACCCCCAAATTCACATGTTGAAGCGCTAACCCCCAGAGTATGGCTGTATTAGAAAATGAAAGTAAGAAACGAATTAAGGCTAAATTCAATCATAAAGGTTGGGCCCTGATCTGATAGGATTAGTATCCGTATAAGAAAAGACATCAGAGAATTGCTTTTAGTTTCAGGCTCTCTCTCTCTCTCTCTCTCTCTCTCTCTCTCTCTCTCTCTCTCTCTCTATATATATATATACACACATATATATATATACACACATATATATATACACACATATATATATACACATATATATATATACACACATATATATATACACATATATATATATATGCATTTATATATATGCAGGCACAGAGGGAAAGCCTTGTGAGGACATGGCAAGAAAGCAACCACCTGCAAGCCATGAGAATCTTCCCGAGAAACCTACCCTGCCATACCTTAACCTAGGACTTTTGGTATCCATCACTGTAAGAAAATAAATTGCTATTGTTTAAAGCACGCAGCCTATTATATTTTGTTATGGCAGCCTTATCAGACTAATGAAAGTAGATTTTTTTTCCTTTCTAATACTTATTTAATCATAATTGTTTTGTCTTTAGTCAGAACTAACTGCACAAAACTAAATGGAATCTTATAATTGGCCATTATTTTCTGTTAACAGGGCTCTTACAATGTTTTTCTCATTCTGCATATCAAAACCTGGGGGTAAAATTAGTCTGTTAATGCTGGAACAAACTTCTCTGAGTTTAATATTGACCAAAACCTTGTATATTGTTAAAATCTCTATATTTTAATTACTATTTAAAATGGTTTGCATATTTATTCCCACCAAATCTCTTGTTGAAACATGATCCCCAATGTTGGAGCTGGGGCCTGGTGGGAAGTGATTGAATCATGGAAGGTGGATCCCTCACGACTGGCTTAGCACCAATCCCTTGTGATAAGTGAGTTCTCACTCTATGCATGAGATTTGGTTGTTTCAGAGTCTGGGAACTCTCCGCTCCCTCTCTTGCTCGTGTCTTACCATATAGTATGCTGGTTGCCCTTAGCCTTCTGCCATGATTGTAAGCCTCCTGGGACCCTTGCCAGAGGCAAATATTGGCACCACACTTTCTGTACAGGCTGAAGAACTGTGAGCCAAAATAAACCTTTTTTCCTTAATTACCCAGTTTCAGATATTTCTCTATAGCGATGCAAGAGCAGACTAACATAATATCTTTATTTTTATTTGCTTTACCTATCAATATTAAAAATAAGTGTATGGAAATTTTCTGATATCATGTAGCATTATCAGATATGCCCCGTCATTTTATTCATTGTTGCTTTACGTATTTTGAGGTTATTTTATTTTATGCATACAACTTGTTTATATATTTTTGTATTGTTCTGGTGCATTTTGTAAGGACAAAAAATTCTAAAATTAAAAAAAGGAGATTTAGTTCTTTTTGTTGAAAATTGAAAAAAAAAGATTTTCCTTGTAAATCCTGGATATTAGACCATATTTACAAAAAAAAAAAACCCCAAAAAACAAAAAACAGAAAACCCCATCAAAAAGTGAACAAAGAATATGAACAGACACTTCTCAAAAGAAGACATTTACACAGCCAATAAACATATGGAAAAAAGCTCAACATTACTGATTATCAGAGAAATGCAAATCAAAACCACAATGAGATACCATCTCACACAAGTCAGAATGGTGATTATTAAAAAGTCTGGAAATAATAAATACCAGAGAGGCTGTGGAGAAACAGGAACGCTTTTACACTGTTGGTAGGAATATAAATTAATTCAACCATTGTGGAAGAGAGTATGGCAATTCCTCAAGGATCTGGAACCACAAATACCATTTGACCCAGCAATCCCATTACTGGATATATACCCAAAGGAATAGAAATCATTCTACTATAAAGACACATGCACATATATGTTTCTTACAGCACTGTGTACAATAACAAAGACATGGAACCAACCAAAATGGCCACCAACGTTAGAATGGATAAAGAAAATGTGGTACATATTCACCATGGAATACTATGTAGCCATGAAAAGGAATGAGATCATGTGCTTTGCAGGGACATGGATGAAGCTGGAAGCCATCATCCTCAGTAAACTAACACAGGAACAGAAAACCAAACAGTGCATGTTCTCACTCATAAGTGGGAGGTGAACATTGAGAACACATGGACACAGAGAGGGAAACAGCACATGCAAGGGCCTGTTTGGGGGGTGGGAGTGAGAGGAGGGATCTTAAAGGACAGGTCAATAGGTGCAGCAAACCACCATGGCACACGTATACGTATGTAACACACCTGCTCGTTCTGCACATGTATCCGATTTTTCTTTTTCTTAGAAGAAATTTTCTAAAAAAGATTTTCCTTCCTTCTTTAGAATTCTTTTGTCATTTTAGAATTACAAATTTAGAAAACCTGTAATTCTACTACTTTTCCTTCTCTTTTAAATGTATATAAATCCCTTAGAAAACAAAGACTTTGTTAGCTTTATTACCCAGAAATGCCTTTCTTAAGGACCTGGAAGCCATGTTTTTGAAATGTATACATCCAGGAAAATAAATAACACCCCTAACTCCCATTCTGTGAGAGGGTGGGAGCCTAATTGTTGTGAATGCCTTGCTCTAAGTCACAAAACTACCTCTTGTCATAAAGACATCACGACTTTGTTTTTACTTTGAATCAGGCCAATTAGATAACACAGATGGTCACCCAATTATCAGGTAATGTTGGAATGAATGAAGTGTAACAAATGGTGCTGTCAAGTCCTCTTACTAGAGAATTAGTCATAGTTTATCTTGACCATATGGATGTAATGTATCTACTTGGCTATATAAAAAAGAGATTTCATTCTGTCTTTGTGATATCTTAGTGGATTGTCTCTGGTGGGCATCAGCATATGGTTTAATGCTTATTCAATAATAAATGTATTTTCTTTCTTTACTACCTTTGTAGAGAAGATTTCTGGAGTGAAACAAAAATTTTTTTAAAATTATATTTCCCCAACAGTTTATTTTATAATATTATATAGTGACATATTTTATAATGATGCATTCTCATTTTCTCACCCACTGTTTTATATTTTTATAGCTACCCCATCTTGCTTTAGATTATTGGTTTGTTGCTATGACTTTTTTCCACGCTTTTATTTTCAGTCTTACTCATAGATGTGTCCGTTTACAGCTGGATCTTTAATCCAATCTGAAAAAATCTTTGCTTGAACTGACAATTTAATCAAATTACATTTATTTTGATAGCTGTGATTTTATTTTATTTTTATTACATCTGATTTTGTTCTTTCTGTTTGTCTCATTTTTATTATTTTTTAAAGTTTATTTTTAATTATTTTAGAGATGGAGTCTCACTCTGTCGCCTAGCCTGGAGACCAGTGGTGCAATCAGGGCACACTGGAGCCTCAAACTCCTGGGCTCATGAGATCCTCTGATCTCAGCCTCTTGAGTTGCTAGGACAACAGCCTGTGTCACAATGCCTGGCTATTTTTTTTTTCTACAGATGGAGTCTCCCCATCTTGCCCAGGCTAATATTAAACTCCTGGGCTCAAGTGATCCTCATACCGTTGACCTCCCAAAGTGCTGGGGTTACAGACATGAGCCACTGCCCCCAGCATATATATGCTTTTAAAAATGTTTTTCTTTTGATTGATACTTTATCTTTTATTCTTTTTCTATAGCTTCTAAATTTCCCATTTTTTTCTTCTAGTTTCTTCTTTTTTTTTTTTTTTTGCTTTTTACCTATCTTTATTTGACCATTTTTACAGAAAGAACGCATACTTATAGATTGATACTTAATACAGTCTAATAATACTATTTAAGAAAAAGAAAGTATATAAAATCAAGTATAAGACATAGGCATTTCATTGCCTAACTTGATATAAATAATTCTAAGATGAGTTTGACATGCCAATCTGAAATTTTAATTTGTTAATTTAACCTTTTCAAGAAAAGAAATTAGATAACATAACATCACCAAGTATAACCAGCAATGGTATATTTAAAGTTCCATTTGAATATGAGGTCTTCCCTGGGGTTTGGGTTATGTCAACAGCTTTTTTTTTTTTTTTTTTTAATATATGAAGGCACATCTTTATTTACCCACTAATAATATATTTGGTTTTTTTTTGTTTTATTTTATTTTATTATTATACTTTAAGTTTTAGGGTACATGTGCACAATGTGCAGATTAGTTACATATGTATACATGTGCCATGCTGGTGTGATACACCCATTAACTCGTCATTTAGCATTAAGTATATCTCCTAAAGCTATCCCTCCCCCCTCCCCCCACCCCACAACAGTCCCCAGAGTGTGATGTTCCCCTTCCTGTGTCCATGTGTTCTCATTGTTCAATTCTCACCTATGAGTGAGAACATGCGGTGTTTGGTTTTCTGTTCTTGTGATAGGTTACTGAGAATGATGATTTCCAATTTCATCCATGTCCCTACAAAGGACATGAACTCATCATTTTTTATGGCTGCATAGTATTCCATGGTATATATAGTTTCTTCTTTTAATAATTACCCTTGATCTTCTACTATTATGAATTTAGAGTTTAATATTAATTTACTCCTTTACCTTACAAATGCAAGTATTTTAGGGAATGTAACAAAAATCCGTCTCTTGCTGACTTACTAATATTTTTCCAATGCTTTAGTTCTAAAATTTTTTATTCCTTCAAAATATGCATTATTTACAATATGTTATTATTATCATCATTTCAAAAACTTTATATGGATAATTTTTATATTACATTTTTTCCTTTTTGTCAATGTTACATGTTCACCATTCTTTAGCATTTCAATTTTTTCTGTGATATTGTTCTTCTTTATAAATTGACGTTCTGTTGCTGATAAAAATGCTTTTGTTTTTAGAAAAATATCTCCATATTTTCACTGTTCTCCAAAGATTTAGATATCGTAGAAAAGAGAAATAATGAAGTAAGAAGATTAAAGTGTTAAAATATTCAGCTGAACTCTCCTGAATAAAGTGGAAGTGCCCCTGTGGGCAAAAATCCATATCTCTCTTGGTCACTGAGGAACCCCAATTGCTTAAAGAGTGCCTGAACATACTATGTGATCAATAACTATCGAATGATGTAATTTGTATCACACAGAATTTTGATTTTGAATCATTCTTTCACCACAGGAAAAGAAGGAAACATGGATACTGTCATTGAAAAAGTAAAGTCATGAATGTCTAGAAACATGCAAAAATCTGAGGAAACAAGTGTTTGGGGAAAAATGAAGCAACAGTTATTGTTCCTTCCTAAGGTTTGTGAGCATTGTCTCTATAAACATAAATATTACTTCAGTTCACATATCAATGGAAAGTAAATCTGTAACAGAAAAAAATGAGTTTGTACAAAAACGTCTTTCTTAAGACAAGTTTTTACTTAAGCTCATTTAATAAGTTGAAGAAATTTCAGAGCAACAAGCTTTAACAGCAGCCAATGATACACAGGACTGAAATGCCTCAGGGGCATGTTGGGTATGTGACTGACAGTATAGAGAATGCAAGTTTGCTTTGAGGATAGTCTGCTGTCACTGTGTGGTGTATTGTTACAAGAGAGAAACAAAGTTTTAGCCAGATAGCATGCATAATTAGTTCAGAACTTGATAGCCAACAAAATTATGAAATTTAAAATATATTGGATCAGGAAGTAAACTGCTTTCAGGCTTGATGACTTACATCCATCATGATAAACTTCTAAATATAGCAAGTAGACAAGGAAATACAAATTCCACCTAGAATATATGATGGTAGATAGTACTCCTTCTCCTCTTCACCACAATCACTTAACTGATGGAAGATTACTCCTTGTTCAGTTAAAGATGCAAACAAATTATATCCATTGTAATAATGGTTAATTTATGTGTCAATTTGGCTTGGCCACAGTGCTTGGATATGGGGGTCAAACATTATTCTGGAAGTTTCTGTGAGGGTATTTGTGGACGATATCAACATTTAAATCTGTAGAATGACCTTTTGAAAGCTCAGGTGCAGTGCCAGCTAGATGGCAATACTTTGCAAAGTGGGCAAGGTTACCTAAGAGGCTGTAAATACTCTGAGTCAGCATCTAATACATTGTGTTGTTTCTCTCACAGTGATGCAGGATTTTTTGCTCCTTTGTTCAGATAAAATCAAGGTTTTTGTCACACAACCAGGAAAATTTAGGCATGTGAACACATTGAAAAGAGAGGAGAATGAAATTCATTGAAAGAAAGCTCTTAGAGAGAAAAAAGAAAAAGAGGGAGTCCTGCCATCAGGTTCCCACTCACAGATTGAATACCAGGCCACCTTGTGTGGAGAGGAGGAGCTGAAGAGGCCAGGCTCCTCCTTCCTGCACAAGGCATGAATTCCCAGTGGCTCCAACCCACTTTCCCAGTGTGCAGGCGGGCCCCAGAGTCTGTTTTGGGCACACCCAGACAAGCCCCTGAGCCAGCTCCCTCATCTGCACAATAGCATCTGACATAAACACTTGTGGGGTGGGTCGGAGATTCTCTGGGGGTCCTCTCTTATATGCCTCCTACATCTATCAATAGGATTCACAGGTCCAGAAACAAAAGCATGAAAATGGAAGTGAGAGCACCCACCATACCTGTAGTGTGAAAACTTTTGCTTCTTGCCTTCATAACTTTATTCTCTTCTTGACTAGAAATCTCAGCTCCTAAGAGAAAAATGTTTCTACCAGGAGACACAACGATGATTCCATTGAACTGGAATATAAGACTAACATGTAGCAACTTTGGACTCTTCATGTTTCTGGAATCAACAGGCAAAGAAGACAGTTACTGTGCTGGAGAGAGTAACTGATACAGATTACCCAAGGGAAACTGGACTACTATACTACAACGGAGATCAAGAAGAGTATGCCAGGAATACAAGAGATTCCTTAGGAAGTCCCTCAGTATGACCATGTCCTGTAATTACAGTGAATGGAACACTATAACAACCCAATTCAGGCAGGACTACTCATGCTCCAGACTAGGTTACCCCACAAGGTAAAGAAACACAAGCAGCTGAGGTGCTTGTTGAAGGCACAGGGATTATAGAACGGGTAGTGGAAGACAGTAATTATAAACACCAGTGATGGCATGTAACCAGCTATAAAAACAGGACTGTAATTGTCATGACCATTTCTACCTGATATGCTCTAGCTTTGTCCCCACCCAAATCTCATCTTGCATTGTAATCCTGAGGTGTTAAGGGAAGAACTGGGTGGGACGTGATCGGTTTATGGGAACTTTTTCCCCATGCTGTTCTCTTGATAGTGAGTGAATTCTCATAAGATCTGATGGTTTTATAAATGATAGTTTTTCCTGGGCTCTCACACATTTCTATATCCTGCTTCCATGTGAAGAAGGTTCTTGCTTCCCCTTCACCTTCTGCCATGACAGTAAGTTTCCTGAGGCCTCCCCAGTCATATGGGGAACTGTGAGTTCTGTGAGTTCTGTGAGTTCTCCCCAGTCATGTGGGGAACTGTGAGTGGGGAACATGTGGAACTGTGAGTCAATTAAACATCTTCACTTTATAAATAACCCAGTCTCGGGTATATCTTTAGAGCAGTGTGAAAATGGAGTAATACACCACTTTATTGTATTATGAGTATGTGTTTTTATATTTATTTTCTTCTATTTATTATCTATTTACCATGTAGCGTTAGTTATGTAAATTTTATATCAGTATTTAAATATTGTTATCTTTATAACATAGTATTTAAGTTCTAGGACATCAAGAAGAATAGACCTTACCCAGAGACTTTTTATCTTCTTCTGGGGAAGGGGTTAGTGCATTTTTGGTTGGACTCAGGACAGCTGTATCATGTTAGGTGAAAGTATGACCTTGTTATTGTAGTTACTTCAATGTGTATTGGTGTCAAGTTGGCAAGGGATGAAGTTGAGATACTTAATTTTAGGGATCAACTTAACTGGGCCACAGTGCTTAGATATGTCTCCATGAATTATTCTGGATGTTGCTGTGAGGGTATTTTTGGATAGGACTAAAATTTACATTGGTGGACTTGGAGTAGAGTAGATTGTACTTAATATGGGTGGACCTCATCCAATCAGATGAAGGCCTGTTAGAACAACAACAATGAAAAAATGACTACCCTGAGCAAGATGGAATTCTGCCTGCACGTGACTTTTAGACTTGAACTGCAGCATAGGTTTTCCCCTGGATCTTCACCTGAATGGGCTTTAGCCTCAAAGTGCAGCATCAGACCTGCCCTGGTCTCCAGTCAGCTGACCCACTTTACAGATTTTGAACTTGTCAACCTTCACAATAGCAAGCCTCCAATTTTTTTCTATACATATATATATCCTGTTGGTTCTCCTCCTCTAGAGAAGCCTGTCTAATACACCCATTGTGTTAGAACACAGTTGAGTTTGCTTCGGCCAAATGAATCCTTAACTACAGCACATAAGTAAATGAGAATCTCTAGCTGAGATTAAAAGAATAAGAAATTAGAAAAACAAAAATTTTGGAATGAACTCTGTAGATTTAATATATAGAGAAAATAATCCTTATTTGTAGATTATATTCCTATTTGGGAATTTGCTAATGTGAGATTATAAATATAATTTATATATCAATATGATTAATATTTTATTATTGGGAATTCTATAATGTCATTTATACAAGTTATATGACCTCCCAAGAGGAATAATAGGTGGCATTCTGAAGATCATTAGAGATGATAAATGAAATGAATTTTTAGCTTATAGTAGAGTAAGGACTTCTCAGGCCCTACTTTAATAGTTTAAAGTCCTCTTATGAAATTACTTTAAGACTTACGGAGGGAAAAGCAGAATTGTCCTCCATCACTGGCCAAAGGGAGCGCTTTGTTTGTAATTGGTGGTGGGCTTTTGACGGTAAATTCAGGACAGCAATTCTCTAATAAGTATTAAAATGCCTATAGGGTTTTGTTTTTGTTTTTGTTTTTGTTGAGACAGAGTCTCACTCTGTTGCCCAGGCTAGAGTGCAGTGGCGCCATCTTGGCTCACTGCAACCTCTGCCTCCCAGGTTCAAGCAATTCTCCTGCCTCTGCCTCCTGAGTAGCTGGGATTACAGGCACGTGCCACCACATCCTGTTAATTTTTTGTATTTTTAGCAGAGATGGGGGCTTCACCATGTTGGCCAGGCTGGCCTTGAACTCCTGGCCTCAAGTGATCTGCCCACCTTGGCCTCCCAAAGTGCTGGGGTTACAAGCTTGTAACCACACCTGGCCTTAAAATGGCGGTAGGTTTTTGATATAAATATTTGTGTAGGTTGAATTTTCTTTAAACTCTAGTTTCCTGAAACATTTGTAACACTTTTCTCATATCTATTGGGATAATTACATAGTGTTCTTTTATTTGTTAATGTGATGACTCGTATAAAATATTTTCTTTTTAAGTTTCTTTTTAAATTTAAGTTAACCTTAAATACTTGAGACAATCCCAAATTATTTATGATTATATGTGTGTGTTTATATATGTACACACACACACACATTCACACATACATATATGTGCATATACACACACACATATATACAGATGCTCCTCACTTATGATGGGTTTATATCCCAATGAACCCACCATAGGTTGAAAATATCACAAGTAAAAAATGAAATTAACACACTTAACTTATATTAAATATCATAGCTTAGCTTAACCTATGTTAAACATGGTCAGTGCCCTTAAATTAGTCGAAGTTAGGCAAAATTATCTAACACAAAGCCTACTTTATAATAATGCATTTAATAGCTAGTGTAAGTTATTGAATAGTATATGTGGGGTCAAAATTCTACTATATGCCTAAATCCCACGGTATTATTTGCAGCGAACTACCCATGGTTACTTCTAATGACCGAGATTTCTCATCATTCTAGGTTTGCAATTTTAAATATTTTATATATTGATACAGTCAGACACATTATTTCATATAGAAATGAAAAAAACAATTATTTTAAATATTTAGTGGAAATACAACTAAACCTAGAATTGTTTATGAGTTCTAAACTTCTTTTGTATTAATTAGTTGTGTATCCTTAGCCATACCACTAGCTGCATTACGTTTTCAATCAAAAAATAAAATGATTTGGTAGTATGATATGTAGCATCCTACATTAATGATATTATAACATATACCAAAACATTAATTCATTTTTATTGGATGCTGCCTCCGTTTATAAGCCTTGATTTGCCACTGTTTTTTTTTTCTTTTTATTATTATTATTATTATTATTATTATTATACTTTAGGCTCTATGGTACATGTGCGCAACGTGCAGGTAAGTTACATATGTATACATGTGCCATGCTGGTGTGCTGCACCCACCAACTTGTCATCTAGCATTAGGTATATCTCCCAATGCTATCCCTCCCCCCTCCCCCCACCCCACAACAGTCCCCGAAGTGTGATGTTCCCCTTTCTGTGTCCATGTGTTCTCATTGTTCAATTCCCACCTATGAGTGAGAATATGCGGTGTTTGGTTTTTTGTTCTTGCGATAGTTTACTGAGAATGATGATTTCCAATTTCATCCATGTCCCTACAAAGGACGTGAACTCATCATTTTTTATGGCTGCATAGTATTCCATGGTGTATATGTGCCACATTTTCTTAATCCAGTCTATCATTGTTGGACATTTGGGTTGGTTCCAAGTCTTTGCTATTGTGAATAATGCCACAATAAACATACGTGTGCACGTGTCTTTATAGCAGCATGATTTATAGTCCTTTGGGTATATACCCAGTAATGGGATGGCTGGGTCAAATGGAATTTCTAGTTCTAGATCCCTGAGGAATCGCCACACTGACTTCCACAAGGGTTGAACTAGTTTACGGTCCCACCAACAGTGTAAAAGTGTTCCTATTTCTCCACGTCCTCTCCAGCACCTGTTGTTTCCTGACTTTTTAATGATTGCCATTCTAACTGGTGTGAGATGGTATCTCATTGTGGTTTTGATTTGCATTTCTCTGATGGCCAGTGATGGTGAGCATTTTTTCATGTGTTTTTTGGCTGCATAAAAGTCTTCTTTTGAGAAGTGTCTGTTCATGTCCTTCGCCCACTTTTTGATGGGGTTGTTTGTTTTTTTCTTGTAAATTTGTTGGAGTTCATTGTAGATTCTGGATATTAGCCCTTTGTCAGATGAGTAGGTTGCAAAAATTTTCTCCCATTTTGTAGGTTGCCTGTTCACTCTGATGGTAGTTTCCTTTGCTGTGCAGAAGCTCTTTAGTTTAATTAGATTTGCCACTGTTATAAGACCTGCTACTTTTTTCCTTAAAACAATTCATATTATTATTAATAACTGTGGCACATTTATAAACCAGCCACTCTTCTTATTGCAGGAAGGGTCTGAGTTTAGACATAAATTAATAAGGAAGAGAAAGAGAGATTTAAAAAATAGGCATACAAAAATATGACACTAATAGCTTAGAGCCTAGATCAGAGTAACAATTCAATAAATGCAGCCTTTATTATCATAGCCATTATCAATTGCAATTGTTTTTGAATACAGAAAAGAATCATACCAAAAGGAGAAAATTAGACACCCTATGGCTATGTTGATTAAAAAATTCCAACTATTCAAGAGCTAAATTAAAGTCGTACCTTTCTTTCCTGCTTCGTAATTCATCATAATGAATGTAGGAAAAAACTGTTAAAATTAAAAAACTGACTTGATTATACTGCCACTAATTACTGTCCCGTATATAGAAATAGACCAAAGTTGAAATTCTTTCTACTCTGCAAAACAAAAGATGCTATAAGTATGCATGGTATTATGCAAAGTATAATCTAATGCTATAATTTTATTTGGAACTCATTCTATTTCAGGTGTGCTCAATCTTTAGTGACTCTAAAAATAATTGAGGACTACTTATACTGCATTCAATTTCTTATGTTTTTGTAATTAAGTGTTTTAATTAGCTTATTTCTTGGTCTATGTTATTGTTTAAATGTATGCATTGCTCCAAAATTTGTATGTTGGAACTTAACCCCCATGATGATAGTATTAAGAGGTAGGACATTTAGAAGGTTATTAGGCTATGAGAGCTTTGCTCTTATGAATGGGATTAGTGTTCATAAGAAAGGGCATGAGAAACAGAGTTAATCCCTTTCACACTTCAGCCATGTGAGGGCACAGCATTTCTCCACTCTAGTGGGCCAACATTTCAACACAAGGACAAGGTACCATCTTAGAAGCGGAAAGCAAACATCCACCAGACATCAAATTTGCTGGCAACCTGACCTTGAACTCCTAGCCTCCAGAACTGTGATAAATTTCTATTATTTATGAATTTTTTTTATAGCAGCAGAAACATACTAAGATTGAAATTTGTAGCAAGAAGTAGAATGCTGCTATAAAAAATACCTAAAACTGTGGAATCAGCTTTAGAACTAGGTAATAGGTGGAGTCTGAACCATAAAGGGCTATTATGGTAAGAGCTCAGAAAAAGAGAAGAGTTGTAGAGAGAGATTAAATCTTCCTAGAAATTATCTAAGTGGTCATGAACAGAATATTCATAGAAATATGGATGGTAAAGGCAATTCTGTTGAGGTCTTAGATAAAAACAAGGAACAAGGTTTTGGAAACGGAAGGAAATGTCGCCCTTGTTATAAAATAGTAAATAACTTGGTCTAATTGTGTCTAATAATGTTCTACTGCTTTGTGGAAGGCAGAACTTGTGAGGAATGAACTAGGATATTTGGCAGAATAAATCTCTTAGCAGTGTTCAGGGTGCTTCATGGCTTGTCTTGACAGCTTATTAGTAAACGAAAAAAAGAGAAATGACTTAAAAATAGAATTTATAATCAAAAGGGAAACAGAACTTAAAGATTTGGAAAAATCTCAGCCTGGTGAGACTGTAATGAATTAAATAAAGTGGGTTCTCATTCACAATGGCCAACTAGAGGCAGACAGGAAGAACATCTTCCACAGAGAGGCTGGGATACTGGGAAGACTGGTACACTCTGAGCAGATCTTCTGAAGAAAGGAATTAAGAGTGGATTAAATAGGCACTGGGCTGAAGGTAGAGGAAGCAGGGAACCCTGCATTGGGTGGCTGAGCATGGAGACTTGTTCCTGGCCCCCAGTGACTCCTGGGGAAGAGGTGAGTTGAACAGGTGAGGAGTTGCCTCCAGAATCTAGCAGCAGGAGACCCCACAACTGACACAGACACTTAAGCTGACAGGGAGAGCTGCTTAGATAGGTGGCAGGAGCAAGATTCCAGCTTGTGCACAGCCTAGAGAGTCTGACATGGAAACAGCTGCAGTGGAGCACGGTCAGAGTTGCTCATTCTCCAATGCTCTCCATGCTCCTCTAGGAGACTTTAGCCTTAAGGTGACTGTTGAACCTAGAGAGAGCAGGGTGGTGTTCATGAGGAAGACACCGAAAGCAAAAGTTGACAATTGAGACCTAGTTAAATTAAAGGGCTACTTCACAGTAAATGAAAATATCAACTGAGTAAACAACTTACAGAATTGGAGAAAATATTTAAAAATATGCATCTGATAAAATTCTAATATATAGAATCTATAAGGAACTTAAAAGCAAAAATCAAGCAACCCCATTAAAAAGTGGGCAAAGTATACAAACATACACTTTTCAAAAGAAGACATACACTTGGCCAATAAGCATATGAAAAATGCTCAACATTACTAATCATAACAGAAATGCAAATCACAACCACCATGAGATATTATCTTTATCTGAGTCAGAATGGCTATTACTAAAAAGTCAAAAAATAACAAATGCTGGCAAGGTTGTGGAGAAAATGAAATTCTTATACACTGCTGGTAGGAAAGTAAATTAGTTCAGCCATTATGGAAAGCATTTTAGCAATTTCTCAAAGAACTTAAAACAGAACTACCATTCAACCTGGAAATCCCATTATTGGGTGTATACCCAAAGGAATATAAATTATCTTACCATAAAGACACATGCATGTGTATTTTCACTATTCACAACAGCAAAGATACAGAATCAACCTAAATGCCCATCAATAGTAGACTAGATAAAGAAAATGTGGTACATATGCACAATGAAATACTATGCAGCCATAAAAAATATCATGTCGTTTACAGCAACACGAATGGAGGTGGAGGTTATTATCCTATGCAAAGTAACACCGGAAGAGAAAAGCAAATACCACATACTATCACCTATAAGTGGGAGCTAAGCATTGAGTACACATAGACACAAAGTAAGGAACAATAGACCCCGGGGCCTACATGAGGTTGGAGTGTAGGGGGAGGGGGAGGATTGAAAAACTATATATCAGGTACTATGCCTACTACCTGTGTGATGAAATAACCTGTACACCAAAGTCCCATGACACACAATTTACCTGTGTAACAAACCTGCACATGTACTCATGAATTTAAAATAAAGGTTTTTATTTAAAAAAGGAAAAATAAAATAAAAATACAAAAGTATCTGCAGGAGAAAATACCAACGGTGTGAAGAAGCAAACATTTGATATCAAGATTAGCATAACTAGTAGAGAGCCAGATGGTGTTCATCAGGACAATGGAAGGGTCACTCTGAAGGCATTTCAGATCATCATGGCTCCTCCACCGATGTCTCTGTCAATGGATGAATGGCCAAAGAAAATATGCTGTATTATATACAGTGGAATACTACTCAGCCTCAAAAAGAAAAAAGGATTCTGTCACTTAGGACGACATGTGTTACTTCCCACAGGATAACAACCTCCAGCTCCATTCATGTTGCTGTAAAGGACAGGGAACAGGGATTTCTAGGCAAAGGGTACAATGTTTCAGCCAGACAGAAGGAATGCATTTTGAGATCTATTGCAAAGCTGACTGACTGAAGTCAATAATAATATATTGTATATTTTAAAATAACGAGGAGAGTTGATTTCATATAGATCATCTCAAAAAAAAGTGAAGAAAGTTGGTGATATGCTAATTAGCTTTAGTTATTTTAAATGGTATACATGTATCAAAACATCATATTGTACCCCATAAATGTAAAACAATTATGATTCATCAGTTAAACGAATATTAACTAAAAACATAATATGGTATAAGCATGAGGATCAATATATTGAAATAGACTATATACTCTCATGTTTAAGGCCAATTGACTTTTGGCAAGGATGCCAAGATAATTATGGTGAAAGAAGAGTCTTTTAAAAAAAATCGTGCTGGAACAACTGACTATCCACATGCAAAAGAAGGAATGTGTACCCAAATGTCTTTCCAAATACAAGAATTAACTCAAAGTTCATCATAAACCTAAACATAAGATCTAAAGAAGGAAGTATAAACATTCATTTTCATGACCTTAGATTAGGCAATGGTTTCTTAAGTATGACACCAAAGTACAAGTGAGGAAACAAAAACTAAACATATTAAGCTTCATCAAAATTTTACAAATTTATATCAGAAGATACTATCCAAAGAGGGAAAGAGAATCTGCAGATTGAGAAAATATTTGCAAATCATATATCTGATAAAGAACTAGTTTCCAGAATACCAAAGGGACCCTTACAGATCCGTACAGATAGATATTAGATTAGCAATAGGAAGCTGTTTTGGTGAGTGGGAAGCAGGAATGGTCGATGACTACTAATGGGCCAGAGTTACTTTTTGGGATGATGAAGATTTTTAAAATTAGATTGTCATGTTTTTTATACAACTCTGTGAATAGATTTACAACTGCTGAAGTGTACGTGCCAACTAGTTAATTCTTATGGAATCTAAAATTAAGGAGGAAAGAGTTTGATCAGCAGGTCTGGTTTCCTCAAACCCAGCATACTCCTAAGAAAAAGGTTCTCTGCATGACTGACTTTTGCTTGATCTACAGTCCTTGAATATTCTGCCTGATAAGAATGTTTTTCCATTTCTGAGCCTGTGGGCCACACTGTACCAACTTAATCAGATAATTTATGTTAACAATATGATTTATGGTGAATGCCTGTATGTTTTTGTTTCTGTTTTTAGAGAGGGGGCACTGGAATCTGAGTAGCTGCAGTCAGTGACCCATTCACTTCATGCCTGCACTAATGACTCACAAAAATACCGGGGACCGCAAGACTCGAGTGAGCTCCCTAGGTGGCAGCGCTACTAACATATTGCCGCACATTATTGCTGGGAAAATTAAGCACATCTGTGCAACTCCATTGGGTGACATCTGAAAGTCTATGCCTGGTTCTCCTAGATTTCTTCCCATGTGACTTTTCCTTTTGCTGATTTTAATCTGAACCCTTTGCTGTAGTCAACCATAAAGGTCAGTATAAGAAGCTTTCTAAGTTACCTGAGTCCTTGTGATTCAGTGAGCCTGATGGTGACTCTGGAGACCCCAATACAGAAATATATCTATTTATATAAAGCTATAAGAATAAAAATTAAATTATAGCCAAGGAAAACAAAAAGCTAGGCCAAGATTTCAGCTTCTTACCTATTACAGGACGGACAGATTTTATAGCTTAAACCTCACCAATTAGAGAATGTTTCTAAATATCTCAGGCTTTCCAATGGTACACCAAATGGATACACTTGAAGAGCAAAAGTGAGGCATAGAAATAATAATTCACCTAATGACAAAAATATCTAATATTCAAGGTTAAGAATTTACTCTAATTATGAGAGCAAAACTCAAATTTACTCAACATTGACAAAGTTTAAAACCAATTATTTACTGCTGTTTGGCAAGTTAACATCACTTGATATCAGGGAAATTCAAATTAAAGCCAAACGATACAATTTCACACTCAAAAGTATGACTAAAGTTACTAATACTGAAAAAAGAAAACCACCAAAATATTTGGAGAGAATGGGTAAATGTATTGTGGTATTTTGTATATTAGAAAATATTCAGCAATTAAAAATAATTAGCTACTGATATAAGCAACAAATGACATGAGTCTCAAAAATATGATGTTAAGTGAAAGAAGCCAAACACAAAATAATACATATTGAGTGATTCCATTCATAGTCAGTTGAAAAAACACGAACAAATCTGAAGTGGTAGAAATCAGAGGAGATGTGGTATGAGGATTGTTGACTGGAATGTGGCATAAGAAGACTTTTAGAGGTGATCTTTTTTTTTTTTAATCAGAGTGGGTACTATGGCCTAGTGAAGTTGGCACATAAAATTAACCATCATGGCCTGGTGCGGTAGCTCACGCCTGTAATTCAAGTACTTTGGGAGGCCGAAGTGTGCAGATCACGAGGTCAGGAGTTCGAGATCCCGTCTCTACTGAAAATACAACAATTAGCTGGGCTTGGTGGTGGGCCCCTGTAATCCCAGCCACTCGGCAGGTTGAGGCAGGAGAATCGCTTGAAACCGGAAGGCGGAGGTTGCAGTGAGCCGAGATCGCACCACTGCACTCCAGCCTGGGTAACAAGAGCAAAACTCCGTCTCAATAAAAAAAAAAAAAAAATTAACCGTCACATATACTGATGCAATTATTGCTCATAGTAGATACTGTAATAGAGAACTAAGGCCTTTTTATAGTGATACATGCACTATTAAAATGCATTTACATGGAAGAATATATATATTTTTTCTCTATGTATAGATAATATATGTAATCTCTATATGTATACATACATAATATGTAATCTCTCTATATATGAATTTCATTTATATACTATATATAAACTATATATAGTATGTACATACTATACTATACACTATATATAATATCTAATACAGTATATTTGGTTTATTTGTTCTCTCTCTCTCCCTCTTTCTCTCTCTTCCGTCTCTCTCCCTCAGTGTGTGTGTGTGTGTATATCTTTGTTGATATATATATATATACTTTTCTCTATATATTTATATCTTGAGCTTTCTATATATTTTATATATATATGTGTGTGTGTGTGTGTATATCTTTGTTGATATATATATATATATACACTTTTCTCTATATATTTATATCTTGAGCTTTCTATATATTTTATATATATATGTGTGTGTGTGTGTGTGTGTGTGTATAAAGAGAGGGAGAACAAATGAAACAAACCAAATATTGTACTCCACTTCCATTGAGCAGAATTTTGTGTCCTTGATGACTCATAACCTGATTTCATTAATATTATACTCTAATTCCATTGTACTGAACATCCTGAAAAATAATCCCACTCATCCAACCACCCCCTCCATGTGTGGTTTTGGGCTATTCCAATCTCACATTAGACTATCTTATTTTTTAATATTCAGGTCTGCTTCTGCAGGGTCCAGGCAGGTTAAATAAATAACTGAAGCAACCTGTGTGATAAAGCACATGCCAATCTACAGGAGACTAGAACTGCATGATGCCAGTGAGTGCTGCCAAGCACAATGTGAAATTAATGCAGCTAGAGCTACTGAGAAATTACAAATGTGGATTTTTATTTACTGTCTTTTGAAATAAAAATGTTGGCTCAATTTTTTACATTTTGTAGATCAAACAAAATAAATGTGTGGGCCATATGTGATCTGTTGGCTGTCAATTTATGACAAATTTATGACTTTCATAAACAAATGACTTGTAAGTATCCCCAACCCAGTAGAATAAAGGAACATTCAGGATATCAAGGTTTCTTAGTATATCTGTGGATGGAGAGATGATATGTTTCTTCTAGCTCGATTGTATGATGCTTACAGATAATAAAGCAAGTAATTTGATTCTCTTTTTATAGATATTCTGCATAGGCTTAAAACTTAAAACTTTATTTACCTATCACAACATTTTTTTTACAGTAACTTTTCACCACCTCCTTGCGGTGTAGACTTTAGTGTACTCTGGATTTTTAGTTCTAGATTAGAACTATGATGTATACAAACCATACAGTTCTTTTTTTATATAACTTTATTTGGAAAGCCATACTTCCAGGCCAGTATCTAGCACAAAGTCAGATGTATGATGGGTTTTTAGCTACATATATATTCCACTCATTACTAGAATTGCTCTAGAGTGCAACATGCACACTCCGTAGCAAATTTTCTGGCCCCGGAAGGCATTCATCTAATGCAGATTCTCAGAAACCAGGATTATTTTTTTTCTGCTAGGTTATCTGGGTGTGGTAATGCTTAAGGATGATTATGTGTGTGTGTGTGTGTGTGTGTGTGTGTGTGTGTGTGTGTGTGTGAATAGTATTTGTCTCTCATGATAATCATGTTGACTCCATCTTCTACATAGAATGCTTCTTGACAAATACCTACTATACATGACAGCACAAAATTAACACTGTCCATTTTCCTCTATCCCCAATCATATTACACACTCGCTGTATCTCATTAATAGATGCAGACAAATAAGGATTCACTGAGAGGAGAAAAAAAAAACCTCTGGCTGCCTTAGGTTATAGTCAGCAAAGGTTGGAGCTGTGTTAGGAGAAGCCAGTTTCATAGGGAAGAGGCAGAATGAATTAAGAAATTCTTCATGTCTTCTTTACTGCCATTAATGCTTTTTCTTCCCCTCAGGGCAGATAGTGTGTAAGCCATAAAGGGTTTCCCAACCAATGCAAAGCCTGCCATTAGTAGATTTCTTTCCTAAAATGTACCCCATTCTCTTGTCATTTATTTTAATGTTCATTTATAAGTTTAATCCAGAGAAATCAGTTATTGTAGAAAAGAAAAGTCAGCCAGAAACTTGGCGGTAATAATAATATATTGGTGTTACAGAAGAAAGTATGACAGATACTATAATTGGCTTACTCAACATCATATGGCTTTTTTACCATGCCTTTAAAATAGAAACAAGAAAACTTTAAAAATCTTAAACTTTTTAAAAAACTGCTTTGAACCTAAGAGTGTCCATGGGACACATCTGACTCAAGAAAGGAAAGCAGAGGTCAACTGGGGCCAACTCCATAGCTTCTCCTTCTTCTTTCCTGGAATTCTGGTGATAAATAACAGTTTAATAGTCATTGTTAAGAAAAAAGTACCAAAAGGTAGAAGGAGACAAGCTCCTTCATGTCATTACTGAGGCAGAATTCCAGTCTTAGTGTATTCACCTATAGATTTATTTTTGCACGAGATCAATAAATCTGTATTTGCTTAAGCTACTGTAATCAGGTCTCTTATAAAACAAACCCCCTACATAGTATATAGTAAAAAGAGAGCTTTAAGGGCAATATAGTCTAGGTATCAGAAAACAGGGTCTATTTTCTTTGGGTTCTAAGGCTATGTCCAACATTAATATAAAAAATAAATTTAAACATGCAAAAAATTTGTTTAACAGAAAATGTACTTAGTAAAATATGAAACCTATCATTATTATATTTTTATGACATATATTATGAAAAATACCAATCTTTTGAAAATGTCAGCTGGGTCTATTAGTGTCATTTACAAACTTCCCGATTATTCTACAATAACCTTTGTGTAACATTTCTGCATTTGGCCTTATTGCCTGTCATGGAGAGTTCTACTTAACCAGTCTGTTAATAATCATTTATGATAACAAAGCAAGGTTGTCACTTCTGACTCTCAGTCCACTCATTGATATATGTGCAATCCTTGGTGAGCAAATCATCTGTTCTGACAACTTTTCTTGAAGTGTTGATGACACGCATCACTAAGTATTACCCTGCACATTGTGGACACTCCATTTTTAAATGTTCTGGGAAAGGTGGGGATATAGACCTGAATTTAAAGAGCTTTTGCATTCTTGAATTGTGAAAACACCAGAAACTTCAGGCTCACCCTGGAAGATGAACCTCTTAGTAGGAAGGGCCTCTGTTCCACATGAACTTGCCACCAGTTCCTGAATGTCTTTTTTCTTATTGGAAACCTCTTACTCCATGCTCACATCCCTCTATTCATAGTGCACAAATAAGCATGCATAAAAATCATCACTAGAACTGAAAAGGACCTTTCTGAAGAAAAAGATTTACTAAAAGATATAACAATATCCATTATCCAGTGAATGTTGTAAAGCATCTAAAAAGCTGATTTAAAAAAGTACAGCTTATGCATGACAGTAAACATACGTTATCTCACTTATTTTAAGAGACCAAGTTACAGAAAAATTTACTAGCTGGAGTCCTTCATTTAATACCTCTCATCCTATCTTTGATATCCATTATTTATGAAGAGCTTAGACATTTAAAGTAGAAATGCTTAGACATTTAAAGCATTTTATTCCAGTCTCTGTAGGACACATTTATTCCATTCTAGTTCCTTGTAATAAAAATAATGCTTTAGTCAGTAGAAGGATCATATGACCTCAACACACTGAAAAGATTCTGCTTTCTATACAAAAAAACTAAAACAAACAAAAAACCCTCAAGTATTTTCCATTATAGAATGAAGTTTTAATAACTTAGATTACTAAAACAAACATTCAAATTTTTTTTTAAAAAGAGAAATAAAACATATTAAGCAAGGTTATATCAATGAAGGCCAGAGAGGGAAGAAAACTTCTAGAAAATATTTGAACATTTTTATGGCACTCACTCATTAATTTAGAATAAAACACAATCTTACTGTATGAGCAAAAATATTAGATACTATAACTTGTGCTTCAGAGAAATAAAAATGGGTAAATCACTAACTATAACTGTTCTAGCAGTTCCCAACCCATCAAAAAGGACACAGATTTGGAAAATGTGATATAATATGTCTGGTGTATTTTACAAGTGAATATATGGTACAGTAATAGCACGAGAGAGATGGTTACTTCTCTGAGGATGGTGGAGGGGATCCATTGGCTACATAAAATATTTGATATTGACATGAGTCTTAAAAATTGAGCAAGAATGCATGTGTTAAAGAGTAGTATTCCAAGCAGAAAAGGCAGCAACCCCATGCTCTCCTTCCCAGAGGTAAACAGATCATAAGAACTGGTTAAAAAGGTAATTATATCATTTTAAATTAATGGTTTAGCTGGATATGTTACTTTCATCTGAAAACAAAATCTAAGGTTCAGTCAAGAATTAACTTTGTTGAAAAAACTTTCTGTCCTTCAGATGTGTATTAACACACATTTTTTTCCATTGTAATGGATCAAGTAATCAAAAGAACACAATACTCCAAAAGTTGATGCAAGAGGTAGCATAATTGCTGCCTGCACAGAAATATCACTTGTGTTGCATAATCAAATACACTGCAAATTAATGAGAACATCTCGATTTTCTATTCCCAGGGTTTAGAACAGCAATGGCCACACAGTAGTTGACCAATAAATACGTATTGAATGAAAAAATGAACAAACAAGATGAGCAATTTTCAGTCTTAGTCCCAGTGGTAATTCACCTAGAGCTGTTACAGCTTAATTCCAATTGTTCTTAAATGGATCTTTAGAATATATTTGCCAGCAATTGTGAAATAGAATAGTTATTCTTTATTAAGGTAGCAAATGAATAAACCTGGGTAAATAGCAACCCAAGTAGTAAGGGGAATGTCATACAAAGACTTCTGGAGGAACTAGTTATAAATTATTAACAGCACATGTATGAAAAACAACCTAGAAATTATTAGTAAAAATTCAAGAAGTTCAGAATATATTTAATACAAAATAGTATATGTAGTGATATGAAATATAAACGGTCAATATTAAAATAATATTTAGGTATAATGTAAAATTTTCCCCAAAGATACTAATATCTTCATTAAAAACTAAAATAAAAGCTGATCTAGAGGAAAATTTGCTGCTCTGTAATAGTCTAAATAGTTGTGTAGCAGAATGTGTCTATGTGACTAGTCATCCATAAAAGCCTTGGATCTTAGCCGAGCACTGTGGCTCAAGCCTGTAATCCCAGCACTTTGGGAGGCTGAGCGGGGCAGATCACTTGAGGTTTAGGAGTTCGAGACCAACCTGGCCAACATGGTGGAGCCCCATTGCTACTAAAAATACAAAAATTAGCCAGGTGTTGTGGGGGTGGCCTGTAATCCCAGCTACTCTGGAGGCTGAGGCAGTAGAATTATTTGAATCCGGGAGGTGGAGGTTGCAGTTAGCCAAGATCACACCACTGCACTCCACCCTGGGTGATAGAGATAGTTTCTGTCAAAAAAAAAAAAAGCCTTGGACTCTGAGAATCAAATGAACTTTCCAGGGCCAGTGTATTTTGCATGTGTTCCTGGAGTTTGCTACTAGAGAGAACAATGTGTTCTGTGAGATTTGGTAGGGGAATGACTTAGAAACTTGCACTTAACCAACCCCTCTGGGCTTCACCAGCTGCATCTATTGTTCACATTGCTCTTGCTCTATATCTTTTGATGTAATGAATCATAGCTACTACCATAACATGATATTGAAGAATTCCAGCTAGTCAATGAACTTGAGAGTTGTTTTGGAACCCCATAACAGCAGGGGAGTTGATGGTGTGGCTGCTATTTGGTATACGTAGTGTGGCTGCTATGGGAGAGATGTTGAGTCTGTAAAACAGGGATTTGGAGTAAAATATCAACATGAGAAAAAAAGATGGATCTACATAAGTGTTACAGAAGAGAACACAGACCTACTAACATGTAATTCAGAATTACCAAATAGAAAGCCATCAACTATAATTGAGAATAACCTTAAAGAATAAAAATGATCAAAGTTCAAGAAGTTGAGTTAATAGTATTTCAATCTGAAAATGGATATTTAAAAATGGGTAAATTTAAAATAATTAAAACTTTAAAGAATTAGAAATATGAAAATGTAATATGAAAAAGTATAAGCAGATGTGAAAAAGAACCAAAATTATGTTTCTATAGGAGAAAAGTGTAGACTTTCTAATGTAAAGCCCACTGAGGTAGATTAATTTAAAAATATGTACAGAGGAAGAGATGATTGGTGAACTAAGAGTATTATAAAATGTAACATGTGAAATAGAAAAACATGATGATAATTAAGAGAAATTAAGAGACCAGGAAAATAGGATAAATATATGTGTAAAAAAAGAGTTCCAAAAAATTATTGAGAAGATGGAGCAAATGTGATATTTAAAACAAGGTTTTTATGAGAATTTTCCAGAATTTCATAAAGGATATTAAAGCAGAGTGAAAAGCAAGGAATAAAATATAAATTAACAATATATTAGAATTTAAAGCAAGGAACAATACTATTGTCACTGAGATCAATACTGGAAATACAGTGATGAATATACATTAGTGTGAAAAGATAGGTGAAATGTCTGAGATTTTACTCAAGTTGACAAATTAGCATTCTAGTTTCTTGAGTAGTGGCAGAAGACACATGATTCCTGTGTCAGAGAAAAAGGACCTTATTTCCCACAGCAATAGCAGTAGCCAGAGTATCAGAGTATCATCATTGGTGTAAGTTCCTCAAGCTTGAATTCACATAGGGTGATGTGAAGAAGGCGAAGTGACAACTTGCCCAGGGTTGTGTTACAGGAGAGGAACACTTTATAGTGGAAATCAAGAGATAAGGAAGCCAAGATAAAAAAGCTGCAGGTTAACTGCATTGCCCTCAATGCAACTGCCTCTTGGCATCCAGAAAGCTGCATAGTATTACAATGAGAAGTAAAATTTTTTTCATTTGGTGCATTGTTGGACAGAACTGAAACAAAAAGATAGATTATCTATACCTCTACATTACAAATTTCTTACAATTGCATCTATAGACTTTTTATGGAAATGAACATTTTTATTTTAAAATTTACATGAAAAAGTAAAATGGCACAATTTGCTAAGACAATACTGAGGGAAAAATGTTGAAGGTGAGATGATATCCTCTACTAAATGTCAAGATTTATCACATAATTACATGAATTAAGTTAGCAATTAAAGTAGGGGTGATATTAGAGCAGAATAGAGAGCCCAGAAATATTCTCATAGCTATCTGGAGATTGATATATGGCAGAGTGAGAACTGTAAGCCAGTAGAGTCATTTCATTCTCCTGTCTCAGACAGAGGTTTATTTTGCTTTTACCCAACATCTCTTTGCATAATAAAGGAAACAATAATAACAACAAATAGTTACTGAGCGCTTTTCATAAGCCAAAAGTTTGTCATTTATGTGCTAAGTGCTTTTCATGGGAATCATCACCACTTTGTGAAGTAGGAAGTTTTAGTTACATGTTACAAATGAAGAAACTGAGACATTAGGGAGAATATTGAATATTTTAACTACATAAAAATTTAAAATTTCTGTTCATAATATGGCCCAATAAAAGTGAAAAGAATAATGGCCTAAACTCTGCAGAGATATTTGAAATGCATATTTTTCCACTTTATTTTTACTTTTTCTTTAAATATTATATGTACATTTTATACACTAGGATTTGTCTCTTGGCTGGATCTTATCTACTGCCTTTTTCTGTTTTTCATTTTTTTTAGATTGTCACATAAAACTTGCATATATTTATTGTGTACAACATGATGCTTTGAAACATGTATGTATCCTGGAATGCCTAAATTGAACTACTTAACATATGCATTACTTTATATGCTTATCCTTTGAGGGAGGATGAAAACAATTAAAATCTACCCTCTTAACAAATTTCAATAATATAATACATTGTTATTAATTATAATTTGTGTTATAAAATAGATCTTTTGAAGTTATTATTCCTATCTAACAAATTTTGTATTCTTTTACTAAAACCTCCACAAAGCCCTATCCCCTAGTTCCTAGTAATTACCATTCTGCTCTGTTGAGTTCAACTTTTTCAGACATTATATATAGATAAGATCATGCAGTATTTGTCTTTCTGTGCATCGCTTATTTCATTTAACATTATATCCTCCAGGTTCATTCATGTTGTCTTAATGACAAAATTTATTTCATTTGGAAGGCTAAATAGTATTCCATTGTGTATCTATACCACATTTTCTTTATCCATCCTCCTGTTGACAGTTTAAATCCATATCTTGGTAGTTGTGAGTAATGCAGCAATAAACAGGGGAGTGCAAATATCTCCACAATATATTAATTTCAAATACTTAGGATATATACGCCATAGTTAAATTGCTGTCGTATATGATAATTCTATTTTTAATTTTTTGAGGAACCTCTGCTCTGTTTTCCATAATGGCTTTACTAATTTGCATTCCCACCAACAGTGTGCAAGGAATTCCTTTGCTCCATATCTGCTCCAATACTTACCTTTCATCTTTTGGTAACAACCATTCTAAGACTGTATGAGGTGAAATATTGTGATTTTGATTTGCATTACTCTGACAAGAATTCTGGGCATCTTTTCCTATACCTGTTGATCATGTGTATGTCTGCTTTTGAGAAATGTTTATTTAGGTCCTTAGGTTATTTGGTTTCTTATTACTGAGTTGTTTGAGTTACTTTTATGAATATTAACCCCATATCTGATGTGTGGTTTGCAAATATTTTCTCCCATCATGTAGGTTGTCTCTTCGCTCTGTTGATTATTTCCTTTGTGGTGCAGAAGCTTTTTAGTTTGATGTGACCCTATTTGTCTATTTTTGCTTTTGTTGCCTGTGCTTTCGGGTTCATATTCAAATAACCATTGCCCAGACCAATGTCATGGAGTTTTCCCCCTGTGTTTCTTCTAGTAGGTTCACAATTTCAGGTCTTACATTTTAGCCCTTAATCTATCTTGAGTTTATTTTTGTATATGGTATGAGACAACGGCCTAGTTTCATTCTTCTGCATGTGGATAGCTTCTTGCCCTAAACAATTTATTGAAGTGACTGGTCTATCCTCATTATGTGTTCTTGGCACATTTGCCAAAAAATAAATTGACCATAAATGGGTGAATTTATTTCAGGACACTCTATTCTATTCTACTGGTCTGTGCATCTGTTTCTATGCTAGCACCTTGCTGTTTTTATTACTATAGCTTTTTAGTATATTTTGGAGTCAGGTAGATACATATTCTAGAATAATTCATATATGAGGCAGCAAAACAAATTATAACAAATTTTAAAAGATTAAAATCATATCAGGAATCTTTTCTGATCACAATGTTATGAAACTAGAACTCAATAACGGATAAATTTTAGAAAATTCAATAACATGCTCCCAAGCAATTAATGGGTCAATGAAGAAATTAAAGGGGATATTTAAAAGTATCTTGAGACAAACAGAAATGGAAACATATGCCAAAATTTATGGGATGCAGCAAAAGCTGTTTGAAGAGGGAACTTTATAGCAATAAATATGTACATGAAAATATAAGAAATATTCCAGATAAACTATCTAATGTCATAAGTCAAGCAACTAAAACAAACAAAAACAAGAACAAATTAAGCCCAGAGTTAGCAGAAAGAAGGAAATAAAAAAGATCACAGTAGAAATAAATGAAACAGAGAGTACAAAAACAATAGAAAAGATCAGTGAAACTAAGAGTTGGATTTTTTGAAAGATAAACACACTGAGAAAAAAAGAAGGAAGTCTCAAATACTACAATAAGAAGTGAAAGAGAATCCACTAGAACTGATGAAACAGAAATATAAAGAATTATAACAGAATATTATGACCAGTTGAACACCAACAACTGGATAAAGTAAATGAATAAATTTCTAGACACAAACAAACTACAAAGACTGAATCACAAAGAAATAGAAAATCTGAACTGACCAATAACAAGTAAGGAGATTGAATTAGCAATAAAAAGTCTCCCAGCAAAGAAAAGCCCAGGACCTGATTACTTCACCACTGAATTCCACCTGACATTTAATAAAGAATGAATATCAATATTCAAACTCCTCCAAAAAATTGAAGAAGGAATACTTCCAAAATAATTTTATGAGGCCATCATTATCCTGATTCCAAAGCCAGATAAGAACCATACAAACAGAGAAAACTACAGGTCAATATCGCTGATGAACACAGATGCAAAAATCCTCTACAGAATACTAGTGAACTGAATTCAGCAGCACGTTAAAAGGATCATTCACCATGTTCAATTGGGATACATCCCAGGGATGCAAGGATGGTTCAACATATAGAAATCTATAAATGTGACAAACTGCTTCAACAAGATGAAAAACAAAAATCAAATGATTATATCAATAGGTGCAAAAAATATTTGATACGTTCAACATTCTTTCCCAATAAAATCCCTCAACAAATTAGGCACAGAAGGAATGCACCTCAATACAATAAAGGCCATATATGACAAACTCACAGCAACCATCATAATCAATAGAAAAAAGTTGAAACCTTTTCCTTTAAGCTCAGGAACAAGACAAAGATGCCTATTCTTTCTATTCAAAATAATACCGGAAGTCCTAACTAGAGCAATTAGTCAAAAGAAAGAAATAAAAGGCATCCAGATTGGAAAGGAAGAAGTTAAATTGTTTCTGTTTACAGATAACATGATCTTATACATAGAAAACCCTAAAGTCTCTACCAAAAAAAATTATTAGAGTTAATAAGCTTACTCAGTAAAGTTTCAGGGTATGAAATCAATACAGAAAAACCAAAATCAATAGTCTTTCTATACCAACAGCAAACTATCAGAAAATAAATCAAGAAAACAATCCCATTTCAGCAGCTATAAAAATAAAATACTTAGGAATAAATTTAACCAAGGAGGTAAAAACCTGTGCACTCAAAACCATAAAACACGGATGAAAGTAAGTGCAGAATGCACAAATAAATGGAAATATATCCCTGTCCATTGACTGCAATAATTAATATTGTTAAAATGTCTATACCACCTGAAACAATCTACCAATTTAATGAAATCACTATCACAATTCAAATGACATTTTTCCCAAAAACAGAAAAAAAAAACCTCTTAATATTCCTATAGAATCACAAAAGACTCTGAATAGCCAAAGCAACCTTTAGCAAAAATAATAAAACTAGAGGTATGACACTCCCTGACTTCAAAGTAAAATGCATCTAATATTGAAACCTAAATTCAGTACAAAAGCTTTTGAAGACCTTCTGGGTGTGTGATGGTGGTGGGGGCTCTGGGTTGAGTAAGCCAACTCATCATATTATTGCCAGCCACCATGTCACTGTTAATTCTCAGACTGCAGAGGCTGAAGTATCTCACAAAGCTCTGATCTAGATAAATAAAAATGCAATTTACTTCTAGGCACATGGTAATGAAGCTGCGGAATACCAAATACGAAAAGAAAATCTTAGAATCTAATAGAAATAAAAGATTAATTTCTGAAAATAGATATACAACTTGACTAAAAAGGAAATTTCTTTGTAGAAACAGACAAAAATTATATATCATTAATATAACGATATTGCCAATAAAAATCCTATTGCCTGCTATTCTTTAAGATTAATTGTGAAATAAAGGGATTTTCATAGTTTTTAAAAGTTTGTGAAAAAATTATTTTAAAATTTTACTCCAAAAGGAATTAAATCCATAAAGAAAATATTAAAATGCAAAGATCAATGTTATCATGTTATTTTTATTTGAAAATATGTTTCATCATTTTTTGGAACATTTTATATTTAAAAAATTTCTAAACATGACAGGTTAGCTCAGTATTAAAAGTAATATATTTTGAATTCATATCATTAAGTAATTGAGAAATATTTAACATGAGCTAGTTGTAAGTCTCAAGTAAGAAAAGTAGAATTTTGTTTTATTCATACCATGTATCTTTCTACTTCCAGAGAAAGATCTTAAAACAAACAAAAAAAAGGAAATATTGATTCATACCATCTGCTCTAATGTCAGTCACACCAAGAATTTCAGCATTCTAATCTTTACTAACTTTTAGGAAAGAAGGCATTGATTTTTTTTGTCTTTACCGAATAGATGGCAAAAATAGTTCCCTTTAAACATTTATTTTATTCTATCTGGTAAAATAATAGAAAAAGAAATAACATACTTTAAAACACACAGTCTTCTTTCTCATTAAGTGTGAAAATACTTTTTATGAATGTAACGTTAAAGAATCACAGCACGGCTCATAACTAAATCATTAAAGGGAGAAAACAGTGAAATCTCAAGAGTGATAAAGTCTGTCTGAGGTACACTCACGTTTTAATATTATGTTTTTATTATTAAGGTGTTTCATTTTATGCTCTTTTTTATTCATGATATTATGTGGAAAATACTCAAATGAACTAAAATGTGGGATTATATCAGTGGGTTTTTTTTCAACAATACAACATTTAATGATCAATCTACATTCTATAGTTGTAGGCCCCTACATCTTCAATAAAGTGTACTGGCAACACTCCATTGCAACAGTACTGCATGTGAAATTAGTTCACACTAGATGGCAATATTTCCTATTCAGCAGCCCCAAGTTTTGCTTCTATGAAGTAGTCTTTTTTATATATTATCAGCTAAATGTTTCTCCTTCCTCTTCCCTTTTTTTGTAATCCTTTCCAATATCCATTTTTCACTGCTGGTTTGCTAATATCCTACTGTTCAGTATTTTGGTGACCAAAATCTATCTATATTGATTCCCCTGCTGCATGCTTTGTTCCTTCATGTTGAGTCTCTTTTGTCCTCAAAGAAAGAAACTGTGAAGACTGCAGAAAGAAATATGCCAGGATATTAGAAAAGAAGCCCATACAATGGGGACAATGGGTGGATGAAACAGAAATAGTATTGAGACATTGACTCAGCTATTGAGAAGTCGGCAGTGCAATGTACAATAGGAAAGGGACAAGGTGCATTATAGTTCAGTTCCATTGCCTATTTTTAAAAAATGTTTTAAATACTTGAATTGATTTAGTTTTCTATGTTGAGTCAAAAGTTTTTTATTTTATCCTTTATACTTTATCTGCTGTCTTAAACATAATAACATTGCAATACTATGTATCTTGAGCCTTTTGAATATTAAACAGATCAGTTAAATTTGACTGCTGATGCAACTGGTCTTGTTTTTGTTTGTTTGTTTTTACATTTGGTCTTGAGCTCCCTCTCGGGAGAATGGTTATAAATTCTAGGCCTGTCCTGACAGGCTCCACAGGAAGTGTTTGTGGGTGTTTACAGTGTGCCTTTCATGGGACATTTCTTTATCCTGATGCATGGCCTAACGCCTAGGTATCCAACCCGTGACAAAGATTCCCTTTATATTGGCAGACACCCTTGGGGCTTTTGTCTGACCTATATCTAATGTATTCATACCAAGGTAGCTACCTTCCAGGAGAACCCTGACTGGGAGGAGAGTTAGGTTTAAGTACATCAGTTAGGTGAATCACAACGAGGAGACGGCACAGTAAACGACATGAAATCACAGAAGCATTTTGTTACTCACAGATCCATGACAGAAGGAGGGTGGCCACTTGGGCAGGTGGAAAAATCCAGCGACAGCGGGGTACTCAACCAGTGGGCCGAGACTCTGATGTTGACCACTGGGTTGAATCCTGCTCAGCAGCTGCGGGATGTTCTGGGTTTAGGGTCAGTGAGTTTAGAAATAAGCATGGCATCTGTCAAACAACTACAAAAGGAAGAGGAAGTTTTAACTAGACCAAAGGTGATGAGGTATGATTAGCTTTCAAATAACTTTTCAGGCCTAAAAAGGAATGTCAAGGCAGTGGCTATATCATACAAAATTATAACACAACTATGATATATTTATCATTCATAAATGGTGTTTATCAACAAATAGAATTATTTTTTATCTCATTTAAAATACCTATGCCAGGAGGACGGCTCTGTACTGATAATATCTGCCATATAAAAGTAAGTCCTGTTTCTTTTTGTTGTCTATTTATAGCTTATATTTAGTAAGTCATTGTCAGACAGAAATGTCATAGTAGCAGAAATACCGACAGAGGGGTATAGATATCAGAGATAATGCAGTTATGGTAAACAGGAATTCATGTGTTTAAAATAGGACTAAAGGCTGGGTGCGGTGGCTCACGCCTGTAATCTCAACACTTTGGGAGGCTGATGCAGGCGGATCACCTGAGGTTGGGAGTTCGAGACCAGCCTGACCAACATGGAGAAACCCTGTCTCTACTAAAAATACAAAATTAGCCAGGTGTGGTGGCAGGCACCTGTAATCCCAGCTACTTGGGAGGCTGAGGCAGGAGAATTGCTTGAACCCGGGAGGCAGGGGTTGTAGTGAGCCAAAATCTCACCATTTCACTCCAGCCTGGACAACAAGAGCGAAACTCTGTCTCAAAAAATAATAATAATAAAATAAAATAGGACTAAATTGAGGACGTGGGGGTATACATGTACTCCATTTCTGTAAGTAAATATCATTAACTTACTGCATAAGATTGATAAGACACTATGTATTCTAACTGCTTTATTACATTTAATCCTCATAGCAATCCTATTCCACTAATCCATATGTTGGGGAAGCTGGTCAGTTAAAAGGGCCTTGGTCAAATTGCTCTAAAGTCAAAGAAAATTTCTTGTTCAATTGACTGAAATGATGATACAGAAACAAACTAAAGGACCAGGCGCCTCTTGCCCATAATCCCTGTGCCTTGGGAGGCTGCAAGAGGAAGATCGCTTGAGGCCAGGAGTTCAGGACCAATCTGGGCAACATAGAGAGGCCCTGTCCCTACAAAAAATACAAAAATTAGCCTGTTGCCATGGCGCATGCATGTGGTCCCAGCTACTCAGGAGGCTGAGGAGGGAGGATCGCTTGAGACCAGGAGTTTGAGGTTGCAGGCAGCTATGATTTTACCACTCCTCCCCATCCTAAGCTACAGAGCAAGACTCTGTCTCTAAATTAAAAACAAAAAAAATTCTACTACAACATACATTTTATGGATAAATGTTACACCGCCATTAAAACAATTATAATACAATGAGTGCATTTTGGAAAAAAAGAAAAAAGGAAAGGGGCATGATTATATTATACTAGTGGTAGAGTATTCCCTACAAATAAGGATTAAAAATTGTATCTTCCTTACTTGGTAGTGGAATAATTTATTTAATTTGCCAGTCATCCTGTCTCAGCTCTGCTCTCGAGAGGAACTCCGTGGTCCATGGTTCTTCAAGGAAATGGAGAGAAGAATTGGACATAATGTCTCATTTTGAGGGCTGTACTAATTTAGCAACTTTTTTTTTTCTAGTACTGGTTTGAGAGCCGAGGGGTTGACTCAGCAGTTGACATTACAGCTCTTTGTTTGGTTATTTGTTTTGAGATTTTTCTGAAAACAAATCTACATTGATTTATTTTTATAAACAAACTGAATCCAGATAAGTTATTGCATAATGACTCTTGGCTAGAGCAAGTACAGGATATTGTAGATTAATCTAAAAAGCCTTCCTTCCCATTCTTTTTTGTTGCTGTTGTTAACTCTCTTTTAGTCACAGTGATATTCTTTTTTTTTTTTTTTTTTGAGATGGAGTCTCACTCTGTCGCCCAGGCTGGAGTGCAGTGGCATGATCTCGGCTCACTGCAAGCTCTGCCTCCTGGGTTCACGCCATTCTCCTGCCTCAGCCTCCGAGTAGCTGGGACCACAGGCGCCCGCCACCACGCCCGGCTAATTTTTTGTATTTTTAGTAGAGACGGGGTTTCACCATGTTAGCCAGGATGGTCTTGATCTCCTGACCTCGTGAATCGCCCGCCTCGGCCTCCCAAAGTGCTGGGATTACAGGCGTGAGCCACTGCGCCCAGCCACAGTGGTCTTCTTATCTGATAGATGTGAGTTGAGAAAAGGGCAGGAATAAACAGATTTTGGCATTCTATAATGTGACCCAACTGCTCACACAACTGACTTTTTCCTTCAGCAGCTGCTCTATCCTTGCTTCCAAATTCCCACTTCCCATCTGTGATGTATTGCTTTGGATGTACGATAATAACTGCTCTAATGATCTGATAATCTTATTAAAGTTTTGCCTAATCAATTATTGTCCCTTTACAGTGTTTAAATTTTCTTTTTGATCTCAGTAACAAGAATTTATTTTAAAAGACATGATGCTAAGAATGAGGCTTGCTATATCTTCTATAAAACAACCCATTCTGCCACAGATATTCCCAACACCTCTTAAGAGTTGTTTGCTTCATGTGTTGAATCAGCTGGAGCTTATTTGATGTTAGCGATAGTCTCAGCCTATAATATTGGCTACATTTTTTTTTTACTTCTTTAAATCTAATGAGAACAAGAAGATCAATTCCTAATTCCCCAGTTTTCTAGATGATCTGTTCATTTCAGCATCTATGTCGGTTAAGGTTCTTACTCACTAGCAAGGATAGTAGACTTTTGGATCATTTGGTGAATGAATAGGATAAGAAAACTTAAATGAATATCATCCCACCTTCAAATCCAAAAAGGCCAAGAGCAAAGGGGGGTTGTCAATGAAAGGTATTCCCTAGCTCCACAAATTTTCTATGTTCTAGTTCTTAGGTCCCAATTCTTTACTGATCAATTAATTTTCATATTCAAGAGCTGGCAAATTCAACAACTATTGTAAATCATCATATATGCTGGATATTGAACTATTGTCTCACAGTTCCAAATTCACTTTATTTTTTTTGAAAGTATTTCATTTTGTTCTTGTCTATACTGAATATTTTTACAAGTCCGATTTTCTAAAATTTTACAGACATAAAATTACTTTTCAATAAACATAATTTAGAAGTAACATAGAACTAGAAAAAAATTACAAAAACTGACTATTATTCACTGAAAGTGTGTATGTAGGTGATTAATATGCAGAATCACTATTACACTCCCAACTTTTTGTCATTCCATTCTGATAACAGCTAAACAAAAAGCTTGGAGTAAAATAGTAATTTCCTACATTAAACGCTATACAAACACTGTCAACAGTGCATTTTATCATTGTTTGAATCATAGCTCAATTTGTGAATAGCAGGTTGCTGTTTGCTTGTTTTGATTTGTAATTCTTTGATAGTGATAGGAGCATTTTTGATATACTTATTGACTCATTTTTTTTCTTTCTTTCCCACCTTTTTATTGTCTGTTTTATAATACTAGAAGCTTCTTGTTCCAACAGTTTCCACAATAGTATTTTTCATCCATAGGGAATGTGAGTGAGAGGCTATGAAAGAAAAAGTAGTAATTGAAGCAACTTGTCCTTCCTTTCTGCTGTGAATCATCTTGATGGTTTTTCGCCAAGCAACTGCATTTTCTTCAAATTTCTAGCTGTTTTTTAACCCTCCCCAAATCAACCTCATTGTCCCCACTCAAAGATAATAGACCCAGCTTAACTTTATACATATCCGAGTCTTAGCTTCAAGGGAATTGTCTTCTGACCTTCTGAGATACCAGCACTAATAAGGCACCAGCTCTTCCTCAGAAGTTAGAGTGGATCTTTTGCAGGGGCTCCTCTTGCAAGCTTCCAGGTTTTAGCAATCACATCTTCCTTCTGTTCTTCCAGACCTAGTGGTGGTGGTTCCTTCCTGCACTTAGTTCTTTGTCAAATCAGGATCTCCTCAGCCTTCCAAGACCACAGAATTTCCAATACCTTTTTATTTATTCCTTATAATAAGTGTTTGCTAATAAAATAGCTGAAGTGTTTTGTCCTAATTTGCTTTTCTCTGACTGGACCCAGGGATACAGCAACCTTAATCACATTTTGAGTGTTTTTTGGTTTAGATTGGTTTTAGTTTTTAACCAGTTATCTCTGCCAAATAACTACAAGAGTCTCAGAATTATTTTAGTACACACATAAAATCCTGAAATTCAGCCCATGCCTTGAGTTGTATAGATAGGAATTGGAGTCTATCTCCTTTCATAAGTTAACTGGTTCCATTAGAAGCAATTACCTTTCTGGGTGCCTTTCATACTTTTTTATGCCAGTAACAACTCAATTCTCCAAAATCTTTGCTTCATGACTAGTCACAGTTAAATTTTAATTTCACATTTGTCAGTGCACACAATGGGCTACCATAGTCCCAGCTTATAATATTGGCTAGAGTTTTTTCTTTTCTTCCTTTAATCTTATGCGAACTAGAAGATCAATTCCTGATTCCCCAATTTTCTAGATGATCTGTTCATTTCTGCAACTATGTTGGTTAAGGTTCTTACTCTTAGCAGTGATAATAAGTTCAGACTGATTTTTTTAAAGGAAATGAATTAATTAAAATAACATTACTGCACACAACATCCAGGTATAGTGTACAAATATATTCAAAATATGGGAATGACAAATAAGATCAAGAGGTTGAATCAAAATTTCAATCATGCAACAGAAACAAACCAGTGAGTTGTGGCTACTGATAGCTGGAGGCTGCAGGCTACAGGGCCAGTATTCAGGCAATGATTCCATGGCTGGTATCATTTCTATTACTTCCCTTGAATGCAGGTTTACTACTAGAAAACGTTCTCCCTGATTCCTTCTGTCACTATCACCAAATTTAAAAGTTTAGCTGCCTGTATCAGGTTGCTCAAGGGAATGCCATCAGCCCATGCCTTAGTTTGCAGAGGAGCAGGTATTTTCAGGCTTAACAATAGGAGGTTTAGTCACCTGCCAAAATTTAAAATACGCAGATTTACCAGTTCTAATAAGAAGGTTAAGCTGTTAAGCAACCGAATAATGAAGACTCACGCTCACCTTCAGTGGATTTACTCCCACTGACTTCCAAAATGAAGTTCCTTCTCCAAGAACTCCATTGAACTATTAAAATGCCCTCTTGTGGTAATACTTGTTATAACAATTCTCTCAATTTTCTAAGAAAACATGAAGTCCTCAGTTGTAATAGTTTTTGAACATGAAATGTAGAACTTCTGGAACTGTTCCTGTTAGTTTTGTTTTGATCTCTGGGAATACTCTTCTTATCTGACTTGTTCAGGTTGTTTTCATGATGCTGTGAGTCTTTAAAGTTAATCCTACCTGTAAACTGAGACACTTAAAGTTGTAATGTTGTGGTTATATTCAGGGAATCTGGGGGCACACTGCAGTACTTTGATCTCCATTTTCATAATTTACTAAATGTTCATAATTTGCCAATTTTCTCTTTTGTTTTCCTTTTTTTAAAGACAGGGTCTTACTCTGTCACCCAGGCTGGAGTACAGTGGCGTGATCACCGCTCATTGCAAACTCAAACTCCTGGGCTCAGAGGATCCTCCCACCTCAGCCCCTGTAGTAGCTGAAACTGCAGGCACTTCCCACCATAACAGGCTCATTTTTTAAATTATTTTTTGTAGAGACAGGTCTCCCTATGTGTTCAAGGCTGGTTTTGAATTCCTGGCCTTAAGCAATCCTCCCTCCTCAGCCTCCCAAAGTGTTAGGATTGCAGGTGCAAGCCGTCATGTTCATTAGTCAATTTTCTTAATATTTTCTCACTTAAAAATTGGCATCTTCATTGTGCCTCTCTTATATAGCTATTGTAAGAAATATATTATTTTATATATTTTCCTAATCTTAACCTGGAACAGACAGAATGTTTAGTGAATGTCGTTATTATTATTAACAATATTATGTCACTTTACAATTGTTGGTATTCTCTAAAATTTTGAAAACAGGGTTCCTCCCTCCCGCAGCAGGACCCCTCCACATCTCATTACTATGTAAATTAACTATACTCACATATGATTCAGTGTGCTTTTTCCCTGGAAAGATCCAGCCCTCCTTTTCTTAAGTTTTACTTTAAAAATTAGTTCAATATGATATTTACTTTACACCAGTTACATGGCAGACATGGTGAAATTATAACACTGAAATAATGAAAATAAGAGTTCTCCCTTCAAATACTTTACCTGCCAGTGGGAGAGCCAGGATAAAATATCACTGATTCCTATGTAAGAGAGTACACATAACACGGCAGCTCTTCAGCGTGCTGTAGAGCACAGAAGAGGAACATTTAGATCACCCGGATATTCTTAGAAAGCACCAAGAACAGTCATGAGCAGAGACTTGAAGAAAGAGAACTATAAAGGTTAAAGAAAAATGTGGAGCTGGCATTTCTACCAAAGGAAACTCTATGAATAAAAGGATAGAACTGTGAAATGATATATTGCATGAGGCATTTTTAAGAAGTTTGTGATATAAAATAGCCAGAAATGAAGCAGTATCCATAAAAAGGGGGAAATTCATGGAAGGGCTTATGCACCATGCTTATGAATTTTGGTTTACTCTTTTACTTGATAGGGAGCAGCTGAAAAATTTAGGTAGGGAAGTGAGTGGCACAGTCAAATTTGGAGTCTAAAATATGTATCCATACCAAAAATACTTGCATGAATAAGCTGGTTCAGTCACTTATTTACTGAGTGATATTAAGAAGTTTGCTTAAATTCCCTGAATTTCAGATTCCTCATTGTTAAGAGGCTTAAATGAGATATACAATTTCAACAGAGTTTTATTTTCTCAATTAAAGCAACAATTCATTAATTATAAGATCCCATCGAGTTTTAGATTTGTACTGCACAAGCACTTCTTGGTCGAAGGACATGTAGAATCAACACATGCATGTGATAATTGCACAATATAATCAGAATTCAGAAAAGTGCAAATGGCAGCTGCATATTGTTGTGTCAGATGATCAAAGAGGATGTTCTTGGATTGAAATTTCACTATGTGATGATAAACATTGTTACAAGTGTCATAACAGATGATCAAAGAGGATGTTTTTGGATTGAGATTAGACTATATGATGATGAAGCCAGTTTAGGACAGGCCAATGAAGAATTCTTTGCAGAAGTTGTGGAAAGATGGGGTCAACCATACCTTGTTTAGAGGAAAAAAACGAGAGCAATTTAAAAGAACAACAAGGATAACACTGTGATCAGAGTTTGGAATACAAAGAATATTCAGACAAGACTCATGTGAGAGCTACTAAACAAATATTTCCATATTAACAAATAAAAATACAAGCATTATATTAAAAAAGACTGCAAGGCTTAAGAAAATAATCACTAACCATAAGGGTGCATTTATTTTAAGAGGAAGAGAACAAATGCTGTACAAAAGGATGAAGAAAGAAAATCACTTTTTTCCCCATGTGTAATATATTAATTAATTCATTCAACATACTCGTAATATTTCACACTGGAATTACAGTGGCCTACAATCAGACATGTAATTTCTCTCCTGGAGTGCAAAATTTGTTGAAGAATAGTGATAAAATAACCACATAAACACATTTAGGTGGAGAAAAATCAAACCAGAAATTATACTATGTGACTCAGAAAGTGAGACCAAAAAAACCAAACACACAAAAAAAGAAGAAATAACTTTTTTATAACCCAGAATTTCCCTGGATGGACACAGAGGTCTTTAATTTCAAATAATATACAGAAGGGCCAACAGGATGAGTGTAAACAATATATTACTGAGAATTTTATTTCAGAACTTTAAGGAGGAAAATAATAGTTCTGAAAGGATTTCAGTTTGAAAAACAGATCATCCACACCAGGACAACAATTAAGTTAGGATCAGATATACCTCTGGATTGCCAGACCAAGTGCAAATGTCTTTACAATTTAATGACAACTTTATTTTCCTCAGAGAATATTACTGTGCCACATTTGGAGAGTGTACATTACTGAGAACACTGGATCAGCTTTAACTTTGATAAACTAACAGATAATTCAGTCTACACATACTATGCCCATGATTGAGACAAAGATATTTTTTAAAGAGGAAAACCTTGAAATCATGCTCCCCAAAAAGTAATGTGTTTCTTCAGCATCCTATAGAGACCCCCAACCCTCCTAAAATTTAAGGAAATGGACTTTGTTCAATTCATTGTTTACTATTGCTCGAAGGTTCCAGATTTAATCAGCTGTTATGTCAAGTTGTGGATTTTTGTCCGATAGAGATGTAAATAACTTCTGTCTGGTAACAAAAACAAAGGTTATGGTTTGTGAACTTATAGGTCATTGACAGTTTTATGTCAAACTCAGCAAACTCAGTAATTGCTTATAAAAACACAAAATGCTCTTTGGACCTATCTTAAATATCTTACTATTACCCTTATTTACTGATATGTTGAATAACTTATTGAAAATACAATTTTTAATATTTGAAGGAGAGCTACAATTTTGCATTTTTGAAAATTAGGTTTAAAATTGACATCCACATGTAGCCTCCTTCCCATATATATATTTCCAAAAATGTCCCTGACAACGTACGTACCACTCATCCCTTCCTCAAAGTTTCATCTTGTCACTGGATACATCTTCTGATAAAATGTGGTCTTTTCAAGTACTCATAGGATGGGTCTCCATGTTGTTTGGAGAATAAATTAAGGATGAAAACAGTAAAACAGTACTAAACTCATTGGATAAAGGAAATAATTAGAAACAAAGCAAAGTGGTCATTGTTTCATAGCTCATATCTTACTCAAAAGAACAGTATGAATATTTTGCCCTAAAAGTAGAAAGAATCCTAGGTATCTTTCCGGAAAGATCATTTTTGTCCATTACTCCCATCCTGTTTCCCGTGACTTTTGGTTGTGCCCTCTGAAAGGAATGCCTTATTTTATGTTATCCACTAGCGCATCTGAAAAGGGAATTTGAAATAAAGCATATTTGGGTTTCTAAAGCTCTTTATCATCTCACTTCCTGCTGATTTGTGTGGATGTGTCTTCATCTGAGTGTGAAGACAGCAGGCGTGAAGGGGTGTTGTATTGTTGATCACAATCTCTTAACTGCAGACATTGATAAATAAAGTCAGATATTGTTTTGGGTCATGGTTCCTGATTCTAGGGATGAAATTAGGAGAATCTGTTTCCTAGTAACAGTTCTGTTATATGCTCCGTTCCCTAGACCTCAATTTAATGATGTCCACTGAGACATCTGCCTTCAACAATTTTAGACAACGGTTTGGATGGTGAGGCATAGTTAATCTGCTCTTGTCTCTGCTATCTGCACTTACACAATAAAAATAACTGTCTCCTGCATCTGTCTGGCAGCACATAATAGGAGATTCATGGGAAGGGCCTGTGGGAATCAGGTTTCTCTCAAATCTCAATCTTATTGCCAATTTTAGTTCTGGCTTCCTCAACTCTGCTTACACTAATAAGCTTTGTGTTAAATAATTTAGCTTTTTCATCCTTACAAGGCTCCAGGTTATTATAATCGCAGCCATCCTGAAAGACTGACAGGGGGCAAAAATGTGACTTTTCTTTCAGATGATCCAATTTCAACCCAAGTCTATCTTTATTATAGGATATTACTGATTCTATTAGAAGAGAAAAAGTTAACAACCCATTCTAACATCCTGAATTTTCCATACCAAATCCCATAATGCACAATTATGTTAGATACATGGTTTATATTGCAAGGTACAACAGACAACATTTTGTCCATTTGTTTGTCAATAGATAACAAGAATTACAACATTCCTATTTTGGATCATTATGATTCCCATTGTCTCAAACTACTTTCACTAAGAATTCCAGCTTTAGAATCTGACACTTCATGATACCAAATTTCAGCATGCATTAGGATAGGTACTTACAGTTATCATAAGCCTGAAATGGGATAATCGTAACACTTTCTACCCATTGCCTTAGTGCCTTACGGCTGCTGTAACAAAGTGCCATAAACTGGGTAGGTTATAAATAACAAAAATGTATTTCTCACAGTTCTGGAGGCTGGAAAGTCCCATAAGAGACCAGCAGATTTGGTGTCTGATGAGGTCAGTTCCTTCTCACAGGTGTCACCTTCTCGCTGCATCGTCACGTGGTGGTGGAAGGGGCAAGCCTCTTCTGAGGCCTGTTTTTTTTTGGTGGGGATGGTAGGAGGCGGTGGGCAGAATCCTGCTTTGTCACCCAGGCTTGAGTGTAGTGGTACAAACACAGTTCACTGCAACCTCCACCACATGGATTCAAGGGGTTTCCTGCCTCAGACTCCCAAGTAGCTAGGACTACAGATGTGTGCCACCATGCCTGACTGATTGCTGTATTTTTAGTAGAGGCAGGGTTTTACCATGTTAGCCAGGCTGGTCTTGAACTCCTGACCTCAGGTGGTCCAACCACCTCAGCCTCCCAAATTGCTGGGATTACAGGCGTGAGCCACAGTGCCCAGCCTGGGCTGGGGAGTGAGGGAGTCTCTTCTAAGGGCACTAATCCTGTTCATGAGGCTCCACTCTCATAATATAATAAATTCCCCAAAGACCCTACCTCTTAATACTTCACCTTGGGGGGTATAGTGATAGGAATTCTGAGGACACACAAATGCTCAGACCATAGCACCCACCATCCTATGTATTTGTTAGGCACACTGGATTTTTATAAAAGTTTGTGCATAATTATCATTTATTTCAAGGTTGTCCCTTCAATAACAAATTTAACCCAGCCTTCATTTAGTTTTAGTAAAATATGTTTTATTTTCTATTATAGATATGATACTAACATGTATCCATGAATTCTTCAGCTTTTCACTTCCATACAAAATATAACTTTTTCTAAACTAAAGGGGCAGAAAAGCAATTTACAGAGAGAGACAGAAATTGTTCAAGGCACTTTGTTCCAGGACAGCCAAATATAAGTCCATTGATCAAAACACTGTGAAAATAAACATTCCAAATGTAAACTCTTCATTTTAGAGCCAGAGATCGAAACAATAATAGTGTCACACTGTATTAACACCCTGCTAAGTTCAGTTCTTTTTATGTCCAAATAGTGCAGGGGCTGACTTCTCAGTATACCTTGGTTCCAGATTAGCTAATGTTTAAAGTCACCTCTCTGAAATCCTCCACACCACATTTGAAGAGTATAAATTACTGAGAATGTTGTCAACAGTTTTTACTTTCATAAACCAAAAGATAATTTATTTTACAAATACTATGCCCATGACTGAAACAAAGGTATTAATAAAAAGAGTGCTTTTGAAGTTCAAGACTATTTAATCCTATGCTAATATTACCACATACTACAGAAAGACACTTTTTTTGTAATGGCATCTAGAGTAGCTATTGTAAACAGTTCTTTCAAATTTGCAGTTTACTCTGAAGTTCTTTCAAATAGTTCTCTCAGAAGACTCCAAACCTCCCATTCTCTTTATCCTTGCTTTTCTGATTTTTATAAAAGTTTAATATGACTGGTGTGGTTACAGTTTGGAATTGAGTACATATTTACATATTGCTTAGTCTCTCCTTTATCTGTATTAAGGCGACACTCATTTTTTAATTTTCAGAAAATTTTTATGAAGATAATTGAAAAGTATACTGAATATGAGTGGTATAACTTTAAATATCAAGAATATGTCCATGAAGTTACATTACAATGTAAAATCTAAATACTTATAGAAAATAGAACATGCAATAGCAATCTTATGTTTAATATTTTATAAAATGAGTCCTTCAAACTTTGCTTAAATTATTTTGAATGTTAAATTATAGGCAGTGTCCTAACATCTTGCCCATCATAATTACTCAGTAACTGTGTATTAAAATGAATTGTATCCCTGTGTCAGAGACCAGCTAATTCTTCACCAAACGCACTTTCTCTGCCTCCAGGGTATGTGTTTATGGACTACAGTTCTCTCTGTGCCAATGTAACATGGGTTCTGGCCATGAAATTGGGTAGAGACAATGTATTATTTTTCAAATTTAACCCATTAAAAACTTCCCATTCCTGCATATTTACCCTTCCATGGTAAATTTGAAGCCACATGTTGAAGATATTGGACCTAACAATGGGTGGACCCTGGGTCCCTGAATCTCCACTGGGAGGGGGCTGGGCTTCTAATCAGGAACTCTTGCTTTCAAACAGTTACATGAGTGAGAAATATTGTTTTAATCATTTTAATTCATCACATATTTTGGATATGTTTCAGGAAGTATCATTACTTTATTTAGTACAGACACTATTAAAAAAACACTGCTCCTCTTTACTAGAAGAAATTAATAATGTCACCATTCAGAGATGAAACTTCCTCACTATCTGCTCTTAGATGTATATGGTACTCTGAGAATTCCTGGAGTTCTCTCATTTTGTTCATCTTGACAAAATTGCTTTTCTAAACACCTGCCCCCACATGAGGGTTCTTTTGAGTATGGGGTATGTAATCACTTCTCGTGACTGCTGTAAGAAAGTACCACAAATGGGTGGCTAAAAACAGCAGAGATTTATTCTCACACAAGTTTGGAGTCTAGAAGTCCAGAATCAAGGTTTCAGCAGGGCCATACTTTCTCTTAAGACTCAAGGAAAGAATCCTTCCTTGCCCCCTCTGGCTTTTTGTGGTTAGTGGCAACCCTTGGTGTTCTCTGGCTTCTAGATGACACATCACTTTAATCTCTGCTCCATCTCTGTCCACATGGCTTACCACCCTGTGTGCATGCATTTCAATATCAAAATTTCCCTGTTCTTATAAGAACACCAGTCATATTAGATTTAGGACTCATTCTGATACAGGATGACCTCATCTTAACATGTCTACTTCGGCATACTCTATTTCCAAAGACGGCAAAGATGGTCACATTCTGAGGTTCCAAGTAGCATGAATTTTGGGGGAACACTGTCTGATCCAGTACAATGTGGGAGAAAATAGAAAAGAAGATTACATAAAGAAGTCTTTGTAGGTCAAGTAGATGTCAATAAAGACTATGTCAATGAAGTTAAATTAAAATTTAAAATCTAACATTCAGAAATGTAACTTTTCTGAATAATATTATACAAATTTTCTATGTTCTGTAATATACAAATATACATGTAAATAAAGAATGCACACTGAAATGGGAAGGAAACCAAGAATGGCCAGTACTACATCTGACAATGACTTTTCCATATTGTTTGAGAAATTTTCAAAGTCAAGATTATGGTTCTCAATTTTTTGAATTTGACTCTAATTTTAAAAATTTTTATTCAAATTGGATAGAACTTTTGGAACTTATGTTTACTAACTCACAAATCACTAGCATATCATCAGTTTATACATTTATTAAATTAAATGACAATATCAGTCGATAAATTCAAAATAAATCTATAAATGACCAGAAAATAATGTCATTCAAAACTTCATCTCATTATGACTAAGCATAAAATGTAGACAGACTTCAAAGTGAGTTGATACAAAGGCATGTACCTATCACTTCCCATTTTCACATGTCTTGTCTCTCTTCAATATATAAATATGTATATTCTCTCTTTTGTCATTCTTAGACAAGAAGCTGACACCATAGCTTTTGAATAAAGAAAAATAGAAAATAAAGTGTGCTTGTGTCAAAGGTATAACACATTTATTCTATAAATACTGAGTTAGCATTCACTATGTGTCATGCCCTGGTCTAGATACTCGGGATATAATAATGAATAGATTGTCCAGGTGTACTTGAAGGCTCGCTGTCTTCCTCCCTAAGTTGCCACACTTTATCTCCACAGATTGGCCTCCGACTATAGCTAAAATTCTCCTCTCCACAAGTGAAGCAAATTAGCTTTCCCGAGGTACATATTTAAACCAGAATACTGCACTAGAATGCAAAATGAAATGAGCTTGCTTCTTTTTCTACTCCAATTTTTGATACTTAATTAGCTTTTCCGTATAGTTATAATAGTAAATTGGGTAAAATTGAGTGCTTTGAGATCTAGGTCAGCATTAAAATGAAGACTGAATGATTATTCTGATAAAATATATACACAACAATCAACATTTGGGAGTGATCCTAAATCTATTTATGATTTGGGCAGGTGGGTTTTCATGACTATTGTCTCTAACAATTTTTCATAAGTCAGAACTGACCATAATTTAAAAAGCGGTGATCGATTTAAAAATAAATCCAGGCATAGGTACAGAAAGGAAAATACTACTGCAATAGAGGTAGGAGAACTATTACAACAGAACAAACGCTCTGAACATAAGATCTGCAAAGCTCTGAAAGGATAAACAGAATTAAATTGTATTTATAGGGAAGAGTAAACAAGGCTAGAAAGAACTGGATATGGAGGAGTGAGATGAGCGAGTGGTGTAATCAGTTGATCAAAAAATGTTTTTTCCCTAAGGTTAGCTGATTCTCAGGGTGGTCTTGTAAAAGAGAGACCAAAGTTTAGGAATCTGGAAAAAACTGACTAAATTTTGGTCAAGTTAGGTTACCCAGCATATTTCCATATTGGTCAATAGCACAAATAGTTCAGCTAATCATTTATGAGATAAAGAAATGGAATTTTTAGAGTCTGTGGCTAACATTGTGATTCATAGACAAGGGGGTTGTCCATTAATCTAAGTCATAAGGGATGGTTGATTTTTGCAGTAGGCTGTTTCCTAGAACACAAAAGGCAGGAGGGAGAGCAGGGTGAGGAGGGAGCGAGGTGGAGTGTTCCTTAACTGTTTTATTTTTCAGGAAATCATGACTCAGTTAAAGTTCAACACTGTTGGAGAAAAGCCAATAAGAATAAAAGCACACAAAAAATAAGTTAATGTGTACCCTTAACTAAGCTCCTAGTCATTGGGTGGCTAAAACAAGTCATTTATTTCAGAAGGTAAACTGCATTCCACATGATCAATGCAAAAGTAATTGCTAAATATTTATCGTAAAATTAAAATGAATAAAATTTTTAGTTTAGTTTTTCTTCCACAGACAATTTGCAAAAGCATAAAACACACATCTGCAAAATTGGCATATAAATCAAATGATTAAGGATAATTCCTTCCTTAGAAAACACAATTGTAATCACAAATCCTTTAAGCAAAAATTATTTATTCTACCTTAAATTGTAGATTTTTTTTGTCAGTTAGACATAATACTATATAATCTGTGATTAAACCTGCTTGCAAAAAAGCACATGAAATATACTATATGTAAATGAGATGCAATTTAATAGTCCTATTTCATCTTGTAAATCTCATTTTACTTTATCTTTATCTCATTCACTTTATCTGTGAATATGATTTGCTGAAGTTGATTCACCTACATCTTATGGAAAGATTATATTTAATATACATTAAAACAAGAATTTAATATGTATTTTTCTCCTTATTAAGATTTGGAAATTAACAAAAATTCTGGAATCTTAATATGAGATATATAACAGGTTTTTTGTGTATTTCATTAGAAATTGCACAAATCTTAAAACATACCTAATGAAAAGAGTTGGCCCAAAAATAGTTAAATCAGATTATAGCATGAGCTAAATGCACAAATATAAGTGGTATGGTAGTGATTTAGCTATATACTGGTGTGCCTCTTACAACTGCAGAAAAAAATGTAAGAAGCTATTCTTTTTAGACATAAAATTAAATAGAGCAAATGTAAAAAGAGGTTTATTTCTTTACGTCACCTAAGACCAGTGCATTTTATTAATGTGCTAATTTTACCTTTATTAAGATATGCATGAGAAATATTGCAGCAGCATTAACCATGTCTCATGCTCCTTGAGGCACAATATATAAATTAGGATACAACATATTTACTTTAGGAAAACAAACTGATGGAGATTATACGTATATGTTAACTTCATTTAATCTATCTATGTATCAAATTTGTTCTTTATATCCATTGTTAATCAGCATTTCCTTTGAAATGTATTTCTTGAGACATAACTCATGTATAGTAAAATGGACACATCTTCAGGTACAGTTTGAGAAGTTTTGATGAATATTTATACCCATGTAGCCAACGCCCATTACTCCCTAGAGATTCCTGTCCTGTGCCTTTCCAGTCAATCGCCCCACCACCAAAGGCCACCACTGTTCTGATTTCTGTCACCATAGGTTAATTTTGTCTGCTCTCAAACTTTATGTAAATAAAGCCATATGCTACACACCCCTGTTTTGGGGGTGGGTGAAGGGTCTGGCTATTTCAATCAGCTCTATGTTTGAGAGATTCTTGCATTTTGTTCTATCAATGGTTTACTTCTTTTTACTACTCTAGATTTCATTCATAACACAATTTATTTACATGCTTTCTGGTGAGAGTTCTCTGTTTGCAGGTATGATGAATAATGTTGCTAGAGATTTCTTATGCAATTCCTTTTGTGGACATATGCGTTCATCTTTTGGGTGATGATGGCTAACCGTAGAAGTTCTGGTTCATGTTGTAGGTAAACATTTCACAGTATCGAAAACCGTCAAATTTGCAATTTTCTTTTTCTTTTTTTTTGATGAATTAAATTCTCCGCATAATCTTTACACAATTTCTATAATCTCTCTAAGGATCTTTTACATTTCTCCAGTAGGTCATAGCAGAAGAAAACTGCTGACTTGCGTAATAAAGCTAACTCTAGTGTCATCCTGGTAAATACTTACCAATTGCCTTTCAGTGCTGATTGGTAAAATAAAAATGCTCCCTTCATGGCTGATTTCAAGCTACCAGCATAATGTCAACCAACTCTGAAAACTCCTGAAAATGTCACAGTGGTTCTTCCAGGAAAAGCCATTTTCAGTATCCATCTTATTTTTGGCAGGGAGAAAATAAAGCTGTACAACTCACTGCGTCATTGGCCCTAACTCCTCTCAAATCTTTCTGTGGGAATGGACTGGATAAATAGTAATGTTTACTGAATGCTAACTATATGCCAAGCAGTATGCTAAATACTTTGAATGAAGTCTCTCTTTAAAATATTTATATCTACAACAATGCTAAGAAAAAAGTACATTTTCATAGATGAAGAAACTGAGACAAAAATTAAGTGAAGTGCTTTCCCAATGCCCCACATAGAGTAAATGGTGGAGCTAGCATTTCAACCCAGAAACTCTAGCACCAAAACCTCACATGCTAACCTTTATGTTATTGCATAGCTTCCATTCTTCGAAACACAAAACAAGATAGTGTTTTGCTGTTGAAGTACCATTCTGTGCTTAAAATCTTGATTAACTGAAAGAATATTCTTGATAGTATAAATTGTTTAATTATACTTTATACAGGCTTCATGTAATTTACTTCATATTTCATTTGTGAAAGAAATTTGAGTTCACAATTATATATAAAGACGCATTTGAAACTCAGAATCAAGCAATCATAAGGAAAGGATGACTTCACATTGCATTCAAAAGCTATTCAAGTTAAATTACCATTATCTTAAGTCATTTTTAAAGATGTTTTAGAAAGGTGAAAAAGATGTGTTTGCTTATTTATAAAATCACTACATATATAAGAAATTATTGCTGCTTTGAAAATTTATATATATGTGTATATATATATATATATATATCTTTCTCACAGAATAAATATTATGTCTCAAGTTTACCAAAGTTCAGCTCATGAGCACAACTGAAATGTCAGCTGTCCTCAGTAAGAACTGATTCTCAAATGTCAAGTCCCCAAGTAAGCCTGACTTGTGCACTGTAGATAAAGGCAGCAGGAGAGCAGTTAGCCTTGTCAAAAGACTTTGCTGGCCCCTAAGGTGCTCATGATGAGGAGATACCCTTCTGATCTCTCATTACTTTGAGCCATACATTTTAAAAGTTTTCATGTAAAGGATACCAAGTGGGAAAGCCATTGCATCTCTTTACTTTCTTCAAAATAATCAAAGTCTCTAAAAGCTGAAACCTGAGGTACATTCTATTTATGTTTATAAAGGTGAAAATAAGTTCAGAATATTGCAAGATTGTGCTTCTGATGAAGAATTGCTTCACCATTTTTAGCTCCCCTTTTCTGCCTTTTTAAAACTTTCAGTCACTTTTTTTTAACATTGAGCTCTAAACCACAAAAGACTATGTTTCTTACATGCAAAGCCAATCTATTTCATATTTAAAAGTCTGACTCCCATAATAATGTTGGCATTTTAAAAGTACAGTACTAATTAATGTGTTAATACTAGGAACCTTTCTTCCACTATAAGAAATGCTGCTAGATAGAAAGGCTTTCCTATACAATTTTGGATGTGTTGTATGTCTAGTATATATAAATGTTGTCAAGAGTATAGTGTGATTGTTTAGAAATAAAATATGAAGTTGGATTAATTAGATGTCAGTCCCAGTTCCTCCACTTGTTAATTACCTAATCTTAAATGATTTAAATGCTTTTAACTTCGGATTCCTCAACTTTAAAATGGGGTGTCAATATTCATTTCATGAAACTGTTTTTGTGTTGTAATATATAAATAAAACAATCAACAAAATGCTAGAAACATATGCATTTACTTACACATTTGCCTTCTATTTTGCTTCTCAAAATAATATTGTGTTATATCCTCACTACCCAGAATAGCATCTGATGCATAGTATACACACAACAAATATGCATTAATCAATATGTGGACATATAAATATATGTGAAAATATTTATTTAGTTCTCTTTTTATCCATTTAGCATGTTATCTAATTTCAGGACACTGGTTGACTACCACAACAGCTTTAAGCCTGAAAATATTTAACATTTAGTATCATGTAGCTAACTATATATTCCTTCTTGTATTTCCATAATTTAAACTTCTCTGTAACTACAGTCATATTGATGCAAACATTCCCAAACCTCATAATCTTTCATTGCCATTTATGTCTTCTCTACTCTTCTCAACACTATTGAAAGTTTTCAAATAGTACCTCTCTACTCTATTTACTGCCCCTGCTTCTCTCCAGGGCATTGCGGTTATTTGTGAATAATGCAGGAACTTTCTACCTTACTTACCATTCCAGTCTCCAAAACCCCACTGCCTCCTAAACCACTGTCCACAATAATAGCCAATGATTTTTTTTTAATTATCATCCCAAAATAAAATTCTCATGATGATTTTTTCCTAAAGGCTTCTATATAATATCCAAACACCTTCACATGGAACATAAAGCCTTTCATTATCTGAAATCTATCTATTTCTGTGGCCCACAGTATAGATCACCACAGGCATTCTACAGGCAGAAGCTCAGTCTACCATGGTCTTCCAGGGCACCTGCATTTATGTGCATCTATGTGTGCCTAGGATACTGCTTTTCTATTTCTTTGTTGCTAACTTCTTTTTGAACTCCATAACTCACCCTGGGTGTTCATTCTTTTCTAGTTCCTTCTCTAACAATGTTCCTAATTTCATATATACTTTCCTCTACTGTGGCACCAAAGAGTTGTGTGCATTCATCAACTTAAGTTTTGTTGCCTCAGTACACCATAACTCCTTGACTGATGAAATATTTGGCTAATTATTTGACACATACTACCATCAACACTGATTCTTCTCATTCTAGTACCACTATAATCACAATTAATAATAATATTAATAGGTGAAATGGGCTAAAAAATTACCATATGCATTGTTTCAACCTCTGCATACATTTATACCTCACTAAAACACTATGTGTCAGGTACTGTAAATGTCCTCATATTGTATATAAATAAATTAAGATACAGAAAGTTGAAGTCACTTGCCCATAGTCACATAGCTATAGGTGGCAGTTCCAAAAGACAAACTGAGAGTCTAATCTCAGAGTTTGACCTAACCACTACAAATTCCTACTCATTACTGTTCCATTAGGGACTACTGAATAAATGGTTTTCCAAAAATGCAAACATAACTGAAATAAGAATCAATATCTTTGAGACCACAGGTTCATTCCATAAAGCATTGTATTGTTTTAAGTTACATTGGTTTCATAATAAATTAAATTTAGATTTAAAAGTTTATACATAACTTTGAACATTCATATATGGAATTTTATTAATAAAGACAACTAAAATGTATGGTTTTCATCTCCAATGCCCTAATACTTCAGAATACTAAATTTAGTAATAAGAAAATGTGCTGTTTTATAACAGTAAAGTAGGCAATTAACAGTGTATATTTGAGGTGAGATGAATGGAAAAAGTCTCACAGAGGAGTTCATGTTAAGCCTGGTCTTGTGTAATGATCAAGCCAGAGAAAGCAAAAAAGGCATTTCAAGTTGACCAACATGAATGGAAAAATGGAGCTGTGAAACAGTTTCCATGAGCAAGGAATAGAAGTCTGACATGTTAAAAATGTTAAGCATCCAAGGGAGGTGACAGATAGTCTTAGGAAAGTACAGACAAATTGTACTAGGGATAACTTGTAAAGAGTATTCCTGGAAACTCTACTAAGGAGTCTGTCCTTCGTCTTACAGAAGCCAAACGGCTCTTGAGTAATCTTTACTATTGTTTTCAAATGGCTAATGGCAGTATTTGTTTCATTTTAAGACACATATATTTCTACAAGAGCAGGAAATGAAACTGATATAATCATTAACACTCAGGCTGTATAGGTATAATAGGTGTGAATCGAAGTCCAAAATCTCTAGCATGTAAGAAGTGTAATTTTGTTTTTCTATAACTCAGATCGTTTCTATTTTTATGTCCCATTCTGCCAAAATAACAGGAATTCAGCTATAGCCATTTGGGTTTCAAACCCTTCCTGGAATCATGACTCATCTCAGAGGTTTTAGAAGATAATTAGAGAGAGGGGTGATCGATCCTCAACCATTACTCCAGGCATTGTCTAAACCTCTGCATACATTTATCCCTCACTAAAACACTGTGTGTCAGGTGCTATAAATGTCCTTCTTGCTTGCTCCCCAGAGTCAAGTCTGGAGCCTTTGTACCATATATTTTGATCATCCTGCATTTCTACCCTTGGCCCTTATGAAAGTTATAATTAAATATATATTTATGTAAATATGCCTGTATCAGTTTGTTCTCATGCTGGTGATAAAGATACCCAAGACTAGTTAATTTACAAAAAGAGGTTTAATGAACTCACAGTTCCACGTGGCTGGGAGGCCTTACAATCTTGGCAGAAGGTGAAAGGAATGTCTTACATGTCAGCAAGCATGACAGAATGAGAGCCAAGCAAAAGGGGAAACCCCTTATAAAATCATCAGATCTCGTGAGACTTATTCACTACCACGAGAACAGTATGGGGGAAAATGCCCCAGTGATTCAATTATCTCCCACTGGGTCCCTCCCACAATATGTGGGAATTATGGGAGCTACAATTCAATACGAGATTTGGGTGGGGGCACGGCCAAACCATATCAAGGCCATTCAATGTCTCCTCTAATTTTAGGACTGTAAACTCCCTGAGATTGGGGCAGAATATATTCATCACTGTGACATTGTTCTTAGCTCTATACCTGGAACATTTTAATGTTTGTTCACATTTTTCATTAATAAATGAATTAAATGATATCCCAATTTTCAAATTTTAAGCAAAGATCAGATCAGTGGGAGATGTATTTCTGGACAGGAAGTACTCTTTAGTGCCTATCTATTTACTTCAAAAATATTTTAAACTATTTTTTTAAATTAGGTTTATCCATGTATTTGGTTTAATTTTATTGAGAAGGTAACTGTTTTTTCAGAAGATACCTTTTTTTTTTCAGAAATGACTTGTTAGACATAAGTGACAAAGAGAAGAGACAATCTTAAGAAAGATTATTGTCTACTTTATTTGTATAGCTATGGAAACAAATGAAGACAAGCCAAATGAGAAAAAACAGAGGCAAAGGGGTCAGACACAATCGCTTGTCTTTGGCAGAGACTGAATGACAGGCTGGAGAGTAGGAAAGCTTTATAGTGCAAAAAGGCAAGCTTTCAGGTACAGCCTTGATAAGAACAGGAGACAGGGAAATACTGGGTAGAAGAGGGTGGTTCCCTGGCAAAGGCCCCACCTTCAAGCTTGGATATCCACAGCCCTAAGTGGGAACAGGCATATCTGTTTTTGCTCCCAAAATGTTGTTTTCTGGCCTGCCACACCCCCGCATCCTGTACCCATATGAACCCTGAACCCCAGGTTCCAGGAGAAGATGAGCAGATGAGGAGACGAGGAGGCTAGTAGGCAAGAAGTCATGTAGAGAAAAGAAAAACAGAAGAAACATCTAAATGCCGAGAGGTGCTTGGCTAGGGGTGGTCGGAGAGGCGTTCAGCCACTGGATGGCCTAACTCCAGGGAAAGATCACCTTCCCACTCCATCCCCCTTTCAGCTTCCCATCCATCCTGCTAAGACCCACCTCTTCGACTCAGTAAAACCCCCACATTCATCCTTCAAGTCCGTGTGTGACTTGATTCTTCCGGGACACTGGATAAGAGCTCAGGATACAGAAAGCTGTCACACTGGCCCTCTACCCTTGCAGAAAGGTAGAGGGAGCTGGCTAACACTTGGGCTGTCTGCAGAGAGCAGAGCTAAAAGAGCATTATAACACTGGGGTCACAGCCACCCAACCCTAGACACTACTACAGGGCTGGAACCCAAAGCACTTGCCCTGGCCTCTGCATCTGCCAATCTGTATGCTCCCCATCCTGCTAGGGGTTTGAGTTTACTGCCAGTGAACAGAGAGCCACACCCCTGTCACATGATCTGCGAGGGGGACCAGGGAACAATCCAATTTCAGTCTGATTGGAGGTTACTGGCATAGAAGAACTGGAGGCAGGCTAACTATGAGCTAGGTCTCTTATGTGAAAGGTTTGGAGATTGTATTTGGCTTTCTTTGGTTAGTCTTGAGTTGGATGCAGAGTACGAAAACAGAAAAATTGGCCATCACTGACCAAGTTCTGACTATTTTCATTGAATTGTTGTGGTTTGTCTTCCTGGTCTAGTTGTGGCAGAGGTAATGGCAGAGATAATGAACCACTGTCATTTACTGTCTGGCCACTGTGCATTTGTATATTCAGTCTCATATAGCTCAAAACACATATTTAAGGCAATACTGGCAATAATTTTTAAGGCAATAATAATGATACCAGGCTCATACAATATACTTTTATATTCAGTCATCAATTCATTCCAAAAATATTTATTAAGCACCTATCATATTCAATGAACAGTGCTCAACAGTGAAGATATGGCATTCAACAAGACAGACACCTTGATACCATGCTTGCTTTCAGTATTCTTACTACCCAATACACTAGTCCAAACCAGGACAGCTTTTTTCTCATTGATCCAACTATGAAAGCATATTAGAAGTTTTATTTAAAAATTTAGGTTTTGTGCAAAACTGTTACATCAAGTAGGCTACTTCTCACTGCAAGTAACTGACATCCTTTCTCAATAATCACAGGAATCTGTAGGCTTATGTAATTATTGCAACAGCCCTGAATTATTGCAGGTTTTAAGCATGTTTTGATCAAGGCCATGCTACTGTTTGTTTTTGTTGTTGATGTTGTTGTTTTACTTTTTATCATTTTCAAATTCAAGCTGACCTTTATCATAGAGGTTAATGGTTAAAAGTTTCATACCTCACATTTGTCCTATATGCCATACAGAAAATAAATTTTCTTTTGTAACCAACTATACAAGAAAAGCCCATCAATTGGATCCTAATCCTATACTAGCTTTTTATTACTGCTGTAACAAATTACTACAAATTAATAGCATAAAATAACACAAATTTAGCCTCTTAACAGTTGTGGTAGTCAGAAGTCTGAAAACAATTTCAGTGGGCCAAAGTCAAAGTGCCTGCAGAGCTGGTTCTTTCTGAAGGCTCTAAGGGGAGAATCTGTTTCCTCATCTTTTTGAACCTCTAGTGTTTTCTTACAGTGGATGTTTGTATTTCTTGTGGGCTCTTCAAAGTGCATCACTCCAATGCACCATCACATCACCTTCTCCTCAAACTTTGACTCCTTCTGAACCCTTCTAATAAAGATACTGGTAATGACAGTTAGGACCCAACCAAATAATTCTGGATAACCTCCACATCTCAAGATCCTTAACTTAATTACATATGCAAAGTCCCTTTGCCATATAAAGTAACATTAACAAGTTCTGGGGCACAGGCTGTAGACATCTTAGGGAGGCCATTATTTAGTTTACCACAGGTGCCTAGCCTTGCTTTGTGGTAGTTGAGATAAGCATGGCTTAACCCAATTACGGAGGCAAAAGGGATGACACTACAGAGCAAGCTCTAAAGCTGAGAGTATCAAAACCACCACTGCAAAATTTTAACTGAGACAGTGAAAGAGATCTGACCTAACCAACTCTATCTTGCTTCTAACCTCCAAGCTGTCCTTGTTCATTCTTGGGCATAGGCTGAACTCACTTTGGGAGGAACTTAGTTTATAGCTTATAGTTGAAAACAAAGCTCATAACAGGCCTTTCCCAAGACAAATCTCCTTCTTGTCTGGGGACTAGACTGCCTTTGTAGGACTAACAAATTAGCCACAAGATTAGAAATTATGGTTTAGGGCCGGGCGCAGTGGCTCACGCCTCTAATCCCAGCACTTTGTGGGGCCGAGGCAGGTGGATCACAAGGTCAGGAGATAGAGACACGGTGAAACCCCGTCTTTACTAAAAATACAAAAAATTAGCTGGGCGTGATGGCGGGCACCTGTAGTCCCAGCTACACGGGAGGCTGAGGCAGGAGAATGGCATGAACCCGGGAGGCAGAGTTTGCAGTGAGCCGAGATTGCGCCACTGCACTCCAGCCTGGGCGACAGGGCAAGACTCCGTCTCAAAAAAAAAAAATGCCTGTAAATGTTTAACTCAAAGTAGTTTACTAATAATAATTTAAAGTAACAAAGACTTCATATCTGAAAAATATACTGTTTTTCAGATAGTTTAAAACAAACTAAAGTACATGAATATCAAAATTAAGTAACTTTAATCCTTATTTAGGCTCAATGAGAATTGTTTCCTTATAGGCAAATCTCTCCATTGTAAAATAATACCTTTTTAGATTAGAAAAATAATACTTTCCTCTTGAAAGTCATAAATTTATAGGTTTTGTCCTGTCTTTTCAATATTGATGCTCTCAGTCAAGTTATACTAAATTCCAGAGATTATCTCCTATGAGACTACATTTTTTTTTTTCATCTTTAAATGTAACTCTCATAAAGGATTAGAAGTAATTCTACAGGTTGTTGTTTTCCCTTAAGGGAAATATGTTGAAATAAAGTCCCATAATAAATTCAGATAAGGTAGATTTCTGTGAAGTTTGAAAATACTACAAAGTATATCTCTACTTTGAGTGATTCACAATGTTCATGATAAATTCAGATATCTAAGAAATTCTGAATTAAGTAAACCTGGTTAACAGTGCTTAACTCACAATTTCCAGAAATTACTTGCCCCATCATAGATTTCATCAGGTCCTAACATCCAATGACATATCACAGAACTCTGTCATGAGCTACTTTAGAATTTGGTAGTAGCCCTCCCTCCATATGGCATTCTTCATAAATGGCATGTCCCCCCAAAAATGAGTTATATCTCCCAAATGCATGACTTTGATAGCCAGAATCTGGGTTTGGAGGAGCTGATGAGCCCACCAAGTGCCCACAATGACTGCTTTCCTGTTCACTAGTTCATCAGCCAAGAAGCCTAGTTCAGGAGATTAAAGAAAGAATTTAGGTCACAGCATTAATATCCTTTTCTTCTAATATGATATTGCATCTGGGAAACTACCCTCTGATCTAAAAAGGGGAGAATAGAGATTAATAACGATTCTCTATCACTATGTTTGCTCTGAAATCTGTGTCACATAAAAGCCAGAGCCAACACCAAATAAGAGAGACAGGAACCAAGGATAGTTTTATACTACTTTATTTATTTATGTATTTATTTTATTATTATTTTTTTTGAGATGGAAGCTTGTTCTGTCACCAAGCTGGAGTGCAGTGGCGATCTTGTGCAACCTCCGACTCCTGGGTTAAAGCGATTCTCCTGCCTCAGCCTCCTGAGTAGCTGGGATTACAGGCGTGTGCCACCATGTCTGGCTAATTTTTGCATTTTTAGTAGAGACAGGGTTTCACCGTGTTGGCCAGGATGGTCTTGATCTCTGGACCTCGTGATCCACCCACCTCGGCCTCCCAAAGTGCTGGGATTACAGGCGTGAGCCACCACACCCGGCCATTTTATACTACTTTAATTTAGTTTCTAAACAAAAAGAAAATAACCTGTTATTAGAACATTCAAATATTACAGTACTATGAAAGTATAATTATTGAAAAAACCAAAACAGTATAAGGAAAATAAAATAAACTTATATCAGATTTCAAAATAGCTTTTTAAAACTCTGTAGGAAAGAATCGATCAGACCTATAAGAAGTAAATAAGCAATGCACATATAAAACTGCATGCACAAACAGGAAGACTTGATTTCTAAGTTTAATATATTTTACTCAAAACGGACCGATGCCTTGTGCACAGTAGGCGAAAGATCTTTTTGAGTAAGTAGAGAAATGTTTCACTTTATAAAATAAATTAAACTAGTGTTGACCTAAAGATTTTTATTCTAGCTTTCTAGATGTTAGCTTCTTAACTTTAGGGAATTAACTCTCTGTGTGATAACTATAAAATAAGAGTCTAGATACTCTATTAATATGACTCTCTTTTCAGATTCATATTGTATATTCTATTCCACACATTAATTGAATACTCATAATTACTAAAGTAGAATTTTAGCTTTTTGAGAGAAACAAGGAAAGATCTAAACACTGGTTTAAATACTAGAAAGTTGACATATGATTTTAAAGTATAAAAAATTCCTCAAGAAACTAGGATCAATTCTTTTGTGAAACAAGATAATAAATTGATAAGTCCTGAAACAGATTTTTAAATATAAAAATATTGGAGTATTCGAGAAAATTTTTGGAGAAAAAAATTTACAAGCCCTAAAGACTGGATTCAAAAAGACTCCTTGTAGAGAAACCTCCATCTAAGAAAACTTAAAATTGGTAAGTTATTTTTAGACAGAAAAGAAATGCATCCCAGATCATTGAAATAGTCTGTTCAAATTCTTAACTTTCCAGTTTCATACCCCTTTAAAAAAAATAAACAAGTCTAAAATCAATGCATTAATTTGAATACAATAACACACATATAAGCACACACGTGCACATACACACACAGTTATCAATATTCCTGCAGCTACTCAGTTTCTTCAGACTTTATAGTTTTCTGCTTGGTCATTTTTTAACTGATCTCTGCTGTATCATTTCTGTTTGTTATGACAGAACTGTGCTTCCCAAATAGGTATGTTGAAGTCCTGATACCTGTGAATGTGATCTTATTAGGAAATCAGGTCTTTGTAGATAAAATTATGATGCAAAATTACGATGAGGATATGTCAACTATGGTGGACTCTTTATCCAATATAACTGCTGTCTTTATGAGAATAGAAGAGACCAGAGACACAGAGGGAGAACAGCATATGAAGACTGAGGCAGAAACTGGAGGGATGTATGTACAAGCTGGGAAATGCCAAGGATTACTGCTGTCACCAGAAGCTAGAAGAGAGGCACTAAACAGGCTCTTCTTTAGACCCTCAGAAGGAAGCAACCCTGCTGACCCCTTCATTTTAGACTTTTTAACCTCCATAACTCAGTCAATAAATTTCTGTTAAGTCACCATTTTGTGGTACTTATTACAGCAGTCCTTGGAAAGTAATGCACTGTGTGAAGCTGACAACATGAAAATTCTAGAGAACTCCATGGCTCCTGATGGTAATTACAATCCAATTTAGAGGATAAGTCTTATTTGACTACTTAATTCAAATTTCAGGTGTGAAATTGTTACCATGATGTCCAAATTTATTAATGATTTCTACTTCTTGTCTAATGGGAGAGATAAATTCTAAAATGTTTCCTTATTTTTTGCCTTATTTATAGAAAATTTTATAATCCTGACACATTTTAGAACCCATAGGAGCTATAATATGAAAAGGATGGATCATATTTTGAGGTCAGTAAACTATGAATCTGAATCCATATTTAGCCTTTTCTCAGGCTCTGCTAATTTAGGTAAGTCTTTTCTGAGTTTCATTTCTTATCTGATTCGTGGTATTGTTGGCAGGATAAATTATATCAGGTTACTAAGATTTCTGTAAAAATATAGAAATATTATGATTTTTTTCTTCACTGTTTTTAAAGTAAAAGAAGTTAGAAGGCTGGGCGCGGTGGCTCACGCCTGTAATCCCAGCACTTTGGGAGGCCGAGGTGGGCGGATCACGAGGTCAGGAGATCGAGACCATCCTGGCTAACACCGTGAAAACCCGTCTCTACCAAAAATACAAAAATTAGCCGGGCATGGTGGCTGGCGCCTGTAGTCCCAGCTACATGGGAGGCTGAGGCAGGAGAATGGCGTGAACCCAGGAGGCGGAGCTTGCTGTGAGCCGAGATCGCACCACTGCCCTCCAGCCTGGGCGACAGAGCCAGACTCTGTCTGAAAAAAAAAAAAAAATTAGGAAAGTAAAATCTTTTATTCTTAATGTGTAGGGAGAAAGTCCCCCTTGAAAACTGTGATTTATCCCAAATTATGTTAACTCATTGGTATGTCTCACTCAGGTGAGAAATGATGCATCATTCTTGGCAAGATATTTTCAAACAATAATGGTTCTCTTTCTCATATGAGAGCATTTGAATATTTTGACTTTTCTGGTCTTTATAACTAATGTTTTATAAACCTGTGCCACTTCTAAAGGAACACCAGGACACCAGGAAGAATATTTTGTGATGCTATTGTTTTAACATCAACTTCACAGTTTTCACAATAGTGTTAGGTAGAAATCAATCACTGAAACTCAATTCCCCATCTTTATTTGTAAAAATATTATTAACCTTCTTACAGAAATAGTTTGATTTTCAACGCTTCATGTCCACAATGTTAAAACAGTTGAAAGTTTCCAGAACCATAAGTCTAACCAACTTTTCTTCACATCATCCGTAGCAAATCATATTACTTTAGGGTATCAAGGAGTCACAATGGGGAAAAAAAGAAGAACAAAGATTGTTTTTGCTTTTATAACCCTTTGCTCTCACAATTCAACAGTAAATCAACAGTGAACATTTGGTTTGCCCGAGGCAAACATGAAATCAGCTTGCCTGTTTGGAGCTTATATTATCTTTTGTTCTTATCTGTAGAGTCTTCAAAAGAAGCACAAATTCTTCTCTCTTAGAGACTCTCAGAACCAGTGGTAGTCCCCACTGAATTTATTCATTTCATCAAAATGATATGAATTTCAGCTGCCCAATTTTGTATTCGTGAAGAATATTGGTAATCTAGTTCAAAAGAAAGACACAGAGAAGAATTCATTGCAGCAAACAAATAATTTCCCCTATAGCTAATCCTGTTTTTATTCAGACATAGAGACTTGCCTCTGCAAGGCTATTGTTCTCTCAAGGGAGAAGACAAGTTTGTTGCAGGAAAACTGTCTGAGTGAACAGATAATTAAGCATACTGGCAAGGCAAGAAGAAAAAGAAAAAACAACAACTACAACAACAGAACAAAACCAACCCCAAACCCTCTTAATCTAGATGATTTTCTTGCCAATAAAATCTGAGAGTCCCCATGTCGTTCCTCTGTTCAATGCCACATTCAAACTTTAATAGTGACCAAAGAAAATATTAAGAAGATGGAACAGATCAGCAGTGGTTTAAAAATGTTGCTGGTGGAAGGTATCTGAGTCATTGGCAGCAAGTTCATATGGGTTTGTAGCAACTTCAATTCTTGTCTCCTCAGAAGAAAGAAATCTAGTGAGGGGCATAATGCAGAAGAGATTCAGGCAACTTTCAGAGCAGGAGTGGAAGTTTATTTTAAAAGGGTTTAGAGGCCAAGCACAGTGGCTCACGCTTGTAATCCCAGCACTTTGGGAGGCCAAGGCAGGCAGATCACCTGAGGTCAGGAATTCCAGACCAGCCTGATCAATGTGGTGAAACACTGTCTTTACTAAAAATACAAAAAAAAAAAAAAAAAAAAATTAGCCGCACACACCCGTAATCCCAGCTACTCGGAAGGCTGAGGCAGGAGAATCGCTTGAACCTGGGAGGTGGAGGTTGCAGTGAGGCAAGATCACACCATTGCACTCCAGCCTGGGCGACAGAGCAAGACTCCATTTCAAACAACAACAACAACAACAAAAACCACACACACAAAACAAAACAAAAAAACAAAGTCTTTAGAAGAGGAAAGGAAAATTCACTTGGAAAAGACCCAAGTGGTCACCTGAAGGTCAAGGGCAGTGTTTAACCTTGATCCTAGGACTTTATAGGTTGGCCTCTTTACCATAATTCTTCCCTGAGGGTGGGCTGCTGGCATGCACAGTGCCCCCATTGCCCTTGGAAAGTGAGCATATGCAGGGTGTTTAAGAAGCTGTGCCCATCTGTGGCTTTCTTCCCTTTTTCAGTGGAGTGCCCCCAGAAAGTTATACTCCACCATTTTGTCTCTTAATGCACATGCCCAGGAAGTTGCTTCTCCCTGGCATCTGCATTCAATTAACACTTTAGTGCAACAGGTGTAGACCATCAGGAAATGGCCTCTACCTCGATCTGACTGACAAATGATCACTTTTAGAAAGGCAATGTGATAACTGCTGAACCATTATCTGACATCCCTGGTGGGTGGGAGAGCCTTCTCCTGCCCCACTCATGCCTGTCTAACTACCTGTAACAAAAAACAGTAAGAGGAAGCAGAGATAAAGAGTATGTCATGGAGAAGCCCAAACTGATGGGCCTATTTGAGCTGGCGGCTGCTTCATGAAGCACTGCTTTGATTTTTTAAATAAGTGTATCAAGGACTTAGCTTAAATGTATTTACTTTTCTACTTTCTTTTTCCTGTAGATATTATAAAAGGTGATTCACTTTACAAAACAATGACTCTAAATGTAGGCAAAAAGGGATAGCATGCAAGTGAAACCATACAAATGAAATTCATGTGTTCTCAACACAACTAATAAAATGGCTCTGTCACCAGTAAATGAGGGCAAATAAATGTAAATCTTTGTTTAAAAAAAAAAAAGTGTTGATTAGGCCTTCTGATATGTTCCACTACTGAGGACTAAGGGGGGTTACAGGAGCACCCTTCATTTTAAAGATAGTACAAATAACTTGGCCTCTCCCTTGAGGCTTGTGGTAATATCAAGATTTTCTATCATTCCTTCCATAAAGAGGTGGTTTCTAGGTCTCTTTTTCTTGAAGTTTAATTGAAGGTTTAAACACCTGATGTTTAAACCTGATGACAGTGATATGGTTTGGCTTTCTGTCCCCACCTGAATCTCATCTTGAATTGTACTCTCATAATTTCCACATGTTGTGGGAAGGACCCAGTGGGAGATAATCTGAATCAGAGGGGCAGTTTCCCCCATACCGTTCTCATGGTAGTGAATAAGTCTCACGAGATCTGATGGTCTTATCAGGGGTTTCCGCTTTTGCATATTCCTCATTTTTCTCTTGCTGCCACCGTGCAAGAAGTGCCTTTTGCCTCCCGCCATGGTTCTGAGGCCTCGCAGCCGTGTGGAACTGTAAGTCCAATTAAGTCTTTTTTTCTTCCCAGTCTCGAATCTGTCTTTATCAGCAGCATGAAAATGGACTAGTAAACACAAGGTTACATTGAAATAAGAGAAATTTATCTAAGATGTCTAGAATATCACATAATCTTATTATTAAGGTATTTAGTATTTGTTACAGAAGTCAGATCCCATATTCTTGAATTGAGGATAAATTTTAAAAGACACAAAACATAAACATGAGCAAAATATTTACACTTACAAAATTAACACAAAATTTACATTCATTACATATTTACACTTATAAAATTTACACTCATTAGATATTTACACCTACAAAATTTATGATCATGACACATTTACACTTACAAAATGTATGCTCATATTACCTATTTACACTTTCAAAATTTATGCTCACTGTTATGTTTAATAAACCAGTTGCATATGTAAATGTTAATATATGATAAAAGATAACATAGGGCACTATATTCATTATTTTTCAAGTAAATGTAGTAAAAAACTGAAGGGGTGGGTTGCCCCTCCACACCTGTGGGTGTTTCTCGTTAGGTGGAACGAGAGACTTGGAAAAGAAAGAGACACAGACAAAGTATAGAGAAAGAAAAAAGGGGGCCCAGGGGACCAGCGTTCAACATATGGAGGATCCTGCTGGCCTCTGAGTTCCCTTAGTATTTAATGATCATTCTTGGGTGTTTCTCGGAGAGGGGGATGTGGCAGGGTCATAGGATAATAGTGGAGAGAAGGTCAGCAGGTAAACACGTGAACAAAGGTCTCTGCATCATAAACAAGGTAAAGAATTAAGTGCTGTGCTTTAGATATGTATACACATAAATATCTCAATGCCTCAAAGAGCAGTATTGCTGCCCGCATGTGCCACCTCCAGCCCTAAGGCAGTTTTCCCCTATCTCAGTAGATGGAATATACAATCGTGTTTTACACGGAGACATTCCATTGCCCAGGGATGGGCAGGAGACAGATGCCTTCCTCTTGTCTTAACTGAAAAGAGGCGTTCCTTCCTCTTATACTAATCCTCCTCAGCACAGACTTTTTACGGGTGTTGGGCTGGGGGACGGTCAGGTCTTTCCCTTCCCACCAGCCCATATTTCAGACTATCACATGGGGAGAAACCTTGGACAATACCTGCCTTTCCTAGGCAGAGGTCCCTGCGGCCTTCCGCAGTGTTTTGTGTCCCTGGGTACTTGAGATTAGGGAGTGGTGATGACTCTTAAGGAGCATGCTGCCTTCAAGCATTTGCTTAACAAAGCACATCTTGCACAGCCCTTAATCCATTTAACCCTGAGTTGACACAGCACATGTTTCAGGGAGCACAGGGTTGGGGGTAAGGTTACAGATTAACAGCATCTCAAGGCAGAAGAATTTTTCTTAGTACAGAACAAAATGGAGTCTCCTATGTCTGCTTCTTTCTACACAGACACAGTAACAATCTGATCTCTTTCTTTTCCCCACAAGAAACAAGACATATCTACGAAACCAGTATGACTTGCATTACTAGTTGAAGTTTGTCTTTGTTAGGGTTTGCTCAAGACAATAATTCAAATGCAAGTAATTTATTTAGTAGTCAATATCAGTAAATACCTGTATACAAATTGGGAAGTGAAACAGAAACAAGTAGGAAGCAAATTAAATAAGAAACTATTGTAGACAACTAGAACTTCATTCAACTAAAAAAATCTGAGGAGCCAGGACCTGGAGTATTATTCCACTACGTTTTATTAGTAATTGGTTGAAAGGCCCTGGGGAGAAAGTAGTGCTGATTCCCCAGAATTTCTAGTTTCAATAGATTTTGGCAGATAGATAAATTCTCAGGCAGAGGGATACAGGACAGAAAACTTAAGGCACCTTGCTTTAAAGTAGTAGCTGAGGTAATCAGGATTGGGGACCAACACCTACCACAGTAGATAACTTGTACCACTCACATCTACCAAGTTAATTTTACACTGTCATCTCACACTTCTTCAAGATTGTTGCTGGACAACTTTCTTAAAAAAAATCCTCCAAAAAGTTAATCTTAGGAGCTTTACTGGGATGTCCACAACACTCAATGTTTCCACGGGATATGGAATAATGGTCCCAAAGAAGCAATATCCATCATGCCCTTATTAGATTCACCTAATCCACTCATCCACAACCTGAAGTTTTGCTGGTCTAGATTACTCACATGATGAAATTTGAGCCCCGGTGACCCTTTTTATGTCAGGCTATGGCTGATGCAATTGCCCATTCACAGTTGTCACTAGTCACAGAAACATCAATTTCATAAGTTCCAGACACTGTTTTTCTCTGCTGTTTATGTAGTACATGGTCAATTCCCCCTGCCAGTCTGGTTTCCTCATGCAAGGAGTTCAAAGTGACTGGGGAGCCACCACAGCTTTACCTTACCGTGGCCCTGAGAAAAGTACCTTTCAGGGACCAGGGCCTTTAATCAAGCAGTGCTTTCATTTACAGGGAGAAGATGCAGAGTTTTCACTTGTGGTTCACTGAGATATGTAAAAAAGGGTTCTTCTCCTTCCAACTTTTGGATCCCGGACTCATATATTCCACACAATGCAATAAATTATCATACACTGGCTGTTGGGCCCTAGTATATTTTTCATCTTGAAGAAGATTGCCCCAATTACAAAAATGTCATAACCAGGTCACTAGCTATGCCTTTAAGAGTTCATCCCAGCGCTTCATCAGGCTAGCAGTTTTCCTGGTGATGTATTATATGGTACTAAGACCTATTAAGCAAACACATTATAAGATGAATTTGGAGTAGTACCTCAGTTACCACCAGAAATTTAAAGCCTCCATTCTAACTAATGACCTATAGTATTAATAACAGTTCAAACTCTTTTCGACAATCCTAAAAAGATTTGGGTATTCCTCTTTCTGCAAATACAATTACTCTGGTGAATGGTCATAGGTCTCCTGGAGATAGACTGAAATAATTAATGCTATTTATATATGTTGTAGATGCACTAAAACCACTGGCATTCCTTTAATCAAAGGACCTTGAGTTTGAAGGATAGCTCTGTCCTGGAAATTAAGCCAAGGATTGTGATTTTTCCACTATGGCAGTTGACATTAGTTTTTTGCTCCTCCAATCTTTACCTTTCTTCATTATAGGATTCAAGAAATGCACTCAATAGCTGTCCATTTATCTCTTCCTTAACACCATAGTCAATTAGCCAACCACAGATCCCTGGAGGTCCAGGAGTGTCATTTCACCCTTGCGTCTATTATCATAATTATGCCCACCTTGTCTCTGATAGTTAAGTGCTGAAACATAACCTCTATTATTTTGGAATCCTCTCTTCCTCAAGGACATTACACAATCCAGTTACATAAAAGCCTTTCTATCATCACTCCCAGCCTGCTGGGGATAGCCACCACTGGCTTCTCAATAAAGCTGAGAGCTCCTCAATAGTACATTCCTTATTGCTTTAGGGAAGTGATTGTCCTTAGAGGCCTCCTGGAGATCAGAGTCAGCTGCTAGTTTCTTTAATCTTATTTAATAAATTTAGTTTAGCTTGCTGCCCTCTCAGCCTTTTGGTCTCAAAGCAATTCTGGCATTTCCACTTCATTTCTACTTATTATCTTGATTGTGTCTTTTTGTTTTGTTTTGTTTTAATTTTTTATGTTTGGAGAATTCATCCCACCAGCATATTAAAGCTAGCTCCAGGTGTTCTGACAAGATATTAATTATGAAATAAAAAGATAAAAACTCAATTGCTAATCAACTCTACTTTATTCAGCCCACTTTGACCCGAAACCATCACAATTCATTCCAATTATGATCTGTTGGTTCTGGTTTGTTTCTAATAGCTGGATTCTCTGTTCTTTTGGTGAATAATTATTTTCCTCGTGAAACAGAAACAGGGCTTTCCTCATTAAGCCATAATGAGGCTTGAGCCTATATATTAGTCTACAAACAATGAGGGAAAGTGGGAGGTTTCATCTTGATAGGCATCTATCTCCTATAAGACCTTGCATAGTTGTTAGGCAAGTAGTCTCCCCATAAGTGGAGCCTAAAACAAGAATATCTGTGCAAGTTGTTTCTTTGTGAAGTGATCTTTAGAAACACTGGATATGAGGAAAACAATTGAGAATTTGTACTAGATTGAACAATATTTCCCCAGAGTTCATGTCTACTTGGAATATGACCTTTGCAAATAGGAACTTTGTAGATATAGGCAAGATAAGGTCATACAGGGTTAGGGTGGGTTCTAAATCCAATCACTTGTGTTTTTATAAAAGAAAGGAAAGGGATACTTAGGTACTGAGACACAGAGAGGGACACAGGGGAGAAGGCCATCACACGACAGAAGCAGAAATTCAAGTGACGCCGTTATAAGGCAAGGAATGTCAAGAATTGTTGACAACCATTATAATCAAGGAAGAAGCACAGAAGGATTTTTTCCTAGAGCCACCATAGGGAGCATGGCCCTGCTGACACCTTGTTTTAAACTTCTGACCTCCAAAACCATGAGAGAATATATTAATACATTTTTATTAAGTCCTCCAGTTTGTTTTAATGTTATTTGAACATCTGTGATGTACAAAGTTTTCATTGGCTTCCTCCCTCTGGTCATCCAGAGGTCACTTTTGTTTAGCAGCTTTAGGAAAGTAATACAGGTAGGGAAAGAAAGGAAGCCAACAAATGTGTGTTTTCAAGCTGTGATCCTCAGGATCACTGGTATTTAATTCCATCTGGGAATTCTGTGTACCAGCAGAGTATGTAGTCCTTAGTTATTCTTTTTGCCAGATGCAGAAGTTGGGTTAGTTATCTACCAATCCGCATTGGCTGAACGCTGTTTCCGGGAGGTTATTTTATTCCCCATCACTTCTGACTTGGTATGCACTTGAGCACAGCATACTCTGATGGTCAGAGAGAGCTCTCTCAGTCCAGAAAACAGAAAGTCTGGGAGTTGGAACTAGAGCCTATGATCATGGAAATGGTAAGAGCCAGTGAAATGTAGATGGGGCACTGACAGTGTCTACCAGAGATATTCAAATAAATTCACGTTGTTTATTAACACTCAGATTACAAGGACCATCCACATACAGATCTTCTCCCATCTAACTTTCCGGAACTCGGGCTTAGTTGGTCTTCACAGGGTAATCATTTGCCAGGCTAGATTTTGGTTGCAGTTGCTTTAGTTATGATTACTCTAGAAAAGTAGCCCTCTACAATTCAACAGAAAGTTGCTCACTGCCATGTTGGTGACTTTGATATTCGGGTTTTCTCAAAGTAAGACTCAGTAGTCTTTCAATAGAAAACAATAACATGCTGCCTGGCTTATTTTCAGACAGTCTCCTCTAAGCAGATGGTGGCTTAGTTCACACTTCTGTGAATAACCATATTGCCATAATGTTCCCCAATGCCAGGGTGTTTGTCTTGCTAGAGTCTTCCAGATTAGCCACATGTCATGCCAGAGCCAGCCCTCTCTAATTTCCCTTTGGCCCTGGTGCTGAGCCTGGATTACCTTCCCAGACTCTGTTCTCTCATTGTCTTTTCCATTATGCAGACTCAATGTCTCTCAATTGGGATAAACTTTGCTCATCACAGATGTTCTAATAACATTAAAACTTAAAGGGAAAGGATACGTATTCCGTTACTGTCAGGGGATCCTTTGGCTTTGCACAAATTTGTCTAGCCCTCCACAGTGACCTTCTAGAGTTTCTTACCAAGGGACTATTAGGAGGAATTATATTAATGACATAAATTTGGTTTTTATATAAACTTCAAACACACTAACGATTGTTAAAAACCAACTTGTTAATGAATGCTGTTAGTCACAAGAGGAAAAGAATATAAGGATATGAGTAGATTGTTTTCATATTCATGAAAGCTATTAGAAAAATAAGGTGTCTTTTCCATTAATAAAATGTAACTCTTCCATTAGGTGGAAGATATGGGAAAATTAATTATCCAGATATTAGATTTAAATGATTTATTTCTTAAAAATGTTTACTGTTGACCTACTTTGTGCCAACATTGTTTTGGGTGGTGGATGGATAAAGATTAAGAAACAATCCCTATCCTTATGGAGTTCACAGTATGAAAGGGATGAAAGAAATACAATTAGTCTGCCAAATAACAAAAATATATGACAAGTGCCATTAGGAAAGGAAGAAATTACAGTGATTCAGATTAGAGAGTGACTGAAGCCACCTAACTCTGGATAATGTGTTCAAGGACGACCTCTCAGAACTTGTATTTATTTTGAAACCTGAGGGAATAGAAAGATGAAAGCAGTAGGAAAAGAGTTCCAATCTGAAGTTAAATTCTGTGCAAAGACTCTTATATTGCAGGAAACTTGGAATAGTATTGAATCTGAAAGCAGCCAGTGTGTCTGGAGCATTGTGCTTAGAAATTATGTTGGAGTGCTCTCCAGCGTCCAGAAGATATAGGGCTTTATAGGTGATAGTGTTACCGGAAAGGGTTCGTGATCCAGACCTAACCCCAGCAGAGGGTTTTTGGACTTCGCACAAGAGAGAATTTGGTGCTAGTCCATAGAGTAAAATGAATGCAGGTTTACTAAGAAAGTATAAGACTGGCTATTCCATAGGTAGATCACCCTCAAGGGCTGCTTATTGGCTATTTTTATGGATATTTCCTGATTATATGCTAAACAATGGGTTGATTATTTATGAGTTTTCCAGGAAAGGGGTGGGCAATTCCCAGAACTGAGGGTTTCTCCTCTTTTTAGACCATATAGGATAACTTTCTGACATTGCCATAGAAATTGTAAACTGTCATGGCCCTGGTGGGAGTGTTTTTTAGCATGATAATCATTATAACTAGCATATAATGAGCAGTGAGGATGACTAGAGGTCACTTTCATGGCTATCTTGGGTTTGGTGGGATTTGGTCGGTTTCTTTACTGCATATTTTATCAGCAAGGTCTTTGTGACATGTATCTTGTGCCAACCTCCTATCTCATCACGTGACTAAGAATGCCTAATTTCCTGAGAATGCACCTCAGTAGACCTCGCCTTATTTTACCCAGCCTCTATTCAAGATGGAGTAGCTCTGGTTTGAATGCTTCTGACAATAGTAAAAAATGTCAGTTCTTTTCCAAGTACAATAAGTATTAAGCAAGTGGATAACATGATACAATTTATGTTTTAGAAAGATCCATCTGCTTTTTGCATAATGTGTTAAAGAAGGATAGGAGAAAGTAGAGGGCAGAACTAGAATCCTATGGCAGTTGCCCAAGTGAGAACCAATCATTTTTAACTGAAAGTGTTAAAGAAAAATAAATCTCAGGACCGGAAAATCACTAAGCCAAGGGAAAAGTCAAGCTGGCAACTATGTCAGGCAAACCGGCATCCCATTTTATTCCTAAACAAGATAGCTACCAAGATAAAAAGCTACATACCTTCCCCACAATTTGCCCACAAGGAAATTCCTTGTGGACAAAGGACAGACAGAACTCAAAGTCATCCCATTGAGGCTCACCTGAGACAAATGCATAGCTGATTGCTTCCTCTGCCCTGTGGTTTATGTAAAATGTAAATTCCCTGAGCCACACTAAATTGTGTATTCAGTGAAAGGCTGATCAAGGACTCAATGCAACCTTTTGTCTCTTACCTACCTATGAGCTGGAAGCCTCTGCCTTAAGTTGTCCCACCTTACCAGATCAAACCAATTTACATCTTACACATAATGATTGATATCTCATGTCTCCCTAAAATATATAAAAGCAAACTATACCCCTGACCACCTTGGGTACATGTTACCAGGACCTCCTGAGGCTATGTCAGGGGCATGTCCTTAACCTAGGCAAACTAAATTTTCTAAATTGATTGAGACCTGTCTCAGATAACTTTTGGTTTACAAAAGATGTTAGGGTTTATAACGGCTTTTCTTCTAAGTTCAATCTGATTTTTGATTAATTAGGTACAGCTTGATGCATTATGGCTGTGCAAGGACATCACAATGACGTTGAACCACATGTTCACATTGATTAAAAAGGATGAGTGAGCTTCTCCAATTTTTAATTCCATACCAGAAGTTACTCCAACGTCATAGGTAATCTGGTATAATGATTTTAAAACTGCATTTAGAACTACTGAATCAGAGCTAAATGGATATGTACTTTAATCTTTATCTAAAAACTTGGCACAAATACCACTTATAAGATATAGGAAGTTTATTCAATACATGACAATGTATTCAGTCAAATATATTCAGTAGGCTCAGATGGATATAAATAAATATAAATTAAATGTTAAAAGTTGTCATTAAAAGAAAAATTTTTATTAAAACAAAATTAAAAAAAATAAAACTAAATAATTTTTATTTTATTAAAATGGCCCTGTTAGGACATTTTAGTTTACTTTAATAAAATAAAATTTTATCAAAAATTTTATTAAAACAAATCCATAATTGAAGATTGTACCTAAATTTCTTGGCTTGTATTTTTTGTTTGCTTGTTTTGCCATGACTCACAGTAATTTTATATTTTCGATAGTATCTTCTCATTTTTATTGTTAAAATTAAAAATTCACTTGGTGAATTTCTCTATTGTTACTTTATTTTAATTCTATAGTAAACAGTTCAATTTACAATGAATTCCTTAGCTATTGATGTGCAAATTATACCACTGGATATATTCATTCTAAGGAAAAATAACATAAGAGTATGAAATTTTTGCTTAATGAATCACATAATCATTTAACAAAACTCTTTAGCAACAACTGACTTTCCTTTTTCACAATGGTACAATAGTTTTAGCTGTTTGTCAAATTGAAAGATTAGAAAGAAAAAAGATTGAATTACTGGGAAAGCCCTAGCCAATAACATGGTAACAAAATGATATATATGGTGTTACAAATAAATCAGTCTGGCAGTTTTAAATTCTAAAACTATTTTTGAAAACACCAAATGCTCCATGAGTCTTTCTTTCATGGACAGGCTGGTGAATATTATAGATCCTTAAATTCCTTCAAGTAGACCCTGCTTAAAAGCAGATGACATTTTCTTAAGCCCTCTGTTTGGAGCAGGTCTTCTCTCTTAGCAAAACAATCACTGAAGCTGACCTTAATATTCAGCTATGACTATTTCCATACTGCTATGAAGAAATACCAGAGACTGGGTAATTTATAAAGAAAAATAGGCTTAATGGACTCACAGTTCCACATGGCTGGGGAGGCCTCACAAACACGGCAGAAGGGAAGGAGGAGCAAAGGCACATCTTACATGGTGGCAGGCAAACAGAGCCTGTGTTCAGGGGAGTGTTCAGGGGAACTGCCCTTTCTAAAACCATCTGATCTTGTGAGACTTATTCACTATCATGAGAATAGCATGAGAAAAACCCACCCCCATGATTCAATTACCTCCCACTGGGTCCCTCCCATGACACATGGGGGTTATGGGAGCTACAATTCAAGATGAGATTTGGCTGTGGACACAGTCTCCATAACAAGTACCTAGAATCTAAAGTCGTGTATTCCAAATGCTCAAGGCCCCTTCACTGTTTATGGGCTTAGATTGTTAGATAGCATGATATAAAATGGTGATTTTTTTAATCTAAAATTATTTAGATATGTTACAAAACATTACGTTCCAGGTTGAAAGACAGAAACCTGAAATGAGGGCAACTATCCATTTTAGACGGCATCTAAGACATATTCTTGTACATATCACTGGACTGGAACCATATATATGTCAAGAGGAAAGGGTAGTATCTCTTATGAACCTGAATAATGGATTCTTCCTTGTTATCTGTACTTTTTTGTCACATCAGCACAGTTGCATCCCTGTGCTATAGAACTTGAATGAACTTACATATAATCCATGTGGATAACAAGGAATGAAGAAGCTTTACTTACCATGTTCTCCTTTTGTTGGTTTGAAGCTATGTTCTTTCTGAAATGATCTAGAGGTGGCAGTGGAGAATATATTCTGCAATATAAGAAATAAGAAAGGGGAGATCTCTAAAAATCCTACACACAGTAAAAGAATAATAAAAGAATGCTGTGAACAGCTGTGGACAAATTACTGCAAATACATTTGACATAATCTATGAAATGGACAATTTCTTTGAAAAACAAACTACTAAATCTCACTCAAAAAGAAATATTTAATATATTGTATAAATAGTCCTATATTTATCAAATAAATTGAATTTATAGTTAAATATTTTCTAATAAAAAACTTGAGGCCTAGATGGCTTCAATGGTGAGCTTCCCCAAACATTTGAGGAAGAAATAATACCAATTTATGTAAATGCTTCCAGATAATTGAAGATGAATGAACACTTTTTAACTTACTCCTATAAGGCTATCAATATCATAGGATAAAATCAGACAAAATATAACACAAGAAAATATGACCATTGATTCAAGAATTCTCAACATAATTTTAGCAAAACAATTTCAACATTTAATCATGATTTGGTGGGGTTTATCTCAGAAATCCAAACAGGGTTTAAAATTTTTAAAAAGATAATGCAAATCACCATATTAAAAGACTAAAAATGAAAAATGATCATCTCAATATATGCAGAAAAATTTTTTACAAAACCCAACATTTATTCATGACAAAAGTCTCAGCAAAATAGGAATAAAAATAAATATACACAACCTGATAATGGGCATTCAGAACAAACATGTAGCTAAAATTAGACTTCATGGTGAAAGGCTGAGTAAATTTCTCCTAAGATTGTAAACAATGTGAGAATGCCTAGTTTTACTGTTTCATTGTCTGAATTTTATTAGATAGCATGCATGATTCTTGTACAACTTTATTAAATTATAATTAAAGCACAATAAATCATTAATACTTAAAGTGTGCAATTTTATATTTTTACACTTGTATGTTGAAATTATCATCCCAATTAAAAACAATGAACAGATCCATCACCCACAAAAGTTTCCTTGTATCTCTTTGTTATCCTTTTCTGTCTCCCAATCCATCTACATGCAAACACTAATGTGTTTTCTGTCATAGATTAATTGTGTTCTCTTGGTGAATTAACCCTTTATCATTATAAAATGACTTATTTTCTTCTGGTAATATTATTTTCTCTGAACTATCCCCTGTCTGATATCAATATGCCTATTCAGCATCCTGTTCATTAGCATTACCATGATAGTTTTTTCTATAATTTTACTTTTAACATATTTGTTTTTTATATTTAAAGTTAATTACTTGTTGGTAGTATTTAGGTTTTGCTTTCTTAAAAAAATTTATTCTGACAATCTCTGTCTCTTAATTAAAATATTTAAGCCTCAGTTTCATATGGTTGTGGATATGGTTGGCTTAAATATATCATTTTGCTGTTTTCTGCTACTTGTTTCACCTGCTCTTTGTTCTCCTTTTGGTCTTTTCCAGACTTGTTTTACATAACTAAGAAAAATTATGTGTATCCCTCCATTTACCTTTTCTTGTGTTCTTTATTGTACCGTGTAGATACAGATTTTCATTTATTATTCTCCTTCTTGAAGGACTTTCACATTTCTTATAGTAAAGATCTGCTGGTGGTGAAAGCTTAGCTTTTGCATACCTAAGTCAGTATATATTCTATTTTTGTTTTCCAGGGATATTTTTTGTGCACATTGATTTCTAGGCAACTGTATTATTCTTTAGGGCTTTAATGTTGTTCTGCTGTCTTCTGGCTAGCATTGCAGTTTCTGATGAGAAATCTGTGGTCATTTTTATCTTTGCTTTTCCATAAATTTTTTTTTTATTCGTCTGGCTTCTCTAAAATATAATTGTCACTAGTTGTAAGAAATTTGATTAGAATGTATCTTGGTATAGTTTTTCTCAATTTTTTGGTGCATCCTAGACCTGGAGTTTATATTTTATATCAAATTGGGAGAATGTTCAACCATTATTTCTTCACACCTTCTTTTTTGTGTCATCCTTGGCTTCAGGGACTAAAATTGCATGTCTATTTGGCTGAATGAAGTTATTCTATACCTTACTTATGGTCAGAACATGTTTTCAGTCTTTTTTTTTTTTTCTCTGTGTGCTTCACATTAGATAATTTGAAATGTCACAAAATCTTCAGGGTGTCTTTTCACCAGCTGAAAATCTCTGTGGTTAGTGGCGCCTCTGTTTGAGTTTCACTTGCATGCTTTGGGCTCATTTCACCCACTTGGCCAGGATGCACTTGGCTTGTGCTACCGGCCTGGATCCCATGCCAACCAAGGGCAAGCCAGGCATGAAGCAGCGAGGGGTATGTGAGCAAGCAAGCATGGGGTCCAGCCACTGCACGCAGTGAGGCACATCAGCTGCTGTGGTAGGTGGGCAGCTCCAGATGCTGGTACAGGTGCTGGCCCCCTGTGAGGCTGTAGCTGGACCAGACGTACCACAAGCAGCTTCCACTATGGGCACCAATCTTTGGACAAGGGGAACACTATGGCACCCAAAACAAAGACACCAGGAACCACAGAGCCCCAAAGAGGTGTTACTGTGTGTCATAGCCCTGTTTTGGAGAGCCCTGAGGTCTGGGATCCCAGAAGGGTCACTGCTCTTTTCTCCTTCTTGTCTCCTGCAGTGCAGGAAGTGGGGGAGCATATTTCAGGGGGGTGTGTTTCAGCCCATTTGTGTTACTGCTCTTTCAGTCCTGCTGTCCCACTCTATCCTGCAGCTCCTGGGCTGGCCGGGCCCTACTGCTGCTTCCCATTGCATGGGGTGGCCACCCAGTGCTGGCAGAGTGTGGGAGGGCTATAGTGTTACAGCAGTTCAGGCTCAGGGAATCCTGAGGTTGGGGCTCCCAGAAGGGTCACCACTCTTCATTCCCACAGTTCCGGAGCATGTCACCACCCACAGTTCAGCAAGCCAGCCAGAAATGTGTTACAGCTCCTTTTACTCCCACTGTTTGGCAGGTCCCAAGTTCTTGCCCTGCATTCAGGAAGAATTAGGTTATATAGACAACTGGAGGTTGAGCAGGGCAGAAAGGAGCTTTTTTTTGAGCAACAGAACATCTCTCAGGAGATCTGAAGTGGGTAGCTCCTTTCTGCAGGCAGGATATACTGATGAGTGTGGAGCTACCCAAAATGAGTAGCTCCTGTCTGCAGGCAGGTAGTCCCTATGAGTGTCTGAGTCTGGCTGAGTATGGGGTGTTTATGTGCTCAGAATGGAGAAAGTAAATGCTGATTGGTCTACGGGCAGTCATGGGTGTTACTGGAAAAAGCACCAGTTGGCTGAAAGACATCAAGGAAGTTATCACTCTGGGTCACAGACTTCACCTGGGACTGGCAGCCCAGCTCTAAGGCTTCAGGACATCTCTGACTTGAAGGTGAAGCTTCACTGGGGACCTGCCTCTTTCCACCTAGGAACCTGACTGTGTCCCACCGCCATCAACATGCAATCTTTGGCACCGAGGCTGTCCACACTGAAGGGTTCTTGCAGGCCTGTACTGAGGTCCCTTCAGCCACCCAGCCTCCCTCCCATGCTCGTTGGTGCCCAAAGTCTGGAGGGGGGGTGAGGAGGCAGGGGGCTGGCATGTCAGCACCATACCCCAAACGTGTGCACACCCAGCTGGGTCATGGCAGTGCATGGGCTTGGCCACAGCTGTGCTTCACACCACGGAGGGCACCAGGAGCTAGGAGAGGCCAGGGTGCAGGAGCAGGCACTTCTGAGCCTATAGGGGCAGGTGGCTTCTCAGGCCCCCGAGAGCACAGGGATGTCTGCACCTGGAGCCATGGCTAGAAGACTGAAGTTGTGCCTGGGAGCATGGGCTCCCACCTAGCCAACTTGTTAGGGCATGAAACTTCTACTTAGGTCACCTGAGTGACCTCTGTCAGGAATTACCTTCCTGGCTCCTGCTGGTTCCACCTCCCCCACTGCAGCTGGCATTCTTGCAGCAGCTGCTTCAGATAGGCCACTGTCACCATCACTAATGCTGTTTCAGGTTCACCAAGAATTCCTTCCATAGTGTCTTATATGCTCAATTCTATCCAATGTGTTTTTTCATCTCAGACACTATTATGCTTTTCACCATTTGATTTGTGTCTTTTTCGTGTCTCCCATGTCACTTTTAAATATTCTTGTTGAATACAAAATAGAACTACCTTTTGGCTTAGTAATTCCACTACTGGTTATCTACCCAAAGGAAAAGAAATCATTATATAAAAAAGGCAACTGCACTCATATCCTTATCACAGCACTACTCATGATAGTACAGTCATGGAATCAACGTAAGTATTCATTAATAGATGATTGGATAAAGAAAATGTGGTATATACACACAATGGAATACTAAGCAACCATAAAGAATGAAATCGTGTCTTTTGCAACAACATGGGTAAAGCTGGAGAGCATTGTCCTAAGTGAAATAACTCAGAAACCAAAAATCAAATATTGCATGTATTCACTTATAAGTGGGAGCTAAACAATGGGTATACATGGGAATTATAGCTATGAGGGACTCCAAAAGAGCTGATAAGACAGAAGTGAGGGTTAAAAATTACCTTTTGGGCACAATGTTCACTATTTGGTTAGTGAATACACGAGAATCCCAAACGTCACCATTACATAATATATCCATGTAACAAACCTGCATATTTACCCCCTGAAACTATAAATAAAAAAGAAAATAAATAAATATTCTTACGCTTTCCTCCTTTTTGAACATATGAATACTAATTATAATAGCTGATTAAATAACTATTCTATCATCTGTGTTACTTTTTATCTATTTTTATTGATTACTTTTTCCTTATCATAGTTTGTCTTTTCCCATCTTTTACATGTCTGATAAATATTAACTGGTTTTCAGAAAGTATAAATTTTACTTTTTTATGTGTTAAATGCTTTTGTATCTCTTTATACACCTTTGTCCTTTGTTCTGTGACACACTTAAGTTATTGGAAACAGTTTTATCCTTTAAAGGCTTGGTTTTAAGTTTAGTTAGGCAGGCACAGAGTAGCTATTACATTAGAGTAAAATTTGACTCACTATGGAAACAACATCCTTCTGAATATTTTACCTAATGTTTCCTGTTTTACTGATGTTTTTATTCTGACTGGTGAGAACACAAATACTTCCTAGCCATGTGTGAATGTCAGGAATTGTTCCACTTGCTCTTCTTAGAGATTTTTCACCAAAGCTCCCGACATTTTGCTATGCATATTCTCTGATTTTGGTCAATGTAAGACTCAATGGGATCTCCCTGCAAATCTCTAGATTCTTCTCTCTCTCTCTCTCTCTGTGTGTGTGTGTGTGTGTGTGTGTGTGTGTGTGTGTGTGTATAAGTCTTTCCTCTCTGGAGTTCTGCCCTATGAATTCTAGCTGCCATGTTCTCCCCAAGTTCTACCACTGTCCCTTCAACTCGAGTGGCTACCAGGCTTTGTTTATATTTCTACTCGTACTGCAGACTAGAACCTCCATTTGTTTCTCTTCCTTCAGATATCATAGCCCTCTGTTGCCTTTTGTCTCATTTCTGAAAACTGCTGCTTTATGTACTTGGTCTAGTTCTTTGCTTGCCTAGGTCGGGAGGGTAAAATCATCTTCTATTGCCCCTTCATGGCTGAAAGCAGAAGGTAGCATACATTGTTTTCATAGTTAGACAAAATATAAAATATAAACTTATTACCTTCTGGATACAGTTGAAAATCCATGGGTTAGTGAAAGTATTTTTTTCTAAAACATGTCTTGGAGATAGGGAACCTGACCAGAATTACAATTCAGTGTCCACTGTCCATTTTCTTTTGATTTATATGGGATAACTAGCATCAACACACAGATTCTCATTGTGCTTCCAGAGACTAGAGAGTTCAGGTCATTATTAAGACCATAATTTTAATGTACTAAATATAGATATGGATAAATGTGGTAAATATATCAATAAGATTCCTTAAAATTTTTAAGAATTCTTTTTTGTTTACTTTAATTGAATATGGTTGTGGAAGAGAATAGTTTAACCTGCAGATAAAGCTATACAATAATTTTCTACCAATACTAATATAATAGACTTTATGAAGAATAAGAATGGAGGAAGTAAATGTACTTGAGAAAGTGTTTATGGACTTAGATGCCTATATAGCATTGGTAGATAATGAGTAATTGTAACAAAAAAACTAGAAAGAAAAGGAGAGAATAAAAGTCAAAATAAGCAAACACAATTCGTATTTTATCAATGTCCTGAGATCATGATCACTGAAAAGTATATGCTTATTAAATTAAACTTAGTTTAGATTGCAAAAGGCAAGGGTGGATGGAGTTCCAATGTTAGCAGGTTTTAGAAGAGGAAAACTCTGGGAAGAGTTTGGTCAAAATAATTAAAAAGGACAAGTTTATAAAAGAAAAGATAATAATAGTTTATCTCTGAGACTCTGATGAGAGTTATCTGTCATAGCTGCTTAACATAATTGATAGTTTTCCTGAATTCACATCTATATATTTTTACCACTTTTTGCAATATAATTAACCCTGAACTGAAAAATAAGTAATAATTTAAAATAACTATTTTACTACATATGAGGGGCTCTACTGTCTTTATATTTTAGGGTCAAATAAAGCTGGTATATCAAAGAGATCCTGAATAAAATGGAATAGACAACATAAAATTTAATGTCTCTCTCATTACAGTTTTAAGTCAGTGGTCCATTTTTGATCTGTACAGACCCAAATTTCATTTAAGCAATCACTTCACAGTCCCATTTGGTGCTATTGTTGTTTTTATGGTTCAAGCCCACACATGGTTCTAATAATCCAGGAGAAGAAAGAGTACTTAGAGGAAGTATGTTTATGTCATGAGTCCTAGATCTGGAATTGGCAATGTTACTTCTGCTCATAGTCTACTGTTCAGAACTTAAGTCACCAGTGATGAGGAACTACAGGCCTATCTAGTTGAATTGCTTTATGCTAAGCCAAAATTTTATTGCAACAGTAGAAGAGGTATTATTAGATAATTATGACTTTATACTATGATTCTACATGTCAACTCCCAAATTTATATTCTTCTTAAAAAATCTATAATCAAGGGACAAAAAATCAAATCAATTCAAAATCAATTTTCATCAAAGTTCATTTTCATCAACAGCTATGTCCATTTCACTCTGTATCCCACTTTTTAATCATAGCATTCTACTGGTAGAACTTAAATCACCCAAAACATTAGCTCCTCTCACCTACATGAAAATATCTCTAAAGATATATCCAAAATATTTCATTCACTCATTAAACAAGTTTTCTGCAAACATTTATTGAGCTAGTAGAATACCACACTGGGCACTTGTCTAATCATACCAATTTTGAAAAAAATGAGTCCCTTTGGACAAAGAGTTAGATGAAGGAACTCCTAAAGAGTCATATTTTACAGGGACTCAATATGATTGAATATGAGTGGAAGAGGAGGATGAGGGTCCACTTTCTGCCAGTGTGAAAATGTGGTGCTATTCACCAAGAAGATATCAATGGTGGAAAAGGTTTCAGACAAATAATAACTTTCAGTTTTGTGATATTAACTTTGTGGTTCCTGTAAGACATTTGGGTAGCTGCCTGGTTTATCGACTGAAATACAGTTTAAGAGCTCAGGATAGAGGTCTGATATAAAATCATAATTTTGAGCTTGTTATCATATCAGCAGAAATTCAATGATGCATGTCAGAAAGGCTATACATGGATAGAACAGCCACTGAGCATTACACAATACTAAATTTAAACTACAGACAGAAAAAATCCAGTAAAAGAAAAATATGTCATAATCAGAGAATAGGAATAGATTGAGAAGATACAGATGCACCTTCAAGTTCCTTGAATATAAGTGCTGTGTTTGTTCATCTTTGCAACATAGTACATGGAACAAAGGGAAGATACAATAAATGTTGACTGAACTAAAAATGACTGTTTTGTGTGGTAATGTGTTGCACATAATTTTTGAAATATTGTAATTTTTTTCAAATTTTGTTAAAAGTCATAAATATTTTTAAAAAACAATGTATCTGCATTTCAAATTATCTCTTATAATGTATTTGAATAAATAAAATGCCACATTCTAAAGGTAAGACTGGTGATATAAATTGTCAAAAGCTTTCCAGAACTATTTTACCAATTTGTATCTCCACTTTCTCTTAAGGCACAGGACCATTAGAAGCATTGATTTTTATCTTTTTATTTTTCTTTTAGCTAATTCGATAGGTAACTCATGTTTTCTGAATATATTGAGCCATTGATTCTGTGTTTCTATGTACCACCAGTGATTTCACCATTCTATACTGAACCTAAATAGCTTACAATAGATATTACGTTCCATTAATTTTGATATTTTTATAATGGGTTATTTTTATCAATATTATTTATGTGTGTTTTTCTACTTTGAGGTGGAACATTCAATAAAGCCTAATCACAACTGCTATTACTCCACATATTTTCTCATATATTACATAGGTATACCCAAAAATCCAACCAAAATAATCACATTTTATTGATATTACTAGTTGTCTTCTTTTGAACACAAATAAATGTGTCTTTTCTCTTTTTCTTTTTTGTTATGATTTTCTTGCCTTTCCAAGTCAAATTCCACTCTAGAAAGGGCTATTCAATTAATCAAAATTTAAGTATTAGAAAGTACACTCTCATTCCCTTCTATTATTTGTCTGTTATTCATTCTCATACTTGAATCCCCAGAACAAGTTAATTTAAGCAGAAAGAATTACTTACATGCCTTGAAAAAGATTGAGGAGCCAGGCTGATGCTTCCAGTAATACAGCAGATATATATGGAGGTCTATGTGTATAGGATTCTTTATATAAATTGATAGCCAAGTAGATTTTTACTGAAATCTACTATTTGCAACTCCACCCAATCTCCTGATTTATGTTTTGACTCTTTGACCAAGTTCCTTGCTATATTTTTATAATACATATAATCAAAATAGTCAAATCAAAATAATATTTGATTTTAACTTAGTAATCTAACTATAGACCAATATCTTTGACTATATATCTACTGGTACTTGTTTTCAGTAATTCAAGGAATGGGAAGGACATAGAAAGTAGTAGCACATATACGTCATGAGAGATGGTACTTTGTCTATTTTTTATTTTTAGTGCCTATTGAAGGCCAAACGCAGTATTTTCTCAAAAAACAAAATGAATGATTGTTTTATGAAGTGATTTAATGAGAAATTTAGCATCAAGAAAAAGATAAGATAGAAAGAATGCCTAGTTCTCCAAGGCTTTTCATATGTCTATGTTCTTGTATTCCTTCCTTCCCATTCTCTTACTCTCACAGTTGGTTTGTCACCAACTTTAGAATATGGCAGTAGGAGTGCTACATTATAAGTATTTTGTTCAACAGTTTTAAATTATTTTAGTAGAAAGAAATCACTGCCTATAACAATTATTCTCCCTCTTGATTTTAAGATGTTCTTCTGGAAAACCTTATCCTACTGCTAGTGCATATCACTCTTATCGCGGAAATCTTACATACTCTGTAGGGACTCTTTTAGTCTACCACAGACAACACTTCTTTTCTTTAAAACCCTGATCATTCCAAAATTCATCCAAAAACTTCATAGGGAGCAATGTCTGACTCAAGCTGAAATAATTAAACTGCCAAAGAAAAGTTCCTTTTCCCAGAATATTATTCTTTAAACAGCAAAATTTCTGGTACCTATTTATTTATTTATGTCATTCTCATTTTAGGTTTAGAGCACTTATAAAAGTAGAACAGCTGTAGGATCCATATTATATCAATAATTGATAGTGCTGTATGTACACTGTGAAACATTTTTGTCTGTAGATTGAAGCACCTGGGGAAAAGAAGCTCTGGATCAAAGTAGGCTCATTCAGATCTCTAACAGAATTAACAAATAAAAGAGAGATGAGAGACTAGAGGAAAACTGATTTTAGCTAAGAAGATGTAACATATAGTAGCTCTAGCTGGATATGGTGAATTTCTAAATGATGCCATTAGAATTCCCTAAATATAGCTCTGTATTTATCATATAGAAAATTACTCCAGCTTAAATAATTTTTCTCAACAAAATTTTTCCTACATTTAAAAAATAAGTTACTATTGCATAATATATTATAATGAGTATAAAACAGGTTACTTACTCAAATCTATATATTTTCAATTATGTAAAAGGATGATTTATAGCATTGCATATAAAAAATTGCATAATATTAACAAATACTCTTAATATAGCACTTTACAACAGGTAAAACAATGTACATTATTTATAAATACATACATGAGGTTAAATTATATTAAAATGTTTGGGAATTATAAAAATAGAATTCACTAGCAGTGATCTCTGGGAAAAGACAGAATAAAAAGAGAAGATTACATGATAAAGGTATGGATAAAGTTCTACTTTTTAAATTAAGTGGTTGGATTAGGGTATTCATTTTATTGTTTTATAGAAAGCACATTACATAGACAATTGCAAATACATTGTTTTAAAAATTAAAGTGTTGTGATAATGATTTTCTGAAATACCATACAAATAATTTTCTTTCACTATTGGTAAACTGAGGATACCCTTAAATGGTGAATCAGGTTAAGTTATATGGATAAGTTGTATTAATAATAGAAACACATATGAAATGGCAAATTAACAAAACTTGAAGAGCTGTAATAACCAGAGGAATATTTGATAATAATACATAGAATATTGTCCACAATTTTTTAACAATGGGGGATCCGTTTGAGCATGGTAAGCACAAAGCATAAAGCCAGTCAAAATTGTTTTTCTTTGGAACCACAGGAAGTAAAAGATAGGGCTCAAAAAGGAAGGCTCTATAAATTTCTTCCCTGAAGAATCAATCGCTCCAAACACAGAGCCACCAAGAATACCAGAGGATAAATATAAACATCCAACTAGAGAACAGCTTACAAAATGAGGTGGTCAAAGAGTAGAAATGCTGGAAATGGAGTTCAAACAAAATCTTTGAGGGATTATCCAATTTAAGAAAAGGTGGATTTAAGGGAGTATTCTAAGCAGCAGAAATTAGATTGTAATCAAGAGATAGGACCAAAAGCTGGAAACAATATCAGATTCAGATAGATCAGGAGACATAAGGAGCACTTGAAATAAAGTTGTCAGACCCTTGTGGTGATTTTAGGGTACAAATATATGTGCTGACTGCCTGAGGTTTGCTGACTGCCTGAATCTTAACATTACAGAATAAAAATGGAAAAAAAAAAGAGAGAAATCTGCAGGTATATTCCTCACTGCTACACCTATACTCATACATATACTCATAAGCACAAACCAGTCCTAGTGTTTATAGTTGTCATTTTTAATAACATTTTGGGATAAACCTACACTATTAACAATAACAATGAAAAATAATCATGTTAATTTATTATTTACTTATTTGCTTTCTCCTTCACAACAAAGACAATTTTGTGGATGTAGGGATCTCTGCATTTTCTTCATTCTAATCCAAGGTCTAGCACATTATTTGGCACATATTAGGTGTTTTTATAAAAATTTGCTAGCTGAATTTCTGCCTTGAATTCTAGATTAAAATGTGAATAATTAAATGAATAAGTAAACTAATAAGAACTGATCATTATGAGCCCTACTTTTATATAAAAACCTAATGGTTTCAGAAAAAGTATGAATAGAGCATGGACAGGATAACCTGTTGAACCAGTTAGCAAACAACATATAAGTGAAATAGGAATATGAGAAATAGGCTAAATACACAGCTATTTAATATCTTTATATATAAAATTTTGCTAAGTTTAACCAGAATATTTTTATAATTCTTATTTTTAAAGACACATTTAATCAATTTTAATATTTAGTATAATATAGAATTGAAAATTATTCCAAATAGTGTATATAAAACAATATTGGATGAAACACTACAGTATGTGTTGAAACAATATGAGTTTTATGTTTATTATTACAATATACAATGTTTAAAATAATGTATGATGCCTACCTAAAGTGTGTCAAATTGTTAAAAAAAAAAAACAAAACATTTTGATAGGAATGCTGACTTGCTTTTCTGTTATTGAACAACGTTAAGATAGAAAATAATAATAATAACATGGAGATGTGTTCTAAAAGATGAACATAATACAAAAACATAGTTATTTAATTTTTTGATTTATAAAAGGAAGATTTTGGCTCAGCAGGTTCTCTGATTGTTCACTTGCCCCTTGCTATATATATAAAAGTTGAACCCAATGTTGAATCTTAAATAAATGAAAATAATTCTAGTTCTATAACATACAAGCACATATATATGATATTGTAGTGAGTACTGAATTATATGGCCAACATCAGATGTATTATAAGTTATATGACTAGTTTTTCTTTCTTTTTGTTCAAGTTATTTCCTATATTCTTGCCACAATAGTTTCTATATGTAGCATACCTGCAACATCTTGCATAACATCAAAACAAATTGTTCTTGTTTTTTATGTAAAATTTTCTGCTTTTTATTTTTGAGGATACATAGTAGGTTTATATATTCATAAGGTATATGAGATATGTTGATACAGATGTACAATGCATAATAATCACTTCAGGGTAAATAGAGTATCCATCACCTTGAGCATTTATCCTTTCTTTGTGTTATAAATAATCCAATTATATTCTTTAGTTATTTTAAAATGTACAATAAATAAATTATTGTTGACTGTATTCACTCTGTTGTACTATCAAATACTAGATCTTATACATTATATCTAACTATATGTTTGTATTCATTAATCATCCCCACTTCCTTCTCTTTCCCCATTACCTGTCCAAGACTCTGGTAACCATCATTGAACTCTCTGCCTCCCTGAATTCAATTGCTTTAATTTTTAGTTCCCAGAAATAAGTGAGAACATGTGAAGTTTGTTTTTCTGTGCCTGGTTATTTCACTTTGGCATCATGACCCCCAGTTTACATCCATGTTGTTGGAAATGATAGGATCTCGTTCTTTTCTATGTTTGAATAGTACTCCATTGTTTCTATGTACATTTTTTAATCCATTAATCTGTTGATAGATGCTTAAGTTGTTTTCAGATTTTTGCTATTGTGGATATTGCTGAAATAAACATGGGAGTGTGGGATAAATGGAATAAATTCCATTTAGTCACGATGAATGGTGTTTTTAATACGTTGTTGATTTTTGTTGGCTAGTATTTTGTTGAGGAATTTTGGATTTAAAATTCATTAGGGATATGGGTCTGTAGTTTTCTTTTTTTGATGTGTCTTTGTCTAGTTTTGGTATTAGGATAATACTGGCCTTGTAGAATGAGTTTGAAAGTATGCTCTCTTCCCAATTTTTTGGAATAGTTTGAGTAAGACTGGTATTAGTTCTTAAATGTTTAGTAAAATTCAGCAGTGAAACCATTGGAACATGGGCTTTTCTTTGTGGGAGACTTTTCATTATGACTTTGATTTCTTTACTTGTTATAAGTCTGTTCAGGTTTTGGATTTCTTTATGATTCATTCTTAGTAAGTTGTATGTGTCTAGGAATTCATACATTTCTCCCAGGTTTTCTAATTTATTGGTATGTAGTTGCTCATAATACTCCCTAATGATTCTTTGAATCTATGTGGTATCATTTGTAATATATCATTTTTCATCTTTGATTTTATTTATTTGGGCCTTCTCTCTTTTCTTCTTAGTATGGCTAATACTTTGCCAATTTTATCTTTTAAAAAAACAACTTTTCATTTCATTGATCTTTTGTAAATTTCATTTATTTCTGCTCTGATCTTTATTATTTATTTGCTTCTACTAATTTTGGGTTTAGTTTGCTCTGCTTTACTAGTTCTTTAAGATGCACAATTAGGTTGTTTATTTGAAGTTTTTTTTTTCTTTTTTTACTTTTGTGCTGTAGGCATTTATAGCTATCAAGTTCCCTCTTACTACTGCTTTAACTATATTCCATAGGTTTTGATATGTTACGTTTCCATTATCATTTGTTTCAAGAAATTTTTCAATTTCTTTCTTAATTTTTTCATTGACCCCTTGGTTATTCAAGAGCGTATTCTTTAATTTCCATGTGTTTGTATAGTTTACAAAATTCCTCTTGTTATCAATTTCTAGTTTTGTTCCATTATGGCCAGAGAAGATACTTGATATTATTTCGTATTTTTTAATTTTGTAAGACTTGTTTTGTGGTCTAACATACAATCTATCCTTGAGAGCCAAGAAAAAGAATGTATATCCTGCAGCCATTGGATGAAATGCTCCATAAATGTCTGTTTGGTCTAAAGTGAAGATTAAGTCTGATGTTTCTTTTTTGATTTTCTGTCTAGAAGATCTGTCTCATGCTGAAAGTAGGGTATTGAAGTTTTCAGCAATTATTGTATTGAGGTCTGTCTCTATAGCTCTAATATTATTTGCTTTATTATTTTGTATATCTGGGTGCTCTAGTGTTATGTGCATATATATTTAAAATAGTTATATTTTATTGCTAATTTTACCCCTTACTCATTATATAATGATTTTCTTTGTTCCTGTTGATAGTTTTTGTCTTGAAATCTATTTTGTGTGATGTAAGTATAGCTATTCCTGCTTTTTATTGGTTTCCATTTGCATGAAATATCTCTTTCTATCCCTTTATTTTTAGTCTGTATGTGTCATTATAGGTGAAGTTTTGTTTTGTTTTGTTTTGTTTTGTTTTTGTCGGCAATAGTTCATTGAGTCTTTTTTAAAGGATCAGTTCAGTCACTATATCTTTTGACTGGAGAGTTTAGTCCATTTAAATCCAATGCTACTATTAATAAGTAAGGACTTATTCCTGCCATGTTGTGGTTTGTTTTCTGGTTGTTTTGTGGTTTTTCTCTTCCTTCATTTTTTTCCTTGCTCTCTTCCTTTTAGTGAAGGTAATTTTCTCTGGTGGTATGATTTATTTTTTTGCTTTTGATTTTTTGTGTATCTGCTGCATGTTTTTTGATTTGGGATTACCATGGGACTTGTAAATATTTTATAACCCATTATTTTAAACTTATAACTTAATTCAGATTTTATAAACTAGCGATCAAGCACTAACAAAAACTATACACATTAACTCTGTCTCACCACTTTTTAACATTTTGTTGTTTATTCACCATAAATACAGTGTTATGATATTCTGTGTAATTACTACCAGTGAGTTTTGAACATTCAAATAATTTCTTATTGCTTTTTTTTTTTTTTTTTTTAGACAGGGTCTTTCTCTGTTGCCCAGATTGGAGTGCAGAAACAAGATCTTGGCCCACTACAGCCTCAATTTCCTGGGCTAAGGAGATCCTCCTACCTCAGCCTCCCAAGTAGCTAGAACTAATTTTTTATTTGTTTATAGAGAGAGGATTTCACCCTGTTGGCTAGGCTGGTCTCAAACTCCTGGGCTCAAATTAACCCCCTGTCAAAGTGCTGGGATTACAGACATGAGCCACCACACTCAGACTTATTGTTCATTAAGGTCCTTTTTTTTTTGGGATTGAATAACTCCCTTTATCATTTCTTTTATTTTTTTATTTTATTATTATTATTATTATTACTTTTTTTGAGACGGACTCTCGCTCAGTCACCCAGGCTGGAGTGCAGTGGCGTGATCTTGGCTCACTGCAAGCTCCCCCTCCCGGGTTCATGTCATTCTCCTGCCTCAGCCTCCCGAGTAGCTGGGACTACAGGCACCCGCCACCATGCCCAGCTAATTTTTTTTTTTTGTATTTTAAGTAGAGACGGAGTTTCACCCTGTTAGCCAGGATGGTCTCAATCACCTGACCTCGTGATCCGCCCTCCTTGGCCTCCCATAGTGCTGGGATTACAGGCGTGAGCCACGGCGCCCAGCCTATCATTTCTTATAGGACAGGTCTGATGTTGATAGTATCCTTCAGTTGCTGTTTGTCTTGCAAAGTCTCTATTTCTCCTTCATGTTTGAAGAATATTTTCACTTATGATACTGTTCTAGGGTTTGAGTTCCTTTTTTTTTTTTTCAGCACTTTAAATATGTCATGCTACTCTCTCCTAGCCTGCAAGGTTTCCACTGAAAAGTCTGCTTCTAGACGTATTGAAGACACATTGTATGTCACTTATTTATTTTATCTTGCTGCTTTTAGGATCCTTTCTTTATCCTTGACCTTTGAGAGTTTCATTATTAAATGTCTTGAGGTAGTGGCATTTGGGTGAAATTTGCTTGATGTTCTAAAACCTTTTTGTACTTGAATGCTGATATTTTTCTATAGGTTTGAAAAATTCTTTGTTTTATTATTCTTTTGAATAAACTTTCTACTCCATCTCTCCCTCTCTCTCCTTTTTAAGGCCAATTACTCTTAGATTTACCCTTTTGAGGTTATTTCCTTAATCTTGTAGGTGTGTGTCATCCTTTTTTATTCTTTTATTTTTTGTTCCTCTGACTGTGTTGTCAAACAGCCTGCCATCAAACTCACTAATTCTTTCCTCTGCTTGATCAATTCTGTTGTTAAGAAACTCCGATGCGGCCAGAAGCAGTGGTTCACACCTGTAATCCCAGTCTTTTGGGAGGCCGAGGTGGGTGGATTACAAGGTAAAGAGTTCAAGACCAGCCTGGCCAACATGGTGAAATCCCGTCTCTACTAAAAATACAAAAAATTAGCCGGGCGTTGTGGCAGGCACCTGTAACCCCAGCTACTCAGGAGGCTGAGGCAGGAGAATTGCTTGAACCCAGGAGGCGGAGGTTGCAGTTAGCCAAGATCGCGCCACTTCACTCCAGCCTGGGCAACACAGCGAGAATCCATCTCAAAGAAAAAGAAAAAGAAAAAGAGACTCCAATGCATTCTTCAGCATGTCAATTGCATTTTCAAATCCAGAATTTCTGCTTGATTCTTTTTAATTATTTCAATTTCTTCATTAAATGTATATGACAGGATTCTGAATCCCTTCTTTGTGTTATCTTGAATTTTTCTGAGTTTCCTCAAAGCAGCTATTTTGAATTTGGTGTCTGAAAGGTCACATATCTCTGTCCCTCTGGAATTCATTCGTGGCGCTTTATTTTGCTTGTTTCGTGAGGTCATGTGTTTCCTGGATGATGTTGATACTTGTGGATGTTTGTCTGTGCCTGGGCATTGAAGAGTTGGGTATTTATTGTAGTCTTTGCAGTCTGGACTTGTTTGTTCCCCTACTTCTTGCAAAGGCTTTCCAGGTATTCTAAGAACCTTGGGTGTTATGATCTACATTTTTGGTCACTTCAGCCATATTTGCATTAGGGGGCACCCCAAGCCTAGTATCACTGTGGCTCTTGCAGACTCATAGAGGTACCGCTTTTGAGGTCTTGGATGCTATCTGAAGAATTCTCTGGATTACTCTTTTTTTCTCTTCCCTTACTTTCTTCCAAACAAATGGAGTCTCTCTCTCTCTGTGCTAAGCTACCTGGAGCTTGGGGAGGGGTGACACAAGTATTCCTGTGGTCAGCACCACTAGTACTGTGCTTAGTAAGATCTGAAATCAGCACAGCACTGAGTCTCATCCAAGGCTTGCTGTAACCACTACCTGGCTACCACTTGTGTTCACTCAAGGCCCTAGTGCTCTACAATCTGCCAGTGGCAAACCCAGATAGTCTTGTACCTTTCCCTTGAGTGTGGTGAGATCCCCTGGCCCCAGGTCCAGAGATGCCATCCGAGATCCCGGGCCTGGAGTTGGAAACCCTGGGAATCTACCTGATGCTCTACTCTACTGCAGCTGGGCTGGCACCCAAGACACAATACAAAGTCCTTTCCATTCTTCTCTTTCCTTTCCATAAGCAAAGGAGTCTCACCCAATGGCCGCTATCACCCTGGGCCCATAGCAAGAACCTCCTGGCTATTACCAATATTCCCTCAAGGCCCAAGGGCTCTTCAGTCAAGTTGTAGTGAAGTCTGCCAGGCCTGAGACACTCCCCTCAGGAGAATAGGCTCCCCTCTGTTCTAGTATAGATCCAGAAATTCTGTCCAAGAGCCAAGGCCTTGAATTGGTAACTCCAAGAGCGGACTTGGTGCTCTACCACACTGTGGCTGAGCGACTACCTAAGCTGCAAGACGAAGTCCCCTTTATTCTTTCCTCTTATTTTCTCAAGCAGAAGGTGTCTCTCCCTTGAGCCACCACAGCTGGGAATGTGCTGGGTCACACCTGAAGCCAGCACATCTCAGAGTTTCACCCAAAGTCCATGGTGAGTACTACCTGGCTACCACTTCTGTTTATGCAGGGCCCAAGTGGTCTTTGGTCAGCAGATGATGCATCCTGCCAGGAATTGATCCTTCCCTTCAAGGTAGCAGGTTCTTTTCTGGCCTAGGGTGTGTCTAGAAATGACATGCACGTGGTAGGGTCTGGAATGGGGACCTCATGACTCTGCCCAATGCCCTACTCTACTGTGGCTGAGCTGGTATCCAAGTTGTAAGACAAAGTCCTCTTTAGGCTTCCCTCTCCTCTCTCCAAGAAGAAGGAAGAAGTATCTCCCAAAGCTGCAAGCTGCATTGCCTGGGGTTGAAGGAGGAATGACACAAGCACTCCGTTGGCCACCTCGGCTGTTGTCTCACTAGGTTGTGTGCCCCTCAAGTCTACTGGTTTGAAGCTCAGCACAGCATCAAGACTTGCCCAGGAATTGCAGTCCTTATGGTTCAGACTGCCTTTTGAGTTTATTTATAACCCCAGAGCCCTTTAGCCTGTGGTACTAAGGTTTGCGAGAACTCAGATTCTGACCATTGGAATGAGCTAGAGTGGATTCTCCTCTGGCTAGAGTTGATCTAAAAGCTCCCCCCATGGGCACTGGCTGAATTCTTCCCAGTGTTGCTTTCCACTGTGACAGGGTAGTACTGAGTTCCAATGCAAAGTCCCGCAATCATTGTGCTCTCCCTCCCTCAGATGCACAGATTCTCTCTATGCAACATGGCCACTGCTTGGGGTTGGGGGAAGAGAGGCATCAGTAATTGAGACTGTCTTTCCTACCCTTTTCAGTGCTTCTTTCAGTGATATAAATTCAAAGCCATGTATTATAATCACTTACCTGAATTTTGGTTCTTATTAAGGTGCTTTTTCTTTGTATAGATAGTTGTTAATTTTAGTGTTCCTGTGGGGAGAACAATCAGTGGAGGTTTGTATTTGGCCATCTTATACTACCTCAAAGCAAATTGTTAAGTAGCCTTCTTTTGAGATAATTTCCTATCCCAGAATATTTTCTTTTTGCAGTAGTAATATCTAGATAATATACAAGTTTCATGTGATGTAATACTTGAACATTTTTTATCACATTCAGATTTCACTTTGTAAAACTGAAACATTAGTGCCCAAATAAATTTTTGTTTCTATATATACTAAATAAATATTTAAGAGAGTAGAGTTCCTTTAACTATTGCGCTATTAATGAAATGATTAACAACATATTAATTTTGATTCCACTGCTTCTTTTCATTTTAATACACAAGATTTTTAATATTAATTGCCTTCATCAAGTGATTCTTTTGTAGTTCCTTTATATCATAAAAATTTAAGAAAGAAAGCCACTACTTCACTGAGAGTCTTGGAGTTCTGTGAAACATTCTCTCTCTCTCTCTCTCTTATACACACACACACACCCACACACACACACACACACACACACGCACACACAGAGTAGATCTACTACTCAAAAGAATAGAGTAGTGGCAGGTTCAGCTTATAGAAAAGATTAAAACTCAGCCATCAGGGCTGGAAATTGCCATATATCCTATTAAGATTTTTCTCTCAGCATTTTTGTTGCTCTACTCTGATGGAAAAAGTGCAAATTACTGCCAAAGAGGGAAACTCACTGAGTTTTTATGGTCCTCACTTTGTTACCTGTTGTTTTAGCACCTATGGATTTGTAAAATATCCACATGAATCTAAAAGTAAGAAAAAATGAAGCCTGGATTCTATGTATTGGTGGGGAGCAAATAGTTCAGTTTTAAATGAATGCTATATTAAGAGATCTATCACATTGCATAAGAAAAATTCAAATGCTTAAAGACATTAGAATTATTGAAAAAATATATTATTAGATCTTTTTGTTTCTTATGTTTTGAACCAAAAAATAACTACGTGTAAAAAGTTTCACTTTATTCTTTTCATGCAATTTTAGTGTAAGTTGAAATTAAAGAATGATTATATTCTATTTATTTAGAATTCAACTTTTTCTCTTTTGTTAATGTTTTGGGTACAAATCTTATTCTAACTCATAATAACCTAACTCAGACATTAATATAAAACACAGTTTAAAATGTTTATTATCAATGAATGTGGGATACATACATGTTGCCAGACAGGAAAGGAGGGTGGAAAACAGCTATATCATAAAAATACATGTATTTGTTTAATGTACTAGATGATTCTTTTCAAATATTTGATTATATTTTTCAGCATACAGGCTGAGGAGCATTGTATTAGTTCAACCTTTAGCTTTTTCCTGAAGCCCAAAGGTGAAAATAGTAAACATTTTAAATTAAAGTGAACTTTCATATTAAAAGAGGTAGAGAAGAACTTAAGTTGTCAAGAATATCAGTCCAGTCCTTTATTATTCCAAGATAATAAAATGTAATATTAATAATATATTATGTTGTCCTAAGTTTTCTTTTCTTTAGCACAGAAGACAGATTTTCTAGAAATTAGAAGAAAGTTTTTTCTCTATCTACCCACTTTTCCTCTGAGAGCAAGCCCTAGGGGACATAAAAGCAAATGTTATATTCATTCCTAGTTACAGCCAGCTGAGGCTTGACAGGAATAATCTCCTTGAAGTGATTCTCTTTGCTAATACTTTATACTTATCACTGTCAAGTAGTTATTATCATTGACATCTGGCAGAATTTCAGAGCTTACCATGTTGTCTAACACCTGCCAAGGTTTATGCATATAGCTCAGAAATTTATTAGGAGCTGCTCAAATTAATTACTGTTTCATTCAGTAATTGGATAGTAGTCTTACATATTGATACACATATCTTATGACAAAATATTTTCCCATGCTATTAAAATAAACTACACTACATTTACACATTGTTGAATGGTAACTATTTTTAGTAATATATCTATCTATACAATCAGTTCAAATTTCTGTACTTCTTATATTTACTTTACTTCCACTATCAAAAATAATCCACAGTGGAAAAAATCATTAAGAAATAACTTATAAATTAAAAAAAAAATTTATGTATGTTGATATGTAAATACTTTCTCAGTGCTTTTTATGGTATAAGCTGTATTAAGAAAGTAAAGAATGTGGCTAAAATAAAATCTATATTATGTACACTTGTTTTATTAACATTTTATCTATATTGTAACCCTTAGTTTTGTGTTTACAACTTTGATTCTTCACTGAAACTGGGAATTCACACTCTAAGTAATTCTCTTCTGTGTATACAAATTCAACATATACAGAGTAGAGCTTTTAGGCTTTATGAAAATATATATCTGCCTTAACCTTACCAACACAGGGGATTATTACAATATTTTGACAATTTTGGATTTTGCCCTTATGAAAAGCCAAAAGTATTTTTTTCTGCTGCTTCTAGCTACAGTGATTATTATATCTCAAAAAATCAGAAAACTTTTCACTTCATTAATTTTAAGTTTCATGATTTAAAGGGTTCCTTCTCTCCAATTTATTAATTCATAACAATGCAGACAGCAAAGACATCTTCAAATGAACTTGCTTGAACGCAGAGATTTGGTTAGATTCAGATATTGGTTTGCAATGAATAAAAGAGCCATAATGAGTAGGAGAGAAGAAAGGATTCCTTCTTTTGGCCACATTCTTTGTGTTCTCTCCTGGAGGTAGCTTCTTAAAGTCTTCCTTTTACCAAATTCCAGTGAATTTGTTATGATCAGTAAAAATTTCCTGAATCTGTGCTTTATGCAATCATAGTCAACAAAGGAAGGAGTTTTTGATGGTCAGTACAACCATTTTACAACCCGTTACATATTACAATACCTTTATCTTGATATTTCTTGACATATTTAATTTTCTGTTAATATGGTTTGTATCTGTGTCCCTGCCTAAATCTCATGTTGAATTGTAATCCTCAGTGTTGGAGGTGGAACCTGGTGGTAGTTGATTAGATAACGAGGGCAATTTCTCATGAAGGATTTAGCACCATTCTCTTAGTGCTGTTTTTGTGATAGGGTTCTTAGGAGATCTGGTTGTTTAAACATGTGCAGCACCTCACCTATCTCTCTCCTCCTCCTGCTCCTGCCATGCCAAGATGCCTGCTCCAGCTTTGCCTTACACCATGAGTAAAAGCTCCCTGAGGCCTCCCCAGAAGCAGATGCTGCCATGCTTCCTGCACAGCCTGCAGAACCAAGAGCCAATTAAACCACTTTTTTTTTAATAATTTAATCAGTCTCACATATTTCTTATTAGGAATGCAAAAGTGGTGGACTAATATAGAAAACTGGTACCAAGAAATGGGGCATTGCTATAAAGATACCTGAAAATGTAGAAGCAGCTTTGGAACTGGGTAATGGGCAGAGGTTGGAAGAGCATGGAGGGCTCAGAAAAGGAAGAGAAGATGGAGAAAAATTTGAAATTTTCTAGAAACTTGTGAAATCATTGTGACCAAAAGGCTGGCAGTGATATGGACAATGAAGTCCAGGCTGAGATCTCAGACGTAAATGAGAAACTTACTGGGCGCTGGAGTAAAGGTCATATTTACTATGCTTTAGCAAAGAGCCTGGCTGCATTGTGTTCCTGCTCTAGCAATCTTGGAACTTTGAAACTGAGAGAGATGATTAAGAGTATGTGGCAGAAGAAACGTCTAAGCAGCAAAGTGTTCCAGAAGTGGACTGGCTGCTTCTAAAAGCCTGTGCTCATTTGCATAAAGAAAGAATTGACCTGAAACTGGAACATATATTTAAAAGGGAAGTGAGGCCAGATGCAGTGGCTCATCCCTGTAATCCCAGCATTTTGGGAGGCTGAGGCAGGCGGATCACTTGCGATCAGGAGTTCAAAATCAGCCTGGCCAACGTGGTGAAACCCTGTCTTTACCAAAAATACAAAAAAAAAAAAAAACCTAGCTGGGAATGGTGGCACATGCCTGTAATCCCAGCTACTCAGGAAGCTCAGGCTGGAGAATCACTTGAACCCGGGAGATGGAAGTTGCAGTGAGCCAAGATTCCACCACTGCACTCCAGCCTGTGTGAAAGAGTGAGACTCCATCTCAAAAGTAAATAAATAAATAAATACATACATACATACATACATACATACATACATACATAAATAAATAAATAAATAGGAAGCAGAGCATAAATGGTTAGAAACTTTACGACCTGGCCATGCAGTAGAAAAGCAAAACCCATTTGCTGGGGAGGAATTCAACCAGGCTGCAGAAATTTGCATAAGTAGAGAGAAGCCAAGTGCTAATATTCAAGACAATGAGGGAAAGGTCTTGAAGGTATTTCAGAGACCTTCTTGGCAGCCCCTCCCATCATAGGCCTGGAGGCCTTGGAGGAAAAAATGGTTTTGTGTGCCAGGGCCAGGCCCCTGATGCCCTGTGCAGCCTCAGGACACTGTTCTCTGAATCCTAGCCACTCCAGCTCCAGCTGTGGCTCCAAGGGGCTCAGGTATAGCTCAGACTACTATTCCAGAAGGTGCAAGGAATAAGCATTGGTGACTTGCATATGATGTTAAGCCTGCAGGTATGCAGAGTGCAAGAGTTGAGGCCTGGGAGCCTCCACCTACATTTCAGAGGATGTATGGAAAAGCTTGTATGCCCATGCAGAACCCTTCTGTAGGCTCAAAGCCCTCATGGATAACCTCTACAAGGGTAGTACAAAGAGGAAATCTGGGGTTTGGATCCCCAATTACAGAGTTCTCACTAGGATGCCCCCTAATGGAGCTTTGAAAAGAGGACCACTGTCCTCCAGACACCCAAATGGTAGATACACTGGCAGCTTCCACTGTGTGCCTGGAAAAGCCAAAGGCACTCAATGCCAGCCCATGACAGGAGCTGCAGGGGCTGTACCCTGAAAAGCCACAGAGGAAGAGATGTCTAAGGCCTTGGGAGCCTACCGCTTGCACCAGTGTGCTCTGGATAGGGAACATGGAGTCAAAGGAGGTTATTTAGGAGCTTTAAGATGTAATGATTCCCCTTCTGGGTTTTGGACCTGCATGGGGCCTGTAGCCCCTTTGTTTTTGGCTGTTTTCTCCTTTTTAGAATAGGAGTATTTAACCAATGCCTATATGCCTATACCCCCATTGTATCTTGGAAGTAAAATTTTTTTTTTTTTTAAACAGGCTCATTGATGGAAAGGACTTGCCTTGTCTCAGATATTTTGGACTTTGGACTTTTGAGTTATTGCTAAAATAAGGTAAGACTTTGGTAGACTGTTGGGAAAATATAATGATTTATTTATTTATTTTATTATAATTTTTTTGACAGAGTCTCACTCTGTAGCCCAGGCTGGAGTGCAGTGGTGGGATCTTGGCTCACTGCAACCTGTGCCTCCCGGTTCAAGTGATTCTCCTGCCTCACCTCCCAAGTAACTGGGATTACAGGCATGTGCCACCATGCCCAGCTAATTTTTGTATTTTTAGTAGAGATGGGGTTTCACCATGTTGAAGGGGCTGGTTTTAAACTCCTGACCTCAGGTGATCCACCCGCCTTGGCCTCCCAAAGTGCTGGGATTATAAGTGTGAACCACTGCTCCTGCAGGCATAATGATATTTTGATTTGTAAGATAGATGTGATATTTGGCAGGGCCAGAGGTGAAATGATATGGTTCAGATCTGTGTCCCTACCCAAATCTCATTTCAAATTGTAATCCCCAGTGTTGGAGTTGGGGCCTGATGGAAGGTGATTGGATCATAGGGCCAGTTCCTCCTGAATGGTTTAGCACTACCTCCCTTGTGCTGTTTTCTTGATAGAGTGATCACAATATCTGACTGTATAACCCTTTTCCCATTTAGAAAATAAATAAATAAATAAATAAATAAAATAAAACAGTAAGTACAGCTCACTGCCAGTGCTCATTTAATTTTACATAAATTTTAAATTTATTTAAGTTTACATAGGCATGCTCTTTTAGGCTGAAGAAAATATGACTGATTTCAGTGTGAAAATAAAATATAAAAACTGTTCCTGGAGTTATTTTTAAGGAGAATTAACATCAGAATCATGTGAATTATCAGACTCATCTATTTGATGATTAGAATTATCAAATGAATCTTTTGAACAATTGTTCAAGAACGATGTTAACACAAGAATGCTATGTTTTCTAGGATTTGACATTTTCAGTGATTGAGAATTACTATATTTTGTAAACAAAAATACTACTACTAAGAACAGAATGCTATAAACAGAATAATGTCTTTTGTTTCCAAAATTGATATACTACAGCAATGTGAAAATAATCATAAAAGTGAGATATTTTGTGGCAAAGTTATCTCAGAGTAAATGCTGCAGCTGCAAGCGCCACTGGCAGGTATTCTCAGGGCAAATGGAAAAAGGGATAAAAGTGTGTAGCAGCTCCCCCCTAACTCTCCCTCCTTCTCCTGCCATGTGAAGATGCCTGCTCCAGCTTTGATATGAGTAAAAGCTCCCTGAGGTCTCTCCAGAAGCAGATGCTGCCATGCTTCCTGGACAGCCTTTGAAACCGTGAGCACATTCAATCTCTTTTCTTATAAATTATCCAGTCTTGGGTATTTCTTTATAGCTATGTGAGAATGGACTAACATGTTTATGTATTAAATTTAAGCATTTTATGAGATTTTGGTAAAAACATAGAATTAAAATGAAACACAAATATGGCATTTCCTTCCATAGTTCCCTAGATTTTTCTAGCTGGTTGTCTAAATGAAATTTATAAGTGATCTATTGAAACAATATATTAGAATAATACACAATGTCTAATCTAAACTCATGTATGCCAAATAAGCAAAGTAAAACGAGAAAACCCATAGTACTTCATGGTTTTTGGTCACAGGAAAACAGAAATACACATAGCTGTTCTTTTTAGGTAAATTCATATCAGCTGGACTTTAACAGACACGTATCTTTATAAAAGGTGAAAATAAATATATGATGTTTTGCAAGCTTTTCTTTCATGTTTTCAGCAGTTTAATAAGAGAGCCACATAAAATATCTCTATCATTCTCTCTTTCATAATTTAATGGGCTATCTTTATATCTATACACACACATCTGTATGTGTGTGTATATAGAATAAGATATTCAACTGTTAAATCACTATATGTGTACGTATATGTAGCATTTTTATATATGTATGTTTTATATGTATGAGAAATTTGATGTTTATTAAAGTACTGAAAGCCTGACAGGAAAACATGTAAATAATATATAACTAGTTTAAAGACATGATCAGTAGTGCTATCTGCTATTGAACATTTTCCACCAATTATGTCTTAAAATTTATATTTGATTTCTGAAGTAATTATTAACCATATTTTAAGCTATAAGAAATTGAATATCAAAATATTTCAATGACTTGATATAATTTTTTGAATATCAAAATATTTCAATGACTTGATATAATTTTATAAATAATATAATGTACTTTTCTTTCTTGCTGCCCCCTGAACTACTAGCATACCACTCCGTATCTCCATTTCTTTGAGGATGTTCATCATGTTATTTGATGTCCGTGAAGGAGTGGAGAAAATTTGCTGTCTTTCACAATTGATCAGGATTACATAGCATTTATTTGAATGTGGTAGAAAAGAAATATGAAATAGCTCTGCTAAATGTAAACGTAATATGGTAAATATATTACAAATAATTCTAATTTTCAATCAAATCACTTTAAAAATGAGACTTTCTTTTGTACAAAAAGAGTAAAAAAAAGATGACACAAAGGTGGAAATTACAGAATTATTAAAGTAAAATTAGATACACTTTATGTTTGAAATACTACAGTATCTTAGGTAATAATACGGCTTTATTGACTGTAGTAATACTATATTACATTGCTTAAAATATTATGTTGCAACAACAATCATCTTTAGAAAACACAAAATCCCATTTTAGAGGTTTTTTCATTGGTTCATGGAAACTGCTATCATAGATACCAGAATGAAGACATAATTCACACATATATTCAATGTATAAGAAGATTATTGTGTATTTGAAATTAAAGTTAAAAGTATAAGAATCAACATTATTTTCAAATAATCCAGGGCACCCAGAGTTTTAAAGAAAACTATAAAATATACATATAAACTGTTACTATGCATCACATTCTTCTTAGAACCCTGAAAATTGTAATTGACATGTTCTGTTCATGAAGATATAGTATTATTTCAAGGAATGAAAGCAGGTTCACTGTGCACTGGTTACCATGCCAATTTTTATCACTTGCACAGGTCCTGTGAGACAGAAAACTCACACAAATTACAAGAAGCAGATTTATTGCTTAAAGATAGGCAGCAAGGGGAAACAGAAGCCTAGGTTTCATTTTGAGCCAGTTTCTCAAGGCTCAGAAAAGCTTCCCAGCACAGATGGAATCAGTCTGCATGTGTCCCCACTTGCACCACAATGGGAGGACCCCAAAATGCAGCCCACTTTGGGTTTTATGCCCTAGGTGTCACATGACATGCCACACTTAATAAATGAAAATTATTCTGTTTCTAGGTGAGACAAACAGAGACCAGACTGCTCTGGCCAGTTCCCCATAGTCTCAAGATGTTGCATTCCCAGTACATTCTATAGTTATTTTTGAGACCTACTAGTAAGAGGGAGAGAAAAATTGGGTCAGTCCACGGCCACTCAGAGAACTATCCTGTAGGAATTGACATTTTTGTAGTCATTCAACATGTCATCATGAGCTTGTCACTGTACTAGATTGTATCAGAACACATATAAAGTAGATATATTTCTTACCTTTGTATTTCTTATAGTATAATAGAAGGCTAATTGGACAAATAAAATATTACTACTAGAAAGTGAAGAAATACACTCTTAAAAAACAGTGTGACTGAATCAACGAGCACAAAGTCAAGTGTTAATGAAAAACTAGCAAGAATAATTGGGCTCTAGGCGACATTCTGTCATTGCTTATGTGTAACCATTGCTAATTTTTCTAACTTCTGAGAGCTATAAATTAGCTATGAAATAAGAAGGCTGATTTAATTTCCCCAGAGTTTTTTTCAACCACCAAAATATTATGACATTCTAAAAATTATTATTGTTATATATTGATTTTTGTTCAATTGTGTAGCCAACTCCCTAGAGCAATCAGCAATTTTTATTTTTTATTTTTTATTTTTTATTGAGACAGAGTCTTGCTCTGTCACCCAGGCTGGAGTGCAGTGGTGAAATCTCAGCTCACTACAACCTCCACCTCCCAGGTTCAAGTAATCCTCCCTCTTCAGCCTCCCAAGGAGCTGGGACCACAGACATGTGCCACCACACCTGGCTAATTTTTGTATTTTTAGTAGAGACCATGTTTCACTATGTTTGCCACGCTGGTCTCAAACTGTTTACCTCAAGTGATCCACCTGCCTCAGTCACCCAAAGTGCTGGTATTATAGGCATGAGCCACCATGCTTGGCTAATAGTCATGTTTACTGAGGCCAGCATGAATAGGTCTTTAGGAGAAATAAGGTGATTGGGACATTCTGTTAAGTTGGAAATGATGGTAAGTTAACCAAATCAATATGTTATGTAGAAAGTTGGATACATGTGTGTGAAGTGAAACATTAAGGTTTTTGATGGAGAGACCTATGTAAATCTATGTTGTTGCCATATATTTGGCATTAAACCATGTAATTTTTGATATTATATGGAGAGAGGTAAAAAGGAAGAAAGGTTAGGAATGAATGTCAAGACAGGGATAGGAAGTAGAACTAGAGAAGTGACCAGAATCATGATATAAAGCACAGGTGTTCTGTATACCAGAGCCAGAAAGGAGAGACTTTTAAAAGAAGGGAGTAGTCTACCCTATCACGGGTAGCTGAAATACTGAGTAGAAATTGGTCATTTGACAAATATCTACTGCGCTCCTACTATGTACCAGCTACAATTCTAAGCACCTAGAATGTACCAGCGAAGAAATAAAATCTCCCTCCTTTGTGGAACTTTCCTTCTGTTCCTCAAATTGGAGACAAAATAATAAATAATAAAAATGTTAGTGAAATAAATCACCAAGTATTATGGAAGGTGATAAATGCTATGAAAAATAATGTAGAGCAGGTAAGAAATTTGAGAGTACAGCAACCTAACTGAGTGTAGCAAGGGATGAGATCAGAGAGATAATGGTAATTGGCTTTCACTCAGAGTTTGAACAGATTGGTGACATGATATGAGTTGTATTTTGAGAGATTTATTTCTGTAACTTTTTATAAAATCTGCTTTCAGGCAGACAAACGTGGAAGTCTAGTTCCATTTAAAGGCTATTACTATTGTCCACAAGAGAAATGATGGCTTTGACCAAAGTGCATAGGAAAGGCGAAATGTGGATAAGTTTTGAGAGAAGCTCCAACAAGATTTCCACACGAATTGAATGAGAGCACAGGCAAAAAGGGGGAACTCAAGGATAGTGCTAATGTTTTGTTTCATTTTTTTTTTTGGCCTGAGCAACTAGAGTGATGAGATATCATGAACTGATGTATGATAGACTGAGACCGGATCTGGAGACATTCAAGAGTTCAGTTGTGCCTGTGTCATATTTAAGATATTTGTCATTAGAGGCATTGTAGAGAAAGTTGAAAATGTGGATGTAGAGGACTGAAGAAAAAAATATGAGCTGGAGCTATCAATGTAGAAGTTTCTAAGCATATAGATAGTATTTAAAGACTTAAGACTTGGTGTGATTACCTAGAGAATGGGTATAGACATAAAAGATATCTTGGATATTGCAAGAAAAAGTAAAGAATCCATCAAAAGATACTGCTTACTTTGGTTGCATGTGAGGTAGTGCTCATTTATATGTTGAAGAGAGGCTCTCAGAAGTAAGTAACAGGCAAATAGGAAAAGTAATGTTAAATCATAATATACACTATTTTATTTGGTTCTCTTAACAACCCTACTAATGAGTTGTGTAATTATTTTCATTTCAAATCATAAAAATTTGTCCAAGGACACACATTGAATAACTGACTGTCACATGTTACCAAGTTCTTAAATACTAGGCAATATTATAGCTTATACTGCTCTTGTATTGATCTCTCCCTAAAAAATTAAAGAAAATACATAGGGCAGAGAAAAAAGACAACTACAAAATTATGCGCTGATTGGACACTCATATGCATTTAAAACATTCAGTGCATTGTTGCTTGGGAATTTAAAAGGATATTTTATAAATATCTGAACCAAATCTCAGAACTTCTAATCAGCATTTGGGTCTCATTAAGTGCTTTCATTCCTTCATATTCCTTAGGTTGCCATTTGATTATTTTTTGCTAAATGATAGCTTATTTACATCTTTGCTTTTTATACATTCTCTTCTCCTCTAGTGTCTCTTCCATTCTTGATATTAAGCGATTTTCAATACTCTTGCTAAAGTCTCAATTATTTTAATTCTTGCTTATTTCTGTTCTTTCAGCTGTTTTATACATATCTTGCAGTGCATTAAAATAAGTTTTAACATAGACTAGGGAAACAAACAACTAAACAAATAAGCAAAACTAGAGAAGCCAAATAACTGAGTGAGACCAACAGTGAAAAGTAAGATAATATCATTTAACCTTAAGTAAGAAATTTATTAGATGAAAAGGAAAGATTAAAATAAAGTTCTACTAGAAAACAAGTAAATAGAAGGAAACAGAATTTGCTGGTTTAAATAAACCTCTTCTGAATTAATTACTGATCAAAGTATTTTTGATTATGTTTATCTGTCAGCTTAATTCTTGAGAAATGTTTTTTAAGCAGAAATCTTACAGGGATACATTACAAATCTAATGCTAAATTTTATTCTATGATGATTGTATTTTTCATCCAACATAGCAGTATTTTGAATATCATTCATATGTTATTAAAATGAATATATGACACGTTTATGGCACTAACAATTTATCATATAATTAGGATTACATATGTAAACACTTCTTGCAGTGCAAGAATACTGTGGATTGAAAAATGTTAGTGTCTTTCCTCCCTCAGAAATATTATGTATAATATGTTTTGTGGTTTTCAGCCTATTAAGGGAGTACATTGGTGATTTTTATTCTCACTCACTCATTGAAATAAGTAAACATAAATAAAAACTTGTTCTCTATTAGCTCTCTATTGAAATGAATTATTGTGAGTAGGCACTGAATATCTTTGCCTGCTTAGAAAGACTCTAATTCAGCCCATTAATAATAAGGCTTCCAAATGAAGCAGTCCACTTTTTGTTTTCTATCAGAAGACACAGAATCAGAGCATTCTTTCTGGTAAAATCTGTGCTGTAATGGTGGTTTTTTGGGAGTTCTGATGACAGGAATAGTCTTATGGTCCACATTTTGGGATCATGAGAGTCACTCAGTAACATTTTCTTTAGAATGTCAATAAAAATTGTAGACTGCTGACTGGGAGGAGATGGCAAGTTGAGAAATCGACAGTGTTTTTAGACGTCTTTCTCCTCCTAAGATTTCCACATTTACCTCCTGGAATCTTATTGCCAGCTAATGCCACCTTGTTTCTCATCTAAAATAATTTTAGTTAAGCAAAAAAAAAAAAAAAAAAGAAAGAAAAAAAAAGTGCCCTCTCCTCACAAGCAATATTTCAACCTGATTAACAATGAACTTTATTATTATACATTAGTGACTTCAGTATCCACATAGGTGATCATATTATAAACAGGCACTGAGAATTTGATGTCTATAACAACCACAATCTTATTCTTTATATCTATTTAGAAAATCACACATTGTAAGAACACCTAAGACCTTGATATTTCCCAGAAATATACCTCTGAAATATTATGTTTCAAATGCTGAGTTGTGCCTGTAGTTTTTCTACACTTACCTCCCTCATCATCTTCAATTGAACTACCTGGCTTTTTGACATTACGCTGTTCTATTTCACATCTACCAGTTCCTTCTCTGTTATGTCTAACATGACATTGTTTTGTTCCCAATTTGGCTTATAGTGTACTATTTTAAAGAAAAAAAATCCACATAAGTAATTTAATGATATTCTTCGAACTGTAACTGCATTATCAATGTAAAATAGAAGCTAAAATGAAATTTTAATAAATAACAAAAGGATATTTAAAAGTTAGTTGGGTGAAACATATTTGACAAGAAGAAGGGTGTAGGCTGAGAAATGAAAACGTGATAAGGCTACCAAAAAATGTAACACCAAGGTTAAAATCTGTTTTAGAAAAATAACATGTAAGTCAATACTGTAGGACATGAAATAAATGATAGGGTAAAATAAGAAATTGCAAAGCTCTACAGATGTGTTAGGTATAAGATTTTCCACATGGGAGTGACATGCCTGAATATTCTAATTTTGTAATTAAATTCTTTTAGATCCCGATCAATTCTCTCAGATTTTTCACTGTAACTGTTTGTGACTGTATAAAGGGAATTCTTGATCATTTTCATAAGTCTATATTCATCGAGCACTGTAATATTTAGTGGAGTTTATTCTGATCCAGAGTCACTGCTAATCAATTATAGTGTAATTTTTCACCAATAAAAATAAGACATTAATATGTGTTTAATAAAGAACATAATTATCTTACCACTCCCTAAATAATTACCATTCGAAATCTCACCAGGCATAGGTAATCACTGCCAAAATTGTGTCTGCATTTGTTTTCCCAAGCCAAATTACCATTCAGCTTCAGGATTAGGCAAATGTAAGTAAACAAAGTAGACATTGTTTTTTCTTTCAAAAAACCACAATTTAGTTGTATATGTTTGGATACCACTGAAAGTAGTTTTTTAAAAGATTTGTTTGTATTTCTGTATTGAAATTGAGAGGTATTACAGAGATGTTTTCCTTAAAGTGCATTAAAGCACTTTATTAAAACTTTAACAATCTGGGACAATATTTTAGTGTCAAACAGAGAGAGAGAGAGACAATGATCTCAAAGAAGAAGAAGAAAGATTACTAAAACAGACATTCACATTAAAAATAAATTTCAAATTGAATAAGTATTTAATAATGGTAATTAAGCAATTAGTCAACACTTTAAAGATAAATCTCTGGTAAAAATCTATTTCAGCATATGACTTACAATGAATGTTAAATGACAAAAAAAATTAAAATTTAGTTGCAAAGGAAAACTTGTTTCTGGCAGTCCATTTCATTTTGTTTTGGTAAGGGTTCCCTGACTTTCTTTGAGTAAATTCAAAGAAACTTGAATAAATTGGGTGAAAAAATCCATCCCTAGATTCAGAGGAATTGAATGTACAACCTGAACGTTAAAAAATCATCACATTTTGTTTCTTGACCTCACAGTGTTTATCCCATGAGGGGTGAATGTATGATGTAATTTGGACATACGTGTCTAGATAACGACAGGCTTTTCTTCTTGCAACAGGGAATGAGAAATAATTTTAAAATGAAGCAATACAAATGACTCGACACAACACAAATATTATGTCTGATCTCATTAGTAAACAAATATATATATATATATTTATATCTATCTATCTATATATATTTAAAGGCCAAATAGCTGAAGGTGTCTTTCCTTTTACATACCTAACTTTAAGAGATAGATTGCAGAAGGCAGTAGGATGTACAGCCACAGAAGTAACTCTATTTCTCTCTATCAACCTAAGGGCTCCTTCCATCCAGCACATCAGAACAACAGTAAATGTTTCTCATATGCTGATCTCTGCTATAGCAGTATACCAACCCTAGGGCTCTGCTACGCTTTATCCACGCTAAACCATAAGGGATGACTATAGTTTTGCTTCAAGTGTGTCTGTTTTTCCATGTTTTCTTTTCTTTCTCTATTTTATATGCGTGACCATTTCAAGGTTTTTTATTTTATTTTACTTTAACTTCTAGGGTACATGTGCACAACGTGCAGGTTTGTTATATATGTATACACGTGCCATGTTGGTGTGCTGCACCCATTAACTCGTCATTTACATTAGGTATATCTCCTAATGCTATCCCTCCCCACTCCCCCACCCCACAACAGGCCCCGGTGTGTGATGTTCCCCACCCTGTGTCCTAGTGTTCTCATTGTTCACTTCCCACCTATGAGTGAGAACATGTGGTGTTTGGTTTTTTGTCCTTGTGATAGTTTGCTGAGAATGATGGTTTCCAGCTTCATCCATGTCCCTACAAAGGACATGAACTCATCCTTTTTTATGGCTGCATAGTATCCATGGTATTTATGTGCCAGATTTTCTTAATCCAGTCTATCATTAATAGACATTTGGGTTGGTTCCAAGTCTTTGCTATTGTGAATAGTGCCACAGTAAACATACGTGTGCATGTGTCTTTATAGCAGCATGATTTATAATGCTTTGGGTATATACCCAGTAATGGGATGGCTGGGTCAAATGGTATTTCTAGTTCTAGATCCTTGAGGAATCACCACACTGTCTTCCACAATGGTTCAACTAGTTTACACTCCCACCAACAGTATAAAAGTGTTCCTATTTCTCCACATCCTCTCCAGCACCTGTTGTTTCCTGACTTTTTAATGATTGCCATTCTAACTGGTGTGAGATGGTATCTCATTGTGGTTTTGATTTGCATTTATCTGATGGCCAGTGATGATGAGCATTTTTTCATGTGTCTGTTGGCTGCATAAATGTCTTCTTCTGAGAAGTGTCTGTTCATATTCTTTGCCCACTTTTTGATGGGGTTGTTTGTTTTTTCTTGTAAATTTGTTTGAGTTATTTATAGATTCTGGATATTAGCCCTTTGTCAGATGAGCAGATTGCAAAAATTTTCTCCCATTCTGTAGATTGCCTGTTCACTCTGCTGGTAGTTTCCTTTGCCGTGCAGAAGCTCTTTAGTTTAATTAGATCCCATTTATCAATTTTGGCTTTTGTTGCCATTGCTTTTAGTGTTTTAGACATGAAGTCCTTGTCCATGCCTATGTCCTGAATGGTATTGCCTAGGTTTTCTTCTAGGGTTTTATGGTTTTAGGTCTAACATCTAAGTCTTTAATCCATCTTGAATTAATTTTTATATAAGGTGTAAGGAAGGGATCCGGTTTCAGCTTTCTACATATGGCTAGCCAGTTTTCCCAGCACCATTTATGAAATAGGGAATCCTTTCCCCATTGCTTGTTTTTGTCAGGTTTGTCAAAGATCAGATGGTTGTAGATGTTTTGTATTATTTCTGAGGCCTCTGTTCTGTTCCATTGGTCTATATCTCTGTTTTGGTATCAGTACCATGCTGTTTTGGTTACTGTAGCCTTGTAGTATAGTTTGAAGTCAGGTGGTGTGATGCCTCCAGCTTTGTTCTTTTGGCTTAGGATTGTCTTGGCAATGTGGGCTCTTTTTTGGTTCCATATGAGCTTTAAAGTAGTTTTTTCCAGTTCTGTGAAGAAAGTCATTGATAGCTTAATGGGGATGGCATTGAATCTATAAATTACCTTGGTCAGTATGGCCATTTTCACGATATTGATTCTTCCTATCCATGAGCATGGAATGTTCTTCCATTTGTTTGTGTCCTCTTTTATTTCTTTGAGCAGTGTTTTGTAGTTCTCCTTGAAGAGGTCCTTCACGTCCCTTGTAAGTTGGATTTCTAGGTGTTTTATTCTCTTTTTAGCAATTGCGAATGGGAGTTCACTCATGATTTGTCTCTGTCTGTTATTGGTGTATAAGAATGCTTGTGATTTTTGCACAAGCATCTCGCTCCGTCGCCCAGGCTGGAGTGCAGCGGCGGGATCTCAGTTCACTGCAAGCTCTGCCTCCTGGGTTCACACCATTCTCCCTCCTCAGCCTCCCGAGTAGCTGGGACTACAGATATGTGCCACCATGCCCTGCTAATTTTTTGTATTTTTAGTGGAGGCAGGGTTTCACCATGTTAGCCAGGCTGGTCTTGATCATTGACCTCGTGATCTGCCCACCTCAGCCTCCCAAAGTGCTGGGATTACAGGTGTGAGCCACCACGCCTGGTCTCGTTTCAAGTTTTATATCCACAGCTCTTATTAATACTCTTCAAATTCTCTTGTTTGCCCATCTTTATCTTTAATTATGTGTTTAACAATATCGAATGTATACTTTGTACTTTGAACTATATGAATCATATGTTATTTGTTTATACCATTTAAAGTTGTTTATTATATTTATTTGCAAACCTATATTTTTGAATGTTTTGAGGTTCTATGTAAAACTTATTCAGAACTCCCAAATAACAACACTGTTCTTAATACAGATGTGTTAACAAATAACCAAATAATAAATATGATAAAATTCTAACTGAATGGGGAAAATCATTACCATAGGGATTTAGCATATTTATTCTTTGACTTCCTAAACTAATCTCAACAGAGAAAACTGGAATTTCTTAGCAGGCACATTTTCTTGAGTCATTCTTTGTTTTTTTTGACAGAATCTAAGGCTGGAGTGCAGTAGTGGGATCTCAGTTCACTGCAACCTCCACCTCCCTGGTTCAAGCATTTCAGTAGCTGGGATTACAGGTGCACACCACCATGACTGGCTAATTTTTTTTTGTATTTTTAGTAGAGACAGAGTTTCACCATGCTGGCCAGAGTGGTTTCAAATTCCTGACCTTAGGCAATCTGCCTGCTTTGCCTGCAAAAGTGCTGGGATTACAGGCATGAGCCACTGTGCCCGGCCTCCTGAGTCATTCTTGCAAGGAATTTTACTTGGATAAAAAAGGTCCCTAACAGATAGTGGAAACCCAGATTTTTCTATTTTGCTTTGTTTTAATGAATGTAGCTATATATTGAAGAATGAATAAGTGGAAAAGAAAAGAAGGAAGACATGAAATGAAAGGAAATTTGACAATAGTATGATACGTTGAAAGACCTGAGAAAAGTATGGCAAGATTTAAAGCTTATTATTTTGGGCACATAGAAAGCAATTAAGAAAATGTTTACGTGGAAATATTGTTAGTTGCCTCAAAATGGTGTGTATCTTTTTTTTTTTTTTCTAAGTAATAAACTTGAGACATCTTTTTCTGCTTATAAGAAAGACTACATTTCTGCTTAGCCTAGCAACAAAGTCTGGTCAATCTACTGAGGTGGAAATATCACATTGCAGCTTCTGGTAAGCTCCTTGTCAAAGATAAATCCTAATGGTCAAAGTTAAACAGGCAAAATACCTTATTCAGAACAGTTGCAATAGAGGAGAGAAGTTGAATTCAACTCTGGTTAATCCAAATGGTGGGTGGAGAGTGTTAAGCCCTGGGATGGATAGTAGAAAAGTACTATCCATCCCAGTAATGGAGGAGAGGACATTAGGTAGGGTAGGCTCATCAGTGGGATGCATTGAGCATGTTGAGTTATTCCAGAGTTTGCTAATTTTATCCTCTGTTATTAGACCACCTGTGTTTCATAGTTGGTGCCCATCAAAGTTAGGTTCCTATCCTTTCATGAAAACTGATAGTGACTCTATTTCTCTTGATAATTTCACTCGAAAAGGATAGCTCCTAGGCCTTGAGAAAGACATTCTTGGGTTATAAAACTGGGCAATAGGCTGAGTGAAGGTTTATATATATTTGAAAGGGGCAAGGGAAATATTTTGCAATTACAAGTTTTCTAAAGTAAATACTCTAATAAAAGGGAGGCTAGAGAGGCTAGAGGCCTGTATTAGTTCGTTGTCACACTGCTATGAAGAAGTATTTGAGATTGGTTAATTTAGAAAGGAAAGAGGTTTAATTGACTTACAATTCCTCATCGCTGGGGAAGCATCAGGAAACTTATAAACATGGCAGAAAGCAAAGCAGAAGCAGGCACCTTCTTCACAGGATGGCAGGACAGGGTGAGGGCAAGCAGGGGAAATGCCAGATGCTTATAAAAACATCAAATCTCTTGAGACTCACTCACTATCATGAGAACAGCATGGGAGAAATCACCCCATGATTAATTGCCTCCACCTGGTGGCATCCTTGACACATGGAGATTACAATGTAAGATGAGATTTTGGATGGGGACACAACCAAACCATATTCAGGGCCTATAGTCAGAAAGAAACTTGTCTCAATTTTAGTCAAGTTGAGCAAATTGTGAAAGTAGTCTTGATGGCATTTAACAAATTAATAAAAAAGATACATGAATATATGTGACTTTTGGCCTTTATTCTTTTCCTGATTCTTAATAACTGGAATGTGGAATACTCTTTGGACTATAAGAATATGGGCTATATTTTGGGTTTACAAGAGATTCTAGGTCTGTGAGGGCTTTTTAGAGAAAAGTATGCCATATTTGTCCTGAAATGCACACCCCCAGATATTCTGAGTGTTTAAACTATTAGGGGAATTTAATATCCCTTACTGGCAGCTGAATATAATCCTAACTGGTAGTGCTTACTTGTTAAATAAAAATGAATCCAAATAGATTCCAAAATAATATCTCTCACCTTCAGCATGAGGACTAAGCTCTGATTTTTTATCTTGCCCAAATTCCTACCTAAGGGGTCTGGGGAATTGTGCCCTACAAACCATGGATTCTTATCAGATGGGTTTTATTTGACCCTGTATATTGTGATTTGCCTTTCAATCTGACTCTGGCATAGCAAGATAAGAAAAAAATATTTAACTTCAAAATATATTTCCTCTCCAAGTCTTGAAATTGCCCTGCTGTTGTGGGAAGTCAGGGACCCTGAACAGAGGGACTGGCTGGAGCTGTGGCAGAAGAAGCATAAATTGTGAAGATTTCATGGACATTTATCACCTCCCTAATAATACTCTTATAATTTCTTATGACTGTCTTACTTTAATCTCTTAATCCTCTTATCTTCATAAGCTGAAGATGTACATCCCCTCAGGACCCTGTGATGATTGCATTAACTGTACAAATTGATGGTAAAACACGTGTGTTTGAACAATATAATATGAAATCAGTGCACCTTGAAAATGAACAGAATAACAGCGATTTTAGGGAGCAAGGGAAGATAACCATAAGGTCTGACTGCCTGCAGGGTCGGGCAAAAAGAGCCATATTTTTCTTCTTGAAGAGAGCCTATAAGTAGGAGAGATATCGCCAAATTCTTTTCCTAGCAAGGAATATTAAGACCCTAGGAAAAGAATTGCATTCCTGGGGGGAGGTCTATAAACGGCCGATCTGGGAGTGTCTGTCTTATGCGGTTGAGATAAGGACTGAAAAACACCCTGGTCTCCTGCAGTACCCTCAGGCTTATTAGAGTGGAAAAAAAAAACACTCCCTGGTAAATTTGAGGTCAGACCAATTCTCTGCTCTTGAACCCTGTTTTCTGTTGTTTAAGATGTTTGTCAAGACAATATGTGCACAGCTGAACATAGACCCTTATCAGAAGTTTTTGATTTTGCCCTTTGCCTTGTGATCTTTGCTTTGCCCTTTGCCTTGTGATCTTTATTGGCCTCAGAAGCATGTGATCTTTGTTCTCCTTTTTGCCCTTTGAAGCATGTGATCTTTGTGACCTACTCCCTGTTCGTACACCCCCTCCCCTTTTGAAGTCCTTAATAAAAACCTGCTGGTTTTGTGGCTCAGGTGGGCATCACGGACCTACCAATATGTGATGTCACCCCTGGCAGCCCAGCTGTAAAATTCCTGTCTTTGTACTCTTTCTCTTTATTTCTCAGACCGGCCGACACTTAGGGAAAATAGAAAGAACCTATGTTGAAATATTGGGGGCAGGTTCCCCTGATACCCTGCAAAGTCTCTTGTGGGAAAAATCCACATTCTATAGAGAATCTCCTTTCTCCTGTGTTTTCCTTCCTTTATTTCCAGATCTAGGAGACAATTAACTAAGAGCCAGGCACCCTTTTAGGACCCATAAGAAACATTTTACAACCTGCTCTCTCTCTCTCAGTCTGCTGAGAGATTCCTTTGCACAATAAAACTTGGTCCCCACAATCCTTTATCTTAACCTGAACATTCTTTTCCATTAATCCCAGGTCTTCAGATAAACTCAATCAGAAAATGTTTAAATTTATCTACAGTCTGGAAGCCCCTGCTTTGAGTTGTCCCACCTTTCTGAACCAAACAAATGTACTTATTAGATGTATTTGATTGATGTCTCATGCCCCCCTAAAATATATAAAACCAAGCTGTACCCTGACCACCTTGGACACAAGGTTCTCAGGATCTCCTGAGGGCTGTGTCACTGGCCATGGTGACTAGTATTTGGCTCAGAATAAATCTCTTCTAACGTTTTATAGAGTTTGTCTCTTTTCATTGGCAACCAACACATGAATTGCCTTTTGAAATCTCTCTATATTTGTTAATTCTGTATTCACATTCATTATGTCATCTATATATTTTGTTATGTATACACACACATATGTATTTGTGTGTAAATCCTTTTCCAGCTTGATTCAAAGCTGGAGCTTATATTTGTATGCCCCTTAGGGAATTACATTGTAACTACCTATTAGTGATATTTGTTTGAATAATTATCTCTATTTTAGTAACATCTATCAGAATTGTGCAGAATTTCTAATATAATATTTTGTGTGTGTTGGATTACATCAGAAAAGATAGGAGTTTGTGAATAATTGATTGTTTTCTACATATTATGTTAAACAGTAAAAACCAAAAGATAGCAGCTAGCATGGAAGAGTGAAGTGCAATATCTCTTGCTAAGTGGCTTGATTACTAATTGATTTGGAATAATACTGAAGTAAAAGGCAAAAAGCATACAGGGGAACTTTTTTCATCCTTTAGAAACCTTTGAAGATATCAGTCTTTTCTGTGCTTCTTTGTTCAAATAAAATTTTAGCTACTTCAGCTTATAGAGAAACTCAAGGTAAAAAGTAATGACCTTTCAAGCTTGAGCAAACAGGAAATTTTCTCATTTTTGTTACGGATATTTTATTGAGACCTTTATAACCAAGATAAATAATGTAAAAGCTTAGTGAAGAAATGTGGTCCACAATAAATATTAAACAACAAGATAATAATGATAATGATTTTTTCATTGAAGACAGCTTTTGAATTTTTGATTCAAACTATTAGCTTTGGGGCTTAATAGAGTATTGATTGTACACAAGGGCTCTAAATAACAATGAAGTTATCCTCACAAATGAAAATAATCACGTGAAAGAGCTTCTAATTAAAGTTGTAATTTATTAGCATAAAATAAATTTTATTGCTATAGTTTATGACCACTATAGCTGAATAAATAACTCTGATTGTGATCAATAAGTATTGACTAATAGAACAGAGTTGGCTGTAGTCTATTCCAAGCATGCAAGCCGGGACACATTTGTAAACACTAAAATTGTCTTTCTTTAAGTAATTCATTGTGTTAACAAAAATGAAATATACATACAATTAAAAAAAATTAACACTTTTTCCCCTAAAGGGTTAAATTATTTAAATGTTTGAATACATTTGCTTATCCCAAAGTCAATCTGCATATTTGAATAGGTTTAGAAAAGTGGGGAGCCTGTGCTTGAAAAGAGATATCTCAAAAGAGAAAGCACTTTTTTTTTTTTGGAGACGGAGTCTCGCTTTTTTGCCCAGGCTGGAGAGCAGTGGCACAATCTCGGCTCACTGCAAGCTCTGCCTCCCAGGTTCATGCCATTCTCCTGCCTCAGCCTCCTGAGTATCTGGGACTACAGGCGCCCGCCACTGCACCCAGCTAATTTTTTTGTATTTTTAGTAGACACGGGGTTTTACCATGTGTTAGCCAGGATGGTCTCAATCTCCTGACCTTGTGATCTGCCCACCTCGGCCTCCCAAAGTGCTGGAATTACAGGCATAAGCCACCGTGCCCAGCCGAAAGCACATTTTAAACATGCTCTTATTGGATAATGAAAAGAAAAATCAGCCATTTCCTTTTGCAAGGTATCATCAGAGTTGAGACAATCACCTTTGTGTTCAATCTTAGTTTAGGATTTATGTATTTACCTGTGAGAGTGAAGACTGTTCAAATTATATTCATATTGCTAATTTTATCCAAAAATATTTATTGAGTGCTTCTTATGTGCTGGGCATTGTTCTATGTGTTGAGGGCCTTATGTGTATTACTATCTTAAGAATAACTCAGGGCTAAGTAGAAAGTGGAGAATATAGTTTTGACCTCTAATAAGCCAGGTTTTAAATATCAGGACTGCTGTAAACACTTCATCTGTTATTTAACTTTGGTTTTTCTGTTTCTTCTTATGCAAGTTTAAAATAATAACTAATTTGTTGGGTTGTTGTAGTGTATAAATTAGATGACGATATGAAAAGTACTGGTACGTTATAGACTACAAGGGATGGTTGCTTACCATAATTAAATAATAAGTAATCATTGTAAACAGTTATAAGCATTCACAAATACATTATTGGTGGTTGAGATTTCAAATGATCAAAATATGTGAAGATCCATCTTTATGGTTCTTGTTTCATTTTGATACAAAACTTGAGCCACATCCAACATTCATAAAATTTTCATATATTATATCTCATATGTGATGTGTTCACCAGCATTTCCTAATAAGATTCTTTATGGTAGCTTCTGGACATTGCCACTTGTAAACAACTCTATGCAGCCTAATCCCCAGAAATCCATCTAATTTTGGGGAAACTATTTTTGCTTCCAGTGAGTATCACTGCATTACCTAGGCTTTAAAACTACTCTAAATAATACCAATGCACTTCTTTTTTACTTTTGATGGCTGATTTTTTTTTCCCAGCTACTAGTGCCTACTATTGGAATCCTTAGGATGTCAAAAGTTCTGTGGTGGGTCTGTGGTTAAATTGAAGAGAATGCCACTTCGCATTTAGGCTGTCTTCTATGAGAGAAAAATCAACATCTTGTACCTCAAAATTTTAGCTTTAAGGGAATAAGTTCTTTCTAGTCACAATTACAGTCCTTAGGTGAAATTCACACATGATTTTCTAAATCTCTGTTATAAACAACTTACCTGGCTTCTCATATAATATTTTTTATTATTTTTATTTTATTCTCTAATTTTATCAGTTGTATATTTTGAATGGCATTGTTTCTTGAGGCTATGAGTGTTATGCAATATAAGATAACTAGCATTATTTAAAATGCAATATTGGAATTATGAGTAGATCTCCTTTCAAGATGGCCATGATTAGTACTCTATATTAATAATTCTTTACATCTACATTTTGTTTAATCAGAAAATTTCAAAATCACATTGCATTAGTTTTCTAAACCCAGAACCATTTTTATGGAATTTTAGAAAAACATTCTGAACATTTCTTTCTAATATACTAATTATAAATAGTTAATAAAGCAAACATAATATTAGAATTGAATTGAAGATCATGGAGTAAATAGCACATTATATTCTCTACTTAATAGATTATCCTACAGTTTCAAAGCCTTTTAAACCATTTTAACCACTGTGAAGTAACTTTGTACATTCTAGCACCTGCCCTTATTTCCCACCTTGTCTCTGAACCTTTTTTTCTTTAGCCTTTATCAGTGAGTAAATGTCTACTTTGCCCCTTGCACAGTATTTGTATGACATACGAACTTCCATCTTGGGACAAATAACATTTAAGTATATTTCAGTTTTATTCTAGCCCAGTTCTTCTCACTATTAAGCTCTTTGAGGATAAAACTTTGTTTTATTTTTCTTTGTAGGTCCAGAGCTTAGCATTGTGCTTTGCTAGGCAAGCATTAAATTTGTATTTAATAGTAGATGAGTAAATAAAATTTTAAAAAATCAGTGAATGTCTATTATATATTGAAATCTTCTGAACATATTTATATAAGAACATTATAAAGTACTATGTGATATATGACTATATTATTTGTACAATGTATATGCACATACATACAATGCTTGCTTTTTTACAAAATATTTTATATCCTATGCTACAACTTGCTGTTTGTACTCAACATAATATTATAGACATTCTTTTGCATGAAAGAAGTAGTACTCTATTATTTTTAGTGACTGTATAATATCCCACAATGCAGTATATTAATTTCTTTATTCCTCTATTAATGGATTACTTACAAATTCAATATTAATAATGCTGCATTAATATAGTATGCATTTCCAAAGACTATATTTTAATAGAAATTATTGAGTCAGAGGTGTGTAAATTATATTTGTATTTTTGCTGCCAAATCAAACACCAAATATTTGTTCAATAGTTTCCAGTCTTTTAAAATATATACAAATGTATGTTTGTATATATGTAGATAGATGATAGATGATGGCTAGGTAGATAGGTAGATTGACATAAAAAGGGAGAAGACAAAGGAAGAAAATGAAAGGGAGAGGAAGGGAGGGAGGAAAAAAGGAAATAAGGAAAGAGAGAAGGAAGGGTATCTTTGAATATATCTGTATATATATGTGGGTGTGTCTGTATATATGAATATATATATTTTAAGAAAATGAAATTTATAAAGTGTTCAAATAATTTTAAAAAATTCTTAAAAAGGTAGAAATCTTTATTAGTCAGTTAGGATTTAGAGAAAGATTAATAATAAGAGATGTCTTTTGAACATGTTACTTTGCAAGAAAAAATTATGACCTTTACCATTTTCTGTCTTCTTCAATTTTTATCTCTACCTTCCTTTTTAAATTCCCCTTCTTCCATGTCCCCTTTTAACACACAAATATCAGCCTCTAAGGAATCAGGGCACTGAGCAGACATCTTAGCTGGCATTCCCAATGCCCAAGAAAGTGGGGTGCTGAGAGGGAGGGGAGGCAGACTGGTTGCTTTGTGGGTGTCGGATGCCTGAGAAAGAAGGATCATGATTGGGAGGGTTTGAATGGCAAAAGTCTACTGGGCTTCTTAGGAATCTGACCCATTTATCATTAGAGCAAGTCACAGACAATGTTAAAAGTGGGTGAAACAAGAAAGAGTAACATGGGATATTGTAATTGTTATGGTGATAACCACCAGAAGAAATAGCTTATGTAGTATGCATCCTTCTAGATTGTGGAACTAGATGTCAAGAATAGATGGCTTTGGTGAGAATTATTTTAGAAATACTTGAGTTTTTAAACAATATTTGCATATTATTAAATACATTTTACATTATAAAAAGAGCATATAGATCTTTAATATATTTTGGAACTATATTTATTAGATATATTTTATTTTTAATTTGAGGGCTGTGATAGTTTTATGTGTTAACTTGTCTATTCTACAGAACCCAGTTGTGTGGACAAAAACCAGGCTAGACATTGCTGTGAAGACATTTTCAAGAGGCAATTAACATTTAAAACCAGTTGACTTTAAGTAAAGCCAATTACTCTTCATATTGTGAGCAGGCCTCATCCAGTCAGTTTAAGGCCTTAAGAGCAAAAACTGAATTCCCTTTGGAAATAAGGGATTCTGCCTTACAGCTATAACATAGAAAGCCCAGGTAAGTGTCCAGCCTGCTGTCCTGCCCTATGGATTTCAGATTCAAGACTGCAATATCAACTCTTACATAAATTTTCAGCTTGATCTCCTATAGATTTCAAACTTGCCAGCCAACACAATTGTCTGAGTCAATTCCTTAAAATCTTTTTCCTTTCTCTCTCTCTCTCTCAGAAGACACAGAAACACACACACACACACACACACACACACACACACACACATTCTGTAATATGCTTTGTATCTCTGGATAATGCTGACAGAAACAAAGGCCTAAATGTTTAAACAGAGGGCCTTCCAAGATGGCCAAATAGGAACAGCTCCAGTCTGCAGCTCCCAGCATGATCAATGCAGAAGACGAGTGATTTCTGCATTTCCAACTGAGGTACCTGGTTCATCTCATTGGGACTGGTTGGAGAGTGGGTGCAGCCCAGCCAAGGGAAGCCATCACAGATTACCTGGAAAAATGAGACACTGCTGCCCAAATACTATGCTGTTCCCAAGGTCTTAGCAACCAGCAGACAAGGTGCTTCTCACCAGTGCCTGGCTTGGCGGCTCCCACACCCACGAAGCCTTGCTCACTGCTAGCGCAGCATTCTGAGATTGATCTGCGAGAAGGCAGCCTGGCTGGGGGATGGGCATCTGCCATTGCTGAGGCTTGAGTAGGTAAACAAAGCGTCCAGGAAGCTCGAACTGGGTGGAGCCCATCACAGCTCAACAAGGCCTACTGCCTCTAGATGCCATCTCTGTGGGCAGGGCATAGCTGAAAGAAAGGCAGCAGACAACTTCTTCAGACTTAAATGTCCCTGTCTGACAGCTCTGAAGGGAGCAGTGGTTCTCCCAGCATGGCATTTGAGTGCTGAGAATGGTCAAACTGCCTCCCCAAGTGGGTCCCTGACCCCTGTGTAGCCTAATCGGGAGACACCTCCCAGTAGGGGCCCACAGACACCTCATATAGGCTACCCCTCTGGAATGAAGCTTCCAGAGGAAGGATCAGGCAGCAATATTTGCTGTTCTGCAGCCTCCGCTGGTTATACCCAGGCAAACAGGGTGTGGAGTGGAACTCCAGCAAACTCCAACAGACCTGCAGCTGAGGGACCTGACTGTTAGAAGGAAAACTAACAGAAAGGAATAGCATCAACATCAACAAAAAGGTAATCTACACCAAAACCCCATCTGTAGGTCACCAACATCAAAGACCAAAGGTAGATAAAACCACAAAGATGAGGAGAAACCAGAGCAGAACAGCTAAAAATTCTAAAAATTAGAGTACCTTTTCTCCTCCAAAGGATCACAACTCCTCACCAGCAATGGAACAAAGCTGGATGGAGAATGACTTTGATGAGTTGACAGAAGTAGGCTTCAGAAGGTCAGTGATAACAAAATTCTCTGAGCTAAAGGAGGATGTTCAAACCCATTGCAAGGAAGCTAAAAACCCTGAAAAAAAATTTAGACAAATGGCTAATTAGAATAAACAGTGTAGAGAAGACCTTAAATGACCTGATGGAGCTGAAAACCATGGCACAAGAACTCTGTGACGCTTGCATAAGCTTCAATAGCTGATTCGATCAAGTGGAAGAAAGAGTATCCGTGATTGAAGATCAAATTAATGAAATAAAGGAAGAAAACAAGGTTAGAGAAAAAAGAGTAAAAAGAAACGAACAAAGCCTCCAAGAAATATGGGACTATGTGAAAAGACCAAATCTACATTTGATTGGTGTACCTGAAAGTGATGGGGAGAATGCAACCAAGTTGGAAAACACTCTTCAGGATATTATCCAGGAGAACTTCACCAGCATAGCAAGGTGGCCAACATTCAAATTCAGGAAATACAAAGAATACCGCAAAGATAATCCTCGAGAAGAGCAACCCCAAGACACATAATTGTTGGATTCACCAAAGTTGAAATGAGGGAAAAAATGTTAACGGCAGCCAGAGAGAAAGGTTGAGTTACCCACAAAGGGAAGCCCAATAAACTATCAGCAGATCTCTCAGCAGAAACCCTGCAAGCCAGAAGAGAGTGGGGGCCAATATTCAACATTCTTAAAGAAAATAATTTTCAACCCAGAATTTCATATCCAGCCAAATTAAGCTTCATAAGTGAAGGAGAAATACAGTCCTTTACAGACAAGCAAATGCTGAGAGATTTTGTCACCACCAGGCCTGCCTAACAAGAGCTCCTGAAGGAACGACTAAACATGGAAAGAAACAACCGGTACCAGCCACTGCAAAAACAGGCCAAATTGTAAAGACCATCGAGGCTATGAAGAAACTGAATCAATTAGTGGGCAAAATAACCAGCAAACATCAAAATGACAGGATCAAATTCACACACAACAATATTAACCTTAAATATAAACGGGCTAGATGATCCAGTTAAAAGACACAGACTGGCAAATTAGATAGAGTCAAGACCCATCAGTGTGCTGTATTCAGGAGAGCCATCTCAAGTGCAAAGACGCACATAGGCTCAAAATAAAGGGATGGAGGGAGATACACCCAGCAAATGGAAAGAAAAAAAAAAGGCAGGGGTTGCAATCCTAGTCTCTGATAAAACAGACTTTAAACCAACAAAGATCAAAAGAGACAAAGAAGGCCATTACATAGTGGTAAAGGGATCAATTCAACAAGAAGAGCTAACTATCCTAAATATATGTGCACCAAACACAGTAGCATCCAGATTCATAAAACAAGTCTTTAGAGAGCTACAAAGAGACTAAGACTCCCACACAATAATAATGCGAGACTTTAACACCCCACTGTCAAAATTAGACAGATCAACAAGACAGAAGGTTAACAAGGATATCCGGGACCTGAACTCAGCTCTGCAACAAGCAGACCTAATAGACATTCACAGAACTCTCCACCCCAAATCAACAGCATATACTTTCTTCTCAACACCAAATTGCACTCATTCTAAAATTGACCACATAATTGGAAGTAAATCATCCCTCAGCAAATGTAAAAGAACAAAAATCACAACAAACTGTCTCTCAGACCATGTGCAATCAAATTAGAACTCAGGATTAAGAAACTCACTCAAAACCCCACAACTGCATGGAAACTGAACAACTTGCCACTGAATGACTACTGGGTAAATAACAAAATGAAGGCAGAAATAAAGTTGTTCTTTGAAACCAATGAGAACAAAAACACAATGTACCAGAATCTCTGGGACACATTTAAAGCAGTGTGTAGAGGGAAATTTATAGCCCACAAGAGAAAGCAGGAAAGATCTAAAATTGACACCCTGACATCACAATTAAAAGAACTAGAGAAGCAAGAGCAAACAAATTCAAAAGCTAGCAGAAGGCAAAAAATAACTAAGATCAGAGCAGAACTGAAAGAAATAGAGACACAAAAAAAACCTTCAAAAATCAATGAATCTAGGAGCTGTTTTTTGAAAAGATCAACAAAATTGATAGACCACTAGCAAGACTAATAAAGAAGAAAAGAGAGAAGAATCAAATAGATGCAATAAGAAATGATAAAGGGGATATCACCACTGATCCCACAGAAATACAAACTACCATCAGAGAATACTACAAACAACTCTATGCAAATAAACTAGAAAATCTAGAAGAAATGGATAAATTCCTGGACACATACACCCTCTCAGGACTAAGCCAGGAAGAAGTTGAGTCTCTGAATAGACCAATAACAGGCTCTGAAATTGAGACAATAATTAATAGCCTGCCAACCCAAAAAAGTCCAGGACCAGATGGATTCCCAGCCAAATTCTACCAGAGGTACAAAGAGGAGCTGGTACCATTTCTTCTGAAACTATTTCAATAAATAGAAAAAGAGAGAATCCTCCCTAACTCATTTTATGAGGCCAACATCATCCTGATACCAAAGCCTGGCAGAGACACAACAAAAAAAGAGAATTTTAGACCAATATCGTGATGAACATCGATGCAAAAATCTTCAGTAAAATACTGGCAAACCGAATCCAGCAGCATATCAAAAAGCTTATCCACCATGATCAAGTCAGCTTCATCCCTGGGAGGCAAGGCTGGTTCAAAATACACAAATCAATAAAGGTAATCCATCACATAAAAAGAACCAATGACAAAAACCACATGATTATCTCAATAGATGCAGAAAAGGCCATTGACAAAAATTACAGCCTTTCATGCTAAAAGCTCTCAATAAACTAGGTATTGATGGAACGTATCTCAAAATAATAAGAGCTATTTATGACAAACCCACAGCCAATATCACACTGAATGGGCAAAAGCTGGAAGCATTCCCTTTGACCACCAGCACAAGACAAGGATGCCCTCTCTCACCACTCCTTTTCAACATAGTGTTGGAAGTTTTGGCCAAGGCTACCAGGCAAGAGAAAGAAATAAAGGGTATTCAATTAGGAAAAGAGGAAGTCAAATTGTCCCTGTTTGCAGATTACATGATTGTATATTTAGAAAACCCCGTCATCTCAGCCCCAAATCCCCTTAAGCTGATAAGCAACTTCAGCAAATTCTCAGGATACAAAATCAACGTGCAAAAATCACAAGTATTCCCATACACCAATAACAGACAGAGAGCCAAATCATGAGTGAATTCCCATTCACAATTGCTAAAAAGAGAATAAAACACTTAGGAATCCAAGTTACAAGGGATGTGAAGGAATTCTTCAAGAAGAACTACAAATCAGTGCTCAACGAAATAAAAGAGGACACAAACAAATGGAAGAAAATTCCATGCTCATGGATAGGAAGAATCAATATCATTAAAATGGCCATACTGCCCAAGGTAATTGATAGATTCAATGCCATCCCCATCAAGCTACCAGTGACTTTCTTCACAGAATTGGAAAAAACTACTTTAAAATTCGTATGGAACCAAAAAAGAGCCCGCATTGCCAAGACAATCCTAAACCAAAAGAACAAAGCTGGAGGCATCACACTACCTGACTTCAAACTATACTACAAGGCTACAGTAACCAAAACAGCATGGTACTGGTACCAAAACAGACATATAGACCAACAGAACAGAACAGAGGCCTCAGAAATAACACCACACATCTACAACCATCTGATCTTTGACAAACCTGACAAAAACAAGAAATGGAGAAAGGATTCCCTATTTAATAAAAGGTGCTGGGAAAACTGGCTAGCCATATGTAGAAAGCTGAAACTGGATCTCTTCCTTATACATTATACAAAAATTAATTCAAGATGGACTAAAGACTTAAATGTTAGACCTGAAACCATAAAATCCCTAGAAGAAAACCTAGGTAATACCATTCAGGACATAGGCATGGGCAAGGACTTCATGGCTAATACACCAAAAGCAATCGCAACAAAAAAGCAATGCTTTTTTGGCAAAAAGCAAAGCCAAAATAGACAAATGGGATCTAATTAAACTAAAGAGCTTCTTCATGGCAAAGGAAACTACCAGCAGAGTGAACAGGCAACCTACAGAATGGGAGAAAATTTTTGCAATCTACCCATATGACAAAGGGCTAATATCCAGAATCTACAAAGAACTCAAACAAATTCACAAGGAAAAAACAAACAACCCCATCAAAAAGTGGGCAAAGGATATGAACAGACACTTCTCAAAAGAAGACATCTATGCAGCCAACAGATGCTCATCATCTGGTCATCAGAGAAATGCAAATCAAAACACAATGAGATACCATCTCACACCAGTTAGAATGGCAATCATTAAAAAGTCAGGAAACAACAGATGCTGGAGAGGATGTGGAGAAACAGGAAATCTTTTACACTGTTGGTGGGAGTGTAAATTAGTTTAATCATTGTGGAAGACAGTGTGGTGATTCCTCAGGGATCTAAAACTAGAATTACCATTTGACCCAGCAATCGCATTACTGGGTATGTACCCAAAGGATTATAAATCATGCTACTATAAAGATACATGCACACGTATGTTTATTGACGCACTATTGACAATAGCGAAGACTTGGAACCAACCCATATATCCATCAATGATAGACTGAATGAAGAACATGAGACACATATACACCATGGAATACTATGCAGCTATAAAAAATGATGAGTTCATGTCCTTTGCAGGGACATTGATGAAGCTGGAAACCATCATTCTCAGCAAACTATCACAAGGACAGAAAACCAAACACCACGTTGTCACTCATAGGTAGGAATTGAACAGTGAGATCACTTGGACACAGAGCAGGGAACATGACACATCAGGGCTTGTCAGGGGGTGGGGGCGCTGGGGGAGGGATAGCATTAGGAGAAATACCTAATGTAAACGACGAGTTGATGGGTGCAGCAAACCGACATGGCACATGTATACCTATGTATCAAACCTGCACATTTGCAGATGTACCCTAGAACTTAATAATAAAAAAAATTAAGCATGTAATCCTTTAGTTTTCCAGGAAACAACAATTCACTAAGATTAAGAAATTAGCTTTGATCTTAACATCTTAATTAAGGGCAAACCAATTAGAAAAATAATAATAATCTCAACTACATAAAAATAGATGTATTTGTATTTGCAAAGCAGTATCAAAATAGAGTCAAGATCTCTGTTCACAAAATATCCAAAGCCACGATGTTATTTTACTTATACAAGTATTACCTACAACCCTGTTTAAATTCTGAGACAATATGTTTATATATTTTCAAAAACTGTCACATATACTATTAGACCCAGAAGATGCTCAATTTGAAAGCAAAATATATGAAGGCAGAATTTTTTGTCTTTTTTTTCATTGCTGTATTCCCACTGCCTAGAACAGTGCCTGGTATTTGGAAGACACGTAAAAAAGTGTTTTTCTGAGTGAAGGAGGAGTGAATAAATGAATGAGAAAAAGGGGGAAATTATTGAGGAAATACTGAAAACTATATATTAACCAAATTACTTATAGTACATATTAGTATATTAAAGTCTTTGAAGATTCCTACGTCAAATAAAACTTCTTTTGATTACATTTTAGCAACTCTATTAACTAACAAAACTTTTTATCTAATGTTTTATACCTAATTTCTTACATAAACTTTCAATACCCAGAAAATACAGTTGGAATATATTTTCCAATAGATATATTTTTGAAAACCACATTGTTTACAAAATTCAATTTACAGCTGGGTGTGGTGGCTCACACCTGTAATCCTAGCACTTTGGGAGGCCGAGGCAAGAGGATCATAAGCTCGTGAGATCGAGACCATCCTGGCCAACATGGTGAAACCCCGTCTCTACTAAAAATACAAAAAATTAGCCAGGTGTGGTGGCAGGCACCTGTATTCCCAGCTACTTGGGAGGCTGAAGCAGGAGAATTGCTTGAACCCGGGAGGCAGAGGTTGCAGTGAGCCAAGATCACACCATTGCACTCCAGCCTGGGCAAAAAGAGCAAAACTCCGTCTCAAAAAAAAACAATTGCAAAATTCAATTTACATAAAGTGATCCAATTGCCCAAGAATGACTTTTAAATACAAGTTTTTTTGTTTTATGTTGTTTAGAATGCCAATTTTTAATTCTCACCGACTACTTTCCTGTCATCCTTATTTTATACTGACAACGTTGTCTGAATTTCTCTTTTATGATCCCAACTCATTTGTCCTTTCTGATTGTTTCCTTTGCAAGTATTGTCATTTCTGTTTCTACAAAGAGATCCATTAATACTTGTTTAACATTCAGTTTGCTAAAGTCTCCTCCTCTTCTTACTGTTCTTAGAACAGCTAGTAACAGGCACACAACTCTTCTTCTGAAACTGCATTCTAAGTCTAGTTCTTGGCTTCTAGTCATCTTGCCGTTCTTCTTCTTTTCTCCCATGCTATTCTTTTTTCTGATTCGGAGGAACCTAACTGAAAATGGCACACACAAATTGACATTGACTGGTTACTCTGTTAGGTTTTATAATGGACTTCAAAAAAGAGGTATAATCTGTAATTCAACTGTTATCACGTAATAACGAAGGAGATTCATTGATTCTGCAGACAAAACACGAAGAACTCAGAAAATCCCAATTCACTTAAAAAATTAAGGCTGTATTATTTTTCAGTAAATCTTCATTTTATTCTGAAATAAGACAATATTTTACAACTCCTTTGCAAGCACCTTAATGAAATGATTTGTGCATTGACAAATTAAGTAATTCTTCCTTTCCTACTTTATTTCTTGGCATTTGTTTCACTTGATTTCTTATTATATATTGTAATAAATAATGAGCACATCTGGAGTCTATTGGTTAGGTCAACAGTTCATATAAAGATTTTAAAGTCAATCAGAAATTATTTCTTAAATACAAAATATTTATCTTAACAATTTATCAATTATTTTCTTCATATGTCAAAAGTTTAAGTGCATCAATTATGCAGGCTGTAATCTCAGTCCATTTTAGCTACCATAACAAAAATAGCATATACTGTATGGATTAAACAACAAACACTATTTCTCGCAGTTCTGAAGGCTGAGAAGTCCAATGTCAAGGTGCCAGGAGATTTGGTGTCTGATGGGGGCCCACTTCCTCATTGACAGATGGTGGTTTTCTTGGATAGCGGAGATTTAAAAGATATATACAACCACACACAGATACAGTTCCAGCTATACATATATATGATCCTATTCGTATGTAAAGAAATTCTTAGTAAAATATATATGCAATTGTGTCTATAAAGGTATACATACAAATTTATCCAGATTTAACAACAAAGATAGGAATTCTATTATACAAGGAATAATAGCTTGTCAAGATAATAAACCCAGAAAGCTTCACCTCCTCATAAGCAGAGAGGATCTCTTGATATTCAAGGTCAAAGATAAAGCCTCTTTCTCCGGAAGGAAAAACAGGCAGAGATACTGGCTGTCCCTGTATAAGCACTGAGTGGCATAACTTTGGAGTTCTTCTCCTGTGATGCAAACCCACTGCATGCCCAGATACCTGGTTCTCACTGTTTGAAGACTGGGATTCAATAAATGTGTACTAAGATGCTACTCTGGCTTGGTGGTTTTGGTGTGTAAAATAATACATGGTATGTTTCTCTGATCCAGCAGTCTGAAATATCTCTCAATATATATAAAACTATGGCAGACTAATTTATTAGCTTGCAACTAGAAAAAGACCTCAAGCCCTTAATACTTGATTATTTCACATATAATACCTACGATATTCTACCCCTCAAAAAAACAGAAGAATCTGTTCTCAAAACAGTATTACTTAACATCACATATCACTCTAAATAATATAGTGAAGTAATTGATTTATTTTTTGAGACAGGGTTTTGCTGTTTTTGCCTAGGCTAAATTTGAACTTCTAGGTTCAAGTGATCCTCCTGCCTTAGCCTTCCAAGTAGCTGGGACTACAGGAATTCACCACTGCACCCAGTTTATAGTTAATATTTAGATAGTTTTTCAAATATTTTAAAATATCCAGGTGTGCATGGGTATAGTTTATGATAATATCCAAAAAACAAGCAAGCATCTATTCTGGTGTAAAAAATCAATAAGCTGTAATGAAATTAAAAAGTCATAACCTAGGATGATAATGATGCAAATATGCAGTGACTTCTACTACTGACTATTCAGAAGCAGGCCAAGCTTTATAATTGAAAACACAATCCTTCACAAGACTGACCTCAAAGACAATAGTCACAAATGTAAGGGTTCTCAGGCTACATTCAGTTTTAACCATTGGCTACAAATCTGTAGGTAGCTGCAACAATTTCAAATTCAATACTTTGTTAGAATAACTCACAGGACTCAGAAAAGTGCTATACTTATTATTCTGATTTTATTGTAGCAAAAATCACAACCAGTCAAAGGAAGAGACTCAGAGGGAGAGGTCTGGGAGGGTGCCACCTGCAAAGCTTCCATCGTCACTAGGATCATTAATCACTTGGCACATCAATACACGACAGTATGCAGAGTATAGCCAACTAGGGAACCTCCTATAAGCCTCAATGTCCAGGGCTTCTCTTGGGGTTACATTACGTAGGAATGATTGAATCATTGACCTGGAGATTGAAGTCAATCACTAGCCTTTTCTTTTCCTGAGATTAGGCTGACCCTCTAATTACATAGTTGGTCCTTCTGGTGGTCTGCCCTCATTCTGACTCATTTTGTTAGCATAAACTTTGTAGGGGCCCACCATGACTCAGCTCATCAGCAAAATAGTTTGAGGGGCCCAGCATAAACAACAAATATCCTTAGGCTGTCCCATGGATTTAGAGGCTACCTTCTAGAAACTAGGAAAAAAGATCATCCAATTATTTTTGTTTACAGAGTATATTTTACATTTTATAAAATATAAAATATTTTACATTTTATAAAATATAAAATATTTTACATTTTAATAAGAAATAAACATACAGAAAAAATGTTTTTATAGTATATGTTTAATGTTTTATTAAGAAATGTTAATATCATCTTGAACAGGTAAAGTTCTATAGAACTCTACTTTTTACATCAATATATTATACAAAGAGGCAGATGTGTCCCTATCATAAGCAGAATATCAAAAACTGATGTATGTTTTAAAAAGTATTCTTCTCTATTTGTAAAGCTAAGAGAATATTATCATTTGAAGTATCCAAGCAGAAGCAGTGTAACTGTCAGTATCTGAGATAGCAGATTAGATGACTTGTAAGTTATTTTTCTATATTCCAAGAATATGTTATTTTGAATTTGTGTGGTATATTGTTCCGTGTGTTACACCCATTCTGAAACTGTTTGCATCACTGATTTCAAAACATACTCCTTTTTACTTCCAATATTTCAATGAATGATACCAGTATCTGATCAGTTTCACGAACCTAGAAACCTAGGAATCACCCAAGACTCTCTCCCAACTGCAATCCATCATCAAGAACTTTGAGGTACACTCCAAAAAATAACTTCAAATTTTTCACATTTGTTCAGTGTTACTATCACTGACTTCATCCAAGATCTAATAATCTCTGAGATAGACTGCTAAACTACCTCATTCTGAACTCCAAATGTGACTCAAATATTAAGGCCATAAAGTGAGAAAATGAATAATTAACATGAAACTGCCAATCTCATATAAACAAAAGTGTTGTAGAGACTCATTTATTCTAGTACATAGATATTTATATAATCAAGTGTCCAGTCCTAATAAATGTAATCTCAATAGTGCCCTAAGTATATTCTAAGCCAAACCATCTTTCTTTTATTCCTTTTTTTGTCCTTGGTGTCAGCACTGAAGAAGAAAATGTTTAGAGCAAAGCAGAAATTACTGGGCAAGCTTCTTAACAAAGTCCAAAAGAGGCAAATACCTCTTTTATCAATAAGTTTCATCTTCACATACTTCAGAATAAATACGAGTATTCTGATCTTTATGGTGTACCATTTGGAGTAGTAAATTCCATTGACAGTGACTTTAGGCAGTGTGACTGAATAAACTTTATTAGGAAAAAAGTCCTCTAGGTGTGTTTAAGCACTATACTTTTGTATTAGTTCCTTAAAGGGCATATGTTATAAAAGTTCTACGTGAAATATCTAAAGTGACCATGAAATTTTCCATGGCAGAACTTAATCCATCCCAGAAGTCATATGCTCTTGTGAAAGCTAAAATAACATTGTATATTCCTTTTGTCTCTTCAGTAAATGACACTGTTGGGGAAATGATTGTCCAGTTATGTCAAAGTCACTGAGGCAATAAAATGAGCTTTATCATTCACATCTAATAAAGAGAGTCACTGAACTGTACTAAAATTAAATCCACATTTTATTTTTTGGAATGGACAGAATATGAACAGAAACTGAGCTCCAGTAATTCCAATTTTGGAACAGAAAGTTACTTCTCTACTATTTCAGAAGTTTTGAAGGACAAATAAACTTTAGATAGAAATTTCTGAAATAATGAATCAAATGCATAATTGCTGAAAATCTTACAAAAATAAAATTTTATCTCTTTAATGATTTAACATTATGGTTTGCAGTTTTTTCTTCCCTACTTTGGAAGTAATCAAACTCCCCAGGATAAAGACTACATTTTATTTATTTATTTTTTTTAAATTTAAGTTCTAGGGTACATGTGCACAGAGTGCAGGTTTGTTACATGTGTATACACGTGCCACGTTGGTGTGCTGCACCCATTAACTCGTCATTTACATTAGGTATATCTCCTAATGCTATCCCTCCCCCCTCCCCCCACCCCACAACAGGCCCTGGTGTGGGATGTCACCTTTCCTGTGTCCAAGTGTTCTCATTGTTCAATTCCCACCTATGAGTGAGAACATGCGATGTTTGTTTTTTTTGTCCTTGTGATAGTTTGCTGAGAATGATGGTTTCCAGCTTCATCCATGTCCCTGCAAAGGACATGAACTCATCATTTTTTATGACTGCATAGTATTCCATGGTATATATGTGCCACATTTTCTTAATCCAGTCTATCATTGTTGGACATTAGAGTTGGTTCCAGATCTTTGCTATTGTGAATAGTGCCACAATAAACATATGTGTGCATGTGTCTTTATAGCAGCATGTTTTATAATCCTTTGGGTATATACCCAGTAATGGGATGGCTGGGTCAAATGGTATTTCTAGTTCTAGATCCCTGAGGAATCGCCACACTGTCTTCCACAATGGTTGAACCAGTTTACACTCCCACCAACAGTGTAAAAGTGTTCCTATTTCTCCACATCCTCTCCAGCACCTGTTGTTTCCTGAATTTTTAATGATCGCCATTCTAACTGGTGTGAGATGGTATCTCATTGTGGTTTTGATTTGCATTTCTCTGATGGCCAGTGATGATGAGCATTTTTTCATGTGTCTGTTGGCTGCATAAATGTCTTCTTTTGAGAAGTGTCTGTTCATATCCTTTGCCTACTTGTTGATGGGGTTGTTTGTTTTTTTCTTGTAAATTTGTTTGAGTTCTTTGTAGATTCTGGATATTAGCCCTTTGTCAGATGAGCAGATTGCAAAAATTTTCTCCCATTCTGTAGGTTGCCTGTTCATTCTGATGGTACTTTCTTTTGCTGTGCAGAAGCTCCTTAGTTTAATTAGATCCCATTTGTCAATTTTGGCTATTGAAAATGGCCATACTGCCCAAGGTAATTTATACATTCAATGCCATCCCCATCAAGCTACCAATGACTTTCTTCACAGAATTGGAAAAAAACTACTTTAAAGTTCATATGGAACCAAAAAAGAGCCCGCATTGCCAAGTCAATCCTAAGCCAAAAGAACAAACCTGGAGGCATCACGCTACCTGACTTCAAACTATACTACAAGGCTACAGTAACCAAAACAGCATGGTACTGGTACCAAAACAGAGATATAGACAAATGGAACAGAATGGAGCCCTCAGAAATAATACCACACATCTACAACTATCTGATCTTTGACAAACCTGAGAAAAACAAGAAATGGGGAAAGGATTCCCTATTTAACCAACGATGCTGGGAAAACTGGCTAGCCATATGTAGAAAGCTGAAACTGGATCCCTTCCTTACACCTTATACAAAAATTAATTCAAGATGGATTAAAGACTCAAATGCTAGCCCTAAAACCATAAAAACCCTAGAAGAAAACCTAGGCAATACCATTCAGGACATAGGCATGGGCAAAGACTTCATGTCTAAAACACCAAAAGCAATGGAAACAAAAGATCACATTTCACAAACTCTCTTATTGTTAAGTGTGGCCACATTGTTAATTTTTGGCTAATAGGATGAAAAGAGAAGTGCCATGCATCAGCTTCAAATTTCTTCAAAAGACAGCTGATATGGGGGTTTTCCTGGTTGAATTTGTTCTTTCCTCACTCCTGCTGCCTTTATACAGATGTGATGACAAGCGCTAAAGTCCTAATGTACCCCATAGAGAAAACTGAGGGAGTTCAGGTGTATCAGTGATGGAGTGAAAGGGTCTTGGGGTCTCCATGAGGAAGAGTCGCCATACCAGCCCTGGTATGCATGCCTTCAGACTTTATGTGAAATAGAAATATACTCTTATCATCTCTCATTTATGACACTCTTAATTTGGCCCTCCCAGGAAAATCTAATCCCACTAGATACTGTGACATTTCCGTGGGAATAAAGATGTTCAGGGCAGTGCTACTCAAAGTGTGGTCTGCTATGAATTATTTGTTATAGGTCTTTGATTAGGCTAAGTACAGAAATAGGCAATAAACATTTATAAACTTTTTGAGGACTTGACAATGACATATTTTTATTGTGTTTTTTTTTTAAGTAGTAATTTGTAATCGTTTGGATTTTTAAGGTATCTTTATCACAGATAATTTGAGACTGCTTAGGTGATATGTATTGTTTATCTGTTATTACCATTCATAAATAAAAGTTGCATGGATGGATTGTGGGCTTTATCTAGAAAAACTAAAATGCCTAAACAGATATGGAAAGTCATTCTTTGTCTGCTCTGTTTCTATTGATCCTGAAGAACAATCATGGAACTCACTTCAGCTATTTTTAAAATTATATTTCTTGCATTAAACATTCTAAAAACCTAATATGAAACTCTTATATGATATTCTAGAGACTCTAATAGAGATGATGACAGGTTCTTTGCTGAAATATTGGTCCTGGGATTTCTCCAAGTTAGTGACATGAGTGTATAGTGATAGGTCCAACTATGGAAAAGTATCTACCACAGAACAGGTCAACTTTGGCCTAGAAAACAAGTTAATATTAGTTGCAGTTCTTGAATAACCTGGAGGCAGGGAGGGTGAGGAGGAAAGGGTAAAAGGGAGAGAGAGAGAGAAAGAAGAGGGACGGAAAGTTGTTATGCTTCCTATAGCTCCTGTACATGTGTGGTAGTAGTGGGATCTTCTACTGGAATAAGTTTATGGCCCAACAGTCAAGCTACTAAATAATTACATCATACTTTAGAAAAAAGTAAAATGAAACTTGAAGATAATAATTACTACTCTTCTACAAAAATATATATATGTAGAAATATAAATATTTCTCTCCCAAATGGCTTCTGTGAAACAAAAAAGAAAAGCAAGCAATGCATGCTTCACAAACGGAATTTTCTTATTTTGTGTCTTTATGATTTTCCAGGCAATGTGCAATTCATTTCAATTTGTAGCTTTATTTATTGCTCAGTTTTGTTTCTTTCTTATTTGCTATTGAAGATTACTTTATAAAGTCTATCAAATATACAACTTAATGAGTACTTTGGCTTATCTTTTTACTGCTGACCATGAACAATGCAGGAAAAAAAATAAAGAAATAGCTTTATTATTACCTACTGCCACTAAAAGATAAAGCATGGCTTTGTTATTAGGGGGAATTGGATGTCTTTTCCAATCAGATATGAAGAGAATATAAATCTTGAGGGTAAACAGCATTTAACTAAGAGAGAAGTGTAGACATAATTAAATTACAATTCTCAAAACAAATAAAACACTAATGCCTTTACTATGAACAAGATAAAAACATCTTGAAACAGCAGTGATGTATAGCCAAGATATTTTCACAAGGAGTACAATTAAATTACATTTCATTAAAAAGTAGCTAACACTATAATTATTGGATGTGTCTTATACAGAAATGACTAATCTTTTTTATGTATTTACTTCATCCCAGGTACTACATAAAATCATATTAAAGAGGAACAACCCCATTTCACAGATAGGAACTGGCACCTATTTAATATGGCTTTCAAGAATAAACAATTTTATGTAGAATAAAAACAAAAGAAGAAAAATAGAACTACATAATAATAATAACAATTACAGCAAAGAAATGCAACAATAACAAAAAGTATTTTAAAAAACTAAAAATGAAAATTGTGTTCTTCCTAGTTTTAGATAGATGTTGAGCACTGGGAAAGGTATCATTGGATTTATTTTTTTCTAATTGAAATACAGCTATACTGTTGGCAGTCATTAACTTCAATAAACCTCTCAGGCAACTATGATTTTTTTTAACAAAATTAGAATTCTGAAAGAATGATCAGAGTTTCCTAATAAGAAACATTATGCCACTAAATTGTATTGTAACAAAATGAAAATGTTAACTCACCTTCTTAAATACGAAACTCACAATGTGTAACAGAAATTTCAAACTTGTTATCCCCCTTAAAGAGTACCCTTAAAAACATCAGGATGAAAAAATTAGAAATACATGAATTTAGAAGATCTATACTATTCAGAAATGAAAAATTTGGAAAACCTCACTGTATCAAATCTGTAAATATTATGGTTGCTTTCATATAGACTAGAGTTTAAAGCATAAGATCATGCTTAATGCCTTAATAATTGAAAACAGTCATGTTGACTTTTTCTCCTTTGATCTGCATTGCAATAAAAAAGTGATTTGGATAGAAAAATGAAGTCTGTAAAGAAATGCATTTAATTTGTATGTTAGTATTCAGTAATTAACAAGTGAATGTTAGAAATCACTTTTCACTGGAAAAATTAAATTTGTTTACATTTTGTGGAAAAATCAAACTGAAATTTTTGGATTAGCTAAAATATTTTAGAGATAATGCCCACTCTTTCAAAAAGAGTAAAGAATCTACCAAGGTCTGTAACATACATCTTAAAGATAGTATCTGAATTTTGAGCCTCAAATTATCCTGTGTTCATGTATTGGAACAGGAATAGTTTGGTTTTCTGATACCGGCTATAAATGTCATAGTTAATTCTTGTCCTTGGAAATACGTATTATCTAATCTAGTTAACCTTTCATTCAAAGAGGTAGTATAAAAAGACAAATAGCTAGACTTCATTTAGCCTGCAAAAAAATAGATGAATTGTTTCATACCTGTATGGATGTAACTTTTTGCTTAAGAAATTCTCAATATGTGGCAGCATTCAGTTTTAAGACTTGCTTCTTTTTAATGTCATAGCAAAATTATGGCAGGTTGGTTAACATTCACCTAACTCAAATTTCTATTTTGCTACCATTATTTACAAAACAAACAAATAAAACCCAAGCATTGTACCTCATCAAATTAACAGAGTAGTTCTCAAGAATCCAATTTATAACTTTTGCTTATATTTTTGATTCAGGGTTTTAACTAGAAAACAGTAAGATGGTTTTGCTGAGTTATAAAGAATATGTAAATGTGTGAGATAACTGACCTTACTATATTTATCCTATTTTTTATTTTCCTGCTTCCATCTCAGTGCCAACCAGATGACAATGGAAAAACCAACCAAAGTCTGCCAAATATTTAAGGAGGTATATTTGAGCCAATACTGGTGACCACAGCCCAAGGTTGGAATGAAAGTTTCATAAATGAAAGAAAAAAGCTCTCTGCAATGGAGAGGGTAGCCCAAGTGGGTTGCTGTTTTTACAGTTGAATTCAAAGGCTTTTATAAAAAACTCTTCCCATCTCTGCGGCTGTTTGAATAACTTCTTTTACCTGGAAAGCTGTCTGTATGATTCCCTCTTATGTATGTACTTGTGGGTATGTCTCTAGGTAGGCACAACGCACAGCTTCTCGTTTGTATATAATTATGGCCAATTTTTACATAGAAAGGTGGGGGAAAGTAAAGATCATATTTAATGACTGGCTTTAGAGGAAAGGGATTCTGATTTCTATGATCTGTCTTGGACAAGAGGGTTTCTAGTTACCTTGGTGAGGCCCAGCGGGAGAATGAGAGGCTGGACAGGAGAGCAGGAGAAGGTCAGAGAGAGCTGCTTCTGAGGCCTTTATCTGGGGGTGTTGTTTCCTGAAACACTGAAGGGCCAAGCCGTTGAAATATTTTTTACAATTAACCCTATCAATGTATTCACAGATGATTTTGACAATTAAACCTCTCAATATAATTATAGAATAGGAAACTCGGAAACAAAGAAATAAGGTTTCTAAAGTTCTATGTCTGGAAAAAGGCAGAACTTAGACACAGGGTTCACATAATAGTTAGGGGATGTTGATGTCTTAGGTTTTGGAAAAATTACCATCACATTACGTATTTATATGTTAAAACATGATACCACTTTTACTCTGGAATCACCTTAGCTTTTCTTTTAGTATATTCATTGTGTGATCTGAATTCAAATTATAATTTTTTAGCTACTAAGAAAAATTTCTGAATATATAAGAAAATGTTTTGTTAAAACATATATTATTGAACTTGCTACAAATGAAAGAAAAATATAAACTGGCTGGTAGTTCATCCAGTAATTACTACTATTTGAATTTTGATCTACAATTTGTAGTTCCAAAGAAAATAAAAGTAGGTTAATTGATGCATATATTTTCTTTTTCTGAAAGACTTACAGAAAAAAGGCACCCTAAATTTTTTCAAATATAAGCTACTTAATACTGTTAACATAAAAATTCAATGACATTAAATGGTTTGCATTTCCTAGGCTGTATTAATCAGAGTTCTCCAGAGAAACACACACAAACACACACACACACACACACACACACACACACACACATATATATTCCCAGAAGAAATTCTGGGAATTTCTTCACTGGCATTTTATATCTATTCTCTTTAATATAATCTATATATATATTATATATATATATAGAGAGATAAATATATATATATTTCATTGATTCATATGTATCATATATATGGGAGCTTTGTTTTATGAATTAGCTCACTTGATTATGGAAGCCTAAAATCCCTTGATCAGCCATCTTCAATCTGGAGAGCCAGAGGAATCTGTGGTATAAGTCCCAATCAAAGCCTGAAGGTGCGAGAACCAAGAAAGCCAATGTTTGAGGTCAAGAGATAATGTATGTCTCAGCTTAAGCAGAGAAAGCAAATTTGCTCTTTCTCTGCCTTTTTGTTCTATTCAGGACCTCAGTGGATTTGATGATGGCCAGCTTTGTCGGTGAGGGCAATCTCCTTTACTCTTTACTCAGCCTACAGACTCAAATGCTAATCTCTTTCAGAAACACTGCCACAAACACACCCGGAAATAATGTTTTACTAGCTGTCTGGGCATTCTTTGATTCGTTCATGTTGATACATAAAATTAAACCTCACAGAGCGCTTCATTAGAAAACAATTTGGGATTTATTTCTGAGCTTCCGAAGAAAGGAACTAGCAGAAATACCTTCCTCTTACCAAGGGTTAGTGGTGGTAGGCTTGCAGAGGAGAGGGGGAGGTTGCTTAGAGAAGAATATATGTAATTGCTTTTTATTTCTTTCTCCAACCTACCTCAGATGTCTCCTCCAAGCCTTTCTATTCCTATAAATGAGACTTTCCTTAGTAAATTTGTCTTTATCTCCCAAAGTAATTTGATGTTCCCTCATCAACCTCTTTTATATCTGGCACTTAAATCCATCATAGAACTTACACAAGCTACAGAAATTATTACCTACGTATGTTTTCCTTCTCACTGTTATCCTTGATGTAAAGAATGATGCTTTTAAGACGATGCCTTCAACACTGGTTTGGATTCCTGGCATTATAGAAGGAATTCAATAATATTTGCCAGATAAATATATTGCATTATGAATATATTACATTTATCTTTATTCTGTAAATAATACAGAATTAGTTATTCATTTTAATATGGCTCTGTAATTTCTACATGCTTATACCGTTTCAAAGCCAATTTTTTCCTGAAAATTTCTGAATTGTTATGATAGATATTCTGTTTAAATTAATAGCATAATATATGAATATAGCATTAGACTAATGAAGTTTTTCTATTACTAATATCTTTTACAGCCAGAGATACAATTAATTCAGACTGTAAATGTGCATCTAAGAATGTGAAGCATTTATTAAAGAAATGTAGTTGTATAAGCTAAACTACTAAACAGGAAACACATAGGAAATTAAAGACTAACCACCTAAACAGAAACATTTTGTTGACCTCTAAATCTACTCATCTGTTTCTATGCTTCCTCATAATACTTAGGGGCTGTTAACTTCTTAGGTTTCAGAAAAATTAGCATATCACATATTTAGATGTTAAAATATGACACCTCTTTGACTCTGAAATCACCTTAGCTTTTCTTTTACTACATTATTTGGCATTGTTTTGTTAGGTCAATTCAATAGCCAAGGTTTTCGTCTCCATGGTTACTTTTGCAAATGTAATTTGGTGAGAAGATCAGAGTAAAAATCAATCAAAGCAGTACTTGGGCAGGCAATTTAACTATTCTCCTGAATGTTAACACTTCATGGACTGTTTTCTAGAGTCCTTTAGGAACTCAATTTTTTAAACTGACATCAAATTAGCTTTCACGTAATTTCCTTCTTTAAATATTTAAATTAAAAGTGAATTCCTGATAAGGATCTTTTACATGCATTGTCTAAGTATGTCATTAATATAATCTAATTATTGCATATCACTTATATCTGGTATTAGAAGTGAGGAAAAGGAAAAGGTTTTCGAACATTTGAAAAAATATAGGTATTCAAACATATTATTTTCAAAAACATCATTTGTATCTGTGTGCATGGAAAGTATGGGATATGACTTGTAAAAATTGTAAACAGTGTAAGCTCAACTTTCTAAATTACAACTAAGCAGAAATTGACATTCAAAATTATGTTTAGCTATCTTAACTAGCAAAGATTATCTGTCCTAAATTGGGGAATAATGTGATAGAGTAGAAATATACTAGTTTTTGCAAAAATATCATGTTATAATTAATGTAGCAATTTTATATACAATTAAATACATTATATATTTTACTGTAAGTAATCTGGTATCCAAAAATAAGCATAATAGTTTAAGCTAATATGAAGATTTTTCTCACAATTATGTTAGAAAAATAGATTGACAAACATATACCATAAAATTCTGTTTTTAGTTCTACAAAGGGTAGAGTGTATCTCTGAAAAAAAAAAACAGTATTTTTAATAGGGAGATAATGAATTAATAATACATATAAGAGTAATTTACAAATATCAAATATATTTTTATATTTTTGATTGGACGTGTTATGTGCTTGAGAAAAAAGAGTATTAGTGTTTTTTTCCTAGAATAAAAATCAACTTTTAAAGTACTTATATCAACAAATAATATTTTTCCTAAGTTTGCAAATATAACTTTCAAAGTCTTAGAGCTTTAGTTATAAATCTAGGAAATATAGATAATCTGTTTTAGGGAAACCTTGATTAATATGTGCTTATGTAAATTTAAGTACATTAAAATTCCTTAAAAAGTCTCATTTACAGCTTATTTTAACTCCTTGAAACCTTTTAATCTACATTCATAAATACAACCTACTTTTATTTTAAGCTTTCGAAGTTCTTATCCTAAGACAGAAACTTCAAAACATTAGTCAACTCTAAAACTACAACATATTAAAATTATATATTAAATGGTCAGTTTGTAATATTCAAAATTATAAATGTTGCCATTTTTAACTTTTCTGCATAAAATTTTAAATTTAAAATTACTTTCTAAATTAGAATTTCAGGTCAATTTTGATTGAACTTCTAACATCACAATCTGTTGATATAACCATTTTAAATATAATCCCTCAGTTTAGTACCAAATTGTTGTTGCTATGAGTTTGATGTACTTCATCATCTATATATCAATCCTAAACCTTTCAGATTTCGAAGACACAAGTTCGTCACTAGGCAGTAAAATAGGTTTGCCCCTCTAAGCAAGCTGGGTTTTAATTCTCACATAAACTGAACTTACTATCTCAATAACTGAAGTTGGTGAGAGGCACTGATGGATAAAAGTTAAGAGATTTGACTGTGAGACCAAGCCTACTTCTGTTGTCTCCAGTCTCAGTGGGCTAAAAGAGACAGTAAAACAATGGGTGTAGGAAGACTATAAAATCTACTTTCTCTTGCATCTTCCTTTTTAAAAATTGTAGCTTTTTGTAGCTGTAACTTTCTGCTTGTCATATATCCCATTTTACCTAGCTAATTACTATTTCTCCGCTGGCGCTTGGGAGAAATCCAAGCAGTCCTCTTCTTCCCCATCTATTTTCAGAACCAATTACAAAATAAAAAAGGAAAAAGCAGTTGAGAACTAAAACATTAATCTTATTCCTGATAGAGCTGACATGGAGGTGCGTAAATTACATGAGAGAGCTAAGCAAGGTTGCCAACTCTTCATTTGATGCTTTCATTGAGAAAACCAGAAACTAAATAGAGTTTGCAGAGAAATAATTACTGAAATTGGTGTTTCACAAAGTTTAACAAGCCACATTAGGGTATCTGTTAAAAAACAAGATCTCATTTAGTAGCTCTGATTGGGCCCTCAGATACAGCATTTCTAATAAGCTCCTAGGACTTTTGTTAGTGAGGACCTAGTCCGGATGTTAGGAAACTTTCTCTGTAAAGGGCCAGACAGTAAATATTTTAGACTTTGTGGGCCATGGTGGTCTCTTCTGCAATTCTTCAATTCTGCTAGTGCAGCTCTAAAGTAACCACAGCCAATGCAATGTAAAGGAGTTGGAATGACTGTGCTTAAATAATACTTCGCAGGCATAGAAATTTGAGTTTTAAACAATTTTCATGTGTCATAAAATATCTTTTGATATTTTTGTCAACTATTAAAGAGGTGAATACCCAATCTTAGCTCATAGATAAGATAACATGCACCAGGATTTTACCTGTGCCCCTATATTGCAAACCCCCAACCTAGATTTTTTCTTAAGGTGGCCTTAGTAGAGCCAGATAGAGAAAAAGAGCAAATGTCCCAAAGCTTTCATGGAGATACAACTGGAAAAATAGAGTAATGTCGATTGTAAGAAGAAATACAAATGAAAAATCAGAGGCTTAATTCTCCCTGTTAAGAGACAAAATGTTCTGTCCCCTCCGTTTTCTCAGAGTTTTTACTTTTAAAAAATGTCAAATTCTAAGTAATTTTCCCCTCATTGAAATATATAAAAATCCTTTCAAAATCTAAATAGGCCTTTGGTGAGTTTTGTAATGTAAGGATGTCCTTCTCAAAGACCTGTGAGCCGTTCCTTTGAAATGTAAGACATAAGGAAGAGAGCATCCCTAGTTCCCAGTTTCTGTAGGAGGTTAGGAGAATAACTTCCCTCAGCACATTGCTTCAAATTGCCAAATTACTGGCTGTCATAAAGTTTTGGAAAATTTACTTTTCTTGTGGTTAAAGCTAATTAGCTAACACAGATGGTCACTCCAACTACCAGATAAAGCTAGAATGAATTATGTGTTACAAATGGTGTTGTCAAGTCCTCTTACTTGACAACTAGATATAGTGGCTAGATTTCTTTCTGGTTTTTGTAGTGTCTTAGTGATTGCCTGTGATGTGCATCCCATTCTAGTTAAATCTCATTCAATAATAAAATAGATTTATCAACTAACTTTGTAGAGAGAATTTCTTGGTTGGGAGATGATTTTGAGAACTAAAATAATAGTCTATGCAACTTTATTAATTTGTCTCCTACAAAGATGTAACTTTCCCTTATAAATATTCCACTATTACTCTTTGAGATAATTTCAAAAGGCTATGAGATAATTTCAAAAGGCCTAAAATTGTGCCATCTTATGAAGTACAGCTGCCTCATTTGTAAAACTAATATCTTGAGATTAGCCAAATTTGTATATATATTTTGCTGTATGTTTCTAGAATTTGGTAGGCACGATCATTAGATACTTCACATATACACAGATATTAATTCAAACTACATTCACAGATCATGTACATGGATATAGTTGGAGCATTTTAAATTTATCATTTTATATTAACTTATGGCTTTTGGTAATTGAAAAAATTATTGACAATTCCCTATTAGCATACTTGGAAAAATATAAAATATCTATCTATATATTCAGAATATGTAAAAATAAATTGTGAAAATGTAACCATTTATTTTATTTATTCAGAACGGATATTGAGTCCTATACGTACCAGGCACTGCACACAGCACACATTGCCTATACCCAAGAGGCTCACAGATGTAAGAGAAGACAAGCTAATACATGTATGATTACATCACGCATCAATAATGTTGGAAAAATCATTTCCAGGATACTATGGAAACACATGTCAGGGGCATCTGGCTTAATGTTGTGGATGTTATGTCTGAATCCTTAAAAATGTTGTTAATGTAATACATCTTTTGTATGTTCCTAGTAATGTGAAGAGAGATTTTTCCCTAGACACTCCTGGTCTGGGAAAATACTCTTCTGAAATTCATTTATTATCCCTCTAAATGATAGTAAAATCAAAGAGTTATTGTCAGAGACTTCTTTGGCTTATCGACTTCTGCACCCTTAGGAATAATTCAATGGAAGGAGAAACTTAAATCCAAAATGTCCTTACAGGCATAAACCCTCTGAAAATTCACAAAAATTTCAAGGAAGATATGGTAACATCTAGATTGGGCTGGGTTGGTGTGATCTGGGTCTTGCAAAACAATATTTTTCAATAGATAGATAGATGATAGGTAGGTAGACAGATAAACTCAGCTTATCCCATATAAATTGATAGAACTTTGAGGTCAAGTAGAAACTTAGCATATATTAAAAAGGCCACATATTGGCATATATTAAAGAGGGAGTGAGTAAATAGCATCAAAGAGACAATGATGCAGGGAGTCTCCACTGAAATGGCAGTGACAGAATCTACCTATAATGCAGTAGGGGTAAGGTTGTAGAAACTAAGGCTGAGAAAAGGGATTAAGGAAGTTTAGAGATCTAAGAAATGTTACTCTCATTATCTATAGGATAAAATCCAAAGCAGTCTCCTGAGATAAAACATAGGAATATGAAATTAATTTGTTAATAAAGATGGAATGGTCTTTTTAAAGGTATTTAAAACTTAGGGATTAATTTCTTACTGGGAAAGTTTTATAATTTATGTCACAATTAATAAACAGTAAGTGTAACTTTCTCAATGCACAATTGCCATCACAGGTTACCTGTCTTGTAATTGAGTAAAGCTTTATCTTTCTATTATTTTTGTTAGTAAACTTTATATTTTTACAGATAGATTAAATGTTTTATATTTTGGACACTATTATTTTTAAAAGTCTGTTTACATAATTTGCCTACTTATAAATAGATTTTAGTTTTGTTTCCTTTTCAAATTTCAGGGCAAATGTTATCTATTACTGAGTTAAATTTTAAGGGGGCATCACCTTTCTTAAATAAAAACTCCTAAATTTAACAGATAAGGAAATCAAGCCTTGTAGGTTCTTATAAATTTTGCAATTAGTCACTAAGCTTGTATTTAAACTAAGTCTGAATAAGGAGATTAATATGATAATAAATTCAAACCCAAGTAATATGTTCTATTGTCATCTAGCCTCATTATATATAAAGAATCACAACTCTTTTTTTAATAAATGTCTTTTTGTCAGTTTCTTATTTGCCTATTTTTGGAAATTTATATTTTTGTGCAGTACAGTTTGTTGAGTTTTCCTTTGTGATTTCTAAAATATACTTTTCCTTTTCTTATTAGTACAAGTTATGTTCTTATATTCACATTTTAATTCCTTTGGAAGATTTAAGAGTTTATTCCAACAAAACTTACTTTTCTCTCCATATTTGTGATATCACATTGACAGTATACTAAATATATGCATCCTGTTTTCATTGATCCTTTGCATGTAATTTTTACACAGTAATTGCTCCTGAATTTGCATAGACCACTTATACTTTTTTGTATCCTTTATTAAAATTTTATTTTTTATTTTATTGCTTAAATGTGCCATAAAAACTCAGGATAAAAAAATATATATTTTTTAAGCTACAAGGATGGTGTACTCTTAAAATTGAAGCTATTTATTTGTCGTTTGAAATCTCATATGTATTTTTAATCTAGTTAATTTGTCAAAGACATATTCACTCAGCCATTTAGTCTGCACAGCTTTCTCAGGATACTATTTTGTGGAATGGAAATACAACTACTAGGAAGGCAGATAGGCTGCCTGTCAAAAGTTTTGTATTCTTCTGGGCACAATAAGAAGATAAACCTGTAAACAAACAAAAGATTTGTAATAATCATTACAAGGTAGTTGAGTTGTTTTTTCTGTTTTGTAATGTTTAAATGTTCTGATATTAATATTATAATTACATTTGTTTATGAGATAATTTCACTGGATAGCCCACATTTTTTTTATTGGTTTGTTTTACTTCTGGGGTTGTTCTTGGAAACTATATGTATATTTCTCTATGGCTTTCTGATACAATTTAAGAATTGTTTTCATTAGTAATGTATTCAATTGAGTTTAAATACTAATTATGCGTTATTCTCTTTAGACTTCAGAGAATAAGTGCAGAAGAAAAACCAGGGTAGTGAGAATGAAACAATGAAATTTTCATTAGCATCTTCCAAAAGTATTATGAGGGTTCTAAACATTTTGTGGATGTATCAGTCTGCTGGGTCTGCTGTAACAAAATATCACAGGCTGGGTGGCTTAAACAACAGAAATTTATTTCCCACAGTTCTGGAGGCTGGATATCCAAGATCAAGGTCCTGCAGGGTTGAATTTCTGGTGAGGGTTCTCTTCCTGCCTTGTAGATGTCCACTTTGTCTTCACATGGCTTTTCTTCTTAGTGCATGCCCGCAGAGAGAAAGGAAACGAGCCCTCTGGTGTCTCTTCTAAAAATGACTCTAATTCCATTAGGTTAGGGCCTTTAGTTATGATCTCTTTTAATAAAAATTATGTCCTTATAGTGCCCAGCTCCAAATGCAGCCACAGTGACATTTAAGGCTTCAATATATGAATTTGGAAAGACATGAACATTCAATTCATAACAGTGGTATAGGACCTAAATTTGGGGAGGACTTTTCCAGTGATTAAGGCAAAAATAAAATATGATTATTTGCATAATTCACAATAATCCTAAAAATATAACAGTGACTTAGTCAAACTAAAACTATTCCATATACTGTAGCCATTGAACTGTCATTTAAGACCACAGCATTTGATACAATGAAGTAATGCTGAAATCAGAATTAGCCAGGAATGCTTTTAGAATACACATTTCAAATTTGGTCTTCAGAGTAATCTCATTAAAAGTATATGCATAGTGCCTAAATGAATTAAATGTTTGTGTTCAAAGTATAATAGATAAAGTCTACCATGGATTGTCTTTAAAAAATTGTCAATTGATTTTGTAGATGATAGGACTTATTATCTATTAATAAACATTTCAAAATAAAACTATTTTTTAATATCAAACATAATTCTTAATTTTTGAACTCTGGGTAAATGGAGAGAGGAAGAAGTGTGATTTATAATTATTTACATATATAATTTTCTTTTGAAACTGTCTTTAATGTATTTGTAAATAAAATATCTTTTTATTTAGAATACTATCAGAATAGTTAAAACTAGATTTTTTTTTTTACATGTATTCATGAAAAACACAGGCACACACACCAGGATTAGAGATTTACTAAGGTGGGAAATCATGTTCACATATACAACTTTTACTTTATATAAGGTATTAAAAGACAATAGCTTTCACATTCTACATCTATAGTTCTTTATAAAATGTTAATTTAATTACTGGCACATTAATTAAATTAACATTTTGTGGTACTGAAATTTCAGTATTGGCACATCCAGTAACTCTTAGTTAACTAAAGTATTTGATTACATATAATTCACATTCCTCACTAACAAAATAAGTTAAACAATACATGAGAGACAGAGAAAGGAATATGATAAATGTCATTATTAATTATATTATGTCAATTTTGATGAAATTCCTTTAAATTTACCAGGAAGTAAAATAGTGAATTCCACCCTGGTACATCACATTGGTTTTAAAAAATTTACAATTAATGTATTGAAAATGTTGTTAGTTAAATTTTAGTTTAGTTTATTTTGTCCTAGAAAAACACTTCATAATGGCTCTGAATTCATTATTCAAACCACTCCTTGTAGTCTCCATATGATAAATTTTATATACACAATTACTGCATGCAATATAGCCGAATTTGGTTAACATAATCTGTATACAAAAAATGATTGAATGTAGCAAATTAGTTTGGAGAAATTCTCAGGAAAATAAAACCATTTATAAAAATGTTAATGTTAACTTTTTGAATATGACCACTGCAAAATTTTACTGTTTTTTTAAACAGAAATAGATCAACTTATCTTTTCCTCTATTCTTTAAAATTTGAAAATTAATTTATCCATTTCAGAGTGCTAATATTATCTATATGCTCTGTCTGTTGGAGAAAATATGTGAGTAGAATAAATGGTGTACGCTGGGAGGAGAGTGCAAAGGGATGCAAGCCGATGCTATCAGAACCAACCGGAAAAGGCCAAGATCCTATAAAATATAATGTACTAAAACAAAGGTGCACTTAATTATGGCTACATGATACCACTCGGTGTACTGCATACCTATAATCATGAAAATAATGCAACATATTTTACCTGATATAAATTTACAATTTTTTATCACTGTTAACTAGATGTTTTAATTACAAATTGAATAGATGAGAAAAGTAGACTCTAATATAAATAGGAATTTTAAGATTCAAATTTTTTAAATGTCTACAGTAGTAAAATGTTATCAGTACTGTTTTGATCACGTGACAGTTTGTAGAATATAATGACATAAATAAATTTACTTAGTTGATTGTTTATTCTATAAAATGTTATCTTTTAAATTTCTTTAGTTAAAAAATATTTTGTTTTTAAATAATGATTTTTAATGCCTGTAATAGTTAAATGATATCAGTACTATTTTGAATACGTTATTGTAGAGTATCAACGGAATGAATAAATTTATTCAGTTGCTTTGTTCATCTTATAAAATGTTATAATTTTTATTTCATTTATAATGTTTCCATATTTTCAGGTGAAAACTAAGTTATCACCTTTTATCTAAATTTTAAATTAAAAGAAATATTTTAATTTCATTTTGAAAGGTTTTTGATAGTTGTTTAGTTTTTTGTTTGTTTTTGATGGATAATAGTTAATAGTTTACACTATTCATTAAATCATATCATTATATTAGCCATCTCTAAAACTATATCTGAGTAAAGGGAGAAAAATTTACAAAATAAAGATGGGAAGTAAATAAGTTAAAGTTAGTTTTTTCACAATTACACTGAGCTTAGGAAAAATATTCTGTCATAAATATAGGTCTTAAAATAAATCATATACTATATTTAAATTAAGAACACATGAACACAATCTTCATTTAGGATGCACCCAGTAATATTAACACATGAGAATGTATGTCCCTTCTATGCTGATTTTGCTGAGGTTTTTAATCATAAAGGGATGCTGAATTGTTTCAAAAGCTTTTACTGCATCTATTGAGATGATTATGTGATTTTTGTTTTTAATTCTGTTTATGTGGTGTATCATATTTATTGACTTGCAAATGCAATAAAAACAATGATAAATAGGTGGGACTTAATTAAACTAAAAAGTTTCTGCACAGCTAAAGAAACAAGGAACAGAGTAAACAGACAACTCACAGAGGGGGAGAAAATCTTCACAATCTATACATCTGACAATGGACTAATATCCAGAATCTACGAGGAACTCGAACAAATTAGCAAGAAAAAAATGAATGATCCCATCAAAAAATGGGTGAAGGACATGAATAGACAGTCTCAAAAGGACATATACAAATGGCCAACAAACATATGAAAAAATGCTCAACATCACTAATGATCAGGGAAATGCAAATCAAAACTACATTGTGATACCACTTTACTCCTGCAAGAATGGCCATAATAAAAAAATTAAAAAATAATAGATGTTGGCAGGGATACTGTGAAAAGGGAACACTTTTACACTGCTGGTGGGGATTTCAACTAGTACAACTACTATGGAGAACATTGTGGATATTTCTTAAAGAACTAAAAGTAGAACTACTATTTGATCCAGCAATCTCAGTACTGGGTATTTACTCAGAGGAAAAGAAGTCATTATACAAAGAAGATACTTGCAGACATGTTTATAGCAGCACAATTAGCAATTGCAAAAATATGAAACCAGCCCAAATGCTCATCGATCAATTAGTGGATAAAAAATTGTGAGAGAGATATATATATATGTATATATATATATCATATATAGTATTCCATTGTGTGTGTGTATATATATATATAAAAAATGGAATGTGTGTATATATATACACACACACACATACACAATGGAATACTATATATGATATATATATATATACACACACATACACACACACACACACACACACACACACACACAATGGAATACTATTCAGCCATAAAAAGGAATGAAATAACATCATTTGCAGCAATCTGGATGGAATTGGAGACCATTATTCTAAGTGAAGTAATTCACTAATGGGAAACCAAATATTGTATGTTCTCACTCATAAGTGGGAGTTAAGCTATGAGGACACAAAGGCATAAGAATAATACAATGGACTTTGGGGACTTGGGAAAACAGGATCAGAGGTGGGTGAGGGATAAAAGACTACAAATTGGGTACAGTGTATACCACTCTGGTGACGGGTGCACCAAAATCTAACAAATCACCGCTAAAGAGCTTACTCATTAACCAAACACCACCTGTTCCCCTAAAGCCTAGGAAAATAAAATGGAAGAATAAAAAGAAAAAAATAAATTAAAAAATAAAAAGTGAGCAAAGGACTTGAATCGACATTTCTCCAAAGATTATATAAAAATAGCCAGCAAGCAATGATTGGGGAAATGCAAATTAAAATCACAAGGCAATAGCTATCATCTTATGCCCATTATGAAGACTACTTTCAGAAAAGAAAAAAAATTGTTGACAAGGATATTCTGCACACAGTTGGTGGGCATGCTAAATGGTGTAGCCATTATGCATGGAAAACATGCATTATGGAAACAGTGTGGTGCTTCCTAAGAAAAAAACCAAAAGCAATTTCAATTACCACATGACCCAGAAATTCCACTTTTGTTATATATGGTTAAAAGGATTAAAAGCAGGATCTTGAAGAGATATTTGCACATCAATATTTGTAGCGGCATTATTCACAAAAGAAGTGAAAACAACCAGTTTCCATGCATAGATGAATGGATTAAAAAATATTGCATACACATCCAATACAATTTTGCTCAGCCTTAAAACAGGACATTCTGTCATATACTACAACATAGATTAACTTGGAGGCATTATGTGAAGTAAAATATAGTAGTTACAAAAATTACTGTATAATTCCACTTACATGTAGCCTCTACAATAATCAAATTCATAGAAACAAAAAGTAGAATGTGGTTGCCAGGGGCTGGAGGGAGAGGAAGAAAGGGAGTTGTTTAATGAGTATAGAGGTTCAGTTTTGCAAATCAGTTGGCTGCACAACAATGTGAATATGCTTAATACTACTGAACGTACACTTGGAAATACTGAAGATTGTAAATTTAATGTTACACGTTTTTCACCAGAATGTAAAAATAATCATTGATATTACCCTATTATTTTTTAGCTATAATGGCATCATTTTTCTGAAATAAATTGTGTCAAATACATTTGACCATGTGTTCATTTTGAGAAAATTCAAATTTCCTAATGTTTCCTGGAGACAAACTCTTTCTTAATATTTTCCTTGGTTGTTAGATTTCAAATATTTTTGGCTACCTAACAATAAAAGTCAATTCCATAGTTTTCATTGATTTTTTTATAAAAGAAGGTTTTCTTGCCTCTTCTAGCTCCTACACTAGTCTCAGCATTCTTGTTAAGCAATGTGTGTTTTCTGGGCACCGATGATAACTGTCTCAAGTGGGTGAATACAGAAGAAACAATAATTAAAATTACATTTGGTGTCAGCATAGTATTATGTTTTTATGGAGATACATACCTCTTTAAATTTGAAAATCAGACAATATAATTGCCCGTCTCTGCAAGTATATACCTTGTTGACTTTATCCGTACATTTGATTTAAAATTTTTTAAAAATACACTGATAAATGCAAATTTTTTGATCATTTATTAATTGTAATTAAAATTTACATGGACCTATTTATTAAGGACATTGTGTAATGTTTCCACTTTGTTTTAAACAATTACAAACATGTGGCTTAAAATAATGTACAGATCAATGTAACAAGTTTGAAAAATGGGCGATGAGAATATGAAGTCTGCCTTCTTTCTAGCAATAATCATAAACACTCCAACTTAATGGATCATATTTTTTTTTGAAATTCTAAGTTTGTTTAAGAACAAAATTCTAATGGAGTTCAACATGCAATGGATATATATATCATTCAGAATCACTAGCTTCCATGCTTACACTGAACTCAACATAAGGCAAAAGCCCAATAATTTTACTGAATCTTTGGCTCAGTGTGTTAAAAAAGCAAAGCAACATGGTAAGCCTAATGAAAACAATCCTTTGTGTTTGCCAGTTTCAGATTGCCAATATGGTTGCAATAAAATTCAACCATTATCTCTGATGAGATACACAGCTTTGATTAGTAGGACAGTTTGTTTTCTGAATGCAAGATACAAGCATGAATCTGTTTCTCTAATTGTTCTCATAGCTTAGGAAAATGAAGCAGAAGCAGGTTTGTTTTAATAAAGCATAATTCTGCTTCCCTTTATGACCACATATGATTAGAAAAACAGTAAACCAATCAGATACTGTCAGATGAAATATTCTGTCTTCTACTCTTGGCAATCTCTTGGATATTGCCATAGACTATAAAATGATTGAATGAGTTGTGGTCATGAAACTATCCATGTCACAAATGTTGGTCTCTCCTTTCAACTGCTCAAGAAAAAACAAGCCTTTGGTAACTCTAGTTATTGTATGCTACAATACAAAACAAATTACCAATAACCATTCCCGAACTAACTAACATATGGCCAGACATTTTTCCTGTATAAGTTTAATGTTTTCTTGTTTCCTACTATTCTGTTTGATCTACTAACTCTTTCAACATCAGTAGGTAACGCTACAGAGATCCTTGTTCTTGAAGAGTTTTCACCTCTGGAAGTTCTCATTCTTGCCATTCAATATAAAAATAACCACTCCAGCAAGTAAAATCTTTCCAAGTAAAATATCAATAAGTCAAGGTTGCTTGATGACTACCACACAGGCACCTGCTCTCCCAATATTCAAGGAAGCCATCTGTTAAAAAAGATGAAACACAAGACAAGTTTTCACAGAAAAATATAAAACTTATAATATATTTTAAAAGATTATCTACATGAAAATCATAAATGTGTTTGTTTTCCCATTTTAGCCAGAAGTAGTACAATAAAAATGAAAACACTGAAAATGGCATTTTAAAAAAGCAATGATTTGTATATTGAAAATTTTTAAGCCTACAATTTTTGTGGAGTTTTTAAGAACAGTAATAAAACATTTAATGATTTTTATTGAAATTAACCTGCTATAGAAAAGTTTCCATCAAAGCTCTATTCTGGAGTTTTTATGGACACATTTGTGATAATATTTCATAGTAATAGCTTGGAGTATATTTTAGATGAAATAGCTATTACACTTACTGCAATGATTTTGAAGTTATTTCCCCAGATATTGTATTGAATTAAATGTGTTATTCATTCATTCTAGACAGAGACATACAATGAAATAAATTCAATACTTTGTCATAAATAGGCCATAATTATAATTACTATATGCTTATTAAAAATTTTCCATCTTATGACAATCACTGAAATGAGAACTGAGTATTTTTTTAATAATGCTGAATATGAAAATGGTTAGAAATATATTAAAAACAATAATTTTTACAGAGTTTGTAATGAAAATTTATTCTTTGGAGACAAGCCAACATTTTGATAATTTGAGCTTTTTGATATCAATTTTTATTACAATTTTCTAAGAATATCAGGGTAGACTAGAAATTACATGATATTATTTCAGTGTGAAAAGAAAGTGTATAAAATGTAAGAAATAAAATAGCTGCAGACAAAGTAGCCTCAAATCACATACATTATCTTATTGATTGAAAAAGGACATATTCTTACACTCTAAATATGAAAATTACCTCCATTTTCTACCAGTTATTTTGAATGTATTTATTCTTACCCATCATCCCACTGTAGGTTAAAAAAATCCACATGCTATTTATTTTTTATTCTCTTAATGGATTATTTGTAAAAGCTAATTTAATGTAACATCACTTGTCTTCCTCATAGAATTATTGCATAAAATAAGAGTAGGGAAGGAGCATGTGAATATATTCATGACATATTTGTGTGAAGAATAATTTTTATAGGTCACCACTCTTATCTTTGTAATCACATCTTGTACTGTTATCTCCATGAGAGAGGTGAGTGAATACAGTATCAGGAGACAATATGTTAATCCCACAGCATCAATGTATGCAAACCTAAGTTTACCTGACTCCAAAATGCATGTACTTTCCCTGATCTTTCTTTTATTATCTAATGATTTTCATGGATTGTTTCATATCAGAGTCATTTAAGAGGCATTTACAAAATACAGTCATGCACTGCATAGCTGTATTTTCATCCTTGAGGTTCTGGTCATGGATGAACCACATATACAATGGTGGTCCCATAAGATTATAATGGAGCTGAAAAAATCCATCGTCTGTTAATGTCATAGCCCTCTTAACATCAAAGCACAACGCATTACTCAAATGTTTGTGGTGAAACTGGTGTAAACAAAACTGTTGTACTGCTTTTTTGAAAATAGAAAAAAGCTCATAGAATAAGGATATAAAGAAAAAAATTATACAGCTGCACAATGTGTTTGTGCTTTAATGTAACTATTACTATAAAAGAGTCAAAAAGTTTTTAAAACTTTAAGAGTTTAAAAAGTAAAAAAAAATTACAGTAAGCTAAGGTTAATTTATTATTAAAGAAAAAATATTTTAAAATAAGTTTAGTGTAGCCTAAGTGTAGAGTGTTTTTCAAGTCTACAGTAGCATATAGTAACGTCCAAGGCCCTCACATTCACTCATCACTCCGTCACTGACTCACCCAGGGCAATTTCTAATCCTGCAAGCTCCATTCAGGTTAAATGCCCTATAGAGGTGTGTACCACTTTTTATCTTTTATACCATATTTCTACAGTACCTTTACTATGTTTAGATATGTTTAGATAGACAAACACCATTCTGTTACAGTTACCTAGAATACATTACGGTAACACACTTATATAGCTTTGTAGCCTAGGAGCAATAGGCTATATCGTACAGCCTCAGTGTGTAGTAGACCATACCATCTGGGTTGGTCTAAGTATGCTCTATAATATGTGCACAATGATGAAATTGCCTAAGGATGAATTTCTCAGACTGTATTTCATTTTTAAGGAACGCATGACTGTATCTGTTCATAAGCCCTATCACTAAATGGAAATGGGACTAATATTGGGTAATTGTATTTTTGAAAACTTTCCCAAAGGCTCCCTGATGTCCATTCAATACTCAGTACTGTGTGCTAAACTACATATAGAGTGAGTAGCTTAACTATACCTTCATCTACATTTATACCTCTATCTCTATATACGCATGTGTGTATGTGTGCATGTGAAAATGAATACTTTCTGATTTTTCAAAAAACAAAATGTGATATTCCCCTTGTATTTATGTCAGTGAATGACACCCCTCTCTACCCAGTTGTTCAAGACAGAATCCTTGACCCTTCTTTTTACCTCACTCAACTCTAAATCTGAATCATCAAGCCCTCTAAATATATCTCCAACAAGTTTAATTCTATCCATTTATTCAGTCTTCCACATAGCTCAGGTTACATAATGTAAACCATATCTATCTCTCAAAACTTAACGATTCTGTCTCTTGCTCAGTGAGACATACCACGTGTTCTTCCTCTGGCTCTTACAAATGATGTTCCTTAAGCCAAAGCACTCCCCATATTTTCATGTGGTTAGCTATTACTCATTTGTCAGGCCTCATTCTACATATTTCCTGAAGGAAGATTTCTCTGCCCAGTGCACTTAAGTTCTATCATAGTGCTATTCTCTTACCAAATAATTAATCATGCTGTTTTAAACATCTGGTATTTTTCTACATAAGTACATTTTAAATGTTTAAGAAAAGTTTTCTTTCTTTTCTCTTGGTCCAGATTTATTTAATATATATTTTTAAAAATCTGCCTTTGCTCTCCCTCCAGGGGTTGTACCTTTCAGCATGAGTAATATGATAACCTAAAAAGGTTGGCCACAGAACCAATGAAATAAAAGTAACCCTGAATGTAGATATTTCACCAGGCTTCTCTGTAACAAAATTCTCAATATATCATTATCAATATATCTTATATATCTATTGTCTACAAATAAATGAAATGCATACACAAAAAGTATACTTAGTTGCAACAATAGTTCGCAATGTATTTGAGAAACATTCATATCACATCCTACTCCCAGCCAGCAACTACTCCCAGCCTTACAACCTGTAGATGAATGCAGCATGATAATGCTATGACAGTATACCAAGATAATACATTATTAAAGGGCAATTTTACTTAGGCTAGGAGAAATGGAATAAAGTTCTCTTTAGGTCTTGAAGCACGTACATTATTTTTTTTTCAAATCAAACACAAAAAATAAGCTCGGTGTTAAATGACAAAAGTGAAATTTATTTAAAACATACATAAATACACACGTGTATCTATACATATGGTGTGTGTACGCATTCTCTGTAAAACAAAGGCACAAAACTGTTAATCGATTCCTAATCTATTTCCAACTCAAGCTAAACTGAGTATTTTTCCAAATATTCATATATTTGGATATTTTAATATAGTTTGCTTATTTATTTCAATAATCAGCCATTTGTGGCTGCTAATATTATATGGAATAACCAATTTAGTCCACTTATAGGACATACGGAGTGAGGTGACAGGAATTTAGCAAATATGGAAAACTTTTCAAGTAGGCTAGAATCCTGAAAATTTTTAAAGGGATTTTGTGTGGGTCTGCTGCTCATCCCTTGAGAGTCTTAAAAATATAAATAATGAGAAGATACGGAAGCAAAATCTTAAAGTAACTTAACAGTTTTAAATTTAATGTTTATTGTATTAAAATAAAGTTGTTTTAAAATATTTTAAATGCCGCTTTGCTGTTTGTAAAATACTATATGATCCAAAAAAGTATAATAAAATATAGATGAAGTAAAATGATCTTTAGGAGTCTTTTACCTATTAATTACTACATATATTGTTTTGATTTCAATTTTAGAGGAATGACAAGCATAATGTCTCTTTATTATAAATATGTATTCAGATATTATATTACATCATTTATATAAACATAAAGTTCCTTTATTTAATGTTCTTTTAAGTGGAACATTTAAAATACACACCATTTAACTAGTACATTTCCTTAGCAAATCAACAATCATTCATTAATGCATGCAGGATTTGCTTTGGAAACACTAGGGACTCAGAAAGGTACAGTCAAAATATATCCTTTGAAATTTTAGTGCAATAATGTGAAAAGCAATCATTACTTGCTTTTTTTTTTTTTTTTTACATACGGTGCTCTCTGAATAAGAAATGCCTCTTCTCTAGCAATTAAAATAAAATGTAGAAAATAACAAGACTTAGATCTCTTGATATTTCCCCTTCTTTTCTCTACTCCTCGTTCTTTTTACTTACTTGGCTAAATGTACCTATTTTTGTTGAAGTCAAGAGTTTTCCTTTAGAGGAGAAGAAATTCATAATGCAGGTACCTTAGTCTAGCCATTAGGAATTTGGTTTTGTACTCTGAAGTTAGTCTGACTAAATATTGTTGCTGAATGCATACCATCAAAACTGGCAAAATCAAGGAAATCATGTTTTGTGAAAAGTAAATATCTTTAAAACAAATGTATTTTAATCAGGTGTTCAAGTTCTTTAGATAAATTGTAGTCAATTTCTTTGACCAAAATCAGATCCTTCCACCCACTGAGGCAATATGAGGAGATGTGGTTATTATTCTGCTTCAGTGAAATAAAGCTTTAGAGCTGCACTGCACTCCTAGATGGAAACTATTTATTTGAACAGTATCTTACTTTTAGATTTCTGGTAAAAGTGAGAAATAATAGAAATATTGAGATATTTGGAGAAGAATGAAAGTAAAGAGAAATCAAATATGTAAGGACACAAGTCAGAATGTATTGATTCCCTCCATCATAAGCAAGGCCACGGTAGCTATGCAGCTAAGATGTCTTTCACTATAATTTGTTTGCCCTGGCCTCATCTTCCCATCACACTCACACACACCAACACACATCCCTAGTTACGTGATTACAAAGGGAGCTGCTTCATTCTAGCATGATCCTGAGTCTCTAACTACAGTGTGTATGTAAGGCATAATGCCTCACCTAAGATAAACCAGTCATTTTACTCCAACTTCCTGGACAAAATGATTGACAAGGAGTGAGCACTCACTACATGACAGGCTATGCAAAGCCCTTTCCTGTTTATTCTTTTAATTGAACTGGAATTTTTAAAAGGTTATTTTTCTGTTTATGGCTGTGGGGATTACTACTTGGACTTTCCAGCAGCACCACCAGGTGAAAAATTCTCTCTGCAACAGATAAAAATGGACCTAATAAGCAGTAACAAAAATGAATGCCAGGAAGGTTGATTTCTGCAGCCTTTATATTGTTTCTAAAACCAAACATTATAAGTTAGGGTTTTGTGAACCAATATATTACACTTTTATTTTTTGCTTCAGGTAACTCAAATTCACATTCTGTTTCTTCTTGTGGAAAATGGAAATCTTATTAAGTATGTATGTCACTTTTTAATATATATTTTATGGGTATTGTAGTAATAAAAGTACACAAGAATGTATAATTTAATGAACTTTTTACAAAATCAACACAATATTGAATAAAAACAATCATTTTTGGTTTAGGGTAATTAGACTAGATTACCGTTTGTATACCCCTCCTCCACAGAAAGTAAATGAAATACATTCTTATCCTTGAAGTGAATTATGCTGATGACAATCTTACCTGTGTCCACTCATTAGTTTGTGGGTCATAGGATTCCATAGTGTTGAGGTATGTCTGTCCATCATAGCCACCAACAGCATATAATCGGTCACCAAGGAGACAGACCCCAACAGCATCTCTGGGCATACTCAAAGGAGCCACCATGGTCCAAGTGTCTGTTTTGGGATCATATCTAAAATTCAATGACAATAGTACATAACATATTCTAATCACATTCAACTTTTACTATAAAAATTTTACTTTTTACAAAGCCTGTCATGAAAAAGGAAACTTTTTTCTCTCTAAAGGCTCAAATATTTGAGCAGGTATTCTAGAACGAACATCCATTATGTCTAGCTTTCTAAACTTTAAGGTATTTAAAAAATGCATCCAGACTCATAGACGAATGCAGATTCATTCAACAAAAATAAATGTCATGATGTCTTTCTATAAAAAAGTGTCAGATATATAAATAACTATTATCCACAGTAGAATTAGGGTATTTAAAACAGATGTATGCAGATTGCTATGGTAATGAAGCAGAAGAAATTATTAAAAATCTGGGAGAATTGTGGAATACTCGATAGATGAAGTTTCCTTTAAATCAGTTCTGAAAGTCTAGCCTAAATTTGCAAGAAAGAAAAAAGGAAAAGTTTGTGCAAAAATAACTGTAGTATTCTGTTGTTGCTGGTTTTTTTTTGTTTGTTTTAATGTATGTTCAGCTTTGAGGAAACAGGTAAGTAGTGTGACTAAGTTCAAGAAAGACTGAGGAAATGGTGTGCCTCAAGATGTAAGTTTTGATTAGCTTATGGGATGTTTGATTCCCTGGGTAAGAAGGTACTTTCAGTTTACTCAATAGAAAAATAGCCTTTAAAACTTGGGGAAATAATTATAACATGAACACAACTGGGTTTAGTGATACTGCTCAGGATTCACAGTGAGAGAGAGCCTAGTAATTCAAGAGATCAAAGTCAGAAGACTGAAGTTATTGTTATTTAAACAAAAAAATTATTTTCCAGAAAATTTAATAACCATATAGCACATACAGATATTTTATATTTTGAGTGTCAAAACCCTGAAGACTCCTTTAATGAATGTACTCTGAATGAATGAAGAAACTGTACCTTTGCATTTGGCCCACCATTGCAGGTTCTGATACAAAAACAAAAAGGGTGGTAAGAACCCAGAAGAATGACTATAAAATAAAACTGTGAGAAAGGATTTTCTGACAAACACAGCAAATAAATTCTTAGTCTGTTTTCCTCCTCCAATTTTTTTCACCCATTCAATTTTTAACTTGTAGACTCCTAAAACAAATGAAGAAACAAAAATACCTATACTTTATTGAGAATAAAGAAGGTTGTTACTACAGAAGATCTGGAATTTATATTTCACAGAGAATATTCATATTACCCATGATGCTACGTGAATTTGCACACTGTGGTTGGGGGGTTTGTGCACTGCCAAGATGATGTGTAAAATGAGGTGTTGGTTGAATGCTAGAAAACCAGGACTACCTTGAAGCATAGGCTGCCCAGCACATAAAAATTTAATTTTTAGCTCTGTAGTTAATAAGCACAAAACATCACAGATAGATGCAAATGTATATAGACACACACACCAACACAAGTATACAATCTATGCCATCAAAATCTCCTTTAAAAATATTTAAACCTTTTCCACAAACATTTTTAAATATGCAAAGATTTTTAAACATGAGAAAATAAAAGATACCAAAAGGGAGAAAATAATTCAATCCAGAATGTTGAATATTTTATAAAGTAACTGACTGAATATTTAATAAATCAATGGCAAAAGATAATGAGTAAATAATTAGGAAGAAGTAATTGTTCTAAGTTAAACGTGAATTAGAAATATAACAAAATATAGTGAGTAGCCCTTACCTGGATCCTAATTCAAACAGACCAACTGTTAAAAAATGTTTGAGACATTTTGGAATATCAGTGAGAACCCAAGCATTACCTTTTAATATGCAATTATTGAAGTTTTTATTAGCAGAATAATAACATTGGGGTTACATTAAAAAATAAAGTCCTTATTACTTTTATTTGTTTCTGGAATAATTCAACAGTGTTTTGGGTTGAAAACATGTTTGGAAATTTCTCTAAAAAACTTTAGGGAAAAAAGGAAGGACAGAGGGCAGAAAAATGGATGAGATTTTTCCGTAAGATTTTTCAATAAGAACAAATTTGTGATAGTTGTTGAAGCAGGGTAATGAGTATAGGGGAGTTAATTGTATCAGTTGCTTTTTGCCAGAAATTTTTTCTAGTACAAATAACTTTAAAGTGAATAATTTACAATATAGAATACAGTCTGGATTTTGTCACAATCATGTCACATGAACAGTTTTTCTAAAGTTATATTATCCTCGTTTAATTATTCAGCTCTATAGAATTATGTCAAATATTGTCTGCAAAGTAGACTATCATGTTGCATATATATATATACTTAATAGGTCATGGGAACTGAGAAAATAGCAAACTTTAGTGTGCTAAGCAATAATAAACTAATTTCCAAAGGTTTAGTTCTTCAAGTAAAACTCAAATGTTGCAGTGGAAATTTTAAAAACACTCATTTGTCCTACATTTTGATACATATTTAAAAAATAGTAACCTGCATTCAGAAATATATACATATACATTTTAAATTTTCTAAAAAGTAATTTTATAATTTTAATGCATTTTTTTGGGAAACACAAATTTTTTAATTAGATGTGCCTGTTTTCAGTAGTAGGTAACATGTCTGAAATGTGTAATAACAACTTTTTAATTAATATCTGGTAATGGTAATAATATTTAAATTTATATTTTACCAGTAAAACCAAACCAAAACAAAATGGGAATCACCTGACATAGACATACTCTCTCAGATATTTAGGAAGAGATCACACACATTTAAAATCTCCCAGTAGCCATTGTTCTTGTTCTCAAAATGATGACTTTAAATTGATTTTTCTATATTCAGGAACTCTGGGATTCACCTCTCAGCCTGGCACATACAAAGTTATTATCCCCAAAATGAAATAAGCAATCTATAGATGTATAAGCATTGTCCAAACATTTAATAATAGTGAACTCTGTCATTTTCAGGTTATGTTTCTGAAAAACTTGAATTCTAAGCAGCCATTTTTTGCCTCTAGTTGCCAGGTATTTTTTTTGGGGGGGGTTTTGTTTGTTTGTTTGTTTGTTTTTAATAAGGTGGTGGATGTGGGGTCTTATTGTATTTAGGCTGTCTGCCTTTCCTGCATCTTACCTTGGCCTTCCTGGTCAAAGTGTGAGCTCCATATCAGAGACTCTATTAAAGTTTATAGCCCTCAGGCAAAAGAAGTGCCAGTATATAGTGGTTAAAATTAGCTACAAAATGAAAACTTGTTAGAGGCGTATGATAGTCACAGAATAAAAGTTAATTTCTCTTTGTAAAACCAAATTGAATTTTTTAAGAAACCATTAATTTTTCAAGCATTAGTGTCACTTTCATACTTTAAGGATAATAATTGGCCTTAACATTTTTGAGGAAAATTGTTTTAAATATAAAAGCATTACTTTGTTAACAAATAGAATTGAGAATGTTTCTTTTCCCAAGTTTGTACAGGAGATATTTAGATAGAGAGCAATTAAACAATAAAGAAGTGATTTATAGTCCAGTAGGTTTGCCTGTAAAACAAACGAACAAAATCAAATTAAAAACCAAAGAAACAAAAAAAGAAAGAAATGAAGGTCCATGCTGTGAGAATGGATAGCCTGCTTCAAAAGAGTGGCACATAGATTTCAAGTACATTAATCACAAAATCTATATATTAATTAATTTTAAGAAATTAGATGTGAATTGAGCAATTGAGAGTGCCAATAGTGTTGGCTAAAAATAAATACTTTTATTTTTTCCTGTAAAGAAAACCAACATTTACCAGGTTTCATGACATTATCAAAAGAAATGTTCCTAGACTTTAAAAACTATTTATATTCTGAAAATATAAAACAATTAATTTCAATACAAATTATTTGTTTATAACTGCATAATGGTAATAATGTTCCTAATAAACATTTTCATTCAGATGTTTTTGTATGTATGCATTTCTAAAGGATATTAGCATGGGATTTCTGGGTCAAAAAGAGTGTATACTATGAAATGTGGTGAATGTTGACAATTGGTATTACAAAGAGGCTGTGTTAATTTACACTGCACTCCTACCATCAGTGTAATGAGCACGTCAGTTGTTCTACATTCTCTCCAACATGCAGTATTATGTGTATTATGTACTTTTTCATTTTAGACTTTCTGGTGGGTAGGTGATGGTATAATATTGTAATTTTAATTTGCATTTCCCTGACGACTAATGCCATCCAATCATTTTTTTTTCCCAGTAGTCATTGCCTATTTGGATATCACCTCTTGAAGAGTTCTTGTTCAAATCTTCTGCCTAGTTTTTCTGTTCTTTTAAAAATGATATCTAGAATTTGCCTATATATTGGAAACAATGCTTTTGTTGGTATATGTATTGCAAATAGTTTCCCCACTCTCCGACAACTTTTTACCCTCTAAATGGTATCTTCTGAAGACATTTTACTGTAATATTTTCTTTTTTTAGGCTTAAAATATATTTTTATTTATTTATTTATTTTTATTATTATTATACTTTAAGTTTTAGGGTACTAAAACTTAAATGTGCACAATGTGAAGGTTAGTTACATATGTATACATGTGCCATGCTGGTGTGCTGCACCCATTAACTCGCCATTTAGCATTAGGTATATCTCCTAATGCTATCCCTCCCCCCTCCCCCCACCCCACAACAGTCCCCAGAGTGTGATGTTCCCCTTCCTGTGTCCATGTGTTCTCATTGTTCAATTCCCATCTATGAGAGAGCATGCGGTGTTTGGTTTTTTGTCCTTGCGATAGTTTACTGAGAATGATGATTTCCAATTTCATCCATGTCCCTACAAAGCACATGAACTCATCATTTTTTATGGTTGCATAGTATTCCATGGTGTATATGTGCCATATTTTCTTAATCCAGTCTATCATTGTTGGACACTTGGGTTGGTTCCAAGTCTTTGCTATTGTGAATAGTGCCACAATAAACATATGTGTGCATGTGTCTTTATAGCAGCATGATTTATAGTCCTTTGGGTATATACCCAGTAACGGGATGGCTGGGTCAAATGGTATTTCTAGTTCTAGATCCCTGAGGAATCGCCACACTGACTTCCACAAGGGTTGAACTAGTTTACAGTCCCACCAACAGTGTAAAAGTGTTCCTATTTCTCCACATCCTCTCCAGCACCTGTTGTTTCCTGACTTTTTAATGATTGCCATTCTAACTGGTGTGAGATGGTATCTCATTGTGGTTTTGAGTTGCATTTCTCTGATGGCCAGTGATGATGAGCATTTTTTCATGTGTCTTTTGGCTGCATAAATGTCTTCTTTTGAGAAATGTCTGTTCATATCCTTCGCCCACTTTTTGATGGGGTTGTTTGTTTTTTTCTTGTAAATTTGTTTGAGTTCATTGTAGATTCCGGATATTAGCCCTTTGTCAGATGAGTAGGTTGTGAAAATTTTCTCCCATTTTGTAGGTTGCCTGTTCACTCTGATGGTAGTTTCTTTTGCTGTGCAGAAGCTCTTTAGTTTAATTAGATCCCATTTGTCAATTTTGGCTTTTGTTGCCGTTGCTTTTGGTGTTTTAGACACGAAGTTCTTGCCCATGCCTATGTCCTGAATGGTAGTGCCTAGGTTTTCTTCTAGGGTTGTTATGGTTTTAGGTCTAATGTTTAAGTCTTTAATCCATCTTGAATTAATTTTTGTATAAGGTGTAAGGAAGGGATCCAGTTTCAGCTTTCTACATATGGCTAGCCAGTTTTCCCAGCAACATTTATTAAATAGGGAATCCTTTCCCCATTTCTTGTTTTTCTCAGGTTTGTCAAAGATCAGATAGTTGTAGATATGCGGCGTTATTTCTGAGAGCTCTGTTCTGTTCTATTGATCTATATCTCTGTTTTGGTACCAGTACCGTGCTGTTTTGGTTACTGTAGCCTTGTAGTATAGTTTGAAGTCAGGTAGCGTGACGCCTCCAGCTTTGTTCTTTTGGCTTAGGATTGACTTGGCGATGCGGGCTCTTTTTTGGTTCCATATGAACTTGAAAGTAGTTTTTTCCAATTCTGTGAAGAAAGTCATTGGTAGCTTGATGGGGATGGCATTGAATGTATAAATTACCTTGGGCAGTATGGCCATTTTCACGATATTGATTCTTCCTACCCATGAGCATGGAATGTTCTTCCACTTGTTTGTATCCTCTTTTATTTCATGGAGCAGTGGTTCATAGTTCTCCTTGAAGAGGTCCTTCACATCCCTTGTAAGTTGGATTCCTAAGTGTTTTATTCTCTTTGAAGCAATTGTGAATGGGAGTTCACTCATGATTTGGCTCTCTGTTTGTCTGTTATTGGTGTATAAGAATGCTTGTGATTTTTGTACATTGATTTTGTATCCTGAGACTTTGCTGAAGTTGCTTATCAGCTTAAGGAGATTTTGGGCTGAGACAATGGGGTTTTCTAGATATACAAGCATGTCGTCTGCAAACAGGGACAATTTGATTTCCTCTTTTCCTAATTGAATACCTTTTATTTCCTTCTCCTGCCTAATTGCCCTGGCCAGAACTTCCAACACTATGTTGAATAGGAGTGGTGAGAGAGGGCATCCCCGTCTTGTGCCTGTTTTCATAGGGAATGCTTCCAGTTTTTGCCCATTCAGTATGATATTGGCTGTGGGTTTGTCATAGATAGCTCTTATTATTTTGAGATACGTCCCATACTGTAATGTTTTCTTTATAGATGATCCTATGTAGGTCCAGGTTAAGAAGTCTTTCACACCTCATTTTTTTTTTTTTGAAGGTGATCTCCTGTGTTGTATTCTAACAGCTTTATTGTTTTATGGGTCATATTTAAATCTAAAATCCACCATGAGTTGATATTTAATGTGATATGCAATAGAGGGTAAGACTACGATTTTCCACATGAGATATCCAAATCACCCAGCCACATTTGTCATGCTGGCAGCCTTTCCTCACTCCTCTTTAGTTTCTCCTTTGCCATAATCAAGATTCTTTATATGTGTGATTTTGTTTCTGAACACAAATCTATTCCATTTGTCTACTTATTTATAGTGTATTGTTACTACAATGTCCAGTTAAAATAATTTAATAATAAGCCTTTATATATAGTTTTTCAAGATTGTCTTGGAACTTAGGACCCTTTTAACTTTAATTTAAATTTTAGGATCATATTTCCAATATACACACAACCACAATCAAACTACACGAAACAATTTTAATTTTTAAAAGACTGCATTAAATTTATAAATTTTGTTTGTTTTTTATTTTTATTTTTTTGGGTTTTGTTTGTTTGCTTGTTTGTTTTTGAGACAAGGCCTCAGTCTGTCACCCAGACAGTGGTGCAATCTCGGCTCACCACAACTTCTACCTCTGGTGCTCAAGCAAAACTTCCACCTTAACCTCCAGAGTAGCTGGGACTGCAGGCATGTGTCACCATGCCTGGCTAATTTTTTATTTTTATTATTATTGTTTTTAAATTTTAGTGAGATGAGATCTCACTATGTCACCCAGTCTGGTCAGAAACTCCTGGGCTCAAGTGATCCACCTGACTTGGCTTCCCAAAGAGCTGGAATTAAAGGCATAACCCATCATGCCTAGCCCAATTAATTTTTTATATTGACTGAGTATATAGCAACCTTATTAATTCAATCTAACAGTTTCTAGTTTGATTCATATGAAATTATTCGATATTTATCACATAATCTTGAATACTGGCATTTTTATTTATTCCTTTCCAATTGTTGGCAATTTGCTTTCTTTTTATTACCTAACACTGGCTAGTTGTTCTGTTAACATGTCTAATAAAAATGGTATTAGCAGTCATTTTTTTCTTCTCATTCTAATGAAAATCACAAAACATTTCAATATTTGACTATGAATATTTTGTAGATTCTCATTATCAAATTAACAACATTAGTTTATTTTTCAAGTTTGGTGAGCATTTTTTATAATGACTAGATATTGACTTTTATCATTTTTTCACTTATTCAGATATTCATTTAATTGTCATTGTATTAGGTTACATTTATTACTCTTTTCAATATTAAACCAAATGTGCCTTTATGTGACAAACTCACATTGGATTTATATACATGCTTTATCAAACTGATTCTGTCCTAAGAGAACTCTAAGAATTAAAGTCTTAGGGTAGATCCTAATATATTTGAAATGAAAATATTTTTTTTTTCATATTTTAGTTTATAACATATAACTTTCTAAAAAACATATAAATAATGTTAGTGGTATAATGGTTACCCTTATAGACAATATTTGTTGGTACACATGGTATTTCTACCAAATTTTACTATATTCTGGGTCATAGAGTAAACCTCAAATGATTACAAAACCTTGAAATAGTTTTGAGTTCACTGTTAATTTTAACCCCAAGACAGAGGAGAAAGCAGTCAGCACAATGTTAGAGAAAAATCTCCTCAATATATTCAGGGTGTTTCAGGCTCTTATGCTGATGATGTGCTTAATGTCTATTTTAAATGTGTACTCTTTTTCGATGTACTTATTGATATTCTCCCAACTTTTTAAATCCCCTTCTTAAAAATATAATGGGCATAGAATGATCCAGAAAGGAAGATGGAAAAAATAAATTTCTGCTTCCCTTCTCAATATCTGTTGTTCATTTTCAATGCAAAAAAAATTTTAAACTTAATTTGATTTCAACTTCTGTATAAAGATGAATGAAAAGTTCTATTTTGACTTATGTCATATTTTGTTACATCCATTTTTCAAGGTTGAGGAGAGGAGAAATGAGTTGTTGACAGAACAAAAAGAAAACAAAAAAGCTAAACAGCTCTTTGACTCCTTTCAGATGCAGTTGTCACAATAAACCTTTAAAAATTATTTTAACTATTGTCAGTCAGCAGAACATGGATTATACCCAGGAAATCTGAATGCCAGTTTAAACAAACTTTAAAAATTGGATACACTTAACAGTTCAAAACTAAAGAACAATAGATTATTTATATAATCACTTCCTCTACTAATATGACAGAAAACCATAATTAGCACTATAAATCCAAATTATTTTTATTTTATTTAATTTATTTATATATTTTTTGAGACAGGGTCTCACTCTGTTGCCCAGGCTGGAGTGCAGTGGCAAATAATGGCTCACTGCAGCCTCAACCTCCCCAGGCTCAAGTGATCCTCCCACCTCAGCCTCCCAAGTAGCTGGGTCCCCAGGCATGTGCCACCACACCTCACTAATTTTTGTATTTCTAGTACAGATGGGATTTTGCTATGTTCTCCAGGCTGGTCTCAAACCCCTGAGCTCAAGCAATCCACTGTTCTCAGCCTCCAAAGGTGCCAGGATTATAGGCATGAGCCACTGCCCCTGGCCAATATCCTTCTATCTATATAGAATAATGCATGTTTCATTTATTTGTGCATATTTGTATTTCCACAGAATCCTTCTTTTTCCTCAAAACATGCAGATAAATTATCATGATGCCAGAAGAATTCTGGGCAGCATATCTAAGGACAGCAGGTTATTCCGTCACCTCCTTTCTCTGTCGCTCCTCATAAGCCATTGAGGGAAATAGCAAATCACATAACTAAATTGGTATAGCTATTGTATCAGCTACCAATTGCTGCATCTGCTTATAAAGCAGGGCTCCCAAATACTTAGGTTAGCATAGAATCCTTGATACGGTTAGACTTTGTGTCCCCACCCAAATTTCATTTTGAATTGTAATCCCCGGGTGCTGAGGGAGAAACTTGGTGGGAGGTGATTGGATAATGGGGGTGGTTTCCCTCACACTATTCTTGTGACAATGAGTGAGTTTCCACGAGATCTGGTGGTTTTATAACTGTTTGGCAAATTCCTCCTTCGTGCACTCTCTCTCTTGCCTGCTGCCATATAAGACATGCCCGCTTCCCCTTCTCCCACGATTGTAAGTTTCCTGAGGCCTCATCAGCCATGTGGAGCTATGAGTCAATTATACCTCTTTTCTTTATAAATTACCCAGTCTAAGGCAGTTTTATTTTATTCTATTTTTTGAGACGGAATTTCGCTCTGTCACCCAGGCTGGAGTGCAGTGGCGCGATCTCGGCTCACTCTAAGGCAGTTCTTTATAGCAATTTGAAAATGAACTAATATAATCCTCATATTAACATAGTCTATCCAAAATTTGAGCATAATTTGCTAGCCAATAGCAAACATTATGAATGCGCAGTAACAGAAAAACAATGACAACAACAAACTAGCTAGTTGTTTCACGCTACACTCATGCAGCTGACTCCAGCAATAATATATTGAATGAGAAAGGGTTTGGGGGAGGAAGGGGAAGGGGGAAGGGGAGAAGAAGCACATCACAATAATATATCAAAATTGTTTTGATACTCACTTGTTAATAGTGTTTAGATAAGATATAAGGATATGCTTTTCAATTAGTATTTGAACAATTGCTTACCTCTTGAGGCCCTATCTATCTCAAAAATTTTCTGCTTAAAGTATATGGAAATAATACCCCAACAAGATGATGCAAATGCAAATCTGGATTTGCAATACCAAACAAATTTCTACCAAATTTTATGATATTCTGGGTCATAAAGTAAACCTCAAATGATTACATTTGCCTTTCCATGAATCCATCTCAACATCCACCCATCCTTCTGCTCTATCTATTCATTTATCTTCTATAATTTCTCTACCAATTCATTTGTCTGTATAACAACTTATTTACAGTTTATCTCAAGAAAGTTTTCCTTGTGGAAATATTGAGGTTCATTTTTCCTAGTGTCTGATTGATTCAATACATTCTTGTTATGTGCCTATTCTGTGCCAGAAATTGTACCAAGCACAAGAATATAGAGGTGGGTGGAAAGCTATCTTGGGCAGTATCAGCACATGGCACCTAGTTTAGCAATAAAAAAAAAATGATGTAAAAAGAATTTTAATTATAATGTTAATAATTGGTACAAAGAAATAAAACTCAATTTTTCTTTCTGGTCAAATTTGCCATATGAAATGATCCCTCTGGCAACTATAAGAAGAATGAATTAGAAGATGCAGAAGTGGGTATTACAAAGTCTGGTATAGAAGGTTCCTATTATCTTGACACCCTTCTTTCACCAGCCCTCATTACCGGGATGCAGATGTGAGGTCAAAGGTGGTTCTGATCTATTATTACTCAGCAGTGGGACTGATGCCTTTGAGCATATTTTCTGATCAGTTGCCTAGATTCCAATTTTGTTTGGTATCTTAAAGGTTTACTTATTTATTTGTCTCTTTCTTCTAATACTGTAAGCTCTGTATAGCATAGTGCCAAATACATGGAAAACAATAGTTGCTGACTAAATAGGTAAACGAATGAATGTTCTTTGCCTAATAGATCACATCTTCTGGACCTAACTTCTCCTGAAACTCAATGCACATTTTGGACACTGATTTTGTCCACCAAGATGCTCTTACTAGGGTGAGGCTCAGTCACAAAATTAGTTTTCATCTGTTCCATAAACTATTCTAAAGTCCTCATTCTCATTCAGTCCCTGCCTTCTACCTTCTCTGATTTGAGGTGCCAGTATTATTTGTGCTTAAGACAGCCTGAGTGCAAACAATTTTTGATAAACGTTATATAACTGTACTTAACACCACCATTATATAATAGTTTACATTTCTACAGGAAATCATTGTGATATAATAAAATGTGATCTATCCATCTGTCTACAAAACATAGCATTGCACACTATTCTTGCTATTTCTAATGATGTTTGCCTATGATTATATACTACAAAACATTTTTACATTCTATGTGCAAAATGGTTCCACAGAGGCACAGTTGCATATCTTGATTTATTGAGGAGTTACATGTGAAATCATCAATATAGAAAATATGTTATAAAAAGTGCAAAAGTGCTATTAATCTGATGGGTAGTATGAGCTAGGATAAGAATCATGATAATGCTGCATGCTTCTGCATTACTTAAGCTGCTCATATCCACTGCACTCCTATAACTCAAAATAGCCATGCTTATTTAAATGTAATTTTCCAACATAAATGTATTCCTAGACTGAATTATTTATGCCTCCGTTCACAAACAACATTTCAATACATTATAAAGTCGAGTTGGATGAGAATATTTGGATGAAATATCATTTCATTAGCAGCATTTTTATAAGATATTCAAGGTAAAAGTAGGAGTCTCATCATATTCATCTCTTCTCTTCGTTTACTCAAGAATTTGGCAGAGAAAATGTAAATCAGTCAGTTGTCAGTCTATTAGCAGCATTTTAAAAATAAATGATTGCACATTTGTGAGTATAAAAGTATAAACCTATTTATTAGGAGTCTGGTCACTGTCTTCATTGTGACACCTGTAGTTCCTGATTTCCATGGACTAGAAAATATTAAAGTGAAAACGCAGTGAACTTAATGCCTTTCTCAATGTGTATACAGCCATAAAGCTACAGTCCATTTCACACAGTAGCAAGATTGGTAAACACTGTTTCTGTATCTTATCCAATTTGAACACAGCCTGCTTACCAAAAACCATCTCTTGCCAATGGACTTATCCTCAGTAAAAATAATTATACATCCTTAGAAAACAATTTCATAAATGGGAAAGAATATCCTTTTTCTACCATCTATACTACTGACAGGCCTCAATCAGGATACAGACTGTGTTTTCCTAACATAAAAAGGAAAATTTTTCTGCTATCAGTGCTATCAGCCAAACACCTCGCTTTTCTCCCAGATACAAGTTGGGATACTGCTCTCCCACTCCCATAAAGCTTTCTGTGGCCATGTTACTGGTTTGTCATTGTAGTACAAACAAAAGAGAATTCTATTACTTGCAGTTGAAATCTTTAAGGACCAGTTAAAAATTTACGACTCTCTGGCTTTTTCCTTTTGACATAGAGACCAGCAATGATCAATATTCTAGGTTATTTTTCATTTTGAGTACCAGAGTGGTAATACCATGGATATGTAGAATGAATGAGGAAAAAAAGCATCATGGTATTAAACCACTGAGAGTTTTAAAGTTATTTGTTACAGTAGAGTTACTTATCTTATACCAATTGATAAACCAATTGACTTAAATATTCCCTATCCTCATTACCCCATGGGTCATTATGTAACCTATGTAATAGGAAATATTACCATGCATCTTACTAAGGACTCTTTGGTATAGTTCAAAGTAACGCACAGCCCAAAGAGAACTCAGTGATAGCTGTGCCAGAAGTCTCTGCATTGTATTCCTAGGACTGAAGCCAAGGTGTCATCCCACTCTAGCTTCTATGTACCTGGTCAATTTTAGAAAGAGTTATAAGAGAACCTATGTTTCCTTCACACACCAGGATTATTAAAAGTATAGCTCCAATCAGTCTGTCTTATGTTAAAAATGGTATGTCATAAAATAACAACTTAATAATTCACCTTTGAGAGCTTGAAAGGGTAGTAAAACAAACAAGAACAGAAGACTAGAACACAGAAGCAAAATATCCAATATTTTTAAAAGCGTTAACAAATATTCACGTTTCATAAATCACTCAAAACTTTGTTTTAATGTGTGTTTTAAAAGTATATCAAGAAGAAATTTAAAGATTATTTAAGGACTTGTGAAAAAACATTGTGGGGATTTAAATAAATATTAGTTGAAGGGAGGAAGCAAGGAATAAAAGAATAAGAAAATAGAAGAAAGTACATGTGTGTGTATGTGTGTGCGAGAGAGAGAGAGGCAGAGAGAGAGAGAAAGGAGTTAAAAATTTATCTCTAGGTGTTGAATTTACCCTTCCTAAATAACGCAATTTTTTCAATCACTTGAATCAGGCATCAATGTGATTTGCACTGTCTTTTTCGCTATAACAGTGTCCTTGGGGTCTTACCTTTCTACATAATCCAGTAGCCGGGAACAGTGATTTGAAGCAGGAGCATCATGACCTCCTACTGCATAAAGAAAACCATCACATGTGGCCACTCCGACACCCCCTCTCCTCTTACACATGGGAGCACACATGTTCCACTTATTTGTATGAGGATCATAATATTCCATTGAACTCAAACAGGAACTTCCATCACGACCTCCAACTGAATACAACCTAAAAACACAATTGGAAAAACGTGATTTAATATCATAGTCTGGATGACAAAATATAGAAAAGTTCCTTTAAAATAAATTTTCAAAGTATGAGGCTCAAATGTGTTGGAAATATATTACTTTGCAGGGAGATTTTGTTAAAGATACTCAATAAATGATCATATATACTAGAAATTTCTATTTTTGTATAGAAATTGCAGTATACTAGATGAAATTGAGACAACTATAATTTTAACCTCTATTTCTTGAAAGTTGGATAGATTTAAATTGCATACTGCAAAAATAAGTAATATTAGTATATTAGTTTAATAAATATTAAGAAATGGCTGTTAAAATACAGAATAAAATATAAGACAATGAACAGAAACAGAAGAAAGGCATTATCCTACTTGTTGATCAGCAAGTGATTTGGCAGTATGTAACACATGCCTGTACCTTGTGTTCCATCCTCACAGTTTAGAACAATAAATAAATGTAATAAACTAAAAGTATTATGTTAACAACAACTTTGTTACTCAGTGCTTATACTATAGCTAAAGACAAGACTTTACAGGAAAAAAGAATGCAACAATGTTAGTATGATTGAAAATTGCTGAAGTTTACTTGATACACTCATCTTGCTATAATTATTTTATTAATGAGAAGTATGATAGAACCCCCCAAATAAGTTATGCATCATAAATGGTACTAACATGATTTGAATACATTGTCTAATCCTAATAAAATAGTCCTTCCCCATTTAATCATAGTCATGATTTTATCACAGTAAGGCACAGCGTTGCATTTATTTACTTATCCATTTGCTCACTACATATTTTTGAATGTTTGGTGTGTGCCACACATTTTTAAAACTTTTATTGTTATGTCCATGAACAAAACAGGAAAAAAAATCCATGCACTCAATTCTACTGAAGCAGGGATAGACAGAATATACAAAGTAAACATAAATATCATTTACTACTGGGGAAGGTTCAAAGTGCAAGGGACATAGAATCCAGAAGCAGGATCAGTAATGCAACTGGTGAGGGTAGAGATTGTGGATACAATTTAAATAAGTAACCAGAAAAGGTCTCACTGAAACCTTTGCAAAAAAAAAAACTTGGAAGATAGTAGTAGTGATTGGAGGTGAGTTCAGGAATATCTGGGGAAGAGGAAGATTTAAGGATGACTAAATAGTGAGTGAAAAGTTTCAGAAGCAGGAAGGAAGCCAGAGTGGCTGGGGCAGAGACTGAAGTGAGAGTGGTGGTTCAAGGTAAACGGCAGCTTACAAGGTGCATGTAGACTCTTCTCCTGAGTACAACAGGAAGCCATAGTGGTTTTTGAATAGAGGGAGAATATGATTTGTTTGTGTTTTAATGAGATTAGAGGTGTGAAAGAAAAATAAATCCTGGGACTCCCAAATCACTAAAGCCAAAGGGAAGTCAAGCTGGGAACTCCTTAGCGCAAACCTGCCTCCCATTCTATTCCTAGAAAAGATAGCTACTAAGATTTAAAAAAAAAAAAAAAAAAAAAAAAAAAAAAAGCTATGTACCTCCCTCACAAGGAATTTCCTTGTGGACAAAGGACAGCAGATATAACTCAAAGTCATCCCTCTGCTCACAGAGATAAGTGAATATCTGAGTGCCTCCTTTGGAAAGGCTAGTCAGAAACTCAAAAGAATGGAACCACTTGTCTCTTACCTACCTATGACCTGGAAGCCCCCTCCCTATTTCAATTTGTTCCACCTTTCCGGAAGGAACCAATGTATATCTTACACATATTGATTGATGTCTCGTATCTCCCTAAAGCGTATAAAGTCAAGCTGTGCCCCAACCACCTTTGGCACACATTGTCAGGTCTCCCGAGGCTGTGTAATGGCCATGAGCCCTTAACTCTGGCAAAATAAACTTCTTAAATTGACTGAGACCTGTCTCAGATATTTGGGGTTTGCAGAGGAAATTTTTCTGGACAATATATCCAATATAATATATTTATAAGTAGACTTAAATCTATAATATTCAATTTCTAAATAAATGCATAGGAAGACAGTATTACTTAGCATATAAATCAATCAGGATGTAGATTTACAAATTCATGGTCTAATACCATATAATAACTCTAAAATTTGATATGTAAAATTATTTTAAATCCTGGGAATGTTTTTCTAAAGCTGTTTATGTTTCTCATAATGGCTGCCATAGTAAAATATATCTGATTGCCCAAGTGTTCCCTTTATGCCTTTATGCGTGTAATACCTCTTTGCTTGATTACTGACAAGTAGTCTGCTAACTCTCAATCTTGTGGTATGCTAAAATTAACCAATAGGAGCATTTTAAAAAACAAGTATTGAACAATTTACAAATTGCTTGCAAAAGCACCCAGAAGTGAAATAATTATTCACTTACAAGTTTTTAATCATTCTAAACACCTTATGAAATCTGAACCTCACTTATTTCTCTTTCATTTAAATTGATGATTTAACTCAAAAGAAGTATGGAATAACCCTAAGATATTAAAATGTAACTAAATGTATTTTGCAGGGACTTTACTTATGGGCATCTTTCTGTGAGACACCTAGCACAGTCCTCGTACATAGTTTATAAATAAACATGATATGAACTTCTTATTCTCTATTGTTTTAAAGGAAATGTTTACTTCAAGCTGCTTTATTTATTCATAAACATTACTCTGATAAATTATACTATTGAGTTATTTGAACCAAATATTGTTGATAATTAATAATAAAATAGTTCTAGGGAATAATAGATCACACATTTTCTGTTTCTGATATTATTTCAAAAATTATATATATATATATATATATACACCTAAATTTACATTAAAAAGTAATGATGGCATACAACCTACCAAGACTAATCATGAAGAAATATGAAATATGAACAGACCTATATCTATCTAACCTAGTATCAAACTACATATAGGTCTGTTCAGATTTTGGATATTGAATTGGTAATCAAACTTCCCAAGAAAGAAAAGTCCGGGAGCAAACAGATATACAAATAAATTCTCAACAGCACTAACCATCAGAGAAATGCAAATCAAAGCCACAATGAGATATCACCTCATTCCAGTTGGAAAAGCTATTACCAAAAATAAATAAATAATAATAATAAATGCTGAATAAATAACAAATGCTGAATAATAAATGCTGATGAGGATGTGAAAAAGGGGAAACCCTTACACATTGTTTATAGCAATGTAAATTAGTAAAACCATTATGAAAAACAGTATGGTAGTCCCTCAAGAAATTACAAGTAGATTCACCATAGGATCCAGCAATCTCACTACTTGATATATATTCAAAGGAAATGAAACCAGTATATAAAAGAGACAGCTGCACTTCCATGTTTATTGCAGCACTATTCACACTAGCCAAAATATGGAATCAACCAAATGCTCAACAATGGATAAATGGATAATGGAAATGTGCTCCATTTGTTGGAACACAATGGAATAGTATTCAGCCATAAAGAGAATAAAATCCTAATATTTTCTATAACATGGATGAGCCTGAAGGACACTACGTTAAGCGAAATAAGCCAGGCACAGAAAGACAAATACCACATTGTCTCACTCACATGTATACTCTAAAAAAAATGTCTCATAGAATTTGAGAGTAAAACGGTAGTTATCAGAGACTAGAGAGAACTAGTGGGGAGGGGTAGATGGAGAGAAGTACTTTATGAATATATGCTACCAACCAGCATTGTCTGCAATCCATTTATCTGTGAATATAAATTAAGTGTGAATTAGGCTAAGAATGAGAATGTAAAAATAACAATAACTATTACTATAATTATTCTTAAAAGCATAAAAATAACCAAGGCTTTTAAACAATGAACTCTGAGCAGTTCAAATCTATGCTACAATATACACACAAGTCTTCATGAATAATTATCAGGTCAAACACAGTGGCTCACGCTTATAATCCCAGCACTTTGGGAGGCCAAGGTGGAAGGATGACTTTAACCCAGGAGTTCAAGACCAGCCTGGGCAACATGGCAAAACCCCATCTCTACAAAAATTACAAAAATTAGCTGGGCATGTTAGCACATGCCTGTAGTCCCAGCTACTCAGAGGCTGAGGCAGGAGGAACACTTGAACCCGGGAGGTCAAGGCTACAGTGGGCTGGAATCATGTCACTGCACTCCAGCCTGGGCGACCGAGCGAGACCCTGTCTCAAAACACAAAAACAGAAACAATCATCAAAGGTAATCTTCTTAGATCTCCCCCTCACCATCTATTTACTTATAGTTTAGACTGATTCCCTGCTTCTTTCACTGAAATGACAAATTAGATGTTGGGAATTTGAAGAGCATAGAATAATCTGATGATGGAAGTCAAAGCACTGGCAGCATAGGAAGTGACAGCTGACAGTTTCACAGCAAGAAAGGCAATGTGACATTTCCACTTTGAGTTGAAAGATGAGTAAAAATTTGTAAGATCAAAAACCAGGGGGGAAGCTTTACATACAAGGAAAGCATTATATGTAAAAACCAGGGGCATGAAAGGTCACAGCAGTTGATAAATAAAGAGTGACAGGTACGTTATATTGATGGAAGGGGTGCTAGTAAAGGAGGGGATGAAAGAGATGCAGCTTGTAGGATAAGAAAGTTAGATTGAAAATGAAGGGAGTTGCATGCCATGTTGTGGAGTTAAGGTTTCATTCCAAGGCAGTGAGTTAAGGACAGAAAAATAACATTCTTCAAAACCATCAGCTTCATAGTTCCATCTGCTATAAATGTTGACCAGTATATCCTTGCATGCCAGGAATTGACAGGAGATCCAGAAATATTGTTGACTAAGTGCACTTTTCTAGGACCTTGCTGAGAATTGCAAGAATCTGAGTCTTGCCTGCTATTTTACCTATTACCTATGTGTTTACCAGCATACAGATAAGTTTCACCTAATGTTCAGTCACCAGGTTTCAATGTCTTGAGGCCTAGTTAGCAGGTGCTCATCTAAGTTAGTGCCATATATTTTATATTCTATTACATACAACACAGCAGCTCAACAAAACAAATCCTGTATTGATTAGGATATGTGTTTGAATGTGTGTAAACACGGTTTTACAGGTGATGAGACCCAGGCTGCATTGCTAGAGTATGAGCATTGTCAAGAACTGTGAAGAATCGGAAATTCTACCCTATTTCTAAGCTAACAAATTAGCCTGCTGCAGTTTCATGGATGCTGGCAGAATAAACAAGATTCATGGGGGAGAAAGAAGTGACTTTGCTACTTGCAACACAGTAGGCAGCATAAATTTCATGTTTACATCTGCTCTACTTGTTTCCCCCAAGCCTCACCAGCATGATTTGGAGCAACTCAAGTGAATGCTGCACATGTGGTGGGTTTGTTTCACAGCTACGGGATCTCTGAGTTTTGGAAACTCTAATCCTTTAAAGAGGCTGCCAGAGAACCTGTCCAACCTTTGCCCTGAAGGGAGACATTATCTTTATGATTCTGGTCAAGGAACAATTCTCTATTCTCTGACCAAAAGGAAGTCACTATCTTTATCTTCCAACCCTTTGATTTACAAATATCCTGAAAATATGTTATGAAAAACAGTCACCAGTAATTATTGTTTGGAAAATGTGTAGTAATGCTAAAACCCCATGGACAATTGTCTATTAACCCTCATGTCTTGATGTCCCAAAGTGGAGTCCCAGTTACCACAACCATGGTTCAAACAGCAGGATGAAGGAAAATTGGAAGAAGGAGCACCATCCCTCCCTTAAAGAGTCCATCTTTTAGGGTGCACAACTCACCTCTCACATCTCATAGGTCAGAACCAGACACATGGTTATACCTAGTTGGTAAGATGCTGGAAAGTCTTGTCTTTATTTTAGATGGCCATATGCCTCACTAAAAATGTGTGTTTATATTGTCATATAAAAAGGAGTGAATGAGTATTGGTGGATAATTAGCCAAACTCATTCATACTCTATCAGGCTTCACAACCTCATTTACCAGCTATGTGTTATAATAGTAGCAAGTGTCAAGAGGAGTTTGCAATAGACATCATCATTTATTAGCAAGTAGAAAGAAAAGCAGTCACCAATATATTGTTGTAGCTTAGTGAAATCCCGTTCACTGTCCTGTAAGACACATTAACCAGTACCTCCCACAGAAAGGCAGATATAGGAGTAATCTGACAGCAGGATTGACAAGCTTTCTCATGGCATCAGAAGAAAGAGCTAGTGCCATAGCACTAGATCTTTTCTAGCCCTATGTAGGGTGGTGCATTCATATTTACTTTATCATAGGTAGCTTTTTATTACATATGCAGGGTTATTTCTACTCATCTCTTGGTCAACTGAGGTTGTGTCTCCACTAGAAAGTCTCTTCTAATCCCATTTTGTCTTGTTCCCCAAAATTTAGCTTTATTTATAATCTGTATCCTAGGTATGGCTATTTACAATTTTTCATACTTTACCAATAAAGTATATTTCAAGGAAAGTGCACAGAAAGCACTCCCATACCATTATGTAAATACTACAATGTTTTGCTAACTAGCTTGGGATATTAAATATAATTTTCACTCACTGTATTTGGTTACCCAGAAAAAGTGTTTAGGCATCCTTTCTGTTGCACAATAAAAGGATTAGAATCCCTCAACTCCAGTACCTTTGAAGAAACTCTCTAGATCCAGAACTTAGCTTGGTCCTTTGTTTTCTAATTAATGAAGAGCTCTTTCATCTGATGCCATGAGAAAGCTTGTCAATCCTGCTGTCAGATTACTCCTATATCTGCCTTTTCATGGGAGGTACTTTTTAAAGTGCTTTACAGGACAGTGAGTGGGATTTTACTAAGCTACAGCAATACATTGGTGACTGCTTTTCTTTCTACTTGCTAAGAAATGATGTCTATTGCAAACTCCTCTTGACACTTGCTGTTATTATAAAACACAGCTGGTAAATGAGGTTGTGAAGCCTGATAGGGTCTACCTACCTTTATTTATTAAAACATACCCAAATTTATGAAAAGAATCTGACAATTGTAAATATGTGAATTAATTTAGATCAATTCATCACATATCCAAACTTGGCAGAATTCACCAACCCAAAACTGTCAGTTCAACCTTAATCTCTCCGTATTTCCTCTGCTCCCACTCTATGCGTTTTATAATTCTGCAACTTATTTGTTATTGTTTTCTAGTTCCTTTTAGTATAATGTAAGCTCTCTGAGGGCAGAATTTATTTATCTTCTTTGATATGTCATTATGACCAGTACATGTTTGTGAAATTTTTTAAAAAATGAATGAAGCACTTGTTTTTAATTCTAGAAAAAATAGTGATTTATCTGTGGAAACTTATCAATGAAAAAGCACCTGTTTAAGTTCCACTGAAGCAAGACTTTGACAAATGGCAGGGAAAATTATTAATTATGTGTCTCGGGAACACAAAAGTAGGGAAGAAAGAAAGATTAATTTTAACTAGGTGGATTCAAAAAGGGTTCACAGGAAAGGTACAGATTAAACTATGCTTTGGATGGTAGAAAATATAAATAATCTTATTTTGGTTTTAAGCAAAAGCAGATCTTAATATATTTTAACACTTCTTGACACTATTGTTTTCAAGTACAATAAACTCAGTCCTGTTAATATTGATCTTGCCACACAGATCTTGCACATAGAGAGCTAGACTTGGGTTTGTTTATCAATCTAGAGAGTTTTCAAATGTATTCAAAGACCAAGTGAATATTGAGCATGAAACTAAGAGGACAGTGAATAGTGGACAGTCATAAGTTAATAAGAAAAAGCAATGAAAGGGGAATCTAGGCAGAAACATGAGAAAGTGAAAAGGCAAAGGGGTGTGGACAATCTAGGTAGGTTCAGGGAACTGGAATGATTTGGTACGGCTGGGACATCAGGTGGTTGTAAGGCAGGTGCCAAGAAAAGAGAATGGAGAAAGAAAGTGAAGTCTAAGCTATTAAAACCACTATATTCCAGAATGAAGAACCTGGAAATGACCATGCTCAAATATGGCACCAAAATGAGTTGTTGAAATACATTTTAATTCTGAGGCATAATTTATTAAATAATACGTTTCAACAATTGGCATATATCTTAGTCAGTCAACTATTGTGAGGAAATTCTACTAATTGTACAGTTTCCTTGAGCAATTAGAAACAACTCTTCAGCCAGAGTGAATATTTATAAAATTGAAATGAAAACACATCACTGCTCTTTTTTTTTTTTTTAAATCTTCGTAATATTTTTACCTCACCCAAGTTACTATATGATCTCTTTGGGGCCACTCCCTTTTATTATATGTTCCTGCCAAACTTAAATTTTGCATTTTATATTCAAGGACTTGATACAAATTTTCTTTCTTATTGGAATGATTTCCCCCATCACATATCCATTCTGGATATCTGGATATCTGATAAATCAACCAGTTCCCTTAAAAATCATCTCTTTCAGCATGTGAATTAAAATTCTCCTGAGCTTATCAGTAGCCCCAACTGAGATTCAGTAAACAGCAATTTCTTTTTTTTTCTTTCTTTTTTAATGTGTGAGTCTAAGATTAATTAAAACGTATACAATTTTGGGTGCCACCTTTGAGAAGAAGAATACCAAAATTTGAATAAAAAATAGAAACAGAGTGTTGGAAGGTACTATGCAAGTGATGGGCCTTGAGGCTTAAGGCACTGTGCCAGTGCCTTAATAGGCATATTAGGCATAATAGAAAAACATAAAAACATAATAGAGGACATAATAGAAAAACAACAGACAATTAACCCTTCTTTCATGATGCTTTAAGCCATATGTGCTTCAGACTGAACAGAAATTACAACTGCCTTGTAAAAATTATTTTTTTGTCTGTTTGTTTGAGACAGAGTCTCTGTCACCCAGGCTGGAGTGTGCAGTGGCGTGATCTCAGCTCACTGCAGCCTCCGCCTCCCGGGTTCCAGAATTATTAACATGAAGCTTTGCACGCCTGTAATTCTAGCACTTTGAGAGGCCAAGGAGGGCAGATCACCTGAGGTCAGGAGTTGGAGACCAACCTCGCCAACATGGTGAAACCCCATCTCTACTAAAAATGCCGGAAAAAAAAAAATAGCAAAGCGTGGTGATGCATGCCTGTAATCCCAGCTACCTGGGAGGCTGAGGCAGAATAATTGTTTGAACCCGGGAGGCAGAGGTTGTAGTGAGCTGAGATTGCACCACTGCACTCCAGCTTGGGTGACAGAGCGAGACTCCATCTCAAAAAAAAAAAAAAAAATTATTAACATGAAGATTTGAATGAATGAATGAAAGAATGAATGAATCCATTTTGCCATAGTAAATCATGAAAGAAACTCTGTTTTTATACGTTTTGCAGATTCTTAAGGGGGTGGTACTACATATTTATTAAAATTCAAGCCTACTTATAAGATGTGTTCAGGCAGAATCAGTATCTGTTTGTGAGCTAAGAAAATTTTTTAAAAATCACAAAAAGACATCTTAGCTAGAATGTAAAGTGTAAAAGAATCAAGCCAAGACAGCTACCGAAGAAGAAACAAAAATAACCACTAATGTATATATTGTTTGAGGAATCTGAGGTTATATTTGGCCAAGCGCCACACATCCACGTTTATTCACTTTTTTTTTGTATTTTCTTTATTCACCAAGTAAGTCTGGCTGTGCTGGCATATATACCCCTTAGCTTAATCTGTCTTACTAGAAGACTCACTAAATTTGTTAAATGAAATTGATGCAATTTTGATCTTGAATCCGTCAGAACACGCTCATTAATTTTAAGCCATAAACCAATTTCTTGGTTTTTTTTCCCACAACAAATAGTATCATAAGTAACCTAAACTTAAGATAAGTGTTCATTGTTTTTTATTACTCTTAATTGGAAAAAGTGTTGAAAATAATATTTAGGGAAACAACAGCCAGGTTAGAATGACACATTAGTGTTATGTGATAGCAAAACAAGGGGAAAAAATCACGTCAGCAGAGGTGAGGAAAAAAACAAACAAAAAAAAATGTAAGAGGGTGGTGTTAAAACAATTTTCTGCTATGGGTCTGAAGTAAAAGGTCATTTTCTAATGATTATGTTTCTGTCTGAGTAACACAGGAAAAGTACCCAGACATTAATAGCCAGTCATCAAACTACAGAATTTTAAAGCCATAAAATCACACCCAGGGGGAAGAAAAAGATGCCAAGTAAAAGCTCTACTAATTCAATTTAAAGGAAAAAAAATTCAAGTAAAAAATGGAACCATTCAAAACAATTTCACAGAATAGAACTAAAATTCATATTTAATTAAAATGTAAGCAATTTTGGCAATGTAAGAATTAAAAACTTCAAAAAGTATTGATATCACACTCTGATATTTTTCATGAAGAATGATACTAGACAAAACAGGGTTTCTTAATATATGATGTATGCTAGCTGACCGAAAAATACAAGTACAGGAAAAGTAATCTGAATAGTGATTTCTATGTATAGTCAATTTAAAAGTGGCAGTAGAAGAAACTAGATAGACAATTTAGTCATAACAACATGTAAGAAATTGCAAGACTCTGCGTTAAATATTTTCTCCATTTATTTCTGATTAAGACTGGAGAATATTTACAACAAAATACATATTTTAAGGTGATTCAAAGTAAAGTCATAAAGAAGGTCACAAAGCTATAATTCCAGCTAATTATCCAAAAAATGTGGATAAGTAATGTACTAACACTTTAATATGTGTGTGTGTGTGTGTGTGTGTGTGTGTTTTCATTACAAAATCATGTAACAAGTGAATAAGTTAATGAAAGGACAGGATACTTCTCACCCATATTGGGCAAATTTGCCGTGTTAATGAGACATCCATTTTAAAAACAATACCAGGAATAAATCTATTGCTGTCAATGTAAATGGTAAGAAAAAGTCACTAAATAACCGACTGTTACTTATAAATAGTGATTAGAAAACATAAAAAGGCAAAAAGGATTATGCTTTCCTCTATTATCCTCTATTAGAATTATAAAAACATCCAAGAGAACATCCATTCCATTTTTCTTCCGGATACAGGATCTTGCTCTATCACCTAGGCTATAGAGCAGGTGGCATGATCACAGCTCACTACAGCCTCGACCTCCTGATTCAAGTAATCCTCTCACCTCAGCCCCTCAGCCTCTCAAGTAGCTTTAACTATATAGGAGCATGCCACCATGCCCATTTATTTTTAAAATTATTTGTAGAGATGGGGTCTCACTATGTTGCCCAGGCCGGTCTCAAACTGCTGGACTCAAGCAATCCTCTCACCTCGGCCTCCCAAAATGTTAGAATGACAGGGGTGAGCCACTGTGCCTGGACGGAGAACATTCATTCTATTATTATTGTAAGTTTTACTATCCATGAATAGATATACCCACTGCATAATTTTACTTTTAATATTTAATATTGAAGAATGTTAAATTTTATCATTGACTTCCAAATTAAGTATTTTTAAAGAATAATATTGTAATGCTTAAGAAAAAAATCATTTTCAAGAGAAAATGTGAATATAAGTAGAAAAAGTATTGATAAATGAATATATTTACATGTTACATAAATTGGTGTTGATAAAATGTATGTATTATTAAATATATACATTTTCTATTGAGTAAAGTGACAATATTAACACAAATGAAAATATTTTTTCTATGAATGTCATTAAAAGGCACAACAGAATAAAAATTGTATTGAGAGGAGTGAGAAGCAGAAGGTAACTATTTCATATAGAAACAATTCCAAGAAATTTCTTTTAGAAAATTTGCAGATAGGACTGAAAGTTGGTAATAAAATATTTTAATTCCTTCTCCTAGAAGTCTCAGTATTCCTCAGAAGGTAATGGAAGAACAAACAACCACTTTTTATGCAAGCAGCCCATCACTATAGGCTGTGTATGATTTTAACTTCTTTTCACTTCTACACAGCAGCCTTCCAAAGCAGTGATGATAGTAGGATTTGGAGTTTTTCTCAGCAACTATAGCCAAAAGAAGTCTAGCAGAAATGTTTACAGATATTTTTTGATATTGAGAGTGATTATAGTGTAAAGTTCGATAGCGAACACTTTATACATTACTGCAGAAGAAAGCTTTACCAAATACAAAAAAGAGATTGAATTGACAAGTAGCTATTTGCTTTAGCTTTTTGTGATTCTGGTTCACCTTTTCTTTCTTATCTAATAGCTTTTTAAAAATAATAATGGATATTGACACTAATGAAACTTCTAGCAAAACATTTGAGAGCAGGATTTTGAGAGCAAATAAAGGTACCTTGAAAAAAATTAAGGGACTTAAATATTATGTGACAGGGAAAATCACAAGTAGTAAATAGAAAAACAAAATAAAGTAAAACAAAGCATGTAGAAGTTTTTCCATCATATAAAAATATTTTATTTTTTGACCTAAAAACATATACTTTAAAGACTTTAAAGACGATAAAAAGACTTTAAAGATGATAAAGACTTGAAAGATGACAAGATAACACACTCAAAATAAGGTGGTTATAAAGGTGATTTGAAGGAGGGTAGTCAAAGATATCACCTAAGAAAAGTTAAAATGCAAAAATTTTAAGTCTGCATTGGAGATACAAACGATCATAAACAAATTGGCATTGATTGAATTCATTTATTTTTTTTTAACTGGTGAAGGAGATTTATGGCAAAGAAATCAGTCTTAAAACACACATAGAACCATTAACATAAGTATGTACTAAAATATATCTCAAATCAGAGAACTAGAATAATGGGAAAAGAAACAATTAAACAAACAAGTCTCAATAGATTAAAAACTTTCCTAAGCAGAAGAAAGACAGAGTTGAGATTGTTAAAATGAATCTCCAAGTAGTAATTTAAAATAATGAGAATTAGGCTTCAGATTGTACCCCCAGAAACATTTTGATTTTTGAGGAGGAAGTACAAACTTTTTAAGCTGTTGTCTCTCAGGTCTACATCCTCTCCTGTATTTTCTACTCTTGAAATAAGGGCTAAATCTCTGAAAACCACTTTTCTGCTTTGCCTCCTGGTTCCCTGTTAGGATCTGACATCAGTGGGTGGCAGAGACTGAAAGACTAGAGGAGAGTAAAGGGTCTTGGTTTTTTGTTTGTTTGTTTGCTTTTTTATTTTTTTTCCTGTGAGTGTCACCCCATCCTTTTCTCACTGTAGCAGCACTGTAGCAGCACTGTAGCAAGAGTTGTTCTATAGCACCAGACACACCTAGTTTGCAGTTTTTCTAAGACACGCCATCGGCTTCACTGAGACTACTCTAAGCCATTGGCACCAGCAGATTGGTATCCTCTTCTCAGAGATCTGGGTCCCAGGTCTTTCCTGCTGTGACTAGCTCCAGCTAAGCAGTGGCCCAAATAGCAGTTCACTGAATTTCAGTGCACAGGGCCCTTCCCCAAGCTTCTAAATCTTAATCATTTTAACCATGTCTTTTAGTTCTCCCCCAGGAGAGGTAGCTATTATTGTGAGTTGATTAAATTACAATATAGTGTTATTTTGTTGATTTTTGGTTAACTAGTAAGTTTTTTTACTTATTCAACAAAACTTCATATTTAATATTAAAATACCTTTGTTTAGAATGACTGATAAATGACTGTTCTGATTTCTGGCTCTTGACTGAATGTTAACTAATATAAACATAGTAAAAACATCTATAAGAATAAAAGTTTGGGTTATAAAAACACATATGAAAGATAAAAAAATCACTGAACTTACATATCTCCCCCACTCCCCCAAAAAGATAGAATATAAGTAAATAATATCTATTGAATTTTAAAAATACAAGGCAGAGATATTAAATTACTTAAGCTAATTTGCAAACAATGGGAGAAGACACAGGAAAGTCCCTTTCAGACATAGAATCTAATAAATTACATAATCAACACATACTTCCTGGAAAGTAAAAATAATAAAGTGAGATGCATTCACTTGGAAATGATTAATTTTCAGAATACATGAAGAACTCCATAAATCAAAATGAAAAAGAGAACACACAGAAATAGAAACAGAGAAAATTTTGAAAATAAACTTCAACAGAAGATATACAAATGACTAATACATATATTAAAGATGTTTGATCACATCAGTTCTTAGAGAATGTGATAGCACTAGTAATCAGAATGGATAAAGATAAATAAAAGACAAGTCGGATGTTACCAAGTCAGTAGGGCACATGGAGCATTCAGAATTTAAAAATCTGTTAGTGTGCGGACAAATTAGGAAAACCACTTACAAACATGTTTGAGCAGTATCTACTAAAGCTGAGCACAAGAATAAGTAAAGCCTAGTAATTTAAGTTCTAGGTCTACAGCCAGCTAAAATGTGTATGTATATTCACCAAAAGATATACATAAGAATATTCATAACTGCACTATTCTTAATAGTCAAGAAGAGGAAACAACTGAAATATCCAACTACACTCAGTAGTTGAGTGTAGGAGAATGAATAAATTAAATTGTAGTATAATAATTGATATAGTTTGGATGTGTGTCTCCACCCAAATCTCATATTGGAATGTACAGCCCAGTGCTGGAGGTGGTGCCTGGTGGGGGTAATTGGGTCATGGGGGTAGATTTCTCATGAATGGTTTAGCACCATCCCTCTTGGTACTGTCCTTACAATAATGAGTGAGTGTTCCTGAGATCTGGTTGTTTAAAAGTGGGTAGCACCTCCCTCCTGGATCTTTTGCTCCTCCTTTCACCATGTGATGTGCCTGCTCCCCCTTGGCCTTCTGCCAGGATTGTAAGTTTCCTGAGGCCTCCCCAGAAGCCGAGCAGATGTCAGCATCATGCTTCCTACATAGCCTGAAGAAGTGACAGCCAAGTAAAGCTTTTTCTTTATAAATTTCCCAGTCTCAGGTATTTCTTTACAGCAATGTGAGAATGGACTAGCACAGTAATAAAGAAAAATAAACTCCAAGAACAACTATTAATACTATAATTTGTTAAATTCTGTATTTAAAGAAAAGAGTAAGTAGAACTAAGTCAAACAAAAATTATTAAGAAAATAAGAAAGAAAATAAACATAGCCTCTGTGTATGCTTGTTTGACTAAAAATAAAAACAAAACCATATAATGACACTGACAAATGCTATGACAAGATGAAATTAGTGATAATACTAACAGAGAAAAATAACAAATTAGGACAATCACAATATAGAATGAAGATATAGCAATACTAAATAAATGATTTGTGGCAGTGATGAAATTAGAAGTGATATGTGACTGCCATGTGTTAAATTTTAGAATATCAGTAAAATAGAATATTAAAGGTACTATATATAATAGTATACATAAAGCTTCTACTGTCATTTCTTTCTCATGCTCAAGAAAATACACTTCTCATGATTAAAGTCAATTATAGCAGATAAATTGTAGAAAGCTTCTTCATGCCATGATGTTATGCTAAAATAAGATTTATATCATAACGAAAAATGTTGTGAAATCATTTATAAGCAACTTTGATGCAAAATCATAGCTAGAATATGGAATGCAAAAATTAAAGAATTAATGCAATATGAGCAAGTAGGATTTACTTAGATGTGTAATATGATTTATAGTTAGAGTATTTATGCAAATTACCACATAAACAGATCAAATAAGAAAACAATCATCATCTTGACAAATTCATAAAATGTATGCTAATTTTAGAAAATAAAATTTCCACTATGGAAACTACAGACAATAAAATACTGCCTTTAACCTTAATCAATATATGTATCTCAAATAACAACTGATATCAGAGACTATAAAGCCCTATAAAGGTTTTCCAATTAAAATAGATAGATAAGGACGCCTGATATCACTACTATTTAGTTAATCATTCTAAAAATATAAACAACACAATAAAAAGGAAATAAATGTATATTAAGAAAACAGAGAAAAAGTTTTCTTACTAGTTTATTAAATGTTTATCTTTCTAGAAAATCTATTATTATAAATTGAATAGTAAATATAACAAACATATGCATTTAGTTAAATGGTTATATATAAATTATCTTTTACAATTTAATTATGCAATTATTAATGTATAAATAGATATAAATAAACACATATATAAAATATTAAAAAATATAAATAAACATGAATAACCTCAGAAAGAAAGAATAACCATGCCAAATTTAAACAGCACTAAAATACAAGGAGAGTAATTTTAAAAGATAAAAGTACAACTATCTTCTCAGAAGAAAATATTAATATTTCAAATTTAGAGATCCCACATCTTTCAAATTAATTGGTAAATATTTATTTACAGGGAAAATTCTAAAGGGATGTTTAAGAGTGACTTTTTAAACTCTGAGAAATGTATACCAAAGTTTAAATAAAATAATTTAGAGGATAACTAACCAAAAGAAATTTTGAAAAACAATTATTATAAGGAATATGCCTTACCTTTGCATTAAACAAAATATATAATGTGAATATGTATTCATTGTATATGTGTATCTGTGTGTATACACATATACAGTGTTAAGTCACCTTTTATAAGCAAATTTGACAAAAACAAAGATAAATAAATGGGACTTAATTAAACTAAAAAAGTTTTGCACAGCAAAAGATACAGTCAGCAGAATAAACAGACAACCCACAGAGTGGAAGAAAATATTCCCAATCTATACCTGCAACAAATGACTAATATCCATAATCTACAAGGAACTCAAACAAATAAGCAAGAAAAAAACAAACAATCCAATTAAAAAGGCAGCTAAGGACATGAATAGACAGTTCTCAAAAGAACATATACAAATGAGCAACAAACATATGAAAACATTCTCAACATCACTAACGATCAAGGAAATACAAATCAAAACCACAATGGATTTAACCACCTTTCTCTTGTAAGAATGGTCATAATCCAAAAATTAAAAAGAAATAGATTTTGGCATGGATGTGGTGAAAAGGGAACACCTTTACACTGCTGGTGGGAATGTAAACTAGTACAACTTCTGTGGAAAACAGTGTGGAGATTCCTTAACTAACAGTAGGATTACCATTTGATCCAGCAATCCCACTGCTGGGCCTCTACCGGGAGGAAAGAACTCATTATATGAAAAAGATACTTGCATATGCATGTTTACAGCAGCACAATTTGCAATTGCAAAATATGGAACCAGCCTGAATGCCTATCAATTAGTGATTGGATAAAGAGATTGTGAGAGATATGTATATATATATATCTATCTCACTATATATATATACACCTCACTATATATATATATATATATATACACCATGTATATATACACCTATATGTATACACCATGTATATATACACCTATATATATACACCATGTACATATACACCTATATATATACACCATGTACATATACACCTATATATATACACCATGTACATATACACCTATATGTATATACACCATGTACATATACACCTATATGTATATACACCATGTACATATACACCTATATGTATATACACCATGTACATATACACCTATATGTATATACACCATGTACATATACACCTATATGTATATACACCATGTACATATACACCTATATGTATATACACCATGTACATATACACCTATATGTATATACACCATGTACATATACACCTATATGTATATACACCATGTACATATACACCTATATGTATATACACCATGTACATATACACCTATATGTATATACACCATGTACATATACACCTATATGTATATACACCATGTACATATACACCTATATGTATATACACCATGTACATATACACCTATATGTATATACACCATGTACATATACACCTATATGTATATACACCATGTACATATACACCTATATGTATATACACCATGTACATATACACCTATATGTATATACACCATGTACATATACACCTATATGTATATACACCATGTACATATACACCTATATGTATATACACCATGTATATATACACCTATATGTATATACACCATGTATATATACACCTATATGTATATACACCATGTATATATACACCTATATGTATATACACCATGTATATATACACCTATATGTATATACACCATGTATATATACACCTATATGTATATACACCATGTATATATACACCTATATGTATATACACCATGTATATATACACCTATATGTATATACACCATGTACATATATACACCTATATGTATATACACCATGTACATATATACACCTATATATATCATGTATATATACACCTATATACACCATGTATATATATATACACCATGTGTATATATATATATACACATGGTGTATATATATATATACACCATGTATATGTGTGTATATATATATATATATACACCATGTATATGTGTGTGTATATATATATATATATATATATATATATATATACACACACACACACACATACCATGGAATACTACTCAGCCATAAAAAGAAATGAAATAATGGCATTTGCAGCAACCTGGTTGGAACTGGTGATCATTATTCTAAGAGAATTAACTCAGGAATGGAAAACCAAACGTAGTATATTCTCTCGTAAGTGGGAGCTAAGCTGTGAGGATGCAAAGGCATAAGAATGATACAATAGGAGGGAGTAGCCAATATGGCCAAATAGAAACAGCTCTGCTCTGGGCTTCCAGTGAGAAGGAAAAAATGGCAAGTGAATTCTGCATCTTCAATTGAGGTACCAATTTTCTCTTATTAGGACTGACTAGGTGGTTGGTGCAACCCACGGAAAGTGAGGAAAAGCAGGGTGGAGCGAAGGTCCACCAGGAGATGTACAGGGCACTGGGAGCTTCCTTTCCTAGCCAAAGAAGGCAGTGAGGGATTGTGCTACCCCTCCTTGAAAACCATGCTTTTCCCATGGATCCTTGCAATCCACAGATCAGGAGGTCCCCTCATGAGCCCATACCACCAGGGCCTTCAGTCACAAGCACAAAGCCGTGCAGACTCATGGTGGCTGCTCGGGTGGGCAGCTGCTGGAGCAGGCACTGGACACAGGAGTATTTGCATACTCATGCTCTGGAAAGTCCCATGAGGCAGGAGATCCACCCACTCCCGTGGGAAGGAGGCTGATGCCAGGGAGCCAAGTGGCCTCGCTCCCACAGAACCCCACAAGCTAAAAAGTACTGGCTTGGAATCTCTGGCAGCCAGCACAGCAGGCTAGAGACTGCCTAAGAAGATGGGTTCCCAGAGAGGGAAGGGCTGCTGCCATCACTGTGGCTCCAGTCAGCTGTTTCCCTCTGCTGCTGGTGCCAGCAAGACTGGGCGATCTGGACTGGGAGCAATTTCTCACAGGGGAACGCAGTGACTGGGTCAGTTCGTGGCCAGACTGCTTCTTTAAGCAGGACCCTGATCCACTCCTGCTCACTAAAGGGGGCCTCCCTATGGGAATTTCAGCATCCCCAGCCAGGGATTTATGAAGAGAACTCTGATATCCCTGAGAGGAACCTGTAGGAGGAGGGGCAGCTGCAGTATCATGCATCAGTGGTCTTAGTCTTTTCTGGCTGCTGGCTCTGGAGAGTAAGGGCAGCCCAGACGAGGGAGATTTTCCCCAGCACAGCACACCTGTCCCACCAAGCTGCAGTCAGACTGCTTATTTAAGTGGGTCCTTGATCCTGCTCTTCCTAACTGGGTGAGACCTCCAAACAGAAGTCTCCAGACACTTCATACAGGAGTGTTCAGGCTGGCATCAGGTTGTTGCCCTTCTGGGACAGAGCTCCATGAAGAAGGAGCAAGCTGCCATCTTTGCTAGTCTGCCGCCTCCAATGATGGTATCTCCAGGGGCGGGAGGGACCCAGGCAAATAGTGTCTTTAGTGGACTCCCACCAAACCGCAGCATTCCTATGGAAAAGGGGCCTGACTGCTAAAAGAAAAACAAACAGAAAGCAACAACGACAACATCAATGAAAAAGACCCCATAAAAACCCCATCCAATGGTCAGCAGCTTCAAGAATCAAAGGTAGATAAACCCATGAAGATGAGAAAGAATCTACACACAAAAATGCTGAAAACTCAAAAAGCCAGAGTGCTGCTGCTTCTCCAAATGATAGCAAAATGTCTCCAGCAAGTGCACAGAACTGGGCTGAGGCTGAAATGGATGAATTGACAGAAGCAGGCTTCAGAAGATGGGTAACAACAAACTTCACTGAGCTAAAGGGTTATGTCCTAACTCATTGCAAAGAAACTAAGAACCATAATAAAACACTACAGGAGCTGTTAACCAGAATAACCAATTTAGAGAGGAACATAAATTACCTGATAGAGCTGAAAGTCACAACAGAACTTTACAATGCAAACACAAGTATCAGTAGCTGGATAAGCCAAGCAGAAGAAAGAATATCGTAACTTGAAGACTATCTTGTTGAAATAAGGCAGGCAGATAAGATTAGAGAAAAAATAATAGGAATCAACAAAACCTCTGAGAACTATGAGACCGTGCTTAAAGACCAAACCTACATCTGATAGGGGTACCTGAAAGAGATGGGGAGAACAGAACCAAGTTGGAAAACGCACTTCAGGATACCATCCAGGAGAACTTTTCCAACTTACCAAGACAGGCCAAAATCCAAATTCAGGAAATCCAGAGAACCCCAGTAAGATATTCCACAAGAAGACCAACCCCTAGACACATAATCATCAGATTCGCCAAGGTCGAAATGAAGAAAACAATGCAAAGGGCAGCCAGAGAGAAAGGCCAGGTCACCTATAAAGGGAAGCACATCAGACTAATAGCAGACCTCTCAGCAGAAACCCTATAAACCAGAAGAGACTGGGGGCCAGTATTCAACAGTCTTAAAGACAATAATTTCCAACCTAGAATTTCATAGCTGGCCTAACTAAGCTTCATAAGTGAAGGAGAAATAAAATATTTTTCAGACAAGCAAATGCTGAGGGAATTTGTCACCACCAAGCCTGCTTTGCAAGAGCTCCTGAAGGAAGCACTAAATATGAAAAGGACGAACTGTTACCAGCCACTGTGAAAACACACTTAACTATACAGACCAGTGACACTATGAAGCTACTACATAGACAAGTCTGCAAAATAACCAGATAGCATTATGATGTCAGGATCAAATTCACACATAACAATATTAACCTTGAATGTAAATGGGCTAAATGCCCCAATTAAAAGACACAGAATGGCAAGCTGGATAAAGAGTCAAGATTCATTGGTGTGCTGTATTCAACAGACCTATCTCACATGCAAAGACATACATAGACACAAAATAAAAGGATGGAGGAAAATTTATTGAGCAAATGGAAAACAGAAAAAAGCAGGGGTTGCAATCCTAGTTTCTGACAAAATAGACTTTAAATCAACAAAGATGATAAAAGACAAGTCCTTGAAGAGGATTGACATATTGTTTGTATTTGTAAAAGGATTTCTCTGGAAGCCTTCATAAATAAGACTGAAGAGAAAATAATTAAAAAGATCAGACTAGAAGCTGTTGCAGTTTTCTAGGCAAGAGGTGATACTAGCTTTGTTTAGATCTGTGGTTCTCATGGGGAAGACAGGGGCTGTATTTTGCCACTTCCCAGGGGATAGTAGACAATGTCTGGAGATATTTTTGCATGTCACAATGAGGTGGTGGGTGAGGGGCATCTAATGGGTAGAAACCCAGGACACTTCTAAACACTCTGAAATGCACAGGACAGAAGACTTCTTTCAACAAAGACTCATCTGGCCTCAAATATCAATAGTGTTGAGGTTGAGAATTCTTGATTTAGAGGGATAGGAATGAAGATGCTTGGAAAGTAAACTAGTGTAATTATGTAAAGAAAGATATATTGAACGCCAAACTTTTAGTAGTTTTTTGAAGGCTACTCAACTATTTATTCAAAAATGATATAAATATTCCCATGAAATATATTTGATACTTCTTTAATCATCAATTAATGTGAAGAGATTTTGGGATCCGTTGTCTATAGAGAGAGCACCAGTCTTTATTTGTCAATTTAAAAATATCAACAGCTCAAAATGTTTTAAAACAATTTTTACCAGCTTATTAAAATTTATTTTTCAAATAATATTTACTCAATAACTTTTTTTCTAAGATTAAAAAAAATGAGAAAAAAATTTACTTACTTGCCATTCAATGCTGCTACACCAACTGTGCTCCGAGCAATTGACATACTGGCTACAAATGTCCATTGTTGACTCTGTGGATCCCACCTTTCCACTGTATTCAGATAGCTCCAGCCATCATGGCCTCCCACAGCATAAATAGGGCCTTCAAGTACTGTTACACCTAAAATATTATATAAATGAATGTTGTGCCTATAGTTAATATCATATTGTACATTTAAAAATCTGTTAAGTGGGTAGATCTCATGTTAAGCGTCCCTAACACAATAAAATGAAAAAACTTAAAAAATTGAATAGATTTATTTCACAGTGAGATTTTAAAAATCAAAGCAACAGTACAAAACTATGAATTCATTCAGCATAGACTTCAGTTGTTAAGAAACTATTACAATCTCGTAGAAACTACCTACCATTAATTGAATCATTCCATTAAAGTGAAAACAAAATTGGGAGCCAAAAATAGTATTATGACCTAGATGCTTTATAAAATAATACTAATTCCCATATTTATGACTATATTAAGAAACAGATTACTAAAAATCAAAGGTAAGATGTCTTGGGCCTCTACTTTTAAAGAGCATTTCTACACTGCTATTTAAAATACTTTGTTACTTACAACAATGTTACCTTAAAGCAATGTAATATTACCAATTTGAATTTCAGAATAGTATTCTCTGTGCTTTGGCTTCCCAAAAAGCTTAAAATAAAATTATGTAAAGCTTAGAAAATATGACATCTTTCATATCATTAGCTAAAATTACTAAACACAAGCAATTAAATACAATTAATAGAGAGCCATCCATGGGAAGATATATGTAACTAGTACTCATTGCTTTTCTAGTAAACTCACATATTCGTAAATAAATTTTCTTAAATGCTCAACAGTTGCTAAATATTTAAATATAATGTAAATATTGATTGATGTGCTCTTTAGCTGTACAGAAATTCTGATGACTATTTCCTAAAAGGGTACAATTTGAAGCCTGATTATAAAGAAGTCTGAAGCATCTGTGAGTTTTACCCTATTACCAAGCTGACAAATTAGACTGCCACAAATTTATGCATATTGATTAAGACATGACTCCTAGATCAAAGAAGAAATACAGTTTATTACTCATAGCAACAGCAATAGTCAGAGTATCAACAATTTTTGTTTCTGTTGCTGGTTCCCCACACCCCAATTCCCATAGGGTGATCCAAAGAAGATAATCAACGTGACCTTAATGTTTCCCTTCTCTTGATCAAACTTTAGACAGTCTCGTCCTGTGTCTAGAGCCCTGACTTCATTTTCCTTAGAGCATTTACTTTAGAAAACTTATAACTGTAAATTATTTCTGTGCTTCTTTGAGATGTAAATCTTTGATAAAACCTCTTGCCAGTTTCACAACCCAGGACTGTCTTTCTCAAGGACTTGGGAGCTGCAGTTCCTTTGAAATTTAGTCATTAAGGTATTCTATCTCCCAGACTCCTGAAAGTATAGGAGCCTAATTTCAGTTGGTACCTTGCCGCAAGCTATAAAACTACTTTTTGAAATAAAGATAGAAGAAAGTTAACCATTCTTTTGAGTAAGGCCAATTAGCAAACACAGATTGCCTATGATCCACCTATCCAATCTAGTTCCCAAAAACTCTACCACCTTTGTTTTAGAAGAGTTGAGTTCAGTCACAGTTTTATCTTCTCTTCCTTATTGCAAGCTTTCAATAAAGTATTTCTTGCCTGTTTACAATTGCCTCATACAATTTTTGCTTTGAGAAGGGTTAATTGAAACCTGTACATGCAATCGATTGTATTATAGAAAAGAACTATAATTTATAATGGACAATAAACATGCATACCCATTGCTGAGGAAGGAGATATTATCTTTATGCTTTTAAGCATGACTGCATTTTATTTTGGAGAAAAGAACTATCTCTCTGTTTTTAGTCTTTCTGTTAAAATAACCTCCTTTTAAATATATTCCAGAACAAAGGACACTCAGTAACTTGACTTTAAAGATGTGCAGAAATATGAGAGACCCATGAAGAATTGTCTCCCAAAACTGATGTGAAAATAAAATGACAACTCATTTATTCATTCATTCATTTAACTATTATTCATTGAATGACCTTTATGTGTCAGGAATTATTATTGGCACCGAGGACACAGTGATGAATTAGGCAAAGTCTCTGCCCACAGTGAGCTCCTATATCAGTCAATGAATCAACTAAAATAGAATAAGTGCATTGTTCCCAGTAAGTAAGCATGCTTCACACATATTACACAATTATACAATTATAATTTAATAAAAAATAAATGTAGCCAAATAGCATTAAAAATGTTCTACAACACACATTCAACTTAGGGATGTTATTTTACACAACTCTATTCATATAGAGGGATCGTGTTTTGAGTGCAGGCATAGTTAAAAAGCATAAACTTCAAATCTTGTTCTTTCATTAGGTAGCTTGACATAGGAAATGGGTATTAGAAAGGATGAGTAAATGTGACGGTTGAGGTTATTTCAAAAGGATATGATATATCTCATAGGCTTTTTAGAGAAGTATAGGTAGATATTCACATGTATCAACAATAATTAACTACATGGAGATTAAAGTGAAAACATCAGTGAAGTTTTCAAAGAGATCCTGAAATCAACTTTTTACTGAGCACCTATTAGATACAGAGTAGACTTTAGAATACGTTGTGTGCCTTGGGTTGGGTAGAAAATATTTTGATTGATTTATGCTCTTCTGGAGAATATATCTATCTGAAAAGACCAGATCACTAGGATAATTTAATAACTTAATAAATTTGAAGTTTGTTATAACAGAAATGGAAAATCACTGAGATATTTCATAATAGGGATGTGATTGCTATGACAAATTAATTCTGGAGGTTTTGTAGCAAATTGATTGGAATCAGGTTAGGTGGCAGTAGGGAGATGATTAGAAGAAAATTTCAGAAATTCAAAAACTACAAGGTAGTAGATTGAATTAACAGGTTTCAGTTCAAGCAGATAAAAGTGAAAATATTTGAAATATACTCGCATATATTCTGTGAGTCCTGCTGTTGTAATTTACTAACAGAATGTATAGGGGTATATGAATAGAAAGAACAAATCAGGGCTGGATGTGGTGGCTCACACCAGTAATCCTGACAGTTTGAGAGGCTGAGGTGGGCAAATCACTTGAGGCCAGGAGTTCGAGACCAGCCTGGCCAACAAGGCGAAATCTCGTCTCTACTAAAAATACAAAAATTAGCTGGGCATGGTGATGCGTGCCTGTAATCCCATCTACTCAGGAGGCTGAGGCAGGAGAATCACTTGAACCTGGGAGGCAGAGGTTGCAGTGGGCCAAGATTGTGCCACTACACTCCAGCCTGGGCAACAGAGTGAGACTTTGTCTCAAAAGAAACCAAAAAACCAAACCAAACCAAAACAAAACAAAACAGAAAAAAAAAAACAAAAAAAAAAAACAGAAGAAAGAATAAATTAGGGATAAATAAATTGGTTAAATAATTGGGTAAATTTTAAGGGTAGAAAAGTTTGCAAATTATTTTTGGGGAAAGCTTGAGAACTCTATTTTGGATATATCATGTTTAAAGGGACTATTACACATTTAAGTGGGGCAAATAAATAGGCAGTTAAATATACATGCCTACAGTTCAAGACAATGTTAGAGTTATATGTAAAATTGTTGGAGTTATCAGCAATTATATGGCTTTTAAAGTCATAGTCCTAGATATAATCAGTTAAGCGGATACTATGAAGAGAGAATGTAACAGAGACCATAATCTAGCTTTAAGTAGCTCTAGTATTGGTTACATGAAGAGGAAACAAAGAAAATAGAGAAGAAATAGCCAGATAGGTGAGAGGACAACCAGAAGCTTTTGGTATTTGTAAAGTAAGAGTGGAGAAAGTTTCTAGGAGGATGGGGTGATCATTGGCTTTCATATTTCTGACCAAGTGCATATTTCTGTAGGATTTGAAAGTAGGTTCTGCACATGGTTTAATCCATTCTGGTTACTACTTAGTGATATATCCTGTAAACATCATACATATATGCCTTGTTTTTCTTAATTGCTGAGAGGTTACATGACTTTATAAAAATGTTTCACTCAAAGTATAATATATATATAACATATTACATTAATATACAATATATAAATATATATTAAATTACATTGTATATGTAATGTACAACATGTACGTGTTCAGTTTGATGGTATTTTATCACAAGAATATCCCTGTATACCTACTATCACTTCCACTCCAAAACCTCTCATGCAACTTCCCAGTCAATACACCCCCAAAAGGTAACAATGTTTTTTTCAGTTAATTCCTCAAATAATAAGTTTTTCCTGATTTGAACTTACAAATTAAGTAATATAATTTAAAAAATTATTTAAAGTTGTTATCTGTGACATTTTTAGTCAGAAATTAGGTGAGATAGTAACATTTTTAAATTACAAATATTATTACAGTGTATGATTATGCCACTTTTATAGCTCCATTCTATTGTTGATGAAAATTTGCATGGTTTCCAGTTCCAATATTTTAAAAATAAAGCTGAAATGTACACTTTCTTGATGTACATATGAATTCATTTTACCCAGATGTAAAATTTCTGGGTCATAGAATATACTTACATTGAAATTGAGTAAATGCATCAAAAAAGTTTTCCAGGTTTTTTTTTTTAACCAATTTTTATTTTCCCCAGTAAAGGAGAGGAACCCCGTCCTCTGATAATCTCTCCACAACTTGTCACTGTGAAACATTTTAATTTTAGTCATTCTGATGAGTGAGTAATGGTATCTCATCATTCTGTTAGTTTTCAAGTTGATGACTGGTCAAACTAAGCATTTTTTCATGTGTTTTTTGGCCACTTGAATTTCCCTTTTTGTGAAGGCCTGTTAAAAACCTCTTCATTTTTAATTGGATGTCTCTTATTAATTATATCATTTTATCAATTTGTAGTAGTTCTTGTAATCAATTTTAAATATTATGGATGTAAATTGTTAATTTTAAAAATTATACTTATTAATTCTTTGTTAATATTTGCATTACAGATCTTTTTCCACTGTGAGGCTTGCATTTTCACTTTCTTAAACTTGTCTTTTGATGAAAAGGAGTTAAGTTTACTTGATTTAGGAAAAAGATGTTACTTCAGTAGCAGGAAAAAATTTTTTTTAAAGAAATAATGTTGGTGGAATTGATATTCACAAATATAAAAATGGACCATGACCAACACACAAAAGTCAATCTAGATGGATCATAGGATTAAATATAAAAATTAAAATAAACTTTTCAGAATATAATGGACAAGCATAACTAAAATAGATAAGCATAACAATGACTATTGAGGAAGACAAATATTTCTCGAACAGAACATGAAAAATACTTGTTCTAAATTTTAAAAAATTGTAAACATAAAAATTAATATCCTTTTGGTATTTCATATGAATTTTTAATTTTTTTGCAGTTTTCTGAATTTTCCCCCAATATCCTAATGAAATATTGATTGAGATGGTATTGAATACACAAAATTTTTTAGATAATTAATATCTTTACAACATTATCTCTTCTAATCCAGAACACGGTATATAGCTTCATTTTATTAAGATTTTAACTTCCAGAGTAATGTTTGTTTGAAATTTTTATTAGAACTTTTTTATATCTATTACTGAAATGATCACTTCGCATTTGATTTCCCTATGCTATTGCAATTGGCATTTTTAAATTTTCTATTTGTTTCATCAATAAAAAGAAAATAGTTCTTATGTATTGACTATATCCAGTAGCCTTGTGAAATATTTATAAATAATTGTCATAATAATCCACATTTTTTTGTATTTTCTATGTATACAATTATGTCAGCCCAAAATAATACCAGTTGTATTTCTTTCAATATAATTACTATAAAGTTTAGTTCTCTATTTTGGCTTACTTCAATGACATTATATGGATACATATTTGGCATTTAAAATTCTTCTTGCTGAATTGATTGTTAAATATTTCCTTTTATTCAGTAATGCTTATTGCTCTGAAGTCTAATTAATCTAATTAGCTACACTAAGAATTGTATGAACTCCAATTTATCTAATTAATCAGATACACTAAGGTTCTTTCTGTTCCAATGTGCTAATCTTTGACTTTGGTTATTTAATCTATTTATACTCAATGTAATAACTGATTTTATTTGATACAATTTTAATATTTTACTTGTTTCATCCACTTTTTTTCTCATTTTCTTTCTCCAATATTTTTGTTGTTGTTATTGTTCTATGGGTAAAATATTTCATTTTTTTTCCTTTTCCCCATGTGTCACCTTATTGTTGAGAGAATGCAAATGATTGAGTTTGTCAAACAGGTAGTAAGATTATCACATAAGGCTCACACAAATGAGAGACCACAGTCATAATCAAGATTTACTAATAATATCAAGGAAAAAAGGTATTCTGAAGCATATGAAACACTGATAGACATCTAGAACTTTTCTGTCTAGGGAATTCCTTCCTTTCTTTCCAGGGTCTTGATGGATTTGTGTGAGCCTCCATAAAAAGGTTGAACTCTAATTACTGCCTCTGTCATTCAGAGACTGTAGCCAGCCCTAGCTGCCAGATTTCACTTTGATTTTTTGACTGAAGAGAGAAGAAATAAATAAATTTCTCCAGAAATGCATGGAGAAAGTCGAAACAAATGTTGAGTTAATCTTTGTATTCTTCCCATCTCTTTCACATCTTGTTCTCAAGTCCAGGCTTCCTTAGTTTCTCTCTGATGACTTTAAGAATTTGATTTGTTTTATTTAGCTTTTACAGTTATACACATTAGGAAGCTTACTCAGATAGCAGATACTCCATCAGGGCCAGAAGTTAAATTTGTGAGTTAGCTTTTAACTTTATTTTTAATGTAAACATTAGATAATGTAATATAATCAACTGTATTGATTGTCATTAATGTTTTGGTTTTTGTTTATACGTCAGTAAGAGTTTCCTCCAGTCCTACCATTTATATAGGCAAGTTTCTATTTCTCTCTATATTGCAATTTATTTACTTTAAACTGGGGACAACTAGAATAATTATCTCATGGTGTTATGATGAAGATGATAAGAATTAATATGTAAAACACTTAGAACAGAATCGGATTCATTGCAGTCACTCAGTTTTTGCAAACCATTGTAATTGATATTGTTGTCTTCATACTCAAGCCTCAGGGACAATATAAAGAGGAAATTCATGAAAGAGAATATATATAAAGGTCCTATAAGCATATAAAAATGTTCAATAGAATTAGTAAGTAGAACAACCAGGATATTAAAATAAAACATCTTTAGGAGAAAGTTTTAGCCATCAAAAAACTTTAAAGCATGACAATATCAAATGTTGCTAAGAACATTAGGAATTGAGAAGTCTTATATATTGCTGATGAATTGAAACTTAGGAACACAATTATGAAGATAAATTTAACTATTCTTAGTGAAAATATTGTAATCTAGCTTTCATAGAAATATTAAATATTTTATAATTAAAAATATATTACTATACACAGCAAAATATACTAATTAAATACATGGACCAGCAAATATTTAATATAATAAGCCAAGAAACATTTACATTATCCATTGATCTTTCAACACAGTTATCTATCCTTTGCTCTAAATACTAGAAAGTCTACCATCTCTCTACTGGAGATACAATAGAGCCTATATTCTAGAGGAGAATACAGACAATAAATGTACAAATATTGAAGGATTTATATATTACTATCTTTTAATTAACCAAGGTATTGCCAATGAGACTATCAGAGGTGGCGACAGAGCAAAATGCAAATGAGTTCTGGTTTAGGAGTCTTCTTGGGCCCAAATCCCAATCCACTGTTAACGCTTGTATTAGTCCGTTTTCACGCTGCTGATAAAGACATACCTGAGACTGGGAAGGAAAAGAGGTTTAATTTGACTTACAGTTGCACATGGCTGAGGAGGCCTCAGAGTCATGGCGGGAGGTGAAAGGCACTTCTTACATGGTGGCAGCAAGAGAAAATTAGGAAAATGCAAAAGCGGAAACCCCTGATAAAACCATCAGATGTCGTGAGACTTATTCACTACCATGAGAACAACATGGGGGAAACCGCCCCCATGATTCAAATTATCTCCTCCTGGGTCCCTCCCACAACATGTGAGAATTATGGGAGTACAATTCAAGATGAGATTTGGGTGGGGACACAGAGCCGAACCATATCACCACCAGTATGACATCAGAGAATGATATTTAAATGTTTTGTGTCCTAGTATCCTCATCCTTAAAGAGTATATAACTCATAGCATTTGTGTGAAGATTGAATAGAAAATGCATATAACAGTGCTTGGCAAATGATAAACTTTTAATAAATTTTAGTTGTTACATAAATCAAATGGTCAGGATGGTCTGTCTTGGGGTGGTCACTAAATCTAAGAAATTAAGAATTGCAAGTAGAATGATAGAGCAAGTATAAAATATGTTGTTACTCTCAAAACTTAAATTCCTCTCAAACATCCCTAACTATAATTAAATTAAATTGTTTAGCAAGTAACATGTTCCCAGGATTGTTGTTTATTTTAAATGTCTATGTTTGGAAAGTATCAATGTTTTCCTGGAAAATATTCATACTTTATGCTTCCACATTATAAAGGAATATATTTTTGTAGATTGCCACAATATTTTCAAACTCTAGCTGCCTTATTATGTGATTCTCATATTTCTTGCAGCTGTGATGATTTCCTTGCAGAATGGGCTCATTAAGTAGGGTGAATAATTGGACTAGAATAATTTCAAAATCAAAATGATACATTCAACTACTTCCTAATGGTTACTAAAAATATCTTTATAGATGCAGCAAGGTTATGAGTTTAAAAATATTTTTCTGTGTTATGTTCAGTATCAATATTAAAACTGCATTCTAAAAATAATTATAGAAGAGAAACATCTAAAGTCATTTTTCATACAACTCAAGCTTAATAATTACATGATGACTTCTGATAATTTTTAAAATGTCTTTTAGATGTTTTATGTTGCCAAAATGTTCTTTTTCCAGTACATATAATTATTTATAATTTTTGGACTGTAGCTGTTTGCATATATTCCCCTTGAGAATTCTGCAGCAAAATATTTACCAGAATTTTTCTATATAAGTTTTTAAGATAGTTTATTGAAAGAAACAAACTATCGTTAATTTTCATGTAACATGGCACACGTTAAAATCAAACACTTCCCATATAGGTTATAGAACACATAACTACATCCAATGAAGATGTTGGCCTTTGAATATGGAGAAGGAATTGAGGAAGATAATCTGTCTATACAGATCATTCCCCATAATGCTGTCATTTTAGGAAAAGGTAGAGCCTCCATAATTTCTCTGAAACTAATTGTTATTTCTGTATCAATGCAACCAAATTAATTTGTTCTGAAAAAGAAATTATTATTTTTCTTTACACTTGTTAATATTATCCATTCAGAATATTGCTAAACATATTCTAAGCTCTAAACTGTTTCAATAAAAAAGGGTTTTAATTATGCAAAATAATAACAATGAAAAGCTAATTTTTAGTATTGCTTTACTGTTTGCCTGTTAGCCATTAATTGCATCTTAATTTGAAAAGCAATAGCCTGTAAACTGTATTTCCTTTTGTCTAGGTAGAATATATTAATTTTAAATTAATAATAATGTATTTAAATTTATTTTGATTTAATAATTGTGTTAAATTACTAAATTATTATTCATCATATTAGTCACAAAATATATCTAAGTCACCAGTGGCTTCATAATATATGTATGACCTTCCAGATATAACTTATTTAAAATCTTCTTTTCAAAATTATTTGTAAAAATCCTCATCATGTATAAAGTATCACCCAGTAAATATGTATAATCAGTGATTAGGGTGACTGAATTCCAATGCTCTCAAATAGTTTTACTTCAGAAACAAGAAATAATTAAGTAATAGTTCATAGAATTGAACACTTCAGTGTTTTTCTGTGCAATGAATTAAACAAAATAACTTGCATATTAAGGAAAGAAGAAATGGATAAGTAAAATTATACACATTTTATATAAATTACTCTATACAATTTTTCCAGTGAGATATTAAATATACATGTATGTGTGTATATATATGCATGTGTGTATATATATGCATAGTTTTCACAAAAATTACCTCCAAAATATATAAGCATATAATATACAATATATACAAGTACTCTATATAAATTTCTATATCTGTGTAAGTACTATGTAAATATTAACAGATTGACTCATATACTATTTTAAAATGCTGATCATGGGCCTAACACAATGTAGTGTTTTGTATAGACAGTTTTCACATAATTCTACTAAATTATGTAGCATTAAGATTTTTTTGCTTGAGCCATAGAAAAAACTATAATTTATAGCATTTATATATAATTTATTTCATTCTTTCTTTGGCTGACAATAGTGACTATCCATCGTGGTTGCACATTGAAATCACCTGGGAACCTTTGAAAAAATACATCTGGAATATGGTGATTCTAATTTAATTGAACTGGGATGAGGTCCAGACACAGAGATGTTTAAAAGTTCCCTGAGATGATTTTTATGTACATTCACAATTGACAATAACTACCACAGTGAAACATGATGATAGTACTAGTATCATTGCAGAATGTCCCCAACCAATAACGTGCCTACTCTACAAGCCTCTAATATCTTTCATTCATGTCGTGTGTGTGTGTGTGTGTGTGTGTGTGTACGTGTGTATCTGTGTCGGGAGCATGTGGGCATGTGTTATGTGTAGGTGTATGAAATCAAGGCTGTCAGGTAAGTTTAGCAGTTTGCTAACTTTCATTTTTATTGTTATGCAACTTGCATTTCATGGATTCATTCTTCATCAATCCATATTTCCAATACTTATGATATACCTTCTATAAGTTCATACCCTCACAGAATGTACAGGTGGATATGAAGGGGAAAGACAGGACTTGCTGAAGGACACAAGTAGTGCTACCTTACTACCTGTCCATGTGATAAAAGGAATGGTTCTTGTCCAAGGTGAAAAGTGATGACTGAGCTAATATCTGAGGGAAGATTAAGATTTGTGTGGGGATGAGGAATTCTTGGCAGAAGAAACACTCGTGTTGTGATAAGAAGAATTAGAGTATTTCTGAGGAACTGAAAGAGGCCGATGTGGCAAGAAAACTGGAGAGTCCAGGAACAGGCAGAATGATGTACAATAAGGCTAAATGGTTAAAAGATCATACAGTGTGGGGCCTTGTATGCCAATATGATTTATTTTTTATTCTAAGAGTAATGTGAAATTACTAATATGTTTTAAACAGAGACATGATGTATCTGCCTGTATTTTTCAAAAAATGTCACACTGGCTATGGTGTGGAAAAATAAGAATAGATGTGGCCATGCCAAATAACGTATGTGAGAGGTGACAGTGTCTTGCTTGTCCTGATGTGATGCAAGTTGATATAAGGAAAAATGAAGGACTCAGGAAATATTTGCAAATTAAGAGGATGTATTTATGAATTTCTTTGCTTACACTCCTCCCTCATCTATCCATCAACACAGCCTGTTATTCAAAATTACAACCTGGCAATGTGACCTTGGAATCATTATTTAGTTTCTTGTGCCTCGGTTTCTTATCTGCACAATGGAGTAGTTATGGTATCTAACCCATAGGGTTGTTACAAGGATTTAATGAAGCGATATATACAAAGCACTTAGAAAAGTGCTTGGCACATCTTTAACATTATATCAGTAATCAATGTGTTGAAGATTATCATAGCAATGTATCAAGAACCTACATCTTCTAATCAAACTTCAGTCTATAGTATCACTGTAGAGATATGAGAAGAGACTACTGAAGGAATCAGTTAAAGATTTAACTATTGCTAATGCACCACGTTGCCTCTATTTCTGAGGACTCGACTCTATCTATATTTGATTTATCTAAGCAATTAAAAATATTGTACCAGAATCTTCCACAAATATTGTCCTGTCAAAAATATTTTAAAAAGTGAATTAGCAAAATATATTTTGTTAATTATATTAATATGTATCATGAAAATCTCAAGGATGATTTCATGTGGTACATAGACATTGTTTTAAAGTGGAATGTTATAACATGAAAATAAAACAAATAAGAGTTGTTTGCAACCTTGGGATTCTAGCTCTAAATGTCAGCTTTCCATGTAGCTAAGTGTTGTTTTCTTTTAAAACAAAAATCACAGTTGAGGTGACACTGGTAAGTGCTGTAGGGCTTACAAGCTCCAATGGGAGATATCTCAGAAGATGAGGTCACTGGCCTGGGGGTTTAAAGTTTGGGGAGAATTTTGACAACCAGAGATGCAAGCCATTTTAAGTAAGTGAAAGGAATCACTTGAGCGGAACATAGAAAAAACTCAGGCTATATATGGCCATAAGCGAATAGGTAATTTATAACTGGCTGTTGTAGCAACCATTTAAATGTGCTCACTCAGAACTGAATACAGCCTCTCCACATCCACTGCTGCCTTTGCACCAAAGCCACATTTCTTACTAACCATTCCTGGAGAGTGACCATGCATGGTGGAATTACTAATGCAGGCCCATTCTTTTAAGACATGGGTCTTCCTGAACTGGAGACTTTGCCTCTAGGATGCCTGGCTGAACTTTTCTTGGAAGTGTGTTGCAGTCTGAGATTCTTCCTGCCCAATCCTCCTTCCTCCCATTTTGACTTCATAGGAGTTAGTTCTAAAGTTTCTCCCCACTTTCTCCTGCTCTCTTCCTTTCTGTCTTTCAGGAGTGTTTACTCTAATAAATCTCAGGGACTCTTCTGCTCAGTGAGCCCAAACCTTCATAGCTGTTAAAATAAAAAGGCTGAAAGAAATATGTTTAGTACTAGGACATAGAGGCTTTGATAACCAATTGAAGTAAAGATTTTATGTGAGACTCAGGAATCGAGTCAGGAATTTTCAAAAGAGGATGACATCATTAGAACTGAACTTTCATTCGTGTAACCTGGCTCCAGCCTTTAGGATCATTGTAGGGAATATGTGAGGAGACAAGTGATGATGCTGTTACAAACAAAAACAGAACTGTTCTGTTTAAATGAATGAATGAAGATGACAAAGTGTAAATGGAATCACTGCTATAAAATAATACAGATGGGAGTCAAATCATAAAGACAGTATTAGTAGGGCCAGATCTAGATTTTATTTTTGAATATGACAGATAAATCAAATGAGAATATTTGTTAATTTTTTCCACAACAGAAATTGAGTTTAAGTTATTCTATTCAATCATTGGCAAAAACATTAAACATTCAGTAGGTGTAATGTTAATGTCTAGGCAATTGTCCTACTTGAAGATTATTCTCTACTGCATTATAGCAGTGTTCTGTTGACATACACAGGATTCTGTTATACCAATATTAGCATCTTGACATTCCATGTTCATTTTCCATAATGGCATAGAAATAATTGAAAAAAAATTTTTGGGACAAGAGTCTCGCTTTGTCACCCAGGCTGGGGTACAGTGGTGCAATCACAGTTCACTGCATCCTTGACCTCCCAGGCTCAGGTGATCTTCCCACTTCAGCCTCCCAGGTAGCTGTGGCTAATTTTTTTTTTTTTTGCTTTTAGTAGAGATGGGGGTGTCCCTGTGTTGCCCAGGATGGTCTCGAACTCCTGGGCTGAAGCAGTCCACCTGCTTCAGCCTCCCAAAATGCTAGGATTACAGGTGTGAGTCATTGCACCAAGCCAAAAATTAATATTCTGAATGTTCTTCAGTAGGAGTTACCCTTTAAGAAATGCTAGGATTATTAATAAAATTAATGAGACTCAATATAATTTTCAGGACAACCAACTCTCTGAGAGTTGTAGTAATTATTCTCAAAAATATATTATCACATATTGATGTTATTCAGGGATGTTAAAAATGTAAGGTCCAAAATACATGAAATGCAGCTATACTTCTTTTCTCATTTGCTTACAATTTAATAAGGGACAAGGACATATCCTTTTTGTATATACAAATATCTGAACTTATCATAACACCTACCAAACATTTGAAGCTGAATAAATTTTGGCAAATAAATGCACAAAGTTTGTGTCATATGAAAATTGTTATTATTATATATCTTCCAAATTTTAATATTTTACTTTCCAACTGGATTGTAAGCTTTTTAAGAACAGGGCCTGTGTTTTACACTGTGCACTCCCCATAGCACCTAACAGACTCTCCTAACTCCAATTCATTCTTCATATTGCCACTAGAAAAAAAAAAATCATCTTAATACAAATGCCATCAGGCACCTTCCTGCTCATACCCATGTTTAACATTCTCTCTGTTGTTGCACAATGGCTTTTTTTTAAAGCTGGCCTTACACCATTGTTTGAGTTTTGTTTTTGTTACATTTCTAAATCCTTTATCATTTGGTGTATTTTGCTATTACCCAAATGTTCCCTGAATTTTAACACTCTGGACCTCAGCTCATCTGATGAAATTCCACTATTCTTTCAGATGTAACTCAAATGGAAAGTTTTCTGTAAGGTTTTCTATTGTTTTAGTAAGATTTTCTTCTTCCTGTATCTATGACCCTGCAATACTTTGCTTACTTGAATCCTTATTATGAGATGTTACAGACTGAAATGATTTGGATATTTGTATCCTCCAAATCTTATGTTGAAATGTGATTCCTATTGTTGGAGGTGGGGCCTGGTGGGAAGCGATTGGGTCATGGGGGTGGATCCCTCATGAGCTTAGTGCCATCATCTTGGTTATGAGTGAGTTCTAGCTCCTTGAGTTCACAGAGATCTGTTTGTTTAAAATAGCGTGACACCTCCCATTTCTCTCTCTTGATCCCACTCTTGCCACGTGATACACCAGCTTCTGCTTTGGGATGAAGGAAAAGAGGAAGCTGGTGTATCACGTGACAAGAGCTTCCTGAGGCTTCACTAAAAGGTTTGTGGATGCCAGCATCATGCTTCCTGTACAGCCTGCAGAACCATGAGCCAATTAAACATCTTTTCTTTATAGATTACCCAGTCTCTGGTATTTCTTTATAGCAATTCAAAAGTGAAATAACACACAGGAACACTAGACAATTTGTAAACACATGGTATTAAAATATTACTTATGTAGTAACATTATACAGGCTTCTACTTTGTATTTGTTATATATTTCAAATATGATAGACCTGAATTAGTAGAGATATTATTTTAATGTAACTAATACATTCTTATATTTGAATTCATCTCAAAAGTAATTTTTTAAAAAAAGCACTGCAGAAAAAAGTTAATTACATAATGCATTTAACATTAAAAAGTCATTCAACAAGATTATCTTGCCTCAGTCAGATGTACAGCCCATTGCTTACACTTTTATTGTATTTCAATAATTGCTAAATTAAATAAAATTGAGGAAATTACTCTGCATTTATAGTAAATAAAATGAAACATGTGGGTAGTGGAAAAATCATAGGTTTTGAAAGCTGACTGTTTGCATTCAGCCTAATCACTTATTAGCTGTGGGATTTTGTGAAAATTTCTTAATCTCTTTGATTCTCGCTGTGTGAACCTTGTTCTCTGGGAGTATTTTGTCCCGGGGCCTCACTGTTTTTCCTTGCCATTGTGCCGTTAGTGGAATTTATTTAGTTTACCTCAGTGTATTCCCCTTACTTCAGATCTGGATGATTTCCATCCCTTCACTTCAAAAGGAACCTGAGCCACATAAGTAAGTTGACCCCCACCCTTCCCAGGAAGCATCTTTTACCAAATGAGGCAGTTAATAGTCTTTGTCACACCCTTACTCCAAGACCATAATATCTACATATGTTGACGTTGGATAACTCTGTGGTGCTTATTGATAATTTATGTAGCCATACCTGATACAGAAAGGGATAATACTAGTGCAAAATATTGGGGGATAAAATGGAATGAGTTTGAAGACTTCTAAATATTTTTATATTAGATTTTGTGACTAAAATGAATTTCTGATCAATATTTTATTGATTCTCTCTTTAAATTCTTTATGGTCATCATTAACAAAAAACTTTGCCCTCCAATAGTAGCAATTTGCAGAAACTACTTTTTCGTTATTAACCAGACTCTGACAATTAATTTGTTTAAATTGATCTTTTAAAACTTCCTGTATATATAAACACCAAAGTAATAATCATTAAATTCAGAAAGATTTTAGTAGAAAAGAAATGTGAAAAATTAGAAAAATAGAAAACTGAAGATTCAACATGCTAAATTAACATGGTAAATTAAGTAACTAAATTAAGAATCAAACTATCTGGGATGATTCAACAGGAGTGTTAGCCGAGGATTCCATGATGTGGCCTCTGTGGTGTTCTCCAGCAGTTTGTATAAAACCCTATTGACAAAAACAATTATAACTAAATGTATTAAGAGATAATTATAACTAAATATCAGAGAACCATGAAAATAATTCAAAGATAATCCACATGTGAATAGTTAATAAACCCCCTTTGTCCTGCACTGGCTAGGAATCTTTAGCAAAGACGAGAGTGTCATTAAGGTTATCCTTTGCAAATATCATCAACTTTTTTTGTAATTAAACAGAAACAAAAAAAAACCTCAGTTATTAGGCAAAGTATCTGCAAAGTATTTTCTTGGTATTCAGTTAATTCTTGTCCTGCTTTGGTTAGCATTTTTTATAAACCAGTCAGTCTCTTCATTAGAATTCTGAGAATTTTTACCCAGTCCAAGTGATATGATCCTAAATCTTTTAGAAACCTACATTCAAGAATACTTATCAGAGTCCTTTTTTATCATTTTCATGAACCTCCTTGAAGACACAAAACTTTAGGATTTTACTCACTTGTAAGTAACTTACAGAAAATGCATAAGAATATGAACAAAACCAAATACAGTCATTGTTAAAAATGCAATTAACAAGACAATTTCATTATTTCTGTGGCCAAAGTAATTTAACATAATAATCAAAATTTTAACTGATAAAATATATCATGACATATTCAAATTTTAGGAATCTTATAAAATTTTGGAACACATATTAATAATATATCCATAAAAATATAACTCAAAGGTTAAGCATCATTTATTATTTGACAATAGTCCCCATATAACTTAATATGTCAAATATGAGTTGTTATTATTTCTATTTTGGATGCTTCAGTGGCCCTCTGGGGCAACCCAAACAAAGTTAGTTTGAAGTCAAGAAGACTTAATTTTAGAATTTGAAATTTGATTTGGGGAAGGCTGTCAAATAGGTTAAAGGTTTAAAGCACTTAATCAAATAAGATCACACGTTGGCCTGGCAGTGCCTTACGCCTGTAATCTCGGCACTTTGGGAGGCCGAGGCCAGAGGATCACCTGAGGTCAGGAGTTTAAGATGAGCCTGGCCAAGCCCCCTGGCGAAACCTCATCTCTACTAAAAATGCAAAAAATTAGCTGGGTGTGGTGGCAGGTGCCTATAATCCCAGCTACGCAGGAGGCTGAGGCAGGAGAATCGCCTGAACTCAGGAGGTGGAGGTTGCAGTGAGCTGAGATTGTGCCACTGCACTGCAGCCTGAGTAACAAAAGTGAAACTCCGTCTCAAAAAAAAAAAAAAAATCACAGGTCATTATAATAATTATCATTCATTTAGCTAAAGTGGTAATAAAAGGGTTTTTTTAAAAGTAAAAACCTTTATTTTTTGATGGAGATAGTTTTTCAAACCATCAAACTATCAAAAGAGCTGAGATAGCATGAAACAATCCATCTCTTCTCTCTCTCCTTTTTTTTGGAGTTTACTCAAAAGGTGAACAAAAATCTTTTACTATCTCTTATTAATGATACATTAAATTCTTGTTCAAAAGATAAACCAATTAGCTTCAATACAGAAGCTAATTTTAATAATCCTGTAAACCAATTCATTTAATCCTGGTCAGTTTTTGACCACACAAGATAAGATTTCCATAAACCTTTTTTAAGCTCTTATAATTTTTTTTCTGTTTTCCTCAACTTTTTAGATCCATTTTGTTTTATCTGTACCATTTTTTCCTTCATTTTGAAACAACATTTAAATAATCTCTAAACCAGACAAAAGGACTTTTTCTTACACAAAAATCACATCTTCATGCCTTTTAAAATAAACTTTTTCACTAAAACCACATCTTACTTTCTTTATAAAGTCTGTCTATAGAATTGTCATATCTAGTAATTGTAATTACATATATTAAGTATAATTTTCACTGTTAGTAATCCTAATTTCCAGTGAAAAATTTAGGGAGTAATTTTGAACTGTTTTATAAGAGCATTTATAGAAAAGAACCATCTCGTAATTTTTTTAGAAAGCTATTTCCTCAATTTTTTTGTTTATTGATAGATCTAATTATATTTAGCTTTTCCATACTATATAAAAATAAGATGACTGAGTATATAATAAACCTAAACTATGTTTAATAATTAATGTTTCAGTACTTTTATTTACCTAGAAAATACTCATTTTATGTTTATCTATTAATTAAATATAACATGACTTAAATAATTTAAATTGCTGAAAATAAGTTTGAAACTATGGCACAGGTACCCTCCCTAATGTTTCCCCCAGGTGTTCTGGGTCCCAAGTACCTACATGGTACCCACGAATGGAAATTAAGGGCAGGACTTGTCTATGTCCAGAATTTACATACCAGGTGTAGAACTCAGGAAAGTGAACACCTCCCAGCAGGGAGGCAAATCTGGGCCGAGGAAGATGGGTCTATATTAAGATTCACTCTGCCTTGTAGCTGTTGACCAAAGCACAGAGTACATGTTCCCAAGCCTCACCATGGCCACCTGTCCAGACCTTAGAATCTAGAGACTCAAAACTAAAGACTTACTAAGCTCACAGTAAGATGTGTGCAAGGCTTTGGGGGTGCCCAGCAGCCATCTTTGACAGCATTGGCACATAAACAAATCAAGCAGGTATCAAAAATACTACAGAACCAATAGTTTTATAGCCTAAGAACATGTAGCGGACACTGTATAAACCTGTCCTACCAGAAGACACAGGCAAAAATGTCTAAATTATATTTAATAATGATAATTTGGAGACATTTCTATTTTATTTTACCAATCTTACAGTTAGCTTTATTTACTAAACATTACCTTAGATCACATAGAAATATTACATACACATAACATGAAGACATATAGACAGAGAAAAAGTAGATCTTAGAACTTTCATTAAGATTTTTTATTTGCCAGCTTACAGATAGTCCGAATGTGGAAAAGAAAACTACCCATCTTCTAGTTACCTGCTTCATTGCTCTATTCAATTGTTAGGTAGGCAACCTTAAATTCACATTTCTAAAGGGATGACTTTTAGGTGAAATACGATAGAAAAATTTATATCTCAAAAACTCAGAGCTGAGACTTCATGCCTAAATATTGTATCGTCATTTGCCCAAACCAAGGAAAAAGACCCTAGGCAAAGGCCCAGTTAAGACAAGATTGCCAGGCAAAGCACCTGAAACAAAGGTAAGACTGGTTAGGCAAACTTAACAAATTGTCATTAATTGTTATTAAACTTAAAACAATAGTAAGAGTTTCTAGTGACTCAAACCCTCCTCTCTTCCAGTGTACATAGGCAAAAAGACACCCTTACGAATGGAGGTTTTCTTTAAACCTCTTCTTTTACAAAAGGTTTCTAAATAGTCGGTAAATGTCAAAAACGTAAATTTTGAATACTAATTTATTTCAGTAATCAGACTTTTTAACTTAGTTTCTGATCCTTAGCTAAAACTACTACATTCAGTGCTAAGCCTGTTAAGGAGTGAGACAAAGAAAGCATACTCTCTGCCTAGACTCAGTATGGATAACTGAAAAAGAAACCAGGGATTGAGAGCCTCAGCTGAGGATCTACCTTTTGTAAACACCTTATCCAGAATTATTTTCATCTTTGGGGCAGGATAGCAACTAAACCAAAAGGTTAGGATATTTTATTATTATTATTATTATTTTGAGACAGAATTTCACTCGTTTTGCCCAGGCTGGAGTGCAGGGGCACAATCTCGTCTCACTGCAACCTCGGCCTCCCAGGTTCAAGTGATTCTCCTGCCTCAGCCTCCTGAGTGGCTGGGATCACAGGCATGTACCACCACACTGGGCTAATTTTTTATTTTTAGTAGAGACAGGGTTTCATCATATTTCCCAGGCTGGTCTCGATATCCTGACCTCAGGTGATCCACCTGTCTCAGCCTCCCAAACTGCTGGGATTACAGGTGGAAGCCACTGCGCCCTGCCACAAGATTTAATTTTTATCATCAATTAGTCACTTAAGCAGTTTATCTGCTTTTTATAAAGACTGTTTTTAAGAGGCAATACAAATACTGAAATATTTTTAGATGTTTCTGCACATCAGTAAGCGTCCCTGGATGAGCCTAAGGGGGGAGTCCTCAATTTTAAATGCACTTTTAAAAATACAATATAGCTTATTTTGAATGTCCCACTGTAATTTTAAATTATCTTTAGTAAGATTTTGCCATTTTTGTGATTGCTGCTTCTGGGGCCTAATTCTGGGAGCTTTGGAATCAGAGAGAAAGTTTACCCACAACGGAATCTCCCATTGTTGCCAGAGAGCAATGGACAAAATGGGCCCAGTTGACACCTCACTTGGTCACTCAATGTTCCTGGGAGTTGCCAGAAAAAGCTTAACTTTAAATCCCACTTCTGGCACCATCTGTTAAAAGAAAACCTTAAGACAAATTAAATTTGAAAATGTTTAATTGAACAGAGAACAATTTAAGAATCTGGCAGCATAATGAACCAGAATAGGTTCAGAGTGACTCTGGGGTTGCCACATGGTCAGATAATATTTGTAGACAGAAAGGAAAATGATATACAAAAAGCAGAAATTGAGACGCAGAAATAGCTGGATTGGTTACAGGTCAGCATTTACTTTATTTGAACACAGTTTGAACAGTTGGCTGCCTGTGGTTGGTTGAAACTCTATTTATTAATACAAAAATAGGCTACAGCCTGTTTACACCTCCAGTTAAGTTACAGTTTACTAGGTATGATGGAACCTTAGGCTAAACTTGATGTAAGGAGGTGGATTTGGGTTAAACTTAGGCTAAACTTGATGTAAGGAGGCAGATTTGGGTTAAACTTCATTTAACAGTATATATAAGGTCGGTGGACAAGAATTAATTGAATACCAGGAAAATACTTTGCCAGATTTTCATGCTACATCAGTCAGTACTGAAATTGTTAAGATATGCCCTTTGGATAAACTCCATGGTCCAAGTCAAATTACCAATGATAATGCATTTAATAAATAGTGCTATGCACTTGAATTGGAAAAACAAAATTGGTCCTTGAAAGGATATAAGTCCAATGCTAATTGTTGACTCATGGGGAGTCTGAATGGCTGGCTGGTTTTTCCTGAATCCTTGAAGCTTCCATTATTAAAAGTTCTGCACTCAATGACTCATCATGGAATAGATAAAATGATCCAAATTATATTAAAATATATGTTGATGGGTGACTGTTCTAAATTGCTAAGATGGTTTATGATCAATCTTTAGTTTGTCAAACCCATAATTGTTGAAAGATAATCACAACTTCAAGTATATTTCTGTTACCATTTGATCATTTAGACAGATTTCATTCAATTACCATTTCTCGGTGCCCCTTTTCTGATTATTTAGAAACTTTCCCATGCAAGAGGCCCAATGCTAAGAGTAGCTAAAAGGTTATTAGAAAATACATTTCCCTCATGGGGCATTTCTAAAGAAATCTTCAGCAATAGAAGTACTTACTTTACTAGACAAGTTGTAAAATCTGTAAATAAGGTATTAAAGACACTATGGCATTAGGCAAAGCTAACTGAATTAACTGAATTTTCATGGTCAAAGGTACTGATGATTGATGACAATCCACTTCCCATGGAAAACATAAATTGATCCTTTATGAGATAGCCATTGGAAGGCCTATCCCTAAAATTAGATCAGCTTCTCGACTCTGATATAACTAAGTGCTGCAAGGCTTTAATGCATTATGCCAAAGTGTGTTTTCACTAGGTAAAGGATGCTTTTCATGATTCACCAACTGAGGACAATCAAACTCTTCATGATCTAAAATCCATGTCTTCTGGAAACAACAGCAGATAAAGAGTGTCCCTGAGGTCCACACTGCAGGAAAACTTCAAAACTTTGAATCTTAGGCTCGTAATCTCACAAATCAGAAGGGCTGCTCCAGACTCTTGGAACTGTGCACCCATTGAAGACCTTAAGGTAAAGCTAATCCGGGAAGTTTCTTCCCAGAAGCAGACGGCATCCTAGATTGACAGCTTTCCCAAGATCATAAGTTAGGATTTCTCTGCCATCATGAGACTCTTACCTCAATTTTTTCTTATGTCTCTATGAACAATAGAACTGGAAAAGGGGTGATGTGTGCACCCATGGGGTATATCTTTATTTGTGGAGGATTTTGTTTCCAACCTTATACATGGGCAAAATTATACTTTTGATTGATGGGAAATGAAGGGCCAATGTGGATAAAGAAGTTTAGTGGTAATTTTCTTGCTCCATAATCAATCAGAAGCAGAACATTTGTCCACTCCTCTTAACCTACATGATAAGTTTAAGAGAAATCGCCAGGAAACATTTACTCTTCTGGATGGGCATCATTTGTTAGGTTTCTTTTTCCATGATTTGGAGTAAATGAAGCAAGAATTAGAAATTTATCCCTCATAAAAGGCTCTATAGCAGATTCTACCGCAAAGGCCACAGTTGCACAACAGACTTCGTTAAATTTTCTTACTAGAGTTGTGCTAGGTAACAGAATTGACCTAGATTACTTACTGGCTGAATAGAAAACAATCTGTGCAGTTGCTGACACTTCTTGCGGTACATGGATGACTAGTTTGGGTATTATAGAGACTCAGTTGCAGGAGGTTAATAAACTAGCTCCTAGATCTGGCTCATTCTTTGATCTATTTTAATTAGTTGGTTTGGCTCATGGAGACTTTTGCTAAGGAGCATCCTCTAAACTCTCGACATTATCTTCCTGATGGTCACAATGGTAGTGTCCCTGGTGCACTGTTTTTTCTCAAAAGTTGTTAATGTTTACATGTATGCATATGTAGAATATCAAATGTGCTCTCTTTGACTGAGATGACAAAAACTCAAATAAATGTGTGATCACGAGGACACTTTAACCTATGAATGATGTGCTGAGACCTGAAACCATAAATGATAGTAATTGGTAGTAGCACTAAAGCCCCGTTTTGGTCACACTCTCACCTAGGTGAGAACCTGACCAAAAATGTGGAATTGTTAAACAAAATGATGGGAAGCCAATGTTCTGAAACTGAGCTCTTACACTAGGCCCCCACAGACCAAATTAAAATGGAATCACTCGTGCTAAATGCTATGTAATCAAACAGTAATGTTAAAGAAGATAGATCCCAAAACAGAGCAGTGTTTTATTTTTCTCCAGAAAACAGGAGATTCCAACATAATAAGAAAGTCTCCTCTGTTGTAACCCTTACAAAAAAGTAACCTGAAGTAACCATTTTTTTTTCTCTATTGTTCTGTTTTCCTGTTGCCACCTTACAAAACCCACTGCTCTATTGCCTAGTGGGATTTGATACCAAATAAGTCCACTTTCTATCATAACAGAATGACGTCTATGCCTGAAGTTTTGATCAATCCCTCAAAATTGAGAGGTTGACAAAACAGGGGAAATCATTGAATTAAATTTAGCCTGAAGCTGCTTCCGTGCATATTTTAAGTTTGCCCTAAAGGTTTCTTTATTCATAGTGAACTGTATAAATCACAGAATTTCAGCCAATCACAGGTGATCAACTGTTAAAACCATGTTTAAATAAGGCAAATGTCCAGTTGTCACCAATCAAGTTGTTCCGTACACTGTTTTCTGTACATCACTTTTCCTTTCTCTGTACGTCACTTCCGTTTTTTTCCATAAATATTATTCAACCACATGGCAGAATTGCTCTGAATCTATTCTGGTTCGAAGGGAGGCCCAATTTTCAAATCATTCTTTATTCAATTAAACTCTTAAAATTTTTGTCTTAAGTTGTGTTGATTTCTACTCAGTAGAACAGATATGACCTTATCTCATCTATAAATGAAAAAAGTCCTAAATTCATACCATTTCTACTAAAAAATGGCACAAAGAAAAAATACTTTGCATCGCTATCATAAGTAAGTGTGTAAGAGTTCCAAGAAACAAAAGATTGAAGCCAATGTAAGTCTTTGGGAGAAAGTCTTCTAGACACTTGCTGCTCAGTGAGTGATCCTGGCACCAAGAACATCAGCATCATTTGGGAACATGTTAGAAATGCAGAATACCTCTCAACCCAGACCGACTCAATTCTAATCTGAATTTTAAGAAGATTCCAAGGTAATCATATGCACATTAAAGAAGTATCTATGTTCTTCAAAGAGGAAAACCTATACCCTAGAGGGTGCATAATGCAATCATTTGGGATATGCAAATAAAATATTAGAAGTTACCTTTTCTCATGCTTTCATGTATATCTTTGCTTTTTTTTTGAGACTGAGTCTCGCTTTGTTGCCCAGGCTGGAGTGCAGTGGTGTGATCTCAGCTCACTGCAGCCTCCGCCTCCCAGGTTCAAATGATTCTCCTGCCTCAAACTCCCGAGTAGCTGGGATTATAGGCATGTGCCACCATGCCTGGCTAATTATTTGCTTATTTTTTGAGTAGAGACAGGATTTTGCCATGTTGGCCAGAATGGTCTTGAACTCCTGGTCTCAGATGATCCTCCCTCCTCAGCCTCCCAAAGTGCTGAGATTACAGGCATGAGCCACCGCACCTGGCCTATCTTTGCATGTTTTATAGTGATGGTAATCTTAATTCATTAATACATTTATATACTTTATGAATAATATGAAACACATATTGACGTAAAAGCTCAAGATTTGTATACTAATAGATATCTTATACAAAATGTTAAAGACCGTTTCTCAGACCACCCTTTGCTTTGCTATCACATAAGCACATACTAATTTCAGGTAAGATAATGAGAGCTTGATTCAAAATTAAAATTGTTTTATAATGAGAGTCAATACTAGGTAATATTAAAAAGGAAAAACTCTTATCTTTAATTCCTACAATGTCCGTGTCGCAATGTCCATGTCACAGAGACTGATAATTGGCCACCACACTTTCTCTCCTTGTCCTATCCTAATAGAGCCACTAGTTTTTAGCTGGCTATATAGCCATATAGGAAGATAAAAGATAGAATTTTTAGCCTTTTACAGCTAGACAGAGCAATTTGACCAGAGCAGAGGTACACTTTGGAATGCTGTGCAATGGATAGAATTGAAGCAACCACCCAGGCAATAAGCTACCCTCCGATCTGTTGCTAAACAGAGAAGGAACAAGCAAGAAGACCTCTGATACTCTAAGGGCTTTGCTCCACAGAGGCTCATCACAGAGGCTCATCTCCTGACTTTACCACAGGGAAAAATTTGTTTCACTTAAGTTATTGCTATTTTGGATTTTACTCTTAGCCTCAGTTGACTAACAGATTCTAACAGATTCAGCTGGGGAAGAACATTAAACTTCTTTGCTTTTGTAGATGACACCCAAATCTTCAGCAATCTCTATTACATGTACTAATTCTGCTTTGGAAAAAATCCTATATTCCAAACACATCTCAAAAGTGATACAAATAATCTGGAAACAGTAAACTGCCTCATGAATTTAACATTTCCTATATATGAATATTATTGACCATGAAATAAGATTTCAAATTTAGCTTGGAGGACACACACCATATGGAAAAGAGCAATCAAATATAGGAGGAATTAACCCTCAAAGGTATAAATTTTTCATAAACTGTAAGAGTTATTTTTCATTACTATACATTAGCTGTTTCAAATATGCAAATGTTGAGTTCCAGTATTTGTCTAAAGAAAGTAGGTTCTCTCTCTCTCTCTCTGTGCATATAATAGGGAAATAGAGTAAAAAATGCATTTCATATATTTTTAAACTCTCAATTTTTATCTTTATATTAAGTTTATTTTATTTCACCTAATTTATATATATATATATATATATATATTTAGAGTGCTTGACTCTGTTTATAACTAAACGAGCAAAAAATAATAATACTTCAGTTACTTCAGAAATATGAATGGAAAAGAAGGTGGGAGAGAAAAGGCAGTATGTATAAATATCCTTTGTCTTGTCAATTCTGGAAAATATCCCCAGTAGATTTTCCCATATTTCGTTGCCCAAAGCTCAGTCAGAAGTCTATCTTTAGGCTACTGACTGGCAAATGGATTAGATTCTCTTAATGATATTTTTGGGTTGTAATATTGCATCAGGTAAAAATGGGGTTATTGTAGAAAAGATAAAATGAGGTAGCTAACTGGTAGACAGGCAATCAGCAGTGTCTAGCCTAAAGATTGCAAACCTGGACAAGCCTGACTGGAATAAAACAGTTATTGATAGTAGCAATGTTAGTACAAACTAATTTTATGGAAAATAATTAATATACTTTTACATATTTGGTTATCTTCTATAAACTGACAATGAACAGCATAGACAATTTTGGTATACATTACCATATCAAAATGGCAACTGGTATTTTTCTAGAGTTTTTCTCCCTACTTCAGAAAAGAAACAAAAAAGATACTAGGTGTGGCTATATCCTACTTTAACGTAATTATTGCTATATTTATTAATGGCTTAATTACTAAAAAAAGTTGGAAATAAAAGACAGATATATTAGCATGACTTTTTGTTTCAGGCCAAACTAGAATTATTTGCTTAAAGCAAAATACATTTTAACTGATGTAAAAATTAAAAAAAAAAACAAAAATGTGTACATAAATTTTGAGTAACAGAAGGATCATTAGGAAAAACATAAGTTTGTTATACAGGACTTGAACACTAACAAATTTTACACTTTTACAAATAATAACTCTGTTTTAGCAATCTCTCTTCTCTTTTAAGAAATATCAGTTATCCAGGCATGGTAACCCATGCCTGTAATCCCAGCCCTTTGGGAGGCTGAGGTGGAAGAATTGCTTGAGGCCAGGATTTTGAGACCAGCCTGGGCAACATACGGAGAACCTGTTCCTACAAAAATAAAACCTTTAAAAACAGGAAATATCAGTCTATACTAGTATAATCACTCTATTCAATCCTTACATTAAAATTAATTTTGCATAATTTTAATAGATTGATCACCCATATAATGACAACATCAATAGATTGCATTTCTAGAATAGCTTTGAGAGCTTGTTCTTTCCTTTCATTTTCTCAGTATTTTGTCTTAATTAATTCTGACATCATATTCTTCAGTAGCCTTCTAATTCAATTTACTACCTCCATATCCATGCTCTTCAATGATTTTTGATGTGTCTATCAGATAGTCTTCTAGTGGCATAGACTACTGCTGCTCAAAAACTTCAAAGATTTTCCACTGTCCAGAAAATATTAAAGACAAAATCTCATACTATGACATAATATTTTAATCAATATCTGGCCTCAAACTTTTTTCAAATTATATCAAGGATAATTTGTAAATTAGTATATTTACAAAATATCTAAATTAGTAAAATACAATTGTTTGTATGTTTCATCTATGTTCCATACATCATATTTTACATGATATTTCTTATGTTGCACTCTGTGCTGAGAAAGATCTTCTCCTATGGTAATACCTAAATATTACCCATCATTCAAATACCTACCCAAATACACATAGATCAAGCTTTCTTTAACTTATCAAGCTGCAAAGAATGCAACCATGATTTGATAATTTTTTGTAAAGCTTGTATTTTTTCTAGATTGTATTAAAAGAATTTAGAGTATGGAGTATGTGTCTTCTAAGAGACTACAGACATCTGTGAAATTTTTTTTTTAAATATCTGAAATTATTACATTACACAAAGCTTCTACAGCTGTGATTTGGACCTAGTGGACATTCATATAATGCATGTCCACTAGAGGTATGAGTGAACAAAGCATGGAGGAATAAAGGAAGAATGAAAGAATTGACTAATCAGGGAAACTTAAGCCTAGAATAAAAAATTAATCTTCTTTACTGTTTTCAAATGATGCAAGTAATGTTAAAGATGTGAAAGGGTTGTACAATAGTTTGAAAGAAAATTAAAAGATAAAGCATTGAGAAAATTTTCTCTATGAAAAAATTATACTGATTCTGCATTGTATTTAATTTAATTTACTTTTGATTATATTCAAATTTCTTATACATTGATGTTGAGCAGATATGAATAAAAACCTAGTAATTATTAATAACTTCATTAGTTAATACACTGTTTATGTTTTTATAGATTACTAGTTATTTCTTGAACTGAATTGAGATTTTTTGAGTTTATTCTAGATCCTACTCACTAAAAGCAAAAATAATGCTTGAAATTTAGGTGCTTATAGAAATTGAACAAATGTTGTTCTTATCTTTACATGGAACTAACATTCTTTTTAATGTTTCTATTTATGATTTTACACCATCAATGATATTTTACTTTCATGTAATGCAGTTTTTATACAAGCTAGCAATGTTTAGGAACTCATGGAAAGTTAAATAAAAAATGAATATGACTAAGTCTCATTCTAGAAGCTAATAGGATAAGTGTGAAAAATTGCTTAACTAATTATTATCTACAATTATCTGTGCTATAACATACCCACTATGTACCAGGAGTACAGAGGAGAGAATCACTATCATTGCACAGGGTTGTAAGTGAAGGAAGACTTTAGCAAGGAAATGACATTATGCCCAACTGCTAAGGTTTGAAAAAGATTTTTTCTTTAGGCAGGGACTAAAAGAAGGGTGAGTCTGGGTAGAGGCAACAGCTTTTACAAAGTAGGTTATAAAACTGCTTTGTGGTGTTTCCAGCTTGGTAAAATATTTCATGTTCTAAATCTCAGTGTATGATAGTAGACAGGAGTGGCAGAGTTTAGGATAGCATAAAAGGCAAAGGAAAAATACTGATGACAGTGACAGGAGACAGACAAATTCCTAGGCAGACAGGGATGGGTCCCTGGTGAAACTCAACCTTCAAGCCAATGACAGCCAGAAGCCTGAAAACCAGGCTGCTGGTTCTAGATAGCGTCTGTGACCGGAGTGAGAATGTCTATTCCTGTTTGCCAGTCTTTCCAGATTGTATTTTTCTGAAAAATGCTTTTTAACTAATCAAATGCTGCCTTTTCCAAGGCTACCTGCAGCCTGTGCCTCCTCATTCCAAACATATAAAAGCCCAGGACTCAGTCACACACACAGCTACCCTCTTTTGGGCCCCCTTTCACAAAAAAGAGGGCTGTCCACTTCAGGTCTCCTTTTGTTGTTGAGAGCTACTGTGTCACTCAGTAAAATTCTTCCCTGCCTTGCTCACTCTCCGGTATTCACATATCCTCATTCTTCTTGGTTATGGGACAAGAACCCAGAACCTGCTGAACGGCAAGAATGAAAAGGGGTGAAACACATTCTTAGCTGGCTTGCCAAGCTGTGGGCAGTGACACGCTCCTGTTTGCCAGACTATGGGAGTAAACAGTGGTGACCCTTCTGGGGGCCCAGACCCCAGGCCTCCCTGAGCCAGAGCTGTGACATGCCCTTGTTTACTGGGCTGTGAACAGTGGGAATGAGAATTGTCAAACTTCTTGGGGGCTCAGACCTTGGGACTCCTCAGGAGAGAGCTATAACATCCCCTTGGGACTCCACGATTGCTGGAGTCTCTGAGTTTTCAGGCACCACTGCATTCCCCTCAGCCAGATGCCAGCACCCAAGGTGAAAGCCAGTCATGGCATGCCTGGTCCAGATGTGGGCTAAGCCCGGATCCCACGGTGATCACAGAATCTGGGCCAGGGAGGAAGCCAAGCGCAGCCTGCTGGCCTGAGTGGGCAGAGTAAGCCAAGCAGGTGTGAACAAAACTCACGCAGAAGCTTTGCTGGCCACAGAGGTTTCTGGCTTACAAAGTGGCACCAAAAGTATCCTATGTTATTGACAAGCTGTGAATGCATTGTTAAGGAGTTTATAGTTTCTGGACAGGTAAACAATGTTTTAAGACATTAACTTTGTTTTTATGTATTTTTTAAATTTTTTTTGTTGAAAAATGAAGTCTTACTATGTTGCTTAGGGTGGTCTTGGGCTCCTGGCCTCAGACAATCCTCCTGCCTTGGCCTCCCAAAGTGCTAATATTACAGGTGTGAGCCACTGTCCTAAGACATTAATCTTTCTATTGTGGAAATGAACTGAATGAGAGAGATGAGAGTCTAAAGTAATAAATATCTCTGCTCTACAATAGAATGATAAATAAGATCCTAATCATTCTATTTTTTACTACTATTATTTTTGATTTGGAGTCTCGCTCTGTTGCCCAGACTGGAGTGCTGTGCACAAGCTCGGCTCACTGCAACCTCCGCCTCCTGGGTTCAAACAATTCTGCCTCAGCCTCCAAAGTAGCTGGGATTACAGGTGCACACCACCATGCCCAGCTAAGTTTTTGTATTTTTAGTATATGCTAGTCTATTTCTTGTTTATATATCACAACTATGAATGGCATAAGCAAATGTGAAACATATTATCTTTGTAGTGTTCTTTGGGAGCTGTGATCTGCTAATCTCACTACTGTAATATGTGGTCAAGGCAATGCTGGTCTGCTGCCATATATACTTTTGGGCTTTACCAACCTTTTCTTCTCTGCCTGATAAGTCTTCAGATCAAGACTTCTCCGACTAATCACTGCTATCTTCACCTTAATCTGGGTTTACTACCTCTTCCACGCCTTGCAGACTTTTGTTCTGTGTTGCCTATTCTCTCTCTACAATCCATTGTCTAACACCATGTGCCTTTAGCAACTTAAAAAAAAAAAATAGCACATGCTCTTCCTCTTTGGTTTCTTAGAATAACGGCAACTTTTTTTTATCTATTATGTTTAAAGTTGGCTTAAGCAATAAGAATCAACTACCACAACTTACTTTTAATGAGCTACTTATCTTTATCTCATTTTAAATTTTTTTAGAGGGATGCTGAAAGGTTAATATACCTCTATAAATTTCTAGATGTAAGGGCCAAGGTTAGAAATTCCATCTATAGACTTTTCAACTAATGTCTCTTGTCTGTCATTTCATGCTTTCCTTACACTTTCAACAGCAATTGACCTTTGTTAGCATAGATTCACTTTAGCTGCTTCTAGTAAGAAGTAGTTATGAAAGTCTAACTTGAGAAACAGATATTCTTTTTTTCCTTTATTGCCAAGAGATACTAACAGTGAAGATATGTGGGTGCATATTGTCCTAGAATAAAAATATATTTATAATAGAACAGCAAATTTTTTTCTCATTATTGTTGGGGAAAAATAAATCAAGCATTACCTATATAAAAAAACAGAAGTACTTAAAATTTGACAAATTTTTCTATTATTTCTCAGTGATATAGTTACACCTCAAATCACACCTCATTAAATCTAAACAATTTAAGGCTGTTTATTTCTCAATGAACTAAATTGAATTAAACTGTGCCCCTGTTTTCCAAATCTACTCTAGTTTGTCCACAATATTTCAAATATTATGTTGATCAACACTAATGCTCTAAAAAGTGTATTACTTTTAGAATTTTTCTTTTAGAATATTTTCTTACACCTACTATGTGTAAAGTATCTTGTAGGTAATAGGATTTGGTTCCAATGGTAGCTGTTTTTAGTTGTTTCTGGATAAACAAAGTGTTGTTTCTGAATAAAGTGCCTTAAAAAGAGCCTGTGTCATCAACCAGCTTCCAGTAACACAGAAAAAAAATTAAACATTAATAAACATCAATATGAGATAATCTTCATTTGATAAATATCAACAAAGCACTAGAGTGTTTGATTCAAGAGATGGAGAGAATTTTTTAACAAAGTTGATCAAAAAAGGTTTCATTAAGAGGAATATTCTTGGATTCTTGAAAAGCAACAATAATTTCAGGAAGTAGAACTGGGTGAGAAAGTGTTTGATGTTTTGTAGGCCATTACACAGGCAGAAAACAGAATAAGCAAAGGAAAAAAAATAAAACCCTAAGGTTTGGAAAGTGGTGTGCAATGTCCTCTGATGGAAGCATTTGTTTTATTTTTGTCCATGCATAATAGATATACATTAAATTATTTATTTTTCTTAAACTAAAAAGGTAATATCTGCTATACACTTTAAGGGAATATAATGTAGGTAAAGTTTTTTAATAATGTGAAGTCCTCTGGAAATTTTTTATGTTCATCATGTGTAATGACATTTATTATTACTCTACTCTTATTTGCATATGAAAATTGATGAATAGTCAGAAAGTCTGATCAAGCATCAGTACTCTGTGAATTCACTTTGCTGTCTCCTCTATGTCCCAGTTAGAACTTCCTATATTTTTCCTCTATGAGATATGATTGCATATTTAGTATTATTGTTGGAGTATGTTTCTTAAGGATGTCTATCAAATAGTGAGCACTCAGTAATAAATGGTAATAAGAGAACATGTAGAATTGCTAATCTAAATATATAATTTTTCTTTTATTTATGATAATTAAATTTGCAGAGATAATTTCATTGTGCACCCTCTAACTCCTACATTATTAGGTGATTCTACAATTTAGTCAAGGTCTTTTGAGTATGGAGAACAGAACCTAAATTAGTAAATGACACTCTACAATTAAATTTAATAAAATTTTTGAACATTTCCTATATTTCAGGCCAAAAGTTACTAAATATATAGTGTTTTGTTACTCTATTACATGCAAAGCAATGTGAAGGCAATATCATGTTTATCTTGTTCACAATTTTCTCTCTGGCACCCAGAGAAGTCCTTGGCTATATATATATAGAATCAAATTTATTGTGGGAGTTTCAATCTAATAAAATATCAAGTTGAACTTAAATTATCTGTAAGTACCATAACAAATTCAATGTTATTTACTAATTATTTTTCACAAATACAATTTTGGTAACTAATTTTGTTGTAAAAACAACAAAAATAATGTTAACCTTTCTTAAAAAGTTTGTACCAAGTGACAAAAAAATCCAGTTGAGTGCTCAAAAGAATAGTAACACAGCAGCATTACTCTTTTTAAACATATTTAGAAACCTAATAATCAGGCCTTTTCAGCAAAGGAGAAAAATTAATCATAATGAACGATTTTTTTGTAATAACATACAAACTCACAGATACAAATAGAGTTCAAGATGAAATAAAGTGTCTGTTTCAAAAGGTTTTAATAAATTTTATGACATAAAAGTACACATACATAGTTGCAAAGCTATATGCACGGATATAAAGTTTGTGATTGATTTTAACTGGTTAAACTTTAATATATTATATTTTTGTATATTACCTATAACAATATTAATCTTCCTATGCTTTTGCTATTCTTTCAGAATCTTAAGTAGTACAATTTGGCAAAATAATGGAAATGACTTTTGCCATATCTTCTCTCTCTTCCCAGGTGTGAAAAATGGTATGAGTGAGTTAAGTTTTTCATTGTTCTTTCGTTTTATCTCAAAGTTTAAAATGCAGTGTGAATCTGAATGATTGATTAAAACACAAGCGCTGCTCTGCTTTAGGAGTAGACATTGTTTTATTCCTTTATTTTCCTAATAAACTTGCCTTCACTTAATAAAAAAAAAACACACACAAGCAAGTAGAAATAGCCTATAGTATTCTGTTCAATTGTAATAAAATAATGCAATAATAATATTTTCTTGTATATTAACTTTGCAGATTCTGTTGCTTCCGAGGAAATCATTGAACTGACTACCTGTGTGTTATCTTTTATTGTACAAGTCAGCTTATCATTAAAGCTGCTACTGAATTCTATTTGAACTTCTACATTGAAAACTATGTTCTAACTGAAACTATCATGGAATGAAAAGTTGCTAGGATACCATTTTTCATTTTTAATATTTCTTGAACAGAGGTTTCATGTCTTGTGGAAGGCGAAATGCTTTTTGGAACAAACTTTAATCTGTATTAAATCTGACAATCTAATCTCTTTTTCTGAGCAAACAGGAAAAAAACACCAATGCGTTTTTTAAAGTCGTTTCCTGGGAGTGCTGAATGAAAAAACATGTCTAATGAAACTAATAGATAAGACACCACTACAGGCAGGACTAACTGCCTGTACATGGAGTTGCTAATGCATTCCTGCCTAAACATATGATGCATTGGAAAGTTTGCTACCTTTCACAAATGACATCTAAAGAGATGGAGCAAGGTTACACTATTGGTCAACTGTCATAAAAAAAAAGAGGTACTAGTGACTCAAATGTCTGAACGTTTGAATAAAAAATTTATATTATATGTCTTGTAAAAATAAGCATCTATTAATATGATATTCACACAAATAATTTTTAACTATCAATGTCAATACCTTTCGATTTATAGGGTATACTCTTTTAATTAAAAATTATTAATGTATTCACAAATATTTGATTTTCTATATATGACAATTGTTTAAGATATCAGACCACAAAAAACAAGAACTGTTTTCTATTAGGGCTTACATTCTAGCCAGGATTATTGGAGTAAAGATATGGAGAAGGGTCATTTGATTTCACTTAAAATTCAAAAATATTATCTTTTGTTTTACTTTCATAAAGGGTTATTTTTTGAGAAATTATGTGAACTGTATTTTTCCTGAATGCCTAAGGGTTTCTTGTTTTTTTTTTTTTTGAGACAGTGTCATGCTCTGTCACCAGGACTGGAGTGCAGTGGCACCATCTTAGCTCACCACAGTCTCTGCCTCCCGGATTCAAGCAATTCTCCCTCCATGGCCCGGAAAGGGGCTCTCCCAATTTTAGGTGGTAAGTGCATTTTAAAAAAATTATTATCCTAGGCCAGGCGCGGTGGCTTACGCCTGTAATCCCAGCACTTTGAGAGGCCGAGGCGGGAGGATCAGAAGGTCAGGAGATCAAGAACATCCTGGCTAACATGCTGAAACCCTGTCTCTACTAAAATACAAAAAAAAAAAATTAGCCAGGCGTGGTGGTGGGTGCTTGTATTCCCAGCTGCTAGGGAGGCTGAGGCAGGAGAATGGCGTGAACCCGGGAGGCGGAGCTTGCAGTGAGCTGAGATCGCACCACTGCACTCCAGCCTGGGCGACAGAGTGAGACTCCGTCTCAGAAAAAAAAAATAAAAATAAAAAAATTAATAATTTTTCTTATGGAGAATCTCATATTTAACCTCCACAAAACATAGCTCTGCCCCTAGGCTCATTTAGCTTACTGTGAAAAATGAACTTGGTATATTGCCAGAAATATTTATACACAAATAATCAAAAGGGGGTAGAAAATGCAAAAAGCAAAGCAAAACCACCTCAAATCTGCAGAGAATTCTAGAACAAGCTTTGCCACTAATGAGCTGTATGAACTTCAACAAACTAATTAATCTTTCTAGTTCTCAGTTTTCTCATTTGTAAAATTAAGATTCTGAAGTAAATATTCTCTTAGGTACACTCTAGGTTTTAATACCTATTATTCTAAATTATATTTTTGTTTGATTGCTTTAGCATTCCATTACCACATGCACATAGAGTTGGCAACTACTAGGGCTGAGAAATTTTCTATTAAATGTAAGTTTAGCATGCACTTTAAGTTGACACATGGAATATTTACATGCCCACACAGGTTAAAGGCATTTGTTAAAAAAAAGAAAAGTATAAAATAAGATAATTTCCCCAGAAAAACTTACAAAAACAAAAGCAAGCAATAAATTAGCATTCAAAATCAGAATAACAGGAATTGAGGTGGTAACTTCTGTAGTTAAATTAATATTTTTTTCTCTTCTGTTAACAGCTCTTTCTGTGTGATTTACCTGAATGACTAGATTGTCCTCATGTTTTCTAAAATCAAAGCTCAAAGCTTTTTTATTCAATAATAAAAGGTTATCAGGTTAGTTTGTACCTTTTGATATGGTTTGGCTATGTCCCCACCCAAATCTCATCTTGAATTGCAGCTCCCAGAATCCCCACATGTCATGGGAGGGACAAGGTGGGTGATAATTGAATCATGGGGTGGGTATTTCACAGGCTGTTCTCGTGATAGTAAGTCACACAAGATCTGACGGTATTATAAAGGGCAGTTTCCCTGCACACGCTCTCTTGTCTGCCATCATGTAAGACGTGCCTTTGCTCCTCCTTCACCTTCCACCATGACTCTGAGCCTCCCCAGCCATGTGGAACTGTAAGTCTACTAAACCTCTTTTTCTTTTTAAATTACCCACTCTCAGGTATTTCTTCATAGCAATATGAAAATAGACTAATACAGCTTTATTATTTGAAATTTGGGCTAACTTTAAGTATATAGGGCCAGACATAGACAAGAGATTATCCCAAATTAATATTTGATTATTAAATCTAAAATTCTAATTGAATTATTATCATCTTAAAGCGGGATTATAGAGGTCATATTAGATATTATCCTTATATCTCTTGTACTGCAAAAGGATATTTGTCATATTTTAAAATACTTTCATGAGATAATCCAGTATCATTTAAATTAATTTATTTTCCAATAAAATTTGTGGTTTGCTACCCAAATATGCTATCTTCTCTTTCACATTTGTGTTTTTACACATTTCACTTTTTTGGCTGAAATGTAATTTTTCCTTTTACATTTGCCTAACTATTCTTCATAGTTCAGCTTATGCATCACTTCTTTTTGGAAGTCATTTCTCATTATCTATTCTGACTTGAAACAACATGATCATAGCACCCTTACTCATTTTATGTATAACTCTTTATTTAAATTGTCCATTAACTAATCTGGACTTCCTACTCATGTGTAAAGTCCTTGAATACAATGCCTTACTTATCTTTTTATTCTGAGTATTATAGTGTGCAGCAGTAGCATTTTACTGGTAGTTGAATGTAGAAATAACTTAACAAGTAAACATTCTTAGACAAATGTTCCTCATATTTAACTTGACTACTTCTACTAACCTAAATTTCTTTAGTGTAATATTTATAATTCATATTATTATTAAAAATTAAGATAATTATAAAAATGTATAAAATAGAGATGATATATCTGATTAAAAATAGGCACTAAAGAAGATAGTAAAACAATTAAAGAGATTTAAAATGCAGCCAAGGATGAGGTTGCTATAAAATTTGCAGATATTTGTTATTATCAGACTGAAAATTTAATTCTAGACTTTTAAACCACAGAGGAAAACCTAGGTTAGTTGTTATATAATCTATGATGTCCTTGGGCTAAAAACTGACCAATTACTCAGGAAGATAAAATTAATACTGTGACTCAGATCAAACTGATATATGTCTCAAGGTTTCTTATAAAAAGAAAACTTAGTATTCAAAACCAGTTTCTAGTTTAAAGGGCCAGTTTTCTAAAAGGTATGCTATAGGCCTTCAGCATCTTATGAAAGCACAATATAGAAAAAGACATCATTTCTATTCAGTCCACAAATTCTTAACATCATTGCCGAATAGAGTATCTTATATTCCTTAACAGAAAATTATCAAGACAGATAAGACATAGTTCTTGATTGTATAAGAGATATCTATGGATTTCAGAGAAATCATGTTGAAGATTACTCATACATTTTGTGGTATAAAATTTTGCCTCTGGAAATGAGTAACAGGTTAGGTAAAAGCTTGATTAGTGAATAAGAAACAAGGCACAAAATCTCTATAACTAACTGAATAATTTTATTTGTAAGAGAATGTTTGCAACAAGTGTATAAAACTAGTGTTTATATCTACTGTATATAATATTGAAGGCAGGTATTACTTCTTTTTTTTTTTTTTTTTTTTTTTTTTTTGAGATGGAGTCTCGCTCTGTCACCGAGGCTGGAGTACAGTGGTGCAATCTTGGCTTATCACAACCTCTGCCTCCTGGGTTCAAGAAATTCTCCTGCCTCAGCCTCCCGAGTAGTTGGGACTACAGGCATATGCCACCATACCCAGATTATTTTTTGTATTTTTAGTAGAGACAGACAGGGTTTCACCGTGTTAGTTAGGATGGTCTCGATCTCCTGACTTCATGATCAGCCCACCTCGGCCTCCCAAAGTGCTGGGATTACAGGTCTAAGCCACCACGCCCGTTCAGTTATTCTTTCTTATTCTTCTTTTCTGCAACACCTGACGGGATTCCTAGCATTAAAAAATCTTCAATAAATGTTTATTTGAACAAGTACATAATGCATTGAAAAGACACCAGGGAATACCTAACTAACTTACAAATTCAAAAGGCCACAGAAGACCAAGTATATAATGAGGGTTTTCCTAAGTTTCACAATTTATAAATCAGAGTATATAAGATTGCATTCTGTTAAAAAAGGTCTTCCTTCCTTCCTTCCCTCCTCTTTTTTCCTTTCCTTCCTCCCCTCCTTACTCCTCCCCTCTCCTGTCCTCCCCTTTCCTCCTTTCCTTCCCTTTTTCCTTCTTTCCTTTCCTTTTACTGTTGCTTTCCTTTTTCCTTCTTTCCTGTCCTTTTTCCTTTTCTTTCCCTCTTTTTTTTTTATTTCTCTTTTTCTGGGATTACTAATGTTGTCTATAATATTTCTAACAGAAACTGATAAAATGAGAGGAAATGAACAATAACTCCAAAATATTATTTGAAATTGTAAACACATATGTCTATATCTTTATCAAATCTGCATTAGTAGTAAGAAATGTAACATTATTATGATTTTCTGTGCAGTTAATATTTATGCTGGAAGTGAAGATGGTAAAGCTATCTGCTCCAAAAACTTGTTTTATTTCCTATGCAAAATTTATTTTATTTTATTTTATTTTTTGAGACGGAGTCTTGCTGTCGCCCAGGCTGGAGTGCAATGGTGCGATCTCAGCTCACTGCAACCTCCACCTCCCAGGTTCAAGCGATTCTCCGGCCACAGCCTCCCGAGTATTACTGGTGCCCACCACCACAACCAACTAATTTTTGTATTTTTGGTAGAGACAGGGTTTCGCCATGTTGGCCAGGCTTGTCTCTATCTCCTGATCTCAGGTGATCTACCCGCCTCAGCCTTCCAAAGTGCTGGGATGACAGGCATGAGGCACCATGCCCGGCCATTTTTTCTATTTTATCAATCAGATATCCATAAGTATAGAAAACTGTGTGTCAGTGTGCATATTTGTGTATGTGATTTGAGTATGTGGATACAAACATGCATTATTGAGAGACTTAACTTTTTATTTGAATCTCCAACTTACCTCCTTTTTGTTGTTTTCACTGTGGCATTATTTTTAAAATGTTTGATACCTTGTATTGAGTGGATATATTTAAATTTTGTTTCCTTGTGAAAACTTACAAAACTTTGAAGAGAGAATCCTTTTAAAGAAACATACTGTCTTGGTTTAGTAAGAAATGTGATTTCTTAAGTAAAAGAGACATGAAGAGGGCACACACATATGATATATTTAGAGAAATAAATAGTGTCTGCCCTAAAACAAGTGCTCCTTTTAAGACAATGAAAGCTGACAGCCTAAAATTTGATTTTTTAGTCTAACGAGTTATATTACAAATATATACAAGGATTGTATTATGCTGATTTTTTTTCAGTCCATTCATTACTTGTTGTTATATATATATGGTTTCTAAAAGCCAAGGAAAAGACTGATGATAAATTTCACTCTGAATTCTCTTTCTTCATATACATATATACATATACACACACACACACATACGCACACACATTTATATATATTACATATATATTTAAGAAATATTACTTCAAGTACTTCATATTGTCTTGAAAATACTATTTTATATTTTAACATCACATTTCCCCCATGTGGTTTATGAAACCTCATTGATTCTATTTCCCTGCCACATGAGCATTTCTGGATACAAAGCGGCGGATTTCTCCACTCCACCTTTGTTGCACCCCCCGATCTAACTGGAGCATCCCCAGATTATTTTAGTAAGTTTCTTCCAGCGTAATATAACGGACCAGAAGTGGAATCAGACTTCTTTTAAGCAATGAGGATGAGGGCAATTTTGTGATACATTAGGACTGCCCAAATCTTTGCAGGGGGAGACAGTCCGTGTTTGCTTTTTGGCAGAGACCATATACTGACTATGTCTCCCATAAGGTCAAAAACTCTGTGAATGTACAACAGTTTATCCTCTACCTTTCCTGAAAGGGAAAGGAGGTCTTTGAATCCTAACACCAGAATATGCTTCTTGAGTGACTCCTTTTTTTCTTTTTTCTTTTATTTGTCAAATATCAAGTTCATGAGAAGGAATTTTGAGGTTCATATTCTTGCTAAGATTGGCAGAACCCACAATGCATGAAAATGTCTTTTTGTTTCTTCATACTTGAGAAATAGCTTGACTAGGAAGTAAGTAAGTTGAAAACCTTTGCCTGTCGGAAGTTTGAAGTATGCTTTCATTATTTTCTAGCATCTAGGATTGATACTCAAAAGCCTGACACCAGTCTGATTCTCATTCCTTTCAGCTGACAGGAATTTTATTGCTGTTTCATTGCTGTTCATTCATGCTTGTTGTTCTCATTAGCTTAGGTTTTGTTCTCTTTTCCCTCACTATGGGAGATATTGTAATCATCTTTCTTTTTACCCATGATATTCTGAAATAGGATACAAAATTTGAAACACATAAAAGCCGTTTTTTGGTCACTCATTGTTTTTCTGATTGCTTTCTAGGAGAATCATTTTAGAAGCCTGTGTTGTACTTTAGATTAATTTTCTCAAATTATTTTTTATTATTCTTTCCGACTTTCACTTTACTTCTCTACTATAATGGCTATAAATGGGATATTAACTTTCTAATTATTGCTTTTGATCTCATCTATTTTCCCATAATTTTCATATTTAGTCATTTTATTGATTTTAAAGAGATGACATCAATTTTATATTTTTCTAAAACTTTTATTCAATACTCAATTGCAGCAAACATTTTAAATTTGAAGAGACATTTCTTACAATTTTCTTTTCTCTCTTTTGATAACTTCTTGTTTTCAAGGGTGAGTATCTTATGGCATCTACTTGGAGATACCAAATAAATTTGTGTTCTTTTTCTGTTTTAAGCTCTCTCAGAAGATGAATTATGTCTGGTTTTAAAGAAAATATAGTATTGGCTGGGGAGCCAAGATGGCCAAATAGGAACAGCTCCGGTCTACAGCTCCCAGCATGAGCGACGCAGAAGACGGGTGATTTCTGCATTTCCATCTGAGGTACTAGGTTCATCTCACTAGGGAGTGCCAGACAGTGGGTGCAGGACAGTGGGTGCAGCGCACTGTGCGTGAGCTGAAGCATTGCCTCACTCGGGAAGTGCAAGGGGTCAGGGAGTTCCCTTTCCTAGTCAAAGAAAGGGGTGACAGATGGCACCTGGAAAATCGGGTCACTCCCACCCTAATACTGCACTTTTCCAAAGGGCTTAAAAAACGGTGCACCAGGAGATTATATCCTGCACCTGGCTCAGAGGGTCCTACACCCACGGAGTCTCGCTGATTGCTAGCACAGCAGTCTGAGATCAAACTGCAAGGTGGCAGCAAGGCTAGGGGAGGGGTGCCTGCCATTGCCCAGGCTTGATTAGGTAAACAAAGCAGCCGGGAAGCTCGAACTGGATGGAGCCCACCACAGCTCAAGGAGGCCTGCCTGCCTCTGTAGGCTCCACCTCTGGGGGCAGGGCACAGACAAACAAAAAGACAGCAGTAACCTCTGCAGACTTAAATGTCCCTGTCTGACAGCTTTGAAGAGAGTAGTGGTTCTCCCAGCATGTAGCTGGAGATCTGAGAACAGTCAGACTGCCTCCTCATGTGGGTCCCTGATCCCCGAGCAGCCTAACTGGGAGGCACCCCCCAGTAGGGACAGACTGACACCTCACATGGCCGGGTACTCCTCTGAGACAGAACTTCCAGAGGAACGATCAGGCAGCAGCATTTGCAGTTCACCAAGATCCGCTGTTCTACAGCCATCTCTGTTCTCCAGCAACCGCTGCTGATACCTAGGCAAACAGGGTCTGGAGTGGACCTCTAGCAAACTTCAACAGACCTGCAGCTGAGAGTCCTGTCTGTTAGAAGGAAAACTAACAAACAGAAAGCACATCCACACCAAAAACCCTTCTGTATGTCACCATCATCAAAGACCAAAAGTAGATAAAACCACAAAGATGGGGAAAAAACAGAGCAGAAAAACTGGAAACTCTAAAAAGCAGAGCACCTCTCCTCCTCCAAAGGAATGCAGCTCCTCACCAGCAATGGAACAAAGCTGGAAGGAGAATGACTTTGATGAGTTGAGAGAAGAAGGCTCCAGACGATGAAACCACTCCGAGCTACAGGAGGAAATTCAAACCAATGGCAAAGCAGTTAAAAACTGTGGGAAAAAAAATTAGACGAATGGATAACTAGAATAACAAACGCAGAGAAGTCCTTAAAGGAGCTGATGGAGCTGAAAGCCAAGGCTCGAGAACTACGTGAAGAATGCAGAAGCCTCAGGAGCCGATGCGATCACAGTGATGGAAGATAAAATGAATGAAATGAAGCGAGAAGGGAAGTTTAGAGAAAAAAGAATAAAAGGAAATGAACAAAGCCTCCAAGAAATATGGGATTATGTGAAAAGACCAAATCTACGTCTGACTGGGGTAACTGAAAGTGACGGAGAGAATGGAACCAAGTTGGAAAACACTCTGCAGGATATTATCCAGGAGAACTTCCCCAATCTAGCAAGGCAGGCCAACATTCAGATTCAGGAAATACAGAGAATGCCACAAAGATACTCCTCGAGAAGAGCAACTCCAAGACACATAATTGTCAGATTCACCAAAGTTGAAATGAAGGAAAAAATGTTAAGGGCAGCCAGAGAGAAAGGTCGAGTTACCCACAAAGAGAAGCCCATCAGACTAACAGTGGATCTTTCGGCAGAAACTCTACAAGCCAGAAGAGAGTGGGGGCCAATATTCAACATTCTTAAAGAAAAGAATTTTCAACCCAGAATTTCATATCCAGCCAAACTAAACCTCATAAGTGAAGGAGAAATAAAACACTTTACAGACAAGCAAATGCTGAGAGATTTTGTCACCACCAGGCCTGCCCTAAAAGATTTCCTGAAGGAAGCACTAAACATGGAAAGGAACAACCGGTACCAGCCACTGCAAAAACATGCCAAAATGTAAAGACCATCAAGGCTAGGAAGAAGCTGCATCAACTAAAGAGCAAAATAATCAGCTAACATCATAATGACAGGACCAAATTCACACATAACAATATTAACTTTAAATGTAAATGGGCTAAATGCTCCAATTAAAAGACACAGACTGGCAAATTGGATAAAGAGTCAAGACCCATTGGTGTGCTGTATTCAGGAAACCCATCTCACATGCAGAGACACACATACACTCAAAATAAAGGGATGGAGGAAGATCTACCAAGCAAATGGAAAACAAAAAAAGGCAGGGGTTGCAATCCTAGTCTCTGATAAAACAGAACAAAGATCAAAAGAGACAAAGAAGGCCATTACATAATGGTAAAGGGATCAATTCAACCAGAAGAGCTAACTATCCTAAATATATATGCACCCAATACAGGAGCACCCAGATTCATAAAGCAAGTCCTGAGTGACCTACAAAGAGACTTAGACTCCCACACAATAATAATGGGAGACTTTAACACCCCACTGTCAACATTAGACAGATCCACGAGACAGAAAGTTAAAGAAGATACCCAGGAATTGAACTCAGCTCTGCACCAAGCAGACCTAATAGACATCTACGGAACTCTCCACCCCAAATCAACAGAATATACATTTTTTTCAGCACCACACCACACCTATTCCAAAATTGACCACATACTTGGAAGTAAAGCACTCTTCAGCAAATGTAAAAGAAAGAACAGAAATTATAACAAACTGTCTCTCAGACCACAGTGCAATCAAACTAGAACTCAGGATTAAGAAACTCACTCAAAACTGCTCAACTACATGGAAACTGAACAACCTGCTCCTGAATGACTACTGGGTACATAACAAAATGAAGGCCGAAATAAAGATGTTCTTTGAAACAAATGAGAACAAAGACACAACATACCAGAATCTCTGGGACACATTCAAAGCAGTGTGTAGAGAGAAATTTATAGCACTAAATGCCCACAAGAGAAAGCAGGAAAGATCCAAAATTGACACCCTAACATCACAATTAATAGAACTAGAAAAGCAAGAGCAAACACATTCAAAAGCTAGCAGAAGGGAAGAAATAACTAAAATCCGAGCAGAACTGAAGGAAATAGAGACACAAAAAACCCTTCAAAAAATTAATGAATCCAGGAGCTGGTTTTTTTTAAAAGATCAACAAAATTGATAGACTGCTAGCAAGACTACTAATAAAGAAGAAAAGAGAGAAGAATCAAATAGACGCAATAAAAAATGATAAAGGTGATATCACCACCGATCCCACAGAAATACAAACTACCATCAAAGAATACTACAAACACCTATATGCAAATAAACTAGAAAATCTAGAAGAAATTGATAAATTCCTCCACACATACACCCTCCCAAGGCTAAACCAGGAAGAAGGTGAATCTCTGAATAGACCAATAACAGGCTCTGAAATTGTGGCAATAATCAATAACTTACCAACCAAAAAGAGTCCAGGACCAGATGAATTCACAGCCAAATTCTACCAGAGGTACAAGGAGGAGCTGGTACCATTGCTTCTGAAATTATTCCAATCAATAGAAAAAGAGGGAATTGTCCCTAACTGATTTTATGAGGCCAGCATCATCCTGATACCAAAGCCTGGCAGTGACACAACCAAAAAAGAGAATTTTAGACCAATATCCTTGATGAACATTGATGCAAAAATCCTCAATAAAATACTGGCAAACCGAATCCAGCAGCACATCAAAAAGCTTATCCACCATGATCAAGTGGGCTTCATCCCTGGGATGCAAGGCTGGTTCAACATATGCAAATCAATAAATATAATCCAGCTTATAAACAGAACCAAAGACAAAAACCACATGATTATCTCAATAGATAAAGAAAAGGCCTTTGACAAAATTCAACAACCCTTCATGCTAAAAACTCTCAATAAATTAGGGATTGATGGGCTGTATCTCAAAATAATAAGAGCTATCTATGACAAACCCACAGCCAATATCATATTGAATGGGCAAAAGCTGGAAGCATTCTCTTTGAAAATTGGCGCAAGACAGGGATGCCCTCTCTCGCCACTCCTATTCAACATAGTGTTGGAAGTTCTGGCCAGGGCAATTAGGCAGGAGAAGGAAATAAAGGGTATTCAATTAGGAAAAGAGGAAGTCAAATTGTCCCTGTTTGCAGATGACATGATTGTATATCTAGAAAGCCCCATTGTCTCAGCCCAAAATCTCCTTAAGCTGATAAGCAAATTCAGCAAAGTCTCAGGATACAAAATCAATGCACAAAAATCACAAGCATTCTTATATGCCAGTAACAGACAGAGAGCCAAATCATGAGTGAACTCCCATTCACAATTGCTTCAAAGAGAATAAAATAAATACCTAGGAATCCAACTTACAAGGGACGTGAAGGACCTCCTCAAGGAGAACTACAAACCACTGCTCAATGAAATAAAAGAGGATACAAACAAATGGAAGAACATTCCATGCTCATGGGTAGGAAGAATCAATATTGTGAAAATGGCCATACCGCCCAAGGTAATTGATAGATTCAATGCCATCCCCATCAAGCTACCAATGACTTTCTTCACAGAATTGGAAAAAACTACTTTAAAGTTCATATGGAACCAAAAAAGAGCCTGCATCACCAAGTCAATCCTAAGCCAAAAGAACAAAGCCGGAGGCATCACCCTACCTGACTTCAAACTATACTATAAGGCTACAGTAACCAAAACAGCATGGTACTGGTACCAAAACAGAGATATAGATCAATGGAACAGAACAGAACCCTCAGAAATAATGCCGCATATCTGCAACCATCTGATCTTTGACAAACCTGAGAAAAACAAGCAATGAGGGAAAGGATTCCCTATTTAATAAATGGTGCTGGGAAAACTGGCTAGCCATATGTAGAAAGCTGAAACCGGATCCCTTCCTTACACCTTATACACAAATTAATTCATGATGGATTAAAGACTTAAATGTTAGACCTAAAACCATAAAAACCCTAGAAGAAAACCTAGGCAATACCACTCAGGACATAGGCATGGGCAAGGACTTCATGTCTAAAACACCAAAAGCAATGGCAACAAAAGCCAAAATTGACAAATGGGATCTAATTAAACTAAAGAGCTTCTGCACAGCAAAAGAACCTACCATCAGAGTGAACAGGCAACCTACAGAATGGGAGAAAATTTTCACAACCTACTCATCTGACAAAGGGCTAATATCCAGAATCTACAATGAACTCCAACAAATTTACAAGAAAAAAACAAACAACCCCATCAAAAAGTGGGCAAAGGATATGAACAGACACTTCTCAAAAGAAGACATTTATGCAGCCAAAAGACACATGAAAAAATGCTCATCCTCACTGGCCATCAGAGAAATGCAACTCAAAACCACAGTGAGATACCATCTCACACCAGTTAGAATGGCAATCATTAAAAAGTCAGGAAACAACAGGTGCTGGAGAGGATGTGGAGAAATAGGAACACTTTTACACTGTTGGTGGGACTGTAAACTAGTTCAACCATCGTGGAAGGCAATGTGGGAATTCCTCAGGGATCTAGACCTAGAAATACCATTTGACCCAGCCAGCCCATTACTGGGTATATACCCAAAGGATTATAAATCATGCTGCTATAAAGACACATGCACACGTATGTTTATTGAGGCACTATTCACAATAGCAAAGACTTGGAACCAACCCAAATGTCAATCAATGATAGACTGGATTAAGAAAATGTGGCACATATACACCATGGAATACTGTGTTGCCACAAAAAAGGATGAGTTCATGTCCTTTGTAGGGACATGGATGAAGCTGGAAACCATCATTCTCAGCAAACTATCACAAGGACAAAAAACCAAACACCACATGTTCTCACTCATAGGTGGGAACTGAACAATGAGAACACATGGACACAGGAAGGGGAACATCACACTTCAGGGACTGTTGTTGGGTGGCGGGAGGGGGAGGGATAGCATTAGGAGATATACCTAATGCTAAATGACGAGTTAATGGGTGCAGCACACCAACATGGCACGTGTATACATATGTAACCAACCTGCACATTGTGCACATGTACCCTAAAACTTAAAGCATAATAATAATAATAAAAGAAAATATAGTATTTATGTATATCTTAACTCATAGCCTAGGAATCTTAATAGATGGTATATAAATAATATTAAGCAATAAATAGTTGGAGCTCCAAGTACATAGAAGTGATGAATAAAATGAAGATTTTAGAAAGACTTGATCAGAGATCGGCCTATAAGATAGGTAATCTTTAAATTGCAGAATACAGGGAACCTTTTTCTGATTTATTAGTTATAAACTCTATTATTCTAATGATATTACAATGGCTTTTACAAAAATGACAGTCATCGTTCTAGCACTGTTTTCCTCTTTTTCCCTCTCAGGAGAATTCAGAAGAAAAAGATAAACTCTGGACTCCACAGGACTCTATCTATCTATCTACTTATTTACCTACATATCCCTCTGTCTATATCTATGCCTATATTAAAATCTGTATCTATCCTCTAAATTTAAAATACTTTGATTAAATAATTCCATGAATTTACTCCACAGGAATCTTTAGGATTGATCTTCTATGCTATCAATTTCACTCAGACATTGAATCTCAGAATTTTTTTAAATTAATTTTTTAAATTGTTTTACATGTCTGTCTTTTATTTTGTATGGGTAAGTTGACAGAATAAGTCTTATTTCATAAATTAAAAATAAAAAATCAAAATATTATTACATTATTATTATTATTTACTCTTTTTTTTTGGCAACGGCATGTTATGTTAGAAAAAATATGACTATTGAGTCAAGGAATCCGAGATTAAATCCAAAGTTTTCCTTGTAAAATGATGTGAAATAGGGAAAGTTAGTTGACTACTTTTTTCATCACTTTTTGTACAATTAAAATGACATAAATGGTATTTGTATTATAGGGTTGTTGTGAGAATTTAATCAGTTAACAAATAGTAGAATGAACAAATGACCATTTTTTCCTCTACTGTCCTAATATCTGATCATTCTTACTTTGGAAACATATACACACATCAGTGTTCTTGGAAAGCAAGGCTTGTATTTCACTATTGATGAAAGTAAGTTGAGCTACTTCTCTTTCCTCACCTTGAAAACGTAAGGCCAATAGTGTGCTTCCAACAAGAGACTTTAAATCTGGAGTGACCAAAGCAAAGAAGGAAAGATTGATTTTGTTTTGTATTTGTTTTGCGTTGTCAAAGGTTGAAGCAACATTAAGTTGGGAGGAGAATGTAACTTAGAGCTACCTAATACATCTAGAGTAGGTAGAGGCAGAGACGCCAGCTGAAGCATCCAGCGTCTTTCCATAGAAACATCTTTGTCCTCACCAGGCATTCACCGAGATGTAATTGTGGTCTCTATTTAACTATCAAGCTTCTTTTGGTTTTAGCCAGTTCTGACACATTTGGTCAATTTTCTAAGCTAACCATTATGTTTTCAAAAGATTCCTCTTATTTATGCATCACTTAGTTTCTCCTTGTTGTAACCATATAAAAGCAACCTCTTATAGTGACATTGTCAGGAATTGCATGAATAACAATCTTCAAATATCTACTAATAATAAGAACACTGGCAAAAAATATTAAAATCAAACTCTGGAAACTAAAAATAAGGCTGGGAACAATATAGGAAGCATGTATTCAAGAAAAACAACGAAATCTAGAGAACAGTGAGGTTTAAATATGCTTATTTTTATCTCCTTCTCTGTAATGTTGTGATTGCCACGAATCCACCACAAAATATTCCACAAAACTGAATATGAGAAAACATTTCCCAGTTCATCCATGTGATACCTAAACCAGACAGAGATATGATAACTCTAGACCAGTATCTCTTGTGAATATAGATGTGAAATCTTCCACAAAATACTAACAAATAAAATACAGCAAAATATAAAAAGGGTTCTACACTGTGACT